>NC_087353.1:42690229-43940229 GCF_030014295.1 Loxodonta africana
TGGATTCTCAATTCTGTTCCATTGGTCCAAGTATCTGTTGTTGTACCAGTACCAGGGTGTTTTGAGTACCGTGGAGGTATAATAGTTCTAAAACCAGGTAGTGTGAGGCCACCACTTTGTTCTTCTTTTTCAGTAACGATTTACTCATCCAGGGCTTCTTTCCCTTCCATATGAAGTTGGTGATTTGTTTCTCCATCTCATTAAAAAATGTCGTTGGAATTTGAGTTGGAGTTGCATTGTATCTGTAGATCACTTTCGGTAGAATAGACATTTTGACAATGTTGAGTCTTCCTATCCATGAGCAATATATGTTTTTCCACATATGAAGGTCCCCTTTGGTTTCTTGGAGTAGTGTCTTATAGTTTTCTTTGTTTAGGTCTTTTACATCTCTGGTAAGAGTTCTTCCTAAGTATTTTATCTTCTTGGGGGCCACTGTGAATGGTATTGATTTGGTGATTTCTTCTTCGATGTCTCTTCATTGGTGTAGAGAAATCCTTCTGATTTTTGTATGTTTATCTTGTATCGTGAAACTCTACTGAACTCTTCTATTAGTTTCAGTAGTTTTCTTGAGGATTCTTTAAGGTTTTCTGTGTATAAGGTCATGTCATCTGCAAGTAGAGATACTTTTACTTCTTCCTTCCCAATCTGGATGCCCTTTATTTTTTTATCTAGCCTAATTGCTCTGGTTAGGACCTCCAGCACAATGTTGAACAAGAGTGGTGATAAAAGGCGTCCTTGTCTGTTCCGTGTTCTCAAGGGGAATGCTTTCAGACTCTCTCCATTTACGATGCAGTTGGCTGTTGGCTTTGTATAAATGCCCTTTATTATGTTGAGTAATTTTCCTCCTTCCTATTTTGCTGAGAGTTTTTATCTTGAATGGGTGTTGGACTTTGTCAAATGCCTTTTCTGCATCAATTGATAAGACCATGTGGTTCTTGTCTTTTGCTTTATTTATATGATGGATTACGTGAATTGTTTTTCTAATGTTGAACCATCCCTGCATACCTGGTATGAATCCCACTTGGTCATGGTGAATTATTTTTTTTGATATGTTGTTGAATTCTATTGGCTAGAATCTTGTTGATGATTTTTGCATCTAAGTTCATGGGGGATATAGTGTCATTTTTTTTTTTTTGTGGTATCTTTCCTTGTTTTCGTATCAGGGATATGCTGGCTTCATAGAATGAGTTTGGGAGTATTCCATCATTTTCTATGCTCTGAAATACCTTTAGTAATAGTGGTGTTAACTCTTCTCTGAAAGTTTGGTGGATCTCTCCAGTGAAGCCATCTGGGCAAGGGCTTTTTTTGTTGGGACTTTTTAAATTACCTTTTCAATGTCTTCTTTTGTTATGGGTTTATTTAGTTGTTCTACCTCTGTTTGTGTAAGTTTAGGTAGGTAGTGTGTTTAGAAATTCATCCATTTCTTCTAGGTTTTCAAATTTGTTAGAGTACAATTTTTCATAGTAATCTGATAAAATTCTTTTATTTCAGTTGGGTCTGTTGTGATATCGCCTGTCTCATTTCTTATTAGGATTATTTGCTTCCTCTTCTGTTTTTCTTTTGTCAGTTTGGCCAGTGGTTTATCAATTTTAATTTTTTCGAAGAATCAGATTTTGATCTTGTTCACTCTTTCAATTGTTTTCTCTTCTCTATTTCATTTAATTCTGCTCTAATTTTTATTTGCTTTCTTCTGATGTCCGGGGTTTCTTTTTTTGATCTTTTTGTGTTTGTTCAAGTTGTAGGGATAACTCTTTGATTTTGGCCCTTTCTTCTTTTTGTATGTGTGCATTTATTGGTATAAACTGGCTTCCGAACACTGCTTTAGCTGTGTCCCAAAGGTTCTGATAGGAAGTGTTTTCATTCTCATTGGATTCTATGTATTTCTTCATTCCATCCTTAATTTCTTCAATAACCTAGTCGTTTTTGAGCAGGGTATTGTTTGATTTCCAAGTGTTTGATTTCTTTTCCCTGCTTTTTCTGTTACTGATTTCCACTTTTATGGCCTTACGGTCAGAGAAGATGCTTTGCCATCTTTTGATGTTTTCAATTGTGTTAAGGCTTTCTTTATGACCTAATATGTAGTCTATTTTCGAGCATGTTCTATGTGGGCTGGAAAAGAGAGTATACTTGGCTGTTCTTGGGTGGTATGTTCTGTATATGTGTATGAGGTTAAGTTGGTTGATATTCTGTGTCTTTATTGAGCTGCTTTCTGGATGTCCTGTCCTTTATTGATAGTGGTATGTTGAAGTCTCCTACTATTATTATGAAACTGTCTGTTTCACTTTTTTTTTTTTTTTAATTAATTTTTATTAAGCTTCACGTGAACATTTACCATTCCAATCAGTCTGTCACGTGTAGGTTTACATACATCTTACTCCTTTCTCCCACTTGCTCTCCCCCTATTGAGTCAGCCCTTTCAGTCTCTCGTTTCATGCCAATTTTGCCATCTTCCCTCTCTCTCTATCTTCCCATCCCCCCTCCAGTCAAGAGTTGCCAACACACTCTCCAGTGTCCACCTGATTTAATTAGCTCACTCTTCATCAGCATCTCTCTCCCCTCCACTGAGCAGTCCTTTTCATGCCTGATGATTTGTCTTCGGGGATGGTTCCTGTCCTGTGCCATCAGAAGTTCTGGGGAGCATTGTCTCTGGGATTCCTCTAGTCGCAGTCATACCATTAGGTATGGTCTTTTCATGAGAATTTGGGGTCTGTATCCCATTGGTCTGCTGCTCCCTGAGGAGTTGTCTGTTGTGCTCCCTGACAGGGCAGACATCGATTGTGGCCGGGCACCAACTAGTTCTTCTGGTCTCAGGATAATGTAGGTCTCTGGTTCATGTGGCCCTTTCTGTCTCTTGGGTTCTTAGTTGTCGTGTGACCTTGGTGTTCTTCCTTTGCCTTTGCTCCAGGTGGGTTGAGACCAATTGATGTATCTTAGATGGCCGCTTGTTGGCATTTAGGACCCCAGGCGCCACAATTCAAAGTGGGGTGCAGAATGTTTTCATAATAGAATTATTTTGCCCATTGACTTAGATGTCCCCTCAAACCAAGTTCCCCAGACCCCAGCCCCTGCTCCGCTGACCTTTGAAGCTTTCATTTTATCCTGGAAACCACTTTGCTTTTAGTCCAGTCCAATTAGGCTGACCTTCCTTGTATTGAGTGTTGTCTTTCCCTTCACCCAAAGCAGTTCTTATCTACAGATTGATCAATAAAAAGCCCTCTCCCTCCCTCCCTCCCTCCCCCCTTTGTAACCACAAAAGTATGTGTTCTTCTCCATTTTTTCTATTTCTCAAGATCTTATAATAGTGGTCTTATACAATATTTGTCCTTTTGCAACTGACTCATTTCGCTCAGCATAATGCCTTCTAGATTCCTCCATGTTATGAAATGTTTCAGAGATTCGTCACTGTTCTTTATCGATGCGTAGTATTCCATTGTGTGAATATACCACAATTTATTTACCCATTCATCCGTTGACGGACATCTTGGTTGCTTCCAGCTTTTTGCTATTGTAAACAGAGCTGCAATAAACATGGGTGTGCATATATCTGTTTGTGTGAAGGCTCTTGTATCTCTAGGGTATATTCCGAGGAGTGGGATTTCTGGGTTGTATGGTAGTTCTATTTCTAACTGTTTAAGATAACGCCAGATGGATTTCCAAAGTGGTTGTACCATTTTACAATCCCACCAGCAGTGTATGAGAGTTCCAATCTCTCCGCAGCCTCTCCAACATTTATTATTTTGTGTTTTTTGGATTAATGCCAGTCTAGTCGGTGTGCGATGGAATCTCATCGTAGTTTTAATTTGCATTTCTCTAATGGCTAATGATCGTGAGCATTTTCTCATGTATCTGTTGGCTGCCTGAATATCTTCTTTGGTGAAATGTGTGTTCATATCTTTTGCCCACTTCTTGATTGGGTTGTTTGTCTTTTTGTGGTTGAGTTTTGACAGAATCATGTAGATTTTAGAGATCAGGTGCTGGTCTGAGATGTCATAGCTGAATATTCTTTCCCAGTCTGTAGGTGGTCTTTTTACTCTTTTGGCGAAGTCTTTAGATGAGCATAGGTGTTTGATTTTTAGGAGCTCTCAGTTATCGGGTTTCTCTTCGTCATTTTTGGTAATGTTTTGTATTCTGTTTATGCCCTGTATTAGGGCTCCTAGGGTTGATCCTATTTTTTCTTCCATGATCTTTATCGTTTTAGTCTTTATGTTTAGGTCTTTGATCCACTTGGAGTTAGTTTTTGTGCATGGTGTGAGGTATGGGTCCTGTTTCATTCTTTTGCAAATGGATATCCAGGTATGCCAGCACCATTTGTTAAAAAGACTATCATTTCCCCAGTTGACTGACACTGGTCCTTTGTCAAATATCAGCTGCTCATACGTGGATGGATTTATATCTGGGTTCTCAATTCTGTTCCATTGGTCCATGTGCCTGTTGTTGTACCAGTACCAGGCTGTTTTGACTACTGTAGCTGTATAATAGGTTCTGAAATCAGGTAGAGTGGGGCCTCCGACTTTCTTCTTCTTTTTCAGTAATGCTTTGCTTATCCGGGGGTTCTTTCCCTTCCATATGAAATTAGTGATTTGTTTCTCTATCCCCTTAAAATATGACATTGGTATTTGGATTGGAAGTGCATTGTATGTATAGATGGCTTTTGGTAGAATAGACATTTTTACTATGTTAAGTCTTCCTATCCATGAGCAGGGTATGTTTTTCCCTTTAAGTATGACCTTTTGAATTTCTTGTAGCAGAGTTTTATAATTTTCTTTGTATAGGTCTTTTACATCCTTGGTAAGATTTATTCCTAAGTATTTTATCTTCTCGGGGGCTACTGTGAATGGTATTGATTTGGTTATTTCCTCTTCGGTGTTCTTTTTGTTGATGTAGAGGAATCCAAGTGATTTTTGTATGTTTATTTTATAACCTGAGACTCTTCCAAACTCTTCTATTAGTTTCAGTAGTTTTCTGGAGGATTCCTTAGGGTTTTCCATGTATATGATCATGTCATCTGCAAATAGTGATAGCTTTACTTCCTCCTTGCCAATCCGGATACCCTTTATTTCTTTGTCTAGCCTAATTGCTCTGGCTAGGACTTCAAGTACGATGTTGAATAAGAGCGGTGATAAAGGGCATCCTTGTCTGGTTCCCGTTCTCAAGGGAAATGCTTTCAGGTTCTCCCCATTTAGAGTGATATTGGCTGTTGGCTTTGCATAGATGCCCTTTATTATGTTGAGGAATTTTCCTTCAATTCCTATTTTGGTAAGAGTTTTTATCATAAATGGGTGTTGGACTTTGTCAAATGCCTTTTCTGCATCAATTGATAAGATCATGTGGTTTTTATCTTTTGTTTTATTTATGTGATGGATTACATTAATGGTTTTTCTGATATTAAACCAGCCTTGCATACCTGTATAAATCCCGCTTGATCAGGGTGAATTATTTTTTTGATGTGTTGTTGGATTCTATTGGCTAGAATTTTGTTGAGGATTTTTGCATCTATGTTCATGAGGGATATAGGTCTATAATTTTCTTTTTTTGTAATGTCTTTACCTGGTTTTGGTATCAGGGAGATGGTAGCTTCATAGAATGAGTTGGGTAGTATTCCGTCTTTTTCTGTGCTTTGAAAAAATACCTTCAATAGTAATGGTGTTAAGTCTTCTCTGAAGGTTTGGTAGAACTCTGCAGTGAAGCCGTCTGGGCCAGGACTTTTTTTTGTTGGAAGTTTTTTGATTACCGTTTCAATCTCTTTTTTTGTTATAGGTTTATTTAGTTGTTCTACTTCTGAGTGTGTTAGTTTAGGTAGGTAGTATTGTTCCAGGAATTTATCCATTTCTTCTAGGTTTTCAAATTTGTTAGAGTACAATTTTACGTAGTAATCTGAAATGATTCTTTTAATTTCATTTGGCTCTGATGAGATGTGGTCCTTCTCGTTTCTTATTCGGGTTATTTGTTTCCTTTCCTGTTTTTCTTTAGTCAGTCTAGCCAATGGTTTATCAATTTTGTTAATTTTTTCAAAGAACCAGCTTTTGGCTTTGTTAATTCTTTCAATTGTTTTTCTGTTCTCTAATTCATTTAGTTCAGCTCTAATTTTTATTATTTGTTTTCTTCTGGTGCCTGATGGGTTCTTTTGTTGCTCACTTTCTATTTGTTCAAGTTGTCGGGACAGTTCTCTGATTTTGGCTCTTTCTTTTTTTTGTATGTGTGCATTTATCGATATAAATTGGCCTCTGAGCACTGCTTTTGGTGTGTCCCAGAGGTTTTGATAGGAAGTATTTTCATTCTCGTTGCTTTCTATGAATTTCCTTATTGCCTCCTTGATGTCTTCTATAACCCAGTCTTTTTTCAGGAAGGTATTGTTCAGTTTTCAAGTATTTGATTTCTTTTCCCTAGGTTTTCTGTTATTGATTTCTAGCTTCATTGCCTTGTGGTCTGAGAAGATGCTTTGAAATGTTTTGATGTTTTGGATTCTGCAAAGATTTGTTTTATGACCTAATATGTGGTCTATTCTAGAGAATGTTCCATGTGCACTAGAAAAGAAAGTATATTTTGCAGCCGTTGGGTGGAGAGTTCTGTATAAGTCAATGAGGTCAAGTTGGTTGATTGTTGTAAGTAGGTCTTCCATGTCTGTATTGAGCTTCTTACTGGATGTCCTGTCCTTCTCCGATAGTGGTGTGTTGAAGTCTCCTACTATAAATGTGGAGGTGTCTATCTCACTTTTCAATTCTGTTAAAATTTGATTTATGTATCTTGCAGCCCTGTCATTGGGTGCGTAAATATTTAATATGGTTATGTCTTCCTGATCAATTGTCCCTTTTATCATTATATAGTGTCCTTCTTTATCCTTTGTGGCGGATTTAAGTCTAAAGTCTATTTTGTCAGAAGTTAATATTGCTACTCCTCTTCTTTTTTGCTTATTGTTTGCTTGATATATTTTTTTCCATCCTTTGAGTTTTAGTTTGTTTGTGTCTCTAAGTCTAAGGTGTGTCTCTTGTAGGCAGCATATAGATGGATCGTGTTTCTTTATCCAGTCTGTGACTCTCTGTCTCTTTATTGGTGCATTTAGTCCATTTACATTCAGCGTAATTATAGATAAATAAGTTTTTAGTGCTGTCATTTTAATGCCTTTTCATGTGTGTTGTTGGCCATTTCATTTTTCCACATGCTTTTTTGCGTTGAGACGTTTTTCTTAGTAGCTTGTGAGATCCTCATTTGCATAATGTTTAACTTTGTGTTTGTTGAGTCGTTACGTTTTTCTTTGCTTTTTTCTTGAGTTATGGAATTGATATTCCTTTTTGTGGTTACCTTATTATTTACCCCTATCTTTCTAAGGAAAAACCTAACTTGTATCCTCCCATATCGCCTTGTATCACTCTCCATCTGGCAGTTCAATGCCTCCTATATTTAGTCCCTCTTTTTGATTATTGTGATCGTTTATCTATTGATTTCCATGATTTCCTGTTATGTGTGTTTTTTTTGTTTATTTATTTATTTATTAGAATTAATCTTAATTTGTTTGTTTTTGTGCTTTCCCTATTTGAGTTGCGTTGATATCAGGACGTTCTGTTTTGTGACCTTGTATTGTGCTGGTACCTGATATTATTGGTCATCAGGCCAAACAATCTCCTTTAGTATTTCTTGCAGTCTTGGTTTAGTTTTTGCAAATTCTCTAAACTTGTGTTTATCTGTAAATATCTTAATTTCTCCTTCATATTTCACGGAGAGTTTTGCTGGGTATATGGTCCTTGGTTGGCAGTTTTTCTCCTTCAGTGCTCTGTATACGTCGTCCCATTCCCTTCTTGCCTGCATGGTTTCTGCTGAGTAGTCTGAACTTATTCTTATTGATTCTCCCTTGAAGGAAACCTTTCTTTTCTCCCTGGCTGCTTTTAAAATTTTCTGTTTGTCTTTGGTTTTGGCAAGTTTGATGATAATATGTCTTGTTGTTTTTCCTTTTGGATCAATCTTAAATGGGGTTCGATGAGCACCTTGGATAGATATCCTTTCGTGTTTCATGATGTCAGGGAAGTTTTGTGTCAGGAGTTCTTCAACTATTTTCTCTGTGTTTTCTGTCCCCCTTCCCTGTTCTGGGACTCCAATCACTCGCAAGTTATCCTTCTTGATAGAGTCCCACATGATTCTTAGGGTTTCTTCATTTTTTTTAATTCTTTTATCTGATTTTTTTCAGCTATGTTGGTGTTGATTCCCCGGTCCTCCAGAAGTCCCAGTCTATATTCTAATTGTTCGAGTCTGCTTCTCTGACTTTCTATTGCGTTGTCAAATTCTGTAATTGTTAATCTTTTGGATTTCTGCATGCTGTCTCTCTATGGATTCTGGCAACATTAATTTTTCCACTATGTTCTTGAATAATCTTTTTGAGTTCTTCAACAGTTTTATCAGTGTGTTCCTTGGCTTTTTCTGCATTTATCCTAATTTCATTTGTGATATCTTTAAGCATTCTGTAAATTAGTTTTTTATATTCGGTATCTGATAATTCCAGGATTGTATCTTCATTTGGGAAAGATTTTGATTCTTTTGTTTGGGGGGTTGGAGAAGCTGTCATGGTCTGTTTCTTTATGTTGTTTGATATGGAGTGCTGTCTCCGAGCCATCACTGGGAAACTAGATTTTCCAGGTAAGCAGCTAAAAAAATGCAGTCAGATCCCTATCTGAATTCTCCCTCTGGCTCCGGGTATTCGGATGTTAACGGAGCCGCCTGGGGAGGGTGGGGGAGGGATCAGAGAGCTAGGAGTGTAGCACCACAGAATATAGAGCTGATCACCACGTTCACGCTCCGCCCCTGTCCGCCAAAATCCCAGCGGGACGGCTCCCCGGCTGGGACGCTGCTCTCCCCGCTCCAAGACCAGTCACTTCCTGCCGGGGACTTCTCTCTCCGGTGCGCCGCATCACACGCGAGAACAGGGTGGGTGTCCCCCCCGCACGAACGTGTGGGCCCCGCCCCGGGGTCGCTTTAGGGAAATATAGCTGACCCCCCCCACCGCTCGCGCCCCGCCCGCTTCCCACGAAACTCCCGGTGGGACGGCTCCCCGGCTGGGATGCTGCTCTCCCCGCTCCAAGTTCAGTCACTGCCTCCCGGGTGCTTCTCCCTCCGGCTGTGCCGCTACGCCGCCCGCGCCAATGGGTTCGGGGGGGTAGGGCTGGGCCCCTTGTCTGTGCTGTCTGCCCCCCTGGGCTCTGCCCCAGATCGGGCTCTGAAGGTCACCTGCCTGGTACGCTGGCTTCTAGTTCTGAAAACGGTCGCTGTCTGCCTGTATTTGTTCGTTTTCCGTCTCTAAGTCTGTGCTTGTTGTTCAGAGTTCGTAGATTGTTATGTATGTGATCGATTCACTTGTTTTTCGGAGTCTTTGTTGCAAGAGGGATCCGCGGTAGTGTCCATCTAGTCCGACATCTTGGCCCCGCCCTCCTGTTTCACTTTTCAATGCTGTTGGATTTTGTTGTATGTATCATGAAGCCCTGTCATTGGGTGTATAGATATTTAATATGGTTTTATCCACCTGGTATATCATCCCTTTAATAATTATATAATGTCCTTCCTAATCCTTTTCATGGGTTTAAATTTAAAGTCTATTTTGTCAGAAATTAATGTTGCCACTCCTGGTCTTTTTTGATTGTTGTTTGCTTGGTATATTTTTTTCCATGTTTTAAGTTTGAGTTTTTTGTGTCTCTAAGCTTAAGGTGTGCCTCTTGTAGGCAGCATATAGACGGATTGTATTTTTTAAATCTATTCTGCGTCTCTCTTTTTATTGGTGCATTTAGTCCATTTACATTCAGTTTTTTTTTTTTTATGTGTTTAGTGCTGTGAGTTTCGTGGCTTTTTTGTGTGTTGTTTACAGGTTCTTTTTCCCACTTAATTTTTTGTGCTAAGTAGTCTATATATTGTCTTATCCTCTTATTCATTGTTGTTTATCTTATTTTCGCTGAGTATTTTTTTCTTGTATTTTATTTTGATGAGTAGGATTTTTAGTGTCCTTTGTGGGTTTTTTTTTTTGTGGTTACCTCAATTTTTTCCCGTATTTTTCTAAGTTTAAACCTAAATTTTATTTCTTTATGTCACCTTGACTTCCTCTCCATATGAAAGATCTATGACTACATTTTTTAGCCCCTCTTTATTGTTTTAATGTTGTCATCTTTTACGTAGTGACATTGCTGTTGCCCTGTTTTGAGTGTTTTTTTAATCTGGATTTATTTTTTTGGCTTCTCCTCCGGGTTGACATCTGGTTGCTCTGTCCTGTGTTCTAGTCTTGGGCTGATATCTGATATTATTGATTTTCCTACCCGAGAATTCCGTTGAGTATTTCTTGTAGTTTTTGTTTGTTTTTTACAAACTCCCTAAAGTTCTGTTTATCTAGAAATGTCCTAATTTTCCTTCATTTGTGAGAGACAGTTTTGCTGGACATACGATTTTTGCTTGGCAATTTTTTTCCTTTAGCATTTTATATAAGTCACCCCATTGTCTTCTTGCCTGCTTAGTGTCTGCTGAGTAGCCTTAGCTTATTCTTATTAACTCCCCTTTGTAGTTGGCTTTTCCTCTAGCCCTAGCCGGTCTACAAATTCTCTCTTTATCTTTGGTTTCGGCAAGTTTGATTACAATATGCATTGGTAACTTTCTTTTGAGATCTACCTTATTCGGAGTTCGGTGAACATCTTGGATAGATATCTTCTCATCTTTCATGATATCAGGGAAGTTTTCTGCCAACAAATTTTTAACAATTCTCTCTGTATTTTCTGTTATCCCTTCATGTTCTGGTCCTCCAGTCACACGCAGGTTATTTCTCTTGATAGAGTCCCACATGATTCTTAAGGTTTCTTAATTTTTTAAAATTCTTTTATCTGATTTTCCTTCAGATATATTGGTGCCAAGTGCTTTATCTTCAAGTTCACCAGTTATGCCTTCCCCTTTTTCAGTTCTGTTCCTCTGCCTTTCTATTGAGTTGTCTAATTCTGTAATTTTATTGTTAATCTTCTGAATTTCTGATTGCTGTCCCTCTGTGGATTCTTGCGGCATATTAAATTTTTCATTATTTTCTTGAATAATCTTTTTAATTTCTTCAACTACTTTATCTTTGTGTTCTTTGCCTTGTTGTGCATTTTGCCTCATCTCGTTCCTGATGTCTTGAACAGTTTTGTATAATAATCTTCTTTGTATTCTGCATCTGGTAATTCTAGGAATACACCTTCGTCTTGAAGTTTCCATGATTCTTTTTTTTTTTTGAGAGCTTGTTGAAGTGATCATGGTCTGCTTCTTTTTGTGATTTGATATTGACTTTTATTTCCAGGCCATTTATAGATTATTGTATTAATTTATTTTATGTGTGCTTACTGTATTGTAGCTTCTTATTTTGTTTTGTTTTGATATGCCCAGATAGGGTGTTTGAGTGAGCTAGCTTGATTATTTTCGCTTTCAAAGCTCTAATGTCTTGTCAGATGGGTAGAGCTATTGCCAGGTATATGAGCCTAGGAGTCCATTTACTTTTCTTGTAATGGTTTAGCACAGGTGTCTAGGTAGTTAGTTTTCAAGTGTGTGGCACAGGCTCTGTCCTGTAGTCTTAGAGGGACAGGGGTGATTGGTGTAGGCACAGGTATCTAGTTGCAGCAGGGGGTCATGCTCTGAACTAGGCAGTGGGCTGACAAGCATCCCTTGAGTGTCTCTGAGGAAAACATATCCCTGTCCCCTAAAGCACACAGGTGGATGGTTTTTGCAGCCAGATCATGGGCACTCAGTGTTTTTGATTGTAAGGACTGGGAGGTACCACTTATCTTTGGACACCTGTCGCGGGTGACTAGGTGACGTGGGTGGAGCTATCAGTTCTTAGGCCCCTGATGTGGGTAGGTGACAACCCTGTTAAATAGGCAAAGCAGTGTCAAACATCAAAAGTCCACCTCTCCACTGCACAGCCGAAACAGTTGCAGTCTGCTAACAAAGGCCTATTCTCCTGAAATGTGCCCATGCAGGTCCATGCAGGGGTAAGAAGTATTCAAAGTCCATGGACCGTTTATGCCTGGACAGGAGCCGCTTCTGTCCTTAGCTCCCAAGATTAGTGGAGCTGGCAGTTTATCTTTCCCTCGATTGTTAATTTATTCCTTCTCTAAGGCTGGGAGAATGGCTCAGGGCGTGCAGCAGAACCTAACTCAGGCCCAGGGAAACTGACAGCTACTGAAGCCCACTGGGGGCCTGGCGGCTCCATAAAATAAATGCAAGTACTTAGCTTTTGTCAAGAATGCTGTTCTTCTGTGGTTCCCGAGGTGTGAGTAGGCTGTGTGGCTCCCTGTCTTTCCCTGAGGGAACCACGTCCAGAATGCTACCGTCAGCGTTGCCTCAGTCGCTCCAGGGATCATGCCTGAGGGTTCCCACCGAGCCAGTTCCGGCAACTCCTCGTTGCCTCTGAACGGTCTCTCTATCTCACTGCCGGTCAGTCTGTTTTCAAACTTTGCCTTTGATGTTCAGGGCTCCTAGCTTGTGACATATATAGTTGTTTCACTTGTTTTGTTCATCTTTTTAAAGGTCAGCAGTTTGAATCCACCAGACGCTCCTTGGAAACTCTATGGGGCAGTTCTACTCTCTTTATGGGGTCACTATGAGTCAGAATTGATTGGACAGGAGTGTTTTTTTTTTTTTTTTTTAAATGGATTATGATTGTGAGCATTTCCTTGTGTGTCTGTTTGCTGCCTGAATGTCTTTGGCGAAGTGTATGTTCATATCTTTGCTCATTTTTTAATTGAGTTATTCGTCTTTTTATTCTTGAGGTGTTGAAGTGTTTTATAGATCTTAGAGATTAGAGCCTTGTTGGATATGTGGTAGCCAAAATTTTTTTTTCCTTGTTTGTGGGTTCTCTTTTCACTCTTTTGGTGAATGTTTTGATGGGCATACATGTTTAGTTTTTAGGAACTCCTAGTTTTTGTGTTTATCTTCTGGTGTTTGTGCATTGTTAGTTATGATTTGTATTGTATCTATGCCATGTGTTAGGGGCCCTAGCATTGTTCCTGTTTTTTTGTCCACGATTTTTGTATTGCAGGTTTTACATTTAGGTCTTTGATCCATTTTGAGTTACTTATCATGTGAGGTATGGGTCCTATTTCGTTTTTTTTCAGATGAACAGTTTTGAAAGCACCGTTTTAAAAAGGACTGTCATTTCCCTATTTAATGGACTTTGGTCCTTTGTCAAAGATCAGCTGACAATAGGTGGTTGGATTTACGTCTGGGTTCTTGATTCTGTTCCACTGATCTATGTGTCTGTCATTGTACCAGTACCAGGCTGTTATGACTACTGTCGCTGTACAGTAGGTTCGGAGATCAGGTTGAGGCCTTCTACATTGTTGTTTTTCTTGAATAATGCTTTGCTTCTCTGGGGCTTCTTTCCTTTCCATATAAAGTTGGTGATTAGTTTTTCTGTTTTAATAAAGAATGCTGTTGGTATTTGGTTTGGGATTGCACTGTATCTGTAGATCACTTTGGGTAGAATTGGCATTTTCACAATGTTGATTCTTCCTATCCTTGAGCATGGTGTGTTTTTTCATTTATGTAAGTCTCTTGGTTTCTTGCAATAGTGTTTTGTAGTTTTCTTTGTAAGGGTCTTTTACGTCCCTGGTTACATTTATTCCTAACTATTTATGTTTTTTTACCGTGAATGTGACTGTTTTCCTGATTTCCTTTTCGATGTGCTCTTTATTGGTGTATAGGAATCCACCTGGTTTTTGTTTGTTGATCCTGTATCTTGCTACTCTGTTCAACCCTTCTATTAGTTCCACTAGTTTTCTTGTGGAATCTTTGGGGTTTCTCTACGTATACTATCATATCTGTGAATAGGGATAGTTATACTTCTTTGTTACCTGTTTCGATGCCCTTTATTTCTTTTTTTGCATTATTACTCTAGGTAGGACTTCCAGCACAATGTTAAATATGAGTGATGATAAAGGGCATCCTTGTCTTGTTCTCATTCTCAGGGGAATGCCTTCAGCCTCTCTCCATTGAGAATGATGTTGACAGTTGGTTTTGTGTAGATGCCCTTTATTATGTTAAGGAATTTCCCTTCTATTCCTATTTTATTGAGAATGTTTATCAGGAATGGGTGTTGGACTTTATTACGTGCCTTTTCTTCATCAATTTAGGTGATCATGTGATTTTTTTCTTTTTTATTTATGTGGTCGGTTATGTTGATTGATTTTCTAATGCTGAACTATTCTTGAATACCTGGTATGATTCATTCTTGTTATAGTGTATTATTTTTTTGATATGATCCCCAATTCTATGGCTACAATTTTGTTTTGAATGTTTACATCTATACTCATGAGAGATACTGTTCTGTAATTTTGTTTTTGTGGTGTCTTTGCCTAGCTTTGGTATCAGGGTTATGTTGGCTTCATAGAATGAATTTGTGAATATTCCTTCTTTTTCTGTGCTCTGAAATAGTTTGAGTAATACTGGTGTGAGCTGTTCTCTGAATGCTTATTAGAATTCTCCAGTGACACTGGTGGGCCGGAGCTTTTTTTGTTTGTAGTTTTTTTTTTTTTTTTTTCTCTTTTAACCTCTTCTATCTCTTCTCAGGCGCTCCTTGGAAACTCTATGGGGCAGTTGTACTCTATCCTGTAGGGTCGCTATGAGTGGGAATCGACTTGACGGCACTGGTGTGTGTGTGATCTCTTCTGTTTTTTTGGATCTGTTCAGATTTTCCATCACAGTTTGTGTTAGTTTATGTAGGTAGTATGTTTCTAGAAATTTGTCGATTTCCTTTAGGTTTTTGAATTTGTTGGGATACAGGTTTTCATTATGATCCTTTTTATTTCGTTTGGGTTTGTTGTAATGCCCTCCGTATAATTTCTTATTTGGGCTATTTCCTTCCTCTCTTCCTTTTCTTTTTGTCAGTTTGTCATTGGCTTGTCTATTTTGTTCATCTTTTTAAAGAAACAACTTTTGGTCATGTTGGTTCTTTCTATTGTTTTTCTGTTTTCTATTTCATTTATTTCTGCTCTAATCTTTATTATTTCCTTTCTTCTGGTGCCACGGGCTTCTGTTGCTGCTCTCTATTTGTTCAAGTTGTAGTGCTAACATTTTGATTTTGTCCCTTTCTTCTTTTTTGATGTGTGTGTTTATTGCTATAAATTGACCTCTGAATTCTACCTTTGCCATGTCTCAAACGTTTGGGTAGAGTGTTGTATATATGTCTGTGATTTCAGTTGGTTGATTGTGGCCTTTAGATCTTTTGTACTTTGTTGAGTTTCTTTCTACATGTTCTGCCCTTTACCAAGAGTGGTATGTTGAAGTCTCCTACTATTACCGTGTAACTGCCTATGTTTCTTTTCTGTGCTGTTAGAATTTATTTTATAGATTTTGGAGCCCTGTCGTTGGGAGTGTAGGTATTTATTAAGGTTATGTCTTCTTCATGGATTGTTCCTTTAATCATTATATAATGTCCTTCTTCATCTTTTATGGTGGATTTTTCCTTAAAGCGTATTTTATCTGATATTAAAACCCACTGCCGTAGAGTCGATTCTGACTCACAGCGACCCCATAGGACAGAGTAGAACTGCCCCATCGAGTTTCCAAGGAGCACCTGGTGGATTCGAATTGCCAACCAAGAGGCAGTTCGAATCCACCAGGCGCTTATCTGATATTAGTTTTAGTGATATTAGTATTCAGCTTTTTGGTTACTGTTTGCTTGATATGTTTTTTCCATCCTTTGGTTTTTAATGTATTTGTGTCTTCGTGTCTCTTGTATATAGCATATTGATGGGTCATGTTTTTTTTGTCCATTCTTCCACTCTCTGTCTCTTTACAGGTACACTTTAGCCATTTATATCCACTGTGATTATCGATAGGTATAAGTTTATTGTTGTGCTTTTTTGTGTGTGTGTGGCGCTGACATTTTCTTTATTTCTCTTGCTTTCCTGTGCTGAATTCCTTTTGTTTGTGGATATTCTATTCTTTTTTTTTCATTATTGTAGATTTTGTGTTAACCGAGCCTTTATGTTTTTCTTTTGATGAGTAAGTTTGTTAACTTTCTCTTTGGTTACCTTGAAATTTACCATCATCTTCCTGAGTTTGAACCAGTCTTTTATTACTTGATATCATCTTGACTTCCTCTCCCTTTGAGAGATCTATATGTACACTATTTATTCTTCCTTTTACTGTTTTGATGTTGTTGTCATTTGTCATTGTTGTTGTCAGAGATTGATATCTCTGTTTTAAGTCTTTTAGCTTTGCTTTATTATTGAGAGTTCTTACCTAGGTTGGTATTTGTCTGATTCTGTCCTGTGTCTTAGACAAAGTATGAGGAAAAAAGTAAATGAAAGAAAAAATAGAGAAAAAAAGGAAAGAAGAAAAAAATGCCATTGCAGCTGGAATTGTCCTATGGGGGTGGAGCAGATGAGGTGCGGTGGTGGACAATTTGGCCCTCTAGCCGCTGTTGCACAGGGTAGGGAGGGGGTCAACATGAAGGAGGGAGGTGGCTTTCAGAGCTAGTTTGGAGGGAAATAGAAAAAGAAATGAAAATAATAAAAGGAAATAAATAAATAATGGTGCAGTGTGGGCTGGTGAGTGCAGGTGGGGTGGACACTGGTGCCGATGCAATGAGAAGTGGTATCCAGGGCCAGGATGGAGGGAGAAAGAAAAAAATAGAAAAAGAAAAAAAGGCAGCATGGCTAGTGTTGGGTGGTGGGGGCTGGGCGTATTTGGGGTGGTGGTGGACTGGTGGCTCTCTAACCTTGGCTGTGCTGTGGTGGCTGGCAGGAAAGGGGGTAGGTGGTGTATGGGGTAGATGGGAGGGAGAAAGAAAAGGAAGAAAGTGAAAAAAAAAGTGGTTGCTCACTTTGGGGCAGCGAGTTGGGGTGGGGTAGACCAGGTGTGATGGCAGTTAGATGGTTCTCTAGAAGAGAACCACCCCTGGAGCACCTTGGAGATGAACGGAATTGTTGGAAGGAGCACAGGAAGCAGGGCCTTCTAGATTTCAAAGGGTAGGGCCTCGGTATCCAGTATCTAAAGCATGGGATCAAAGCCTGCTAGGTTTCAAAGAGTTGAATCTTCACCAATTTTGTTCTGGAGTGTGGGGTGCTCTTAAGGTATGTCAGAGGGCTTGGGCCACTGCTCAAAGCTGAGGGGTGGTGATGCCATGCCCAAGGGGCAGTATCAGGGGCCTGCCAGGTCCGAATGGGTGGGGTCACCAATCATATGGCCTGGGAGAATGGGGCTGCCCAAAGCTGAAGGAGCAGTGTTTCTGTCTCAGTGGGTCTGGAAGGCAGAGCTGAAGCCCAGAGCCATGGGTCCTCCACCCAGAATCGAGAGGGTGTGGCCAACACCCAGAGTCTGGAGGGAGGGGCCGTTGCCCAGATGGCCCCAAAGACGGGAGGATTATTTTGAAGCCTTGATAAAAAAAAAAAAATTTTTTTTTTTTTTTTGTTCTGCTGCGTTTTGGACTTGCTTGGCACCCATTATCTTTTCTTTCTCTTCAGTTTCTTTCATTTATAATGGAAGAGTCTATCTTGTGACTGTTCCACCATTGCGCTTTGGAAACAGATAGCTTGTAATCTAGATTATATGGGTTCAGATGAAGAAGTTTGCCCAAGGATGGAATATGCCTAAAGTCTCACCCATATTTGATTTAGATGATTCAGAAAATGAGATTTTGGATTTGGAGTTGGTTTAAGAGTTTTGGGATGATGTGATGGGTGAATGAGTTGCATAGGGAAGGACATGAATTTTGGGGGGCCAGAGGGTAGAATATTATGGACTGAATTGTGTCCCCCAAAAATACGTGTTGTAAATCCTAATCTCTGCCTGTTTCTATAATCCCATTTGAGAGTGAGTTGTCTTTGTTATATTAATGAGACAGTTTAGTGCAGGTTGTATTTTGAGTCAATCTCTTTTGAGATACTAAAGAGACTAAACAAGCAAGTCAGTGAGTAGAGATGTGGTAAGACAAATGCCAAGACAGGTGGAGATCTCTAAGGAACCAGGAAGCTAAAGCTGAAGAGACAAGAAACTTCCTCTAGAGCCGTCAGAGAAAGAAAGCCTACCGCTAGAGCTAGTGCTCTGAATTCAGACTTCCTAGCCTCCTAAACTATGAGAAAAAAGATTTCTGTTTGGTAAAGCCACTCACTTGTGGTATTTTTGTTATACCAGCATTAGATAACTAAGAGAAGGATTATCAATTTCATTGAAATTTTCAAGGAGTCAGGTTTTGTTTTCATTGATTTTTTCCTACTATTATTTTATATTTCATTGATCCTGCGCCTTATTATTTTTGAGAATGTCTTCCTTTTAAATGGAATGTTTAGACCATTACCTTTTAAAGTAATTACTTCAGCAGTTGGGTATCTTGCTGTTTATTAAGTTGAGTATCTTGGTACTTATTTTGTTTTTGCTGCAACTGTTTTTATTCTATTTTCTTCTTTTCCCGCCCTCTTCTGGATTAATGAGTATTTTAGAATTCCATTTTGTCTTCATTTTGGCTTCTTAGCTATAACTGTTTTATTCTTCTCATGACTGTTCTAGTATTTAGAATGTGCATCTTTAACTTTTCACAATGTACCACTAAAAAAATATTATAACACTTTACTTTCAGTGTAAGAACCTTATAACAGTATATTTCTTTGTCCCCTGACCCAGCCTCTCCCCATCACACTTTGTGCGATTGTTGTCATACATTTTAATTCTTCGTATGTCATTATCCTCACAGTACATAATGTTTAGTGAAGTGTCTGTTCAACTCCTTTGCCCATTACTATTGCAATATTGTATATATTAAAAAATATATATTGCACCACCAGACATCTCTCAGTTTGTCATACTGTTTAGGCTTGAGTGTTGCTGTGATGCTAGAAGCTACGCCACTAGTATTTCAAAATATCAGCAGGGTCACCCATGGTGGACAGGTTTCAGTGGAGCTTCCAGACTAAGACAGACTAGCAAGAAGGACCTGGTGGTCTACTTCTGAAAAAATTGACCAGTGAAAACTTCAGGAAGAACAGCAGAATATTGTCTGAAATTTCTGTTATAGTGCTATAAGATGAGCTCCTCAGGTTGGAAGGTACTCAAAATATGACTTTAAAAGAGCTGTCCTTCAAAGCAGAGTTGACTTTAATGACATGGATGGAGTAAAGCTTTCCATATCTCATTTGCTGATGTGGCATGACGCAGAATGAGAAGAAACAGCTGCAAACATCCATTAATAATCAGAATGTGAAACATACGAAGTAGGAATCTAGGAAAAATCGAAGTTGTGAAAAATGAAATTGACTGCACAAAGATTGATATCCTAGGCATTAGTGAGCTGAAATGGACTGGAATCGGCCAGTTTGCATCAGACAGTAATATGGTCTAATATGCTGGGAATGACAAAATGAAGAGAAATGGTGTCATATTCATTGTCAAAAAGAACATTTCAAGATCTGTCCTGAAGTATGACACTGTCAATGATAGGATAACATTCATACACCTAAAAGGAAGATAATGTACTATTATACAATTTTATGCACCAACCGCTGATGCCAAAGATGAGGAAATTGAAGATTTTTACCAACTTCTGCAGCCTGAAATTGATCAAACATGCAGTCAAGATGCATTGATAACTAGTGGTGATAGGAATGTGAATACTGGAAACTAGAAGAATGATCTGTAGTTGGAAAATATGGCTTTGGTGATAGAAATGACCCTGGAGATTGCATGATAGAATTTTAAAGACTAATGACTTTTTCATTGTAAATACCTTTTTTCAACAACATAAGTGGTGACTATACACGTGGACCTCACTGAATGGAAACCAGAAATCAAATAGACTACATCTGTGGAAAGAAACTATGGAAAGGCTCAATATCATCAAGTAGAGCAAGGTCAGGGGCCAATTGTGGAACAGACCATCAATTACTCATATGCAAGTTCAAGTTTAAGCTGAAGAAAATGAAAACAAGTCCACAAGAGCCAATAGACCTGGAATATATCCCACCTGAATTTGGAAATGATCCCATGAATGGATTTGACGCATTGAACACTAATGACCAAAGACCAGAAGAGTTGTGGGATGACATCAAGGACATCGTACATTAAGACAGCAAAAGGTAATTAAAAAGATAAGAAAGAAAGAAAAGACCAAAATGGATGTCAGAAGAGACTCTGAAAGTTGCTCTTGAACATAAAGTAGCTAAAGCAAGAGGCAGAAATGATGAAGTAAAAGAACTGAACGGAAGATTTCAAAAGGTGGCTTGAGAAGACAAAGTATTATAATAACATGTGTAGAGAGAGACCTGGAGATAGAATACAAAAGGAGAAAACACGCTAGGCATTTCTCAAGCTGAAAAAACTGAAAATTCAAGCCTCAGGTTGCAATATTGAAGGATTCTATGGGCAAAAAATTGAACGACGCAGGAAGCATCAAAAGAATATTGAAGTAATACACAGAGTCACTATACCAAAAAGAATTGGTTGACGTTCAACCATTTCAGGAGGTAGCATATGATCAAGAACTGATGGTATTGAAGGAAGGAGTTCAAGCTGTGCTGAAGGCATTGATGAAAAATAAGGCTCCGGGAACTGACAGAATACCAAATGAGATGTTTCAGGATATGGATGCAGCACTGAAAGTACTCATTCATCTATGCCAAGGAATTTGTAAGATAGCTATTTATGCCCATTCCAAAGAAAGGTGATTCAACAGAATGCGAAAATTATCGAACAATATCATTAATATCACACATGAGTAAAATTTTGCTGAAGATAATTCAAAAATGGGTACAGCATTACATTGACAGGGAACTGCCAGAAATTCAAGCTGGATTCAGAAGAGGATGTCGAACGATACCATTACTGATGTCAGATAAATCCTGGCTGAAAGGAGAGAATACCAGAAAGATGTTTACTTGTGTTTTATTGACTGAGCAAAGGCATCCAGCTGTGTGGATTATAACAAATTATGGTTAACATTGTGAAGAATAGGATTTCCAGAATATTTCATTGTGCTCATGAGGAACCCGTACATAGACCAACAGGCAGTCATTCAAACAGAACAAGGGAATACTATATGATTTAAAATGAAGAAAGTTGTGCATCAGGATTGTATCCTTTTACCACATTTATTCAGTTTGTATACTGAGCAAATAATCCAAGAAGTTGAAGTATATGAAGAAGATCATGGTGGCATCAGGACTGGTGAAAGACTCATTAACTACCTGCAATACGCAGGTGACACAAACTTGCTTGCTGAAATGAAGAGGACTTGAAGTACTTACTGATGAAGTTCAAAGACTACAGCTTTCTGTATGGCTTACACCTCAGCATAAAGAAAACAAAAATCCCCACAACTGGACCAATAAGCAGCATCATGATAAATGCACAAAATGAAATGGTCAGGATTTTACTTGGATCCACAATCAATGCCCATGGAAGCTGTCCTGAAGATATCAATTTTTATGATGTTGGTGTAGAATATTGAATACACCGTGAACTGCCAGAAGGATGAGCAAGTCTTTCTTGAAAGAAATAGAGGTAGAGTGCTTCTTAGAAGTGAGAATGAGGAGTCTCAAGTACTTTGGATGTGTTATGAGGAGGGACCAATCCCTGGAGAAGGGTGTCATTCTTGGTAAGGTAGGCGGTCAGTTAAAGAGAGGAAGACCCTCGAGATGGTTTGATATAGTCACTGCAACAATGAGCTGAAACATAGCAACAAATGTGAGGATGGCGCAGGACCTGGCAGTGTTTCATTCTGTTTTACATAGGGTCGCTATGAGTCAGAACCAACTTGTCGGCACCTAACAACAACAAAATGTTGTAGTAATATATATATTATTATAATATAATTTGTATTTTTTTTACTGGATTGTATTATTATTGAGTTTTATGATTTCTTCGTATATTTTGGATACAAGTTCTTTATCAGATGTATGGTTTGCAAATGTTTTCACTTCATATGTGACTCGTCTTTTCATCATCTAAACACTCTTTCCAAGAGCAGAAAGTTTGATGATACCCAGTTTGCCAGCTTTCTTTCTTTTGGATCATGCTTTTGGTCTCATACGTAAGAAACTTTGCCTAACCCTGTATCACAAAGATTTTTGTACAATGTTTTCTTTTAAATGTTTTTTAGTTTTAGGTTTTATATTTAGTCTATGATCCATTTGAAATTAATTTTTATATGTTGTTCAGGTATGGCTTGAAGTCTTTTTTTTTTTTAATATGGATATTGTTCTAATACCTTTTGTTAAAAAGAATATCCTTTCGCCTCTGAATTGCCTTTGTATCTTTGTGAAAAAGCAGTTGTCCATGTATGTGTGGGGCTGTTCTTGGACTTTCCAGTTTATTCTGTTAGTCCATATGTCTAATTTTAAACCACAATGTTTTGATTACTATAGTTTTATAATAAATTTTGAAATCAAGTAGTTTAAATCCTCCCAGTTTTGTTCTTTTCTTTCAAAGTTGTTTTGGGAATTGTAGGTCCTTTGCATTTCCGTATAACATTTGCAATCACCTTGACAATTTCTATAAAAAAGCCTGCTGTGATTTTAATTGGTATTGTGTTTAATCTATAGATTAATTTTGTAGAAAATTGATATTTTAACAGTATTATGTTTTCCAGGGATACTGTATATCTGTTTATTTAGTTCCTTTTTAATTTATGTCAGCCATGTTTTTTAGTATTCCATGTACTTGTCTTACACTAATTTTGTCACATTTATTCCTAGGTATTTAACATATATTGACACTATTGTAAATCGTATTGTTTTCTAAGTTACAGTTTTTGATAGTTCATTGCTAGTGTATAGAGGTACAGTTGATTTTCTTGGTCTATTGATCTTGGTAAGATTTTGTAAAATTTCTAGTTGCTTGTTTGTATATTCCATAGGGTTTTTTACGTAGAAAATCATGTCGTCTGTGAATAATGACAGTTGTACTTACACTATCCAATCTGAATGCCTTTTATTTCTTTTTTCTTGCCTTAATGTACTGGCTGGAATCTCCAATGCACTGTTGATTAGAAATGCTAAGAGTGGAAATTCTTGCCTTGTTGCAGATTTTAGGGGAAAAGCATTTGATCTTTCACTACGAAGTATAATGTTTACTGTATGTTTTTTAGAGATGCCTTTTTTCTGGCGGAAGAAGTTTACTGAAAGGTTTTCTTGTTTTGTTTTTAAATCAGGAATGAATGTTGGATTTTGGCAAATATGTTGCCTTTGTTGTTCAGATGGTCATATGGCTTTTCTTTTTTAATGTTACTTATATGGTTCATTTTTGAATGTTAAACCTATCTTGCATTGCTGGGATAAACTACTGTTGGTCATCCTTTTTATATATTGTTGGATTCCATTTTCTAAAATTTTGTTTATAAATTGCATGTATTTATTTGAATGATACTGGTTTGTAGTTTTCTTTTAATGCCTTTTTTCTGGTTTTGGTATCATAGTAAAGTTGACTTCAAAATAGAATGAGTTGCAAAGTGAACCCTTTTCTTTGAATTTTTGCAATAGTTTATGAAAAAGTTCTTAAATGTTTGGTGGAATCCCTGGTGGAATCATCTGGGCTAGAGTTTTTTTGTTGTTTTTTGTGGGGAAGTAAAACTACAAATTTAAATTTCCTTTGTAGATATAAAACTATTCAGTTTATCTGCTTCATCTTGAATGAGTGTTGGTAGTTTGTATATTTAAAAGAATTTATCTTTTTCATCTGAGTTGCTGAATTTATTGACAAAGTTTTTCATAATATTCCCTTTTTAAAAAAAATATTTGCAAAGATGTGTGGTGATATCACTTTTCTCTTTCCCGATACTTGTAATCTTTTTCTTGTCCAGTTTTTTCTTGACCAGTCTTGCTAATGGTTTATTGAGTTTATTCATACTCTCAAAGAACCAGGTTTTAGTTTCATCTGTCTTTTCTATTGTACTTCTCTTTTCTATTTCATTGATTTTCATTCTGATATTTATTATTCCTTTCTTCTGTTTTGGGTTTCACTTGCTTTTCTTTTTCTAGTTTATTAAGGTTGAGATTGATGTCACAAATTTCAAATCTTTCTTCTTTTCTAATATTCATATTTAGTACTAAACTTTTCTATCTAAGTAATGCTGTAGCCACATTCTAGAGTTTTGGATATGTTGAGTTTTCATTTTCACACAGTTCAAAATATTTCTAATTTCTCTTTTGATTTCTTTTCTTTCTTGTTTTGACCCATGGATTATTTTGAAAGGTGTTAGTTTTCAAAATTTTCTGTATTTCTCAACTATCTTTCTTTTATAGATTTTGAATTTAATTCCATTGTAATTTGTATGATTTGAATCTTTTGAAATTTATTGAGACTTGCTTTATGACCAAGGATATAATCTATTTTAGTAAATGTTCCATTTGCACTGGAATAAACATATATTCTGCTGTTTCATGGAATGTTCTATCATGTCAATTAGGTCAAGTTGGTTGATAGAATTATTCAAATGTAATATATTGTTATTGATTTTATGTCTGCTTGTTATGTCAGTTACTGAGAAGGATATTGAAATCTTCGACTATAATTGTGGGTTTGTATTGTTCAAGTGTACTATGTCTTTGTTGGTTTTTGCCTGGTTGTTCCATCAGTTATTGAGAGAAGGATGTGGAAATTGCTGACTATAATTGAGAATTTGTCTACTTTTTTTTCATGTGGCCTGTCAATGTTTGCTTATGTATTTGAATCTCTGTTATTAGGTACATAAACATTTAGGATTACTATATTCTCTTGGAGAGGCCCTGAGTGGTGCAGATAGTTAAGTGCTTAAAAGGTTGGTGGTTTGAACCCACCCAGAGGCACCTTGGAACAGGCCTGGTGATCTGTTTCTGAAAGGTCACAGCCTTGAAAATCCTATGGAGCAGTTCTACTCTACACACATGGAGTTGCCATGAGTCAGAATCAACACTAAGGCAACTAACAACAATTGAGGTGATGCTCTTGAAGTGACACTCTTTGTCCTTGGGAGTGTTCTTTACTCTGAAATCTAATTTGACTGCTATTAATATAAAATGATACATCTCTTTTTCATTCTTTTACTTTTAACCCATTTGTGTCTTCATATTTAAAATGGACTTCTTGTAGGAGTCATATGTTGGATCTTGCTTTTAAATCTGACTGTCCCTACTTTTAATTGATATGTTTAGGCCATTTACATTTAATGTGATTATTGATGTTTTGGGTTTAAATGTATGTTATTAATGGATGTGTGTGTATAGCATTTTGAAGAGGGTATATAGTTAATTAATGTCAATAAATGTTGACATTTCTACTAATTATCTTTGTATCTCAGGGGAGTTTTCTTCTTTGCAAGATTATGGCACTGTCAATAGTGTCTTCATATCCAGAAAGAGGGCGTTCAAATACTTTTTCAGATCAGGTGAAGCAGAGATCTTAAAAATTCTGATCTGACCTCAGAATGAAAGATATTTATGAAACTAGGTCCTTAATGGAAATATTCTGAGGGTCCACAGTGCTGCTCTAAGTTCTGAACTAGTTCTTTTTCTTTATTATTCTGGCCTTAAGGACATTGAAATGTCCTCATCTCTAGGATATTTCAGATGAAAGTTGGCATAAGACCTTTTGGATATTTTATGGCTACTCCAGATGGCATAGGTACTTCAGACAACTTTAGGTTTCACGGCAGGCTTTATGTGGCATTATCTTATTGCTGACCTCCATTGATTTTTACTCGGTCACTAGTCTGCTTTGAGGGAAATAACTGAGAGTTCATATTTCTATTCTCCCGAAAGATATGAGCCATTCCTTAATTTCCAGTGTATGACATCATTCATATTAACTTGCATGTATTAATACTTAATAGCTCTTTATACCTATTTATTTCTAAGTAGATGTATGAGGATATTTATGTCAGATATGATGCTTCTATTTATTGAAATTAAAAAGTGAGATTTTTGTCTGATGTAAATAGCCTAATTTTTTATAGAAAAGTTCTTTTAATACTGTTCCCAGGCTGCTGTAAGACTTCTGATTTATTGAAATCCTTCTTCACATTCCAAAGTTGGGCAAGATAATCTTTTGATTCTTCAGCCAGTTCTATAACATCTGTGCACATAACAGAGAAAATCAATAGCTGGCTCTACTCTTCATATTTCCCTTTTGATACCAATCACATAAATACCATTAATAACATCCCCATTAAAAACAAAACAAAACGGAACACCTTTTTTTTTTTTCTGTCTTTGGCTATGGGCTAGGTTGTAAAAGAGAAGGGAACATAATGTTTTAGTAGGATCATGTTTTTAGTGATGGTGAATTAGGATCATTAAAAAGAAAAACAATTAACCAAAAATGTGGCAAAATAGGAAGATGGATGCTAGAAGACTTAGGAAGTTCCAAACAGTTTTGTGGATATAGGAATTTCAGATGAAGACCAGTTATATCTAATTTGTGAGGGAGAGTGAAAGAAGAGAGACACTAATGGGAATACAGCTATCTTGAGAAGAAAGAGAAAGGGATTTTTTAAAAAAGTTTTTATGCAGTCTGAATAAAATTTATGTTTTACTCCTCCTTGGGCCTTAGAAATTAGGATTCTTCATATTATTTTCTTTCTATATGGTAAGCTCTGTCTGATAGTGGGGCTGAAAGCCTAAGTTGATGTAGTTGCATTCAGTATATAGAAAAGTTAGAACTCATTTCTAGTTAGTTCTTCCTTTGTACTTATGCCGAAACCTCTCCATCTGGAGAAATGCCAGTTTGCCACTAAATTTAAATAAATAAGAACATTTCTCATCAATAGGGGTGGCAAATTTAGCCCCTCTTTAGAGCACTGAGCAATTTATGACCATATGTTAAATACCATAAAACAGCTTTAAAGACTTGGTCCCTGGCCATTGCCAGATTGCACCGTAGGAGTACAGCAGCACTGCGAGGGACTAGAAATGTTTGCTCCGGCCCTTGGAGGCCTCAGCAACTCACTGATGTCACAGCCAAAGAGTCTTGTTTTCAAACAATCCCTTTACAAAGGTGAAATACCATAAGATTTCATTTTGGCATTTGGATGCAAAGAAGATAAGACTTCTTTTTGATGCTTAAGGGTCAAAATTAGTATGGAAAGTGTTGTGTGGGAGAAGGAGTAACTTGGCAGCAGTGAGTCTAGGAATAGGTAATAGATATCCTACTCATTCTTTTTCTTGGAGCATGAACTGGACTTGCATAAGGCATAAGCAAACCGAATATCACATGTTTCTCAATCATTTTCTTTTTGCCAACTTTTATGGAATTAATATTAATGTTAAAAACAATTTTTAAAATTTCATACCATAGTGCTGCCAGTTGTAAGGCTTTCTTTTCTTCCAGAGTATGACTCATTATCTGGTGAACTCCAAATATTAGCTTTTCTTCTTACCATCATCACATAGCCTGTGAATCATTTATGGCATTCAGTGGGCTTCTGGCTGAGAGAATGAAGATGTGTGCCAGCAAACATGTGATTTTTGGTCAACATGTGATTTAGTGCTCCAGGACCTTAGATAGACTTGTAACACATGTGAGGAAACCACTGGTTCAGGCAGGGGGCAGTGTTATTAAACAGCAGTAGGCACCAAGATGCTTTGTACAAGGTTTTCTTACTGTTCTCTCTGAAGGATAACTATTCCCTACAAAGGAAGATGATGAAATTTGGCTTCAAAGGTCTAGGATTCCTAGCCTCCTTGAATGTGTAAATGCCAGCCCAAAGGCTGATTTCCTGTAGTTCCTGTGTGATTTGCACTACATCCTCTTTGCAACAGATCAGTATTTTAGGTCATCATCATAACTGCTGCCCTGTACATTCTTGGCAATTTGATCTCAGTTTGCAGAAGGCAGCTGGCATATTTCTCTAGGAAGTGCAGCTGGAGAGCTCCTGTCTTATTCTTCCTAAGGCCAGGAAGCACACCATTGTTACTTGTTGCTGCTTTCTTCCTTTGAAAGAACAAAAATTTCAAACTTTGGCAAGTTCTAAAGGTGCTGGATAGCAGTTTGAAATTACCTTTTCCATTTTGTCAGTCTGGGGCAAAAACGTGAGTGATCTTTCTCATCATTTGTAAATCTTGACTCTTTTTTCCATAACTCAGAAACGTGCCTTAGTGGAAGTTTTTACCCCATTGCAAATGAAGTTGTGCTTAAGTTTTCAGGATCACATCAGGATTTTTTTTGTTTTTGGCTTTGATTGCCAAGGGCAGTCTAGTTTCTTAGGCCAATGTCAATGCCCAGTTAGTTCTTTTCTGTGTCTTTCCTTTAACTGTAGGATTTCTCTATTAGGAAATAATTTCTATTCCCAGCATCCATTAAGACTGTTCTCGTTGGATATAACTTGAATATTTGCATGTGGATTTTTGAACTACATGGAGTATGGAGGCATTTAAAACACGTTTCTTCACTATTCAGTGTTAAAATAAAAGTGTCATTTTAGTTGTTCAATTTATCATGCCATAGTGGGTGAACCATAAATGTGGGATTTAGAAAAGTGAGCAATTTTCCTGCTTTCTTATGACTCACAGAGACTTTTTTTTTTAAATTGTGCTTTAAGTGAAAGTTTACAAGTCAAGTCAGTCTCTCATATAAAAACGTATACACACCTTGCTATGTACTCCTAGCTGCCCTCCCCCTAATGAGACAGCAGACTTCTCCTCTCTACCCTGTATTCCCCATGTCCATTCAACCAACTCCTGTCCCTCTCTGCCTTCTCATCTTGCCTCCAGACAGGTGCTGCCCCCATAGTCTCATGTGTCTACTTGAGCCAAGAAACTCTCTCCTCACCAGTATCATTTTCTGTCTTATAGTACAATCCCTGTCTGAAGAGTTGGTGTTAAGAATGGTTCTAGTCTTGGGCTAACAGAAGGTCCACAGACCATGATCTCTGGAGTCCCTCTAGTCTCAGTCAGACCATTAACTCTGTTCTTTTTATGAGAACTTCAGGTTTGCACCCCACTGTTCTGCCCCATCAGGAATTTCACAGGGCACATTTTGACAACTTGATTTTATTTTTGTGGAATGGGACTTACCTTTAACCCAGTTCATCTAAGAGGAGAACCTGTTTATAAAGAGAATAGAAACTCATACATGAGTTATTTTAAATGATACGTTTTTCAACCTATGATGGCACAGATCATTTCTCCTTCTGATTCTTTTTCTTTTTATAAAAACCCTAAGTTTTATAAGGTTCAACAGCATCATTAGTATACTCTTGGTTCCTGTTCTATTCTGGTTCTGAAGGAAAAAGAAAGTTAAGTTGTGCTGGTTTACAGAAAAAAGTGAACTTTTAAAAGGTTGATTTTATGGGCATTACAAGGTATCGCTGTAGAAACAGCCTGAATCCTGTTAAGAGCCTAAAGATGTCATGAAGGGAGAAATTTGAATTCCAGACATGGGAGAATTTGATATTCCAATTATTTATATGAAATAAAGTCTGTAGTACCCAATGTAATAAAAATATTGTTAAACTCTGAGGGTAAGAACCTCCTGTGATCTCTTAGTCTGTCACACTATATGGCCCGCATAGTTGATGATCAGGAAATGTTTCTTCATTAAAGGAGAAAAACAAGGGCACTAAAAGGTTATGTCCTATGTGGAAAGTTCTAATTGGAAAGACAGTAATTTTGGGAACTTTTGAAAAGGAGCAGATGGCACCTGCATTGAAGAAAGGGAAAGAGGACTATGAAAGTGTACATAGACTTACAGGTTGACAAGCATACTTAGGAAGAACCTTGAAAAAGAATCACAAAAGTAATTTGCCAACACTTGGGCTAGAATAGTAATAATCAATTTTAGTTTGTAAAGAATAATTGTTAATACATTAATCTAATTATAGAATTATGTGTATAGTACATTGAGAAGAAAAGCATAAATTGAATTAAAAAAAAAATTTTCTTTTTTTTTTTTTGTAGCACAGCTTTTGGTTTTGTCCTTGGGATGGATCTGATAAGCTGACCATGAAATTATTAGTTAGACATAAATTATATTGCTTGACAGTATGCCTAAAGTCTGTTATAACTAAAGAATTGATGCTGCTTAAGGCTGAAATCAGGCTATTTGGTCATCTTAATGAAGAACAAATTGCAAAATTGTTTTTTCTCTGGTTAAGTTTTTCTTTAGTGCTATTATCTTCCTGTTTCTCCTTTTTCTTTTTTTCTGAGTAATCTCAACACATATGGTAAGACAAGTTTCAGGCGGTCACATTGTAACCTCAGATTTTCCACCTGCTTCAGCAGGACTGGCTTTCTCCTGTGAAAGGGAGAAAGTAATCCATACATCTCAAAGCACAGTTCTCTTCCCTTTCACCCATTCATTCATCCACCCATTTACCCAGTCATTACTGAGTACCTACTTAGTCCAAATTCTGAAGTACAGTACTTGAGGACATGTAATTTAGTTTGGCATTATTGTAACCATTCCAACTTTCTCTCTTTCCTTTAACCCCTTTTCTACTAAACCAGGCTTTGATAATTTGCCCCTAACCTTTCTTTTCAACTTTATCTACTGCTCTCCCTTCTGAACACTTGGTTCCTACCAGTGTGGTCTGCTCATTATTTCTTGGGCACATAATATGGTTTCCATACCCTAAGTTTTGCTAATTCTGTTATCCTGCCTAAAATTACCTTCCCATGTTTCTGTGTTTATCTAAGCATACTATGGACAGCACTAACCAAAAAAAGCCAAATCCATTGCTGTTGAGTTGATTCTGACTCATAGCAACCCTACAGAACAGAGTAGAGCTGTCCTATAAGGTTTCCAGGGAGCGGTTGGTGGATTTGAACTGCTGACCTTTTGGCTAGCAATCAAGCTCTTAACCACTGTACCACTAGGGCCCTAAGTGAGTAGAAAGAACTTGATTTTAGAGTTAAAGAGAGTAGCAGGTGAAGTAGGAGGCAGGGGCAGATTGTATTTTTCAAAGATGGCAACAGCATCTCCTGCCCTACCTTCTCTTCTGCTCTGTGAACTTGCTACTCCTCCATCAAGAGTTGGTGTATAAGTTCTCTCCTCTTGAATCTGAATGGGCTGTGACTATTTTGACCAATAGTTGTTGTTGTTGTTAGGTGCCATCAAGTCGGTTCCGACTCATAACGACCTTATGCACAACAGAACGAAACACTGCCTGGTCCTGTGCCATCCTTACAGTCGTTGTTATGCTTGAGCTCATTGTTGCAGCCTCTGTGTCAATCCACCTCATTGCAGGTTTTCCTCTTTTCTGCTGACCCTGTACTCTGCCAAGCATGATGTCCTTCTCCAGGGACTGATCCCTCCTGTCAACATGTCCAAAGTATCTAAAACGCAGTCTCGCCATTCTTGCCTCTAAGGAGCATTATGGCCGCACTTCTTCCAAGACAGATTTGTTCATTCTTTTGGCAGTCCATGGTATATTCAATATTCTTTGCCAACACCACAATTCAAAGGCATCAATTCTTCTTTGGTCTTTCTTATTCATTGTCCAGCTTTCACATGCATATGATGAGATTGAAAATACCATGGCTTGGGTCAGGCGCACCTTAGTCTTCAGGGCGACATCTTTGCTCTTCAACACTTTGAAGAGATCCTTTGATCAATAGAATATGATGCAAATGATGCTGTGTGACTTCCAAGATTGGGTCATAAAAGGCAATGCCACTTCTATCTTATGAGCTTGGACACTTATATTTGGAGCCTTTAGCCTCTATGTAAGAAATCACTGACCACTTTGAGGTTGCCATGCTGTGAGATAGGCAAGCCACGTGAAGAGGCAATATGTAGGCTCTGCAGTTGGCAGTTCTTGTCTTCAAGTTATCCCAACCCAGGCACCAGACAAGTGAGTGAAATCGTCCTGAACTCTTCAAACTAGCCTGTCCACCAGCTGAACACACCAATGAGGTAGCTGTCAGCATCATGAGGAGCAAAAACATCACCAATCTGCACTCTGCCTTTATTTCTAACCCATAGAATCTGTGAGCATAATAAAATGGTGGTGGTTTTATGCACCTAAATTTTGGAGTGGTTTATTAAGCAGCAATAGTAATTGGAACAGAGACACTGAATAATATAAGAGGAACAAAAAGCCTGTAGGAGGAATGAAGAGATGGGAATAGGAGCAGAGATACAGGGATTAAGTTTCCTGAGGGAAGAGGAAAAGACAAAAGAATTAGGAAAGAAATGGATAAATTTTGAAGAGAAAGGGTGAGGAATTCACATCTGATGACCTATTATTATTATTAATTTTTAAAAAGTTTTTGGATGAAGTTAGAGTTAAGGTCACTTACCAAGAAGCAATAGGTATGCTTAGTGGAGAGTATTGAAGACAGTATAGATTGTTGGCCTTCAGCTCCTTGCCTTCAATAAATACACTTGTGAGGAAAGACAAAGGCTTGGCATTTTCTCATTTTGGGTGGTATGGTCTGCCTTCTTCAGGAGAGTTTTGTACATTGTCAGTATAAAGTACTCTGAGCCCTTCAGAACAAGGATGCTGTAAATAGAAAGGTGGTCCTCCCCAGAAGATTACCCTGGACCCACTTTGGCTCTCTGTTCATGAGTTCTGAAACTCAAGATGACTCTTTAGGATTTCAGATAACCCAGAGCCACCTGTGGTTTTGTAAAATGGAAGAGATCCCATCGTTAGAGTGGGAACTTTGATTTTAAATAGCAGTTTTCTTGAGAGGAGAGGGGAACAAATCTATAGTTTTAGTTATGAAACTTCAAAGGGCTTTTGTTCTTATTGAAGACTCAGCAAGTGCTGTTAACTGAATGGTAGTATTGCTTCTATAAAAGTATTGTTTTCTGTTGCAACCAGCAATCTGGCCACCAGCCACATGCAAATCAATTTATTGTTTCTATGAAGGAGCCCTGGTGGAGCAGTGGTTAAAGCACTTGGCTGCTAACCAAATGGCAGGCAGTTCTAACCTACTAGCTGCTCTGTGGGAGAAAGATGTGGCAATCTGCTTTCATAAAGATTTTCAGCTTTGGAAGCCCTGTGGGGCAGTTCTATTCTGTGCTATAGGATCACTATGAGTTGGAATTGACTGATGGCAGTGGGTTTGGTTTTGTTTTTTTAAATGAGGGATTACTTGCTCCATGTCTGAATGTAATCTTAAGAGTCTGATGATCCTGCATGTTTCAGGCGGTTTTCCATTTCATGAAATGAGATGTCTAGTTTGTTGTTGAAATCTTTGAGTTAATGTTTTATGAAGAGAGATGCTATAGAACCTGATCAAAATACTGTTACTGAATAAATGAACGGTACTTTCCTGACAGAATAACCGTGATGTACCAAAGCTTGACTTCATGTATTACATGTCAGAAGATAGAATATACTCCTATGTTATCAGAGGATTCTGCTGTATTTCAGTTGGTCTCTGTTAGATGCTTTTATTTCACCATTTCTTAATTTCCTTTTTTTTTTCTCCTGTGTTGGCATGACCTTGGCACTTCCGAGATGTTGTGACTTGTGTTTTGCTTCTCTCCCCACCTCTTCCCTGAAAATTGCCGTACATGTAGATAACTTACTTTTACAGACCCTGCTTGATTTGCTACTTTCTGACTTGCGTAATTTTCCTGGCAGGGGCTTGACTGTCTTTGTCCTTTGTATCATCAACTTAAATTTAAGTTATCCAACAGAAAAACTGCCATTGCTTTTAAAAAACTGTTCATTTTTCTGTTGCTTGATTTTTTTTTTTCCGCCAGTATTTCCAGTGCATGTTGGCTAGAGTTCTGTGTGCTGTTAACTGTTTTCGTTCTGGTAGTAGTTTTATTTTTTTGCATCCACTTTTGTAGAATTTTATTTATCCTTATTTTTCAGCATCCTAATTTTTTATTCATTTCAATAGCTTTAGATTCTGTAGTTTATGAGACTTGCTTTTGTTCATTTTTATATGTGTTTTTTAGATCTGTGTGAACTCAAAGGATCCTTCTTTTTTTTTTTTTTTTTTACATCTTTCTTGATCCAGCTGCTGGGCATTTCAGAGTTATTTGACAGTAGAAAGTATTATTCAGTTTTTTTCCCCCATGATATCCACAGGCTAAGGCTTGGTTTTCACAACATTTATGAAAGTGGGTGGACTTCTGCACAATCATCTGAGCACAGCTTAGTGCACGATCACCCAAGCAGTGCTTTGTGGGAGCTTAAGTACAAGGTCCAGTCTGAGATTGTCCTTTGTGTGCAAGTTTGATTTTGTTGCTGGTACTCTGGTTTGTGCCTTTGTATGGATGCAGTCAGCAAAAGACACATTTTTAAACAATGAACTCAGAATTGAGAGAAAGATTGATGTGGCCCCCCCTCCCCATTCTAACATTATGTGGTTATTTCTCCCTATTTTTTGATAAGTATTGCTGGTCTCTGTCCAGCTGTGCCACATCAGCCACCCATTCCTTAGATTTCTGCTTTGAGTAGCTAGTAATTAGAAAGAAGTATTTACACTTGTGCAGCACTCCATATTTTCCAAAGTATTTTTACTTAAATGAATCATTCCAGTCTCCCAACAGCTTTCTGAGGTCTGGCTGTTCCTGCTTTTAACATGTAGCTGAGGGTCACAGAAGCTAAGTGACAAGCCTAAGGTCACATAACTAGGAAGTGAGGGACCTGGAACTCTGCCCAAGACCAGTGCTTTTTCCACTGTAACATACTAGGAAACAAATATGGTCTTTATTACCATACAATAATAATCTGCTTCTCAGTAGAAGTAGATAAGAGCAAATCAACATGAATAATCAGCAGCTCGCAGTGAGTAAGGAAATAAAAACAAGCACTGGCATTTCTGAATAGGAAGTAAGGAAAACATCAAATGCTGATGCCTTTTGCCATACATCAGTTGAAAAAGATGGTGGTTGGTTGGCTAATTTCTGATCAGTAAATTAATAAAAAAACTTCCGCTCTCCTGTGGACATCTCTTGGATCCTTGAATAGTTACAGCTTGTGGTTGATTGTTTTGGTTTTCTTTGTTTCTAAGGACAGAAATCACAGGAAGAAGTTGGTGAAAATAGGATGAGAAGTCAATCAGGTTTATGAGAGATAAAGGCTCAGCTGTCAACTTTGAGATGTTTCAGTGCTGTGTTTCACTCTGTGTACCTTTAAAGTGTGTAATCTTAAGCTATTTTCTAGGCACTGGCCCAGTACCAGGGTTTTATGATTCAGGTCTTTTATTTTGCGTGGTATGTCTTCAAATTGTCTTAGTTGTATTTTTTTGATTTCTAAAATAAACAACGATTTTGAAACATTTTCTAAATTTACTTGGATGGCTTTTCTTTAATACGGGAAAAATGAAGGAAGAAAAGTTAAAGGTCAAGATAAACTTAAAGGTCAAGGAAATAAGGTGAACCAGTTGTATACCTAAATTCTTCAGGCATTTGTGAGTTAAAAAAATGGGGTTCTTATTTTTAAATTGTACTTAAATTTTATTTAGAAATAAAATTAACGAAAGAAGTTTTAACTTTAGCATATGCTTTAAATATTAAGTACCCAATTTTTATGAAACAGAGGGCATTTGAAAGAAATTAGATATGACTAAGAGCAAATTTAATTAAAATAGAATATACTCTCTCAACCTAGTAGTCTTGCTACAATCCCACTTAAGAGACAGGGTTTTGTTAGAACATGTGTCATCCTAATAATTAACTGAAGTGAAGGAACTGTATTTTTAGAGCTAGAGATATTTCGATATCATCTAATCTACTACTGGAGCCCTGGTGGGACAGTGGTTAAGAGTTCGGCTGCTAACCAAAAGGTCAGCAGTTTGAATCCACCAGCTGCTCCTTGGAAACTCTAGGGAGCAGTTCTACTCTGTCCTGTAGGGTCACTGTGAGTTGCAATTGAGTCCACAGCAATGGGTTTTTTTTTTTTTTTGAAATCTACTGTCTACTGTAGCAATTTCTTAATTAGTACCCTTGGTGAGTGGATATATGAGTACTATCATTAATAGGAATCTTTTTATCACATAAGCCATTATAAGGCTCATTCAAGAAATATTTTTGTCCTTTGGACAAAACGGAAGCCCTGGTGGTATAGTGGTTAAGTGTTATGGCTGCTAACCAAAAGGTCAACAGTTCGAATCCACCAGCTGCTCCTTGGCAACTCTACGGGGCGATTCTGCTCTGTTTTATAGGGTCGCTATGAGTCGGAATTGATTCCACGGCAACAGACTTGGTTTTGGTTTTTACGGACAAAATATCTTTATTCTCTCACCCATATGGCAGCTTTATAGTATGAGAAGAGCTTTCAGCAGAATTCTTGTTTGAATTACTTGGTCATAGTACTAATATGTCTTCTATAGTGGTGACTTTTTTATAAAATAGAATTAGTAGAATTACCAGTAATAATCAAGAGGAGAAATTGTGGATAATAGTAGCAGAATACAGATAAAAAAAGAAGACAAAACAAATGGTCCCAAGATTTAAAGAAAAGTGTCATGGATTGAATTGTGTCCCCCCAAAAATATGTGTCAATTTGGTTAGACTGTGATTCCCAGTATTGTGTGGTTTTCCTCCATTTTGTGATTGTGATTTTATGTTGAGAGGATTAGGGTGGAATTATAACACCATCCTCACTTAGGTCACCTCCCTGATCTAAAGGTAAAGGGAGTTTCCCTGGGGTGTGGCCTGCACCACCTTTTATCTCTTAGGATATAAAAGGAAACGGAAGCAAGCAGAGAGTTGGGAACCTCATACCACCAAAAAAGCAGCACCAGGAGCAGAGCGTGTCCTAACCACCTAGAGTCCCTGCGCCTGAGGAGCTCCTCAGCTAGGGGAAGATTATGACAAGGAATCTTCCTCTAGAGCTGGCAGAGAGAGAGAGTCTTTCCCTTGAGCTGACGCCCTGAACTTGGACCTGTAACCTACTAGACTGTGAGAGAACAAATTTCTCTTTGTTAAAGCCTTCCACTTGTGGTATTTCTGTTATAGCAGCACTAGATGACTAAGACAGAAAGATATATTTTTAAAATTATAGTTTGATTTTGATATTGATATTGATATTAGGGTTCAAGATCCGATTATTAAACAAATGGTTTGAAAGTATTTAAAACATTTTATATCTTTAGTAGCCAACGTGGGTTTACTTAGGAGCAAGTTATGGCAAACTGATCTTATCTCTGCTTGCTGAAACGGAAGTGGACTCGAAGCATTTCCTGATGAAAATCGAAGAGCACAGCCTTCAGTATGGATTATACCTGAACGTAAAGAAAGAAAAATCCTCACAACTGGATCAATAAACAACACTGTAATAAAGAGAGAAAATTATTGAAGTTGTGAAGGATTTCATTTTACTTGAATCCACAGTCAGTGCCCATGGAAGCAGCAGTCAAGAAACCAGATACGTTACGAGTTGGGTAAATCTGCTGCAAAAGATCTGTTTAAAGTGTTGAAAAGCAAAGATGTCACTTTGAGAACTAGGCTGTGCCTGAATCAAGCCATGGTATTGTCAATTGCCTCATGTGCATGTGAAAGCTGGACAACGAATAAGAAGACCAAAGAAGAACTGATGCCTTTGAATTATGGTGTTGGCGAAGAATATTGAATATATAATGGACTGCCAGAAGAATGAATAAATCTATGCTGGAAGAAGTACAGACAGAATGCTCCTTAGAGGGGAAAATGGCAAGACTTCATCTTACATACTTTGGGCATGTTATCAGGAGGGACTAGGCCCTGGAGTCCCTTTGCTTTGTTAAAGCAAAGCAGAGGAGGACTGTCGTAGCCATCTAGTGCTGCTGTAACAGAAATGTCACAAGGGGATAGCTTTAACAAAGAGAAGTTTATTTCCTCGTAGCTTTTTTTTTTTTTAAGTAGGCTAAAAGTCCAAATTTAGGGCATCAGCTTCAGCGGGAGGCTTTCTCTCTGTCAGCCTTCTCATCATTCTCACCCCGGACTAGGAGCATCCCCGTGCAGGGACCCTGGGTCCAAAGAATGCCCTCTGCCCCCCCATGCTGGCTCTTGGTGGCATGATATTCCCCTCTCTGCTCGCTTCTCTCTTTTATATCTCAAGAGGTTGCCTCCAGACACAGTCCAATCTTGTCGATCAAGTCTGCAGTCACTAGCACAACTGCTGCCCATTCTCTCTCATTAACGTCATAGAGGCAGGATTTACAACGTATAGGAAAATCACACAATACTGGTAATCATGGCCCAACCAAATTGATACACACATTTTTGGGGGGACTAATTCAATCCATGACAAAGACCTTCAAAGAGGTGAATTGACACAGTGGCTGCAACAATGGGCTCAAACATAGCAACGATTGTGAGGATGGTGCAGGACTGGGCGTTGTTTTGTTCTGTTGTATATAGGGTCACTGTGAGTTGGAACTGACTCGAAGGCATCTAACAACAACAGCCTTATTTAGTATTTGTTGGTAGATCAGCTGACATAGTATACCAAACATTTTTAAAGAATTTTTGACAGTTTTTGGATATTTTGTATGTTATTGTACCAAAAGATGATTAAGTAGATTTTCAGTAAATTGAACAATAATTGGAAATTTCTAATGAAATACTTTCTAATTATATTCTTTAAAAAAAAAAAATTTATTGTGCTTTAGGTGAGAGTTTAGAGCAAATTAGTTCACCATTTGATAGCTTGTACATAAAGTGTTCCATGACATTGGTTGCATCCCCCACAATGTTTTGGCACTCTCCCCATTCTGGGTTCCCCATCTCCTTTCTTCATGATTTTCTACTCTTTCCTGCCTTCTTATGTTTGCTTTTGGGCAAATGTTGGCCTTTTAATCTCGTATAATTGATTATTCTAAGGAACACATTCCTCCCGGGTGTTACTATCTTATGGGCCTGCCCATTGTTTGGCTGAAAGGTGGTCTCCGGGAATGGCTTCAGTTCCAGGTCAGAAGGGTGTCTTAGGGCTGTCATCCAGTTTCTCTCAGACCAGTAAGTCTGGTCTTTTTTGTGAGTTTGATTTTTTGTTCCACATTTTTCTCCTGTTCTGTTCGAGACCCTCTGTTGTGATTCCACTCAGAGTAGTTGGTTCTTGGGTTGTATTCTTGACTATGTTTTTTTCAATGTTTTTGTGAACAATTTCGACATATGTGTTCAGCTTGTGGAGGATATAAGTTTAAAGAGGTGGCTACTATGATATATCACAAGCAAAATTTAAATGTATAACAATAGGCTAGAATGTTGGATCAGAAACAACAGGATGAAATTTAACAAGGATAAATGTAAAGTACTTTATTTAGATTTCAAAAATTAGTTTTATAGGTAGAGGACAGCAGCTTACATAAGAATCTGGGATTTTTTGTATGAGCCAATAATGTGATGTGAAAAGTTAACACAGTCTTGTGCTGTATTAACAGAAATATTGGGTCCACAGCCTAGAATGAAGTCATTATGCTATGCCTGTGTCATAGAGCATACATGAGTGTTGTGTTGAGATTTGGGCACAACAGTGTTTAAGATACACATTGACAGACTAATGTGTGTGTGAAAGAAATTGTGATACTTAGATAACGGTTGACAAAACTAGGATTGCTGGTTTTTAAAGATAGAAAGGACTGGAAAGAAAGGCTCAGAGAGGTTAAGTACATTGTTCACCAGGAAAAACAAAAGCCAAACTTATTGCCATTGAGTTGATTTTGACTTGTAGCGACCCTATAGGACAGAGCGGAACTGCCCTGTAGGGTTTCCAAGGAGTGGCTGATGGATTCAAACTGCCAACCTTTTGGTTAGCAGCCGTAGTTCTTAACCACTGTGCAACCAGGACACCTCATTGTTCAAAATTATTTAATTAGTTAATGGCAGATCTCATTTTGAACTCCTAGTTCAGAGTTCTTTCTACTCATCACAATTTGTTCTTCGAGAAGGTAAAACCAAGACCACCAGCTAGAAGAAGGGCTTCGAACCAGTTCGTTCTGGTTCAAACCCCTGCTGATAATTTGCATTTCCACCCCAGGTATACTGAATCAGAATCTATATTTTAACAAGACCCCCAGATGATTCTTATGTGTAACAAATTTGGAGAGCCACTTCTCTACTAGTAGTTCTCAGAATTGGTTCCTTAAGAAGCAGCATTAGCATTGCCTGGGAACTTGTTAGAAATGCAAATTATCAGCAGGGATTCAAACAGGAACAAACCAGTTTGAAACCCTGGGTAGAAGTTAGTAGGAATCTGATTTTGACTCTGCACAGGAGTTTTTAACAATTGGTGTAGTCCTCTAATGCAAGTATCTGCTTTGGGAAATAATGAGGTGTTTGGTATTGGAGGAGTTAGAACAGATACCATGTAACTACTTTATTGGAGTTATTGTGTGTTTTAAGAAATAATTTTCAGCTATATGAGAAACTGAGCTAGATAACATACGTGGAGAACAATCAACCATATCCTTGTTTACATCTCTTGGCCTAGCTAATTATTAACAACGTCTTCTTTCTCACTTAAGGGTATCCCAGTTTGGATGATAAATTATGTGGTTGCCCTGCTTATGAGGTCTCTTCCAACTCTATAAGTCTGCTGCATAAAAACTATTTCAGCATAAATTATGTAGGCTTATCATCTGAGCTCAAAGGCAATATGCAGAGCCTTTGAGGAAGTCTCTTAAAATTTTTTTAATGAAAAATTTCAAACACTTTCAAAAGGAGAAAGAATGGTTTACTGCACTCCTATGTAACTACACCCAACTTCACAATTATCAATCCGCCGCCAGTCCTGTTTCATGTATCTGCCATCAACTTTCTCACAGGTAATTCTGAAACAAATGCTAAGTATCATATTGTATCATCCATAAATATTTCTTTATGTTGCTTTGCAAGATAAGGAGTGTTTTAAAAACATAACTATCATTGTCACACTTAAAAAAAATCAACATTAATTCTAAAATCTTTAATTACCTGTTAGTGTACAAATTTCTCTGGTTGATACACACACACACACACACACACACACACACACACATTTGTATACACACATATAAAAACCAAAAACTTGTTGCTGTCAAGTTGATTCTAACTCATGGTGATCTCATGTGCTTCAGAGTATAACTGTGCTTCATAGGGTTTTTAAATGGCTATAATCTTACAGAAATAGATCTCCAGGCCTTTCTTCTGAGGCATTTCTGGGTGGATTTGAACTGCCAACCTTCTAGTTAGTAGCTGAATGCAAGCCGTTTCACCCTACAGGGACGTATATACATACCAAACCCAGTGCCATCGAGTCGATTCCAACTCATACCGACCCTACACTGGTGGCGTAGTGGTTAAGTGCTACAGCTGCTAACCAAAGGGTCGGCAGTTCACATCTGCCAGGCGCTCCTTGGAAACTCTGTGGGGCAGTTCTACTCTGTCCTGTAGGGTTGCTATGAGTTGAGTACATATGTATAAGCACACAGACATATGAAATGTGTGTATGTTTTATAATTTGTTTGCATACTCATTATGTATTTGTTGCTATAAGTTGATGTATCTTTAGCTCTCTTATTTACAGTCATCCTCCTTCCTCTCCTCCTCCTTTTCCTCCTTTTCTCCTCCTTCTCTTTCTTCTCCTTTTTCTTTTTCCACCTCATATTCATCTTCCAGTTCCCTTTCTCCTCCTACTCTTTTTTTCTATCATGTTTTCTATTTGTTAAGAAATTGAGTCACTTGTGCCATAGAGTTTCCCACAATCTTCATTTTGATGATTTTACCCCATTGGTGTCATTTAACATGATTCTTTCCTCCAGTATTTCCTGTATAAATTGGTAGTTAGATCTAGAGGCTCGATCAGATTCAAGGGTTTTTTGGGCAATAATATGTCACAGATAATATTGTATTTGTCTACTAAGAGGCCTATAATATCTGATTGTCTTTTTTTCTTTTAATTTTTTTGTGCTTTAAGTCAAAGTTTACAAATTAAGTCAGTCTCTCCTACAAAATTTATATACACTTTGATACATACTCCTAGTTGCTCTCCCCCTAATGAGACAGCACACTCCTTCTCTCCACCCTGTATTTCCTTGTCCGTTCAGCCAGCTTCTGTCCCCCTCTGCCCTCTCATCTCCCCTCCAGACGGGAGCTGCCCACATAGTCTTATGTGCCTACTTGATTCAAGAAGCTTACTCCTCACCAGTATCATTTTCTATCTTACAGTCTACTCCAAACCCTGTCTGAAGCATTGGCTTTGGGAATCGTTCCTGTCTTGGGCTAACAGGGAGTCTGGGGACCATGACCTCCGGGGTCCTTCTATTCTCAGTCAGACCATTAAGTCTGGTCTTTTTACAGGAATTCGGGGTCTGCATCCCACTGCTCTCCTGTTCCCTCAGGTGTTCTCTGTTGTGTTCCCTGTCAGGGCAGTCATCGGTTGTAGCCGGGCACCATCTAGCTCTTTTGGTCCCAGGCTGATGTAATCTATGATTTATGTGGCCCCTTCTGTCTCCTGGCCTCATATTCACCTTGTGTCTTTGGTGTTCTTCATTCTCCTTTGCTCAGGTGGTTTGAGACCCATTGATGCATCTTAGATGGCCGTTTGCTAGCGTTTAATACCCCAGAGACCAATCACCAAAGTGAGATGCAGAATGTTTTCTTAATAGATTTTATTATGCCAATTGACCTAGATGTCCCCTGAACCCATGGTCCCCAAACCTCTGCCCCTGCTATGCTGGCCTTGAAGCATTCGGTTTATTCAGAAAACTTCTTTGGTTTTAGTTTAGGCAGTTGTGCTGACTTCTCCTGTATTGTGTGTTGTCTTTCCCTTCACCTAAAATAGTTCTTATCCACTATCTAATTAGTGAATACCCCTATCCCTCCTTCCCTCCCCACTCTCGTAACCATCAAAGAATATTTTCTTATCTGTTTCAACTATTTCTCTAGTTCTTATAATAGTGGTCTCATACAATATTTGTTGTTTTGCAGCTGACTAATTTCACTCAGCATCGTGCCTTCCAGATTCCTCCATGTTATGAAATGTTTCACGGATTCATCGTTGTTCTTTATTGACGCGTAGTATTCATTATGTGAATATACCATAATTTATTTATCCATTCTTCCAGTGGTGGGCACCTTGGTTGCTTCCATCCTTTTGCTATTGTAAATAGTGCTGCAATGAACATGGGTGTGCAGGTATCTGTTTGTGTAACGGCTCTTATTTCTCTAGGATATATTCCAAGGAGTGGGATTGCTGGATCGTATGGTAGTTCTATTTCTAGCTTTTTGAGGAAACACCATATCAATTTCCAAAGTGGTTGTACCATTTTACATTCTCACCAGCAGCGTATAAGTGTTCCAATCTCTCCAACATTTATTATTTTGTGTTTTTTCGATTAATGCCAGCCTTTTTTTGTTGGAGTGAGATGAAATCTCATTGTAGTTTTGATCTGCATTTCTCTAACGTCTTTTGCCTATTTTTTAATTGGGTTATTTGTCTTCTTGTTCAGTTTTTGCAGTATCATGTAGATTTTAGAGATCAGACACTGATCGGAAATGTCATACCTAAAAACTTTTTCCCAGTCTGTAGGTAATCTTTTTCTTCTTTTGGTGAGGTCTTTGGGTGAGCATAGATTTTTAGGAGCTCCCAGTTATTTAGTTTCTCCTCTGGTGTTTGTGCATTGTTAGTAATGTTTTGTATGCTGTTTATGCCATGTATTAGGGCTCCTAGCATTGTTCCTATTTTTTTTGCCAAGATCTTTATTGTTTTGGATTTTATATTTAGGTCTTTGATCCATTTTGAGTTAGTTTTTGTGTATGGTATGAGATATGGGTCTTGTTTCATTTTTTTGCAGATGGATATCCAGTTATGCCAGCACTATTTGTTTAAGAGACTGCCTTTTCCCCATTTAACAGACTTTGGGCCTTTTTCAAATATCAGCTGCTCATATGTGGATGGATTTATGTCTGAAGTCTCAATTCTGTTCCATTGGTCTATGTATCTGTCGTTGTACCAGTACCAGGCTGTTTTGACTACCGTGGAGGTATACTATGTTCTAAAATCAGGTAGTTGTGAGGCCTCTCACTTTGTTCTTCTTTTTCAGTAACGCTTTACTTACCTGGGCCCTCTTTCCCTTCCATATAAAGTTGGTGATTTGTTTCTCCATCTCATTAAAAGATATCGTTTAATTTGGATTGGAGTTGCATTGTATCTATAGATCACTTTTGGTAGTATAAACATTTTTACAATGTTGAGTCTTCCTATCTGTGAGCAAGGTATGTTTTTCTACTTATGTAGGTCTCTTTTGGTTTCTTGCAGTAGTGTCTTGTAGTTTTGTTTGGTCTTTCTTAGGTCTTTTACATCTCTGGTAAGATTTATTGCTAAGTATTTTGTCTTCTTGGGGGCTACTGTAAATGGTATTTATTTGGTGATTTCCTCTTCAATGTTCTCTTTGTTGGTGTAGAGGAATCCAACTGATTTTTGTATGTTTATCTTGTGTCCTGATAATCTGTTGAGCTCTTCTATTAGTTTCAGTAGTTTTCTGGAGGATTCCTTAGGGTTTTCTGTGTATGAGATCATGTCATCTGCAAATAGAGATACTTTTAGTTCTTCCTTCCCAATCTGGACGCGCTGTTTCTTTATCTAGGCCAATTGCTCTGGCTAGGACCTCAAGCAGAATGTCGAATAAGAACAGTGATAAAAGGTATCCTTCTCTGGTTCCCATTCTCATGTCAAAAATTAGTATTGCCGCTCCTGCTCTTTTTTGATTGTTGTTTGCTTGATATATTTTTTTCCATCCTTTGAGTTTTAGTTTGTGTCTGTAAGTCTAAGGTGCGTCTCTTGTAGGCAGCATATAGACGGATCATGCTTTTTGTCCATTTCGCCTTCATATTTGAGAGACAGTTTTGCTGGATATATGATCCTTGGCTGGCAATTTTTTTCCTTCATTGCTTTATATAAGTCATCCCATTGCCCTCACTGTTCTGGTACTCCAGTCACTCATAGGTTATTTCTCTTGATGGAGTCCCACATGATTCTTAAGATTTCTTCATTTTTTTAAAAATTCTTTTATCTGATTTTTCTTCGGATATTTTGGGGCCAAGTGCTTTATCTTCAGGTTCACCAATTATGCCTCTCTGTCCTTTTGTTGGTGCATTTAGTCCATTTACATTCAGCTTAATTATGGATAGGTATGAGTTAAAAAAAATTTTTTATTATGAGTTTAGTGCTGTCATTTCAATGTCTTTTTGTGTGTGTGTGTTGTTGACAGTTTCTTTTTCCTACCTAATTTTTTGTGCTGTGTAGTTTATCTTCATATATTGTCTTTTCCTCTCATTTATTGTTGATTTTATTTTTGCTGAGTATTTTTTTTTCTTGTATTTTGTTTTAATGAGTAGGATTGTTAGCCTCTTTTATGGTTACCTTAATATTTACCACTATTTTTCTAAGTTTTAACCTAACTTTTATTTCTTTATATCGCCTTGACTTCCTCTCCATACGAAATATCTGTGACTACATTTTTTAGTCCCTCTTTATTGTTTTAATGTTGTCATCTTTTACCTAATGACATCGCTGTTTCCCTGTTTTGAGCGTTTTTCTAACTTGATTTATTATTTTTTTTGTATGTGAGATTTGCCTATCTGGGTTGACATTTGATTGCTCTGTCCAGTGTTCTAGTCTTGGGTTGGTATCTGATATTATTGATTTTCTAACCCAAGTACTCCCTTTAGTATTTCTTGTAGTATTGATTTTGCTTTTAGAAATTCCCTAAACTTCTGTTTAATTCCCAAAACTTCTGTTTATCTGGAAATGTCCTAATTTCGCCTTCATATTTGAGAGACAGTTTTGCTGGATATATGATCCTTGGCTGGCAATTTTTTTCCTTCATTGCTTTATATAAGTCATCCCATTGTCTTTTTGCCTGCATGGTTTCTGCCAAGTAATCTAAGCTCATTCTTATTGACTCCCCCTGTAGGTACTTTTATCCCTAACCGCTCTTAAAATTCTCTATGTTTGGTTTTGGCAAGTTTGATTATAATAGTGTTGGTGACTTTATTTTGAGATCTACCTTATGTGGAGTTTGATGAGCATCTTGGATAGATATCTTCTTATCTTTCATGATATCAAGGAAGTTTTCTGCCGACAAATCTTCAACAATTCTCTCTGTATTTTCTGTTGTCCCTCACAGTTCAGGTTCTCCAATCACTCATAGGTTATTTCTCTTGATGGAGTCCCACATGGTTCTTAAGATTTCTTCATTTTTTTAAAAATTCTTTTATCTGATTTTTCTTCAGATATATTGGGGCCAAGTGCCTTATCTTCAGGTTCACCAATTCTGCCTTGCACGTACTCTATTCTGCTCCTCTTTCTTTTGAATTCTCTAATTCTGTAATTTTATCGTTAATCTTCTGAATTTCTGATTACTGTCTCTCTGTGGATTCTTGCAGCCTACTAAATTTTTCATTATATTCTTGATTAAGCTTTTTAATTTCTTCAGCTGCTTTATCTGTGTGTTCCTTGGGTTGTTCTGTGTTTTGCCTGATGTCCTTCCTGATCTTGTTCCTGATGTCTTGATGAGTTCTGTATATTAATCTGTTTTATTCTGCATTCTGGTAATTCCAGAAAGAGAGCTTCATCTGGAAGATTCCTTGATTTTTTTTTTTTTTTGAGAGCTTGTTGCAGCGACCATGGTCTGTTTCTTCATGTGATTTGACATTGACGGCACTGGGTTTTCTGGGTGTTGTCTCTGAGCCATCTATAAATTATTGTAGTAGTTTATTTTATGTTTGCCTACTGAATACTAGCTTCTTGCTTTGTTTTGTCTTGATATGCCCAGATTGGCTGCTTGAGTGAACTAGTTCGAGTATTTTCACCTTTGAAGCTCTGACGTCCTGTCACCTGATGGCTAGAGCCTAGGAATCCACTCACTTTTCTTGTATGTATTCAGCTCAGGTGTTCAGGTAGTTGGTCCTCATGTGTGTGGTATATGCACTGTCCTATAGTCTTAGAGGGGCAGGGGTGATTGGTGTAGGTACAGGTATCTGGTTGCACCAGGGGGTTACACTCTGAACAAGGCAGGGATCGTCAGGAAAGTGCATTTGTGTTCTCTAGAGCACAGAGCTGTGTAGGTTCTTCAACAGAACCATGGGTGCCCAATGCTTTTGCTTGTAAGAACTGGGAGGTACCATTTATCCCTGGATCCCTGTTGCGGGTGCTAGGTCAAATGGGTGGAGCCACCAATCCTTAGGCCCGTGATGTGGGTAGATGATTTCCCTGTTTAATAGGCAAAGCGATGTGAACCATCAAACACCCACCTCTCCATCACACAGCTGAAACAGTTGTAGTCTGCCAACAAGGGCCTATTCTGCTGAAATGGCCCCACCCAGGTCCATGCAGGGGTGAAAGTTATTCAAAGTTTGTGGACCTGTTTTGTCTGGACAAGAGCCTCTTCTGTCCTGAGCTCCCCAGCTTAGTGGAGCTGGCAGATTGTCTTTTCCCTGAATTGTGAATTTATTCCTTTTCCATGGCCGGTAGAATGGCTCAGAGCACACAGCTGGGCCTATCTCAGGCTAAGGGAAATCAGCAGCCATTGAAGCTGCCTTGGGTGCTGGGGTTGTGGTAAAATAAACACCAAATACTTAGCTTTTGCCAAGAGCGCCGTTCTTCTCTGGTTTCAGAGTTGTGAGTAGACTGTGTGGTTTGGTGTCTCTTCCTTTGGAAACCGTGCCCAGAATGCTACTGCCAGCCCCGCCACTGTCTCTCTAGGAAATGGTGCCTGAGGGTTTCTGGTGATGCAGGTGCGGCAGCTCCTTTCTGCTTCGGAACCATCTTTCCCACCCCCTGCTACTCTGTCAGGGCTCCTAGCTAGTCATAAATTTAATTGTTTTACTTATTTTTTTCATGTCTTTGTTATTTTTTTTGGTTGTTGTAAGAAGGGTCACTGGATGTGTCTGACTGCTCCACCATTTTGGTCCTGCCTCTCCAATTGTCTTTTGATGTAGCAGACTTTAATAGTCTTTGCTTAGATCCATGAATTTGCTAAGAGTTGCAAAATGTTGATATTCTGTCACTCCTTTTTCATTTATTAGCTGGAATGCTTTTATAAGGACAAGTTTTTCCTCATCAACTAATCCGTTTGGTGGGACAGGATAAATGTTTCATTCCTTTCCTTTGTTTTCTGGTTTTCAAAATAATGAGTACGTTCCTTTGCATCTTCCAAAGATAACTAATGAAATTTTAGAATATTGTTAACTCATGGATTTAAAATCATTCGATGTGTTTCAGTCCATTGTACTTGTCATTGTTATTGATGCTACATTGACCCATGTTTAGTCAGTAGGAGCCTCTTCATGATGACTCTTGAGTCTTGTTGATATGACCCCAAAAATCTTTGATAGCTTTTTTGCTTTCTAGGATGTCCAGTTGTTCCAGGTCCATCTTATACTTTTTTCTCTCCAGCTTCTGGCCAGTGTTTTCGTTCTTTTTTATCTCAGGGTGTAACACTTGTAAGAAATTGCTCCACTTTGGAAAATTATCTGGCTGTTTCTAATGAGTTGCTGAACCAGATTCTCTCAGGGCCCAAGCCACGCTTTAGTTTGATTAAGTTGTTTCATCAGGTAGCTTCAATAGCTTAACCTGTTCTCCTCTATTTTAAGGAACTTTGTTTGTACAGTCTTTTGGTCTTTTATGTGCTTTGAGGGCAGTCACGTTGCCTTCCTGTAGTAGTTGTGAGTTAGAAATAGAAGTACTACTGAAGCCTTTTCTCCTGGCATTGGTTGTTAGCTACCCAGAAAGTATGTTGCCTTCTTGTGTGGCTGTCACTGAAGCAGCACAACTGTGAGAGATGATTTTGGAAAGTCATAGATGGCCATGGTTGGATATTAAATACTTCATTTCTCTAGGAGAGATCTATATTTCTTCATTGAACAACCAAACTTCTTGCCTTAGGTTGGATCCTGAAAACAGGGGAGCCTTACACAAGCATTTGGGTACAGGTAGTTTATTTGGGAGGTGATCACTGGAAGCACAGTTAAGGGAGTGGGGAAGAGATACAGGGAGGGAGAAAAGCAAAAAAAAAAAAAAAAAAAAGTTCATTAGTGGATGGTTATTGCTGTAGGCATCTGGGGCTAAATCCTGCTTATAACCCCCCAACTGTGTAGAACTCACCTCAGAATTGTCCGAGGGAGGGGGAAGGAAGTTGTTTATGTGTGCACTTCCATCCTTCATTCTTGGGGGTGATTTATTTCCAGGCACTCCATTCTTTTCTAAATAAGTTGCAAACATTATGACATGATAGCCCTTAATAATTCAGTGTATATCTTCCAAGAAAAATGACATTTTTCTCTTTTATAATCTCAATGCCATTATCACACTCAAGAAATTTAACATTGATGCAATAATGTTATGTAATATATAGTCCATATTTATATTTCCCCAGTTGTCCCGTTGATGTCTGTGGAGTTTTTTTCTCCTGAACTGTGATCCAATAAAAGATCATGTACTACTCCTATCTCTTTAGTTTTCTTTAATCTAGAATGGTTCTCTTACCTCTTTTTTTTTGTTGTTGTTCATGACATTAAATGCTTTGAAGAGCCCAACCTGGTTGTTTTGTAGACTGTCCCACAATTTGGTTTGTCTGAGTAACTATGATAGTATTCTGGTGAAACTTTTTTGTCAGGCTTTCCAAATAGTTTATGTGTTCTCAAGAGTCTCATCACAAAGCACATGATGTCAGTTTGTTCCAATGTTAGTGCTGCTAAGTTTGACTGCTTGGTTAAATTAAGGTGATGTCTGACTGATTTCTTTGTTATAAAGGTACCTTTTCTCCATGGTTATTAATTACTACTGTGTGGGGTGATATTTAGAAACTGTATCCTATTCCCCAATGACCCTTTGTCTCATAGTTTTAGTATCCACTGGTGATCTTATCCTGAATCAATTATTTATTGGTATTTGTAGTCATTTTCATAAATGTTACACCTCTTAGATTGTAAACTTTGTTAGGGTAGAATCTCTTAACCCTTTTTTTTTAAATCACTGACATTACTCAGGGTATTGTATGTATTTAATTTTTTTTTTTTAAGAGATTGAGTGAATTAGTAAATGAAGATTATCTTCTTAGAAAATGAGAGAAAGTTTTCTTTCATACTTCCAGTTTAACTCAGATCTTTATAGTTACATGCTCTTTTTCCTTCACCTTCCTCAAGTATAGTATAATTGGTCACTGTTTTTTCCCATTCACATTTCAGAATTTTTTCATAGTGTCTTCCTAAATGGCAATGTTTCTTTTTCTTCTCTGTAAGTGCAAAGCTACTTACTCTCTGTGTTTAAACCAACCATTTATCCATCTCATTATAGAAAATGAAATATAAATATATAGTGTTTCTAGAGGCTACACCTGAATCAGTGGGGTGTGTGTGTGTATAAAAATCAATCTTATCTGCCAAGTTTTATTTTTATTTTCCTCATATTTTACTATTTCATGACAGCAATCATTACTGATTTGTTTTAAAATTATATTTAATTCCTAATTACTTAAAAAAAAACTACAATCATAGAAAGGTTGATAAAACTTACTTTCTTATTATGGTGTCAGCTGCATTGTGGTCATTAAAAAAGAATTGGTAATACATTTCATTAATGAAACAGTTTGTGAATATGCATTAGAAAATTACTATGACTAAAATTTTCAGCAGTGGAATATTTATCACTCAATAAGGTAATGCTAATTCATAGCATTTGGCTTAAAATATTATTATTTTATGCGTAGAAGTAAGTATACAAAAATACAAGGTTAAAGGTTCATTTTAAACATTATAATATCTAAAGATGGGACATTTATATCCTTTTCCTAATTAGTCTAAGTTGTTAAGAATCAGCAATGTAGCAGATTCCCCTCTGCTATACCTGAGAATCATGTAGCTTTAATTTCTGAAAACTGCCTTTTATTAGAGATTGCTGAAAAACTGGGCATATATAACTTGGGGAAGAGAAGATTAAAAGGAGAGGTGACAGCAGTCTGGAGATGATTTAGGGACTGGCATGTAGAATAATTGGAAACCCTGGTGGTGTAGTGGTTAAGTACTACAGCTGCTAACCAAAAGGTTGGCAGTTCGAATCCACCAGGTGCTCTTTGGAAACCCTATGGGCAGTTCTACTCTGTCCTGTGGGGTCGCAATGAGTCGGAATCATGGGTTTAGTTTTTTGGATTATATATGCCTCCAAATTACTTTTACCCATTAATACTAATTCTACCCTAAATCAGCATTATTTTACATTAAAAAACAAAACAAAACAAAACAAAAAAAAAACCATTGCTGTCGAGTTGATTCCAACTCATAGCGACACAATAGGACAGAGTAGAATTGCCCCGTAGGGCCATCAAGTCAGTTCCAACTCGTGGTGACCCCACATGGGTCAGAGTAGAGCTGTGCCCCGTAGTTTTCAATGGCTAATTTTTCAGAAGTAAATCACCAGCCTTTTGGCTAGTGGCTGAGCATGTTAATCATTTGTACCACCCAAAGCCTCCCTCTACCTCGTTAAGCAACACATTCTTTTGCTAGGCAGTTATTCATTGCTGGAAAAAGTTCTTTATTCCTTTGGAAAAAAAACCCTGGTGGCATAGTGGTTAAGTGCTATGGCTGCTAACCAAAAGGTCGGCAGTTTGAATCCACCAGGCGCTCCTCGGAAACTCTGTGGGACAGTTTCGCTCTGTCCTATAGGGTTCCTATGAGTCAGACTCGACTCAATGGCAATGGCTTAAGATTAATTACCTTTTCCAGATAAGGAGTAACCCTTTTCATCCTATGTCTCTTACTGGTTACAATTAAAAACCCTGGAGTACCTAAGGAATAGATAAAGCAACCACCTGAAGACTCTGCAAAGTAAGTAATAGCAGATGTACTGAGAAAGAAAATCAAAACTCAAAGTATGACCCATACAGAGGCTTGTTTCTGTGTGTATATGTGTTTCTTCTGTATCTCCTGGATTAGACTTTATGGCAGCCTGGATGCTGGAATTGTTCAATATGTATGGCCAATGAGTGTGATAAAACTCATATAACTGTACACCAAAAAGGTGAATTGTACTCTATATGAAAAAATTTAAGAATAGTTTAGAAATTTATTACTACTATTTTATGTAGCTACTAAAAAAAAAATAGGTTTAAAATTATGTATGTAGCTTGCATATATTTCTGTTGGACAGCATGGCTTTGTATATTAGATATCTAAAGAAGGATTAGATGAGGTCTCTGCCTGTGTATAAGAATCTGGTACTAGGAAGTCTTAGGAGGAGAAGAGGCAAATTTAGATCACTGAAGTCTAGCTGTACTCCCTTCCCCATCTTTGCATCTACAGATATTTTTTGAGGGCCTGATTCATGCAAATTATTCCAACTCTCAGGTGTTATAGTTCTCTATAGTTTCTTTTCTTTGATACAGGAAAAGAAATTCTACCTTTGAACACAAAAACTATGCTGTACAATGGAATCATGGGAGGTATCCCTGAGTTTGTAGACAAAACAGTACACCAGTGAGGTACTTAATAAGTTTCTTCATGATATCCTTGTGTTGAATGTTTAGGTTTGTAGTATTATTGGGTAGATATTATTATTTGAATGATTGCACCCAGAAGGTACTGGTTAATTGAACTGTGACTTCCAGAAGGGATGTTTCCAGAAGCATGCCTAGTCAATCTATTTATGACTCGAAGCTAGGAGTGCCAACCCAGAATGGTGGGAGAATCTAAGAATATTATGATGGGCTGTAAATAGAGAGGTAAATCTACAAGATAAATTTAAAATCCTGAAGTAGATTCCCAAATTCAGCTGTCGCAATTAAGAATGAGGAATATGTGGCTTAGCATTAGTACATATATAAAAGTCTTGGGGCTTATAGTTGATAGGAAGCATAATACAAGTCAGCTCTGATGTGGCTGCCAAAAAAGCTATTTCAATTTGTGATGATAGTAAAAGAAGCTTAGTATCTAAAATGAAGGCATAAATTTTCTTATTCTATTTTTGATTCTGTGCTATTTAGAGTACACGTGGACTCTTATGTTTAGTTCTGGGTGTTTTCCTCTAAAAGGGCTATAAATAAACTGATAACACATTCAGAGAGGAGAGGGCAGGATACTAAAGAAAATTGAGATCAAGTCATATGAGGCACAATGAAAAAAACAAAACAAAAACAAATAACAAAAAACTAGGGTGTTTAGCTTGGCTAAGAGCTAATTCATGGTGGCGTTGAAAGATCAGTCAGGAGAACCACCTTCAAATAATAGTTATGATATTGAAGAGAAACTAGACTTGTTCCATAGAGTCCTAAGAATTAGTGGGCAAAAATTTCAGAGAGATGTTAGATTTCAGTGTAAGAAATCACTAAGAGAGTAGCTGAATGTGGAAATGAGTCACCTATCTGAGGTTTTTTCTACAACTCTTTCACTTGAAACTACCTTTCCATTGAAAATCTCCTTTAGGCTGGCATTTCCATAGGATTCATGTCTGACTCTCACCTCCCATACTTGGAGTTTCAGTAAGTAATCATATAATGCAGCAAATAGGAATAGAAGCCCTGGTGGTACAGTGGTTAAGAGCTACAGTGAGCTACGCTGCTAACCAAAGGGTCGACAGTTCGAATTCACCAGCCGCTCCTTGGAAACTTTATAAACCAAACCAAACCCATCGCCGTCGAGTCGTTTCTGACTCATAGCGACCCTATAGGACAGAGTAGAACTGTCCCACAGAGTTTCCAAGGAGCGCCTGGTGAATTCGAACTGCTGACCTTTTGGTTAGCAGCTGTACCTCTTAAATCACTATGCCACCAGGGTAGAGCAGTTCTACTCTGTCCTATAGGGTTGCAATGAGTCGCAATCAACTCCCCAACAATGGGTTTGTTTTTTTTGTTTTTTTTTTTTGGTTTAATAGGAATAGCTCTTCCATCATTGGCAAAACTCTATTTAGAGTTTGAATTGTTTCTTTGACGCTATGTTTTCCTGGCAATTTTTTAAACTTTAAGTTAGAGAAGTGCGATTATTATTCATTGGTAAATAGTAAGTAAAGGAGCCTATGGACAGGCTGTGTTCCTTCGTTAACCGAGGAACAGGGCATGTGGTCTACTCTGCTGACTGATCCTTCTTGAGATAGTGCTGATACCCTCTAGAGATGGCCAGCTGCCGAAGCCCAGGCATGTAAAAACTATCTTGAACCTGGAATTTCTGTGACTTCATGTGTATATCATATTACGAAGCCTTGTAGATGTGTATTTTCAAAGAAAGAGACTTTTGCCCTATTGGTCCTGCTACTATAGCTTGATAATTTTCAGCGAGTTACGAAAAGTAGAGCTCAAAAATACCATTTTGTTGTTAGGTAGGTGGTCATAACACTTCTAGCCAAGCTAGGTTTTTTTTTTCTTTTTTTCCCCTCCACCTTACAGCACCTCTCATCCTATTTTTCTTTCTTTGTTCTCCTGCCTACTGTTCCATTTTAAAAAAAGTTAAAGTAAGCAATATCCAAGGAATCTGTACTCTGTGTTTGTATCATTTTCTCCAGGGTGAAATAAAGGAAATGTGGTGTTATTGCTCTTCTATTTGATTTGTGTTAGTCTTCTCCACCACCTCTGCCTTGAGGTCAGGTGCTATGTTTTCTACTTCCTATATAACTACCCAGGTGTCCAATATGTGCATCTGTGCATAGTGGGATTTTAATAAATGTTCTTGACTGATTTACTGACTGGTGTCCATTGCAAGAAAACGATGCCACATTTTACTTCAAACAGGCTACAGTGTGTTGAGGCAAAGTGTTTCAGGAGTTTTTTGAGGTTGAAGGTAAGAGTTTCAGAAATTCTGAAAGGTAAGAGTTTGAGATTCTGAAAGATAATTAAACTCATTTCTTTGTTTAGAAAAATACTTGTGTCATGTTTTTACTATAAGTAATATAATGATCCCTCTCTCATTCACTCACTCAGAGGATCTTTTGAGTTGAGGGTGTGATGAAACAAAGAATGCAAGAAAGATAAATTTAGTACACATCTTTTCATATATATTTTTAAACTTTATTGTATCTTCAAATACTTATGACTGGGTTTTAGTTTTGAATTGAGTAATATTTAACATGCCCCAGCACTCTCCTTTAAAAGGACCCATTCGACAGAACTTCTTGAAAAATACAGATCTTTGTGAGTGTTCGTCTTATAAAAATATTGCTCACTTTTTAAAAGGGCACATGGCAGAGTTCCTTTAAATGGAGAACCCTCCAAATGCATTTTCAAACTGATTTTACTTATAAAAAATTGAATTTCCCACAACCTTTTGGTAAACCCTTTCTAATTAATTTGTCTTTAAGCTCAGGTTTTCTTAAAATGGGACAAGTTTTTGGGTCAGATTAAAATATTTAACAGCCTTATTTAGATATAATTCACATAACATGCAATTCACCCTTTATTAGTGCACAATAGTTTTTAATATATTCACAAAGTTGTGCTACCATCACCAGTATCTAATTGCAGAACATTTGACCATAAAAACAAACCCCATACCCATTAGTAGTCACCCCCATTCCCTTCTCCATCAGCTCCTGAAAACCATTAATCTGCTTTCTGTCTCTGGATTTGTCAATTCTGGGCATTTCCTATAAATGGAACCAGACATTATGTGGGTTTTTGTGTTTGACTTCTTTCGCTTAGCGTAATGTTTCTGAGGTTTAGCCCTGTTGTAGCCTGCATCAGTTGTTCTTTTTTTCCATCGTTTGTATATATACCACATTTTATTTATCCATTCATGGCTTGATGAACATTTGGTTTGTTTCCGCTTTTTGGCTCTTATGAATAATGCTGCTGTGAACATTCATGTTGAAGTTGTTGTGTGGACATATGTTGTCACTTCTCCTGGGTATATAACTAGGAATGGAACTGCTGGGTCATATGGTAACTCTGTATTTAACATTTGGGGAACTGCCAAAGTGTTTTCTAAAGCAGCTACACCATTTTACATCTTCACAGTGTATGAGAATTCCAATTTCTCCACATCCTTGCCAACAGTTGTTATTATTATCTGTTTTATTTTTATTTTTCTATTACAGCCCTCCTAGTGGTTGTGAAGTGGTTCTCATTATGGTTTTGATTCACATTTCCTTCCTGACTAGGGATGTGTTCAGCATTCTTTCATGTGCCAGGGTGAGACGATATCTCACTGTGGTTTTGATTTGTGTTGCTCTAATGGCTAGTGATTGTGAGCATTTCCTGATGTGTCTGTTAGTTGCTTGAATGTCTTCTTTGGTGAAGTGTCTGTTCATTTCCTTTGCCCATTTTTAATCAGATTCTTTGTCTTTTTGTTGTAGAGGTGTTAGACTTTCCTGTAGATTTTAGAGATTAGACCTGTGTCAGATTTGTCGTAACCAAAAATTTTTCCCTGGTCTGTAGGTTCTCTTTTTTACTTTTTTGTGAAGTCTTTTGATGAGGATCAGTGTTTACTTTCCAGAAGATCCCAGTTGTCTAGCTTATCTTCTAGAGTTTGTGTGTTGTTAGTTATGGTTTGTAGTGCGTTAATGCTGTGTCTTAGGGCCTCTAGCGTTGATCCTATTTTTTCTCCTATGATCTTAATAGTTTTTGGCTTTCTATTTAGGTCTTTGTTCCATTTCGAATTAGTTTTTGTGTATAGTGTGAGGTATGGTCCTGTTTTACTTTTTTGCAGTTGGACATCCAGTTTTGCCAGTACCATTTGTTAAAAAGACTGCCTTTTCCCAATCTGATGGACTTTGGGCCCTTTTCGAAGATCAGGTGACCAACCCTAGGTGGGTGGATTTACACTGGAATTCTCAATTCTGTTCCACTGGTCAATGTATCTGTCATTGTACCAGTACCAGGCAGTTTTGACTGTTTTGACCGTATAGTAGGTTCTAAGGTCAGGTAGCGTGAGTCCTCCTACTTTATTCTTCTTCAGTAGTGCTTTACTTATCCAGGACCTCTTTCCTTTCCATATAAAGTTAGTGATTAGTTTTTCCATCTCTTTAAAGAATGCTGTTGGTATTTGGATTGGGATTGCATTGTATCTGTAGATTCTTTTGGGTAGAATTGACATTTTCACAATGTTGAGTCTGCCTGTCCTCAAACATGGTATGTTTTTCCATTTACATAGATCTCTTTTGGTTTCTTGCAGTAGTGTTTTGTAGTTTTCTTTGTATAGGTCTTTTACATCTCTGATTAGATTTATTCCTAAGTATTTTATTTTTTTAGAGGCTATTATAAATGGTATTGTTTTCCTGATTTCCTTTTCGTTGTTCTCTTTACTCGTGTATAGGAATCCAACTGATTTTTGTATGTTTATCTTGTATCTCGCTACTCTGCTGGATGTTTCTGTTAGTTCCAGTAGTTTTCTCATGGAGTTTTGAGTTTTCTATGTATAGTATTATATCAGCTGCACATAGGGACAGTTTAACCTCCTCATTACCAATTTGGATGCCTTTTATTTCTTTTTCCTGCCTTATTGCTCTAGCTAGAACTTCCAGCACAATGTTAAATAGGAATGGTGATAAAGGGCATTCTCAAGGGGAATGTTTTCAGCCCCTCTCCATTAAAAATGATGTTGGCTGTTGGTTTCGTATAGATGCCCTTTATTATGTTGAGCAATTTCCCCTCTATACTTATTTTATTGAGAGTTTTTATCAGAAATGGGTGCTGGATTTTGCTGAATGCCTTTTCTGCATTGATTGAGATGATCACGTGATTCTTTTATTTTATTTATGTGGTGGAGTACATTGATTGATTTTCTAATGTTGAACCATCCATACCTGGTATGAATCTCTCTTGGTCATGGTGTATTATTTTTTTGGTATGATGCTGAATTTTATCGGTGAGATTTTGTTGAGAATTTTTACATCTGTATTCATGAGTGACATTGGTCTGTAATTTTCTTTTTTTTGTGGTGTCTTTGTCTGGTTTTGGTATCAGGGTTATGCTGGCTTCATAGAATGGATTTGGAAGTGTCGCTTTTCTTTCTGTGTTCTGAAATAGTTTGAGTAGTACTGGTGTAAGCTCTTCTCTGAATGTTTGGTAGAATTCCTCAGTGAAGCCATCTGGGCCAGAGCTTTTTTTTGTTTGGAGTTTTTTTTTTTTTTTTACCTTTTTAATCTCATCTCCTGTTATGGGTCTGTTCAGATTTTTAGCATCATTTTGTGTTAGCTTGGGTAGGTAGTGTGTTTCTAGAAATTTGTCCATTTCTTCTAGATTTTCAAATTTGTTGGAATGTAGTTTTTCATAATACTCTGTTATGATCCTTTTTATTTCAGTTGATTTTGTTGTAATGCCCCCCCATTTCATTTCTTATTTGGGTTATTTTTGTCCTCTCCTGTTTTTCTTTCATCAGTTTGGCCAATGGTTTGTCAATCTTTTCGAAGAACCAACTTTGGTTGTGTTGATTCTTTCTATTGTTTTTCTGTTCTCTATTTCATTTATTTCTGCTTCGATCTTTATTGTTTGCTTTTTTTCTGGTGGTTGTGGGCTTCTTTTGCTGTTCTCTTTCTGTTTGTTTGAGTTGTGTAACTGATGTTTTGATTTTTTCCCTTCTTTTTGATGTGTGCATCTATTGCTATAAATTGACCTCTGAGCATCGCCTTTGTTGTGTCCTAAAGGTTTTAGTATGATGTGTTTTCATTCTCATTTGATTCTAGGAATTTCTGGATTCCATCTTTGATTTCTTCTATTACCCAGTGGTTTTTAAGCAGGGTGTTATTGCAGTTTCCATGTATTTGATTTTTTTTTTCCTTGTTCTTCCTGGTGTGAACTTCTACTTTGATGGCATTGTGATCAGAGAAGATACTTTGTATTATCTTAATGTTTTGGATTTTTTTGAGGGTTGCTTTGTGGGCTAAGATGTGGTCTGTTCTGGAGAACGTGTATTGGAAAATAATGTGTACTTTGCAGCTGTTGGGTAGAGTGTTCTATATATGTCTTTGAGGTCAGGCTGGCTGAATGTGGCCTTTGGATCTTCAGTATCTCTGTCGAGTTTCTTTCTAGATGTTCTGTCCTTTACCAAGAGTGGTGTGCGGGAGTCTCCTACTATTATTGTGGAACTTTCAATTTCTCTTTTCTGTGCTTTTAGAGCTTGTTTTATGTATTTTGGAGCCCTGTTATTTGGTACATAGGTATTTATTATGGTTATGTCTTCATGATGGATTGTCCACTTAATCATTATAAAATGTCCTTCTTTGTCTTTTATGGTGAATTTTGTTTTAAAGTCTGTTTTATCTGAGATTAATATTGCCATTCCTAGTCTTTTTTGAAAGCTGTTTGCTTAATAAATTTTTTTCCATCCTTTGATTTTTAGTAAATTTCTGTCTTTGTTTCTAAGGTGTGTCTCTTGTAGACAGCATATTGATGGATCCTGTTTTTTAGCCATTCAATCATTCTCTGTGTCTTTGTGGGAGCATTTAGGCCATTTATGTTCAATGTAATTATTGATAGGTGTGAGTTTATTGCTGTCATTTTGTAGCGCTATTTTTTGTGGTGCTGACATTTTCTTTGTTCCTCTTACTCTCCTGTGTTGAATTCCATTTGTTTGTGGATTTTTCTTTTGGTAGATTTTGTGTTTACTAAGACTTTCTGTTTTTCTTCTTTATTTTTACGAGTAGGTTTGTTAACTTTATTTGTGGTTACTTTGAAATTTACTGTTATCTTCCTGTGTCTAAACCAGTCTTTTATTACTTGGTATCACCTTGCCTTCCTCTCCATTTGAACGTTCTATACCTCACTGTTTATTCCCTCTTTTATTGTTCTGACGTTCCTGTCATTTACAGATTAACTTCTCTGGTTCCCTGTTGTACACTTAGTGTACCAGGATTGATGTTTGTTTCTGTTTTACTTTGTTGGGTCTTTGCTGTAGAGGGACGGTGTGATGCTTCTGTCTATAGTGCCATGTTGGCTCTACTTCCTTGGATCATATTTTTAATGTTTAGTAATTTGGAAATATTTATTACTGGCAATGCTCTTTTGAGAACTCGAAAATCCACCTTTTTGCCCTCCTATAGTAACAAAAGTAACAGAGTTTCTTGTACTGGAATTTAGAGCATTTAGTTTTTGAGGTTCAAGGCACAATGGATTTCAGCTTGGCTTTTTCCAAAAACTTTATGCATCTACTCAATTATCTTGAGAAATTTTTTCCTTAGAAGTCACTAATGTAAACCAGTTGTAGAACTTTTAAAAAATGTAATACTTTATTTTTTAGAGCATACTTAGGTTTGCAGAATAATTGAACAGATTTACAGAGAGTTCCCATACACTCCTTCTCCCCCTGCCCACAGTTTCCTCTATTATTGATATCTTGCATTGATGTTTTACATTTTTTACAAATAGAAACATATCTCTGATGTATATGCCCTTCTAAGAAATTATTCTTGCCGAGTAAGTTTGAATAGAATGAGTAACCCCCATTGCCATTGAGTCGATTCCGACTCATAGCAACCTAGTACATTTAAATTGTCTCTACTAGTGCTACCTTGGTGGTACAATAGTTGAGAATTTGGCTGCTAACAGAAAGGTTGGTGGTTTGAATCTACTCAGTGGTTCTGTGGGTGAAAGACCTGTCAGTCTGCTCCTGTAAACATTACAACCCAGAAAACCCTTTGGGGCAGTTCTATTCTGTCACATGGGGTTGCTATGAGTTAAAAATTGACAACAGTGCTGCTTAGCCACGGCCTGGACTAATGCTTTTAGTTAGCATATTTGAAGAAAGTTTATGTTTAGTAACAGATATAGTTGACAACCTGAGATGATGGTAGCAGGTAGGGTGAAGGAGAGGGAGTAGATGTTCTACTTTTGATGGCTTAATTCTATACCCAGCTTCTGAAGGGAAATTTTCTTGCTTAAACTCATCTGCTATAGGAATGTCCAAAAGTAACTGCCATTACTTTGTTGTTTACTGTAGATTTTGTCAGTACTTGATATTCAATTCAGAAAATAGAATTTCTTTTATGTATTGAGCATTTCTTGAATATATTCTATATTTGCTGAAATTTTCGCTGTCACAGACATGAAACAAGTACAAGAACTTGTCTATTCTTTGAATGCTTACAATATATTAGAAAGATCAACTATATGCACTTACCTTGTACTGCTGTTTAGTTGTGGTTGTGTGTATGTGTCTTATCACTGTCATTAAATGTGAGCTCCTTGAGGATAAACATCTTTGTATTGACTCAATGTGTATCATAGTACCTCACATGTAGTATGTTGTGTTATGATTTTTTTAATTGAATAGAACAATAAAACAATATTAAACTACTTATAAATGAATACTGAAGCGAATGGTATAATCACTATTATTGTTGAATTTTAGAAGTAATGATGATCAGTGTGGACAGGATTTATTAGGGAAGGCTTCATGCAAGAAAAGGTAATTAAGTAGGCCCTTGAAGGATGGGTGGCTCAGTGGGTGAGAGCTTGGCTGATAACCAAAAGGTCGGCAGTTTGAATCCACCAGCCACTCCTTAGAAACCCTCTGGGGAAGTTCTTCTCTCTGCTGTAGGGTCGCTATTAGAATTGACTCGACGGCAGTGAGTTTAAAGGATGGGTAAAAACTGAGCAGGGTGAGAGAGCATTTTAGCTGGGTGGCATATTTGAGGGCAGCAAGAAGATTATGTTGACTAAAATAGAAGATTGGTATTGGCTTGTGGACAGAGAGAAAGGTGGATAAATAGGTGGTGGTGTTTTTAGGTGCTGTCAAATCATTTTTGACTCGTAGCGACCCCAGGGCATAGAACAGAACAGCCCTGCCTGGGTTCCCTAAGCTGTAATCTTTATAGAAGCAGATACACCGGAGCTTTCTCCCTCAGAGCCACTGGTTGGGTTCAAATTACCAGCCTTTCTGTTAGCAACTGAGTGCTTAACTGTTTGCTTCGTCAGGGCTCCTTGGGTAAACAAGTAGGAACATAACATTTTGGAGGCCTTAAATGCCGGTTTGTAAAGTTTTCTCGTATTCTAGTTGATGCTAGAGAATCATTGAAGTTTTTAAGTAAGGAAGTTTTGGGGCAAAGTAGTAGTCTAAGAAGGTTTGTTCTTTTTTTTTTTTTTTTTTTTAATATTTATCTTCAGTACTATGCATCATGTGTAGACCAAAGTTTAAATATTCGTGAAAGGATGTATGAATGTATGGACTAGGTGATATGAGCCTGTAAAGAGCTGTGAGCAGTAGGAAATATCCATGTGATAAATGCTTTGTAGGAAAAACTGAGATGACTTGCTTTCTAAGAGTGTAAAGGGAGTGTGTAAGGTCAGTGGTACACCAGAGTTTCAACATGGGTGATTAAGAAATAACAGTGGCATCCCTAGAAACAGGGAAGTCATCTAGGGGAAGAAAGGGGTGAGAAAAGGGACAGTGATGAGCATGTTTTTAGACTTCCTGAGTTTGACATTGAAATGCCTGGTACCTGAATGTTTGAATTTGAATATCAGCTGTGTAGATGTTGTTTGAGCAGAATAAATGCACTAATATAACTATGTATGTGTGCATGTGTACATGCTGTATGCTTGTACTCAAGAGTATACATTCTTAGACACACACAGTGTACCTAGAGCTCGTATGTGTGTTAGATTGTTGATACACTAATCTGCTCTTTTGTATTAGCAGAATGATGAAGACTGATTCTTGGGGTGAGCAGAGGACATAAAGGGAGCTAAAGAAAGAGACTGAAAAGGGACAGAGAGGTAGAAGAATTTGCTAGCATGAATTTGCTAATGAGACTTTGTAATTTTTCTTATGTTTCAGAATAATGGTAGCAATAACAACCATACTACTCCTGTATCACTTATTGAGTACTTACTATATGCCAGACACCGTGCTAGGCATGCTATCTTCTTGTATCCTCACAACAAATCTGTGATGTCAATACTATTATAGCTCCCTTAGGAGAACTTCTGGGCATAAATCTAATTTTTTTTGACAAGAAGCTAAGCGTTCTATCCATTACAAGAACGGTATGCCTGTTTAATTTCTGCAAGGCAAGGGCTAGGTCTTTACATGATTAGTCCTCAGTTCTGCCTCTAGTTAGCAGCTAGTGATTGGACAGCATGTAAAACAAACAAACAAAAAAACAGTATGTGGATGTGACTTTTTCTACTTTCCTATTTGGTTATTTATATTTATAGTGTATTAAGAGATAAATCTTTTAATTGCATGTTGTGAATGTTAATTTAAATGAGAATACCAGATTTTTTACTTGAGGAATTGATCATTCAGAAAGTGCTTTTCAAATACACTCATGTGCTGCATAATGTCCCTTCGGGCAGTATCCGACCACGTATATGTCCGTGGTCCCATAAGGTTATAATAGAGTTCAGCAGTCCCAATTGGAGAATGGAATGTAGTGGACATAACTGGATGTAGTGAATGCAGCAGCTTCCTGCACACAACATGTGTATCTCATGTCTTGTATACATGGTACAGTACATATAAAAACTATAACATATATGTCTTGGTAGTCATAATAAACACCTATGTTACTGGCTTATGTATGTACTATACAATACTTCCTATTGTTATTTTAACATGAACTTTCCCTACTTACAAATAAAAAGTTTATAACAGTGTATGCTTTGACTCGGTAGGCTGCAGTATCCAATCTCGTGTATTGCACGTCTCTTGAGTGTTGTAGTGTTATCTGTTTAATTTTCTTTTGAAAATATAACCATGGCCCCAAATACAAGACGTGATAGCAGCAACAAGAGGCAAAGGAAAAGTATCAATCTGGAAATGAAACTGAAGGTATCCCATATAGCTTTGCTAAGTATATGATGTGGCGTTTGCACAGCGTCCAAATCACATAGCATCCTATTTCACAGAGTGTATATCATGGTTGTTAAATGACACATGACTGTAAACTTGTTTTAGAATCTTCTTTGATGCATTACTTACAAAATTTATACTTCAGCAAGGAAATAAGAAGGGCTTGTCATTTTCTTTTATTTCAGGGGATATCATTTTCAACGCTCAATACCCAGAGCTGCCCCCTGATTTTATCTTTGGAGAGGATGCCGAATTCCTGCCAGACCCCTCAGCTCTCCATGTGAGTACCGCAGGATCTTTCGGGTGATTTTTATTTGCTAAACAGAAAACAAAATTGGTTTTTGACAATTGTTTAACAGATAAATTTGCCAAACGTGGATTATTTTTCAATCCCTCTTTTCTCTGTCCTGTGAAATAAGTACAACTCTTTTCCTGCCAGAATAGTTAAATGGGAGACTTTTTTCATTGCAGTTTTATTTTCAGACTATTTTTTTAAATGAAAGTCTCTACCGTGTTGATTGAAATAATTTTCTCTTCAACCACATTAAAAACATTTTCTTTGTTTCAGTATTTCATGCCTGCAATCAATTTTCTAATGTTTACTAGCACTTCATCACAGGGCTTATGAGGAAAGTGTTTCTTGGCTCTTCAAGAAGCTTTTTTTTTTTTGGTATAGAAGTGAAAGTGTCAAATTTGGACTTGTATCAGCATTGTTTCAGTATTGGCATATTATCATCAGGGTAAAGACCAGATTAAATGTTCTTTATTAAGCAAAATTAAAAACTTTGTATTGAAATAAAATGTTTCTGGAATTAAAGTAGGAATACTCACAACTGAGGGAAGAAGTAGTGGTACTTGTCAGAGCACATGTAGTTTATATAAAAAGTATGTGTTTTGCATGGTTGATGGAGAAAAAAAGCGCTATTTGCTTAAATGGTTCTGACTAGACAAAAATGTCTCTTTCATTGCCTTCTAAAATTCAAGTTTTCTACTATGCCTATACTTTAAGAGGTTTTATTATTGTACAAAGCTGTGTTTCTAGTTTTATTTTTCTGGAATTTTTTTGTCTCTTTAAAGTTTTGTAATTAAAAGTTTTGGTAACTTACTTTGAAATCTTGCCTCTTTTTTTTAAGGGAAGTGTTTAACAGGAGGTATTAACCCAAGCCTAAAGAATTATCTTACATTTTAGAATACAGATGTAAAAATATTATTGGCAAGAGTGGGATGGGTTTGCTGTAAAGTTTCTAATAATTACAGACGAGCTGTTACTTTAGGTGATTTTTTGCTTTCACTTGTAAGTTAAATGTGACCCCTTCAGATGCTGTGTGTTATATTATTCACTCCATATTAAAACCTGGTGGAAAATGAGGCAGAGGTATCACCACAGACCTCTCAGTGGAGGGTAGCATATGCTAAATGCCAAAGGTGTATACAGGCTAAAGCCCCCCAGGAATTTCAAGAAGGAGGTCAAAAAAGGCTTTGTAGGAGAGGTGAGACTTAAACTCATTCTTGAAAAACGGGACAAAAATTGGGAGTATGGCAGAGAGTATTTCAAGTAGAGTAAATGACATAAGCAAATTTGTTTAATGTATTGCAGAAGAAGGTACTGACAGGTTTGCTGAAATGTAAGTTAATATAAAAGAAAGGGAGGCGGGGCCAAGATGGCGGACTAGGTGGATGCTACCGCGGATCCCTCTTGCAACAAAGACTCGGAAAAAAAAGTGAATCGATCACATACATAACAATCTACGAACTCTGAACAACAAACACAGATTTAGAGACGGAGAACGAACAAATACGGGGAGGCAGCGATTGTTTTCAGAGCCTGGAGCCAGCGTACCAGTCAGGTGAGCTTCGGCGCCCGATTTGGGGCAGAGCCGAGGGGGGCAGACGGCACAAACAAGGGGCCCAGCCCTAGCCCCCGAACTCATTCCGGGAGGGGGCCCAGCCGGTTCGTGCGGGCGGCGTGGTGGCGCAGCCGGTGGGAAAAGTTCCCGGGAGGCAGTGACTGGTCTTGGAGCAGGGAGAGCAGCGTCCCAGCCGGGGAACCGTCCTGCTGGGATTTTGGTGGAGCGCGGGCGTGGCATAAGCACGGGGAGCAGCTCCATCCCCTGAACTGACCCCGGGGGGGGGCCCAGCAGGTTCGTGAGGGTGGCGTGGCGGCGCAGCCGGTGGGAGAAGTCCCCGGGAGGCAGTGACTGGTCTTGGAGCGGGGAGAGCGGCGTCCCAGCCAGGTTGAGCCGTCACGGCGCAGGCGCGGGGAGCTGCTCCGCTCTCCAGAGCCGACCCCGGGGGGGGGCCCATCTGGTTCGCAGAGGTGGCGCGGCGACACGGCTGGCGGGACGGGGAGTCCCCGGGAGGCAGCGACTGATTTTGGAGTCGGGAGTGCACTGTCCCAGTAGGGGAGCCTTAACCTTGGGCGTGGGGCTGACAGCAGAGGATCTGACCGTGACTCCAGCGGGCCAGACCCCCCGGGGGCAATCTCCACACAGCCAGCACACATAGGCGACGCGCCCCACGGAAATCTCAGATATAATAGTCATTCCAAGCAAGACAAGCAACTCTGGCTATATACTGAGGTGCTACTCTCCTATCTCGCTGATCCCTCCCCCACCCTCCCCAGGCGACTTCATTAATATCCAAATAGCCTGAGCCAGAGGGAGAACTCTGATAGGGATCTGACTGCATTTTTTTTTAGCGGATTTTCTGGAAAAACTAGTTTCCCAGTGATGGCTCAGAGACAGCAGTCCATATCAAACCACATAAAGAAGCAGACCATGACAGCTTCTCCAACCCCCCAAACAAAAGAATCAAAATCTTTCCCAAATGAAGATACAATCCTGGAATTGTCAGATACAGAATATAAAAAACTAATTTACAGAATGCTTCAAGACATCACAAATGAAATAAGGCAAACTGCAGAAAAAGCCAAGGAACACACTGATAAAACTGTTGAAGAACTCAAAAAGATTATTCAAGAACATAGTGGAAACATTAATAAGTTGCAAGAATCCATAGAGAGACAGCATTCAGAAACCCAAAAGATGTTTTAACAATAAAATTACAGAATTAGACAACACACTAGGAAGTCAGAGGAGCAGACTCGAGCAACTAGAATGCAGACTGGGACATCTGGAGGACCAGGGAATCAACACCAACATAGCTGAAAAAAATCAGATAAAAGAATTAAAAAAAATGAAGAAACCCTAAGAATCATGTGGGACTCTATCAAGAAGGATAACTTGCGAGTGATTGGAGTCCCAGAACAGGGAGGGGGGACAGAAAACACAGAGAAAATAGTTGAAGAACTCCTGACAGAAAACTTCCCTTACGTCATGAAAGAGGAAAGGATATCTATCCAAGATGCCCGTCGAACCACATTTAAGATTGATCCAAAAAGAAAAACACCAAGACATATTATCATCAAACTCGCCAAAACCAAAGATAAACAGAAAATTTTAAAAGCAGCCAGGGAGAAAAGAAAGGTTTCCTTCAAGGGAGAATCAATAAGAATAAGTTCAGACTACTCAGCAGAAACCATGCAGGCAAGAAGGGAATGGGACGACGTATACAGAGCACTGAAGGAGAAAAACTGCCAGCCAAGGATCATATATCCAGCAAAACTCTCTCTGAAATATGAAGGCGAAATTACGATATTTACAGATAAACACAAGTTTAGAGAATTTGCAAAAACCAAACCAAAGCTACAAGAAATACTAAAGGATGTTGTTTGGTCTGAAAACCAATAATATCAGGTACCAGTACAATACAAGGTCACAAAACAGAACGTCCTGATATCAACCCAAATAGGGAAATCACAAAAACAAACAAATTAAGATTAATTAAAAAAAAAATAAATAAAATAATACACATAACAGGGAATCATGGAAGTCAATAGGTAAAAGGTCACAATAATCAAAAAGAGGGACTAAATACAGGAGGCATTGAACTGCCAGATGGAGAGTGATACAAGGCGATAAAGAACGTTACAAGTTAGGTTTTTACTTAGAAAAATGGGGGTAAATAATAAGGTAACCACAAAAAGGAATATCAATTCCATAACTCAAGAAAAAAGCCAAGAAAAACGTAACGACTCAACAAACACAAAGTTAAACATTATGAAAATGAGAATCTCACAAGCTACTAAGAAAAATGTCTCAGCACAAAAAAGCATGTGGAAAAATGAAATGGCCAACAACACACATGAAAAGGCATCAAAATGACAGCACTAAAAACTTATTTATCTGTAATTACGCTGAATGTAAATGGACTAAATGCACCAATAAAGAGACAGAGAGTCTCGGACTGGATAAAGAAACACGATCCATCTATATGCTGCCTACAAGAGACACACCTTAGACTTAGAGACACAAACAAACTAAAACTCAAAGGATGGAAAAAAATATATCAAGCAAACAATAAGCAAAAAAGAAGAGGAGTAGCAATATTAATTTCTGACAAAATAGACTTTAGACTTAAATCCACCACAAAGGATAAAGAAGGACACTATATAATGATAAAAGGGACAATTGACCAGGAAGACATAACCATATTAAATATTTATGCACCCAATGACAGGGCTGCAAGATACATAAATCAAATTTTAACAGAATTGAAAAGTGAGATAGACACCTCCACAATTATAGTAGGAGACTTCAACACACCACTTTCGGAGAAGGACAGGACATCCAGTAAGAAGCTCAATAGAGACACAGAAGACCTACTTACAGCAATCAACCAACTTGACCTTATCGACTTATGTAGAACTCTCCACCCAACGGCTGCAAAGTATACTTTTTTTTCTAACGCACATGGAGCATTCTCTAGAATAGACCACATATTAGGTCATAAAACAAACCTTTGTAGAGTCCAAAACATCGAAATATTACAAAGCATTTTCTCAGACCACAAGGCAATAAAACTAGAAATCAATCACAAAAAAACTAGGGAAAAGAAATCACATACTTGGAAAATGAACAATACCCTCCTGAAAAAAGACTGGGTTATAGAAGACATCAAGGAGGCAATAAGGAAATTCATAGAAAGCAACGAGAATGAAAATACTTCCTATCAAAACCTCTGGGACACAGCAAAAGCAGTGCTCAGAGGCCAATTTATATCGATAAATGCACACATACAAAAAGAAGAAAGAGCCAAAATCAGACAACTGTCCCGACAACTTGAACAAATAGAAAGTGAGCAACAAAAGAACCCATCAGGCACCAGAAGAAAACAAATAATAAAAATTAGAGCTGAACTAAATGAATTAGAGAACAGAAAAACAATTGAAAGAATTAACAAAGCCAAAAGCTGGTTCTTTGAAAAAATTAACAAAATTGATAAACCATTGGCCAGACTGACTAAAGAAATACAGGAAAGGAAACAAATAACCCGAATAAGAAACGAGAAGGACCACATCACAACAGAACCAACTGAAATTAAAAGAATCATTTCAGATTATTATGAAAAATTGTACTCTAACAAATTTGAAAACCTAGAAGAAATGGATAAATTCTTGGAAAAACACTACCTACCTAAACTAACACATTCAGAAGTAGAACAACTAAATAGACCCATAACAAAAAAAGAGATTGAAACAGTAATAAAAAAACTTCCAACAAAATAGCCCTTGCCCGGATGGCTTCACTGCAGAGTTCTACCAAACTTTCAGAGAAGAGTTAACACCACTACTACTGAAGGTATTTCCAAGCATAGAAAATGAAGGAATACTACCCAACTCATTCTATGAAGCCACCATCTCCCTGATACCAAAACGAGGTAAAGACATTACAAAAAAAGAAAATTATAGACCTATATCCCTCATGAACATAGATGCAAAAATCCTCAACAAAATTCTAGCCAATAGAATCCAACAACACATCAAAAAAATAATTCACCACGATCAAGTGGGATTTATACCAGGTATGCAAGGCTGGTTTAATATCAGAAAAACCATTAATGTAATCCATCACATAAATAAAACAAAAGATAAAAACCACATGATCTTATCAATTGATGCAGAAAAGGCATTTGACAAAGTCCAACACCCATTTATGATAAAAACTCTTACCAAATAGGAATTGAAGGAAAATTCCTCAACATAATAAAGGGCATCTATGCAAAGCCAACAGGCAGTATCACTCTAGATGGAGAGAGCCTGAAAGTAGTTCCCTTGAGAATGAGAACCAGACAAGGATGCCCTTTATCACCACTCTTATTCAACATTGTGCTAGAGTTCCTAGGCAGAATAATTAGGCTAGACAGAGAAATAAAAGGCGTCTGGATTGGCAAGGAAGTAGTAAAATTATCTCTGTTTGCAGATGACGTGATCTTATACACAGAAAACCCTAAGGAATCCTCCAGAGAACTACTGAAACTAATAGAAGAGTTTGGCAGAGTCTCAGGTGATAAGATAAACATACAAAAATCACTTGGATTCCTCTACATCAACAAAAAGAACATCGAAGAGGAAATAACCAAATCAATACCATTCACAGTAGCCCCCAAGAAGATAAAATACTTAGGAATAAATCTTATCAAAGATGTAAAAGACCTATACAAAGAAAACTACAAAGTACTACTACCAGAAACTGAAAAGGACCTACTTAAGTGGAAAAACATACCTTGCTCATGGATAGGAAGACTTAACATAGTAAAAATGTCTATTCTACCAAAAGCCATGTATACATACAAGGCACTTCCGATCCAAATTCCAATGTCATTTTTTAATGTGATGGAGAAACAAATCACCAACTTCATATGGAAGGGAAAGAAGCCTCGGATAAGTAAAGCATTACTGAAAAAGAAGAAGAAAGTGGGAGGCCTCACTCTACCTGATTTCAGAACCTATTATACAGCCACAGTAGTCAAAACAGCCTTGTACTGGTACAACAACAGGCACATAGACCAATGGAACAGAATTGAGAACCCAGATATAAATCCATCCACATATGAGCAGCTGATATTTGACAAAGGCCCAGTGTCAGTTAATTGGGGAAAAGATAGTCTTTTTAAGAAATGGTGCTGGCATAGCTGGATATCCATTTGCAAAAAAATGAAACAGGACCCATACCTCCCACCATGCACAAAAACTAACTCCAAGTGGATCAAAGACCTAAACATAAAGACTAAAACGATAAAGATCATGGAAGAAAAAATAGGGACAACCTTAGGAGCCCTAATACAAGGCATAAACAGAATACAAAACATTACCAAAAATGATGAAGAGAAACCAGATAAGTGGGAGCTCCTAGAAATCAAACACCTATGCTCATCTAAAGACTTCACCAAAAGAGTGAAAAGACCACCTACAGATTGGGAAAGAATTTTCAGCTATGACATCTCCGACCAGCGCCTGATCTCTAAAATCTATATGATTCTGATAAAACTCAACCACAAAGAGACAAACAACCCAATCAAGAAGTGGGCAAAGGATATGAACATGCACTTCACTAAAGAAGATATTCAGGCAGCTAACAGATACATGAGAAAATGCTCTCGATCATTAGCCATTAGAGAAATGCAAATTAAAACTACGATGAGATTCCATCTCACTCCAACAAGGCTGGCATTAACCCCAAAAACACAAAATAATAAATGTTGGAGAGGCTGTGGAGAGATTGGAACTCTTATACACTGCTGGTGGGAATGTAAAATGGTACAACCACTTTGGAAATCTATCTGGCGTTTTCTTAAAAAGTTAGAAATAGAACTACCATACAACCCAGAAATCCCACTCCTCGGAATATATCCTAGAGAAATAAGAGCCTTCATACGAACAGATATATGCACACCCATGTTTATTGCAGCTCTGTTTACAATAGCAAAAACCTGGAAGCAACCAAGGTGTCCCTCAATGGATGAATGGTTAAATAAATTGTGGTATATTCACACATTGGAATACTACGCAACGATAAAGAACAGTGAGAAATCTGTGAAACATTTCATAACATGGAGGAACCTGGAAGGCATTATGCTGAGTGAAATTAGTTAGATGCAAAAGGACAAATATTGTATAAGACCACTATTATAAGATCTTGGGAAATAGTAAAAACTGAGAGGAACACATACTTTTGTGGTTACGAGGGGGGGAGGGGGGAGGGAGGGAGGGTGGGAGAGGGTTATTTACTGATTAGTTAGTAGATAAGAACTACTTTAGGTGAAGGGAAGGACAATACTCAATACACGGAAGGTCAGCTCAGCTGGACTGGACCAAAAGCAAAGAAGTTTCTGGGATAAACTGAATGCTTCAAAGGTCAGCGAAGCAAGGGCGGGGGTTTGGGGACTATGGCTTAAGGGGACTTCTAAGTCAACTGGCAAAATAATTCTATTATGAAAACGTTCTGCATCCCACTTTGAAATGTGGCGTCTGGGGTCTTAAATGCTAACAAGCGGCCATCTAAGATGCATCAATTGGTCTCAGTCCACCTGGATCAAAGGAGAATGAAGAACACCAAGGTCACACGATAACTATGAGTTCAAGAGATAGAAAGGGCCCCATGAACCAGAGACTTACATCATACTGAGACCAGAAGAACTAGATGGTGCCCAGCCACAACCGATGACTGCCCTGACAGGGAGCACAACAGAGAACCTCTCAGAGAGCAGGAGATCAGTGGGATGCAGACCCTAAATTCTCATAAAAAGACCAGACTTACTGGTCTGACTGAGACTAGAGGAATCCCGGCGGTCATGGTCCCCAAACTTTCTGTTGGCCCAGGACAGGAACCATCCCTGAAGACAACTCATGAGACATGGAAGGGACTGGACAATGGGTAGGAGAGAGAAGCTGATGAAGAGTGAGCTACTTGTATCAGGTGGGCAGTTGAAACTGTGTTGGCATCTCCTGTCTGGAGAGGAGATGGGAGGGTAGAGAGGGTTAGAACCTGGCAAAATTGTCACGAAAGGAGAGACTGGAAGGGCTGACTCATTAGGGGGCGAGTAAGTGGGAGTATGGAGTGAGGTGTATATAAGTTTATATGTGACAGACTGACTTGATTTGTAAACGTTCACTTAAAGCTCAATAAAAATTATTAAAAAAAAAAGCTGAAAAGACCCTTAAGTTTAGTTTTATTCTACTCCTTTAAGAGCTGCAGAAATTGACCTAGATTTATATAATTCTGTATCAGAGCTGATACGTAAGTTGACTTTTTTGATGTTCAGTCTCTTAGTGAATTTATCAGAAAAATATTTAAGAAATTAGCTGAAAAAGAACAGTCAAATTAAAAAAAAAAGAAAGCACTAGATCTGTGAGAAAGATTGTAAATCTAGGGTAATACCCTCTCTCCTGTGATACTTTATCTAAGGCCTCAGGTAGGCTGCTTGGGTTTCTTCACAGACCAGTTGGCTGGAGAAGCCTAGCTGGGTGACGTCCATCCAGCCTTATCTGGCCGAAAACACTAGCAGAGAATAAACTACAGGTCTTGCCCTATAGCAGACATTCCCCAAGCCCAGCTTGCCTTTGAAGGACATTTGACTCAACTGTTAGCAGGTTATGGTTAGGCTTTGTAATCATATCAGACTTTTTCCCTCTTCGTGAAATGCTCAGAGCATGGTCTCTAATAATCTGACTAGTCTACATGTGGTGCTGAATGAAGGGAATTACATATTTCATCAACCATGGAGTGGACAGCAGAATGTCTAGACTTTGCGGATTTTTCCCCTGAACTACGCCTGATTCCAGAAGACAATAAATATATGTACCATGTACCCTTAGAATCTCAGAGTGTAGTCCAAAGCAGTTCCTGTGGCCAAAAAAGGATTTCTTTGAAGTTTCTGAGTTTTATCTTAAAATTTCATGAAAGTTTTTAATTTGATTTTTACAATATACCTGTATTTTTAATATAAAAATATATTAAATTATAAATATTTGAGAAAAAATACAATATATCCTAGTATGAGAAACATGATTTTAAAAGCTATATGTAATGTTTTATTTATTTGCTTTGTTTAAACTCCTTTTTTTTTTTTTTGAATTGAGGTGGCTTAAATAAAGGTTTTTTTTTAATGAGTTTAATAGAAATATGTCAGATGCTGTAATTCATCACATGGGGTCACCTCTTTCTAAATTCAGACTCTTCTCATTCAGGGAGGTGAGTTCCGTTGTGAAACTTGAGATTCTCAGATGAATGGAAAATACGAAACAGACACCAGATCTAGAGATAGGTATTTCACAGATACCACAGAGTCATTAAATCGTTTGATTTAGAACCTTAGTGTCCAGTGGTTTCCAATTTTGTCTATATGTTAGAATCATTTGGGGAGCCTGTTTACATACAGATTTCTGGACTCCACTGGACTTAATGCCCAAGAACCTTAAATTTCCTCGAGGATTCCCTGGTGGTGCAGTGATTAAGCATTCAGCTGCTGTCCAGAAGGTCAGCAGTACAAATCCACCAGCTACTCCTTGGAAACCCTGTGGGGTCGCTATGATTTGGAATCAACTCAGCAGAATGGATTTGATTTGTGTGAACTGCCATTGGGAACCACTGACGGAGTCCACCCTCTATAGCAACAGTCCCAATAGGAGGCCATTTTGTTTTTGCTTAGCGTTATTTCCAGTGAGGTATCATTTTCAGTTTTGCTGACCGCTCTCATTTTTTTTTAATAACATCTTAATTGAGATATAATACCCATAACATACAGTTCACCTACTCAGTGGTTTTTAATATGATCACAGAGTTGTGCAACCATCACCGCAATTAATTTTTGAACATTTTCATCACACCAAAAAGAGATCCCAAACCAATTAACAATGCCTCCTTACCCTACCCCCGCCCCCAGCAATTGCTAGTCTACATTCTGTCTTTATGCCTAGTCTATTTGCCTAGTCTGGACATTATATACAAATTGAATCATATAATATGTGGTCCTTTGTAACTGACTTCTTTCCCTTAACATAATGTTTTCAGTGTTGCACGCATCAATACTTCATTTTCTTTTAATGCTGAATAATATTTCATTATATTCATATACTGCATTTTATTTATCCATTCATCAGTTAAGAGACATTTGAATTATTTCACTTTCTGGCTATTATAAGTAATGCTGCTGTGAACATTCATGTACAAGTTTTTATATGGACATATTCTCATTTCTCTTTGGTATATAATTAGGAGTGAAATTGCGGTGTCAAATGATAACTCTATATTTAACTTTCTGAGGAATCTCCAGACTGTTTTCCCTAGCAGCTGTATGATTTTACTTTCCTACCCGCAGTGTATGAGGGTTCCAGTTTCTGTACATCCTCGCCATCAGTTGTTACTGTTTTTTTTTTTTTTAATAGTCAACCTAGTGAGTGTGAGGTATCCCTGGGTCATGCAAATGGTTAATATGCTCACCTGCTAACTGAAAGGTTGAAGGTTTGAGTTCACCCAGAGATGCCTCAGAAGAAAGGCTGAGCGGCAATCTACTTGTAAAAAAAACCAGGCATTGAAAACCCTGTGGAGCATAATTCTACTCTGACACACGTGGGGTTGCCATGAGTTGAAAGCGACTCGATAGCAACTGTTTTTTTTTTTTTTTTTCCTTAGTGGGTATGAAATGTTATTTCTTTGTGATTTTGATTTGCATTTCCCTGAATATTCTGATTTTTTTTTTTGCTAACCAAAAGGTTGGCAATTTCAGTCCATCAGGTGCTCCTTGGAACCCCGATGGGGCAGTTCCACTCTGTCCTATGGGGTTGCTATGAGTCGAGTTTGTTTGTTTGTTTTAATGGCTAATGATGTGTTGACAATCTTTTCATGTACTTATTGTCCATTTATATATCTTCTTTACAGAAACATCTGTTCAGATTCTTTGCCTATTTTAAAACTAGGTTCTGTGTCTTTATTGTTGAGTTGTTCTTTATATACTCTAGATTCAAGTCCTTTATCAGATATATGATATGCAAATATTTTCTCCTATTCTGTAGGTTGTGTTTTCACTTTCTTGATAACATTTTTAATTTTGGTAAAGTCCAATTTTTATCTTTTTTGTTGCTTGTGCTTTTAGTTGCATACCTAAGAAACCATTGCCTAATTTAAGGTGTTGAAATTTATATAAATGTTTTCTTCTAAAATTTTTATAGTTTTAACTCTTATATTTAGTTCTGTGATCCACTTGGAGTTAATTTTTGTATGTGTGGTGAGTTAGAAACCCAATTTCATTCTTTTGCAAGCTGATATCCACTTGGTCCAGCATCATTTATGGAAAAGGCTATTCTCATTTGATTGTGTTGGCATTCTTCTTGAAACTCAGTTGACCATATATATGAAGGCTTATGTCTGGACTCTCAATCTATTTCATTATCTGTATATTTATTGTTATGCCCTTACACACTGTCTTGATTATGGTGACTTTGTAGTAAGTTTTGTAATTGGGAAGTGTGAATCCTCCAACTTTTTTCTTTTTCAAGATTCCTTTGGCTTTTCTGGGTCCTTTGCATTTCTATATGAATTTTAGTATCAGCTTGTCATTTTCTGCCAAGGAGCCAGATGGGATTTTGATAGGGATTGCACTGAATCTACAGATTAATTTGGGAACTCTAGCCATCTTAATAATATTGTCGTCTTCTTTTTTTTTTTTTTATTTAGCCATCTTAATAATATTAAGTCTTCTGATCCAGGAACATGAATGTCCATTTTTAAAGGCTTTTAAATTCTTTCAACAATGTTTTATAGTTTTCAGAGTATAAGTTTTATACTTCTGTTTTTTAAATTTATTTTGAGATACTGCTTGCTCTTCATGCAGTTTTAATTAGAATTGTTTTATAATTTCATTTTCAGTTTGACATTGTTGTATAGAAATATAATTGTTGTATATTGATTTTATATCTTGTAACCTTTTGCTTACTGTTGAACAAAAATCTGTTTACAGATTTATGATCTTTATCTTTTTCTGCTTTTTTGAGGTCAATTAATTAAGGAAACTAGGTGATATCCTATTTTGTTAACTGAAATGTGATTATAAAATAGTGACATTGCATTTCCTTTTTTTTGTATTCTTTCTTTTTAATCATTTTACTGTGTTTTAGGTGAAAGTTTACACAGCAAATTAGATTCCCCTTTAACAAATTTAAAATGTTCTGTGCGATTGGTTATAATTTTTAGTGTGTCAGCATTCTCATTATTTCCATTCTGTTTGTTCCATTTCCATTGATCTAGCTCCCCTTCCTCTCCTTGCCTTTTCATCTTTGTTTTTGGGTAAATATTGATCGTTTGGTCTCATACAGTTAATTGTTTAAGGGAGCAGATTACTCACAGGTAATATTGTTTATGTTCTAAACCAATCTATTATTTGGCTGAAAGGTGACCTGCAGAAATAGCTTCAACTCCCAGTTCAAAGGGCATCTCTTGGCTATAGTCTCAGAGGTTGCTCTAGTCTCTATTGGTCCAGTAGGTCTGCCCTTTTTTTTAGGAATTTGGGTTTTGCTCTATATTTTTCTCATGTTGCTTTTCCTTTGTTTTCATAAACTGAACTTAAAGCAGTTCCCAAGATTGAAATGGAAGCCAACAGTGAAATAAACTTGTAGTATTACTAAAAAAAAAAACCAAAAAACCAATGCTGTCGAGTCGATTCTGACTCATAGCGACCCTCCAGGACAGAGTAAAACTGCTCCATAGAGCTTCCAAGGAGCACGTGGCGGATTCAAACTGCTGACCTTATGATTAGTATTACTAGGAGCTATTTATAAATGTTGTCTCCTGAGGCACCTCTGGATGGGTTCGAACCACTTACCTTTTAGCTAGTAATCGAGTGCTTAACTGTTTGCGCCACCTCCGGGCTCCTTGATATCAGAGGAAACTCCTTGATAAGCAGGTATGAAGGGTAGGCTGGTAGGTTCTGTGAAACAAGCATAAGTGAAGAGTAGACAGCCTTTAAACTATGACTGGTTGGGTCATGTTAACCCTGGTGGCATAGTGGTTAAGTGCTATAGCTGCTAAGCAGAAGGTCAGCAGTTTGAATCTACCAAGCGCTCTTTGGAAACTCTGTGGGGCAGTTCTACCCTGTACTATAGGGTTGCTATGAGTTGGAATTGACAGCAATGGGTTTGGTTTGCTTTTTTTTTTGGATGAGTTGTAACTAATTTAATGGTTTCATCTTGTAAGTTAGGAATCTGCTCTCAAATTTTTCTGGTGGCTTCTCTTTTCCATGTAATTTGTAATTTAATTTAGAATGAAGTCACAAATATGAGAATTTAAGAAAATTCAGAAGTTCTTTCCTACAATGATATTGGCTCTCCCGGGGGGCTTACTGTTGTCCGTGCCCATGCTATAAACAAACAAACAAACCAAACCTCTTGCCGTGGTGTCTATTCCTACTAATAGCGACTCTATAGGACAGAATAGAACTGCCGCATATGGTTTCCAGGGAGCACCTGGTGGAGTCAAACTGCTGACCTTTTCGGTTAGCAGCCGTAGCTCTTAACCACTATGGCACCAGGGTTTCCTTGCTATAGGATGTTTATTTGCCACTGCACAAGATTACTAGCTCAGCTCTTAAATTTCTCCAAAAAAGAGTGTTCAGTGTATCTACCTACAAATCTTTTAGAAAGTTCATGGTTCTTTCTCCAATATATAGTGTTGACAAGTCTTCAAACTTTATTATGTATCCATATCATCTGGAGATCTTAAAATGCAGATTCTTATCCAGCAGGTCTGGCGTGGGGCATAACAAGCTCCCAGGTGCTGCCACTGCTGTTGCTCACAGACCATAGTCTGCTTAGCAATGGTGTAAACTACTCGTCCTAAGTACTTCAGAGATTTTGTGTATTTAACAAGAATTGTGTACTTTAGCAGAGTTTAAAAAAATAATGAGAATACTATTTTATTTGAGAAAAGATAGTATAATTTCAAAAAATTTTTTCCAGTTTCACTAAGATGGACCAACACAGATCAAAGTGCCTACCTAGCGTTACTTAATTCATATGAGAGTTGTCTTCTCTATGTAATGATTTAATGTGTTTGCCCTTGCTTTTATTGTTGACCAGTATAAGAACTTTCAAGCTGAAAAAAAATGCAACATCTTTTACATAATCATGGTTAGAAAAAATCATTTTCTACCCTGTTACTGAATATCCTAATTCGTATAAGGAACCAAAAAATTAAATTCTGCTTCTTTTTAATTCAGAGAAAAAATTTTCCTCTGCAGATGAATTTGTATGCTTTCTATTGTCAGAAAATAAACAAAATGGAACTCACATTTTCCCTTTTTCCCCGGGGAAGCTGAGAGTCAGATGGGTTACTCAAGTGCTATAATCCTTCATTTCATGGATTTAAAAAGCTCCGCTCCCTCTTTTTTCCTTTCATGAATTCTTTTTAGTTTTATCTTTAAAGGTCATGTCTTATAATGCACTTTAATTTGAAAACTAGCTTCATTTTATTATTAGGCATTTATTAAATTTAAAGTGTGGAATTCAAGGGAAAATTTAATAGGACTATGTTATTCTGAGTATGGGAGTATAAAGAACTTTTATTTTTCTTTTTATTTCAGATTATATATTTATCTTTCTTTGTATATTATATATTTTCTTGGAAAGTTGTATGAACAATCACTTTATATTTCAAATAATTTTTCCTATTCATTTAAATCATAATTTATTTTTACAGAAACCTGTGCTTAATATAATTAAATTAGCACATTAGAATGCCAGTATATCTTCGCAATTTTTTTTACCTTAATCGATATGGATTCTTAACTTGTTTAATATTCTTTTTGTAATTCCTAATAGAAATCAGTAAGATCAGTTCATATACTTTTTTGTATTCTCTCTAGTCCTATAGAAGCCCACATACCCACACCCCCTGCCAGTCCCTGTCCACCACGGCCCTGGAAGTTATCGCTTCATAGGATTTCAGTTCAGTTTAGTTAACTGTACCTTCCACTATTCTGGAGCCCAGGTGGCACAGTGGATAAAAGCTATGGCAGCTAATCAAAAAGCTTGCAGTTCAAATCCGCCAGCTGCTCATTGGAAACCCTATGAGGCGGTTCTACCCTGTCCTGTAGGGTCACTACGAGTTGGAATCCACTCAATGGCAATGGGTTTGATTTTGGTTTTTGCCCATTCTAGAAATACTAGATACAATCCCCAAACCAAAAAAAAAAAAAGCCAAACCCGCTGCCGTCGAGTTGATTCTGACTCATAGCGACCCTACAGGACAGAGTAGAACTGCCCCATAGAGTTTCCAAGGAGTGCCTGGCGGATTTGAACTGCCGACCTCTTGGGTAGCAGCCATAGTACTTAGCCACTACGCCACCAGGGTTTCCAAGATACAACTCCCCTGCATACAGTAAATTTAAATAACTTATTATTCATTTTTTAAATGTAATTATAGATTTCTTTTGGGCTTATATAAATTAATGGATGATGGTGTCTAATGAGTTAAGTGATATAAAGAGAGTTTTATATATATTATCCCTAACCTTTGGAGGAATCTCCTATCGAAATTTAGTGTGATATATTCCAGTTTCTTATCTTTTGGTACTTTTCTTTTTCCTGATTTCTGTGTGATTACCAAGAGTGATTCTCTGATCACATATGCAGGTTATTTTTTAATATCTTGTGGTAGAATTCACTGGAGTCAAGATACTTCAATTTACTTAAACTAGTTTGTTTTCTTTACCTCATTATATAACTTAGGCCTCAAATATTTTTCTTGTGTTCTTTTGAAGGTAATTATTCTTATTTGAGAATGTACGTACAATATAGCTAAGTAGTTCTCATTCTACTTTCCAAAATCTATCTTTAAAATGTCTTTATTTTGTATTTAGTGCCTTTCAAATGCTTAAGCTTATTTTGGTTTCTGACACAAATTTATATATTTATGCCACTGCTTTGTATTTGTTTTAGTTATATTCCCCTCCTTCCATATTTTCAACATACCTTTAACAGTGTTTTAGTTTTTCATGGAGTTCCTTTTGTGGATACTTTGGCTTAGCTAATTGACTTTCTTTTTTCTTCTTTGTGATTGTTGGAGACGGCCAGATTCATTTAGTTGAAGTGCCTTCTGTTTATCCTTCTCGAATTCATCCTTTGTACTCTATGGCATGTGTCTTACACCTCACTATGAACTGTTTTCTCTGAATTAAAAAAAGTAACTTCTTCTACTGAAGTGCATACTGTGTGTTAAATTAATTAGATCATCAAACTCATTTTTTTCTCTTACAGATAATTTGTGGGGTATAGAATTATGGTGCCAAAACTAATGGTGCCTGTTGCTACAGTGTAGAATAATAGAAAGCACAATGGAGGAAAGTCAGGAGATCCACCAGTCCATAATTCACATACAGTCGGGGGTGAGTGATTTAGCTTTTATAAATAAGTACTTTTAGTAAGGGGAAAATTCAGTTTTATTTCTTGATAGTGTTAATATTATTGATAAAAATCACCTTCTTGAAAATTAATGTCAAAGATATTGTTTTGGTGAGTAACACCTTCTTTTTGTTCAACTCTTTGTGATGATGATAACTCAGTGGGTAGCAGTTTTTAGATCCCCGTCTTAGTGAACAGTTAAACTATGTATTTTTTTTCCACAAATATTTATTAACTTGGAGTCCTTGGGTGGAACAAACGGTTAAGTGTGGGGCTACTAACTGAAAAGTTGGTGGTTCGTACCCACCTAGAGGCATCTTGGAAGAAAGGCCTGGTGATCTGCTTCTGAAAGGTTACAACCATGAAAACCCTATAGAGCAGTTCTGCTATGAAACACATGGGTTCTTCCTGAGTTGGAATCTCCTCGACAGCAAATGGTTTAGTTTTTATTCTTCCTTCCTTCCTTCCTTCCTTCCTTCCTTCCTTCCTTCCTTCCTTCCTTCCTTCCTTCCTTCCTTCCTTCCTTCCTTCCTTCCTTCCTTCCTTCCTTCCTTCCTTCCTTCCTTCCTTCCTTCCTTCCTTCCTTCCTTCCTTCCTTCCTTCCTCCCCGCCTTCCTTCCTCCCCGCCTTCCTTCCTCCCCCCTCCCTTCCCCCCTCCCTCCCTCCCTCCCTTCCCTCCCTGCCCCCTGCCTGCCTGCCTGCCTGCCTGCCTGCCTGCCTGCCTGCCTGCCTGCCTGCCTGCCTTCCTTCCTTCCTTCCTTCCTTCCTCCCTCCCTCCCTCCCTCCCTCCCTTCCTTCCTTCCTCCCTTCCTTCCTCCCCGCCTTCCTTCCTCCCCACCTTCCTTCCTTCCCCCTCCCTCCCTCCCTCCCTTCCCTCCCTGCCCCCTTCCTTCCTTCCTTCCTTCCTTCCTTCCTTCCTTCCTTCCTTCCTTCCTTCCTTCCTTCCTTCCTTCCTTCCTTCCTTCCTTCCTTCCTCCCTCCCTCCCTCCCTCCCTCCCTCCCTCCTTCCTTCCTTCCTTCCCTCCCTCCTTCCCTCCTTCCATCCTTCCTTCCCCTTTCCCTCACTCCTCATTATTTAATGAATATTTATTGAACACTTACTGTGTGACTTTTTTTTTTTGTAATTTTTTACTTGAATGATGAATTATTCAATATATTATTTAATTTTTAAATCTTTCAGGGGGTTTTCTACATATCTTCTTATTATTGATTTTTAACTTAATTCTTCTGTAGTAAGAGAACATACTGTAACATTTAAGTCTTTTGGAATTTATTAAGACTTGTTTTATGACCTTATGGTCTATTTTCAACATTTGACATGCACTAGAAAATAAAGTTTTGTATGCTATTGTTGGATGCTGTTGTTAGGTGTCCTTCAGTCGTTTTTGTTGGGTGTAGTGTTCTATAAATGTCAAGTAGGTCAAGGTGGCCAGTAGTGTTCAGATGTTCTATGTCCTTATGGATTTTTTTTGTTTGTATGTGTCCACTCATAGTTACTGAGAGAGTGATGTTGAAATCTACAAATATTATTGAGATTTATCCTTTTCCTTTCATTCTGTCAGGTTTTTCTCCTTGCATTATAAAGCTCTGACGGCAGTGGTTTTTTTTTTTTTTTTTTTAATAAAGCTCTCTAGTTAGGTGTATGTACATTTAGGATTATTATGTCTTTCTAATGAATTGATCCTTTTATCAGTATGAAATGTCTCTCTGTCTGGTTTTTTTCATTCATGGTCACTGTGAGCTGCAACCAACTCGATGGCAATGGGTTTGTTTTAGGTGAAAGTTTACAGCTCAAGTTAATTTCTCATTTAAAAATTTATACACATATTGTTGTGTGACATCGATTGCAATCCCCACAATGTACCAGTATGTTCCCGCTTTCTATCCTGGGTTCCCTGTGTCCATTTGTTCAGTTCCTATCCCTTCCTGCCTTCTCATTTTGCTTTTGGACAGGAGTTGCCCATTTTATCTCATATGTTTGATTGAAGCACATTCCACACATGTGTTATTTTTTGTTTTATAGGCCTGTTTAATCTTTGCCTGAGAAGTGGGCTTTGGGAATGGTCTGTTTTTGTGAATTTGAATTTTGTTCTACATTTTTCTCCTGTCTGGGACTGTCTCTTGTGATCCATCTCAGAGCTGTCATTGGTGGTAGCTGGGCACTAACTAGTTCTTCTGGTCTTAGGCTGGTAGAGTCTCTGGTTCATGTAGTCCTTCGGGCTAATATTTTCCTTGTATCTTTGGTTTCATTCTCCTTTGCTCTGGGTGGGACGGGACAAACAGATTGGTCTTAGATGGCTGATTGCAAGCTTTTAAGTCCCCAGATGCTACTCACTGAATTGGGATGTAGAACATTTTCTTTATGAACTCTCTTATGCCAGTTGACCTAGATGTCCTCTGAGACTATGGTCCTCAGTACCCAGCCCAAGTGTTTGGATGTGTCTAGGAAATTACTATGCTTCTGCTTTGGTCCAGTTGTGTTGACTTCTCCTATATTGTGTGTTGTCCTTCCTTTCCCTGAAGCTGACACCTGTCTACTCTCAAATTAGTGATTCCCCACTCTCTTAACCATCAAAGAATGTATTTTTCTGTGTGTAAACCTTTTCTTGTATTCATGTAACAGTGGTCTCATACAATGTTTGTCCTTTCGTGACTGACTTATTTCACTTAGTGTTATTCTCTCTAGATTCATCCATGTTGTGAAATTTCTGGGGATTCATCATTGTTCTTTATTGTTGCATACTATTCCATTATGTGTATGTACCATAATTTCTTTATCTATTTATCTATTGTTGGGCATTTAGGTTGTTTTCATCTTTTTGCTGTTGTGAGTAGTGCTGCAATGAACGTGAGTGTGCATATGTCTATTCATATGACGATTTTTGTTTCTCTCTGTTATATTCCTAGGAGTGGGGTTGCTGGATCATATGATATTTCTTTGCCTAGCTTTTTAAGGAAGTGCTATATTGTTTTCCATAGTGGTTATACAATTTTATATTCCTACCAGCAATGCTTATGAGTTCCAATCTCCCTGTACCCTCTCCAACCCATTGCCATCAAGTCAGTTCCGACTCATAGTGACCCTATAGGACAGAGTAGAACTGCCCATAGGATTTCCAAGGAGCGCCTGGTGGATTCAAACTGCTGACATTTTAGTTAGCAGCTGAACTCTTAACCACTATGCCACCAGGATTTCTGCAACCTCTCCAACATTTGTTATTTTGTGTTTTTGGGATTTATGCCATTGTTATTGGGGTGATGTACTATCTCACTGTAGTTTTGATTTGCATTTCTCTAATAGCTAATGATTGGGAGCATTTCCTCATGTGCCTGTTGACTGCCTGAGTGTCTTCTTTGGTAAAGTGTCTGCTCATATCCTTTGCCCATTTTTTAATTGGATTATTTGTCTTTTTATTATGGAAGTAGTGAAGTATTTTGTAGATTTTAGAGATTAGACCCTTGTCAGATATGTCACAACCAAAAATTTTTTCCCAGTCTGTAGGTTCTCTTTTTACTCTTTTGGTGAAGTCTTTTCATGAACACAAACAGACAGACAGACAGACAGACAGACAGACAGACAGACAACCAAACCTGTTGCTGTTGAGTCAATTCTGACTCATAGCGACCCTATAGGATAGATTGGAAGTGCCCCACAGGGTTTCCAAGAACTGCCTGGTGGATTCAAACTGCTGACTTTTTTGGTTAACGGCAGTAACTCTTAACCACTATGCCACCAGAGAGCTCTCAGTTATCTAGTTTCTGTTCTAGTGTTAGTGCATTCTTAGTTATGGTTTACTTATGCCAGGTGTTAGGGCCCCTCATGTTGTCCCTATTTTTTCTTTCATTATCCATATCATTTTAGATTTTATATTTAGGTCTTTGATCCATTTTGAGTTAATTTTTGTATATGCTGTGAGGTGTGGACCTTGTTTCTTTTTTTTTGCAGATGGACATGCGGTTATGCCAGCACCATTTGTTGAAGAGACTGTCTTTTCCCCATTTTGTGGACTTTGGCCCTTTGTCAAATATCAACTACTCATAGACGAATTTGTGTCTGGGTTCTTAATTCTGTTCCATTGGTCTGTGTATCTGTTGTTGTACCAGTTCCAGGCTGTTTTGACTACTGTGGCTGTATAATAGGTTCTAAAATCCAGTAGTGTGAGGTCTCCCACTTTGTTCTTCTTCTTCAGTAGAGCTTTATTTATCTGGAGGCTCTTTGCTTTGCATAGAAAATTGATGATTTGTTTCTCCATCTCACTAAAAAATGCTATTGGAATTTGGATCAGGATTGCATTATATCTATAGATTACTTTTGGTAGAATTGACATTTTCACAATGTTGAGCCTTCCTGTCCATGAGTATGGTATGTTTTCCCAAGTCTCTTTTGGTTTCTAGCAGTAGTGTTTTGTAATTGTATAGGTCTTTTACATTCCTGGTTAGATTTATTCCTAAGTGCTTTATCATCTTGGGGGCTATTGTAAATGGTATTGACTTGGTGATTTCCTTTTTGAAGTTCTCTTTGTTGGTGTAGAGGGTTCTGACTGACTTTTGTATGTTAATCTTGTATCCTGCTTCTTTTCTGAAATCTTCTATTAGTTCCAGTAGCTTTCTCGTGGATTCTTTGGAGTTTTCTGTGTGTAGGATCGTATCATCTGCGAATTGGGGTAGTTTTATCTCTTTCTTACAAATTTGGATGCCCTTTACTTCTTTTTGCTGCCTAACTGCTGTAGTTAGGACTTCCTGCAAAATGTTGAATAAGAGTGGTGGGTGATAAATGGCACTTTGTCTGGTTCCCTTTCTCAAGAAAATGCTTTCAATCTTTCTGCGTTGATGTTGAGAATTTATCTCTCTGAATGATGTTGGCTGTTGATTTTGTATAAATGTCCTTTATTATATCAAGGAATTTCCCTTCTATTCCTATTTTCCTGAAAGTTTTTTGTCAGGAATGGACATTGGACTTTGTCTAATGTCTTTTCTGCATGGATAAGATCATGTGGTTCATATATTTGTTTCATTTGTGTGGTGGTTTATGCTGATTGATTTTCTAATGTCGAACCATGCCTGTATACCTGGTATGAATCCCAGTTGCTCACGATGTATTATTTTTTTGATATGCTGTTGAATTCTATTGGGTAGAATTTTGTTGAGAGTTTTTACGTCTATGTTTGAGGGATATATGTCTGTAGTTTTCTCTTTTTTGGTGTCTTTGCCTAGCTTTGGTATCAGGGTTATGCAGGCTTCGTAGAATGCGTTCAAGAGTGTTCCTTCCTTGTCTATGATCTGAAAAAGCTTGAGTAGTATTGGTGTTAGCTCTTCTCTGAAAGTTTGGTAGAATCCTCCAGTGAAACCAGGGCTTATTCTGTTGGGAGTTTTTTTTTGAAATTATCTCTTCAGTCTCTTCTTTTGTTATGGGCCTGTTTAGTTTTTCTACCTCAGCTTGTGTTAGTTTATGTAGATAATGCATTTCTAGAAATTTGTCCATTTCTACTGTACTTTCAAGTTTGTTGGAGTATAATTTTTCATTGTATTCTGTTGTAATCTTTTTGATCTCTGTTGGATCTTTTGTGATATCACCAGTCTCATTTCTTATTTGGGTTATTTGCTTCCTCTCTGGTTTTTCTTTTGTCAGTTTGGCCAGTGGTTTGTCGATTTTGTTGATCTTTTCAAAGAACCAAATTTCGTTTTGTTGATTCTTTCAATTGTTTTTCTATTCTCTATTTCCTTTATTTGAGCTCTAATCTTTATTATTGCCTTTCTTCTGGTGTCTGAAGGCTTCTCTTGCTGCTTTCTCTCTATCTGTTCAAATTATAGGGTTAATGTTTTGATTTTGGCCCTTTTTTCTTTTTTGATTTGTGCATTTATTGCTATTAATTGTAAGCATTGCTTGGAAACCCTGGTGAGGAGTAGTTAAGGGCTACACTGTTAACCAAAAGGTTGGCAGTTCGAATCTACCAGGTGCACCTTGGAAACACTATGGGGCAGTTCAACTCTGTCCTTTAGGGTCACTATGATTTGGAATTGACTCTATGGCAATGGGTTTGGTTTTTCTGGTTAAGCATTGCTTTTGCTGTGTCTCAAGGGTTCTGGTAAGATGTGTTTTCCTTCTCATTTGATTCCACGATTTCTTTATTCCATCCTTGATTTCTTCTGTTACCCAGTAGTTTTGTGCAGAGTGTTGTTCAGTTTCTGTGTATTTGGTTTCCAGGGCAGGAGGGGTTATTGCTGCTAGTAACCAGAAAGGTGAGGGATGGGAAAGCATGTTTCTCTGATTGCTGGGTGGTCTGTCTCCTGTGGAGCTCTGTGAATTTGCCTTCCTGTACTTCCTGTCTGGAGTCTTTGCTGCCTATGCTCCCAGATGGTGAACTGTGTCAAATTAGTTTGCAGGGGACCTCCACTCTGTAACTCTCCTTGTTCTCTGTTTTTCTTCAGTTTCTTCTTCCATTTGGTGTTTGATCTAGTTCTTTTTTTTTTTAAATAATTTTTATTGTGCTTTAAGTGAAAGTTTACAAATCAAGTCAGTCTGTCACATATAAGCTTATATACACCTTACTACATACTCCCTTTTACTCTCCCCCTAATGAGTCAGCCCGCTCCCTTCTTCCAGTCTCTCCTTTCGTGACCGTTTTGCCAGTTTCTAACCCTCTCTACCCTCCCATCTCCCCTCCAGACAGGAGATGCCAATACAGTCTCAAGTGCGCACCTGATACAAGTAGCTCACTCTTCATCAGCATCTCTCCAGCTGATCTAGTACTTTATCCCTTCATTTGATGCTTAGGGTTCCAGGATTGACATTTGTATCTGTTTTACTTAGTTTTCAGGTCTTTTCTAGGAGGGATGGCATAATGTGTCTGTCTAGGGTACCATGTTGGCTCCGCCTTCTCTCTCTCTGTTTTTTATTATGGTGAAAATGTACACACCAAAACATTTAACACAACAACTTCCACAGTGTGATGTTTTCAAGATTCATCTATGTTGTGACTTGCATCAGAACTTCTTTTCTCTTTATGGGTGGATACTATCCAATTGTATGTATATACTGTATTTTGTTTATCATTCACCTATTGATTGAAACTATGGTTGTTTCCACATTTTGGCTATGTGAAAAGTGCTGCAGTGAATGCTAGTATACAAGTTTATGTTTGCTTTCCTGCCTTCGCTTCTACTGGGTATATACCTAGAATTGGGATTGCTCGGTCATATGGTAGTTTTGTGTTCAACCTTTTGAGGAGCTGCCAACCTGGTTTTCACAGTGGCGGTACCAATATACATTTCCACCATCAGTGGATGAGGGTTCCAGTTTCTCCACAAGCTCACCAACACTTGTTTTCTCCCTCTATCTCTGTCATGATGCTTTTTGTCTTGAAATCTACTGTGTCTAATATTAATATAGCCATGTCACCTTTCTTATGTTATTGTTTGCATTGTATATATCTTCTGTCCTGTTACTTTTAACCTGTGTGTGTCTCTCTTGTAGCTACATGTACCTGGGTCATATTTTTAAAATGAGTTTGACAATTTCTGTCTTTTACCTGGAATGTTTAATCTCTTTACACTAAATATATATATCAGTATGTCTGGATTTGAGTTCATCTTACTCTTTGTTTTCCATTTCTCCCTCTCATTATTTATTCTTTACTTGTTTTTTTCCTGCCTTTTTTTGTTAAATATTTTTTGGTATTCCATTTTATTTCTTCTATTGGCTTCTTTCGATGTATCTTTTTTTTTAGTTAGCAATATGCATACTTACCAGAGTGTATTTAGAGTTAATATTATACCAATTTACACTTTACATCTGACACTTTGTGCTTTCTTCCATTTCTCTCTTCCCACTGCACAAATGTAAGAATCTTACCAAATTTTATTCCATTTACTTGCCCTTCCCCTTTCATCGTTCTCCTTGTGCTCAAAATAGACATGCATTAGACTGTTTGATATTGTCTTATATTGTTGTCATATATGTTACTCCTGCAGATTATTATAAACCCAGTCTTGCAATGGTAGCATTTTTGCTGTAAATCTTAATTTTTCTTTTATGGAAATTTAGAGTAGAAAAAAAAAGAGTGTTTTATATATACTCACACATTTACCACTCCCAGTGTTCTTTATCCTTTCCTGGAGGTCTGAGTTTCTATTTGGCATCACTCTTTTACAGCTGGAAGAACATCCTTTAGTATTTTTTATAGGTACAGGTCAGTGGTAAATCTCTTATTTTTGTACATGCAGGTCAGTGGTAAATAAAAATGACTTTAACCATCAATTTGAAGGATTTTTTTGCTAAATATGGAATTCTAGGCTAATAGTTTTTTGTTTTTGTATTTTTTCCCTTTCTTTCAGTGCTTTATAGATGTTGTTCCATTTCATTGCTTTCTAGCCTTCATTGTTTCTGAAGAGACATCAGCTTTGCTTGTATTATTTCCTTTTATGTAATGTACCTTTTCTTCCTGACCTCATTCAAGATTTTTTTGTGTTTGGTTTCAGCACATTGACTCTGATGTGCCTAGGCATGGTTTTCTTTTAATTTATCCTGCTTGGGTTTTGCTGACCTTTGCAGATTTGTTGAAATTGGTCTTTTTCATCAAATTTGGGACTTTTTCAAACCAAAAACCAAACCTGTTGCGGTCAAGTTGATTCTGACTCATAGCAATTAGCCATTATTTATAAAAAAAATTATTTTTCTACCTTCATTCTTACTCTCCTCTTCTCTGGCCTTCAAAATAGACATGCATTAGACTGTTTGACATTGTCTCACAGGTCACTGAGGCCTGTTCAGTTTTCTTTTATTTCTTTTCTTACTCTTTTTCAGACTGGATGATTCTTTAGCAGAATCTCAGCAGGTCTGCTTAGGCTCTAACACAGTAGGAAAACCACATCTATGCCGAGAGTCACGGCAAATGTAGGTTCACCTCATGAGGTTCCCTTCTTTGAATTATCACAATCTTGTGCTGCCTGTTTTTCCATACCTGAGAACAGTTTAGGATACAAGTATATTTCACATAGTAGATTTTATTTTTTAAATCTTATCTGACAGTTGATCTTTTAACCATGAGTTTAGATCATTTACGTTTGTTTTAATTACTATTACATTAGCATATATTTCTTATTTTGTGTTTATTACATATTCTGGTTTCTCTAAACTTTGTTTTCTCTGGCATTCTTCTGATTTGATCTACCCCTCCCCCCTATTCTTTTCTATGTGTTTGGAAGTTATACATTCTATTTCAGGTTTTATAGAGGTTACACTTAGAATTTTAATATATGTACTTGATTTAAGTGCTCAGCTGCTAACCAAAAGACCAATGGTTCAAACCCACCAGCCACTCTGTGGGAGAAAGATGTGGCAGTCTGGTTCTGTAAAGATTTACAGCAGTAGACACCCTGTGGGGTAGTTCTGCTCTGTCCTATAGGTCAGCTACGAGTTGGAATCGACTCGATGGCAATGGATGTTGATTTAATCAGTGTCCCTGCTGTATTCCTGAGCAGTGCACTGATTTTAGAGTGCTTTGGCTATGATTACCTCCCTGCTGTCTTACATGTTACCGTTGTCCATGATTTTAGTTTCACCGTGTTTGTATGTCCTCAATTTCTCCTGGGTCATTACAGTAGCTTTCAAACTGGTCTCTTTACTGTTACCTTTGTCACCCTACACTATTTTTCCCATAGGAACAAGAGTTTCTTTAAGGTTACATTAACTTTTGTTTTTATGTGAAATGAAGTGTGTCAGATCATGTCATTTATTTGTTTGAACTTTTTGTCTCACTACAATAAAATCTGCCCCCAACTGCTTCTCTTTCAATTCTGCTCCTTGCTCACTCTCTGCCAGCCACAAAGGCCTCATTGCTATTCCTCAAATGTTCTAAGCACACTCCCAGTTCAGGACCTTTTGATTTGTTCTTCACCATTTTTAATCACTTCTGCCTTACTCTCCCCCCACCGAATGGCTTGCTCTCCTTCTTTCTTCAAATGTCATTTTAAAAGGGGGGGGGGTCCTTCTGTGATATCCCTATACAAAATAGTAACACCCTCCCCACTACCCTTCGATCTTTACCATGCTTTATGGTCTTTATAGCACTTATCACTATTTGATAAATTTTGGTTGCTTATTTGTCTGATATCTCTCTCTGCTAGGGTGACCAGCTACCTTGGTTTTGTTTAGGACTGGAGGATTTCCCGGGATGCAGGGCAATTCAGTGTTAAAACCCAGATAGTCCTGGGCAGACTGGGATGGTGGGTCATCCTTGTCTCTTCACTGGAATGGAAACTTCATGAGAGAATGGAATTTGTCTGTTCACTGCCCTGGTCTAGTATCTAGAAGACTATCTGGTGTGTAGAGGTGTCTAATACATGTTTGTTAGATGAGCAGTTTTTGTTTAAGATTCTATATTCCTTAAGGGACTTGTTAAGTTTGCAAGACTAGGAAATATACTTTAGTGAAAATTTCAAAATAGAAGAAGAAAAATTCATTTTTAGGGAAATTTGAGGACCAAAAACCAGTTAGTAGAACCTCTGAAATAGTGATTGTCAGCTTCAATTTTGCAACACTCTGTGGTGTGCTTAGCTACCTCAAAAGGTATTGTGAAATTATTTCACCAAAAGTAATAATGATCATTCACTTTAATTTAAAATAAAGTTGCATAAAAGAGGAAGGGTGGATCATAAATTTAAATGAGAAGACAATGTTGCAATTATAACAAGGTTAGAAACCACTGGTATCTGACTTCCTCTAGCTTAAAGAAGGTGAGGATGATTTAGTGCTTGGAACAACTGTCTTCAGGGTAGTGAACCTAATGTGCAACTGCAGGTACTACCCACTGGTTGTATGATTCCTTCATTGCTTCTGTTCTGTTTGCATAGAATATAGGTGTAGAAAGAAATATTAATGCCTTTATCTCTGCTCTTAACTGTGCTGCCTACAGAAAGACTGCTTTTGAATGTCCTTGCAGAATAGTCCCCATGCCCTGTGTACATGAAATATATGCTAAGAATGCACTAATTTGAGATGAACTGTGTGACACACTATCCAAAAATGCCATCCAAATGTGTGGTGCTCCTATTCCTAGACCTTCCAAGTGCCTTGGCGTATAACATATTTTAAAATAGAATACTAGGTCATTTTTCAAATATCTGTTGAATATCTCAGGTGAGAGTTATAAAAGACTCAGCTTTAGCCCTCAAGTGGATGTATTGCTCAAGACAGATAAGTAATCAGAATTGCTGCAGAGGGTGACAAATATAGGGATAGAGGTATATGCCTAGGGTACTGTGGAAGAATATACCAGGAGCTCTTTAACCAGATTCGTGTTGGTAGGTGTCAAGGACTTAGAAATATATTACTTGATTATAAAATAGCATGTATTTTTATGCAACTGTTTTATGGAAGAATAACATAATACAGAACCACTGGTTGCCATTAAGTCTATCCTGATTCATGGTGACCCTATTTGTGTCAGAGCAGAATTGTGCCCCATAGAGTTTTCAGTGCCAGTTTTACGTACATACAGAATGGTGTGCAAATTTTAAGTGTACATATATGCAGAATAGTTTATAAGCATATATCCTGATGAATTCCCAAAAAGTAAATACAGCAATGTAACCAGCACCTAGATCCAGAAACAGAATAGTTCTATCACCCAGAAGCCACACTCATACCCCCTTCCATCACTATGACCACTTTGCCCAAGAGTAAACACAATGTTCACTTATATCACTATAATTAATTTTGCCGCTTTTTGAACTTTTCATAAATGGAATCAAACAATATGTACTCATGTGACTTCTTTCACTTATTGTCAGTTCACTCATATAGTTCCTGTTGTTGATGCTCATTGTTGTATACTATTCCATTGTGTGAACATATCACAGTTTATCCCTTCTACTGTTGACGAACATTTAGATTCTTTTCAGTTTTTTTTTTTTTGCTATTGTGAATAGTGCTGCTATGAACATTCTTTTAGGTGTCTCTGTAGCATATTTTGGAAAACCTGGCGGCGTAGTGGTTAATAGCTATGGCTGCTAGCCAAAAGGTCAGCAGTTCAATTCCACCAGGTACTCCTTGGAAACCATATGGGGCGAGTTCTACTCTGTCCTATGGGGTTGCTGTGAGTCGGAATCAACTCAACAGCAATGGATTTTTTTTTTCTGTATAGCATATTTTAAAATAGAATTCTATGTCATTAAATATTCAAATGCCCAAATGAAGCATATCCTCACCCCGATAAATCCCAGATTCTAAATATCTGTCTTGCAAGACTGCTGGTAATGCCTCCCTGCTTTTCAGAGGATTTTTCTTAATTTTTAGCTTCTTGCCTGGGCTGCCCCAGAATTTACCAAATGTCTTGAGGGGAATTGGCTGCATACTTGAGGTCTCTCAAGATTCTGCCAAAAGTTCTGATGGTTTTTCTGAATCTTTGCAGCACCTATATGACTGCACAAAACCTGGTTCACAGCCTTTGTCTCATGCCCCAAATTTACAAATATCCTTAGGGTAAAAGTTGTTGTAGAAGTCAGCTCATTTCTTGAAATTCTGTCCTCTCTGGATTCTCACTCTCCAGTTCTCATTACTTCAGCAGACCTAGAATGCCTTCAGATAGATATCTGTGTTTTTATTTGGCATTCTAGTTGTTTTTGGAGCCCTGGTGGAGAAGTGATTAAGAGCTCAGGCTGCTAAGCCAAAAGGTCGGCAGTTCGAATCCACCAGTCACCCCTTGGCAACATTATGGGGCCGTTCTACTCTGTCCTATAGGGTCACTATGAGTCGGAATCGACTCAGTGATGTACAGCAACAACAACAACAACAACGGTTTTCTTAGAGAGCCTGTCTGTACAATATCACTCCATCCCATTTGAAAGCATAAGAGTTATATTACGTTTTGTGAACATAGAATTTTACTCTTTACTTTCAAAGCAAAAGTACAAAAAACTTTAGCTGACTATAAAATACTATCCACCTTGTTGATTAGAGTACAGAAACTTTTGGCAGTGAATTAATACAAATGTTGGATAACAGTGTGTACTACTTTTTTTTTTTTAATGAAAATCTAGATTTTAAGTTCCAGTGGATATTTTTCAGGTAGAAATGAGGGTAAACATTATTTAGAGATGACATGTCTGGTTTCTCTTGAGTTGAATGCAGCTTGCAATTTAAATATTCATTAAAATATGACTCAAGTGAATATGAGAAAACTACTAGAAATTTTGATGCATAGTTGGTTTACGTGTTAAGGAATTTAAAACTCTGATTGCACCTCTACCATTATCTTCCTGTTTTTGCCTATCCGTCATGGCCCAGTCTTTATGAGACAGGAAGAAAGTACATCCTTAAAGTGTACTTTCTGAGATAGGGGGTAGTGGAAGGCCCTCGGTTTAAAAATGACGATTGCTGATTTCATCTATTCCTTCAATCGTGGATTAAGGAGTATTAATATATATACTTATGCATACACACATATAATTTTGAAGGCCTTTGTTGTAAACAAGGCTTTAAAAACATACCTATAGAAAAACAGAACATCTCAAAAGTACAGACAAGGTACGTTTACAATGTTCACTCTCTCATAGGACAAATTAAAAAAGGCAAACCAGGTTATTTTCTGAAATCCAATTGGAAATACAACATTTAGCAGATGTTGCCAGTTTTGATTTTACTCAAATGAATTTATAAAAATGCTTTTGGGAAAATGAGGTAGTGATTTGAATGTAAGTCGTTGCAGTTCAAGAATTTGCTTATCCATAGGAGTTACTTAAGGATCAGTTTGAAAAATTATCCATTGTCTGTAGTTGGTCTTCTCTGTGTTAGCCTCTCTCTAGCATCTCTTACAGTCTTCACTTCCCCCCCATTGAAAAGTTGCATTTTTAAATTACAAGTAATACATTTATTAACAACTATAAAATATAGATACTGTAAGTACCATAATCCTACAAAATTTAGAGATAAGTATTATTAACATTTTAGTGTATTTACTTAAAGTGTTTTTTCTGTGTCTGTATTCACACACATATATATTCTCTGCAGTTTTCAATCATTTTTTAACTTACATAATGTCATAAACATTTCTCCTCTGACATCATAAATTGATCTAAAGCATGTTTTGAAATTCGCTTCTATTCTTTTGACCTGTCCCTGATTGTTAGTACCTCTCCAGGAAAATAAAAGCTGTATCTCAAACCAGTAGTTTTTCTTTTAAAATCTGTTTCTCATAGAAAACAATGAGCCCCACTAAAGACTGGTTTATAGTCTTTACAGATGAAGTGAAATGGGGTTATTTGCGAATTCTTAACCTCGTTTTCTCTTACCACAAATAACTAATAGCTAGTTATGGTTAATAACTTACTATAAACATTAATTCATTATTTTAAGTCTAGTGTCTAGAACAGGGTGTCTACCTATGTTACTCTTAAGGAGATAAGGTAAAGTGAAAGTTTTTGTAAAACAATGGTCAAAATTATTTTTGACTACCGTATGTACAGCGTGAAGTAGAAGACAAAGAACCTACCTTGTAAGAGGACTTTGGCCTAATTGGAGAAATGAGACTTCAACATAAAAAGAGATCTCTCACAGCGTGTTGCGGTGTGTTGTCCTAGCACTTTATCCACATCTCTGTTTTTTACTATGCTATCCATTAATTGCTTGCCTTTTTGTCTCTACAATTCTGAGAGCACCTTGAAGGCAGAAGCTATATCTTATTCATCTTTGGTTTTCCTAACACCTGTTTGTGGTATCAGGTACCTAGTAAGTACACACTAAGAGTTTTTTTTTTAATTGTTAAATATACTAAGTGCCGCATTAATGGCAGCAAAGTACTGATGAAGTAATTGTTACTGAGCCCTAGGGTGTTCTGAGGCTTTATGGAGGAGGAAGGTTTTAGCTGGGTCTTCAAGCAGGGATAGAATTTAGAAGATGAACAGAGTGGATGGCACTGTAGGCAGGGGGGAAACTGCATAGAAGCATCATGTACTGCAGGTAGCATAATGGAAGCACTGAGCAAACCTGCTCGGAGTAGAGTTTGCATAGACAAATAGTGGAAAATACAGTTACAGAGGTAGATTGAGGCAAAACTGTACGGAGTTAAAAAATACAAAGCCAAGGATTATTCATCAAGTTTATGCTAGTGATTTTAAAAAGGTATCGTAGCCTTAGGTTTTGTTTTCTTTTTCCTTCTAATATGAGTTTCTAAGACATTGACGTTTCTTTGAGATGTTCAGGATCTAAGGATAATCTTTTTTCCCTTGTGGCATTAAGGATTCCAGAAAATTTCAGTGCCTTTAGTTTTAACCATATGTAGCTAAGTACACTTCTGAAAATAGTTATGAACTTCATGTGTGTGCATTAGTATTTCAGAGAAGTCAAATTTTTATGATACGTTTTTAAAGAATAATGTGCAAGGACTTCCAGCCAACATGGTGCCATAGACAGAAGCACCACACCGTCCCTCCACAGCAAAGACCTGAAAAACCAAATAAAACAGAGGCAAACGTCATTCCTGGAACCTGAAGTGTCAAATGAAGAGATAAAGAACTCAGCCAAACACCAAATGGAATAAGAAACTGACAGAGGACTGAGAGTGAGGAGAGATACGTGCTAAGGTTCCTTATCAGCTTAACATACCATGGATTCGCCATCTTGGACTCCTGTTGGAGATCAGCTAACAGGGAGCATGCGAAAGCAGCCTCACAGAGCTCCCGGCAGGAGACAGACCACCCATGAACCAGTGATACACCCTTTGCCCCATCTTCTCTCCGCTGCTCTACCTCTGAGCTTCCTGGTAGCTGCAGTGGCTTGGTTGGCTAGGAAGTGCAGTGTCCATGCTGCTTGGATTTGCCCCACCCATATTGCATTTTGGCAGACAAGGGAGCTCAGGGAAGCAGTTTCACAAAGTTCCCAGCAGGAGACAGAGCACCTGGTAATGAGCGATATGCACATTCCTAACCACACCCATCTTCCCCTCCGCTTTTGACCTCCTCTGCCTCCCGCCAGCCACAGTCCCTTGGCCAGGAGGTAACTGCTTCCACTCTGGGCTACTTGGATTTGCCCCATCCACACTGGCCGGATCTCTGAGCTGGTGATGCTTCTTTCCATCTCTTTTGGTTTCTTCTGTGCTTCCCACCACTTCCTCCTCTTTCTCTTGAACACCTGGCACCATGCTTCTTCTTGAAAGGCTGTGAGGCCCCACTCGACTGGGGATCCATTCCCCTCGCCCACGACACCATGCTGGTGGGATCACTGGGGCTCTTTTTTTTTTTTTGGCTTGTTTTGTTTTGCTTTGTTCTGTTTGTTTTTCTTTCTCTTTTCACACTTCAGAGCCTCTTCTAGCTGAGCTGCACTGCATGGCCTAGGAGCCATGCCCCCAATCCATGCAGCCACGTAAGCGGGATCTCTGGGGGCATTTCCTTTTTTTTCTTTGCTCCTTTTCTCTTTTTCCCTTTCTTCATTTCTCAGTTCTCGTCTGTCTATACTTGCCTTCTTTTTCTGTCTCCTGAATACCTGGTGCTGTCTGACAGCTATACCTGCTCTAGTCATGCTATACTGCGCAACCTGGGAGACTTCCTTGGTCTTCGCAGCCACAGTGGTAGAACCCTCGGGGGGCTTTTCTTTTCTTCTCTTTTTTTTCTCCAAATTTTGATCTAGTTATTATTTTTTTCTTTTTCCCTTTTCCTTTTTCTTTCCTTTTTGCTTCTCTCCATTTCTCAGGTTCTCATCTCTCCACTCCAACGGCAAACTCTCTTTGCACCCTTTTTTTGTTTTGTTTACTTTGTTTCTGGCTCCTGTTTCTCTCCTCTTTCCCCTACCCATTCTAGCTCCATACATCACAACCTCCCCTCTTTTTCCTCCCTACTTGCACCATGCACTGAACATCACACCTCCGAGCAACACAGGCATGGCTGACCGGAACCTCCCTGGCACTGATTCCTGGCCCACTCTGTTGGCTGTAGTACATGCCAAAAACAACCCATCCCAGCCCCTTCCCATCAGCTGGACCTGCCCTGCTGCACCATAGCTGAGTGACTGGCCCCGCCCATTGGACAAGGAGGTGATAAGTATCATGACTACAGACAGACAAACAACAAAGAATGCACAGGCCATCTGCTCAGACATAACCAAATAAAACAAAAAGCCAGGATGAAACAAACAAATCTACAATCAAGAAATGAAGAAAATAACTACTGACTATCCCAAAGACAGTAGACAATATCAAAACATATTAAAAAATAGGAGAGGATGGTTCCAGTAGGCATCCAAAATAAAACACCAGATGACTTTCCAGTAGAGGAAAAGGCACTAGAACTACCTGACAGGGAATTCAAGTCTCTAATATTCAGAGCTATCCAAGAGTTGAAGCAAAAAGCAGACAAAAATGAAGAAGAAGAAGAAGAAAAAAAAAAGACAAATTTATAGAAAAGGCAGACAAATTTATGGAAAATACAGACAAAAAATGGAAGAATTCAGGAAAATAATACAGGAAAAAAATGCCAAAATAAATTCACAACTAGAAATCATACAAAAACAACAATTAGAAATCCAAAAGATAAATAACAAGATTTCAGAAATGGAGTGTCATAGAAGGGCTGAGGAGCAGGTTTGAAATGATGGAAGACAGGATCAGTGAAATTGAAGAAAAACACTTGGATACAATTCTATTTTAGGAAAAATCAGAAAAAAGAACAAAGGAAAATGAGGACACCCTGAGAATTACGTGGGATACAGTCAAAAGCAAAAATTTTCGAGTTATCAGTGTTCCAGAACAGGGGGAGAAAATGGAAAACAGAGAGGATCACTGAAGAATTCCTGACAGAAAACTTCCATAATATCATGAATGATGAAAAGCTGACCATCCAAGAAGCTCGGCGAACCCCATGTAAGATAGACCTCAAAAGAAAAACACCAAAGCATATCATAATCACACTTGCTAAAACCAAAGACAAAGAAAAAATCCTGTGAGCAGCTTGAGAAAAAGAAAAAGTCACATACCGGGGAAAAATGGTAAGACTAAACTCTGATTATTTGGCAGAAACCAAGCAGGCAAGAAGGCAATGAGATGATATATAAAACCTTGAAAGAAAAACATTGCCAACCATGAATAATATATCCTGCAAAACTTTCATTCACATATGATGGTGAAATTTGGACATTTCCAGATAAACAGAAATTAAGGGAATATGTAAAAACCAAACCAAACCTACAAAAATTATTAAAGGGAATCCTTTGGTCTGAGAACAAACAACCTCAGACCACAGCCTGAATCTAGGATGCAAGATTGTACCAGCAAGATACCAACGTAGGAATGAACTCTCAAGGATTATCCAGAACCAAAAGAATTTCAACAGGGAATCAGAGAGGTTAATCTGTAACTGACAACAATGTCAGAACAATAAAAGAGGGAATAAATGTGTGGGTATAGAACTTTCTAATTGAGAAAGAGGCAAGGCAATACCAAGTAATAATAGACTGGTTCAAACCTAGGTAAATAGTAAGGGTAAATCTCAAGGTAACCACAAAGAAAGTTAAGAAACCTTCTCATCAAAATAAAGAAGAAAAACATAAAGTCTCAATAAAAACAAAATCTACAAAAACAAAAGAAATGAGTAAGAAATCCACAGAAAAAAAGGAACTCAGCACAGGAGACTAAGAGGAACAAAGACAATGCTAGCACCACAAAATTAAAGCACTACAAAATGACAGCAATAAACTCATACCTATCAATAGTTACACTGAATGTAAATGGCCCAAATGCACCCATGAAGAGACAGAGTGACAGAATGGATAAAAAAAGAGGACCCATCAGTATGCTGTCTAGAAGAGACACACCTTAGAAACAAAGATATAAATTTATTAAAAATCAAAGGATGCAAAAAATATATCAAGCAAAAAAGAGCAGAGTGGCAATACTGATCTCAGGTAAAATAGACTTTAAAACAAAATCCACCATAACAGACAAAGAAGGGCACTATATAATGATTAAAGGGATAATCCATCTTGAAGACTTAACCATAATAAACATCTGTGCACCCAATGACAGGGCTCCGAAATACACAAAACAAACTGTAACAGCACTGAGAGAACTTGACAGTTCCACAATAATAGTAGGAGACGAATACACCATTCTTGGTAAAGGACAGAACATCTAGAAATAATCTCAACAAAGATACAAAAAAAAAAAAAAAACAACCAAACCAAACCCAGTGCTGTCGAGTTGATTCCGACTCATAGCGACCTTATAGGACAGAGTAGAACTGCCCCATAGAGTTTCCAAGGAGCACCTGGCGGATTCGAACTGCTGACCCTTTGGTTAGCAGCTGTAGCACTTAACCACTGCACCACCAGGGTTTCCAACAAAGATACAGAAGAGCTAAAGAGCACAATCAGCCAACTTGTCCTCATAGACATCTATACAACACTCCACCCAACAGCTGCAAAGTACACATTATTTTCCAATGCCCATGGCACATTTTCCAGAACAGACCACATCTTAGGCCAGAGAACAACTCTCAACAAAATCCAAAACACTGAGATAATCCAAAGTATCTTCTCTGACCACAATGCTGTCAAAGTAGAAATTAACAAAAGGAAGAGTAAGTAAAAAAAATCAATTACATGGAAACTGAATAACACCCTGCTTAAAAAAAAAAAAAACAAAAACACTAGGTAATAGAAGAAATCAGAGATGGAATAAAAAAAAGTTCCTATAATCAAACGAGAATGAAAACATATCATACCAAAACCTTTGGGACACAGCAAAGGCAGTACTCAGAGGTCAATTTATAGCACTAGATGTACACATCAAAAAAAAGAAAGGGGCAAAATCAAAACATTAGCTACACTACTTGAACAAAAAGAAAAAGAATAGCAAAAGAAGCCCACAGCCACCAGAAGAAAGTAAATAATAAAGATCAGAGCAGAGAAAATTAAATAAAGAATAGAAAATCAATAGAATCAACAAAACCATAGTTGTTTCTTTGAACAGATCAACAAAATCTACAGATAACTGGCCAAGCTGATGAAAGAAAAACAGGAGAGGACACACATAACCCAAATAAGAAATGAAATGGGGGTCATTACAACAGACTCAACTGAAATAAAAAGGATTATAACAGAGTATCATGAAAAACTGTACTCCAACAAATTCGAAAACCTAGAGGAAATGGACAAATTTCTAGAAACACACTACCTACCCAAACTAACACAAAATGATGTTGAAAATCTGAACAGACCCATAACAAGAGAAGAGATTAAAAGTGTAATAAAAAAAAAAACTCCCAACAAAAAAAAAGCCCTGACTCAGATGGCTTTACTAGAGACTTCTACCAAACATTCAGAGAAGAAATTGCACCAGTACTACTCAAACTATTTCAGAACATAGAAAAGGAAGTGATACTTCTGAATTCATCCTATGAAGCCAGCATAAGCCTGATACCAAAACCAGGGAAAGACACAGCAAAAAAAGAAAGTTACAGACCAATATCTCTCATGAATATAGATGCAAAAATTCTCAACAAAATTCTAGCCAATAGAATTCAGCATCATATCAAAAAAATAATACACCAGGACCAAGTAGGATTCATACCAGGTATGCAAAGATGGTTCAAAGTTAGAAAATCAATGAACATAATCCACCATATAAATAAAAAGAAATAAAAGAATCACATGATCATCTCAGTCAACGCAGAAAATGCATTCGACAAAGTCCAACACCCATTCCTGATAAAACTCTCAATAAAATAGGTATAAAAGGAAAATTTCTCACCTTAATAAAGGGAATCTATGCAAAACTAATGACCAACATCATTCTTAATGGAGAGAGGCTGAAAACATTCCCCTTGAGAACAGGAACAAGACAAGGATGCCCTTTTTCACCACTCGTATTTAACACTGTGTTGGAAGTCCTAGCTACAGCAATAAGGCAAGAAACAGAAATAAATGGCATCCAAATTGGTAAGGAAGAAGTTAAACTGTCCCTATTTGCGAATGATATGATACTATACATAGAAAACCCAAAAGACTCCACGAGAAAACTACTGCTGAACTAATAGAAAGTTTCAGCAGAGCAGCAGGATACAAGATAAACATAGAAAAATCAATTGGATTCCTGTACACCAATAAACAGAATGATGAAAAGGAAATCAGGAAAACAATACTATTTATAATAGCCCCTAAAAAAATAAAATACTTGGAAATGAATCTAACCAGAGTTGTAAAAGACCTATAGAAAGAAAACTACAAAACACTGCACGAAACTAAAAAGGATCTGCATAAATGCAAAAACATACCATGCTCATGGATAGGTAGATTCAACATTGTCAAAATGACAATTCCACCCAAAGTGATTTACAAATACAATGCAATCCTGATCTAAATATGAACGACATTCTTTAAAAAGATGGAAAAAGAAGCCCTGGATAAGTAAGTACTATTGAAGAAGAATAAAGTAGGAGGACTCACACTACCTGACCTCAGAGTGCACTATACACGTACGTTAGTCAGAACAGCCTGGTATTGGTACAGCGACAGATACATTGTCCAATGAAATAGAATTCAGAACCCAGATACAAATCCATTCACCTATCATCACCTGATTTTCGACAAGGGTCCAAAGTCCATCGAATGGGGAAAAGACAGTTTTTTTAACAAATGGTGTTGGCAAAACTGGATGTCCACCTGCAAAAAAATGACACAGGACCTATATCTCACACTATATACAAAAACTAATTAAAAATGGATCAAAGACCTGAATATAAAGCCAAAAACCATGAAGTTCATAGAAGAAAAAAATAGGATCAACACTAGAGGCCCTAGCACATGGCATAAACAGGATACAACACACAAGCTCCAGAGGATAAGGTGGATAACTGGGATCTTCTAAAAATTAAACAATACTCATTGAAAGACTTCACCAAAAGAGTAAAAAGAGAATCTGTAGACTGGGAAAAATTTTTGGCTATTACAAATCAGACAAAGGTCTAATCTCTAAAATGTGTAAGAAAATCTAACACCTCTACAACAAAAAGGACAATCCAATTAAAAAATGAGTAAAAGAAATGAACAGACACTTCACCAAAGAAGACATTAAAGTGGCCAACAGACATGTGAGGAAATGCTCACGATCTCTAGCCATTAGAGAAATGCAAATCAAAACCACAATGAGATACCATCTCACCCTGGCATTACTGGCATGAATCAATGAAACAGGATAAAACAAATGTTGGAGACGCTATTGGGAGATTGGAACTCTTATGCATTGCTAGTTGGAATGCAAAATGATAGAACCATTTTGGAAAACAATGTGATGCTTCCTTAGAAAGCTAGAAATAGAAATACCATATGATCCAGCAATCCCATGCCTAGGAATATATCCTAGAGAAATAAGAGTCATCACACAAATAGACATATGTACACCTATGTTCATTGCAGCATTGTTCACAATAGCAAAAAAAACAGAAACAACCTAGATGCCCATGAGCAGATAAACCAAATGTGGTACATACATGCAACGGAGTGTTATGCAACAATAAAGAACAACTAGGAATCTGTGAAGCATCTCATTAAATGGATGTATCTGTAGGGCATTATGCTGACAAATATTGTATAAGACCACTGCAGTAAATACTCATGACAAGGTTTACACACAAAAAGAAACAATCTCTGATGGTTACGAGGGAGGGGAGGAGTAGGAATTGAAAAAACACTTAATATAAGTGGCAACTTTGTTGAAAGGTAAGACAGTACACAACACTGGGGAAGCCAGCACAACCTATAGAAGGCAAGGTCATGGTAGCTCCATAGACACATCCAAACTCCCTGAGGGACCGAATTGCTGGGCTGAGGGCTGTGGGGACGATGATCTTGGGGAATGTCTAGCCCAATTGGCATAACAGAGTTTATAGAGAATCCTCCACCCCCAGTGCCATCGAGTTGATTCTGACTCATAGCGACCCTATAGGACAGAGTAGAACTGCCCCATAGAGTTTCCAAGGAGTGCCTGACGGGTTCAAACTGCCAACCCTTTGGTTAGCAGCCGTAGCACTTAGCCAGTACGCCACCAGGGTTTCCTTGTAGAGAATATATTCTACATTCTATTTTGGTGAGTAGCATCTGGGGTCTTAAAAGCCTATGAGTGGCTATCTAGCATACTTCACTGGTCTCACCCCTTTGGGAGCAAGGAAGAATGAAGAAAATTAAAGATACAAGGGAAAGATTAGTCCAAAGGACCAATGGGCCACATCTACCATGGCCTGCACTAGACTGAGTCCATTACAAGGAGGTGGTGCCCGGCTACCACCACTGACTGCTCTGACAGGGATCACAATAGAGGGTCCTCGAAAGAGCTGGAGAAAAATGTAGAACAAAATTCTAACTCAAAAAGAAAGACCAGACTTGCTGGCCTGACAGAGACTGGAGAAACCCTGAAGAGTATGGCCCTTGGACATCCTTTTAGCTCAGTAATGAGGTCACTCCTGAGGTTCACCCTTCAGCCAAAGATTGAACAGGTCAGTGGAACAAAACAAGACTAAAGGTGTGCACCAGCCCTGGGCAGGGACTGGAAGGCAGGAGGGAATGGGAAAGCTGGTAATAGGGAACCCAAGGTTGAGAAGGGAGAGTGTTGACATGTTGTGAAGTTGTTAACCAATGTCATAGAACAATGTGCATACTAACTGTTAGATGAGAAACTAATTTATTTTGTAAACCTTCATCTAAAGTACAATAAAAAAAAATGTTCAGTTGATCGTTGACTATATTCCCTCAGGATCTAAATTAATTATTTTTTGTTATTCACTTGTTTCAGAGACTGGCCAAGGAAGTACCTTATTTTCTTACAACCTCCTTTGTGTGCTTTTGGCTGGGTCTTATGAGGGAAGGCCTATCTTTTTTTTTTAATAAACATTTTATTTTAGAGCAGTTTTAGATTTGCAGAATTATGGAGAAGATAGTATAGAGAGTTCTAATGTATCCCACACCCAGGTTCCTCATTGTTAACCTTTGTTATAACTAATGAATCCATATTGATTAGTTATTTTTATCTAAAATTCGTATTTACTCAGACTTCCCAGATTTTTCCTTAATGTCCTTTTTTCTATTCCAGGATCCCGTACAGAATATATTACATTTAGTCATCATGTCTCCTTTGGCTCCTCTTTCTCAGAATTTCCTTGTTTTTGATGACCTTGACAGTTTTGAGGATTACTGGTCAGGTATTTTACAGAATATCCCTTAATTTAGATTTGTCTGGTGTTTTTCTAATGGTTAGACTGTGGTTATGGTTTTTTGGTAGAAAGACTGCATAAAGCGCCATTTTCATCATGTTATATCAAAGGTACATACTATCAATATGACTTATCACTGTTGGTATTGACTTTTATACCTGGCTTTTGGTAGCGTTGTCATTCCCCTCCCCTTTCCATACTGTACTCTTTGGAAGAAAGTCACTGTGTTCAGCCCACACTTAAGGAGTGAGAGGCAGAGTATCTACATAAACTGTCTAGAATTCTTCTGCATGGGAAACTTATCTAATCTCCCCCATTTATTCAATCATTTATATCAGTATGAATCATAGATATTTATTTCATACTTTTGGTTTATAATCCCATACTACATTATTTATTCTGTTGATCAGTTTGTTCTAGTTCTGCCATTGGAAACTCTTTCAGTTAGCTCCTATACCCTTTTGAGATACCGGTATCAATTTTTTTTTTTTACTTGAACACTTTCTTACTTTCTGAATCCTGGGCTCATGTTGTTTAGCTAATTCTAAGATTAGAATCAACCACATCTCCAAGGAGTCTGCTCTTTTTATTGAGAATAATATTAGAAATCAACATCTAGGTGCTAGGTATGCTCATTCCCTTTGGGATGTCATTGCTTCTAGTCCTCGCAGCTGACAGAGCAAGGAGATATTATCTTTGTGCACTAACCTGTGAATATACACACACACATATATTTATTTAAAAATATTTGTGTAACCATCTTTATCTGTAGTATGCTAAACGTGAATTCATACTGATGACTCCAATGCTGATCCATTACTACATGGATAATTCTAGGCTTTGGGAATGATTATTTTAAGATGCCATTTATATTATTTCCCTGATCTCTGTTCTTTTGTGGTATTCTTTTTATTTGCTTACTTGTTAGCTAATTCATTCTACATATATGTGTTGATTCCATAGTATATTTAAGCCTTTGTGCCAGGTGCTAGATTTTCTCCCCTACTGAACTGTGAGCATAGAACACCAGTGCCTGGCATATGAAAAACAGTCAATAAATAAGTATTGAAGAAACTGTGACTACCTCAATGAGAAAACCTGACTACAGAAAACTATAAGGCAGAATGTAACTGTGATGTAAGCCTGAAAAGAAAGGTAATATAGCAAAGTTCATGTGAAGGAGAAACTACCTCAGGAAGAAAAATTCCATGATGATTCATGTTAGTTAGAACCTGGTGGGATGCAAGTGACAGAAAATGTAACCCGAACTGACTTGGTAAAAAGAGAGGGCTTAGAAAATGGATTGTATTTTCAAAGAAGTCCTCTAGTTTCTTTTTATAATTTGAAACAGCTTATTTTGGTTTTTGAGCTTACATGTAAATTGGTATAGACAAGAGGTTTTATATCTGTAAAAGTCTTTAAGCTGGCATTAGTTGTTGTAGAGATGGGCACATTAATAAGGAAGAGTCATAAATTTGAACCAAGTTCTAATGTATGCTTTCTCCAGCATTTTTTAAAAGCAAAAAAGTCTCAGTCATTAAAAAACATTTTTTCAGAGAAATTATCTGCATCCAGCTGAGAATTTTATGCCAAACAGCAGCCCACAGAAGCGTTGGAGAGCCAAGATACTGAAACCTGCAACGTAAAGTGCCAGCTCAGTCCTTACATTGGCCTGATGTAGTCCTTTAACTGCAGAATGGTTTGTAGCCTGGAATTGACAGTGACTCAGTAGACCTTGTATACATTTAAAAAATGTTTTTAAGTGTTGGTATTATGAAAATACCTTAGAAGCACAATGTTATTATAAGCAAAACATTTAACATACTAAATGCTGTTCCTTGAAAATGTTTCAAGAACACTTATGAGGAATCCAGATTGAAAAGTAAAAAGTCTGGATTATTATGGAATTTTTAAAAGAAAGGCAACTAATTACTTACAGTATTGAACTAGTCTGCCAGAAATCATCAGTCACATTCTTAACTCAAAAGAATCCTTTAGGAGATTAAAAAAAATTAATCGATAAGAATAAATGGTATTTGAAAGAATAATTTTGTATAATTTGTGTGTTTAAAGGTACATTTTAGGAAGATTTATTTATTTTATTAATTTGGGGATGTTTGTAAGATTATTACAAACATGCAGTTTTAGCTCAGTCAGCCCTTACGGGGATTTTTTTTTTTTTAAATGCAAAATCTATCCCAATGAGGTTTGATTTTAATTTAAAAGCCAATTTATTATAATGAGTTAACCATTAGTTTTATTTTCAACTGCCACCTAGGTACCACCCCTAAGCTCAAATCCACTAAATCCACTCAGATTAAATTAAAAGTTTTTTAGAGTCAGGAAAAGAAGAAGTAACTGTTTCACACTTTTGAGTTTGTATGCTTGTATTTGATGTATAAATAGAACTGAATAGAAGTAATTTTTGGATTAGCTATAGATTTGTGTTATATATGCATCTTTTCTAGTTTATAGTGAATAAATCATAGGCAGCCTTAGTAATATTTTATAGAATAATATTGTATAGAAATGTATAATAGCGATTTTCAAACTTTTAAGACTAAGTAAACAATTGAAATATTATACATTAACTTAATGCCTTATGACTTCTTGAAGAAGGCCTAGGGGCCATTTTTTAGACCTTTCTATATATAAAATTGAAAGAGCCCTGGTGGTGCAGTGGTTAAAATGCTTGGCTGCTAACTGAAAGGCCAGTGGTTTGAACCTACCGGCTACTCTGTGGGAGAAAGATGTGGAAGTCTGCTTCCATAAAGAGTTACAGCCTTAGATACCCTGTAGGGCAGTTCTACTCTGTCCTGTAGGGTCGCTATAAGTCAGGATGGGTTTGGTTTGATATAACTATTAAAACTGATATCCAAACTTTAATGCTGTTATATAACATGCCTTGTGAAAATTTTTATTCTCTAAAAAAATAAAGCAATATAAGATGCTTTTTAACATTTGGTAAAGAATTAATGAAGGTTTTGAAAACTGAGAAACTCTTTCTTTAGCCAGATTAAAATGTTAAGATTTGTTTATTTGATGCTCTTAATATTATTAAATGATTATAATAATAGCTTCTTTAGCATCTTGTCATAATTGTAAATTTGTAACTAGCCATTTTTAGACATCAAAGAATAAGTTGGACAAAAATAAAAATAAATTGCAACTGTAGAATTGCCTCATTTTTAAAAAGCTTTGCATTGTGGAGAATGTCAAACATGTACAGAGTAGAAGGTATTATATAATGAACCCCCATGGCTCTATTACCCATTAATTGTCAACTCATGATCAATCTTGTTTCATTTATACTCCTGTTCACTAGCCTCGTAGCATATTATTTTGAATGAAATTCTCTAAATTATATCATTTTATCTATAAATATTGTAGTATATTATTCAGAAAAACAAGGAATCTTTTTAAAAGGAAAAACAAAATGCTATTGTTTAAAAATTTAACAGTAATTCTTTAATATCATCAAATAACCAGTCGGTGTTCAAATTTCTTATGGTCTGAATCAGGATCTACTCCTTGTGATTAGTTGTTAAGTCTTTTAGTCTCTTTTAATTTATAGGTTTTCCCCATTTGTTTACCCCTTTGCAATTTATGGTTGAAGAAGTAGGGCAATTTGTCCTGTAAAATTAATGCAGAGTAGATTTTGTTGATTGTATCCACATGGCACAGTTTAACATGTTACCGTGTTCCTCTGTTTATCCTATAAAAGGAAAGGTGGATATATGTCCAGATTTGTTGCATCTTCAGTCACCTGGTACATAGTCACAAACCACAAATAAGTTTCCTTCTGCCCCCTACTCCCTCCCCACCAAAAAAAAAAAAAAAAAAAAGGGTCTGTATTCCTTGGAAACTCTATGGGGCAGTTCTACTCTGTCCTAGAGGGTTGCTATGAGTCAGAAGTGACTCGATGGCAACAGTTTTTTTATTTTAATGGTATTATGTGAAGTAGCTGTCATGGGGACTGTGTGCTTTATTTTATGCATGAGATATTGAGGCACTTTTAGTTTTCATTTAGGCAATTGTGTATAATGCATGACTGAAGATTAGAATTTGCATTTTATAGCAAAATGAGACAAATGTGTGTATAGGAAGTAGAAAAGAACTATCAAAAGCAACAGAATGATAATAAAGGTACAGTGCCCAGGTATCATGGGTTTTTAAGGACAGATAGCCCTATTCATTTAAAAACCCTTGGTAATATCACTGTTGTTAAAATACAACAGTATAATATATTCTCATAATAATGATCTTGACTCATCAGAAAAGGTGAATTATATTAAATGTGGTTTATTTTAAACAATAACAACTGGAGAATCAACAGCTTAGCACTTAAAGTATTGAAGAATTATACATCATGGTTGAAAAATAATGATGTTATGGTTAATCTGTAATTCATGTTAAAATCCATGTAATATGTACATATTAAAGATAAAAAACCCAATGCCGTCGAGTTGATTCCAACTCATAGTGACTCTATCTATTAAAGATAAGGGTACTATATTACAGTTACAGAAATTCTACTTTATCAAAAGTAACTGGGAAATAAAGTATTCTGCTCAATCAAGTATCCAGGCTCAGAAAAATTTACTGTATAAGCTATATACAGACCACCAACTTTAAAATAATTGAATTTTGATCAAATGCTCTTTATACTAAAAGGAAAACATAATTTGATCTTTCTTTGATGATTCAGACGCTTTGAAGGGACCGTTTCTAGCATCAGAATTATTACTAACCTTGATTATCATTATATTGTATCTGTGTAGCAGAGTTGATTAATGAAGAGTTCAAAAATAATGTTAGTTACCAGAGAATTATTGTCGGATTAAGAAAGGCTCTGTGACTGTGGTAGTCACACAAAGGAACTTACAGGAACCAGCATGCAAGCATGTATATGTAGAGCTGCATGCAGAGGTTGTTAACCTGTATTCGTATGTGTACATGTTATTGTTGAATTTATAATCTATATTGTTAAACATATACACATACATATCTACTTATGACACGTGCAGTCATTAGCAGCACTAAGAAAGCTGCAAATTGAAGGAATTTGATCAAAATTTACCAGTAGGAAATTGGCTCCTAGGCATAATGATTTTGGCTGAAGAAGATAGTGATCCTGGCACAGTATACTCTCTATTTCCTTGTGAGAGCTCCAAGATTAAAAGAATTAGCTGCATAGAGGCAGATGCTTGGTAGTTTTCTGGAAGCACAGTTATAAGGTTTATGAAAAACAGGAAGATCAACATCTCATGCAGGTTTTTTGAATTGGGAACTGATTTTAATGTGTTATTTTGTGTCCTTTTGACCTTGTCTATTGAGTCACGATGATTTGATTTTTCTTTTCTTTTTTTTCATATTTTAAGTATGCTAGTCTTTAGATTTTACTGGTCACCAAAGAGCATTTTGGAAAGTAATTATATCTTATAATGCTCTTAAGATAATATTTTTCGAATTGATCAAACTTTTAACGATTGATGACTATAGTCAGTCGTATTTCAATATTGTAGTTTTAGAATTGCCATAATTGCCATCCAGTTTTCTTTTGTCTATTTCTGGCTCCCAGTACCTAGTATCTTTACTGACTCTGAAAATGTTTTTGGATCCTTTAATAGACTTGATTTAGTTTATAATGAATTGTAGTGATCATTCACTTGACAAATAATTTGAGTGCCTGCATTGAATAACCCATAACATCTAGCACAGCACTTGCACAGAGATAAATAAAATACTGTCCCTGTTCTTAGAGAGTTTATATTCTAATGGAGGTTGTTGTTGTTAAGTGCTGTGGAGTTGATTCTGACTCATAGGGACCCCATGTGACAGAATAGAACTGCTCCATAGGGTTTTCTAGCCTGTAATCTTTTTTTTTTTTTAATCTTTATGGAAGCAGATTGCCAGATCTTTCTCCCATGGAGCCACTGGGTGGGTTTGAACTGCCAGCCTTTCATTTAGCAGCCCAGCGCTTAGCTGTCACACCATCAAGGCTCGGGAATGTCATTTACTGTGAACATTAGTGGGTGCATGGAGTAGGAGAGGTTTCTATCTTAATTTTCAACAATGATGAACTTCAGTCACTTACTGCATTTTGCTTATATGACACAAATAAACACCTGATGCATCTACCGTAAATAAAGGAACCACAGAATGAACTAAACAGCCTCTTTAGGAAATGCCTTAAAATCTTAAACTCAGATGCCTAAAGGAGCAAGCCAGGTAACACAAAAGATTGAAAAAGGTAGGTATAAAACAGCTGTAATTGGTGGGGATTGTGACCTACTGAAATGTGTATGCTTTGTCTAAGGATTTTCAAATAAAAAATTTGTATGGGCCAAAGAAAGCATGTCTGTAGGCTGAGGCCACCAATTTGCAACCCTCTATATTCCTTAATAGAATCATCAAAAAACATTTGAGAGAAAGGTTGATAATTTAAAATGAAATGCAAAAAAATATGTCCAATTTAAGAATGATCACACCATTCAGTAAGCTATTTGGTGCTTTTTTTTTCTGGGGCATAAAATAGGTGACATTAAATGTGGATGATAGAATCCCATCAGGAGCTTGAAAGATGAAACAGATCTAGGTGAGGGATCAAGTTCAGTAAAATCCACTACTGTAGGAGAAATAGGAATTAGCAAAAATGGTGTTGCTCTCCTTTTTTTTTTTTTTCTCCACCATTGAAGATTTATTTTTCTGGGTATGGGCAGCCTTAGATTCCAGCTGTTAATCATTGTTAGAGATAGGTCTAAGGCCTAGAGACATGTTCTATGGCTTTCTGGCGAACATGTGGGGCAGCTTTATTAGAAAACTCCAGTGGGTTGACCCATTAGCCTTCATTTAGTCAGTAAATCTGATGTGAGGACCTAATGAATTTGCAAGAAAATATTTGGGCCTCTCATCACACTGAGAAAATTCATCAGAAAGATCATCAGTTATTAAAACTCTGGGTATCTGCCTTGGTATCTTGATGCTTGATAATGGCTCCAGAGTCACAGACTCTGGGCCCAAGGGGTAGATCTTGCTCCAGGCCTGCTAAATGAGTATTCAGAGGATAGCATCTGAGAAACTGCCTTTTTAAGGTATTTCCACAGTTATTCTGATGATAGCCAGGATGGAAACTAGGGTTGTAGGTAGAAAAGGTTTTGTATACTTCCTGGAAAGTGTCAGATTTCCTTTGTCAATGAAGATTGCATATTGACAACTTTCTGTTAAAAATGGTGTTTATTGCTGAAAGAACCCCATGCTGTTTGATTGTGGGTTGATGACAATAGAAACTGGTAGCTTGGGATGTAAAGGCTTTGAGGAGGCTTGTGAGGAGCTTCATTGGAGGCATATGTCTTCATGATTAGTTACCCAAACTGAGGACAGGGGAAGGCTGTTTGGATGATACCATTTAAACAGGTACTTTTACTGACTGTGAAGAGCATTATAGTTTTGAAAGAACTGTTCAGGAATGGCTTTGAGGGCTATAGAGAGATGGTGAGTTTGAGGAAAGTGAAAACTGATGAAACTGAGCAATATCTGTGTACTACCAAATTGATAAATTGTTGAAAGGCATCCACTGTGGCTACTTTGTGGGGGCCCATTTTTAGTCTCACAGGAGAGAGAACATGAGCAAAAGATGAAAAGGTTTACTGGTCAAAAACACACATTTCAAGCTTGGCATAGAGCCAGCATTCATAAGGCACCATGGGACAGTTTGTATGTGCTGAATGTGTTCCAGTCAAGTGAAGAAAAGGTAAAAATAGCTCCTGGTTAAAGACCATGAAGTCTGTGAAGACCTTCTCTCTAAGCTCAGTAACAGTGAAGAGCTGGGGTGCTGCTTGTTGTATACAGCCTCAAGACACATGTCAGTAATCCAAGTGTCCTTATCTGGTCTGGAGTAATTCTTCACTATTCTCCTTTACATCAGTCACTCAGGCCCTTGGCTTCTTCAGAAGTCACTTTATTGCACACTGAATCAGATACCTTAGTGGTGTTTGCAAATCTCTGTGATGAGGAACATCTCAGGTAACTATTTCAGATACATTTTAAGTTCATTGAATGAGTTTTAATATATAAGAGCAGCATCCTCTATCTTTCTTTCCTTTCTTTTTATTTATTTGTTTTTTTTCTTTCATCATTGTAGTCATTGTTGGGCTAGTTGAAATAGATTATTCCTCTATCCTAATTTTCCTGCAGACAAATTAGAGAAACTGCTCTATTTTTTCTCTGGCAGAAAACATAAGGACCCACATTAAAGGGCTCTTGAATAATTATGTGACCTGGTAAGAGTTCATGCCCCTCTCCCTCTGCTCTATTCCCTGTTGTTGTTTTTGGGTGCTGTTGAGTCGATCCCTAGAGGAGAGAAAATGGTGACCTGGTGTTATGATGTATCAATACTCTTTTCTTTGTTATTATTTTTTTTTACATGACAGAAAGCCAGTTTCAAACTGGCTTAAATAATAAAGTAAATTCACTGACTTACAGAACTTAAAAGTCCAGAGATTGATTTCACACAAGACTTGGTCCAGTGGCTGAAAGAATGTCATTGAAGGTCCTAGTTTCTTTCCATTTGTTTACTTCTCTGCTCTGCCTTTAACTATGTTGCCCTTATTCTTAGTCTCCATCTAGTAGCCATCTAGCAGCTTAAGTCTCTTCCTTGTAAATACAAAATTGTTACTCCAGTTCAGGCTTTATATTCTTATGCCATGCAAAGAAAGAAAGCTTTTATTTCTCATTGGGTTTGATTGGGTTGTGTGTCCATATCATAACCAGTCATTGAGGCTAGGTACATAGGGCACATTGGCGAAGTTAGGCAATCAGAACCTATAACTGGAGCTTGAAGTGGAGTTTGCTACTAAAAAACCATGCTTGAGAATGGGGAGGGGAGATTTCCCAAAGGAAATTTAGTTGGTATTACCAGAGGGAGGGAGAATGGATGTTGGACATCATTAACAGATATCTACCAAATGTGGGTGTGGGCCAAGGACATTATATGGACCTGAGGCTAGGAGATGGATTTTTCAGAGAGAAGCGTCAAGACTTTGAAAGCTGTCACTACCCCCTTCATTGTACTTTGGGCGTCTATTTTCTTTTGGATGATTGTTTACTTTGCATTGCTTTTTCTTTCTTGCTCTTATAACTTCATGTGGTTGGTATAATAAGAGGAGCCTGGGGTTTAGTTGGAATTTCCTCTGCCCATTTACACACAAATTGTGTTAGTAGGACATTTGTGGCTTTAAAACCACCTGGCCAGGAAGACCTAAGACTAGGATTTTGACTCAGAGGAAGGGAGGGTCGGCAAATATTGCATATTTAGGATTAAGTCCAGGGAGCTCAGCTAAGGTGAGGAGAAGTAGTTGTATAGAGTAAATTATTGTAGCCTAGGAGCTGAGTCTAACTAGGGAAGTCATGTAGGGCAGGGGTCAGAAACCAGGTGTCAGAGCCTATAGGTGTTTTGCTAGTAAAAAACCAACTATGTTGAATCTATTTGTTCTCATCTTTTTTCCATACCGCCCATTCTTATGGGTCTGTCTGTGATTGTAATATCTAGATGGAAATGAGAATCTACCCCACGGTCTGTTCCTGACTGAGGCAGGAAAAGAGTTATTGTCCTGATACAGAAGAATGGACAGGATCCCTATGATGTTGTGACTCCCCTATGCCTTTAAACATTCCATGTCAGCAAAGGATCACCAAGCATGAATGGTCTTTCATCTTGATTTAAATAATTTGTTCCGTGTTTGAGATCTATGGGCAGAAATTTGAATTCTTAACTTTTTAAGTTTGAGAGGCTCCTGAAGACATTTTCTAATGAAGAGTAAAACCCTAACAAAGTGTTGGCTTTAACTAAATGATTCCAGTTAATTTCTTGTAAAGAAACACAGAAGCACACATTAACTTAAAATTAGCTTACACTGTTGTTTCTTGTAGTACAGCCAGGAAAAACAGTAACAAGCTGTCTCCTTTAAAATCATATCCCTGGATGATATTCGAGCAACCTGAAAAATTTAAATATATCCCCAAGAAAAACAATATGAATTAAGTTAGAAGTCATATTTGCTAATTTCTTTTTTTGCCATTGCAACATTACCTGCTGTTCTCAGGGTCTGAGTAGCACTGATTGAGATGTGTGCCATCAGTGACTCAGGTAAGTAGCAACATTCATTTCAGGCCAAAGCTAATCTGGGCCCAGAAAAAGATTAGTTATGTTTAGAGTTCATTATTCAAATTTTAGTCTACATTCAGCATTTTATACAAAATTGAACTTAGTATTTATTTATACTTTTTTTGGGAAGGAGTAGGTGAAAACTTGAGCACTCTTGCCTCAAATAGATCTGATTTTGCATTTAAAAGATATCACCTTAAAGTTGTGTGGATAAAGACAACATCTTATGGAAGAAATAGAGTGGATTTAGTTATTATTTAGTCCAGTAGTCTCCAAAGGCTATTATTCAGTAATTTTGGTGTTCTTAGCCTTTTGTCGAAACCCTGGTGGCATAATGGGTAAGTGCTACAGCTGCTAACCAAAAGGTCGGCAGTTCAAATCCACCAGGCACTCCTTGGAAACTCTATCGGGCACTTTTACTCTGACCTATAGGGTTGCTATGAGTTGGAATTGACTCGATGGCAATAGATTTTTTGGTTTGGTTTTAGCATTTTGTGCATGTTGTGGAAAGATACAGTTTCTATTCTCAAAATGGTTATACCTTTAGAGGGAAAAGAAAGGCTAATAAAGATTCTTTTCCTTCAAAGAGTACTCTTCTTGCTTTTCAGTCCTGTTCCATTTGAGGGAGTTTCCAAGACAGACAGGAATCTGCCTACTTTCTTCTTATTAACTAAAAAGGAAGGCTGGGCCAAGAGATGTGGTTTGAGATTTCTTCCCTTCCTTGCTCCCTCTCACTTTTGTTTCTTACATCTGTCCATCCCCAGTTCCAAAGAAAGAGAACTTTGAAATGCGCTGGATGATCCTAGAAATCTATTCGAAGTGGGAATTCAGCATAGAGTGAGGCTGTGTGCTGGTTGCCTTCTTTCATGAGGAACTGAAAGTGACCTATATAACAACTTCCAGTGAACAAGAATGGACAGTATGGTTTTATGAATTTCATAAGTGAAACCACTGGTATATATTTTGGGGTTCTTTTATATATTTTAGGTTAAAAGCATACTTGCTGTCTTAGGCTGGGTTCTCTAGAGAAGCAAAACCAGTAAAGCATGTAAATATATATAGAGATTTATATCAAGGAAATGGATCACACAGTTTTAGAGGCTGGAATGTCCCAAGTCCGTGGATCAGGATAGAGGCTTCTCTTGATTCACATAGCCACAGGGGCTGGTGAACCCACGATCGGCAGGTCAGAGAGCAGAGCTCCCCCTCTCAGGGTGTGAAGATCAACAAATCCCAAGGTCTGCAGATAAACTGGTAGCTCAAGTCCCAAGAGCTGGAGGCCAGATAAATAGGAGGCAGCTGCAGGATCCAGAGTGAGCAAAAAAGCTAGAACTTCTGCTTATATTTGGATGCAGGCCACACCTCCAAGGAAACTCCTATTCAACTGATTGGCTACTCACAGCAGATTCAGTCATGGGATCACATAAACACTGATAGTCATGACCCAGCCAAGTTGACACACAATCTTAACCATTCCACTTGCCTATGGAGAACACAAAACAAGTAGAGTTTTCTAGCTCTGATGATTCTGATACCCTAGAATGAAATTGAGATGATGAGAAATTCTGATGTGATGTACCAGAAGGTTATCTCTTGGTAGATATTTGATATTCCCCAGAACTCCTGTATTAATTAGAAATTTTGATTACCTAGCAACTCTGGGTGAGGCTGCCAACTCCATGGAATTTTAAAAAGTTCAGACTTAAAAGCAAAAAACTCTTAAATTACTTTCTGTCTAAATTTTGTCAGGTACTATCACAAAATCATATGGGAAAGTGATTTTTCAACTACTAAGGTATTTGTGTATTTTGCCCAAGATGTTACATTTGCTCTTCTTAAGTGTATATAACTGTTGTATTTTGTGTTGACTTGAGAGTTGGGATCACATTTACCCCTAGTAGACAGAAATTTTATTGATTGTAAGCCAGGGAATGTATTGCTGAGTTTTTCCCTGTAGTTCGGTACCACACACATCCCACCCTACACACGCACAAATCCAGGGCAGGTGGTTGTTGGTTCAGAGTCAAGTCAGAACCTTGGAGAGCTCTAGGTGGAGCAGGGGCAGAACCACAGCCAGAAGTTTCCATGACTGGCCCCAGACTAGTGTTTTTTTTTTTTTTTTTGGCAGATCCCTAAGGCCAACATCACTTTAATTATTGTCAAGATATGTTCAATTTTGAGAAGCAAATTCCTTTTATTCCAAGCAAAAACTGCGTGCTTGTAGACAGACTTGGTGATTTGAGGTTAAAGTCTTAAAAACTAGAGGAAATGCTTTTCTTTAGTACATCTTCTTGAAGATCTTGTGCTGTTCCTCCAGGACGTTTTATGACTCTGGATTCTTCTCAGCAGGACTATGGTATCATGACAAAGATGGTCACAAATAGGGCGGAAGGAACATGAGATTTCACTGCAGCAGTCTCAAGGAGCATGCATATGTCTTATGGAAGGTCATGGAACAGTTATTGACTTATGATACTTAAGTATTAGACTAGATCCTTTTTAAAAAAATGTTTTTTTTTAAAAATGATATAAGTAAAACTTCAACAAAAACAAAACAAAACAAACAAAAAACAGAACAACTGAGCTGTTCCGATTGAAACAGGGTTCAGGAAGTCTGCAGTGCCTTCTACTCAGGCTATTCTTGGATCCTGCAGTGGCCACTGAACACAGATCGCCAGCCATCAGATTTTTCCAGAGTACATTTGATTTACTCTCAAACATAGTTCCCAAGTAGGTGAGAGAACTTAACCTAACTCTGCTTCTGAGAATACCTTTACTAAAAAAAAAAAAAAAAAAATTTTTTTTTTTTTTACTAGCCCATATAATTCCAGAAATGGCCTTATATTGGTTGTCTCCTTAGCTATTCATTTGAATGTCAGAGATTCACATTTTTTCTAATTAGTTTACCCACAGTCTTCTGAGTTTTCAAAAATTGTAATTAACAACTTCAAGCACCATGGCAACAATCTCAGACTCAACAGGCTCTGGCCATAAGGGTGAAGAGAATTATTAGAGTATTTGGAAATAAAACTACTGAGAATCACAAAGCTACCTTGTTTAATTTTTCACCTTACCAACATTTATTTCTGTAAGTACAATATGTAGTGGTGAAGAGTACAATTATGATGTTCTCTCCTCTTCTTTCCACCCGTTTTCTTAATAGTTGAGTCTTTTCAAAAATAAAATTCCAAAACATTAAGTGTCTGTTAGTTAACTCTAAGGGCTGTGATTGGGAGTGCTATGTTGTCTTTTTTGTTAGGAACATGACTCTGAGTATATGGAAGAGGGAGTAGACTTCCTTTGTGTAACCCCAAAGTTAGTTTCTCTTAGTCCAGTTTCCCCTTTCTACCCCAAATTCATGTTATATCAACTGTTCCTTAAGAAATTAAGAAGTTGCTATATTTTAAGAAATTATGGAATATGCTTAAAATAATTTCAATTTAAAATTTTATATGTCACTTCAGCTGAAGAATACAGAAGATAACAAAAATAAATTTGCTATTGACCTGTTTATAAGAGGAGTATTATCAGCAATTAATGTCTGCATTATTTGGACAGAGTTATGTATATATCATCTTGAAGACCTGTGCTGCTCCTCCAGTACGTTACAAATAATTTAAATGAAATTTCAATAAATGAAGTTATCTTAGATAACATATAACAGGAGTTATTTTTTTTTTACACATACACAGCTTTGTCCAAATATACAAAAAATAATTTAAATAAGTGAAATTATTTTAGATGATATGTTACAGGAGTTATACATACACAACTTTGTCCAAATACACAGTGTAGACATTAATTGCTGATAATACTTACTCCTCTTACAAATAGGTCAGTAGCAAATTTCTTTTTGTTATCTCTTCTATTCTCCAGTTGAAGTGACATTTTAAAAAGTTCATGCTTGTCTAGTTACATTTCTGTTAGAAATGTAAAACGTCATTGGTCATTTCCTAAGACTTCCATTCAGATGAGTGAAATGCAAAAGAGTTTTGTTTGGGAGAGGCATAATAAATTCCTACAGCTGTGAACACTACATTTTTGCATATTGTTTTAGCTTTCTGGAAATGTTCTGTGATGCTTGGAATTTAAGAAACAAAGTTCAAAGTTACTTGAAGCATATTTATTCAGGGTTAAATGATGCAAGATTCATTCTCCAGGAGGCTATGAAACTGGCTAACTCTTTTAGTTGACTGGAAGAGACAACTAAGTCTGACCTCATAAAATATATAAATAGCAAATGGAATTTCTTAAACATTGAGATTGAAAAACAGTTTGGAATGACATATCTGAAATATGATTTTCTATTTTTTAAAATTTATATTTTTTTGGTATGAAAGTGTATGTAAATGTGTTATGTATGATGCATTGTTGTTGTTAGGTGCATTCGAGTTGATTTTGACTCATAGCAAAACTGTGTACAACAGAATGGAATGCAGCCTGGTCCTGCACCATCCTCACAGTCATTGCTGTTTATTGTAGCCACTGTGTCAGTCCATCTTGTTGAGGATATTCCTCTTTTTTGCTGATCCTCTACTTTATCAAGCATGATGTCCTTCTCTAGGGACTGTTTCCTCTTGATAACATGTCCAAAGTACAAGAGACCAAGTCTTGCCAACGTTGCTTCTAAGGAGCATTCTGGCTGTACTTCCGAGACAGATTCATTCATTCTTCTGGCAGTCCATGGTATGTTCAATATCCTTTACCAGGACCCTAATTCAAATGTATTAATTCTCCTTCATTCGTACTTATTCATTGTCCAGCTTTCACATAAATGTGAGGCAATTGAAAACACCATGGCTTGGGTTAGTCACACCTTAGTCCTTAAAGTGCCATCTTTGCTTTTTAACACTTTTAAGAGGTCTTTTGCAGCAGGTTACCTAATGCAATATGTCATTTGATTTCACATATATACACATACACCTGGAAAATTTAGAATATATAGAAAAAAAGGAAGAAAAAAAATCCTTCTAAATAGCTTCTAACTAGACATGTAGCAATTAACATTTTTTCCAGTAATTTTTCTATGCATAGATGGTTTTTGCTGTGGAGAGTTGGGAGGAGATGAAATCAATTAAAGTTGTGATCATAATATATATGTAGCTTTATATCTGTCTTCATTTAATATTTTAACAAAAGTATTTCCTGTGGTATTACATAGTATTTGTAAACATCAATTTTTGGTTGCATATTATTCTTTTGATGACTACAGCATAGTTTTTTTTTTTTTAAACCATTTCTTATTATAACATATTTAGGATATTTTAATTTAGTGATATTATAGACCCTTTGTACATTTTTGTGTTTGATGTTTTTTCTCCTCATTTTTGGTTGTTTTCTTAGCTAGATTCCCAGCAAAGAGATTTCTAGGGGGTTTTGGAATGAAGCAGTTTAAATATATACATATACATAGATACATACATAATACATATATGCCAATGTACTAATTTACACTCATGTGTAGAAGTGTCTACTATGTTCTCACCAGGATTAGCTGTTGGCTTAAAAAAAAAGCAAAAACAGCTTGGCTAATTTAAGATGTAGACTCTGTTTCTCATAACTTTTGCCCAATTTTCTTCTGCTAGGGGAATACTGGTTGAGGGACAGACCAGATTAGTGAATTCCATGGGAACAAGAAACTGTGAAGGGCTGAGGGAGTAAAAGTCAGGCTAGTGAGTTCAAACTAAGACACTAATCCAAGAGGGGCTAGTTGAAACAAGGGGGCTTCAAAGAGAAGGGGATGAGGTGCAGAGTGGGCAAAGCCACAGGTGATCTATAGGAATATCCAAGAAGAGGGAGGTGGCAGCATGTGTGGTTTCAGTGTGGCCCCTTCTTAGGGTAAGAGTAGTCTTTTCTGGGAAAAGGATTTGATAGTATAGGTTAGGAGAGAGACTTTTTAATACTGTTTTATGCTATTTGAAATAAATTATTTTACCATGTGTTTACATTACTTTTTCAATTAAAAACTAGTTCATTAAGAAAATGAGAAAATTACATTTCTTTTATTATTAGTAAGTTGTATACTTTTCATATCTGGCTAATCAGTTTAAATTTCCCTTAAATAGTCCTGCAGAATTTTATAGTAAGCTATTTCAGATAAACTTCTTGGGATATGTCTAATTTATTCTGGTATGTTGTCCTTCTAGCAATTGAAGTTTATTTTTTTAAGATTTATTTTTTAAAAAGAAAATAGACAGGTGGGGCCAAGACGGTGGAGTAGTCAGATGCTTCTGGTGATCCCTCTTACAACAAGAACCTGAAAAAACAAGTGAAATGATTATATTTATGACAAGCTAGGAGCCCTGAACATCAAAGGCAAAGTTAGAAAACGGACTCAGCGGCAGGGAGAGGGAGAGACAGACAGTTCAGAAGCGGAAAGGAGTTGCTGGACCTGAATCGCTGGGAACCCTCAGGCAACACTCCCTGGAGCCATCACGGCGCGACTGGTGATAGCGTTCTGGATGCAATTTCCTCAGGGAGAGACAGCCAGCTGCGCCGCCTACTCACACCTCCAGAACCAGAGAAGAACAGCGCTCTCAGCAAAGGCTAAGTACTTCTGTATATTTCACTGCACCCCCAGGTCCCAAGCCACCTTCAGTGGCTGTCAAGTTCCCTGGGTAAGGGATAGGTCCTGCTGAGCAATCTGAGCCATTCTCCTGACCTTGGAGAGGGAATAAATTCACAGCTGGGGGAAGAGATAATCTGCCACCTCTACTAACATCGGGAGCTCAGGACAGAAGAGGCTCCTGTCCAGGCATAAACGGTCCATGGACTTTGAATACCTTTCCCCTCTGCATGGACCTGTGTGGGCCTGTTTCAGGAGAATATGCCCTTGTTGACCAACTGCAATTGTTTCAGCTCTGTGGTGGAGAGGTGGATGTTTGATGTTTGACACCGTTTTGCCTATTAAACAGGATACTTACCTACCCACATCAGGGTCCTAAGGAGTGGTGGCTCCACTCACATCACCAAGCCACCCACGACAGTGTCCAAGGATAATGGGTACCTCCCCGTCCTTACAAGCAAAAGCATTGGGTCCCCATAGTCTGTCTGCAGAACCTGCCCACCTGTGTGCTCTAGGGAACAGGGATGAGCTTTTATCACAGACACTTGGGGGATGGTTGTGAGCCCCCTGCCTTGTTCAGAACGTGACCCCCTGCTGCAACCAGATGCCTGTACCTACACCAATCACCCTGCACCTCTAAGACTGTAGGACAGAGCCTGTACTACACACTTGAGGACCAACTACCTGGACACCTGGGCTGAATCCATACAAGAAAAGCAAATGGACTCCTAGGCTTATATACCTGGTAACAGCTCTGGCCATCTGGTGGCAGGATGTTAGAGCTTCATATGTGAAAATAATCAAGCTAGCTCACTCAAGCAACCTATTTGTGTATATCAAAATAAAACAAAACAGGAAACTAGGATACAGTAAGCAAACATAAACTAATACAGTAACTTATAGATGACTTGGAGACAACAGCCATTATCAAATCATATGAAGAAGCAGACCATGATCACTTCAACAAGCTCTCAAAACAAAAAATCAAGGGATCTTCTGGATGAAGCTGCCTCCCTGGAATTATCAGATGCAGAATACAAAAGATTAATATACAGAGCTCTTCAAGACATCAGGAATGAGATCAGGTAAAATGCAGGACCAGCCAAGGAACACACAGATAAAGCAGTTGAAGAAAATAAAAAGGTTATTTAAGAACATAATGAAAAATTTAATAAGCTGCAAGAGTCCACAGAGAGACAGCAATCAGAAATTCAGAAGATAAACAATAAACTTACAGAATTAGACAACTCAATAGAAAGTCAGAGGAGCAGAATGGAGGAAGCAGAAGGCAGAATTACTGACATTGAAGATAAAACACTTTTCACCAATATATCTGAAGAAAAATCAGATAAAAGAATTAAAAAAAAAAATGAAGAAATCCTAAGAATCATGTGGAACTCTATCAAGAGAAATAATCTATGAGTGACTGGAGTACCAGAACAGAAAATACAGAGAGAATTGTGGAAGATGTGTTAGCAGAAAACTTACCTGATACCATGAAAGATGAGAAGATATCTATACAAGACGCTCATCGAACTCCACATAAGGTAGATCTCAAAAGAAAGTCACCAAGACATATAATCAAACTTGCCAAAACCAAAGATAAGGAGAGAATTTTAAGAGCAGCTAGGGATAAAGGAAAAGTCACCTACGAAGGAGAGTCGATAAGAGTAAGCTCGGCAGAAACCGTGCAGTCAAGAAGGCAATGGGATGACTTACATAAAGCACTGAAGGAAAAAATTGCCAGACAAGAATCCTGTATCCAGCAAAACAGTCTCTCAAATATGAAGGCAAAATTAGGACATTTCCAGATAAACTGAAGTTTAGGGAATTCATAAATTCAAACCAAAACTAAAGGGAGTTCTCTGATAGAGAAATCAATAATATCAGATATCAACCCAAGACTAGAACACAGGACAGAGCAGCCAGATTTCAACCCAGACAGGGAAATCACAAAAATAAATCTAGATAAATAAACGCTCAAAACAGGGAAACTGATGTCATTATATAAAGGAAGACAACATTAAAATAATAAAGAGGGACTAAGAAATGTAGTCATAGATCTTTCACATGGAGAGGAAGACAAGGCAATATAAAGAAATAAAAGCTAGGTTTAAACTTATAAAACCAGGGGTAAATATTAAGGTAACCACAAAGGAAAATAACAGTCCTACTCACCAAAATAAAATACAAGAAAAAAATAGAGACTCAGTAGAAACAAAATCAACAACAACAAATAAGGGGAAAAGAAAATATATAAAGAAAAACTACTCAGCACAAAAAATTAAGTGGGAAAAAGAAACTGTCAACAACACACAAAAAATGACATCATTAAACTGATAACCTATACGTAATTCGGCTGATTTTAAATGGACTAAATGCACCAATAAAGAGACAGGGAGTGGCAGAAAGGATTAAAAAAATGATCTGTCTATATGCGGCCTACAAGAAACACACCTTAGACTTAGGGACACAAACAAACTAAAACTCAAAAGATGGAAAAAAATATATCAAGCAGACAATCAAAAAAGAGCCCGAGTGGCAATATTATTTTTCTGACAGAATAGACTTTAAAGTTCAGTCTATCACAAAGGATAAGGAAGGACACTATACAATGATTAAAGGGACAGTGACCGGAAGGATATAACCATATTAAATATTAATGCACCCAATGACAGTGCTTCAAAATACATAAACTCTAACAGCATTGAAAAGTGAGATAGACAGCTCCACAATAATAGTGAGAAAGTTCAACACACCACTTTCAATGAAGGACAGAACATCCAGAAAGAAGCTGAAAAAAGAGATGAAAGATCTAAATGCCACAGTCAATGAACTTGACCTCATAGACATATACAGAACACTCCACCCAACAGTAGACAAGTATACTTTCTTTTCTAGCGAAATGGAACATTCTCTAGGATAGACCACATATTAGGTCATAATGCAAGCTTTAGCAAAATCCAAAACATTCTCTGACCATAAGGCCATAAAAGTATAAATCAATAACAGAAAAAACAGGGAAAAGAAATCAAACACTTGGAAACTAGACAATATCTTGCTCAAAAACAACTGGGTTATAGAAGACATTAAGGATGGACTAAAGAAATTCATAGAATCCAGTGGGAATGAAAACACTTCCTATCAGAACCTTTGGGCACAACTAAAGCAATGCTCAGAGGTTAATTTATATCAATAAACGCACAAAGCCAAAAAGAAGAAAGGGCCAAAATAAAAGAATTATCCCTACAACTTGAACAAATAGAGAGCAACAAAAGAAACCCCCAGGCACGAGAAGAAAGCAAATAATAAAAATTAGAGCAGAATTAAATGAAATAGAGAACAGAAAAACAATTGAAAGAGTTTACAAGACCAAAAGCTGGTTCTTTAATAAAATTAACAAAATTGATAAACCATCGGCCAGACTGACAAAAGAAAAAGAAGAATGGAAGCAAATAACCTGAATAGGAAATGAGATGGGTGATATCACAACAGACTCAACTGAAATTAAAAGAATCATATAAGATTACTATGAAAAATTGTACTCTAAGGAATTTGAAAACCTAGAAGAAATGGATGAATTTCTAGAAACACACTGTGTACCTAAACTAATGCAAACAGAGGTAGAACAACTAGATAAACCCATAATAAAGGAAGAGATTGAAAAGGTAATTAAAAAACTCTCCCATAAAAAAGCCCAGGCCCAGGCGGCTTCCCTGGAGAGTTCTACCAAATTTTCGGAGAAGTGTTAACACCACTATTGCTAAAGGTATTTCAGAGCATAGAAAAGGATGGAATACTCCCAAACTCATTCAATGAAGCCAGCATACCCCTGATACCAAAAGCAGGTAAAAGCACCACAAAAAAAGAAAATTACAGAACTGTGTCCCTCATGAACTTAGATGCAAAAATCCTCAACAAAATTCTAGCCAATAGAATTCAACAACACATCAAAAAAATTATTCACCATGAGGAAGTAGGAGTCATACCAGGTATGCAGGAATGGGTCAACATTAGAAAAACAATCAATGTAATCCATCATAAATAAAAGAAAAGAACCACATGATTTTATCAATTGATACAGAAAAGGCATTAGACAAGTTCAACACACATTCATGATAAAAACTCTCAGCAAAACAGGAATAGAAGGAAAATTCCTCAACATAATAAAGGGCATTTATACAAAGCCAACAGCCAACATCATCCTAAATGGATAGGGTCTGAAAGCATTCCCCTTGAGATCAGGAACCAGACAAGGATGCCCTTTATCACCACTCTTATTCAAAATTATGCCAGAGGTCCTAGCCAGAGCACTTAGGCTAGATAAAGAAATAAAGGGCATCCAGATTAGCAAGGAAGAAGTAAAAGTATCTCTATTTGCAGATGACATAATCTTATACAGAGACAACCCTAAGGAATCCTCAAGAAAACTACTGAAACTAAAAGAAGAGTTCAGCAGAGCATTAGGATACAAGATAGACATACAAAAATCAGTTGGATTCCTCTATACCAACAAAAAGAACATCGAAGTGGAAATCACCAAATCAATTCCATTTACAGCAGCCCCCAAGAAGATAAAGTACTTAGGAATAAATCTAACCAGAGACATAAAAGACCTATACAAAAAAAACTACAAGGCACTACTGCAAGAAACCAAAAGAGACCTTCACAAGTGGAAAAACATACCTTGCTCATGGATAGGAAGACGTAACATTACAAAAATATTTATTGTACCAAAAATGATCTATAGATATAATACAATTCTGATCCAAATTCCAATGACATTTTTTAATAAGATGGAGAAACTAATCAACTTCATATGGAAGGGAAAGAGGACCTGGATAAGTAAAGCATTATTAAAAAAAGAAGAGCAAAGTGGGAAGCCTCACACTGCCTGATTTTAGAACCTATTTTTTTTTTTATACCACCACAGTAGTCAAAACAGCCTGGTACTGGTACAACAACAGATACATAGACCAATGGAACAGAGTTGAGAATCCAGACATAAATCCATCCACATACGAGCAGGTGATATTTGACAATGGCTCAATGTCACTTAAATGGGGGGAAAGACAGTCTTTTTAACAAATGTTGCTGGTGTAACTGGATATCCGTCTGCAAAAAAATGAAACAAGACCCGTTCCTCACACCAGGCACAAAAACTAACTCAAAATGGATCAAAGACCCAAATTTAAAATCTGTAATGATAAAGATCATGGAAAAAAAGGGACAATGCTTAGAGCCCTAATACATGGCATAAACAGTATACAATACATTACTAACAATGCACAAACACCAGAAGAGAAACTAGATACCTGGGAGCTCCTAAAAATCAAACACCTATGCTCATCCAAAGACTTCATCAAAATGGTAAAAAGATTACCTACAGATTGGGAAAAAGTTTTTAGCTATGACATTTCCGATCAGCGCCTGCTCTCTAAAATCTACATGATACTGTAAAAACTCAACAACGAAAATATAAATAACCAAGTTAAAAAATGGGCAAAGGATATGAACAGACACTTCACTAAAGAAGACATTCAGGTATCTAACAGATGCATGAGGAAATGCTCACGATCATTAGCCATTAGAGAAATGCAAATCAATACTACAATGAGAGTCCATCTCCAACAAGGCTGGCATTAATCCAAAAAACAAAATAATAAATGTTGGAGATGTTGTGGAGAAACTGGAACACTTATATACTGCTGGTAGGAATGTAAAATGGTACAACCACTTTGGAAATCGTTTTGGCGCTTCCCTTAAAAGCTAGAAATAGAACTGCCATAGGATCCAGCAACCCCACTCCTTGGAATACATCCTTTACATGAACAGATATATGCACACCCATGTTCATTGCAGCACTGTTTACAATAGCAAAAAGATGGAAGCAACCAAGGTGCCCATCAATGGATAAATGGATAAATAAATTATGGCATATTTACACAATGGAGTATTACACATTGATGAAGAATGATGAATCTGTGAAACATTTCATAACAGAAGAATCTGGAAGGCATTATGCTGAGTGAAATTAGTTGCGAAAGGACAAATATTGTATGAGACCACTATTTTAAGAACTGGAGAAATAGTTTAAACAGAGAAGAAAATATTCTTTGATGGTTATGAGAGTGGGGAAGGAGGAAGGGACGGTAAGTGGTGTTCACTAATTAGATGGTAGATAAGAACTACTTTAGGTGAAGGGAAAGACAACATACGATACAGGAGAAGTCAGCACAACTAGACTAAACAAAAAGAAAAGTTTCTTGAATATACTGAATGCTTCGGAGCCCAGTGTAGCAGGGGTGGGATTTTGGGACCATGGCTTCAGGGGACATCTAGGTCAATTGGCATAATAAAATATATTAAGAAAACATTCTGCATCCCACTTTGGAGAGTGGCATCTAGAGTCTCAAATGTTAGCAAGTGGCCACCTAAGATGCATCAATTAGTCTCAACCCACCTGGAGTTAAGGAGAATGAACACCAAAGACACAAAGTAATTATGAGCCTACGAGACAGAAAGGTCCACATAAACCAGAGGCTACATCAGCCTGAGACCTGAAGAACTAGATGGTGCCCGGCTACAACCGATGACTGCCCTGACAGGAAACACAACAGAGAACCCCTGAAGGAGCAGGAGGAGAGTGGCGGGATGCAGACCTCAAATTCTCGTAACATAGTCTGACTGAGACTAGAAGGACCCCAGGGGTCATGGTCCCCAGTCCTTCTGTTAGCCCAAGACTGGAGCCATTCCCAAAGCCAGCTCTTCTGACAGCGATTGGACTGTATTATAAGATAGAAAATAATACTGTTGAGAAGTGAGATTCTTGGCTGAAGTAGACACATGAGGCTATGTAGTCAGCGCCTGTCTGTAGGGGAGATGAGAGGGCAGAGGGGGACAGAAGCTGGCTGAATGGACACGGAAATAGAGGGTGGAGAGAAGGAGTGTGCTGTCTCATTAGGGGTAGAGCAACTAGGAGTATACAACAAAGTGTACATAAATTTTTTATACGAGAGACTGACTTATTTGTAAACTTTCGCTTAAACCACAATAAAAATTTCCAAAAAAAAAAATAGACAATATTTTTCCCTTAGAAGATTTTTTTTCTCCTCCATTTTTAGGCAGTCCTGGTCCCAGGGCGCATTTGTTAATTTGCATGTTTTTGTCCATCTCCCCAAAGACTTGAACCTAATGCATTGTTTCGCAACTTTTTTTATTTAGTGGTGCTCTTGTACATATTTAAATTTGCCTGAGTGTGGGTGATAAACCATGTTTTGAATAAGTGGAATGTGAACTGGGCCTCAAGTAACATTATCCCTCACTATCTTTCTGCCATATGGAAGCTCAGATAAGGAGCGAGGGTTGATTGAGCTTATTCAAGTCGGTGGGGCCATTGATTTGGGAGGATGATGTGTGCGGTGTAGTGTATTTATGAGAAATGTGGTAAGGTTGAGGGTTGCAAGAGCAGGAACATCTGTCACTTTAGACAGCCTGGACAGAGGAGCCAAAGTAGAGAATCCAGAATTGTCACTTTATGTTTGATAGATCATGAAGGCAAGGAGGCAGGTGCCAGTTTTTTGGTTTGAAACTGGTATCTTCTGAGCTGGACGGGAGAGGGTTGGCAGATTTACATTCTACACCATTTTGGTTGTTGTCTACATTTGAATATCAACAGAGTTATTCAAACTCTCTAGATAACCAATCTTTAAAAATAACTTGCGGGATACCTTTCCTGAACTGCTTCACAGGTGTTTAGTGAGAATATATAAGGTTTCTGCTATAAAATAGTAGTTAATTCTTTTGCTATTGTATTTTTTCTTTGACTGTATTTTATCACTTTTTCCCTGATGTATTTTGGTATCTCTCTTTTATTCTTTTGTCTTTGTTAATATTTTATGTGCTTTATGCCTAGTCTTCATGGCCATCCTCATTTCAGATTTCTTCCTTCATGTATTACCAACAATAAGTAGAATATGAACTTTGTGACTAGACAGAAATAATTATTTTTCCCTCCTTTGTGAGGAGGCCTATTAATTTCCCTCCACCTCACTGCCCCTTCCCTGAAGGCATGTTGGGCCTTTTTCTTTAGGTTGTACTCACACTAATGGAAAGCATTAGTTACAGCCAGAGCAACAACAAAAGAAAGAGTAGCTACTGAGGCTGATTAGGTACAGTTGTAAACCTCATAGGCTTGGATTTCTTGGTCTGGAGGTTTAAGGTCATGGTTTCATGGAACATCCCAGTTAATTGGCCTAATAACTTGTTTAGTTCCTCTGTCCTACACCCTAGTTCGATGCATAGTGCCTTGAGCCTTAAAAGTTGGCAAGTGGCCATCCAAGGCACAAGAATTGGTCTCTATTTGCCAAAACAACAGAGGAAAAAAAAAAAAGAGTCAGGAACAGGGGGAGGATAAGGAATGTGTGGCTGATTGCCTCCATGAATAATTGTATCCTTTGCCATGAGACCAGAAGAACTGGATGGTACCCGGCTACAGTTACCGAACATTTTAATGAAGGATTCCATAGAAGAATCCTGATCAAAAAGGGGAAAATGCAGAACAGAATTTCAGATTCTCATAGACTTCAGGCTTCCTGGAGCTACGAAGATTGGATAAACCCCTGAAACTGTTGCCCTGAGATAATCTTTAAACCTTAAACCAAAAATATTCCCTGAAGTCTTATTTAAAACCAAACAATAGTTTAACTTAACTAGTAAAAAATGTCTGTCTTGAACGTTATGCCTTTTTAAGAACTATCTATATGGGATCGAATTGACAAGAATAACTCGAAACATTAGATAGGAACCTTGGGTGGCAGTGAATTTATGTTAATGGAGGCGGAACAACTCAGAAAAGTTACATACCGTGAAGAATGTAATCAGTATCACAAAATGGTACATGTAGAAACTATTGAATTGGTATATGTTTTGCTGTGTATATTCTCAGCAGCAACAACAAAATAAATAAAATCATATAATAAAAAAATATATATCTTAGTCCTAGGAGATGACTGAAACCTTTGTGTCTTCTCTGTCCTCTCCTTGTAGAAAAAGTGGTTCAAACCTCAAATCACCTATCAAGTAACAAGAGTGGTCATGTAGCAATAATAATTTATTTTGCATTGTGAATGTCTGAACCTCCATTGATGGGGGGTGTTTTTCAGGTAACTTAGTGAATGACCAAGGAGATTGGTTCATTTCCATGTATTGGCATATTATATTAATGGAAAAGGACTAGTTGGCAAGTCTTAATTATGTATTTAACACGTAGGTTGAATCACTTGAAAAGAATTCACATTGGTACAAGATGTTTTTCTTTATTGTGTGGATACAGGCTTGTAACTTGCCAAGCAGGTAAAGAGAAATCATAGAATTAAAAAAGAGAAAGTATAAATTGAGGCAACTAAAGCTTTTTCTTTTTGCTCCAATATTGGAGCAAGGACTGGAAAGGAATACTTGACCAAGAAATGGAATATTGTGTATTTTTCCTATTTATAAATGTGTAATTATGATTCCTGATGTACATCAGCTGTATAATGATCATTTAAATTCTGTAGTATGTTGTTCTATCCTAATGATGCTTGAATGTGGTCTTTAGTAGCTTAAAAGGAATTTCAGGCCATTGAAGCCAAGAGATTTGCCAGGAAAGACTTTGTACTCTTTTTATCAAATCATTTTCATAGCAAGGGACCTAATTTTTTCACTGTATGATGCAGAAATTCTTACTTTTTCTTCTGGTCATCAAGTCTTTTTTATTTGAACATCAGTTAAAACTCATTTTTTCTATAAATTAAAGAGCATTTAATGATTTCCCCGATTGTAATTCATTCCCTATAGATCAGCCTGGTGGGTAGATCAAAGTAATTACTGTCTTCTTAAGGAATGCATTTCTTTACTTTTTAATTGTTTTCTTTTCAAAGAAGTACATGGTGCTTGGTTTGTCTTTAAGGTACTATATAGGGTCACTATGAGTTGGAGTTGACTCGATGGCAATGGGTTTAATGTAGTTCAACGGTTCTCCAAATGTGGTCTGTAGATTCCCAGGGGTCCCTAACCCGTTAAAGGATCTGAAAGGTCAAAAATATTTTCAGAGTTATACTAATCATATTTACAGAAGCAGCAATGGGTAAAACTGATACCTTAGGATTAATCAAAACAGTGGCACCAAACTGTACTAGTAGTCATCGTATCCTTCACTGCCATGCTTTCTCAGTTCTGTCATGAATGTCCTTGATGAAATAGTAAAAATTAAGTTTATTAAATCTCAGCCCTCGAATACATATCTTTTCCATATTTGGTGTGACAAAATGGAAGGTACACGCACATGCAGGACTTCTGCTGTAATCCAAGTACCACGGGTGTCTTGCATTTGTTGATTGAGTTGCAAGCTGAACTATCTGCTTTTTTTCCCTTGAAACCACTACATACAGTATTCTTACTTGAATGAATGACTGATAGTTAATCTCTGGTGATTTAGATATGGGTGTTTGGCAAACATTTTTTTAAAAGCATGCAAAGTGAGCTTATCACTTAAAGGAAAACAACTTAAAGTATTTGTTCCCAATGATAAAATTCTAATTTTCAAGTGGGAAAATTAGAATTTTGGAAAACTTGTATTTACCATTTTGAGCTTGACAGTTTCTTACTATTTAAAGACCTTTCTGATGAGATTGGTCATGATGTTAATGAATGTGATTTTTTATATAGAATCTTTTTATTGTGGTAATTGTGTCTATATATACATATATATGGAAACCTTGGTGGTATAGTGGTTAAGTGCCACAGCTGCTAAACAAAGGGTCGGGAGTTCAAATCTGCCAGGCGCTCCTTAGAAACTCTATGGGGCAGTTCTACTCTGTCCTGTAGGGTCGCTATGAGTTGGAATCGACTTGACGGCACTGGGTTTGGTTTTGGTTTTTGTGTACGTGTGTGTATGTATATATATATAAAAAAAAACCCCACTGCCGTCGAGTCGATTCCAACTCATAGCGACCCTACAGGACAGAGTAGAACTGCCTCGTAGAGTTTCCAAGGAGCGCCTGGCTGATTCAAACTGCCGACCTCTTATTAGCAGCCATAGTGCTTAACTACTATGCCACCAGGGTTTCCATATATATGTATATGTATGTATATATATATATATACATGCACACATACATATAAAACAAAACATTTACCAATTCAACAATTTTACATGAATAATTCATTGTTATTGATTACGTTCATCATGTTCTTCATCTTTAAGATGATATAATTTATGTTATAGGGTTGTGATGAGTATTAACTTGAATATATGAAAAGTGCTTGGAATAAATACAAGTGCTGTTCTTTCAAATGTGATTTTTTGATATCGAATAAATGAAATGTATCAACAGTTGGAGGTTCTGCATAATTCAGTGAATCAGTATTTTCTAAATGACCAATACATGATGGTACAAAATCATATATGAGTAAAAGATCCATTGAAAGTGCAGGATAAATTAATGGAATTTGATAATAAGAGTATGAAATGTTTATTGATATGGTTTCAAAGTCTACATTATAACTAACTTTTAAGAAACTACCACTTGTTGAGTTTTAGCGTAGTATCAAGGAAGAATATCCACAATAATTTGAAAAGATTGTTAAAATACTTCTCCCTCTTCAAATGACATATTTTTGTGAGGCTGGATTTTCTTCATCTGCTTCAGCCAAAACAACATATTACAACAGATTGAATGAAGAAGCAGATATGAAAATCCAGGTTTCTTTTATTAAACCAGACGTTAAAGAGATTTGCAAGAATGTAAAACAAAGCCATATATCTCACTTTTTTTGGGGGGAGGGATACAGTTATTTCATTAAAAATGATATTTATGTTGACATGTAATAGGTTTACTGTTGTTTTAAAATGAATTAATAAAGACATGTTTTTAAAATTTCCCAGCTTTCATTTGTAATCAATAAATATCAATTCGTATAACCCATATACACAGGAGCTCTTTGGTATCCTCAGTAATTTTTAAGAGTGTAAAGGTTTCCTGAGACCAAAATGTTTCAGAACTTCTGGTATAGTGCTTAAGAGCAGGGACTTGGAGCCAAATTGCTTAAGTTTGAAACCCAGCTCTATTGTTTAATAGCTCTGTGACCTTGGGCAAGTTACTGAACTTTTTGCCTCAGTTTCTTTATCTTTAAGATGGTATAATTTATGTTACAGGATAGTGAATATATAAAAAGTGCTTGGAATACAAGTGCTGTATATGTATTGTTTTTTTTTTTATATGTATTACCTAACCATTGGACATTTGTAATGTATTGGTGTTTTATGTAATAGATACTACATTTGTAGATTTCTAGAGATTGAGATTTTTAGAGATTGGGTGCCTTTGGGTGTTAACATGGTCTGTTGCCATTAAAATCCCTGATGTCCTCAACCTCTTCTCCAACCATCTCCTCCTAGTCAGTGATTCCTAACCTTCACTGCACATTAGCTGGGGAGCTTTTTTTTTTAAAACAAACAAACAACCCAATACCTAGGACTCACCTTAGATCAACCCAATTAAAGCAGAGCCTGGGGGTTGGGGTAGGACCCAGGCATCAGTATTTCTAAAGCTTTCCAGATGATTCCATTGTGAAGGTTAAGAACCACTACTCTGAAGCCTGCCCCTCTGCCCTGAGATTCTGCCTTCTTTCCAGCCTTCTCAAATAAATGCCTCTTGCCCCTATGCTTGAAAGTGGGGTAGGTGTTCTCTTTTCTTTCCAGTGCTGCTACCAAGGAAGTTATTCTTGTTTCTCTAGCCTCCCACTCCCAGCTTTTAAACTCATGCCATCAGTCTGTAGGACCCACCTCCCTATCTTTAATGTTATTACCTAGAGACACCTCAATCATTCCCCTCATTCTTTGAAGATTTTAGCATATGGCTCATTGTCACTCTCTCAGTATTACTCTCGTCATGATTTTGGATGAATCTAATATCCACATTAATGATCCTCCCAACACCCTGGCCTCTCAGTCCCTGACCTTCTGTCTTGCATTGATCTTGTCCTTCACTCAACCTCAGCCACATACATCCTTTGTATTACACCAGTGCCAATTACAAATTACCTACATCATCTCAGTTACACACCCTCCTGTCTTTCCAATTCATTTTTTTTAGTATCTCACTGCAACAATTCTTCCAACTCACTGGGACCTACCGTTGTCCTACCGCCTTTTTACTACGCCTCACTTCTCTTAGGAACTTGCCTCACTTTTTGCCTGGCCCATGATCATAATCATTCTTTTGCAAACCCTCTAAGATGCCTTGCCCCTCTTTTCCTCTATTGTACTTATCTGGCAAAACTTCTACTTTGTAAAATCCAAATTCCCACATTTGTACCTAGGCAATAGAATTTATGCTAATTGATTTCACTTAAAAATCATACTGCTAACCTTGCCCCCAGCCAAAAAAAAAAAAAAAAACCAAAACCCATTGTCGTTGAGTCAATTCTGACTCATAGTGACCACGCAGGACAGAATAGACCTTTCCTGTAGGGTTTCCAAGGAGGGGCTGGTGGATTTGAACTGCCAACCAAACGCTTAACCACTGCACCACCAGGGCTCCCCTTTAACCTCAGTAAGTCTTTTAGTGCTATCTGAAATTCCTACAACTCTTCTCCAATTTACTCTTTTAAGTGACTTTTCTAAATGACTCTGTCACACTTCGTTCTCAGATTTTCACTAACCCTTTCTTCTTCCTCACTCTCAGGATGACCTTCCTATTTTACAGAGAAAATATAAGCAATCAGAAGAGAACTGCCACAAACTCCCATTACCACATGGAACAATCTGTATGCATTTGTCCTCATTTAGTTGGCCTTTCCTCCTGTTTCCATGGATAGACTCTCTGTGCTCTTTCTAATGCCAGCACTCTTGGAGATCCCACCCTTATTGCCTACTCATTATCTTCTCTCCTTGTATTTTCTTCTTTCTCTATTGCATCATCAGTTTCATCCCATCTCTACAGGAACCTTCCCTCAGGCTACAAACATCTGAACACAACTTTCCCTTCACCCTGTGGTTCCCTTTGGCTAGCAGTTTTGGATTGTCTATATTAGCCATCTGTAATTTCTTTCTACCTATTCTATTTTGAACCCTTGACAATCAAGATTTCAATCCACCAAATATAGCACTCGTTGTGGACATTATTGACCTGCACATCACTAGATCCAATGATCAATTCTCAGTCCTCTTCTTACTCATCTTGTCAACACCATTTGACACAATTGATCACTTCTTTCTCCTTGAAGCACTTCCTTCACTTGGCATCTGGAATGCATGCTATATATATTTTTTCAGTAACATTTATCACTGTCTAATAGATTTGTTTGTTTATTGTTTGTCTTGGCCCACTAAAAGTGTAAGCTCTTTGAGAGCGCTGACTTGGCTTGTTTTCTTAACTGCTTGGAACAGTGGCCGACAAATAATAGAAACTTCTTAAATAGTTGTTAAGCTTCACAACTACTATATACATACCAGATCTTCCTGGTTCCCAGCTCCTTTCTGGGTCATGAGGCTTCACAGCCATTCTCTTCCTCTGTTTTCTGGACCTTGCATTTCCTAGTTCTATTTTCCCTTGTCTCTACTGCATTCCTATCTTTTTCAGGCTGCACCATTGCCAATGTGCTTTCATTTCTGTGGTGCTCTAGTATTTCCAAAGCATTTATTTATATCTAGTATTACAGTTGCAGATGGTCTGTGGGTCTGAGTTGAATGACTTTAGCATATAATGTGGAATTTATAAAAGAATAAGAAACAAATTAGGATTCCAGGCTGAATTTATAGTCTAAGATACTTAAGTTTCTTGTTTTATTACTACCCTGCTTTACCCTTGCTGTTTCTGCCTACTCATGATGGAATTCCTCCTTGGCTTTCTGTGAAGACTTTTAGAAGGCAGCAGAAATTATCAAGATCAAAAGACTCTTCTAACTCCAACTCTAGTTATAGTTAACTAGTAGTCTGTTCTGCTTAGATTTTTTATCACGTCTTTCGTCTATATTGATGTGTGAATGTGATATTCGATTTGCATGAAAATTCATTTTTGACTGGTCTTTTATTTATGGCTTCTACAGAATCTTGCCTCCTGGAATCCTTCCAATCCTGAATGTCTCTTACTTGTGGTGAAGGAACTCGTGCAACAATATCACCAATTTCAATGCAGCCGCCTCCGCGAGAGCTCCCGTCTCATGTTTGAATACCAGACATTACTGGAAGAGCCACAGTATGGAGAGAACATGGAAATTTATGCTGGGAAAAAAAACAACTGGGTAAGGTTTTCTTCAGAATGGGAAAAAATTACTTCATCTTTAATAAATAAAATAATTCAGATGACCATTTATAGTAAACCCTATCCATTTCCTTAGATAAGCATGGCTTAGGTAGCCTTTACACTTTACCATAATTTTGAGTTTGAAGGGACCTTAATGTTTATCGGAAACTCTGGTGGCATAGTTAGTTGTAAAGAGCTACAGCTGCTAACCAAAAGGTTGGCAGTTTGAATCCACCAGGAGCTCCTTGGAAACTTTATAGGGCAGTTCTTCTCTGTCCTGTTGGCTCGCTATGAGTCAGGATTGACTTGACAGCAGTGGGGTTTTTTGGTTAATGTTTATCTGGTTCATTGTGTTTCTCAAAGGTTACCTGGAAAGTTTTTAAAATTCAAAGTCTCACATTCCCAGCCCCAGATACTCAGAAGTCTGAGGCAGAGCCTGTGAACCTGCATGTGTAACAAGCTCTCATGGAGCCTCTGATGCAGGTGGCCCACGGGAGACATGAGTTCTCTCTTCCTTTCAATGTGGAATTTGTCCTGTATCCCAGTCAGATAAGGGAGGTCAGTAACTCTGGAGGCAGTTAGCTTATATGAGCCTTTCATAATTTCTTTACATTGTGTAGTCCTTTCAAAATGCAAGTCAAATCGTATCACTTCTCTGCCCAGACCTTCATATACCTCTCTTTTTATCTCATGGTAAAAAACAAAGTTCTTTCAATGATGTAAAATGCCCTATGTGATTCCTATCACCACCATCCTCCATCATTATCTGCTCACTTCCTCTCCTACCTTCATCACTCTTATTCAGCTCTAGCCACTCCGGCAACCTTGTTCTGCAGGCATACCAGGTGTGCCCTGGCCATAGGGTCTTTGCTGTGTTTCCCCCAGATTTCTGCATGGCTAACACCCTTCCTCCATGCAAGTTTTCCTCGTATGTCATCCTCTCATAGGTGCTTATGTTAACACCAACTCTCTTTTTTAACAATCTTTTTGCAGTATAATTCACATGCCATAAATGCACCTGTTTTAAGTGTACAATTCAATAGTTTTTAGTAAATTTAGTAAGTTGTGCAGCTACCACCACTGTCCACTTTAGAACAGCTCCATCACCCCAGTAAGATCCCTCATTGCCTCTTTACAGTTAATACCTGTTCCCACCTCCAGCCCTAGGCAACCACTAATCTACTTTCTGTGTCTATAGATTTGCCTTTTCTGGATGTTTCTTATAGATGGAATCATATAATATGTGGTCTTTTCTGTCAGTTCCTTGTTTCTTTTTATGGCTGAATGATATTCCATTGTGTGGATATATGCCATATGTTGTTTATCTATTCTCCAGTTAATGGACATTTGGTTGTTTCCACTTTCTGGCTATTATGAATGCTGCTATAAATTTATAATATAAATATAATTTTTGTGTAACACCTCTTATTGAAACTGCAACTTGTACTTCCCCCAACCTTTAACCTGCTTTACACATTTTTAGCCCCTTTTAACATGCCATATAATTTACTCATAAAATAATTATCTCAGACCTAAGTGACTCTAAACAACAACATTTATTGTCTTACTTTCTGTGGGTCAGGAATCTGTGTATAGCTTGGCTAGATCCTCTGCTTCAGGGTCTTACAGGCTGCAGCCAAGGTGCCTGGCAGGGGTAGAGTCATCTCAAGGCTTGGCTAAGAAGGATCCACTTCTAAGCTGACTCACGTGGGTGTTGGCAGGCTTAGTTCCTTGTGTGCTGTTGGAATGAGGGCCTCAGCTCAGTGCTGGCTGTTGGCCACAGAGACTGCCCTCAGTTTCTTGCCATGTATACCTCTCCACTGGGCCACTCACAAGATGGTAGCTGACTTCATCAAGGTGAGCAAGGGGGAGAGAGTAAAAGAGAGTATGTAAGCAAGAGTATGTAAGCAAGATGGGAGCCACAGTCTTTTATAACCTAATCTTGGAAGTGACATCATATTACTTTTGCTGTATTCTATTTGTTAGGCCCAGCCCACACATAAGAAGAGTAATTACGTAAAGGATTACATAAGTGTCAATACCAGGGATCACATGGAGCCACTTAGAAACAACCTGTCACATTTATTTGTTGTGTTTATTGTTTGTCTGTCTCTCCCCACTGGAATGCAAAGTTCCATGAGGACAGGGACCTTTGTTTTATTTTCTTTTATATCCCAAACACCTAAAATACTGCTTGTCAGATCATTGATATTCCGTAAACACTTGTGGAAAGAATCAATTAATAAACTCTAGTCTAGTTAAGCATAGCATAAGTTTTAGGTCTCCTTTAGTCTTACTTTTCTTAGGCTAAATATGCCCCTCCCCTTTTTATATCTCACTTTTTCTTGAGGACATGGCTTCTAAGGTCTTATACATGATTAATCCCTTTGAATCAGTAGGACTAAAATTTATTCATGTTATAAATCATCTTTTTATTTAGTTCAAAATTTCAACTTATTGATTATTTTTGAGACTAAAATCTGTTCATGTGGATAGTAGGGAAAACTTCGTTGAACTCGGTTTATGCCCTGTCTTTGGCATTTCTCTTATCAGTCAACTTAGTTGTCCTTTCAGAAAAGGGTATGAAGTTAATTTTGTGTGGACTGCTGGAGAACCTGTATTGTATGGACCACTGGTCCCTGTGTTGCCTTTAGTGCTCATAGACTCATTTGAAAACAGGACTCACTGTCAAACTAATTGCTTTAGTTTTCAGGATTTACCTCCCTACTCTCTGTCCTGATTTTAATCTTATGGCTGAATTTAAATATATCTGATTTTATAGTAGCTTTTCTGATCTAAGAGTGATCAAAATTATGTTCATTGACTCAGCTAATACTGAGTTTATCTAGGTGAAATGGTTTAAATTCATTTAAAGCAGTTAGACAGTTTGTATTTATAGCATTAAAAAAAACTTTCTATTTAATTTTTTTTAACTTACAAAACCTACTACTGCAATACTTACCCCAGTATATTTTATTTGATATTGAGTAATTTGTAAGCATTAGGACAATGGTATGGATTCAGAGAAAGTAAATAAAGTGAGAATCCTATAACAAGACAGGGAGGACAACTAGATGTGAAGCTAGCAGCAGACCAGGCCTGGGGAGAGCCTAGTGGAAGTGGGAGCTGAGACTATGGAAGTAAAAAATGAGCACATGAGTTAGAATCAAGGAGTAGGTGAAGAAACTGGATATAAAGATAAGCCTTGAGGTATCAAACAAATTAGAACTTGGCATGAAGGCTCAGGAGTAAGTTAAAAGACTCTCTGTTGATAGAATCCAAATTCAGACCAAGAACCTGGACAGTAAATACAGGACCCTAGCAGCAAGAGATGGAGCAGCAAGAGAGGAGCTTAGTTTTAGCCAACATTTTTAAAATCAAGGATTATATTAGTTTCCTATCATTGCTGTAACAAATTACCACAAGCTTGGTGTTTAAAACAACACCAATATTATCTTAAACTTCTGGAATCCGAAGTCCAAAATGGATCTCACTTATCTAAAATCCAGGTGTCTGCAAGGCGGCATTCCTTCTGGAGGCTCTAGGTGAGAATCTTTCCTTGCCTTTTCCGGTTTCTAGAGGCAGCCCACATTCCTTGATTTGTAGCCCTTTCCTCCAGCTTCAAAGCCAGCAAGGTCAGTCCCAGTCTCTCTCATGCTGCCATCTCTCTGGTTCACTCTTTTGTCTCCCTCTTCTACTCTTAAGGATCCCTATGATTATATTGGGCCCATCCAGATAATCCAGGATAATCTCTTTTTTTTAAGGTCAGTGGATTAGCAACCTTAATTTCACCTGCAACCTTAATTCCACCTTACCATGTAACCCAACACATTCATAGGTTCCAGGGATTAGGACATGGGCATCTTTATAAGGGCCATTATTCTGCCTGCCACAGGGACTTCCTGCCTCCTTCCCCTGCTGTCGGTTAGAACTATTTTTGGAGTGTGGGTGGAGAACTGCTGGTTAAGCATACAGATGGACCTAGTTGAAGGATGAGGAGGGTAACTGGGACAAGAAAAGAAAAGGTGGGTAAAGCATAAGAAAATCTGATAAGATGGGAGGTGAGCTTCTTGACACTCTCTAGGTAAAGGGGAGAGATTTTAAAAAGCAGGCATAAGAAATGTCAAGTAGGAAAAAAAAAAGGAAATGTCAAGTAGGACATTTCAGTGATTTCTGCAGGGCACTTTTCTCCCTCTGTGGCATCAAAGTACATTAGTGGGAGAACACGTGGTCCTTATCTAGAAGGTGCAATACGTTTGAGATATGAGCCACTCATCTCTACTGTTTCTAGATTAGCCCTTTATTATCTCTTTCTCTTAGAGCAGGGGTGGGCAAACTATGGGTTTGGCCTGCTGCCTGCTTTTAAATAAAGTTTTACTGGAACACAGCCATTCCCATTTGTTTACGTATTGTCTCTGGCTGCTTTTGTGCTACAGTGGTAGAACTGAGTAGTCGAGGCAGAGATCATGAGGCCTTCAAAGCCTAAAATACTTTATCTGGCTCTTTACAGAAAAAGTTTGCTGACCTCTAGTTTAGAGGCTCCGAACTCATTTCATTGTCATTAAGCTTGTTGCCTTTGATCTCTACGTTATGTAGCGTGTGTTAATCTTCCCAAATACAACTTTTAAGAAAGTAGTCTGGAATAATGGAAAGACCACTAAGGTCCTGCCACTAACAAGCTGTGGTATAGTAGCTAAGTCTTTTGATTTCTTGGAATCTCTGCTTTCTTATCTAGAATTGGCCTAGGCAGAAAATCTCTAAGCCTTTTTCAACTGTAAAGTTCTGTGGCTGTGTTATTTCACTATGCACTGCCATTTCCTAGCTGTGTACCTTTGGGCAGGTGACTTAATCTTTCTTTACCTTGATTTCCTCATGGGTACAATGGGAATGATAATGATACCACAGAAGGTTATTGTGAGGATTAAATGTTATCCTTCAGAGGGCTTAGAATGGTGCCTGGCATATAGTAAACACTCAGTGAGTGTCAGCAGTGCTCTTGCTGCTGCTTCCGGGCTGCTCTACTGTAGTATGCTTAAAAACTTCTGCAGATTTTCTAAGTCCTTCTCTGGTGTCAGAAGCCAGCATGCATATATTGACTCTATATTTTACGTATCACCTTTTTTGCAGTTCTCAAATCCTATTTCTCTAGGTCATCATTATATTTCCTTGGTCCCCTTCACATGTTGCTTGCTGATCTCTGTACATCACTTCCATCACCAGCATTCCTCAGCTTCTTTGATAAGATTCAGTCCTCCCCACTGGGCTTTGCTCATTCGCATTCCCATTTTTCAAGTGAGCTCAAATCTTCTCTAGTGCTTGAGGAGAATGCTGTTATCTTTATTTCCATCTTCCCTACCAAGAAAAAAAAAAATTTTTTTTTTTCTTAAGTCCAAATGCTGTTATCTTAATATATTTCCATCTTTTCTACTAAGAAGGATGGACTGAAAACCAAAAATAAACAAATAAATAAAAATAAAGAAGAAAAAGACAAACATTTGCCTGTGTAAGTTTGGTGAAGTATTGTAAGAGAGGTCCTCTCATTTTAAATGAGTTTAAGCCTCTAGGTTCATGCAAGTTACACATTAGGGTATTGAAGACATCTGTACATGTGCCATCAGAGACATTATCTTTGAGAAATTATAGGGAGCAGAAAGAATCTAGAAGACTGTAGAAAATAAAAACATTCTGGAGATTTTAAAAAGAAATTACACTCAGGCCTTTAAGCAGATGATTTATAAACTTTTAAATAAGATTGAAATAGTCAAGGGAGCAACAGTTGGGTAACCAAGAAACAATCATGGCAAACTTATCTAACCCTTTGAAGGAAGGTGAAAATATAGGCTGAGATTATGTCATTTTTGTGGAGCATTTGGTCATTCCCTCTTAGCGTTCCATTGACTGTGTGCTCTTTTCTTAGGCATTTGAATCTGCAGAACAATCACACCCAAAAAATTAGATATAATTTTTGTCAGCTATCAGTCAGGTCTCTTGTGGAACGTCACAGGGATTTTCCCTTGACCCTATCCTGTTCTCTGTTTTACCAGGGACTTGAATGAAGTCTTAAAAGCATGCTGTTTTTCATATGACATAGAGGTTGAAGAGATAACTATTATGAAAAACTACAGAATCAAGATTTAAAATTATTTTCATGGGCTAGACTGCCCAAAACAAAAAAAATTCAATGTAGTAAATTTAGCCGGTATGGGACTGATGTACATTTATGGAAAGCATACTACAGTAGAGAGGCCCTGAAGGAGCAGCAAGAGCACTGCCGACACTCACTGAGTGTTTACAATACACCAGGCACCATTCTAAGCCCTCTGAGGGATGATAACATTTAATCTCACAGTAACCTTCTGTGGTATCATTATCATTCCCATTGTACCCATGAGGAAATCAATACTGGATAGATTAAGTCCCAAGTGGAAAATACAGACTGTGTAAGAGTTCAGAAGAGCCAATCACTGAGGAATGGAGTGACTAAAGAAAAACCCACACTAAAGAAAGCCTTTCCAAATGATCTGGAACTGACCTAGGCCCCGAGGGAAGGTAGACAAAGGCAGTATTATAGGTAGAGGAGGCCACTGGGTTATATGGTTGGGGAAGAGTTTAGGTGCATAACTTATGTGGAGAGCAAGAAACATAAGCCCGTTGTGTGAGTGGGTTACTGATCAGTAAATCACATCTCTTATGTCTTACTGGCATATTGAAGTGTGAGGACATTTTGGAATAAATTGATGTTTATTAAGACATGAAAATTAATATTCTCTTTAAATAAAACATTATGAGGATCAATATCTTCTTCCTGGCCTGAATGTAAATCCAAGTATTTTGGTTCTTCTGATCTAAGTAGTTTATCTGACAAATGCTTTCTGTAAGGAGCCTAAGACTGCGCATAGTTACTTTGGATTACAAAATTCTGTCTGTATTAGAATGGTAACCACTTGTCTTCACTGTTGCCATGATTGAATTTTTCTTTCTGTCTCATGTGTTTACATTCTTAACCTTCCATTTCTGTTCTAAAAGTATGAGGCTCTTAAAAACCTGAGATGTCTCTTGCCTTTTACAGTCAGCTGGCTCAAAGAAAATTTTACAGCCTTGTAGATGAAGGAAGAAAAGGACTCTGACCTCCTGTCAGCCTCCTGACAAAGCCTGCTGATTTGAAATATAGTGCCCCACCTCCCCACCCCCACAAACACTCTTTTCTCCGTCAGACTTCCATTTAGAGTGTTTCCGAAAGTGTACATTTGAAAATAAATGTTAACAAGCAAACAAAAAACCATGCTAATATTTAATTCTTTGCCTTTGTCTTTGTTGAAGTCATTTCTCTTGTTGCTTTGCCTATCTCTTTTAATGAGAGGATATGAGTTTCAAGCATTGTATTCCTTACTGTCATGGTTTTATAATATTTAGTAAACATTAATTTTTTTAAGCCAGGAGAAAACAGATGATAAAAGCTTATTATGTTCAGAATGAACAACACTTATTGTAAGCCTCCATGATCAGAGTGTTTTTAAAGGTATATTTATTTTTTAGTTTTTAAAAACTTATAATTTTGAAATAATTATTGATTCACAGGAGGTCCTGTGTACACTTCACCCAATTTTCCCCAATGGTTACATTTTGTATAACTATAGTACAATATGGAAGTCAATGTATGTGTATAGCTTTATACTGTCTTATCACATGCGAGGATTCCTGTAACGACCATTGTAATCAAGATATAGAACTATTCACTAACCTCAGAGCTCTTCCTGCTATCCCTTTGAGCATAGTTAATTTTAAGATCAGAATTTTAAAAATGATTCATTCTAACAATGTAAACACCAGATATCAAAATAATGTATACTATTTTGATACAATGTATCAATATTAAGACACATCTGTAAGTTTTCTCAGTGGTTAAAGCCTAAGAGTTTTTAGTATCTGTAGGTCACTGCCTTGTCAGCATTTTCTGCGTGGGCATGTTGTATTTGAAGAACCAGTGTATGTTAATTGTAACAAAGCATAGAAGGCAAATTTTTCTTTTATTTTTGTTTTACTTCCCAGAACTCAAAGTTAGTTTATTATACCCAAATATAAGTGTTGAGATTTCTAAAACACATATTTTGCCAGTGGGTGGTTTCTGAAATTAAAAATTTTTTTTATTGTGATAAATCTGTATGTAACAAAACATTTACCATTTCCACATTTTTTTACATGTGCAATTCAGTGACAAAAAACAGTTTTTTAAGCAACTTTTCTTTTCCTTTTGTGGATTTTTTTCCTTAATAGTGGTATGTGCTTATATAATGGAAAAATGTGAAACAATTATCTTTTTGTTGTATTTGACCCCCAATCCCAGTAAGATTTAAAAAACTCTGTGGCTTATAACTGGCAACGTCTAAAAATTATGCAGAAAAGAAAGGAGCCACTTCATGAGAGCTCCTCATTTGAGTTAGTGTCTATGCTCCTTTTATCTCATCTCCTTAGGATATTAAAAGTGAAGGGAAAGTATATGAGCAGTTTTAGTTAAGAGTGTGAACTCCTGTAGGGCAGAGGCCATATGGAGATGTGTTGGAGGGAGGGTGATCTGGGAGGCAGGAGCTTGTATTTCTAATTATGTCATTCTAATCTTGACACAAAGGTTAAATTAGATCCTGTTTATGGGAAGCAAACATAGAGTTAAGCAAACACAGAGTTATGTAATACACAGTGGTATTATTATTAGCCAACTTTTGCATATTCTGGAAGTAAATTATTATAGTAGGTGCTCAATAAATGCTTGTTCAATAATTATGCCTGCATCAGCTCTGAAAATGCTGTTAATCATAAAGTTAATTTTAAGATAGACAAGTAGTTGATACCTCCAAGATGCAGATAAATTATGGAAAGCAGGGTAACAATGAAAGGTACTTTTTTAAGACAGAGGATGTTGCTTATATTTTCAGGAGCAGTTTTGATGGAGTTCAGAGTATGGAAGAAATGACTTCAGGGTATCAGGAAAGAAGGAGGAGAAGGGAAAGTAAAGACAGTAGGTTTAGATAGTATTTAGAGAAAGAAGAAAAAAGCCGTACTAATTGGAAGAGGCAATGAGGTCCCATAATTATTCCTACCAATATGGTAACATTTATCAGTCTACGTGTCAGGAGTCTTCCAATTTCATGGTATTTGGTATGTCACATAAGTCTTCAGGTATTTATGGCAGAGAGTATCTAACTTATTATGGGGATTATTGTTTTTTTTTGTAGTTGTACTTTAGATGAAGGTTTACAGAGCAAACTAGTTTCTTATTGAACTGTTAATACACTTATTGTTTTGTGACACTGGTTGCCAACCCCACAACATGTCAACGCTCTCACCTTTTCAACCTCACATTCTCTATTACTGACTTTCCTGTCCCTCCTGCCTTCTCATCCTTGTTGTGGAGATTATTTTTAATGGAAAATATCTAGAACTGTACTGTCCAGTACAGGGGTCTCTAGCCATATATGACCACTGAACACTTGAATTGTGGCTAGTCTGAATTGAGATGTGTGCACGTGTAAAATACACACTGGTGTTTGAATAATTAGTACAAAAAATGTAGAATATCTCAATTTTTATGTTGCTCACATGGAAATGATAATATTTTGGGTATATTATTAAAACGGACTTTGCCTGTGATTTTTTTAAAAATGTTTTTTTAATGTTGCTGCTAGAAAATGCAAAATTTTACATATGTGGCTCATATTTGTGCTTTGTTTATCTTTCTCTTGGACAACACTGGTCTAGAATGGTGAGAAAGGAGGGTGAGAGTGATAAAAGAGGGATCAAAATCTCTGGAGGGCCTGGAAGTAGATGGCCTTTTTACTACTGGCCACAAGGATGTAGTGGGTGTTCTGGTGATGCCAGTCTGTCAGTCCGCAGGGGTGCATGCAACTCCTCTCATAACCCCTCTACTGTTGGAAGCTGGGGGTTATGCCCTGATGGCAAATGACTTACAGCCAGCAATGAACTATGGTTGCTCCTTTGAAAAGGGTATATATAGTGTGGTAGCCAAATGTGGGAAACTCTGGTGGTGAAGTGGTTAAATGCTATGGCTGCTAACCAGAAAGGTCACCAGTTCAAATCCACCAGGCGCTCTTGGAAGCTGTATGGAACAGTTCTACCCTGTCCTATGAGTCAGAATCGACTCGACAGCAATGAGTTTTTTTTTTAGCCACATGTGTTACAGCACATTTTAAGGACTTGGTCAGATTTATTTTTATTTCAATCACATGGAGCTATTATTGAATATTATTTCCCACAACAGATTCTCATATTTTTAATTATTTTTGTACTGAAATTTGGTCTATTGGATTTTGACTTGTATGTCTGTGGGAGTACTTAAGATTTTGCTCATTCATCTCTCATTCATAAAAGTGACTGTGTGTGTGTGTATAACTAAAATTACTTAAGACCTCAAGGTGTTAAAGGTAAAGAGGTAACTTTTTCAATCATACTGCCATTTAAAAGGAACTTTATTATTGTTTTTTTTGATAATAGAGGTGTCAGTGGAAAACTCCTTCAGCAGACTCCATCATGTAGAAAGGACCTTGTTTTATAGAAGCATATGAAACACACAAAAATCCTTTCCATTTATTTTTTTTTTACGCATTATAGAGCAGCATGTGAAGAAGGACAAACGTTGTATCACCCACTTGTATATGTGAGGCTACTTTTTGTTTGTGAAGTCCTGGGGTGCTTTGCCCTATTTCCCTAGTGACTAATGTAAGGAGCACGATTTGTACAATATTCTTGGCATGAAAGAAGTCTACACGTGTCTTCAAAGGACCAACTGACTAAGGTTTTTAAAATCATCTCTCCATGTAAAAAAAAAAAGTTGCCATCGAGTCAATTCTGACTCATAGCAACCCCATAGGCCAGAGCAGAACTGCCCCATAGGGTTTCCAAGGAGCAGCTGGTGGATTCCAACTGCCAGGCTTTTGGTTAGCAGCTGTAGCACTTAACCACTATGCTACCGGGGCTCCAAATAATAAAAGGAAAAAGATGAAGAATCCTATATTTGAAGTGTTTTGCAACAGCGTTTTTTTTTTTTGTAATAGTTTTCAGGAAACATACAAATGACTCAGTCTATTCCAAAAACAAAAAACAAGTGATTCTTAGTTTTTCAACTATTTTCAATGATGCTATGGTACCACTAACTTATTGACTGCAACCCCCAGAAACCCAGTGCCCTTATTGACTGCAAAGATATGTGGAAATAGTGTTGGTTAGATCAAGAAGGCATGTAAGCTGAACAGAGTTCTTCCTTGAGAAATTGGAGTGGTACTGGGAATAAAATTGGTCTCTCTTTGAGTAACTGGTTTATAACATGTAAATCTGGGAACTTTGGGGGCCTTTTTTTCCTCATCTCATCTAGTCAAAAGAAGCAGAAACTGATACACAGAGAAAAAGTAGGCTGCAGGTCAGAGAGGAACAGATATTAAGAGACAAAGAGAAAATTCTGAGGGTTTTGGATTCCTTGGAGCTGAGGCCAGGCGCCATTTTTATCTTTAGGTTCCCTGAGATGCTTCACATCCTTTTAATAAATTATCTTTTATTTGCTCTAGTTAGTTTGGGATTCTGTCACTTGAACCTATGAGTCCTGACTAAATTACTTCCAGAGCATCCTTTGAATTTCCCTGTCAAGGCATTTATCACATTGTAGTGTTTTTTTTTTATCTGTCTCCTCAAAAAGACTTTAAGCTCCTTCAAGATAGGAACTGTGTTTTGTTTCTAAAGATTTCCATTACCTAGCTTAGTAGTTGCACAGTAGGTGCTCAGTAAATGTTGAATGAATGAGTGAATAAATGTTGAGCATGTCATTATACGTGCTTTTAATTTTAAATTTCTCTTATTTAATTTTTGGTTGGTTACTATATTGATATTGTTCAAAAATCAAAATACATACAAAGGTATATAGTGAAAAGGCTCCTTCCTATCATTTTCCTGTATCTGCCCAAATCATACCAGTTCTCTTTTTCTCTTCCACTTTAGATAAACACCACCGTTAGTTTTTTTGTATAATTTTTCAGAATTTATTTATGTACATATAAACAAATACAAATTTATTTTTTATTCTCTGCCTTTTTATGCAAATGGTAACATGTATATATACAGATATACACACACACTGTTTTGTCCCTTGCTTTTAACTTAATATAGCTCAGAGATTTTTTTTCCATGTAAGTACATTCGGAACTCTCTCATTGTTCTTTACAATTGCATATTATTGCATTGTATAATTGAACTGTATTTAATCTCAATTGTTGGACATTAAGGTTGCTATTACAAACAACACTATAACAAATAATCTTGTACATATGTCATTTTTCATGTGTTCAAGTATATCTAAAATAAATTACTAGAAGTGGAATTGCTGAATGAAAGGTTATGTGTTTATAATTTTATTACCAAAATAACTTTTAGAAAGCTTATACCAGTTTATTAACCCAGCAGCAGTATATAAAAGTGGCTGTTTCTCTGTAGTCTTATCAAGAGTGTATTAAGATATTTGTAGGTTTCTGTCAAGTTCCACCTCTCATAATGGTCATGTAGCTCCTGTTGGATTAACTCTTCCACAAATAACAACTGTAAACTCTGGACAAAATATGAAGCCAAATGCCTGAAGACACTGGAAAGTGATCAAAAGGAGGCAGATACTGGTTGGGGGTTGATACTTGAAAGAAGGAATGCACTGGCCTTTAACCTAAGGTAGATCTCGGTTGACATGCTGAATGGCTAAAATCCAGACAGAAAACTCATAGTCTTACTGGTTTGAAGAACTAGATAACAGAGTTCAAGATAACCACAGCATCAGGAAAATAAGAAGGGATATCCCAGAAAGAAGCAAGCCACCGAGAGAAAGCCTCAAATTCTGTATATCTACTATACCCAAAACTGCGATTGACTCCTGAGCCTGCATGTATGTGGTAGACATCAAGTAGACCAGCTAAGGATAAAATAACAAAATTGAGATTTTAAATTTTGGAGTTTGAGTTCAACCAAGCCAACTGCCTACTAAAATTTAAAAAAATCAGTAGTCTTTGAGGAACATAACAAAATTAATTCACAATGTCCAGAATATAATCCAAAATTATCAAACATGTGAATAAGCAGGAAAATGTGGCTCATACTCAAGAGAAAAGACAGTCAGTGGAGATGACACCCAAAAGACCCAGATATTGGAATTAAAAATCAACAATTTTAAAGCATCTGTTACAATTAGACTCAAGGACATAAAGGAAAATAGGCTAAGAATGAATAAAAGGATAGAAAATCTCAGAAGCTATAAAAAGTCTCAAATGGAAATTTTAGAACTGGAAAGTATAATATATGAATTTAAAAATTCACCATATGGACTTAGCACCTGACTGGAGATGATTTAAAAAAAAAAAAAAAAACAGTATACTTGAAGATATGTCAATATAAGTTATCAAATCTCAAGGGCAAAGGAAGGGGAGATTAATAACGACAAAATAAACAAAAATAGAACTCTGTTTTGGGACTCTGTTATGGACAATATCAAAACGTCTATTATATATGAAAGTTGAATCCTAAAAGGAGAGAAGAGAGAGAGCAGAAAAGTACTTGATGAAATAAAACCCAAATATTCCTAAGTATATTTGTTGTTGTTGTTAGGTGCAGTCGAGTTGGTTCCGACTCATAATGACCCTATAGACATGTATAGACATATAGACATAAATTTACAAATTCAAGAAGTTCAGCAAACCCCAACCAGTGTAAATGCAAGGAAAAAACAAACTTGGCACATCATAGTCAAAATACTGAAAACCAAACATGAAGAAAACTCTTAAGTGGCCAGAGGAAAATGACAGTTTTTATACATGTGAACAATTATTTGAGTTACCACTGACATCTCACCAAAACAGTGGAGGCCAGAAGACAATGCAAAAAACCAGACCCACTGCCGTCGAGTTAATTCTGACTCATAGTGGCCCTAAAGGACAGAGTGGAGCTGCCCCATAGAGTTTCCAAGGAGCACCTGGTGGATTTGAACTGCCAGCCTTTTGGTTAGCAGCCGTAGCACTTAACCACTACACCACCAGGGTGGACAAGACAATGCAAGGATATCTTTAAAGTGCTAATAGATTTCTGCCAAGCTGTTTGGTGGGAAATGGTATTTCAGTGTAGCTTTAATTTGCATTTCTTTTATTATGAATATGAATGAGATTGAGCATCATTTCAGAGCATTTGTATTGTGTATATATCTTCTACCTGTTTTTCTGTTGGATTTTTCATCAGGAACATTAGCTCTTGGTGATAGAGTTGCAAGCACATTTTCCTCAGTTTGTCATTTGCCCTTTGACTTTGCTGATGGTGTTTTTTTTTTTTTCCCATTAGAAGATTTTTATATTTAAGTAAAAACAAAGCAAAAATAAAAAACCAAACCTGTTGCCATCGAGTCCGTTCAGACTCACAGTGACCCTGTAGGACAAAGTAGAACTGCCTTAGGGTTTCCAAGGAGTGGCTGGTGGATTCAAACTGCCGACGTTTTGGTTAGCAGCCGAGCTCTTAACCACTGTACCACCAGGGCTCCAAAGTTAATCAGTATTTTCCTTTATAGCTTTTGAATTTGGAGTCATTAGAAAGGCATTCCTTCCTGCAAGTTTATAAAGGCAATTGTCAACATTTTCTTCTTTATGGATTCAATTTTTACATTGAAATCCTTTATTTACTTGAACTTCATCTTGAAATATGGATATAACTTTTTTTTTCTAGATGGATACCCAATTGTCCCAACACCATTAATCATCTGCTAAATGCGTTTGAGACTATTTCTGAACTTTGTTTCTGTTCTTTTAGTCTGTTGATTTAACACTAGTACTACACTACTATAATTTATTATGTATTTATAATATGCTTTACTATCTGGTGTTGCTAGTTCCCTCTCATTGCTTTTCTTCACACTTTTCCTGGTTGTTATTAATTGCTTATTTTTCCTTATGGTCTTCTGAGTTGGGTTTTTAAAGATTCCCTCAAAGCAATGAGCCCTAAACCCTACACAGGGCAGGTGTTCATTAAATATGTTCTCAGAGCCGTTTACTCTTTTATACCTTTTATCACAGGTTATAATGTCCGGGAGTGATTATTTTGATTAATGTCTGACTCACCCACTAAGCTATAAGTTCCACAAGGGCAGGGGCCATGTCTCTTCTATGTATTATATTTGTACTGCATGCCATAGTACATTTTAGGCTCTTAATACACACTAAGGAATGAATGAATAAATCTTGAGTCTTGTGGTTGAATTCTGATTATTACTCTCTGAATCACTGTAGGCAAGTTTCTTGACTGTTTTAGGCCTCAGATTTCTCATTTCTGAAATAGGTATAAATGAATTATACCTACTACACAGGGTTTCTGGGATAATATATCTTAGAATAATATATCTTAGAAAACATTTTATAAAGTATGAGTATTATATAAAAATTCTAGTTAGACTTTCACTTTCCTTTTCACATGTGGTAAATGCTTATGCATTTGCCAAGGAACAATTTCTAGACTTAGTCTATTGGTTGTCAGAGTCCGTTTGAAGAATCATCCTTACCAGATTGTCACCCAGCTAAAGTTACAGTCACTCTTCAGTGTTCTTAGCTTTTGGTTATCTAAGAGATAGGAGCAGCCAATTTCAGATGAAAGGTTGTTTGTTGACAAGATAACAATCTCTATGAAAGGATATAAAATTCCTCTTACAGAGCAGCCTGGGTTTGGAATCTGTTCTGCCCAAGATATCTACCTGTCACTTCCAAAAGAAGAGAACTATTTGTGACACAGCAGCTATTACCAGAAGAAAAACTTAGACCTAATGAATTGCCTAAGCCCAAAGCCTTGTGAGTTTAAGTTACTTGCCAACGTACTATAACTTGAATAGAGGAACGACTCACATTTATTGGTAATGCTGGGGAAATTGCCATTAAGGCAGTGGCCAGAAAGGCTGACATTTTAACAGTCGTAGGTCAGATCATTTCCTACATCTAAACAAGGAAAGATTTGACCAAGGATTGACAAAAAATCAAATTATTCTGTTCACTTGGCTGCATCTAAATGTCTCATTTTCAGCTTACAGGAAAGATTGCTATGGAAGCAATCTTTGACGTTGCAACAGAGTGACTGTAAATTGCTTTGAATAGCTTTTGGAACTTTAAATATAAAATCACAGGAAAAGTCATTGTCTGAGGTAGAATTCAGAAAATATTTTTTGCTTGTGCCTTGTTCTTCATATATTGGTTATAACTTAACTTTTACATTAAGATATATTTTTAATCATCATTTACTCAGTTCACAGAGGAAGATTAGCTTACAAGTCACAAGGAAAATCAATGGCAGAGCTGAAAAGTGAATTCTTGGGCTTTAGTTTCCAGTGTTTCCAATGCCACTGGTAACAATTGTTAAGTTTTCTTTATTCTTTCTCTGGCAAAATAAAGAATGCAGGGTAAACTTGAAAGTTGGAGATTTAAGTACTTTTTATGGTGTCCGGTGAACTAAATTCCTTTCACATTCTTAACGTTTCTTGTATTATGAATTTAGTTCTGTAAATCAGCCTGTAGTTGATAAACACAAATTTATATTAGTTCTAGGGTCAACATTTTGAGATGGGATAAAGTAGGAATTTTATGAGCATTTTTAAAAGAATGTTGTCTAAATCAGCTGCAGAATAAAAATATATTGTACAAACTAAAATAGGGCAAAAGAACTAAAGTGCAGTATGTGGACTAAAATAACTAGTTGTTCAAATGAGCCCAAGTGCTAAATATGTAATTATCTTTCCTACTACCTTATATGTACAAATGTTCTTTTATTATTATCATCTCACATTTTAATCCTTCTGTTGTCCCCCTACCAAAAAAAGAAATGATGAACCATTGAGCTTAACAAACTAAAAGTTTTGACACTGCCATTCTAACCTATAGATTGATATTTTATATAAGTAGATACAAATTACCATTTATTGATTGGTAGATGGTTTCCCCTACAAATTGAAAATGAAGAAGAAATGAATTGTTTGGCTTATCATTGCTTTCATTATCCAACTCCCTTCCCCAACCTCATCTAATCCCATCATGCTTTTTAAAGACTTGTCTCAACAGCTCCAGGAGTGACTCAATAATGTTCCACGTAGGTGTAGTAACCATTTCAGCGTTCACATCCTACCCACAGGGATCGAGAAATTGCTCACAAATGAGAGTTTCTGGATGACCTTTGCTCAGGATTAGCGCTTGCTTGCTCCAGTCACACTGGCCTTCTCACTCTTCGTTGAATATACAGCATACTTCTGCATCAAGCCAATTGCACTTACTGCTTCTTTGTCTAAGTTTTTCCTCCAGATTCCACATGGCTTGCTTCCATGTTCCATGAAAGGGAAGTGATCTGCTATGTCAAAATGCTGCTGATAAGATGAGGCTGAGAAATGACCGTTGCATTTGGCAATAGGGAGGCCGTTGGTGACCTTGATGAGCTGTTTTCGTGGAGTGGTGGGGAGGAAAGGCTGACTGGAGAGGGTTAGGAGAGAATAATAAAAGAGGAAATGTAGACCTTAAATATAGACTATTTCTTTCTAGAAGATTATTTTGTAAAGTGGAACAGAGAAATGAGATAGAAGCTGAAGGAGGATATGGAGTAAAGAAGACTTTTTTCTTTTTTAAATGATGTTTGCATGCTAATGAGAGTGAGTGAGTAGAAAGGGAAATTTGGTTATATAGGAGAGAGAGGATGGGGATAATTGTTGGGAACATGCATTCTTTGATTGATGAGTGTTCTTTCCTGTATATCACTGTACACAGCACTAAGGGAAGACTTTTCTGTTCTCCTCCCCATACCTTCATACCCCCACTGAGTTAGGTGCCCTTCTTATAAGCTCCCATGTGATGCTGTACTGTTGGAATCAGCTCAACAGCAAAGGGTTTATACTTATCCTTTCCATAGTATGATTCCTTGTACTTAAAAACAGACTCTTCTTTTAGGTCTGGCTGTGTCTTGGTCCAAAGAACCACACTTAATATGGTATGCTAGTTCTGGAGTCTTCCAGGAGTTTAACATAATATCAAAAACATAGCTTTCTGGTAATCTTGTACTATAGAAGGCAAGAACTACATTAAAATGTTTTATAAACCTTCTCCCATCTTCCCTCCACTCCCCATGCTGAGCTGTTTGTGGATCCTCAGGTGATTTTAACTATTCCCTCAAGGATTAGATTGTGAGCAGCCTACACATATTGGTGTTCTGTCCTGAGTACTCACGGTAACCCCAGTATAACAGAATGAAACGTTGTGGACTCGACAGCAACTAACGGCAACAATTCTGAGAACAGCTGCTGAGCTGTAAGCACCAGTCTGTTTCTCAACATTGACATTCTCAGTGGCACAGTGGTTTCCATGACCTTTTGTGGACTCCCTCAGCTTTGGTCCTATCCATTCAATTCTCTTATTTCTGCCCTTTCTGTTCAGGGTTGGGCTTGTGGTGATGAAGAAGTGCTTGGTTCTTAGCCAGAGATTTATGTAAGTTAAAAGATGTTGTAAACAGTAAAACAAACAACCAAATGACTGTCAGTTGTCATTGTTATCTTCTGAGCTCAAGGTTTATGTCTCTGTCTGTATTTTCAAGGTTTTAGGTCAGAGTTTTAAAATTAAGGCCAGGACCTTGAAGCCAGTTGCTAGGGTGTTTGTAGAAAGGAATGGTGATTGTCATAGAATCATCTGTAAGTGGTGTGCATGCATGCTTATGTGTGGTCATCCATCTATCCATAAAAAATATTTTTAAGTGCTTGCTATATTTAAAGATGTGTTTTTGGAGAGTTTGAGTTGCCAATTTTTTTTGCAGAGGGAAAGGCAGTGGAGATACAGGAGCTCTTTAGCAGTCAAAATATGAGAGGATAGAGATCCACTCTATAGAGTAGTTCTAGATCATCCACGAAGTTCTTTCTTCAAACAAAATGTAATGGCGGAACCCCGTATGTCAAAACCAAAGCTGAACGGCATGCTTGCAGTGAGATACATACTAGCTCAGCACCTATCCTTATTGCCTTTACAGAGACTGCTTGGACGCCCTGGGTCTCTGCATAGCCTAGTTGGAAAGCCGCTTCTCTAGACTATGACAAAATTTTAAAAAAGTGATTCTTTAACATTTTCCATCATAAAAATTGAGAGGGAACCTTTTTTTTTTTGTTTTAAACATGGGTTCTGTCTTTTAAAAAACAGAAACTCTTATGTACAGCTTAATTATATGCTTGAAATTGCCAGACCTTTATACTTCTTTCCCATGGACACTAGCTCATAGTGGAAATTACTGAAAATTATTAGTTGATGATAATGGTCCTCACAAACTATTCAGAGATTAGAATCTCATTTGGCATACCCACTGATGTAGTGCTTTATGTGGGTAGAGTTTGACCTTCGTATGTACCTCCAGACACATTATAAAGGATGGCAATATGTATCATCAGCCTTGTGGGTTATAAATATTGTGGGTTATGAAGTGGTCTGAATGCTTCAGTAAAATGAATCATAAGAGGCAGGTCTGTCTCTATTGTTTGGATTTTTTAAATCATAATCATACATTCATGTATTCTTTTTATACTTTTAAGAAACAAAAAGGTAATATCAGTACATTATAATTTTATTGTACATTTAAAATTCAGATTTGAAAAATTCTAATTGTGCTTTTTAGTAACTAATAATTTAATAATTCTTTTCTGATCCTCTGCTACTTCTCCAACCTTCTTTTGTTGTCTAATGTTAGGAAACCTAGATTCAGGATGCCTGCATCTTGAACAGGTTGAACTTATGGCCTAGGCTATAATTGTTCCTTTACATCTATTTGTGACTTTAATTTTATTATTACTTTCTTTTTACAGACTGGTGAGTTTTCAGCTCGTTTTCTTTTGAAGTTGCCAGTGGATTTCAGCAATATTCCCACATATCTTCTCAAGGTAAAAATATGTGATTATCAGTATGAGAATATAAATGAGCATTTAAATTAATAATTTAACTCTGAATATTTGTAGGGCTGGTTTGCTAGCATTTTGTTCAGATGATGTATTCTATTAAAAATATTTATTGCATGAAGATCTGTTCTGTTATTTTGTTACCTAAAAGCTAAAATAGTAGCTTTAAAAGACATTTAGAAATGAGCTTTCCTTGTAACATTAGGGTAAGTAAATTAAACCTTAGAAAAATCACTTTTATTTAATAATCTTATTGGGGTGAAAGACTTATAGAAATTGACTAATATGCGTTCTGTCTTTAGGTGGGATTTCATATTAACTATGCTATGCTAGGGGTTTTGTTTGTATGCTAAAGGGCGTATCATTTTCTTTATGTCAGCAGTTGATCACAGGCATCTGCAGAATTGTGCTGTTCTATTAGAGAGACCCAGGATCCCATTAGGCCAGTATATGGCATTCTTTAAAATTTTATGGAGGCAGGATATGCCCTGGGAAGCAGCTACTCTGGGGAAGGGTCTGCAAATGCTTTGTGGACAAGAGGTGGAATCCAAGTGACTAGGCCATGGTCAGTGTCAGAGAAAGGTCTGGGACCAAGTTCAGAACAGGAAGCCTTAAGACAAAGGCCTAAGATGAGGATTTTGGCTGTAATTTAAGGCCCTCAGCCCTGGCCACATTATCCTTTGGATTGTGAGTAGGCTGGAATGGGCAGGTATTATGGATTGAATTGGGGAACACCCCAAAAAGATATGTTGAACTCCCAACTTCTGGTGACTCTAACTAGAAATAGGGTCTTTGAAGATGTTATCAGTTAACATGAAGTTATCCTGGAGTAGGGTAGGTCATAATCTAATATGAGGTCTTGATATCTAATGAAATTTGTTCTGCTGGGTTTTGGACTTGCTTGGGACCCGTGACCCCTTTTTTTCCTCTAATTTCTTCCTTTTGGATTGGGAATGTCTATCCTATACCTGTTCCACCATTGTATTTTGGAAGTAGATAACTGGTATTCTAGGTTTCACAGGTCCACAGATGGAAAGGAGTTTTATACCAATAAACAATAAATTATACAACAAACAACCTTTGTAAGAATGGGATTATATTATACATGCTTTACAAAATATTTAAATTGAATTTTAATGTAATAGAAGAAAATCAAATTGAAGTGATAATTGAAGGAATTGGTACTTGAACTTCGATAAATGTTTCTTCACCAAATGAGAGTTTTTTTTCCTAAAGTTCACTCTAAATGTTTCTTCACCAAATGAGAGGTTTTTTTCCTAAAGTTCACTCTAAAATTAAAAATAGATTATCAAGTATATTAAAAAGGTTAGAAACATTATCTCTTTTTGTTTTATTTCATGTAAAATATTTGTTTTAGTCAAGATGAATTGATACCCTACTTTAAAATCTCACCTTGAGATTTTTTACCTTACTAAGGTTTATAATGTTAATATTATATGCAATAATTTTCCACTTGTTTAGTTTTAGGTCTATATCTAAGTGGATTTAGTATCCACCACTACTCCTTTTATCATAACTTCTCCATCTCTATGTTTTTATTAACTTCCCATTTGGCAGATTTCACTGTTAAGCTTTTTTTTTTTTTTTCCTAAAAATACCCTATGAACACCATGTTCCCTGTATTCTTACTTTTAATGTTGAAAGACAACCTAACTGGGTATAATACGCTTGGGTCATGTGCCCTTTCCCTTAGAACGCTGTAGGTGTTATTCCATTGTCCAGTGATACTTAATATTGTTTTGGAGAAGTTGAAGGCCAACCAGATTGTACCTCAATTGGTTGACTTGTCTTTTCTGCTTGGGTGGCTGACTTTTTTTTTCTTCTTTATTCCCAAAGTTTAATGTGTGTCCCATTCAGCGACATTTGGGAATTATTTATTGAGTGCTTGATCATTCTGCATTAATTTTTCCTGTTATATGTTATGCCCTTCATCATCAATAAGCAAATTTAAGTTCTTCCTTCATTTTAGGGAAGATTTCTTACATTGTATCTCAGAATACTTTTTTGGAGTCATTTGTTGGTTGCAATAGTTTTTTGTAGCAGAGACACCAAGTATTCTTTTGTCGAATTGTTTTTACGATTTATGTTTATTAATTTTTCTCTATTTGCCTTTATCACTTTGTTTTCCCTGTGTTTACCGTGAATATGTCAATTTTTTTTGGCATTAAGTCAATTTCCAGCTGAGCTTGTTTCAGTTCTAGCTGTTTATTAGATTGATAAGTACTAAATCAGAACTTCCTTTTTATGACTGAATAATATTCCATTGTATGAAAATATCATGTTCTACTTACCTGTTCATCAGTTGATGGACGTTTGAATTATTTCTACTTTTTGGCTATTATGAATAATGCTGTTTTGAACATTTATGTACAATGCAGCTATTTCTTAACTGCTTCCACTGGCTTTCCCTTACGATCTGTCTTAGTTGAATAGCAACTAGAATGATTTTTAAAAAATCAGATTATGTGCCTTTTCTGTTCAGTATCTTTCAGTGGCTTCCCATCTCATTTAGAAAGAACATTCCAACTCCTTATCCTGGTTTACAAAGCTCTGCATGAGCCACTGCCTATTATTCTGATATCGCTACTCTCTCCTTTTCCCACTGTGCTTTTACCAGTTGTCCATTTTTATGTTTCTCAGACATATCCCACTGTAGGGCCTTATTTAGGGCCTTATTGTTCATTGGAATACTTTTTTCTGTATTCTTCACATAACTGTTTGTTGTTTTCCATTGTTTCAGTTCAAGTGTTACCTTCACAGAGGGCCCTTCCCTGATCGTACCATCTGAAGTAGCTACCCAGTCACTATCTTTATATTCACCCATTTTAATTTTCTCAATAGCATTTACTGTATAATCTTATAGTTTTCTTTTATGTCTATGTCCACAGTGCTTAGAGCATGCCTGGTATGTAGTACGCCCTCATAAATATTTATTAAATTTAATAAGAGATGAGAATTGAGCTGTTGTTGCTATTATAATCTGAAAATTAAAAAAAATTATTTTCCCCCTGCCTAAACAGCATGAGTAAAGGCCTGGAGGTAAGAGAATATGATGTGGTCTTGGAACTGCTAGTTTGTGAGGTGGAGGTTGGTGAGAGGTGAGGCTGGAAATATAAGGCAGGCCAGTTCATCATAACTATGCCTGCAGTTTGGGTTAACTCCCATCAAGTATACTGTGTACCTGGACTACCATCATATAGTTCAAATATGGCTTCTTATTTGTTATAGTTGTTAAGCTAAACCTTGCCACATAATTCCCTGGATTTTACTTTTTCTATAAATATGTAAATATTTGGTAAATAAACCATACCTGATATGAGATCTTTTTGAGGCTGGAGTTAGCTAATCATATTAACCTGAGGCAAGTAAGTAGCGTGAGCGCACAGGTTATGAAGCTGATGTAAAGACGTGGATCAGGACATAGCAAGAGTGGGGGAGACAGAGCAGAGCATGGCCCTGAGATGCAATTATAATGTGTTAGCCTTGTTTACTGCTTTTGAGCCCAACATGGCTACCGCTGTGGTCATATTTTCCTCCAAACAGAATGCCCTAACCCATTTCTGTTCAGGTAACGTATAGCCTATACTACTTTCAAATCCAAATCATTGATGATGCTTTCTTTGGTTACTCTAACCAGGGTGATCTCTCTGTCTCTGAGTTTTTTTTTTTTATAGCCACTGTTCATTTTTTTTCTTATCACTTTGCTACTTTGAATTGTATAATGTTTTAGGTATCAATTAGAGTGTTATAGAGAAAAATCGTAAATGTGGTTTTGCCATAGACCATTACGCAATGATAAAGTAGATTGTATTTTATAAATATTTGTTGAGCATACAAAGTTTTCATGCTACTTTATTAACTAGCATTATGTATTCTATCTTATCCCAGCTAGTGCTGTACATTGGTCTCCTTCTTAAGCCCTAGCAGGCTTCTAGTATGTCTCTTTCCCAGCTTGGTCTCTGCCAAACACTTGCTGTTGAAGTGACCTAATCTGGAACATACATTAAAAAATATGATTTTAATAAATGCAGTGTGATATACTGTATTGGACCCTGAAATCAAATGAGGACATTGGTGGAAAAGCTTATGAAGTTCAAGTAATGTCTGGAGTTTAGTTAATAGTAATGTAACAATTTTGTTTCTTAGTTTTGACAAGTGTATCAGGGTTGTAAGATGTTAAGAAAGGGGAAGTGGGCAAGGGGTATACAGGAATTCTCTGTTCTATCTTTGCAGTTTTTCTGTAAATCTAAATTAATTCCTAACTTAAAAAAAAAAAACTAGAAGGTTATTAAAATATATTTTTACAGTTTATAACAAAATTCAAGGAGCCCTGGTGGTATAGTGGTTAAGTGCTTGGCTGCTAACCAAAAGGTCGGCGATTCGAACCCACCAGCCGCTTCGGGGTAGAAAGACATGGCAATCTACTTCCATAAAGATTGCAGCCTTGGAAACCCATGAGGCAGTTCCACTCTGTCCCATAGGGTTGCTAGGTTCTGTATCAACTCCACAGCAATGGGTGTAACAAAATTCAAATAAGAAAACATGAAATGGTTTCTAATCTTACATTCTTAATAAACAACTAGCCTATAGAAAATTGTTATAATTTTCTTACTTCCATCGTGGTTTCCAGGTTTCTAGGAATGATATTCCTATTTTTCCTGTATATTAATGTGTGATTATATAATTTCATTCTAATGTAAGAAGATTTCTGCTTTCCTGATTTGATGTTGTTCAGAGAAAGAATGGTATTTATAACTGTCTAGAGAGAAGATAAAATCATTGTATAAGTTGCCCAGCATATGGTAGTACTTAATAAATAATATTAGGTAATAATCTTGATAATTATTGAAAGTATGGTCAGGTAGAGTATAAACTATAGACCAAAGAAAAGATTAGAGAACCTTTTTTTATGCATTCTACCTAAGAGGAAACACTTTCTTTTTTTCTCCTAAGTAAAACATGGAATTTTTATGCCTCATTAAACTTTTATTTTTAATTTCCAGTTGACTAGTTTTCCACTCTGTACCTAAGGGTTGTGAAGTCCAAATGATAATGGAGTTCAGCAACTTATCAGTTTCTCCACATCCCTGTTGTGGAAAATACATGTATTAGATCTGTGATCATCAAGCATAATTAATTTGGTTTCAGTAATTACTGTGCTCTATCGGAACAACAAGCAATCTCCTTATACAGACTCTCTGACCTCATGTATGTATTTCAATTAAAACTCTATTTTGGCTTATTTAAAACCAAATTCAGTAGTATATGAGAGTACAGCATTCATATGGCCAACTTAATGCACAATTTACAATTACAGTTTTGTGTCGATGAGAGTTTTCAGTTTGAGTGGTTTTCCTGATTATTTGAAATTGATGTTGCTCTGCTGTGTTCCTGAAGATCAAAGGAAAAAATACTTGGTTCTAATCTATCTAATTTTACTTTTCTTCATATGAAATTTCCATGTTTTACATTTTAAGAATTTGAACTTCCTGTTAATGTGCCCTTACTTTCCTTGCCAGTCAGATAGGAGAAAGGTGGAACTCATTTGGCAAAATTGGAAAGATTTTTTTCTCACCAAAAGTACTATGAAGTGGCTTCTCTCCTATAGATGAAAAGCCTACATTGCAGCACTAACATCTTTGTGGATCTTAAATTCATGCAAAGGGAGTAAAATGACAAGAGTGACAGAGAGAGACAGAGACCCTTGTATAACACAAAATAACAGTAAAACAAACAAACAAAAAAAAGTACTAGTGTATCAGAAGTAATCCAGTATACCTGTTGAGTAGTTTAAGATCTAAGTTCCTAAAATCATTGTACCATAACCTTGGGACACTTGGGTATGCTCTTCAAAGGATGTTTGCATTAGAAACTGCTTTGTCCATTATTCACATTTGGATGCTCCTCACCTAATTACCAGGATAGTCTAAGTCCCAAAATAAACACCCTGAATTCCTAGGGTTAGAATACTCTTCACTAGCATCAATGTAGTTTTGCCTCACCATTCTAAGGAAATGAAAGGAAAAATAGACCTTTTAAATACTGAGATAGCACTGAGTTTGACTACAGTGAAATTTCATTACAATGTGATGAAAACTCTCATCCACTCGTAGTTTATATTAGCAAGTATCTTAGTTATCTAGTGCTGCTATAACAGAAATACCACTTGTGGATGGCTTTAACAAACAGAAGTTTATTCTCTCACAGTTTAGGAGGCTAGAAGTCCGAATTCAGGGCACCAGCTCCAGGGGAAGGCTTTCTGTCTCTTTTGGCTCTGGGGGAAGGTCCTTGTCATCCATCTTCCCCTGGTCTAGGATATTCTCAGAGCAGAGACCCCAGGTCCGAAGGATGTGCTCCACTCCCAACCCTTTTTTCTTGGTGGTCTGAGGTCCGTCCTTCTCCTCTCTGCTCTGTTCTCTCTTTTATCTCTCAAAAAAGATTGACTCAAGATGTGACCTAATCCTGTAGATTGAGTTCTCCTCATTAGCATAACTGCCTCTAATCCTGCCTCATTAACATCATAGAGGTTAGGATTTGCAACACTAGGGTAATAACTTCAGATCACAAAATGGAGGACAGCCACACAGTACTGGGAATCATGGCCTATCCAAGATGACACACGTTTTTGGGGGGCGAAGTTCAATTCGATCGCTAACACAAAAACACAAACAAAGTATACCTATTTTATCCACAAGAGAATCCTTTGATGTTGGAAAAAAAAAAAAAAACAAATATTCAGTGACATGATTTTGCTTAATATTTTACTCTAGGCACATATGGATCTTACATGGGATGGGGTAATTCTGAAAATGAAGCTGGAATTTAGAGTCTATTTTACTCTTGGGTTAGATAAATCATTTACATAAAAGCTTAGTCAGTGGAAAAATACATATGTATTAGTTAGCATTCTTTATTGTGGGTGATAGAAAACCAGCAGAAACTAGTATAAACCAAAAAGGAAATACAACATAAATCCTCTGCTTTCCTACTCCACATAGCAGAAAGCCGGTCCCATGTTGTATAGTTTACAGATCAGGCCAGACCAGCTTTCTCACATCTGTCCCAGCTGGGCTCAGGTGTGCACCTCTGAACTTCTCAACTGTATGTTCATAGGGAGAAATAGTGGTCCTCAGAATAAAAAAGGGTCTTGTGGAACTGATTAAAGTGTTAAGTATTCACTATATTATTAAACCAAAGAAAGATTTTGTTGTTTCACTTAATTAAGGAAGAACTTGTTATTAGAAAATGCTGTTCTTTATTTTCTTTAGGGTGTGGTGAAAATCGACTTATGTACATTCCTGTCTTTATTCTTGTCCTAAGGAGCCCTGGTGGTGCAATGGTTAAGTGCTTGGCTGCTAACTGAAAGGTGGGCAGTTTGAACCCACCAATGGCTCCATAGGAGAAAGACCTGATGATCTGCTTCCATAAAGATTACAGCCAAGAAGACCCTGTGGGGCAGCTCTACGTTGTCACTTGGGTTCGCTATGAGTCAATATTGACTTGACGGCAGCTAACAACGTTCTTGTCTTGAGAATTATTGAACCTAATAATATGATGCTAAGTAAGAAAGCTTTTTTTCTGGAAAGCTATGCTTTCTGATGAGATAGCTACAGAATGTTTCTAGTTGTCTACTGAAGTTTTTTTATCACTCGAACAACAAGTACTCAGAAACTAAGAATACGGTGTTTGAGAGAGAAGAGACGCTTACTTGTAAATATGATGTTTGAATTGGCTTCTTAAAATAATGAGCCAGTTTTATATAGAATATAGTGAAATTAATATCCTATGGTTAGGAACCTCTTCAGCAGCACCTTACAGAAATATCTAGGAAATTGCTGGATCCCACTGAACTGGAAGATTAAATAGCAATTATTTTCTGCTGAAAATAGATATGACAAAATAACCTTTCCAAAAAATCAGTGTTAGCTTTTCTTCATTGGATGGGAAAAGACCATAATTGTTTATATAGTTTAAACACTTGCTAGAGTGTCTCAAAACTAGGTGCCATGGAGTCCTACCCCAGGCCAGAAGGAGGGCTATGACTAATTTACTGTGGCTGAAGTACTTGGACTTCTAGTTTCTACAGTAATCGTATTGGCATCATTTAGCATCACACAGCAAGCCCATTCATTTATCCTGATGGAGTACTTGCTGCAATTTAGTCCACCATGGAATCTGAATCATAACACTATATGGAAAGGAATTAAGGGTGAAAAAGTAAAAACAGGCCATCTGTCTCAGGAGATGAGCTCTCATCCTTCTTCTGAAGCCACTTTAGCTGTATTGATCGGTCTGGGCATACTCAGTGCAGGTAGAAACATATAGATCACTCTGCCAGGCAGAGGCAGAAAGTAGAAGTTAAGATCAGGTTAGCAAAACAGGTTTAGGAGCCTGAGACAGACAGACAGTTATAGTGAGAAATCCAGGTTGTAAACATTCAAGGTCTGAGCAGGTAACTGACATGGTGGAGAACATCCGAGAGTCCTTGTGTGCTGAGGTTATCCTGTGTAGGAGCTGCCTCCTCTGCCCATTATTGGCTAGCATGTTCCACTGCTTATAGTCAGTCTGGTTTCTAATCATACCTAGATTTGCAAACTCAGATGCTACAGGGGCCAGGCAAGTAGTAAAAAGGAGTGAATCTAGCTTGATATAATTAATTGGGAAATGATGAGAACTGTAGTGAACCAGCAAGTGTATACTTCATCTAAATGCAGCAGCTGCTACTCAACTTCAGAGTTCTTGCCATGTGAGTGCATGGACATAGTGTTGCCAGATATGCAGATGTTATTAAAAGGAGCCCAAAATCTCAGGTTTTCATTTTTTAATATGAAAAATGCTTCCTTTTGTGTGATGGTAATGAATAAAAAAAAAAAAAAAAAATTTTTTTTTTTTTAAAATGAATAAATACATTAAAAACAGTGTGCAGGCCTATCGTGCATTTGTTGTGGCCTGTGGGCTCATTTGTGACCCTTGCCCTAAAACCTCACAGTCTGATAGCCGGGTGGGCACCAGAATGATGTTCTGAAGAGCATCTCAGGTACAGTTCCCCACAACACAAGGTGGTCATTCATTACCTTTAGATGGAGAGACGCTGATTCTGAACAAGGAAACCATTCTGTTCATAAGACTACTAAACGTGTAACCAGAGCCACTAACTGGAAGATGACTGCCGTATAATTTATTAGAGAGAGCAGTTTAGACCCAGATTTTTAGGTGTTCCATTGTTGTTAGGTGCTGTCAAGTCAGTTCTGACTCATAGCGACCCTGTGTACAACAGAATGAAATACTGCCTGGTCCTTTGCCATCCTCACAATTGTTATTATGCTTGAGCCCATTGTTGTAGCCACTGTGTCAGTCCATCTCATTGAGGGTCTTCCTCTTTTTTGATGACCCTGTAGGTGTTCTGGGGCATAGAAAATACATTTTAAAATTATCTCCTTAAGTGTATGTTCTTGTGTTTTTCATTGCTATGTGTGATATAATAGAATCCTGTTTGGATTCTTACTGAATACTGTGATCGTTAATGTTGTATGTCAACTTGGCTAGACTGTTGACAGTTGTGATGTAGTCTGGCAGTCGTATGACGATGTGATCACTTCAGTAATGAGATTTGGTATAACGCGATCACCTCCATGATGGGATCTGCTGTGAGTAGTCAGTCAGTTGAAATGGAATGTCCTGGGGGGTGTGGCCTACATCAAATGTTAGTGGACTCTCTGGCAAGGCTTGTGGGCTTTTGCTTGCTCTGGACCTGCAGCTGGTTCCTGATTGTCTGACCTGTGGCTCTTGGGACTTCAGCTATCAGTTTACCTATGGTCTTGCCTTCCAATCTTGGGATTTGTTGGTCTTCACAGCCTGTGAACAAGAGCCCTGCTGTCTGACCTGCAGATCTTGGGTTTGCCAGCCCCGGTGGCTACATGAATCAGGAGAAGCCTCCAGCCTGACCCATGAGTTTGGGGTGTTCCAGTATCTACAACTGTGTGAGCCATTTCTTTTGTAAAAATTTCTCTATATAGATATTTTAAAAGCTTTAACGGTTTTGCTTCTCTAGAGAACCCAGCTTAAGGCATTTGGTACTGAGATTGGTTCTAGAGAAACAAAATTATAAGGATGAGTGTTCTAAATTGGTTCTCAGGTCTGGTTATTCTTAAAGCTATTGATGACTCTGCTTCCATTAGCAAAGAGGGCACTGCTAATCCATGACGTGAAGTGGCAATAGAAACTCAAAATATCTCCAGCAAATCAGGTATTGGTCAAAGTTGAGGCTCTGGGTGATGGTATGTTTGATACCTTTCTACATTTTTGTCATAATGAGAAGTATAAGGAAGCTGGCTAGTTGGTCCTACTTTCGCTAAACAAAGTGGTGAAAGAAAGATGAGCTCAGGGCTTCAGAGTCAAAGCTCAAGTGCCACATAAACAACCTCTAAAGTTTCCCCTTGTTCCTTGAAAAGTCTTATTTCTTGTAGTAACAGAGCTGATATTGTTGAAAACCAAACCCAGGGTCTTATCATAAGGATGGCTGAATTACAGCACCAACTCAATTCCCAAACTTGAGAGGTATCTGAAGTTAACAGTCAGGCAGACTTGGAAATGGGAATACTGCTGTAGAAGTTAGAGACTGAGGAGGAAAAAAATGGGAGCCAGGCTTCTTTCTGTTCCTTAATTTATACTCTAGAGTGGTATTCAGAAGTGTCCTAGTGGATGACAGAAGGAGAACCCCGGTAGCACAGCACCCCCCAACCCTCCCAGTATTCTGAGGTACTTATAACTACTACAACAGACAACCTAGAATGGGCTTGGTATGGTTTTTTAGTGCAGGACCGCAGATCCCTAAGTATTGATTTTGGCTTCAAGTGACAATAGAATCTATGGAGAACTCTTGGAATTGTTAGTTGCCATCAAGCTGATTCTTACGGTGACCCCATGTGTACAGACTAGAACTGCACTTATGGGATTTTCAAGCTGTTACCTTTCATCCCCCACATGTCTGTCAGTTTGTCATACTGTGAGGGCTTGCATGTTGCTGTGATGCTAGGAGCTATGCCACCAATATTCAAGTACCAGCAGGGTCACTGTCTTAGTTATCTAGTGTTGCTGTAACAGAAGTACCACAAATGGATGGCTTTGACAAACAGAAGTTTATTTTCTCACAGTAAAGTAAGCTAAAAGTCCAAATTCAGGGCATCAGCTTCAGGGAAAGGCTTTCTGTCTCTGTTGGCTTTCTTATCAATCTTTCCCCAGACTAGGAGCTTCTCTGCACAGGGACCCCAGGCCCAAAGGACACGCTCTGCTCCCAGCACTGCTTTCTTGGTGGTATGAGGCTCCCTGTCCCTCTGCTCACTTTTCTCTTTTATATCAGAAGAGATTGCTTCAAGACACAATCCAAAGTTGTAGATTGAGTCCTGCCTCACTAACCGCAATTGCCACCCATCCTCCCTCATTAACATCACAGAGACAGGATTTACAACATATGGGAGAATCACACAATACCAGGAATCATGGCCCAGCTAGATTGATGCACACATTTTTGGGGGGACGTAATTCAATCCATGACAGTCACCCATGGAGGACAGGTTTCAGCTGAGCTTCCAGATTAAGACAGACTAGGAAGAAGGACCCGGCAGTCTACTTCTGAAAAGATGTAGCCAGTGAAAATCTTATGAATAGCAGTGGAACATTGTTTGGTACGGTGCTGGAAAATAAGCCCCCCAGGTTGGAAGGCACTTAGAAGATGACTGGGGAAGAGCTGCCTCCTCAAAGTAGAGTCGTCCATAATGACATGGATGGAGTCAAGCTTTCGGGACCTTCACTTGCTGAAACAGCATACCTCAAAATGAGAAGAAATAGCTGCAAACATCTGTTAATAATCTGAACATGGAATGTACGAAGTATGAATCTAGGAAAATTGGAAGTCATTAAAAATGAAATGGAACACAGAAGCATTGATATCCTAGGCATTAGTGAGCCGAAATGAACTGCTATTGGCTATTTTGAATTGGGCAAATGTATAGATGCTATGCCGGGAATGACAACTTGAAGAGGAATGGTGTTATAGTCATCATCAAAAAGAACATTTCAAGATCTATCCTGAAGTACAATGCTGTCAGTGATAGGATAATATCCATATGCCTACAAGGAAGACCAGTTAATACAGCTATTATTCAAATTTATGCACCAACCACTAAGACCAAAGATGAAGAAATTGAAGATTTTTACCAACTTCTGCAGTATAAAAGTAATGGAACATGCAGTCAAGATGCATTGATAATTACTGCAGATTGGAACGTGAAAGTTGGAAACAAAGAAGAAGGGTTGGTAGGTGAAAAATATGGTCTTGGTGATAGAAACAATGCTGGAAATCGCATGAATTTTGCAAGACCAACTACTTCTTCATGGCAAATACCTTTTTTCACCAACATAAATGGTGACCATACACATGGATGTCACCAAATGGAATACACAGGAATCAAATTGACTATGTCTATGGAAAGAGACATGGAAAAGCTCAATATCATCAGTCAGTACAAGGCCAGGGGCCCACTGTGGAACAGACCATCAATTGCTCATATGCAAGTTCAAGTTGAAACTGAAGAAAATTACAAGTCAACAAGAGCCAAAGTATGACCTTGAGTATATCCTACCTGAATTTACAGATCATTTCAAAAATAGATTTGACAGGTTGAACACTAATGACCAAAGACCAGACAAGTTTTGGAGTGACATCATACATGAAGAAAGCAAGAGGTCATTAAAAAGATAAGAAAGAAAGAAAAGACCAAAATAGATGTCAGAAGAGACTCTGCAAGTTGCTCTAGAACACCGAGTAACTAAAGTGAAAGGAAGAAATGATGAAGAGAAAGAGCTGAACAGAAGATTTCAAAGGGTGGCTAGAGAGGACAAAGTGAAAGTATTATAATGACACATGCAAAGAGCTGGAGATAGAAAACCAAAAAGGAAGAACATGTTCTGCATTTCTCAAGTTGAAAGAACTGAAGAAAAAATTCAAGCCTTGAGTTGCAACACTGAAGGAGTCCATGGAGAAAATACTAAGTGACTCAGGAAGCATGAAAAGAAGTTGGAAGGAATACACAGAGTCACTATACCAAAAAGAATTGGTTGACATTCAGCCATTTCAGGAGGTACCATATGAGGAGAAGCCAGTGGTACTGAAGGAAGAAGTCCAAGCTGCTCTGAAGGCATTGACAAAAAACAAGGCTTCAGTCGACAGAATACCAACTGAGATGTTTCAGCAAACGGATGCAGCACTGGAAGTGCTCACTCATCTATGCCAAGAAATTTGGAAGACAGCTACCTGGCCAACTGACTGGAAGAGATCAATATTTATGCCTATTCCCTAGAAAGGTGATCCTACCAAATGTGGAAATTATTGAACAATATCATTAATATCACATTTAAGTAAAATTTTGCTGAAGATCATTCAAAAGCAGCTGCAGCAGTACGTCAACAGGGAACTGCCAGAATTCAAGCCAGATCCAGAAGAGGATGCGGAACCAGAGATGTCATTCCTGGTGTCAGATGGATCCTGGCTGAAAGCAGAGACTACCAGAAAGATGTTTAAGAAAGATGTTTACCTGTGTTTTATTGACTGTGCTAAAGCGTCCTACTGTGTGGATCATGACAAATTATGGACAACACTGTGGAGAATGAGAATTCCGGAGCAGTTAATTATGCTCATGAAGAATCTGTACATGGATCAAGAGACAGTTGTTTAAACAAAACAAGGGGATACTGCATGATTTAAAGTCAGGAATGGTGTGTGTCAGGTTTGTATCCTTTCACCGTACGTATTCAATTTCTGTGCTGAGCAAATAATCCAAGAAGCTGACTATATGACGAACGGGGCATCAGGATTGTTGGAAGACTCATTAACAACCTGCATTATGCAGATGACACAACCTTGCTTGTTGAAAGTGAAGAGGACTTGAAGCACTTACTGATGAAGATCGAAGACCACAGCCTTCAATACCGATTACACCTCAACATACTTGTTAACTCATTGCTGTCGAGTAGATTCCGACTCATAGCAACACCTAAGATAAAGAAAACAAAAATCTTCACAACTTGACCAATGAGCAACATCATGATAAATGGGAAGGAGTTTAAAGTTGTCAAGGATTTCATTTTACTTGGATCCACAATGAACACCCATGGAAGCAGCAGTCAAGAAATCAAAAGATGCGTTTCGTTGGGTAAATCTGCTGCAAAAGATGTCTTTAAAGTGTTGAAGAGCAAAGATGTCACCTTGAAGACTAAGGTGCGCCTGACCCAAGCCATGGTGTTTTCAAGAGCCTCCTATGCATGTGAAAGCAGGACAATGAATAAAGAAGACTGAAGAAGAATTGATGCCTTCCAATTGTGGTGTTGGAAAAGAGTATTGAATATACCATGAACTGCCAAAAGAACAAACAAACCTGCCTTGGAAGAAGTGTAACCAGAATGCTCCTTAGAAGCAAAGATGCTGAGACTACTTCTCACATACTTTGGAAATGTTATCAGGAGGGATCAGTCCCTGGATAAGGACATCATGCTTGGTAAAGTAGAGAGTCAGCGAAGAAGAGGAAGACCCTCAATGAGGTGGATTGACACAGTGGTTGCAACAATGGGCTTAAGCAGAATGATTGTAAGGATGGTGCAGGACTGGGCAGTGTTTTGTTCTGTTGTGCATAGCGTCTGTATGAGTCACAACTGACTCAAAGGCATCTAACAAGAACAACGCCTTTCGTAAGCAGATCGCTAGGCCTTACTTCTGAGGCATCTCTGGGTAGGTTTGAACCGCCAATCTTTCTGTTAGTAGTCCAGTGCTTAACTGTTTTCACCACCCAGGGACTCCCTGTGAAGGATTAGATAAACAAATGGAGAAATAGAATAATCATTACCCCCAAGTATCTAGTTTTTTATCTTACAATACAGTTGATAAGATAAAGTCAACAAACAATTAAAAAACAGTTAAGTACTAACTTGTATGCTACATGTACAGTAGGCTTTAGGACAGTGTACCTTAGTTTGCCATGCCACCATAACAAAAAATGCCATAAATGGGTGGCTTTAAAGAAAACAAATATATTTTCTCTGAATTCAGGGAATGGAAGTCTGAATTCAGGGAGTGGCTTTGGGGGGTGGCCCTTTGTTGATTTTAGCTTCTAGTTGTTGTTATGTGCTGTCAAGTCGATTCTGACTCATAACAACCCTTTAAGAAAAAATAAAACTGCGCCATGGGGTTTCCTAGGCTATAGTCTTTATGGGAGCAGATTGCCAGGTCTTTTCTCCAGCAGAGTGGTTGGTGGGTTCGAACCACCAACCTTTTGGTTAGCAGCCAAGTGCTTAACCATTGCACCACCAGGGCTTCCTTAGCTTCTACTAACTGCTGGCAATCCTTGGTGTTTCTTGGCTTTCCTTGGAGCCTGTATTCCTCCTCCTGTGTGTGTGTGTCTGTGTCCGCTTTGGTATAATTCATATAACTAAAGAAAACCCCTATTTTCAAACATATTTACAGGCACCAGGGTTTAGGACTTTAACACACGTTTTGGGGGAATTAATTTAATCCGTAATACAATACAGGTAGTCCCCAACTTATGACCAGGTTCCGTTTCAACGACTCTGTTATTAAGTTGGTTCTGATGTAAGCTGAATACCTGGATTTTTTTTTTCAGTTTTCATTATTATTGTCTTCTGTTATCAGTATTTTTATAAATATGATCTTTATTTGTCTTTGGGGGTTGAAAAAATTACATATAAATTTACAGGTATATTTTAATACATACATACATAAAAAATACACAAACCGTAAAAAGAGGATGGTTGTAAGTGTGGTTTGTCATAACTTGAATATGTTCTAAGTCGAGGACTACCTGTATGAAGATTGTTATGTATTGGAATGGTTAGAGAAATTTTTATGACCTAGTGTGGGCATAAATTAGACCTCGAAGAGAGATGGTTTTTGAAGGCTGAAAGCGGAAGAAGGACAGCTCAGGTGTGGACATGATCCTGTGGTCAGCGATGAGACTGTGCAGGCCTGCTTGATTTGGAGAATGTCAGGAGAATGATCCAGATTTCATAAATAGGTAGGTAGTCTTAATTCTCTTATACATGGATTCAGGATAATAACTGCCTATTTTGTTTCCTTGGCCTCATTGTCTCTCACCTCCAATCTCCCTGTGATGTTATTGCCAGAGTAGTTTACTTTAATCTTCTATTGAAACTAATGATTTCTTTGTTGGGTACTGTTTCCAGAGCCCACCCTCCAGGCAGTGTTATTTCACACTGCTTCCTGATATGTGTTCTTAATCTGAAACAGGCAACATCCTACCTGTCCTTCCAGTGCTGTGATGGCTCCCAATGCTGTGACCCTGCTCATGTTGTCTCTCAGCTGTGATACCTCTACCCTGTCATCTTTTCCTTGAGAGGTTACTTATTTGACATAAGAAAGTGAAGCCCAAAGAAGTTCAAGATACTTCAGTTGTTGACAGATTATCTAGTCCATAGTTTATTGGTGGTTGGGACTAGAGAGTAGCTAAAAGGTCAATGTGGAATAGAAGGGAATATTGAAACCAATGTGAGCCTTTTGAAGGAGGAAGTTTAGCATACAACTATGGGAAAGCCAGTGTCTGAACTAGGAGGATCCAATGGAAGAGAATTATCATATATAAAAGGACAGTAGGAGCCCAGAGTCCTACAAGCCAAAGGTTTTAAAATGTTCATGAAGGAGAGAATGCTCACATGCCATTGAATGAACAAGAATAGAACCAGAAAAGACATTTGACTAGATTTGGCTAGAAGGATAGGGATGGTGAGGGCAGAGTGAACACTTCCAGTAAACCCAGGATAGAAGCCAGTTTGCTGGTATTAATGGGGATGTGAATGATTAGGAAACATACTCAGTGGATATTCCACAAAATGAGATGTGGAAATGGGATAATAACTTGAAAAACTGGAGTGATCAAGTGAGATTTTTAAGAGGAAGCGACTAAAATGATAGCCAAAATTATCAGAGAAGCCTTTTCAAGAAGTAGTTTTAGTCTATGGTATGCTCAAATATGTTAATCTTATTGATGTTCTCTTTCTGAAAATTTAAAGGGACTGTTACTGGGGAAAACCCATTTCAACTGACACTATCATTCCTTCTTATGTTGCTGCTGTTAGGTACGGTCAAGTTGGTTCCAACTCATAGTAATCCTGTGTGCGACAGAACCCAACACTGCCCGGTCCTGTGCCATCCTTACAGTCATTGCTATGCTTGAGCCCATTGTTGCAGCCACTGTGTCAATCCATCTTGTTGAGGGTCTTCCTCTCCTCCACTGACCCTCTACTTTACCACGCATGATGTCCTTCTCTAGGGACTGGTCCCTCCTGATAACAGGTCCAAAGTATGCGTGACGAAGTCTTGCCGTCTTTGCTTCTGAGGAGCATTCTGGCTATACTTCGCCCAAGACAGATTTTCCTTCTTATAAAAAGAAAAAAAAGGAACCCTTGCCATCGAGTCAATTCCGACCCATAGCAACATTATAGCGATACTATAAGAGTTCCTTCTTATAGTTAGCAGAAATAGGTAATGGTATGAGTTTTTAAAAAGTGTGTCTGTGGCAGTCACATTTTATAACTTGTCATCAAAGATTGAGTTTTAGTAAATTGACAGAGTTTTGAAATTTCTCATTCTCTTACCTTCTCTTAGGAGTGGGAGAGATTCTCTGGACCCAGCAGAGAAGTAGGCTGATTAATCTCCCTGGATTTTTTTTTTTTGGGAGGGGGTGGCATGGGAGGGAGAATTTTTGCATTGTCTTTTATCATCTGAAATTGTTTGAAAGTCCATTTTAGTTTTACATGTTTGCCAGGAAGGCAAATGGTAATTTTTCTCAAATTTTCTTTGTATTTAAAATCCAGCAGACTTGTTAGGGTGGTATGTATTGATTATAGTTGTTTCTCAGCAAGCATAAGAAAGCCAACGTTTAAAATCCTTCTCACTCATCCTGATAAATAAGTATAAATTCAAAGGCTCACTCACAAAGATTTTTCCCTAAACCACAGATTCAATGATGCTTCAGAATTTGAGACCTTTTAGTTCAGGGAATTTTTTTTTTTTTTCTTTTTGGGATCCAATAAAGTCATACTTAACGGGCAGCTTTAGAAATAAGGGGTGCTTTAATTCACCATTGTGAAATCTGGCTGTAAATCAAAAACAGTCCTCTGGTCCTTGAAAGGCCATAAAAAACTCACAGGGAACCCTCATCTTCTTATCTTAAGGGAAATAGTTTCTGGCTCATCAAATAGGAGTGGGCATGCTTTTATAAATATAGGAATGTGTACCTGGAAAAAACTGCCATAGAAGTAGGGTGCTTTTTATTCCTGTAATAAATCTGGTTTATTACTTCTGATTTGGGTCAAAATTTGCATTTGAGACTTAACCACAAAGGAAGCAGTGAGGTGGCCTGAAAACTTACTCTGCAGGGAGCTACCATCTTCATTCTATTCTTTTCTTAAGTTGGGGACCCATGACTGCTTTCAATTCATTGCACTTGTGTCCATAGTCCCTTTCCCTATAGCCTGTAGCCTTGCTCCTCTAGAGAAGCAGAGCTTAGAGAAAAATGCACACTTTAGATCAGGGGTCAGGAAACTTCCGTGAAGGGCAAGATAGTGAAATTTTAGGCTTGTGAGTGTATGGTTTGTCACAACTACTCAACTCTACTGTTGTAGCAAAAAAGCAGCTTTAGACAATATGTAAATGAATGAGTGTGGCTGTGCTTTGATAAAACTTCTGGATTATGGAGGGAAGTATTTCTTCACAGGGATTCCCTGGGTGGTGCAAACAGTTAAGTGCTGGGCTGCTAACTGAAAGGTTGGCAGTTCGAATGCACCCAGAAGTGCCTCAGAAGTAAGGTTAGGGTCACAGCCTTGAAAACGCTATGGAGCATAGTTATACTCTGACTCACGTGGAGTCATCATGAGTCAGAATGCACTCAAAGGCATACGGTTTGGTTTTTTGTTTCTTCACAAAGACAACTGCTGCATCATAGATAGATAAGCAAAGGGATTTGATTCAATGCATGTGAGTGGCTTTTATACCATGGTCTCTTTGTTCACATTTTACTAGCTCCTTCAAATCAGAAAATCTCCAGAGAGACTTCCTTTCTTCTTTTCTCTCTCTTCTTTTCTCATAATCTGTTAGTAACACATAAATCAATAAATTCTCTTCCAAGTCTTAGTTTTGCTAAGTGTTAAATGGAGTCAGTTATGTAACCATTCAGGATTGTTGAGAGTATTAAATGAGATACTGAATGTGATCGTACTTCATATGTTTCTAAGCTTAGAGTAAGTGTGCTATAGAAATGGTTGTGGTTTTATACACTCATTTAATTCGCATTTTAAAAGTTTTGAATTCTCTGCTGCTAATGTGCTTGGCTGCTAACTGAAAGGTTGGTGTTTCCAGTCCACCTAAATGCACCTGAGAAAAAAAGCCTTGTTGATCTGCTTCCGGGGGCGGGGCGGTGGGAATCAGCCACTGAAAACCCTATGGAGCACAGTTCTACTCTGGCACACGTGGCGCCGCCAGGAGTCGCAAACGGCTCAGTGGCAGCTGATTATGATTTAGGAAGAAAGTAAGCATTTCATTGACATTAAGATAGAGTTATATTCATTACTTTCTGTCTTATCCTCTCTCTTCATTTCTTTCGTTTAAAATTCAAAACTCAAATTTTAACTTGCGCCAAGTTTTCAGTTATGATTTATGGTAATTCTGACAATAGCATATTTGCCTACTACAAATGAAGAGCAGTCACAGGTAGCCTCTGTGAACTTTTTCTCCTTTTGGTTTTTTTTATTGTTTTATTTTGCTTTCATTTTTTATGGTGTCCTTGTGTTTTTGTGTTTTAGATTACCATTTTAAAATGTAGCTGTATTTCAGTCCCCAGACCCTTTGTTAGTCCAAGATTGGAACCATTCCAGAAGTCAACTCTTCAGACAGGGATTGGACTGGACTATAAGATAAACACTGCTACTGGTGAGGAGTGAGCTTCTTGGCTCAAGTAGACACATGAGACTATGTGGGCAGCTCTGTCTAGAGGCAAGATGAGAAGGGAGAGGGAGGCAGGAGCTGGTTGAGTGGACATGGGGAATACACAATGGAGAGGAGGAGTATGCAGCTAGGAGTACATAGCAAGGTGTATGCAAGTTTTTGTATGAGAGACTGACTTGATTTGTAAACTTTCACTTAAAACACAATAAATTAATTAAAAAAACTGCAGCACTGTTCAGCACTGTCTATAAGTTCTTTAATTTCTAGTGTGTGGTAAACAATTTTCAGAGCTGTTTTTGCCTTACTACCAAAGAATAAACATATCACAATAAAAAAAAAAAGAATGTAGCTGTATTTCAAATAATTATCAGCTGACCTGCTTTTCTATCCTACCCGATTTGTAGTGATAGTCCTTCTGCGGAGCATATTTTGCTAACATGAATTAGTTCATACACAATTGGTAAATAGTGAAATCCTGTCAGTATAATGCAGAAGTTACCATGATTTGTAGTTGTTTTTTTCCTAGCATGTTAATACCTCGTACCACTAAATAATAGCAACTCACTGCGAAGTGTGCTGATACGGATGAACATAGCACACTGAGGATACATAACGTATTGCACACAACACCCATTTGCTCTTGTAGTCTTCCACTTGGCTCAGTTTTGCGGTACACTCTGTATTTAAGTACTCAGTGCATGATTTTCCTCTGACTGTCTGGGAAAGAAAAAAACGCAAGACAATGAACCAAAGCTATCCGTCTCTGACATCTTTACATTTTGTCCAAAACCTGCTTCTCCACTGTAATTCCATTGATGATGCCCCTCTACTTTTTCCCATAAGTGAACAGTTTCAGTCTTTCATTTAGCACCTTCCATTAAGCTACCTTTACCGTTTTTAGAAGTAAAGACCTGTATTTACTATGTTGTTGTTGTTGCTAGGTGCCCTGAAGTTGGTTCCTTATTCATCGTCCAGCTTTCACATGCATATGATGTGATTGAAAATACCATGGCTTGGGTCAAGCACACCTTAGTCTTCAAGGTGATACCTTTGCTTTTCAACCCTTTAAAGAGGTCCCCTTGCAGCAGACTTACCCAATGCCATGTGTCTTTTGATTTCTTGACTGCTGCTTCCGTGGGTGTTGATTGTGGATCCAAGTAAAATGAAATCCTTGACAACTTCAGTCTTTTCTCCATTTGTCATGATGTTGCTCATTGGTCCACTTGTGAGGATTTTTGTTTTCTTTATGTTGAGGTGTAATCCATATTGAAGGCTGTGGTCTTTGATCTTCATTAATAAGTGCTTCAAGTCCTCTTCACTTTCAGCAAGCAAGTTTGTTTCATCTGCATAATGCAGTTTGTTAATGAGGCTTCCTCCAATCCTGATGCCCTGTTCTTCTTCATACAGTCCAGCTTCTCAGATTATTTTGCTCAGCATACAGATTGAATAGGTATGGTGAAAGGGTACAACCCTGATGCACACCTTTCCTGACATTAAACCAGTCAGTATCCCCTTGTTCTGTCCGAACAACTGCCACTCGATCTATGTAAAGATTCCTCATGAGCACTATTAGGTGTTCCGGAATTCCCATTCTTTGCAATATTATCCATAATTTGTTATGATCCACACAGCTGAATGCCTTTGCATAGTCAATAAAACCTAGGTAAACACCCTTCTGATATTCTCTGCTTTCAGCCAGGCTCCATCTGACATCAGCAGTGATATCCCTGGTTCCATGTCCTCTTCTGAATCTGGCCTGAATTTCTGGCAGTTCCTTGTTGATAGGCTGCTGCAGCCGCTTTTGAATGATCATCAGCAAAATTTTGCTTGTGTGTGATATTAATGATACTGTTTGGTAATTTCTGCATTCTGTTGGATCACCTTTCTTGGGAATAGGCATAAGTATTGATCTCTTCCAGTCAGTTGGCCGGGTAGCTGTCTTCCATGTTCCTTGGCATAGATGAGTGAGCACTTCTAGTGCTGCACCCGTTTGCTGAAACATCTCAATTGGTATTCCGTCAATTCCTGAAGCCTTGTTTTTTGCCAATGCCTCCAGTGTGCAGCTTGGACTTCTTTCTTCAGTACCATCAGTTCCCGATCATATGCTACCTCTTGAAATGGCTGAACGTCGACTAATTCTTCTTGATATAATGACTCTGTGTATTCCTTCCGTCTTCTTTTGATGCTTCCTGTGTTGTTCAATATTTTCTCCATAGAATCCTTCCCTATTGCTACTCAAGGCTTGAATTTTTCCTTCAGTTCTTTCAGCTTGAGAAACGCAGAGTGTGTTCTTCACTTTGGTATCCTACCTCCAGGTCTTTGCACATGTCACTGAAATACTTTGTCTTCTTGAGCCACCCTTGGAAATCTTCTGTTCAGTTTTTCCTTTTGCTTTAGCTGCTTGATGTTTGTGAGCAAGTTTCAGAGTCTCCCCTGACATCCGTCTTGCTGTTTTCTTTCTTTCCTGTCTTTTCAATGACCTCTTGCTTTCTTCATGTATGATGTCCTTGATGTCATTCCACAACTCATCTGGTGTTCAATGGGTCAAATTTATTCTTGAGATGGTCTCTAAATTCAGGTGGGTTATACTCAAGTTTGTGCTTTGGCTCTCATGGACTTGCTCGGATTTTCTTCAGTTTCTGCTTGAACTTGCATATGAGCAATTAATGCTCTTTCCAGACTTGGCCCCTGGCCTTGTTCTGATTGATGATGTTGAGCTTTTCCATCATCTCTTTCCACAGATGTAGTCGATTTGATCCCCGTGTAGTCAGTCTGGTGAGATCCATGTGTGTAGTCACCGTTTATGTTCCTGAAAAAAAGGTATTTGAAATAAAGAAGTCATTGGTCTTGCAAAGTTTGATCTCCAGCATTTTTTGTATCTCCAAGTCTGTATTTTCCAACTACTGATCCTTCTTTTTTTCTGACTTTTGCATTCCAACCACCAGTAATTATCAGTGTATCCTGATTGTATGTTTGATCAATTTCAGACTGCAAAAGCTGATAAAAATCTTCAATTTCTTCATCTTTGGCCTTAGTGATTGGTGCATAAATTTGAATAATAGTCGTATTAACTGGTCTTCCTTGGAGGCATATGGATGTTATCCTGTCACTGACAGCGCTGTACTTAAGGATAGATCTTGAAATGCTCTTTTTGATGATGAATGCAACACCATTCCTCTTCAAGTTGTCATTCCCAGCATAGTAGACTATGTGATTGTCCAATTCAAAATGGCCAATAGCAGTCCATTTCAGCTCACTAATGCCTAGGATATGGATGTTTATGTGTTCCATTTCATTTCTGATGGTTTCCCATTTTCCTAGATTCATACATTTACATTCCAGGTTCCGATTACTATGGATGTTTGCAACTATTTCTTCTCATTTTGAGTCATGCCACATCAGGAAATGAAGGTCCTGTAAGCTTGACTCCATCCATGTCATTAAGGTCAACTCTACTTTGAGGAGGCAGCTCTTCCCCAGTCATCTTTTGAGTGCCCTCCAACCTGGGGGGCTCATCTTCCTGCACTATATCAGACAGTGTTATGCTGTTATTCATAAGGTTTTCACTGGCTAATGCTTTTCAGAAGTAGATTGCCAGGTCCTTCTTCCTAGTCTGTCTTAGTCTGGAAGCTCAGCTGAAACCTGTCCTCCATGGGTGACCCTCCGGGTATCTGAATACCAGTGGCATAGCTTCCAGCAATATGCAGGCCCCAACAGTACGACAAACTGATAGACACGTGGGGAATATTTACTAAAAATTTACTGTATTAAATATACTACTTACTATAGCAAATTTTTATTTACTAGGAAAAAAAATTTTTTTTTTTTGTAGGAATATAGCATGTCATTTTAAGTACATTTTTACTACTTAATTTCTCTGGTTTTTGTTAACAATATGGTTACAAAGTTGTACGGGCCTTGAGTGGACTGCCTGCATCATATTTTCCTCATAAGCCTCTTATTTTTACTGTATAATTTTCTAGATTTTTTTTAGGAATGCATATATGGCATTGTAGCAGAAACACCTGTATTTTAAAACAGCTAGAGATTCTTCTTTATAGGCTAGGCATCCTCAGTTCTTTTCACTTTCCACATATGCTATAAATTTTGAACTTCTTCACCATTTTTATACTTCCTCTTCAGGAAGTAGGAGCCCTGATCACCCAGTCATTATCACTCAGCTGCTAACTGAAAGGTTGGTGGTTAGAACCCACCAGCTGCTCTGCGGGAGGAAAATGTGGCAGTCTTCTTCCATAAAGATATACAGCTTTGGGAACCCCATGGGGACAGTTCTACTGTAGGGTCGCTATGAATCGGAATCGACTGTACGGCAGTGGCTTTTCTGGGAGAGTTCTGGATTGCCAATATCTGTCTTAAACTGTGGTGCTCAGAAAGAAGCACGGAACTCCAAGAAGGATTGGTCAGGCCAGTGTTCATTAGGACTGTGAGCTTCACCATTACTACATACTGAGCTTGTAAAAAACCAGACCTCCTTTTCTTACTAACCCTGTTTTGTGGAGTTCGTTTTGGAAGGCAAGATGTAGACTAATCCCTTTATATCATCTTTTCGGATTTGGTCTGTTTTTGATCCTGTTTATAGGAAAGATACTGAAACCTAAATACCAGACAGGGAAATGTGGAGTCAAGGTAGTAGAAATCACGGGAAGTTATTATTACGGGTGACTTTTTTTTTTTTTTTTTTTCTTTTTAACATCTAGGACTACTTTTCTCTATGGTGGCATTTTCTCCATGTACCTTAAAGGGGTTGCCCAGCATCTGACAGGGGAAGTGCCAGTTTATCTTTGTCATCTGTTAACATTAAACCAGATGTCTCATGGTTCAGACTTGCTACAGTTTTCATATATATCAGCTGAGGTACTTGCTCACCTAGCTCAGTAATCAATCTGGGAAAATGAGGGAGAGGCAATGGTGTAGCCAGAACCTTCTAGCCAGTGCTAGAAGTGTATTTGTTTGGGTTCATGATGAGATCAATACAGAATTGAGAGTGTTTAGAAACATTTAAAGCAGTTTGACAGAATGATCATGTTCATTAAGACTAATAAAAAAATTGTACTGTGTATGCTTTTTTAAATTTTCTTTTTCCATTAACTTCTTTTAATGTATTTACAAAGCCATTGGTTTGTGACAATTGGAAAACAAGCAAACAACAACTAGTCCTTCACTGTAGATAGTTTGAGAAGCTCTGTTCTAGTGCAACCCAGCATGCTGTGGCCCTTGACTGCCACCGCTTCCACATTACTTCCTGGGGTCAGGCAGCTTTTTAAGTGTCCCAGGGTATCTTAGTCATCTAGTGCTGGACAACAGAAATACCAAAGGTGGAAACTTTCAGCAAAGAGAAATTTGTTCTCTCACGGTCTAGTAGGTTAGAAGTCCAAATTCAGGGCATCAGCTCCTGGGGAAGGCTTCCTCTGTTGGCTCTGGAGGTAGGTCCTTGCCATCAATCTTCCCCTGGACTAGGAGCTTCTCAGGTGCACGGACCCCAGATCCAAAGGAAGCGCTCTGCTCCCTGTACTGCTTTCTTGGTGGTAATGAGGTCCCCCCTTTCTGCTTGCTTCCCTTTCCTTTTAACTCTTGTAAGACATAGGCGTGCAGGCCACACCCCAGGGGAACTCCCTTTACATTGGATCAGGAATGTGACCTTAGTAAAGGTGTTAACAATCCCACTCTAATCCTCTTTAATGTAAAATTATAATCACGAAATAGAGGACAACCACACAATACTGGCCTAACCAAGCTGCCACATACTTTGCGGGGGACACAATTCAATCCATGAAACTGGAGGTTTTCAGTTTTGTTCTATTTGCTGAGCTGGTTTTGCATTCAGTGTTACTCAATGCTCTCTCCCCTCTTTTTTTTCCTTTATAAATGTATCCCTTAGATTTGGAATAGGAGAAGGAACCTTTACCCTTGATTAGAGTAACATTTAATACAGAACTGGAAAAGAGGAAATTTTTTCTTTTATAAACCATTTTAAAACAAACACAGCACACTTATAGTTTGGTCCAGTTTCATAACAAAATAATATCCCAGTGATATCAACCCCGTTCCCCGTTTTTCAGGATATTCATTTCCTTTTTGAATCCATTTACTGCAGTTTTGTTTTTACATTATGGCCGTGTTGTTGGAATGTGTGACACCTAGAAACTGGGGTGGTGTCACACTTTGTTCCGTGATTGTTTTTGAAAAGGTTGTGGCTCTCTTAAAGCAGGGTGAAATATGATTTAGGTTTTTCAGATTTTGTGATAATCTAGTAGTTTGTAATGTCTTAAATATCTGTTTAACATGCGGGTATTTCATGAAAATACTCTTTAGCATAACATCCTGTAATATTGATGGTGATGGTATTCTTAGCATCTGTTCCACAGGCCAGTACTTCACAAAGTGTGGTCCAGGGGCCCTGGCTTCCCCCAGACCTTTTGGAGTATCCATGAGGTCAAAACTGTTTTCAAAATAAAATGAAAAATTTATTTGCCTCATGAGCGTAGAGTGGGGTTTTCTAGAGGCTACGTGATATGTTAGGATGTTATGGTGGCCAATGGCATGTTTGATTGTGTGTTCTTGTGTTTTAAAAATTTCTCAGTTTTTTCTGGTACATACATGGAATGGAGTTTACGCAAAGATAGAGAACAACGATGAAGCATCTCGTAACACGGATGAATCTGGAGGGAATTACGCAGAGTGAAATAAGTCAGTTACAAAAGGACAAATATCATGTGAGACCATTACTGTAAAAACAGAAGGTTTACACACAAAAAGAAATAATCTTTGATGGTTATGAGGAATGGGAAAGGAAGGGATGGAAAAACAGTGAATAGATAATAGATAAATGGTAACTTTGGTGAAGGGTAAGACAGTACACAATACTGGGGAAGCTAGTACAACTTGTACAAGGCAAGGTCATGGAAGCTCCATAAACACATCCAAACTCCCTGAGGGATGGAATTGTTGGGTTGAGGGCTGTGGGGACCATGGTCATGGGGAACATCTAGCTCAATTGGCATAACATAGTTCGGAAAGAAAATGTTCTACGTTCTACTGTGGTGACTAGTGTCTGGGGTCTTAAAAGCCTATGAATAGCCATGTAGGATACTCCACTGGCCTTACCCCATTGGGAACAAGGAATAATGAAGATAACTAAACATACAAGGAAAAGATTAGTCCAAAAGACTAATGGACCACATCTACCACAGCCTCCACCAGACTGAGTTCAATACAACTAGATGGTCCCTGGCCACCACCACTGACTGCTGTGATACGGATCATAATAGAGGGTCCCAGACAGACCTGGAGAAAAATGTAGAACAAAATCCTAACTCAGAAAGAAAGACCAGACTTACTGGCCTGACAGAGACTGGAGAGACCCTGAGAGTATGGTCCCTGGACACCCTTTTAGCTTGGTAATGAAGTCACTCCTGAGTTTCACCCTTCAGCCAAAGATTGGACAGGCCCACAAAACAGAACAAGACTAAAGGGACACACCAGCCCAGGGGCAAGGGCTAGAAAGCAGGAGGGAACAGGAAAGCTGGTAATAGGGAACCCAGGTTTGAGAAGGGAGAGTGCTGACATGTTGACATGTTGTGGAGTTGTTAACCAATGTCATAAAACAATATGTGTACTGTTTAATGAGAAACTAATTTGTTCTGTAAAACTTTATCTAAAGTACAATAAAAAAAGAGAAAAAATTTCTCAGTTTTTACCAGTGTATCTATTTCTTAATAGATAACCTGAATGGCTTTGTATCTGTGTCCCACAAAGGAAACTTCAGGCACAGATCATTACACTGGTAAATTCTATCAAGCATTTAAAGAACAAATAATATACAAATTCTACACCCATTCTTTCACAAAATTGAAAGCGGGGGTGGGGTGGGGAATACTTCCTATCTTCTTCTATAAGGACAGTATTACCTGACAACAAAATTGGATAAAGATGTTACAAGAAAAGACAACTACCGACCAACATCTCTTATGAATGTAGACATAAAATTCTAAACACAATTTTTGCAAATTGAATGTAATAATAAAAAGGATGATATATCATGACCAAGTGGGGTTTACCTCAGGGATACAAGATAGGTTGACTATTCAAAAATCAACAATGTAATTTTACATTTTAACCAATTAAAAAAGAAAAACTATGTTATCTCAGTAAACACAAAAAAGCATTTGGAAAAATCTAACACTGATTTCTGATAAAAACTCTCAGCAAACTAAGATGGAGGGGATTGTCCTCAACCTGTTAAAATACATCTATGAAAATCCTATAACTGACGTATTACTTAATGGTAAAAGATCAAATGGTAATCTTCCTGAGATTAAGAACAAGGCAAGGATGTTTACTCTTACTAATTCAATTCAGCATTGTAGGTTCTAACCAATGCAGTAAGACAAGAAAAAGGAATAAAAATGCATTCAGAATGGAAAGGAAGCAGTAAAGAACAGTCTTTACTCACAGATGGTAAGATTGTCTATGTAGAAAAGCCTACCCAGAAAAAAACCCAGTGCCTAAGGAATCAAAAAAAGTTTCTAGAATTAATGTGAAGTTAACAGTGTTTGAGGATACAAGATCAATGTATAAAAATCTATTGTATTTCCATATTCTAGCAACAAATAATCTGAAGTTAAAATCTTAAAATTATAATTTTAATAGCACCAAAATTATGAAGTATTCAGGAGTAAAGCTAACAAAAGATATGTAAGACCTATATGCTGAAAGCTACAAAACATTGTCAAGGGAAATTGAAGACCTAAGCATTGAGAGATATAACCTGTTTATGTGTCAGAAGACTCAATATTGTAAGATATTACTACTCCCCAAATTGATATACAGATGGAACATAATTCTGGTAGTTTGCAATCCAAGCAGGCTTTTTGTACAAATTGGCAATCTGATTCCAATATTCATTTGAAGTACAAAGGGCCAAACTAGCCAAAACAGCTTTGAAAATGAAGAACAAAGCTGGAGAACTAACACTGCCTGATTTCAAGACTTACTATAAAGTTGCAGTCATCAAAAAAGGTAATCTAACTGTGTGATAATGGTCTAAAAATAGACAAATAGTCAATATAGATCTGTAAAAAAAAAAAAAAATAGAGTTTCCAGAAATAGACCTGCGCATAAATGGACAACTGATTTTCAATGAAGGTGCAAAGGCCATTCTAAGAAGAAAAGATAATCTTGTCAACAAATGGTGTTAGAACATTTGGGTAGCTATACCAAAAATAAAAGAAAAGGAAAAAGCAGCTTTAATCCATGTCTTGAGCTATATACAGATTTTAACTCAAAATGGTTCATAGACCTAAATGTAAACTTAAAACTACAAAACTTCTAGAAGAAAAACATATAATAAAGCCTCAATAAAGCTGTTAAAATATTTTTTTTTAATCTCAGTTTAAATTTCTAATACATTTTATATCAGCAGAAAACACACGTAAACAAGAGCTCCTTGGGGTTTTTAATACCTGTGAAAAGGAGCCCTGAGACCAAAATGTTTTGAGACTCCTGCTATAGACTTTAACCACCCAAAAGGTAGCCTGTCAAATTTCCTATTGGGTTCAGAGCAAAATATTTCTAAAAGTGTTAAGTGTTTAATAAAACGTCTCGTGCATTATTAGTAAGGGGTATTGCATTAAAGAAGATGTTACCTGTCAGCTCATACCATTGTAAAGGTGAGATCTTCACAAATTCCTGTATTAAATCAGTCCTACTCCTAAACTCCCATCATCTAGGCTTTAGCAAAGTTGTCATTGGCACATTTGATGAACAGTCAAATGTAGAAATCTGAAGTGCTTGTCCCTTGGGTTTCTTTTGTCTACCATTCTGTGCTATGACTCACAGCCACATACTTATTCAAAGAATGTGTGGTTTAATGTGACCACTGGCATTTAGAGAGGCACTTTGATGAGAATCTTGTTATTGACAGAGAGGTCGGTGCTACATATGCTTACATTTAATTCCTACAACAACTCTGTGGAGTAGCACAGTAGATGTCTGTTTTTGTCTGCCTTACGTCTCTCTTCCCCTTCTCCTTGTAATAGTATATCTCATGCACATCTTCTTTTCCCTATGCCACCCATGGGATTCTGGTAGGGCCCTCGCAGTTCCTCTTCACCTTGCAAGAGAGTGGTCCGGGGACTGGATACATGATCCACACTGGCCCAGAGTTCTTCCTAGGATATTTTAAACTGAAGTAGAAGACAAAAGCTTTCTCACTCCTGTGATGTTTATAAACTGGAATGAATTCATTTCAGGACTCCTGGGAGGCATGCTCCTCACCGTGTGGACTTAAAGCCTTTAGACTAGTGCTGTCCAGTAGAAATATAATACAAGCCACAAATGTAAGCCATGTCTATAAATTCAACATTTTATAGCAGCTACATTAAAAGAACTAAAAAGAAGCAGGTGAAATTTTAGTAATATGTTTTATTTAACCTATTATATTAAAATAGTATTTCAATATGTGTCTTAGTTATCCAGTGCTGCTAAAACAGAAATACCAGAAACGGATGGCATTAAGAAAGAAATTTGTTCTCTCACAGTCTAGGAGACTAGAAGTCCAAATTCAGTGTGCCAGCTTCAGGGGAAGGTTTTCTCTCTGTCAGCTCTGGGGGAAGGTCATTGTCATCAGTCTTCCCCGGTTCAGTTGCTTCTCAGTGCAGGGACCCCGGTCCAAAGGACGCGCTATTCTCCTGGCTCTTGTTTCTTGGTGGTATGAGATCCCCGTGTCCCTCTGTTCGCTTCTCTCTTTTATGTCTCAAAAGAGATTGACTTAAAACACAATCTTGTAGATTGAGTCCTGCCTCATTAACATAACTACAGCTGATCCCACCTCGTTAACATCATAGAGGTAGGATTTACAATACGTAAGAAAAATAACATCAGATGGCGAAATGGTGGATACTCACACAATACTGGGAATTGTGGCCTAGCCAAGTTGGCATACATTTTTGGGGGACACAATTCAATCTATAACAATATGCAATCAAAAGACAAATTATTAACGAGATATTTTATTTTCCTTTTTATTTGGTACTAAATCTTTGAAATCTGGAGCGCATTTTACCCTTTTCTACATCTGAATTCAGAGTACCACATTTCAAATGCTCAGTAGCCACATCTGGTTAGTATCTACCATATTGGAGAGCACAGCTGTATACAGTGGGAGTGAAGGAAGCCAACATGGAAAAATGATGATGAGAGAGATTTAGGGAGAAAGACTACTATTTAGTGGTGAGGTTTTTGGTTTCAGTCCTTGAGTTTGAGGAGTTGTTTGGGCTCTGGCTTCTATAACCAGCTTTTCTCTTGAGTCTTTGAGTCCTTCTTGTAGTATTCCAATAAATAACCTTTTCTGCTTAAGCTAGTATGAGTTGAGGTTGTATCATTTATAATTACAGGAGTCTTAACTCATACAGGTAGACGTTATTGTCTCTATTTTCTTAGACGAGGAAATTTAAGCTGAGAGACGTTAAATGGATTTCTCAGCGTTATCCCAACTGTATATTGCAGTGCATGGATACCAATCCAGGTCTGTCTCACTCTTTCCACTACATGAGATTGTCAGGATAGCTACTAATAGAGCAAGCCCTTTTCGCTGGACTTGAAGGGATGGAGCTTTTTTCTTACACATTCAAGGCTTGCCATAGTCGTTTCTATGTTAATGGAATTTTGAAAATATTTATTAATTTTGCCAGGAACTTTTTTTTTTTTTAGATCTTTCTTTCTTCTTAGTATTTTTTATTTACTTACTTTTATTGTGCTTTAGGTGAAAGTTTACAGCTTAAGTTAATTTCTCATACAAAAATTTATACATATATTGTTATGTGATATTAGCTGCAATCCCTATAACGTGACAGCACACTCCCCCTTTCCATCCCTGATTTCTTGTATCCACTCAACCAGTTCCTGTCTCATCTTGCCTTTTCATTCTACCTCTGGACTGGAGCCACCCATTTGATCTTGTGTATCTGCTTGAACTAAGAAGCACGCTCTTCACAAGTATTTTATGTTTTATGTTGTTGTTAGGTGCCATTGAGTTGGTTCCAACTCATAGCGACCCTGTGTACAACAGAACAAAACACTGCCTGGTCCTGCGCCATCTTCACAATTGTTGCTGTGGTTGAGCCCATTGTTGCAGCCACTGTGTCAATCCGTCTTGTTGAGGGTCTTCCTCTTTTTCACTGACCCTCCACTTTAGCAAGCATGATGTCCTTCTCCAGGGATTGATCTCTCCTGATAACATATCCAAAGTATGTGAGATGCAGTCTTGCCATTCTTGCTTCTTAGGAGCATTCTGGTTATACTTCTTCCAAAACAGATTTGTTCGTTCTTTTGGAAGTCCATGGTATATTCAATATTCTTCACCAACACCAAAATTCAAAGGCCTCAATTCTTCTTCGGTCTTCCTTATTCATCGTCCAGCTTTCATATGCGTAGGAGGTGATTGAAAACACCGTGGCTTGGGTCAGGCGCACCTTAGTCCTCAAGGTGACATCTTTGCTTTTCAACACTTTTAAAGAGGTCTTTTGCAGCTGATTTGCCCAGTGCACTGTGTCTTTTGATTTCTTGACTGCTGCTTCCATGGATGTTGATTGTGGATCCAAGTAAAATGAAATCCTTAACAATATAGTCCAATCTAATCTTTGAAGAGTGGGCTTTGGGAATGGTTTTAGTTCTGGATTAACATAGAGTCCGAGGCCTTGACTTTAATGGTTCCCCCAATCTCAGTCAGACCATTAAATCTAATCTTTAGATGTGAATTTGAGTTCTGCTGCACACTTTTCTCCTGCTCCGTTAGTAACTCTCTGGTGTATTTCCTCTTGGGGCAGTCATTGATGGTAGCTGGGTACCATCTAGTTCTTCTAGTCTCAGGGTGATGGAGTCTCCGGTTTATGTGGCCCTTTCTGTCTCTTGGGCTGTTTTCCTCATGTCTTTGGTGTTTTTCACTCTCCTTTGCTCCTTTGGGACCAAATGATGCACCTTAGATGGCCACACCCAAGCTTTTAAGACCCCAGATACTACTCACCAAAGTGGGATGCAGAACATTTTCTTAATAAACATTGTTATGCCAGTTGACCTAGATGTCTCCCAAAACCATGATCCCCAGACCCCAGCCCCAGCTACTCTGTCCCTCAAAGTGTTTGTTGTGTTTAGGAAACGTCTTATCTTTTGCTTTAATCCAGTTGTGCTGACTTTCCCTGTTTTGTGTGCTGTCTTCCCTTTACCTAAGATGATTTTTGTCTAATATCTAGTTAGTACATTACTCTCTCCCTCCCTCCGCACCCTCGTAACCATCGAAGAATGTTTTCTTCTGTATTTAAGCCTTTTCTTGAGTTTTTTAAATAGTGGTCTCATACAATATTTGTTCTTTTGTGACTAATTTCGCTCAGCATAATGTCCTTTGGCAGGAACTTTTTGATGGGAACCCATAGTAGTCTTCTTAGCACATTCTACCTCTGCCCTTTTCTAAAAAGTAACTTCAATAAGTCACTTTGCACTGAATGAAACCTAGTTTAGTAGTGCATATCCTGTGGTCACGTGCTGCCTTGTAGACTGGTGGAGTAATCGAAACTTGTTTCATTTGAAATATATTGTAGCCTGTCCAGGAAACTTTATTAGTACCTCTAAACAATTATGTCATTAAAGAGCAAGACTTAGGAGCCTGTTGAAGCTGTGTAAAATCTGTTTTCCACCCTGAATACAGTTAAGAAAGTGCTCATAAATCAATTTAGAATGATTCAGTCATTTCTAGGTGCCATAACTGATGTTACAAAAAATGTTTGGAAATCAACATGAGTCATTCTTTTCTGTTTTTCAGTATCATCCTTTTGAATGACTATAATATTCTATAATATTTAGTTGAAGTTGATCCCTTTTAGAAAATTATCAAGACCTAATATGCTTGAGAAATAACATGTATGAGGCTGAGGTTTTATGCTAGGACATCGAGGCAATTCATACGTGCAGTTAAAAAATTATACTTGATGACACATAGCTGAAAGCTCAACTCTTTGTTTACCTCATTAGTGCACTATCAGAAATTTTTTATTAGACAATAACATAACAAATCAGTTTAAACCTCAGTAGGCAGTGCAACATAAAGCTACCCAAAATTACAACCTGCAAAGCAGAAGTGCTGTCTTGTATTGTTTATAAGTGTGAGATCTGAACGTGCTACCACCATCATATTCTCTCACTTGAAAATTCCATCCATTCCTCTTTTGTTCCGTCTATTTAAAAAGAAAAGAAAGACAGTAGGTTCAGAGAGTCACACTGAGAGTCTTCATTTTTGATCCTGTCACTCGGCTTCTGCTTCTCACCCACACGTACTACAGCTGGCAGCCAAATCATAGTGTCATAGGAACTTTGCTCTTGAGATCCTGGTCTTGGCAGGGGCCTCCTTGCTTCTGGTTCTCCTTTAATCTCCCTCTTTTTTCTAAGCTTAAATGGTCTGTTTCTTTCCTTTATTAGATGATGGAAAGGAAACTACATCCACACACACCCAGCTTAGAAGGGCTTCTGGGGTAGCTGGCGAAGTTCTATTTCTTGACCTATGTGGTTCTTTCAAGATTGTTTGTGTTTTAGTAATTCACTAACCTGTAGGTTTTTTTTTTTTTACATGAAGTTTTCTATATTTGTATATTTTACAATACTGACTCATATTTTACAATAGAAAGGTAAAATAAAAAAACATTAAAAACAATACACTGAATGTAGAGAGTTTCAGGGAATTACATTTTCTTTCCACTTGCCCTGGCTGGTTGTGCCTTTTGCTAAGAAAACCAGGGCCATGCACTCTATAATATTGTAAGAAAATCTCCTTCAGAACTATCTTTGAAAAGGTGTCCACCCATCATTCAATAAATACTTATTGAATTTTTACTGTGAGTCAGGCACTGTGCTTGATGCTGAGGAAATATATGGTGATAAACATGATAAATGTGGTCTGTGTACTCACCATGCTTATTAATCATGTCAGTGATATCCAACAGGAACACTGTCCTAAAGGTTTATATTTATACCTGAAGCTGTTGACATTTTTCTTTGTAGACATTTATCAGTAGGAGTGTATTAGTTATCTATTGCTGCATCATAAATTTTCCCAAAAGTCAGCAACTTAAAATAATAAACTTTATTATCTCACAGTTTCTCTAGGTTAGGAATTCAAGATTGACTTAGCTGGAAGGATTCTGGCTCAGGGTCTCTCGTGTAATTGCAGTCAGGGTATCAGCACGGGCTGTAGTCATCTGAAGGTTTGACTGAGGCTGGAGGATCTACTTCCAAGATGGCTCATTCACATTGCTTTTGGCAGGAGGTCTTAGTTCCTCACCAAATGGGTCTCCGCACAGACTGCTTGAGTATCCTCACAACATGGCACTTGACTTCCTTCATAGCAAGCCGTCCAAGACACAGTGAGTGAGGAGGAAGCTGCAGTGCAAATTATAACCTAGTGTATGAAATCTCACACTGTTACTTCCTCTTTATTCATTAGAAGTGAGTGACTTAAGTTCAGCCCACATTTAAGGAAAGGGGGGCTAGGTTTCACTTCCTGAAGTTCGGAGCATAAAAGAATTCATAGATATATTTGAAAACCACCGCAAGGACTAAGTAGTTAGATAGGTGGGTAGATAGGACTAGAATCTAAAAGCTTGTGAGCATTATATTGTCCCTGTATCCCTCTGCTTATTTACAGCAACATTACTTACATGCCAGCCATACTAAACAGTTAGCCTGAACACATACTGTTTTGGTTTTGTGTCTCTCTCAATTTGGAATATTCCACATTATAATTTATACCTGTTGAAACCTTATCCATCAGATGTGGCCTTATATAGCTGTTACCACCAGGAAGAGTAAAAGTTTGAGAAAAGGCCTACAGGTAGACAAGTTTGATTTCTGTTAAGGAAAAGCAAGATTCTAGAGCGTTGAATGCCAAATTAAAGAGTTTGAACCTCATTTAGTACATACTAAAAATGCATTTTTGGTGCAGGACTGGGCAACATTTTGTTCTTTTATACATAAGGATGCCATGAGTCGTAGTGGACTTGACTGCAAATAACAACAACAACAAAAAGGCATTTAAGGTTTTAAAATAGAAAAAACAAAAATTTTTTTTTTTTTTTTAAATAGAGGCAGGATATAATCAAATTAAAGTGCCATGCATGATGTCCTTCTCCAGGGACTGATCCTTCCTGACAACATGTCCAAAGTATATGAGACCCAGCCTCGCCATCCTTGCTTCTCAGGAGCATTCTGGTTGTACTTCTTCCAAGACAGATTTGTTCGTTCTTTTGGCAGTCCATGGTGTATTCAATATTCTTCGCCAACACCACAGTTCGAAGGTGTCAGTTCTTCTTCGGTCTTCCTTGTTCATTGTCTAGCTTTTGCATGCATATGACGCGATTGAAAATACCATGGCTTGGGTCAGGCACACCTTAGTCTTCAAGGTGACATCTTTGCTTTTCAAAACTTTAAAGAGATCCTTTGTAGTCGATTTGCCCAATGCAATGCATCTTTTGATTTCTTTACTGCTTCTTCTGTAGGTGTTGGTTGTAGATCTAAGTAAAATGAAATCCTTGATAACCTCAATCTTTTCTCCATTTATTGTGATGTTGCTTATTGGTACAGTTGTGAGGATTTTTGTTTTCTTTATGTGGAGTTGTAATCCATACTGAAGGCTGTTGTCTTCAATGTTCGTCAGTAAATGTTTCAAGTCCTCTTCACTTTCAGCAAGCAAGGTTGTGTTATTTGCATAACGCAGGTCGTTAATAAATCTTCCTCCAATCCTGATGCCCCCTTCTTCTTCATATAGTCCAGCTTCTTGGATTATTATTATTCAAGTTGACCCTATTTTTTCTACTAATTTTTCTAAAAAGAAACATGATCCGTAATTATAGCAATTAAAACCTTAAATCTAAAGAAAACATAAAAGGAAATATAATTCTAGAGTTTACTTATTTTTATTCACTATCTATATTTTACTTGGTACAATGAAACTGGCCTAATAAAGAGTAGAAGCAGACGTCTAATTATGTAATAGCCTGCAATTATTTTTATGGATATTGCATTCCAATCTTCTTATGCAATATTTACAATGTACGTGTATAGCAAGGGCACAAAATACAAGTTCTAACAATCTTAACCATACATCAGAATCAAGTCACGCAATGTACCATTTGTGAACTCCTTTGACTGATGCAGGCAACCTTTGTTAAGAATAAATAAAATACCAAGTTTTTAACACTGTAGTAGATTTGGGTTTTAAGTTCTAATACTTAGTTACCTCCCCTCTCCCATAATTAAAGATTCTGCCAAGACAATTTGATACAGGTTTAATTATAAAGGTAGGAAAAACTCCTATATTACAATTTGAAAAACAACAACAACAAAATGATTTAAATATTATATGAGTGTGATAAGAATTTCAGCAGACTATGACTACAAAAGATTATGATTCAGCCTGAAAACATAACCTATGAAAATCATCAACTGTGTGGAATGAGCTCTTCCAGATGACAGATCTTGCTAAGGAAACCTGCCAATAAAAGATAGAGAATGCTAGAAGAAAATGAATCCTGTTGACTTTCAGCATATGGCCCGACACTGACATATCTTATAGTTTTTAGTGAATAGCAACCCAAAATAACTGGGTTGATAAAAACTAAAAAAAAAAAAGATGTACAGATATAAAAAAAAAATCTGCTCTGATTTTCTTCACTTTTATTTCAGAAGATGTTTTTAATGGAGAGTAAGAGTGTGTATGTGTGTATGTGTGTGTGAGAGTGAGTGGTGAAGGGGTACATTTTAATTAAAATTTTACATTTCAGGATAATAGACTCCTACCAAACTGAAAATAAAGACAATTATCTATGCAAATTTAGGCATTAGTGACAAAATTTCCATCATCATCTATTATCCTCTCTACACACTCCCTTCATTTTTCTTGTCTTCCTCTCTATTGTGTAGAGCCACTCCTCTTTTTATCCCCTCCTGTAGTTCAGCCTTATCAACTACTACTTAAAAAAGAAAGGGACCTCCAGAAATGATCTGGTTATTCTTGGTGTTAGACAGATTTTACAATATGTCTGAATGTTCTGTGATTGTTACCTAATGTATTCATTTTCACTTTCATTCAATAAGTATTTATTGAGCGTTTGTTCTGTGGCAAGCACTGTACTAGAGAAGCCTATAGTTTACAGGCCAATCTTTCCTGGTGTATTTCCAGGTGTCTTTGGAATATGAATCAAAGTGTTAAACAGCAAGTTAAATTCACAGGTCAAACCTACTTCTACTCTGTCCTTCTCTGAAATGGAACTGATTCAGACGGGCATTCCCTCTGAAGAACTCTTGTTGTTAGTTGCTATCATGTTGGCCCCTGACTCATGGCAACCTCATGCACATGGGATTGGACTGTTGTGATCCAAAGGGTTTTCCTTGGCTGCTTTTCAGAAGTAGATCTCACCAGGCCTTTCTTCTTAGTCTGTCTGAGTCTGGAAGCTCTGCCGAAACCTGTTAGGTATCATAGCAACATGCCAGGCCCCGCTAACTGACAGGTGGTGACTGTACATCATGAGGTGCATTGACTAGAAGTCAAACCCAAGTCTCCCACATGGAAGGTGAGAATTCTACCACTGAGCCACCAATGCCCCTCAGCTAGAGAGCTCTTTGTTTTTCCTAAATTCCCTTAAGGTTGCTGTTCACCCTGTGAATATGTGGTGTTAATGTAGAGCAGGATTGGCCCAAAAGGCAGACTGACTGCCAGGTAACTTCAGGCAGTGGGTAAATGCAAACACACAATAATATCAATATTCCACCTCTGCCACTTACTAGTGTATGCCTTGGTTTCCACATATAACTACCTACTTCTGAGAGTGTCTATGACGATTAAATGAATTAACACATGTAACCTCTTAGAGCAGCAACTAATATAGGGTACTTGATAAATGTTACCTATTATCATTCCTATTAATATGATTCATTCCTATTAATATGATTGTTATAAAAATTAGTTCTTAAAATAACAGAACAAATATTTACTAATTACTGTTACTAAAAAAAAAAAAAAAAAGTTACTAATTACTATTATTTACAGAACAAATCCAAGCCTAGATGTTACATGAGATAAACTTAAAAGAATTCGACCCATTCTTAGGCACAGTTTCAAATAGCTTCACAGACCCTAACTATAATCAAATTGCTTTTTCACTCTAATTTTCCTTATTGCTGTAAGAAAAACTCTTAATTGACACAATGAGAGTTAGTGTCTCTTCTGCCTGCTCCAAAGTCCTATCAAAGCTTTCCTCTTTGTTAGCTAAACTGATGTGTTGTTATCTGAGAGCTCACAACTCTCAGGCCCCATGCATGTCTCTTTTTTATGAATAGAAGCTGCTTGGTCATCTGCTACCTCCTAGGGCCATGCCTTGACTTTCTTCAAAAGTCCAGGGAAATTTTTATTTTGATTAGTAAAAAAATAAAACTACAACCTTGTATAACTGAGAAAGCTTCATTCTTGCCTTCCTGTTCCCAGCTCCAGGAAAAGCTCACTGCTTTAGTCTTTGAAATTACCTTCCTTATCAATCAGAAGTTGTCAGCAACTTGGCTTTCTGCTGGCAAGGATGTTTCCTTAAAGGGGTTATGCATTCCTCTCTTTATATGGACGTTTAAGCCCATCAGAACAAAATAAAATAGCGTTTTATATACAAAGTTTATTGAATTGTACACTCAAGGTTTGTGATTTGAGCACTTCAGTTTTTGTCCATTATACCTTAAAAAAAAGTGTATTAAATCACAGTTAATCCTTGGCAAGAGCTCAGGAAGCTTGTAGTCAGATTTCTGTGTGTGAACTGCACACCCACCACTTACTGTGTAACCGTGGTGAGTTACTCAACCTCCCCAACCTCACTTTCCTTATTTCTAAAATGAGTCTAATAGTACCTATCCCACATGTCACCTTATTAGAGAGTCTCCCTTGATTCTCTGTGCTCCATCCAAATCACAGCCTTCACCCTCCCTTCAAGAGTAACCGTCACCATTCTAGAAGGACGTTCTCGAGTTTCTTTATGGTTTGGTCACTTAAGTTTGTATTCCCAGATACTGTGGTTGAGTCTTACCTATTGCTTTAAACTTGATTATGTATTTTTTTTTTTTTATGTCTTTTAAGTTTCTTTTTATCTACAGGTTCCTTACAGTTTTTTTCTTAATTGACTTATTTCAGTTAACCACATGTTATGGATCCACCTCATCCTTTAAAAAAAAGATTATATAGAATTTCGTTAAATGCCGTAATTTAACTAATATCCTAGTGCTAGATACTAAGATTTTTTTGGTGGGGGGGTGGGGGGCTAAAAAGTACCACAGTGAACATCCTTGAACCCACATACATTTTTCTAATTTTTAATTTAGGGTAATATTTTCAAAGTGGCATTGCTGGATCAAGGAATATCCAAGCTTAAAATTTATAGACATGTATATGCATGAAGAAGAAAGATGTGCCAATCTGCATCTGTAAAGATATACAGCCTTGGAAACCCTATGGGACAGTTGTACTCTGTCCTACAGGGTCACTATGAGTCAGAATCGACTCAATGGCAATCAGTTATACATATGCATACATACACACGCACACACACATTTCCTCATGTGTCTGTTGGCCACTTTAATGTCTTCTTTGGTGAAGTGTCTGTTCATTTCCTTTGTCCATTTTTTTATCTGGATCATTTGTCTTTTTGTTGTAGAGGTGTTGGATTTTCCTGTAGATTTTAGAGATTAGACCTTTTTCTGATTTATAATAGACAAATTTTTTTTCCCGGTCCGTGGGTTCTCTTTTTACCCTTTTGGTGAAATCTTTTGATGAGCATAAGTGTTTAATTTTTAGAAGATCCCAGTTATCTAGCTTATCTTCTGGAGTTTGTGTGTTGTTGATTATGGTTTATATCCTGTTAATGCTGTGTATTAGGGCCTTTAGTGTAGATCCTATTTTGTCTTGTATGAACTTTATAGTTTTTGGCTTTATATTTAGGTCTTTGATCCATTTTGAATTAGTTTTTGTGTATGGTGTGAGGTATGGATCCTGTTTTATTTTTTTTGCAGGTGGACATCCAGTTTTGCCAGCATCGTTTGTTAAAAAAAGAATGTCTTTTCTCCATTTGATGGACTTTGGGCCCTTGTTGAAGATCAGGTGACCGTAGATGGATGAATTTATGTCCTGGTTCTCAATTCTGTCCCGTTGGTCAATGTTTCTGTCATTGTACCAGTACCAGGCTGTTTTGACTACCACAGCTGTATAGTAGGTTCTGAGGTCAGGTAGTACGAGTCCCCCTACTTTATTCTTCTTCTTCAATAGTGCTTTACTTATCTGGGGCTTCTTCCCTTTCCATATAAAGTTAATAATTATTTTTGAGCAGTAGAGTTTTGTAGTTTTCTTTGTATAGGCCTTTTACATCCCTGCTTAGATTTATTCCTAAGTATTTTATTTTTGGGGGGGGCTATTTTTTTTTTATTTATATAATGATATTGTTTTCCCAATTCCCCTTTTATTGTTTTCTTTATTGATGTGTAGGAATCCAACTGATTTTTGTATGTTTGTCTTGTGTCCTGCTACTCTGCTGAATCTTTCTATTAGTTCTAGTAGTTTTCTTTTGGGTTTTCTATGTATAGTACCGTATCATCCGCAAATAGTGGTACATTAACTTCTTCGTTACCAATTTGGATGCCCTTTATTTCTTTTTCTTGTCTTATTGCTCTAGCTAGAACTTCCAGCACAATGTTAAATAGGAGTGGTGATAAAGGGCATCCATGTTTTGTTCCTGTTCTTAAGGAGAATGTTTTCAGCCGGAAGGAGAATTTTCTTCTGGAAAATTGTATCAGGTTACGCTTCCTCTAATTTTTATGATTGCTTTCACTTAAGGGTGAATTGCTGGGATCATTAGGTGTTGTAGTAGTGGACAATTTACAGGGAGTAGATGTGGCTTTGTTTGTGACAGATTGCCATTCCCTCACCCAGAATTTTGCATCTGTGGCACTATTGACATTTCAAGCCAGATAATTCTTTTTTCTGGAGTCTGTCCTGTGCATTGTAAGATGTTTAGCAGCATCTCTGGCCTCTAGTCACTAGATGCCAGTGGAACTGCCCTGTTTCCTAGTTGTGACAACCAAAAATGTGTCCAGACATTGCCAAATGTCCCCTGGGGACAAAATTGTACCTACTTGAAAACTACTGAATTTTGTTTTCCCTATTTTTGTTATCTATAAGGCAAATCCATGTGTTAAATTTAATTCTCAGTCTCTCCATACCAATTTACATAATAGTTATATTCTTGAAAAATAGTTAAGTATTTTCACATATATATTTCAGTAGTTGGAGGGGGAAAACTGCCTGTTAAGACTTCCTTTGTTAAGACTAGAGCTGTTCTTGCTTTAGTCATTTAACAGTAAAGATAATTTGTGAGAATTGTGAACATATTGAAAACTTGTTTATGAAACACACTATTTATCATGCTCCTTAAGCTTGGTGTTTTTTGTTTTTTTTTTTAAGCTTGGTGTGGTCCTACTGCTTTTTACCTATGCCTTTTCTGTGTACAGTTGGCTGCCAGCATCACTTGCCCTCCCTTTGTCTTCTTTAGTGCCTCTGAGGACCCTTGCTTTACTCCAGTAATGATGGACCTTTGCTGCTGCTTTATCTGTATTATGGATTGAATTGTGTTCCCCCAAAATATCTGTCAACTTGGCTATGTCATGATTTCCTTGTATAATTGTCTACCATTTTGTCTTCTGATGTGATTTCTCTATGTGTTGTAAATCCTATCACTATGATATAATAAGATGGGTTAGTGGCAATTATACTGATGAGGTCTACAAGATTAGGTAGTGTCTAAGCCAGTCTCTTTTGAGATATAAAAGAGAGAAGCGAGCAGAGAGACATGGAAACTTCATACCACCAAGAAAGCAGCACTGGGAGAGGAGCATGTCCTTTGGACCTGAGGTTCCTACTCTGAGATGCTCCCGGACCAAGGGAAGACTGATGACAAGGATCTTCCTCCAGAGCCAACAGAGAAAGAAAGCCTTCCCCTAGAGCTGGTGCCCTGAATTTGGACTTCTAGACTATTGAACTGTGATAGAATAAACTTCTTTTTTGTTGAAGCTATCCACTTGCGGTATCTCTGTTTTAGCAGCACTAGATGACTAAGACAATCTGGCTATGATTTCTTTCATGATTTCACTTAAGAGTTAAAAAACAAAACAAAACAAAAAATAAAAACATCTCATCACCCCCCCATCACATATGAATTCAAAGAACATAATCTCAGAATTTTATACCACCTGGAAAATTGCATATGTGGTGTTTCCATTGGAGTTGAAGCTGATGAAGTTGATAGAGACCAGATCTTGAATGTTGTAGGGAGTAGACTGCATTGTCAATTTTATTTTTTCAAATCTGTTTGAGGTAGCATGTAAAGAAATAGGAATCATTCATTACCACATCCTTACTTTTGTGATAGGGGCATGTCTTAGTTATCTAGTGCTGCTGTAACAGAAATACCACAAATGGGTAGCTTTAACAAAAATTTATTTTCTCACAGTCTTTTTTTTTTTTTTTAGGAGGCTAGAAGTTTGAGTTCAGGGTGCCATGTCTAGGGGAAGTCTTTATTCTTCTGTTGGCTCTGGAGGAAGGTTCTTGTCTCTTTTAAGTTTCTGCTCCTGAGTGATCTTCAGGTGGTTTGGCATCTCTCTTTTCCATCTCTGCTCTGCCTCCCTTCTTTAATGTCTTTTGTGTCTCAAAAGAGATTGATTCAAGGTAGCACTCTATGTTAATCCTGCCTCATTAACATAACAAAGACAACGCATTCCCAAATGGTGTCATAACCGCAGGCATTAAACAAACAAATAAACAAACAAACACCGCAGGCATTAAACAAACAAACAAACCGACTGTCATGGAGTTGATTCTGACTCCTAGGGACCCTAGAGGACAGAGTGCTATTGCCCCATAGGGTTTCCAAGGAGCACCTGGTGGATTCAAATGGCTGACTTTTTGGTTAGTAGCCTTAGCTCTTAACCACTATGCCACCAGGGTCTCTCCACAGGCATAGAGATTAGGATTTACAGTTCATATTTTGGGGGGACAAAATTTAATTCATATCAGGCCGTGACAACAAACTCCTCTGGCCCTGATTCCCTTCCTACCTAAGGTTTAGGACTGGAAATGTGTTTTTTTCATGAATAACCAATACAGACTTTGGGATGTGCTTGAAGTATGTGAAATGCTGTCACTCTGATAGGGTATTCCCAGATGTAAATCTACTGATCCCCTCCCCCATGCTGCAGACACTCACTTTAAGACCACTAGATAGTCTGTTGTGCTTTGAAGTCTCAGTGGGTGGCATGACACTTAATGTTTTTCTCTTTATATGTTAACTCAAATTAAACATTTTTTGTTGTTGTTGTTCAGATTAACATCTCTTAGAGCCAGGCAGAGTTCATTGTAATCTCTTTTCTAATGCCACTGATGCCATTTCCATTTCTTCATTCAACATATACTGAGTAATTTAGTTCTGAGAGAAGGGGCTCTAGGACCAAGATTTAGGGCACTGGGTGGTTTTTAAGAGCATAGCCCTGGAAACCCTGTGGGTCAGTTCTGCTTGGTCCTATAGTGTTGTTAATGAGCCAGAATTGACTTGACAGGCAATGGGTTTGGTTGTTTTGTTTTTTCTTTTGTTTGGTTAACCCCTATCTTGGAGTCCCTGGTTGGCACACAACAGTTTAGCCCTCTGCTACTAATTGAAAAGTTGGTGGTTTGAACCCCCCTGCATTTTACTGAGCTGCCTCAAAAGGAAGGCCTGGTGATCTGCTTCCAAAAGTCACAGCCATGAGAACCCTATGGAGTGCAGTTCTGCTCTGCAACACATGGGGTTGCCATGAGTCGGAATAGACTCTGGCAACTAAAAACAAGAACAGCAACCTAAGAAACAGTGTCCTTATACTCTTTGACAGACTTACCTACCTTTCTGTAGACTTTTACATTCTCCTTTTCTTCACTGACCTGCAGGGCATTAATAGGGGTGAGGGAAAGATGAAAAGCACTGAGTGCAAATAAAGACCAGGGGAGGTCCCTTTCCACCACTCAGACTCTCCATTGATTTGGCGAATTTCGATTTTTAAGCTCTTGTTTGAAAGTTTTCTTAGAGAATGGTAGTTTTTATTTATACTTTTAGTGTACATTTTATTAAATAGATAATCAAGTCCATACTTCTGCTTAAGTTTTGTTGGGAATAGGAGGTTTGATAAAGACCAGGAAGGAGAAGGGAAATTTTTGAAGGAGCTCCCTTAGGGTATGCCTAGGATAAGTCATAGATTTTCCCAGTTCAAGGACCTTGGGAACACATCTGTATAGAACACTGAAGATTTTCCTTACTAAAGTCTAAGAGGCCAGTTGCTGTGCTTGTCTGCTCCCATTTTTAATACACAGTGCACCCAGTGCAGCTGTTAATGCAAGTTCTAACAAGCAAGCCTTTTCCTTCATCACAGTGGAAACTGTTTGGATCTAGCAGAACATGCTGGGGCACACAGTTGTCTGGGTTAGACCACACCTCTGTTCAAAAACTGACTGGGCTGTTTTTTTCTTCTTCTTCTTTTTTGATTCAGATTAACTTGGCCTTCAGACTCCTAACAAGTTAGTAACAGAGGTATACAACTTTGGGGCCCCACCCCTGTAGTAAACAGTGGCTCCATAGTACACAGTGGCCTTCCCTTCTAGGCAATGAAAATTTGTACTAGGTAAGAAGCAATAAAAGTAAGGTTAAATATGAAAGAGCATTCCTATTACCATTTCAAATTGTAGCTACTATAAAAACAAAGACTCAGTGTGTGTGTGTGCATGCACCCACATGTACATATGCCATCACCTGCTTTTTATTGCACAAGTTTTTGTGTTTTACACTTTTGCAATTTAACTAATATGTTTAAATGCAGTGTACAATATTTGCAACCTGTACTGAGAAGCCACTGCTATAGGCAGCTAACTCAAATTGAGTGTCCTATAGCATTTATGATTCCTGCAACCATAATAGAATCATTGTTTCTACTTCATTTGAAAGAGACTCTGTACTTCCATATTGCCTCATGCATTTTTCTCATTTATTGTATGAATTCTTTATGTTGTACAAATTATATATTGTAGATTATATTAATTAAAATTTTTTGAGGTAGAAAATTTCATACCTGTTTTTGTAAAATTTTAGACTAAAAATTTCTGCAGAAATAACTCCTGTTTCAGTGACTTAATATACAGTTTATTAACTGTCATTTTAATGCTAGATGATGATTTAACATTTTTAATAGAAAATTTCATCATCTCTCTTCTTCTTAATTTGTATGAAGGTGTTTCTGTACCATCAGACTCTATACCTTACTCTTGCCTGTGTCATTAATACCAAATTAGTTGATCAGCAAGTGTTTATCAACTTGACATATTCTATCATTAATTGGAAATTGGCAGTGGGGTGAGTGACTTAGAAAACCTATGAATATTCTCTTCAGTGCTATCTTTTTCCTTTTAAGAATCTGAGCAGACCTTCAAGCCTTTAAGCAGAAGAGACAAACACTAAAATTATTCAGAGCTTTGTCTACTTACTGACAATAGAATTAAATATAATTAATGGGGGCGGAGAAGCTGATTAGTTATAAAATGCATAAATGTGTGTAACACCAGAGCACAGCCTGCCATATTTGAATATCTTCTTACAGCATATTTAAGTAAAAATTTTCCTCTTTAAGGACTAATATTTTAAAAGAGGGGACTACTGCTCTTTGTTCCTATATGTTTTATGAATTTAAAGTATTTTTATAGAGTGTATAAGATGCTATTAAAGTTGTAGTAACTTTTGGCTTTTATTCCGTAGTGTAATTATCCTTGATTACAGACTTTAGAAGAGGTAATGTACAGAAGAGCTGTTTATCTCACAAAAGAAAAAAAAAAAATTCACATAAGGTTCTAGAACTTCTAAGAATAAAAGCTGCTCTTTTGAAGTAATTTAAGCCTAAATAAGTGTTGTTTCAGAGAAAGATTAAAGTTAAGGTTTTTTTTTTTTAAGGACCAACTATCTTTGGCTTTGAAGAGCAAATATTCTTTAGCATGGGTGCTTGTGAACACCCAGAGTATTTAGCAATACCTTATTTTATCATATCTCTTCAGTGACCATCCTAACCTCTCTCGCATCCCCTCTCCCTCCCCAAAGAAAACGCTCAGGAAATACAACAAAGGTACCATATCATGTTATCACTTTCTTTGGTAGTCTAGAGTGCCACTATCTTTAGGACAGTGTTAAGTATGGTTTTTATGAAATGCTTCGTTATGTCAATAAAATGAAATACTAACAGAGAGGGATCAAGGATGACCACCAGGCTCCTGTCTTAAATTACTGGGTAGATGGTGGTGCCATTTACTTAGAAGTGGGGGGTGGCGTGGGGCTGGAGAGGAAGCTAGGGATTAGGCAGGGGTACAAGTCTGGGGTGGGGTGAGCAGGTTGCGGGGGCTGATCAGGAATTCCTATTTAGACATGTTAATTTGGACCTGCCAGTCAGACTTCTAAGGAGCCCTGGTGGTGCGGTGATTAAAGGTCAGAAGTTTGAAAAGGTCAGGAGCTCTGCTGGAGAAGGATGTAGCAGTCTGCTTCTATAGAGATTTACAGCTTTGGAAACCCTCTGGGGTCTCTGTGAGTCATCATCAACTCGACAGCAGTGGGTTTGGTTTTGGTTTGGTCAGACTTCTAGGTGAAGATGTCTAGTAGATAGGATATGTAAGTCTGGATTCAGAAAACAGATTGAGGCAGAAATATAAACTTGGAAGTGTTTGCGTGAAGGTGTTAGTTTCATCCATTAGAATGCTCGAATTTACCTGGGGAGCAGATGTGGAGAGAGAAAAACCCCAGGTCCTGAGGAATATTTATAGCTCAAGGAGAAGGCAACAAAGGAAATTGACAATGAGTAGTTAGTGAGAATATAGAAAACCAGAAAAGAGTAGCATTGCAGAAGCCAAGAGTAGATGTTCTAGAAGAGAGAGCAATGTCAGTTGTTCCTAATGCTGCTGCGCACTGGCTGAGAGGAATACAAAGAAGTGTCAAAAGTATAGTGGTTAGCTTGGTTGTTTTTAATTCATTCATTCATTCATTTGGTCATTCACTAGTTGTATATTAAACCAGAGGTTCTCAACTTAGATTGTCTGACTTACAGTTATTCATATTTGCAGTATGTAACCAATTTTTCCTGTCTTATTTTTATGTCAATTAACATACATTTTCAAATAAATTGGGAAGTATTTATCTCAACTTCTCTAGCAACTTACTTTCTAAATTTGTTGTAGAAAAATTTGCAGAGAGAAATAAAATATCGATAAGAAATCATTTCTCAAAAAGCCATCAGGTGTGCCAAAGTTTCCTCAGAAGACTATTCAAAGAAGTCCATTAAATCAAAAACACAAATTTTGGAATGGTGGATACTTGGAAAGGGGTGATCGGAAAGGGAATGTTAGGAGGTAGGGATTGTACAGGCACATCCTTTGTGTTTAATGTTTGTTTCATCTGTATGGTGATAGATTGTTATATCAGTGTCAGGACTATTTTATTTAAAAAAAAAAAAAAAAGTCCTTGCACATATCTCTAGAGAAGCTCTTCAAAATTTGATGCCTTTGGTGACTATGTTTTTTTAAATTTTTCTTTATGTTTTTGTGGTGGTGGTAGTACAAGTAAGGCAAGAACTAAGAAGAGGTGGTGCAACCCATGTCACAAAACAGTATGTTTACTAATTGTTTAATGAGAAGCTAGTTTGTTCTGTAAACCTTCATCTAAATTACAATTAAAAAAAAGAACTAAGAAGAGGTGAAATAAAATCTCTTTGCTTCTTTTATTAGGAAATGTAACTTATGATTAATTATTGAATTACATTATTATTTAGTTTATATAAACTTTATTCTATATTGTAAATAAGTACCTTGTTTCACTGTTGATAAAATATGACTGTTGTACAGCTTTTGAGATGGAACATTAAGCTCTAGGCCTTGGTCAGGTAGCCTTCCTTCACAATTTCTTTCCTGGGAATTTCAGAGTTATATTATATTATATTATATTATATTATATTATATTATATTATATTATATTATATTATATTATATTATATTATATTATATTATATTATATTATATTATATTATATTATATTATATTATATTATATTATATTATATTATATTATATTATATTATATTATATTATATTATATTATATTATATTATATTATATTATATTATATTATATTATATTATATTATATTATATTATATTATATTATATTATATTATATTATATTATATTATATTATATTATATTATATTATATTATATTATATTATATTATATTATATTATATTATATTATATTATATTATTTGAACTTATAGTGTTTATTAAGGAATGCAGTTCTCTGTAAGTGTAAGCTCTGCCTTTAATTTGAAGTAAATTTGGGTGGATTTCATTTTATTCATTGAAACAGTGTCATAGACATTAGAAGGTAAGCTGTTTGCTTTTATGTTCTCACATGGGCCTTTTTGAAAAAGGCAGAGTTATCATAATTTTTGTTGATACTGGCATAACCAATAAAATTTATACCACTTTACAAATGTGTTACCTAAAAATTTTTATGTAACTTTAGATGGAGCCCTGGTTGCACAGGGTTAAGAGTTCCGCGGCCCTCCTTAGAAACCCTATGGGGCAGTTCTACTTTGTCCTGTAGGGTCGCTATGAGTTGGAATTGACTTGAGAGCGACAGGTTTGGTTTTGTTTTGGTTTATGCTGAAGATATATTTATAGAGAGTTAGTGTACATTTATTTTGCATAGTGAACTTTTAAAAAGAAACCATAGGAATTCATTATTTAAGAAAATCTTGAATCAGTCCTTCAATAAAATAAATAACATTTTTTGTAAGTTCAGATTTTTAGGTTAGAATTTTTTTAAAGTACTTAGCATAGGGTGGTAGTACCCTTTATCATATTTGTCCCTATTTAATGGTGTGACTCTGGGGAAGTTAAGAAACCTTGCTGAGCCTCAGCCTTCTTATCTCTAATTCCAGAATTGATCTAGTTTATCTCTGAGGTTCAACCTTAAAATTCTGTGACGCTCGTTTTAAAACTGTTTCAAATATAGCAGTTTTTTGAAATTGTTAAAGATTTGTGTATCTGTAGATGAAAGCAGTATCAGAACATTGCAGGGAAGAAGGACAGGTTTTATCTCAGTAACCTAGATTTGTCTATTGGGCAGACTACGTGAATGAAGCAGAAGAATCCATCGAATGCCTGCCTAAACATAAGGGGAAAAAACTCCAGAAATAACTGGAGAAATAGTACAGCTTTAAATGAGGTACCAGTCAGATGATGGCTTTTTGAGGTGATGGTTGTTGAATAATATGTTAACAAAAGAAGTGATCACACCATAAGAGATCAATCCATCTCCTTAAAATTCCTTATCTTCAAATTTGGCAAGTTTGATTATAATATGTCTTGGTCACTTTTCTTTTGAGATCTACCTTATGTGGAGTTTGATGAGCATCTTGGATAGATATTTTCTCATCTTTCACAATATCAGGGAAGTTTTCTGCCAACAAATCTTCAACAATTCTCTCTGTATTTTCTGTTACCCCTCCCTGTTCTGGTACTCCAATCACTTGTAGGTTATTTCTCTTGATAGAGTCCCACATGATTCTTAGGGTTTCTTCATTTTTTTTAATTCTTTTGTCTGATTTCTCTTCAAATATATTGGTGCCAAGTGTTTTATCTTCCATCTCACTAGTTCTGTCTTCCACTTCCTCAGTCTGCTCCTCTGACTTTCTATTGAGTTGTCTAATTCTGCAATTTTATTGTTAATCTTCTGAATTTCTGATTGCTGTCTCTGTATGGATTCTTGCAGCCTATTAAAATTTTCATTATGTTCTTGAATAACCTTTTTAATTTCTTCAGCTGCTTTATCTGTGTGTTCCTTAGCTTGTTCTGCATATTGCCTGATCTCCTTCCTGATCTCATTCCTGATGTCTTGAAGAGTTCTGTATATTAATCTTTTGTATTCTGCATCTGGTAATTCCAGGAAAACACATTCATCCAGAAGATTCCTTGATTCTTTGTTTTAAGACTTGTTGAAGTGATCATGGTCTGTTTCTTTATGTAATTTGATATTGTCTGTTGTCTCTGGGCCATCTATAAATTATTGTATTAGTTAATTTTATGTTTACTTACTGTATCCTAGCTTCTTGCTTTGTTTTGTTTTGATATGCCCAAATAGGCTGCTTGAATAAGCTAGCTTGGTTATTTTTGCCTTTGAATCTCTAACATCCTGTTACTAGATGGCTAGAGCTGTTACCTAGGAGTCCATTCATTCTTGTATGGATTCAGACCAGATGTCCAGGTAGTTGGTCATCAAGCGTGTGGTACAGGCTCTGTCCTACAATCTTAGAGGGGCAGGGGTGATAGGTGTAGGTACAGGTATCTGGTTGCAGCAGGGGGTCATGCTCTGAACAAGGCAGGGGGCTGAGAACCATCCCCCAAGTGTCCATGAGGAAAGTGCATCCCCGTTCCCTAGAGTGTACAGGTAGGTGGGTTCTGCAGATGGACCATGGGCCCCCAGTGCTTTTGGTTGTAAGGACTGGGATGTACCAGTTTTCTTTGGACCCCTGTTGTGGGAGCCATCAGTCCTTAGGCCCCTGACATGGGTAGGTAAGGACCCTGTTTAATAAGCAAAACAGTGTCAAACGTCAAACACCCACCTCTCCACCACACAGCTGAATCAGTTGCAATCTGCCAACAAGGGCCTATTCTCCTGAAATAGGCCCACACAGGTCCACCCATGGGGGAAAGGTATTCAAAGTCCATGGACCATTTATGCCTGGACAGGAGCTGCTTCTGTCCTAAGCACCCCAGCTTAGTGGAGCTGGCAGATTATCTTTTCCCCCAGTTGTGAATTTATTCCTTCTCCGAAGCTGGGAGAATGGCTCAGGATGCTCAGTAGTACCTATCACAGGCCCAGGGAAATCAACAGCCACTGAAGCCGGCTTGGGGGCTAGGGGCATGGTAAAATATATGCCAGTACTTAGCTTTTGCCGAGAGTAATGTTCTTCTCTGGTTCTGGAGGTGTGCGTAGGCTGTGCAGCTGGCTGTCCCTCCCTGAGAAAACTGTGGCCGGAACGCTACCGCCAGCCTGCCACAGTCGCGCCCAGGAATAGTGCCTGGGGTTTCCCGGTGATTCAGGTCCAGCAACCCCTCTCTGCTTCTGAACCGCCTCTCCCTCCCCCTGTCGCTCAGTCCATTTTCTAACTTTGCTCCTAGCTTGTCATAAATATAATCGTTTCACTTGTTTTTTCGGGTCTTTGTTGTAAGAGGGATCGTTGGAAGCATCTGACTACTCTGCCATCTTGGCCCCACCTCCTTAATTTGTAACCTTATGTTGTCAGTGCCCTATCCAACACATTGTTCAGAGCATGGTTCAAACATTTGAAAAGAAAATAGCTTTTTAAACCATGTAAAATCATCTTGGCATTCTCATTTTAAGTAGCCATCTGCAAGCATATTAATTTGATTATTCCAGTTTACTCCCTATCTGATTAACCAGTGACCTGATTTCATAAACATTTGTCAGGATATGTCTTCCCTGGAGGTATATTAAGCTTGGAGCGTGCAAAGCATCTTTTCCTCCACAAGCAGTGTTCAAGTTAGGAAAGTGTTGTGGTAATAATGTGAGCACAATTGTCTAAGAACACTGAGAACCTTAGTCTGGATCTTTTGTAACCATAAAAGGCAATGTGTCAGGCTTTCCTGTTTTGCATGGATGAGAAGGGAGTAAAAAACACCAAAAGAATTTTTATTGCATAGAAATATTTCCTTCCTAGCAGTTTGTGAAGCAATAATGGGCTCAAAAAAAATCTTCATATAGTGGGGGAAGAGGAGGGCAAGGAAATACAGTGCAGTTGTGCAGACACACAGGCTGGTTGCAGAGCTCCTGGTTCCAGCCAGGCTCCCTCCTAAGTATCTGAATTTGCTCAGGGCAAAACTTCTTGATGGGCTTCTTTTCACAGCCCTCTAAGACAAAAAAAAAAAAAAAAAACCCGAACCTATTGCCGTGGAACCGATTCTCATAGCCACCCTATAGGACAGGGTAGAATTGCCCCATAGGGTTTCCAAGGAGCAGCTGGTGGATTAAAACTGGCGACCTGGCGACCTTTTTGGTTTGCAGCTGTAGCTCTTAACTGCTGTGTCACCAGCAAATAGTAGTTTCCTCTCTTCTACAAGAAGAGCTCATCAAAGTCTATTGTCTAGGTAATTGGAGAACACAGGTTAGAGCCAGACTTTCCCATTCCTAAGCTATGTATCTGTTGTGTTGAGAAGATGCTTTCTGTAAGGCAAATTGTTGTTTTTGTTGTTAGCTGCTGTGGATTTGGTCCTCGACTCGTGGAAACCCTGTGTGCAACGGGATTGGACCCTTGTGATCCATAGGGTTTTCTTTGGCTGATTTTTCGGAAGTAGATCATTAGGCCTTTTCATCCTAGTGCATCTTAACCTGGAAGCTCAGCTGAAACCTGTTCAGCATCATAGCCACATGCAAGCCTCCACTAAGGGATAGATGGTTGCTGTGCCTGAGGTACAGTGGCTGGGAAGCCACCCCTGAACTGCCACATAAAAGAAAAAAAAAGTGAGAATTCTACCATTAAACCCCCATGGACTCTGTCCTAGAGTTTCTCTCATTTCAGCCCTAAAGAATTTAGGTTGCTGAACAGAAATGACCAAATTAGAATAGCTCCATGATTTCTTTAGTTTGTTTTAGACCCGTTACCTTTCAGTAGACCAAATCTTCTTTTTCTGAGTGTGGAAATGATACGGCAACCTAAGGTCTCGGGAATGTGTTTTATCAAATGTTCTTCAAAAGATGTTTTTCCATGTAGTTAATTTTTTAAAACAATTCTGTACCAAGTACAAGAATTAAGATAATAATGCATAATACATTTTGTGCTTTTTAGTGTTGAGTTAATAATAACAAAGTGGAGACAACCTAGAGTTGTTTATTTTCTCTGGGGGTGAGTAAACATATATTGAGATAAACAGTAATAGCTGCCTAAGATTTCATGATGTGTTCATGGAATATTGCTGTAGGAAAAGAAAAAGCCCGAGCCATTCACTCTGATATCAGTAATTTGAAAGTGAAAAGGATTATTTTTCAGCATAATGCATCTTTTAGTTTTAGTTTTAAAGTGTTGCATTCCCAAGAAGACATGACTGTGCATTCTCAGTACAATACAAATAATATGTGGTGGTAGTTCTCTGATGTGGTTGAGAATTGGTATTGCATAGCTTTAAAAGAAATGTTCTAAAGATAAAAGAACAAAGAGCAGAAATATTGGAAGAGGGAACACTTTATATCACATGAATTCTGTTAGTGATTAAGAATAGCAAGGGCTATGAAGCCACCCCTGTGTTCCAGTCTCACCTTTGTCACTGATTTCATCTTGGGCAAGTTTTTAACTTATTGTGCCTTTGTATCCTTTTCTCTAAAATGAGTATAATACTTCATTGTAAGTGAGTATTAAGGAAAAAATGCACGCAAAGCACTTAATATAGCGCCTAGCACATAATAAGCCCTCAGAAAATGATAATAGATGAAGTATTTGATAGTTTCTATTTTTGTGGAACCCTTTTTTTTTTTTCATTTAAAGGCTTTCGGAGTATTTTACTAGTGGACCCAAAGCTTGATTAATCCACTCAACATTACAATGACTAGAATTGCTATTTCATCTGGAGACAAACTCCCTCAGTCTTAAATCACTTCTCTGCTTCTTTATATAACGCCACCCTCCTAAGTGAAAATTGATTCTTCTTTGGAGGCCTGACTTCTCCTGATTGATCAAGAAAGTATTAACATGTAATCATCTGTCCATCTGTACCACTCTTTTCAAATAATCACTGCTGACTCTGTCAACCCCAGGACCCATTCCTTTCCTGCTGGACGACCTTGTTACCTGGGCCTGTCTTTCCTTCATCCCCTGCCATCCTTACCAGTTTCAGCATGTAAGTTAATGACCCATTCATTTCTCTTCAGGCTGCTAGATTCTCTCTACCTCCATCTCTACTCCTCACCTCTTCATTTTTGCTGAACCTTGTACCTCATCATGACTGCTCTCCAGCTAAAACTTCAGTATTCTCTTTCTCCATTTAGAAAGTCCTGAACTGCAGCCTCTCCCAATCTTGCACACCTGTAGTGCTAAATCTGTGTCTTCAGCCATTCCCCTCCAGCCATTCACTCCTAGAAACTCCTGATTCCCTGCCCAGCCTTGCCTCAAAGACCTGCTACTTCAGTTCCATAACTCAGCTCTCCTAATCACATGCTTTGTCCACTGTGATAGTTGCTGCATGCTTTTCTCCTTTTTGCAATCTGATCATAGGACATTTTAGAAGAAATCCTCAGGACCATACTGATTTGGCCCACTACATACTTGTGATTCTAATTTCATTTCGGCCCTTACTGTGGCTTAACAGTACTCTCTTGACAATTTTTTACATCTTCAATGACAGTGAAATATTTTCCATTCTGTGCTTGCTTCCAATCCTAACTAACCCTCTCTTCCTCTTGGGAGATAATCTTGCCTCTTACTTTACTGAGATGATGGATGGTCCTTGTTGGTGTGCATGTACTCTCATAGGCCCTGGGAGAGTGATGAACAAAATGCTACACAACAACGTTGTATCCCTGAGGTCTGATTCAGCTGTTAAGTAACAAGGTATCTAACGCTAGTCTTTGTCCCAGCTTTAGGAATTTGTCTTGTTGAAAATAGATGATGTTTCTCTAGTTGTATGCATACATTTGGTCATTCAGTGATCTGTATCTGTTCAATACAGTGTCCTTTGTTAGGTAGCCAGGAAGGAAAATTAAAGAATAAAACACACAACCCACCCCCCTCTTCTCTGAATTGAGAATAAGGGAGACAAACCTACCTAATTTAGGTAAAATTTCATTATAATACACTTGCTTCTGACTTTAAAGTGTCCTGACGTTCTTTGTGGTACAGTGAAACGAGATGTAGCTTGATGGGTAGCTTGGCTGTCTTTTCCCTCTGACTCCAGGTCTGTGACCGCTGTTTTAGTGCACTTGGGTGACAGAACAGCAACTATACAGAACTTCTACACTTGTGCTTGGGGAGGGTCTAAAGGCAGAAAATTAATAGGAGCTACCAAATTAATTAGAATAATGGTCCTGGCATGGCCCCTGAAGGGCATGTTAGAGGGATGGGAAGGGTGTCATTTGGTAAGGAAGTGTGCAAACAGCGTGTCAGGAATGTGAGCGGAGATCTTGGTGGGAACAGCCTGAGGGCAGGTCTCAGTTCTAATGAGAGTTGAGGACAGATAGGCGCATTTCTAGAGAAAAAATATTTCTAGACATTTCTAGAGAATGTCGTAGTTATCTAGTGCTCCTATAACAGAAATACCACAAGTGAGTGGCTTTAACAAACAGAAATTTATTTTCTCACAGTTTAGGTTAGAAGACCAAATTCAGGGTGCCAGCTCTAGGCGAAGGCTCTCTCTCTCTCTCTCTCCACTTTGGGGGAAAGGCCCTTGTTTCTTTTCAGCTTCTGTCCCTTGGTTTCTTGGTGATCTTCCTGTGACAAAGCCTTCCTTAGTCCCTAAGGAGTTAGAATGCTCCTCTGAATCCACAAGTATAGGGGTTATGATTTACAACACATATTTTGGGGGGGACATAATTCAATCTGTAACGATGAGCCATTGTAGACATTTATAAAGAGAATCTGCTCATTTCTTTTTTTGTGAAGAAGGTTTTTGAAAGTAGAACTTGGGGTGGGCCATTCCTTTCCTCCTTTCTAGATTTGTGGGTGTTAAGGGAGCCTAGGATGTGTGGAAAGAAAAATGGTGCTCATGCAAGTACACTTTGGGTGTCTTCATTTTGGGTAGTTTCCTGAACACATAGCATTGATGCCATATACACGTGCTGTCAACATTTTGGTCTGTTGCTGGAGAGAGCAACCCATGAGATTTGATCCACTGAAGGAATCCAGGGAACCAAACTGTAGACTCTGACAAATCTGGAAGAGTAGTTTAGGGGCCACGAAGATGGTCCATGAAAACCCAGTCTGAAAAGTCTTTTTTCCTTCTCATAGTCTGTTAGAGAACCATGATAAAGAGAGAAACTTAAGGTAATGTTAAAGTTCCCCCATTTGTGACCCTTTCTCAGTCTCGTGTAATTGATTTAATGAGTCAGAATGTTTAGTCAGGCACTCCAGTGTCATTTTACTTAGTGTAGTGTTAGAAGCAAATGAAACTAATCCCTTCTTCATTTGGGTTTTAACAAAATTAAAAGAAGATAGCTCTTACAGAATGAAGAACACTAGAAACAATAAAAGGAAAAGTGTTGCCAATCCATCTTTACAAAAAATAACACTTTACAGCCTATTTTGTGCATTTCCTAACTTCCCCCTCCCCCCAAAAAGAGACCTCCTTGCTATGAAGTCAAATCTGAGTTGTAAGTTAAATACTGCTTTAAAATGTCGTTTTTAGTTGGACATGACATAGGTAATGTTTTTAGAGACTACTTTTCAGTTTGGGAGAAATAAAGTATTATTTGTATTGTGTTAAACGATACATAAATATAAATTGTTTTAAGGTACATATTAAGATTTACTGGGCAAAGAGATAAATATTTTGTCTCTGTTAATGTTTAATTCAAGTCACAGTAAATCTTTTAAGTTCATTAAAACATGAAGGCATTGCACAATGCATCGTACATTATAAACATATTCTTCAAAGTGATTTATGCATCTGACTTTTATGGCACCAAATTTCAAAACCTTATAAAGAAGTCATTTTAGAGAAATGTCATGCTGACCTGTGTTGAAGAAGAGGTAAAATTTGCCTGGGATCAGCTTCATACTGACTTAAGTTTCAGAGACTTTGCATTTGCAGATATATTTGAATGCTTACATTTTGTAGATAAATAAATGCTTGTTAAATGAATGAATATTTAAAATTTACTTGGAGCCCTGGTGGTGCAGTAGTTAAGAGCTACGGCTGCTAACCAAAAGGTCGGCAGTTCAAATCCACCAGCCACTCCTTGGAAACGCTATGGGGCAGTTCTACTCTGTCCAGACTTTTACGTGACTTAAATAATAATGATCTCTCTAAAATTAGACTGGTGATCCTTCTTATTGTGCTCCCCTTTTAGAACCCTAATGCTTCCAAGACAATGCCTCAGGATCATCACAAACTACTTGCACTTACTCTAAAAAATTCAGATCAAAGCATCTTTAATATATGGCAGTTTTAATATTTTGGCATCTCCTACATATTGACTTATCAGAGAAGATTATGTTTTTATTTTACTTTAAATGAAGAACTGTTTACAGAGATGATTTCCTTAAATCCATCTGCAGCGAAAAAAAAGTAATTAATCTGACATTTTGTAAAGGTTTCATTGAATTATATTCTTGTCTTATGCTGTGCAGGGATAAGTGCATATACATTTTCAATTAAGATTAGCTTTAGGATGTGTTAAGGCAAGAAATGATAACAGTACATATTTTATGATTGATATATTTTAAGTACTTAAGATGAGCTTGTCCATCTGTAAATTGTAGACAGGATATGCCCAAATGCAGAAAACAGATCTAGAGCTTAGACAAATAGAAGAAAGAATTTTGAATCTATCTGTGTAAGGCCCACATCTAAGAATAGACTGGTTTGTGTATGACCCAGCATACTAACACATTGGTAACTGGAACCTTCCCAAGCACAGAGGAAAACTAGATTTGGTCTTTAAAAACAAATACCATTTCAAGTTTATAGAACAGACTTTTTTCTTCCTAATTAAATTAATTTTGTTTTATTTTTATTATTAACCATAGTGAGTTAATTTAGACCCCAATTTAAACACTCTCCATTTTTTCGTGGTCTCATACAACATTTGTCCTTTTGTGATTCACTAGCATAATGCCTTCCGGATTCATCCATGGTGTGAGATGTTTCGCAGATTAATCATTGTTCTTTATCATTGCATAGTATTCCGTTGTATGAATGTACCATAATTTGTTTACCCATTCATCTGTTGATAGGCTATTGTGAATAGCGCTGTAATGAACATGGGTGTGTATATGTCCATTCGTGAGATGGCTTTTATTTCTCTAGGATGTATTCCTAGGAGCGGGATTGCTGGATCGTATGGTATTTCTATTTCTAGCTTTTTACGGAGGTGCCATATCGTTTTCCATAGTGGTTATACCATTTTACATTCCCACCAGCAGTGCATATGAGTTCCAATCTCCCTGAAACCTCTCCAATATTTGTTATTTTCGGGGTTTGTTTTTTTTTTTTTTGATTAGTGCCAGTGATGTTGGGGTGAGATGTTATCTCATTGTAGTTTTGATTTATATTTTTCTAATGGCTAATGGTTGTGAGCATTTTCTCCCGTGTCTGTCAGCTGCATGTTTGATCATATCATTTGCCCATTTTTTAGTTGGATTATTTGTCTTTTTGCTGTTGAGGTGTTGAAATATTCTGTAGATTTCAGAGATTAGGCCCTTGTCAAATATGTTGTAGTCAGAAATTTTTTCGAAGTCTGTAGGTTTTCTTTTTACTCTTTTGGTGAAGTCTTTTGATGAGCATAAGCATTTGATTTTTTAGTTTATCTAAACTAGATAACTGCCAGTTATCTAGTGTATCTTCTGGTGTTTGTGCATTGTTAGCTATGGTTTGTATTGTACTTATGCCATGTGTTAGGGCCCATAATGTTATTCCTCTTTTTTCTTCCATCATCTTTGTTGTTTTAGGTTTTATGTTTAGATGTGGATCCATTTTGAGTTAGTTTTTGTGTATGGTGTGAGGTATGGGTCCTGTTTCATTTTTTTACAGATGGACACCCAGTTTTGCCAGCATCATTTGTTAAGAAGACCATCTTTCCCCCCATTTAATGGACTTCAATTTTTTTGCCAAAGATCAGCTGACAATAGGTGAATGAATTTACACCTGGGTTCTCAATTCTGTTCCTTTGGTCTGTGTCTGTCATTGTACCACTACCAGGCTGTTTTGACTACTATGGCTGTATAGTAGGTTCTGAGATCAAGTAGTGTGAGGCCTCCTACTTTGATCTTTTTCTTTAGTAATGCTTTGCTTATCTGGGACCTCTTTCCTTTCAATATAAAGTTGGCAATTAGTTTTTCCATCTTGTTAAAGAATGCTGTTGATATTTGGATCAGGATTGTGTTATATCCGTAGATCACTTTGGGTAGAATAGACAATTTCACAATGTTGAGTCTCCCTATTCGTAAGCATGGTGTGTTTTGCCTTTTATGTGGATCTTTTTCGGTTTCTTGCAGCAGTGTTTTCTACTTTTTTTTGTATAGGCTTTTTATGTCGTTGGCTATGTTTATTCCTAAGTATTGTATCTTTTTAGGGGCTGTTATGAATGTTATCGGTTTCCTGATTTCCTTTTCAAAGTTTTCTTTATTGCTGTAGAGGAATCCAACTGATTTTTGTATGTTGATTTTGTATCCTGCTCCTTGGTTGAATCTTTCTATTCTGGTAGTTTTCTTGTGGAATCTTTGGGATTCTCTATGTATAGAATTATATCGTCTGCTAACAGGGATAGTTATACTTCTTCCTTTCCAGTTTGGATGCCCTTTATTTCTTTCTCTCTCTCTCTCTTTTTTTTTTTTGTTTGCCTTAACGCTCTAACTAGGACCTCCAGCACAGTGTTAAATAGGAGTGATGATAAAGGGCATCCTTGTCTTGTTCCTGTTGTCATGGGTAATACTTTCAAGTGAGATTTTTATAGGGCGGGTTGGTTATTTTGTTCCCAGGAAATTTTGAGCTGCTCTAAGCCAGGGTTCTCACCCTTGCTTGCACCTGGGGAGCTTTAAAAACACCCACTGCCTTGGTTGCACCCCAAACCAATTAAGTCAGAGTCTCTGGGGATGGTACCCAGGCATGTGCAGTTTTTAAAACTCTCCAGATTATTTCAATGTACAGCTACGGTTGAGAGCCACTGCCCTAAGGGAAACAAATGCTTCCGCTCCTAAGTAGCCCTTTGAATCTGCAGGGTGAACCTGGAAAAGTAATCTCTGTATCCACAGTAGTCTCCATACACGCCCTGCGGGGATTCTGTAGCCACTGTATTCTCTTTTCTAATAGGCCATGCTCACCTGTGTGTGTGTCTGCATCCGCCTTCCTGTGACACATCTTAGGCACCAAGAGGAAAGGCACTCTTTCTCATTTGTTTACTACTGTATGCCCTGTGACTAGAAGAGTGCCTGCCCTATTAAGATATCAAAGATGCTTGTTGTTGTTGTTAGGTGCCTTCTAGTCGATTCCGACTCATAGCAACCCTATGCGCAACAGAACGAAACACTGCCCAGGCCTGTGCCATCCTCACAATTGTTGCTATGCTTGAGCCCATTGTTGCAGCCGCTGTGTCAATCCATCTCGTTGAGGGTCTTCCTCTTTTTTGCTGACCCTCTACCAAGCATGATGTCGACAATATGTCCAAAATATATGAGATGCAGTCTCACCATGCTTGCTTCCAAGGAGCATTCTGGTTGTACTTCTTTCAAGAAAGATTTGTTCATTCTTTTGGCAGCCTGTGGTATATTCAGTATTCTTTGCCAACAGCACAATTCAAACACATCAATTCTTCTTCGATCTTCCTTATTCATTGCCAAGCTTTCACACGCATATAATGTGATTGAAAATACCATGGCTTGGGTCAGGCACACCTTAGTCTTCAAGGTAATGTTTTTGGTTTTTGACACCTTAAAGAGATCACTTGCAGCAGATTTGCCCAATGCAATGCATCTTTTGATTTCTTGACTACTGCTTCCATGGCTGTTGATCGTGGATCCAAGTAAAATGAAATCCTTGACAACCTCAGTCTTTTCTCCATTTATCATAATGTTGCTTATTGGTCTAGTTGTGAGGATTTTTGTTTTCTTTATGTGGAGGTGTAATCCGTACTAAAGGCTGTGGTCTTTGATGTTAATAAGTAAATGCTTCAAGTCCTCTTCACTTTCAGCAAGCAGGGTTTTTAATCAGTCTTCTTCCAATCCTGATGCCCTGTTCTTCTTTATATAGTCCAGCTTCTCGGATTATTTTCTCAGCATACAGATTGACTAGGTATGGTGAAAGGATTCAACCCTGATGCACAGCTTTCCTGACGTTAAACCATGCAGCATCCCCTTGTTCTATTCTAACGACTGCCTCTTGATCCATATACAAGTTCCTTATGAGCACAATTAAGTGTTCTGGAATTCCCATCTCTGCATTGTTATTCAAAATTTGTTATGATCCACACAGTTGCATGCCTTTGCATAGTCAATAAAGCACAGGTAAACATCTTTCTAATATTCTCTGGATACTTGTAAGATTAATGAATTTAGGTTTTTTCTTTAATAGAATAGGGACAAAGACTTAAATGGGCAAATACCTTTCCATACTCCTTGATTTTTAGAAACTCTACCAGCCCCAAGTTTCTGTAATTCAGTAAGGAAAGACCTTCCCATTCCTATAACATGAGTGTATTGAATACCCCTTCTTTTCCCAATGCTATGAAGGCTGTGATCAAACCCACACCACATAGTTCCAAGAAAGAAATAAAATTTGGAGAACAAAACCTACAGAGAAATAACAAAATCTCAAAAGTGAAAATTATGGTGCTCCAGATTCACTTTTTCATCCAATGTATCTTGGCCACTTCTATCTGCCAGGTGTCGTGGATGCTAGAAATCCTGAGGTGAGTGTGACAAATTCCCTGGTATCACCAGGGAGGTTTAAAATATAGTTTTAGGTCCTTATTGTCATTCTCTTCTTCATAATTAGATTTTAGGTCAGAGCCAAATGATAGGTTTCCAAGTATTATAATAGATGATGAAATACATAATTATGCTTGATGTTTTCAATAAACAACCTGATGAGAAAAAAATGGATAGTTATTTTATTATCTTCATTTTACATATTCAGAAACACTTTTAAAGTACATTAAGTTACTTTCCAAGGTTGTAAGCCAGTAGTAACTCAGTTAAATAGTTAAATACTATTGAAAAATTTAGTCACAATAAATTATTTTTAATGCCAGTAATATTTGTTTTGAAATTACTTAGTGGTTACCAGTGATAAGCGCTGTGTGTGTATGCATGTGTGTTTTAATGAGTTAGCATTATCTTACAGAAAGATTTAGGGATTTGAAATAATATTCTGACACTTTGTGCCTTCAGATGAGCTGGAAGAACCACAGTTACAATACAGCAGGCAGGGTTTTTCAGTCTCCAGTGCAGTGGGCTTGGGCTAGTGTTCAAATAATCTTGGAATAATTTTTACCTGTCTTTGTTAACAGGAATTATACTTACAACTTCTTAACTCCTAATACATGTGTAAAAGGTAGTAATCAAGAGATGGCCAAATGACAGAGTGCTTATATCTGGCACAAAGAACTTAGGTCCTTGAGAAAAGTAAATTACCTCTTGTAGTTTCTATTCTAGCCCTTGTTTCCATGCCGTTATTGTCTCTTCTGTAGGTCTCACCTATCAGCATACTTAATTTTGGGTAAGGATGCTTCTGGTTCAGGGTCACTCCAAGGGGGTTACACTTCTTTGGCATCTCTCTTCTTTAAGATAGCAGTATCTTCTAGTTTACCTTTGAATATATTCATGTGTAAATGATATGTACAGCCAACCAAAAGTTCCATGGCAGCATAGAATGATTTTGTTATCTGGTTCAAGTTCCAGTTGGGCCATTTGCTGTCAGTGTAACCTTGAGCAAGTTACTTAGCTTTCTGAACCTGTTTTCTCACCGTGAAAATTAAGATAATACTATGTATCATTCTATTTTCCTGGGTTTTAGAAGAATCAAATGAGATATGTGAAAAGCATTGTTCTGACTATGAAGTGTTATGTAAATATTGGGTATCTTTTTTTTTTAATCCGTCATGATGATGATGTTATTTTTCTCATTCCTGAGCCTTAATAATGTATTTTCCCCTTGTTATACTACCCTTATAAATTTAATTTCTTTTAAATTTCAGAGTTATGTAAGGGTAAGAAGGTCCTTTTTTTTTTTTTTTTTTTTACATTCTAATACCGATTAGAATCTCTTACTTTCCAGCCCTGAAACAATTAAAATGGGGCGTGTACCAATCAGGGCCTACCTTAGATTAAAATTACTAGCTCCTTTAACCAAATAGGTGATAGTTAGATATTACTGGCTCAGGGTTTCAAAGTGTTTTCTGTTGAACTTGCCTAGGAAATACTGGGGCGGGGGGTGGGGGGAGAATGGAGTATTTGGGTGTTTGTAGGGATGAGAAGGAGTCGAGAACACTGCAGTGAGAACCAAGGGATCTGGGTTTCATCTCTGGCTGTTGTGCTACTGGGCCAGATGACACTGGACAAGTCATTTCTCATCTCGGGGCAATGCATACATCTTTAAAAAATTAAAATTGATGTTAAAAATTGATCATCTCCAGGGCTCCTTCCAGCTTTAGATTTTGGTGAGTCTGTAACTGACTTTCAAGTGAAGGTAGGAGAATTGTAATTGAACTAAAAGTAATAATAAACTTAGTGCAGTTTTTTTTTTCTGAGAGTGTAAATATGTAAAAGGTAAATAAATACAAACCTTTGCCATTTAACACCTTCCAAAACAACCTCCTTGTCTCTGAATGGTAACTGATTAGAACCAGAGAACATGAGCTTAAAGTGAAACATGGCTTAGTTTTTTTCTTATACAAACTTGGGATAATATTTTGTCAGAAAATACTATATATATATACATATATATATATAATTTCCCTAATTGTCTTATACATAAAATTTAGCAACCATGCTCTAGGTTTGGCATTTTCAGCTTGTACATGCTAAAATCACCTATGAATTTTAGTTCATCAGGGTAGTTCAGTAGAACTGGTTATCGTGAGGTCAGCAAAATACTAATTCTAAAACCTGTCTAAGATATTGCAAGAATAGAAAATTACAGACCATTATCCTTTATGGATAAACATAGATACATAAAGTTTTAAGAAAATATTAGCAAATAAAACCAAATATTATATTTAAAAAGGTAATCATACATTGTGACTCAGTGGAGCTTTCCACTGGAATACAAGCTTGGTTTAACATTTGGAAATCAGCATAATTAACTATATTAATAAAATAAAGGAGAAAAATCATATGATCACAATAGATACAGAAAAAAACATTTCACAAATCTCAACATCTATTCACGATAAAAGAAAACAAAAATTCTCAGCAAACTGAGTAGAAGGGAACACCCTCAATCTGATTAAGAACATCTATACTAAGCTATTGTCAGTCTTCATTCAGTCACGGTGTCCATTCTCTCCCTGATGCCATTCATTGTTTCCAGGTGTTAGTGGCTCCCTTCTTTTCTAGCTTCTGAGCAGTAAATAATGTTTTTCCAATAAGGGATAATGCATTGCAGTGGTACTTTTTAAGATATTGGTACTCCTGTAAGTTATTCTTACCCTGCATTCAGTCTTAGGGCCCAATCATTGGGTCCATGTATAGCAGGTAGAATGCGCTGCTGTGAGCAGTTCTGCGGTATTCCAGGGCGGCTTTTTCTGCTTCTTAGCTGTTAGTACTGCTTTTGTTATAATGAAGAACACATGGTAGTGGTAATTTTCCTGAGATTCAAATTCTTTTAGTTTTATTTATTTCGCGTCTATGTACTGCTTTTGCAGTAATGAAGTTTTTTTGTTTTGTTTTGTTTTATACTAAGCCTATAACTACCATCATACTTAATGGTGAAATGTTGATTGTGTTCTCCCTAGCAGAAAAAAGACAAGGATGTTAGTCCTTCCCATGTCTATTCAGCATTGTACTGGATGTGCTAACCAGTGCAGTAGACAAGAAAAATAAGTAAAAACAATAGTTGAAAAGGATGAAATAAAACTGTGTTTGCAGACAACGTAATTGTATATGTAGAAAATCCAATGAAATCCAAAAAGACTATCAGAACAAAAATTGTGTATGTAGAAAATCCAATGAAATCTAAAAAGACTATCAGAACAAAAACAGGGTACAAGATTAATATTAAAAACAATTGTATTTCTATATACTAATAAGAACAATTGGAAAATGTAATTAAACACAATACCATTTTTAAAACAGCATCAAAAACCATAAAATACTTAGGGATAAATCTAATTAAAGATGTGAAAGATCTCTACACTGAAGTCTGTAAAATATTGCTGAGAAAAATTGTAGAAGACCTAAATAAATGGAGATAGATGGAGCTATACCATGGGGTGAGCCCCAGAAATCTTCAAGGCGCCCCCAGTATGCTTTGAAACAGGGGTAGTTGAAGAATAGGATAGGATAAGTTTCCAGCTCTCCCATAGTATTTTGTGCCTAACCAATCGATTTTAACACACATACACACAAAGTATCATAATCATTTTTACTTATTTCTGCCACAGCTCTTACAGGATCATGAGCATGTCTTTTTTTTTTTAGTCTTCATAGTCTCAGCATCTGGTATAGGCTGTGGGCACTGCGTTGGCTAATGGACCACTGACCTTCCACTGGTGTTATCTTCAGGTCATCTTTATGGTTACCATCAATGTATAAAAAGGTGACTTTTGAGGACCTTACATTTTAACTAAGATGCAATTTTTCCTCCATTGTTTAGTTTCATTGAGTTGTAATAATTAATAATTCTTTGAATTATTTTGACCCAGATTTGAAGAGTAATCATCCATGTCTTCTAAATTTGTACACTGCTTTACTATCACAAAGCACTTTTAATATGCTCATCCCAACATTTCTATGACATAGGTAGAGAAGGTATTTTTTCCATTCTTAGAAGAGAAAAGTGAGGCTCAGGATGGTTAAACAGCTCACTCAAAGTCTTACAGCTCATAAGTGGTAAAGTTGGGAACTAAGCCCAAGTCTGTTTAATTTAAACTCATTTTTTTTTTTTTTTTACTGCACCGTAAGACCAACTACTTTCTCAGTTGAGACATTTGCTTCTCTTTTGAAGGAGCATGTCATCAACATGTTAGCACCCTGTTACCTTTTATTCCCTTCATGACCATAGCTTTGCTTCAGGGCTGAAAGCCAGCTTACCGTGTATACCTATAATGAAAAATAAATATACAGTATAATTTCCTGTGGTTTTTGGTTCCATTTCAACTTTTAATTTAATCTGAGTTTAGTTTTGTTGTGACATAATCAGTCTTTTGTTCATTCACTTGTTCATTCTTTTATCCATCCAGCAAATGTTTGTTGAACATCTACTATATATTTTAGGCACTGAATAAGCCTGGGGCTGAGCCCCCAAGATGCTCACAATTAGTGGGGAGAACAGATAAGAAACCAATTATTATAATAAAGACAAGAGTACAGATTACGTTGTGAAATATCTGGACCCAAAATAAGAATCAAGCATTAATGCTTCTGAGAGAGAGGGGGGACATGAACATATTGGAAACCACTGGGGTAGGAGGTTAAATTGTAAAATGATAACTAAGTTCTTATGTGTCCCGAACTGGGTTGAGGGACTAACTGAAGGAGCCAGAAATGTTTTCTAGCCTGTTCAGGACAGGCCCAGGTTGGATTATCAGAATGATGAGCTGGCACCTGCTCAAATTTAATTTAAACAATGTAAGAGTTAAGAAAGGTTTTAATTAAAAAATTGCAGACAACACACATTATCTTTTTATCTGTTATCTACCTCCCTGTCAGCCTATCTTCTATGTATCTTTATCTATATAGAGAGAGGTGATTAAAGTTATGTTTAAATTCAGTATTAACACCTGTAATGAGGCACTGATTTGGTCACCACAATACATGTTTTTAGTAATTCAGAGACTTTTTTTGTCTGTTCATAGCTGTGTCTGTTAGTGCTCAATAAATATTTATTGAATTTGAATAAACTTAGATGCGTTTATAAAATTTAAATACGGATAGAAAATAAAGTTTGCATTAGCCACACAATAGTGTTTTGAGATGCTCATGTTGGTATAATGTAAGTATCAATTTTTTAAAAAAATTATGTAAACTTAAACATCCTTATAAATAAAGAATGTGATAAACAGTTAACTATGTATATTATCACAACTTAAATGTAGGCTAAGTCATGTAATTGTAGAAAATTAAGAAGACTAAAAGTGCCTTAGAAATTACCCAGTCCAACCCTTTCACTTACTTTTAAAAAATTAATGTAAATATTTTGAATAGTAATACATTTACATTATTCAGAAATCAAAATATATTAAAAGTTATATATTGAAAAAATCTCACTCCTATCTCATCTCTAGCTATCCCATTCCCTTTGTGGTTTCCTACAGGTAATTGCTTTTATTGGTTTCATGTGTATCCTTCCAATAAGTATAAGCATATGTTCTTATTTCTCGTCTTCCTTACACAGAAGGTGGTATACTACATACGCTACTCTGCATCTTTTATTAACAATGTATCCTGGCAATCTTTTCATACCAGTATATAGCTCCCTCTTTCTTTTCTTTTTCTTTTTTCCACAGCCTAGTAATCTATTAAGGTATCCAGGGTGGCACAAATGGTTGAAAAACAAAAAACCAAACCCACTGCCCTCGAGTCGATTCCGACTCATAGCGACCCTGTAGGACAGAGAAGAACTGCCCGATAGAGTTTCCAAGGAGCGCCTGGCGGATTCGAACTGCCGACTTCTTGGTTAGCAGCCGTAGCACTTAACCACTACACCACCAGGGTTTCCAAATGGTTAAACACTCAACTATTAGCTGAAAGCTTGGTGGTTCGAACCCATTCGGAGACCTCACAGAATACAGGCCTGATGGTCTGCTTCTGAAAGGTGACAGCCTTAGAAACTATATGGAGCTGCTCTGCTCTGCTCTGCACATGTAGGGCCGCCATGAGCCAGAATCAACTTGATGACAACTAACAAGAGTAGTGGTCTGTTATGTGGATATATCATAGCTTTTTCATCATCCTCCATAGACCTTTCTTTTGTTGCCAGTCTTTTGCTGTTATATACAGTTCTGCATCATTTCCTATGTGTGCTGATATATCTCTAGGACAAATTCCCAGAAGTAAGGTTATAGGGTCAAAGGGTAAAATGCAGTTATAATTTTGATGGGCATTGCCAAGTTTGTTCCATAGCAGTCCCTTCATTTTATAGACGAGGAAACGGACGCTTTGTGTTAAGTCACCCATTAGCAGTGGCAAAGCCAGGACATTCCTCAAGCAGGCCATTCCTGGCCAAGTCTGGGTCAGATGACTTTAGCCTCCACGTTCTGATAATACTCTGTTTCTTCCCTAACAGAGCGTTTGTAATTGGCTGTCTTCCTGCCGGACCATAAGTTCTCTGAGTGAAGGAGTAGATCACATCTACACGTTCACTGTTATAGTTCTATTACCTAGCATAGGGCCTGCTACAGAGTGGGTGCTCAATTTGTTGAATGAATGAATGGAAAAAAGTTAGGCCTTCTGATTCATAGTCCAGTGCTTATTATTATTCCCTTTCACAGCCTTACACTCGACTTAAAACAAACAAAAAACCCAAAACACCTCAGCTGTACAAAAAAATGCATGATATGAGGAGATATGTATTTAGAGCTGTTCCTGTGAAAAAGATTTAGTGTACTGATGGCACTGGGTACTGGGTTAGGGTTCATATGAAAAAGATTTGAGAATCAGCTGTCAGAAATCTCACGTAGTCCAAGCGTTTGTTAATGGAAGTGCCGTTTCCAGAACAAAAGAGGTGAAAGTTCCATAAGCAGTCTCTGGAGTTTAGTATAATTCTGGGTGCTGCATTCTAAAGGCATGTAGGTGAAAAAGAGGACTAACAATGGAAGGTGATTAGGATGATGAGAGATCTGAATTTCTACCAAGTACTTTCAAAGAACTAGAGCTCTGTATGTAGGCAAAGAGGCAACTTAAAGGAAGACATTCTATTTTTAGCTATTTTGAAAGACTTCATACAGAGCAGAGAGTAGGATTATTTTTTGTAACTCCAGCAGGGAGAACTGAAAGTAATAAGTTAAATTTACAGAGTTGCAGATTTTAACTCAAAGTAATGGAGTCTAAAAGCAAATGCACTGCCTTGTGAAATGTCATAAACAATCTGGCCTTTTGGGTGCTCTTCATGAGGAGGACAAGACAGATCACGACCTGTGCAGAATGGGACCCAGCCGAGCTAACAGAAAGCCTGTAGCCTTCTGGAGAGACCAGCTCTCCAGAGAGAAACCACCTGAAGCATTCTAGTGTTGATTTCCAGGGGGCCCATTCCAAGGCGTTAGGATGTCAGGAAAGAGTTTCTGAGGAAATGTGAGAAATGTTGGAAATAGGGTCAAGTTACGTGAGTGAGGAATTCAGCACCCAAGTCAGGTGACCTGAGGTTCAGAGCTGGGCTTTCATTTCAGTAAGTAACTAGCATGAGAACCAATCATGTACTTGGCCAGATATGCTAATGGTTGCGTAGGGTGATGCTGTGAGGAGAGTTAAAGGGCTAAGTCTGTATTGAATACTGGACACCAATAATGTGTTGCAGAATAGAACTGTGCTCCATAGGATTTTCATGGCTGTGACCTTTCAGAAGCAGATTGCCAGGGATTTCTTCAGAGACTCCTCTGGGTGGGTCTGAAAGGTTTGCCAGCCTTTCAGTTAGTAGCCAATTGCTTAAATATTTGTTCCACCCAGGGACTCCTACTATACGGAAAGAAGCCCCTAATATGCCAGACAATGTTCCCATTGGTTCAGGGCCTGGATGGGTTTGAACCTAGTAATGGTCCACATAGCTGGGCAGAGCAGGGGCAGCTGAGGCTTAACAGGAAAGTATTCAGGCAAAGCAAAGGTCAAATGGCTGACATCTGTCAAAAATGCCATTGTTAAAAAATGTTAAAATTTGGTGATTCTGGGTAAAGAGTATATGGGAGTACCTTGTACTGTTTATACAACTTTTCTAAAAAACTTGACATTTTTTCAAAATAAAATGTTTTTTAAAGTACCATTAAAAAATTGAACTGTGCATGAGTTGTGCAAAGCTTAGAAACCTATCGATATAGAATTAAACACTCATTTAGAAGCAGGAACGTTACCACAGCTTTTAGATGTTATTCATCTGGGAGAAAAAAAAAACTGTGGTGGTAAAAATGAAGGACAACTTTCTCTTTCTGGTGAAACTGGAGGTGTGAGAAGAAGGTACAGAAAGAATACTAGATATACCTAGGCTCTGAGGTGATCATGAGAGTTGAAGCAAATAATTTCCGAATCCTTTCACTCCTAGTATTCAATCTCACTGAGCCCCCCCCCCCCCGAGTCTTCTTCATACTGTTTCTATGTACCTGTGGTCTATCTGGGGCCCTGGTGGTGCAGTGGTTAAGAGCTCGGCTGCTAACCAAAAGGTCAGCAGTTTGAATCTACCAGCTGCTCCTTGGAAACCCTATGAGGCAGTTTTACTCTGTACTATTTTTTTTTTTTTTTATAGGGTCTCTATGAGTTGGAATCGACTCGACAACAATGAGTTTTGAATGAGTGATCTGTCTAGTTGTCATTTTTCATTAGTTACAGAACGTTCTATTTTGTCAATATTCCCTAGTTTTACCAGCCATCCTTCTACCATTAGCTATTTAAATTCTCTTTCTTTCTCTCCCTTCCTTTCCTTTCTTTTCTTTCTTCCTTTCCTCCCTTACTCACTCTATTGCTGCCATGAACATCTTGTACTAATTCCTGCTATTTTCTTTTCAGTTATTACCTTGGACTATATGCCCCAAAGTAGAATTATTATTTCAAAGGATAAAGGAAGATAACTTGTTATATTTTCAAGTTACATTCAGTAAGATTAGACCAATTTATAGTCTTCCCAACAATGTGAAAATATATCTCCTGTTTTCTATGGTCTCAGTGATTATCAAGGCCCTGTTTTCTCTGGGATGGATCAGGCCAAGAATCCGGCCTTTGAAACTAAACTAGTCCATTGCGGTAGGATGGTCAATCTAGAAAGGTAACAGGATCAGATAATGGGAAAGTGCTGAAGCTGTCAGAAAAAAAGACCCTGTTTCAGTAATTCATACTTCATTTCAGGACTCTGGTCCCTAAGATCATGGGCAAGAGCAAGGTGAGGGCCACAGTTGTAGGGTAACTGGGATGACTGGCAGCAAAGGATCTAGGTACAGGAAAGTAAAAGTCAGATTCACTTACTGGAACTGGCATAGAAAGTGAGTCCTTGAGCACAAGGAACCAAGCAACACCTGCAAAACATAACTGGTATCAAAATCTGGGGCTAGCTGGGGAGATGTGTGGGATGTGGGGCCAAGAGGCAAAGATTTGTATACTCTAAATAAAAAACCAAACCTGTTGCGGTTGGGTCGATTCCGACTCATAGCAACCCTATAGGACGGAGTAGAACTGCCCCCATAGGGTTTTCAAGGCTGTAAATCTTTATAGGAACAGATCACCACATCTTTCTCCCACAGAACAGCTGGCAATTTCAAACCTCAACCTTTTGGTTAGCAGCCAAGTGCTTAACCACTGTGCCACCAGGGCTCCAAGCTATGGACAAAAAAACCAAACCCACTGCCATTGAGTTGATTCTGACTCATAACGACCCTAGAATTTGGTGGTGCAGTAGTTAAAGTGCTCAGCTGCTAACCGAAAGGTTGGTGGTTTGAACCTACCAGCTGCTTCATGGAAGAAAGATGTGGCAATCTGCTCCTGTAAAGATTCACAGCCTTGAAAACCCTATGGGGGCAGTTCTACTCTGTCCTATAAGGTCACTATGAGCTTATCAGATAAGCTGTGGATAGTCACCTTACTATCACTACATTGGTCACATTTAGCTCCTCTATGCTCTGTCCTGGAAAGCCTGGTGGCATAGCGTTTAAGTGCTACAGCTGCAAACCAAAGAGCCTGCAGTTCAAATCCACCAGGCGCTCCTTGGAAACTCTATGGGGCAGTTCTACTCTGTCCTATAGGGTTGCTATGAGTCAGAATCGACTCGATGGCACTGGGTACTGGGTTATGCTCTGTCCTTTTGGTATGTGATACTATATTTGATGTCTTTGTTATTTAATATATTTGGGAGGGGTTGAGATTTTATTTTTATATATTTGAAAATATTTTGTGTGTGATATTATTTTACTTTTGGGGGGCGGTTATAAAGTTATCTTCCTTCCACAGTCAGAGTAAATATGCTATTCTGTTTTCTTTGCATATACTTTAACTCTTGGCCTGTATGTGTGGCATGACGTTAAACTTCTCACTTGGTTCTCTGCATTACTGGTCACTCTCCAGTTGCTCACTAGCACTTTTTCCCTCTGTAATAGGATTGCTTCTGGCCTCTCATGTATTGCCTCTTTATATTTGTTTCTGAATTCTATCTTGAGTTTTTTCTATTTCAACTAATACTATATCTTTGAAAAAGAACTTTTATAGCATTTTAAAGTTTGATAGTTTAAAACCGCTGTCATAACTTAAAGGTTTTTCCTTTGGTATTTTTGCTTACTTTTCCAACACATATGTTTTAGAATGAATATCAAGTTCTGTAAAATCAGTATTTTATTAAACATACATAATAATTTAAGGGAATGTAGTCATCTTTACTATATTTAGTTTTCCCAGCAAGAAGCAAATTACATTTCTCCATTTATCCATCTTTCTTTAATTCTACCGTCAGACTTTATGTCATCTTTGAATAAGCCTCTAATTTTCTGATTTAAATTAATACCCACTTATTGAATTTTTTGTCAGTATTATAAATGGGATCTCTTTCATTACATTGTCTAGCTGTGGGCCATAGTACATAGGATCATAGTAGTTTCAGATGAGTTTTTATCCTATAACTTTGCTGAAATCATTTGTTAACACTAAAACCAAAAACCAAATCTGTTGCCATCGAACCAATTCCAACTCATAGTGACCCTATAGGACAGAGTAGAACTGCCCCCATAGGGTTTCCAAGGAGCAGCTGGTAGATCTGAACTTTTGGTTAGCAGCCGTAGCTCTTAACCACTATGTCACCAGGGTTCCTTGTTAACACTAGTCATTTTAAATTGATTTTATTGACTTATCACATAACTTTATATTTGATAATATTGAATTATGTCATGTAAAACATTTTTTTTCTTTCCTTCCCATGTTTATACTTTTTACTTCTTTTTCCTAATACCTAATTGCCCATTCAGCAATGTAACTAACCTCGCTTCCCTAAGAACTAGGAAATCCAGGGAATCAGATTAAAAAAAAAAAAAGCTTGTGAAAATTGCAGCCAGCACATAAATGGATAAAAGTGTAAACATGTTTTACTCTCTTTGGGAAATGAAATGGATCCAAGGTGGGGAATATTAGACCTGTAACCTGGTTGAACGTATTCGTGTATCTGAAGAAAGAATGTGTCAAACCAAAGTGAGGGAAAGAATAGGAAAAGAATGTTACAGAGTCAAAAATTGGCAATAACCATTACAGCTTTGTCCAGAATAAAGGATGCTTTTGCCAGTAACCTTTGAATAATCTGAAAAGTAGAGATGGATGCAGAAGAATGTAGCCCACAGATTTTACACATTCTTGGTATTCCCATTGGTGCCACTGACCGGGTTATCCCTAGGGTGAGAGTTTTAAAAAGTACAGAGGCCACCTTGATGACTAAAGTGCCTCTGACCAAAAGCCATGGTCTTTTCAGTTGCCTCATATGCCTGTGAAAGTTGGATAATAAAAAAGGAAGACAAAAGAAAATTGATTCTTTCCAACTGTAGTGTTGGCAAGGAGTGTAGAATATACTGTGAACTGCCAAAAGAACGAACCAATCAATTTTAAAAGAAATAAAACCAGAATGTTTCTTAGAAGCTAGGATGGTGAGACTTTGACTCACTTACTTTGGAAAGGTCATCAGGAAAGACCAATTGCTCGAAAGGGACGTCATGTTTGGAAGGAAGAGAGTCAGCAAGAATGAGGAAAACCCTCAATGAGATGAGTTGACACAGTAGCTGCAACAATGAACTATAACATACCAATGATCGTGAAGATGGCACAGGACTGGCAGCATTTTGTTCTGTTATACACAAGGGTGCCCTGAGTCCCAGCCTACTTAATGGCAGTTAACACTAACAGGGTGAGAGTGGTATATCAGGCCCTATTGTATGCAGTTCCTGTTATCCCCTTGTTCTGACCCCTTGGTCTCCTAGCAGTCCACACAGATATTCCTTATGGAACAGAGTACAGTGATCTTAGGGACTTACAGTATTCCATTCTTTGTGAGAGTGAATTATCATTGCACCTTAGTAGACTGACTTATTACAGGATAAGAATGTACTAACTATATGAACCTAGAGTAGTTTAGCACCTAATGAATTTCCCATTGTAAACTAATAAATTAGCTTTCTGGTTGTATAATGTCATCCACTCTTAGGTGAGGGCTCTGCAGTTGGTGTGCAGACAAAGTCAAGTTTCTGAGCCCAGATGACTCAAGCCAAACCCTAAGTCTACCAGGTACCACCAAGAACAAGAACACTACCCCCGAGGCCTCTTTGGAAACAGTCTAATAACCTGATTATGTGTTTGCATTGCTAGAGGACTCAGAATGAGTGTTTTAGCTTTCTGTGAGTGCTTATTGCAATAATATGATTCTTACAATTTTGTCTTTATGTGATGAGTTATATTGTTTTCCTTGTTTTCAGTCACACACTCTATGAATAGTAGAAAATTATATTAATGTGGACTTATATTCTATTTACTGAGATTTTTATTTGGTTATTAAATCCATACCCATAAGAAACCATTGTACGTATCTTGTGCTTTTGGAAAATAAAACTTTATTTGCTTTATGAAGCAGATTGAAAAGCATAATATTCTTACCTATTTTGGAAAAGTTTAGAAACATTCTCCAACAAATTAATTGGCTGTAGTTACATTTTAAAGCAATAATTCCTAATAGTATTTCTTTTTGTTGTTGCTAGTTGTGCTACCCTTTACACATGTTGCTATTGATGCAACAGCTTTCTAACTCTCCCATTTTACAGCTGGGGAAATGGAGGTTTATGCAGATTTTAAATAACTTACCCAATTAGGTTGACAGAAAACCAAAAACCCATTGCCATTGAGTCAATTCTGACTCATAGTGACCCTTTAGGACGGTGTAGAACTGCCCCATAAAGTTTTCAAGGCTTTAGTGTTTACAGAAGCAGCCACATCTTTCTCCCATGTAGTGGCTGGTATCTTTGAACCACTGAACTTTGGATTAGCAACCGTGCACTTAACCACTGCACCACCAGGACTGCTTTAGGTTGACATAGCAAGTAAATAATGGAGCCATGATTGCCACTAGTCTGTCTGACTCCAAACTTGTGATCTTTCTACTGCAGCACATTTCCTGGGATCTAACATATGTGGACACATGCACACGTGGTTCAGACACTTGACACTACAGGCTTATAGCTGCTGAACCTAGGATAGAGGTTATCTTTTTGTCAGGTCTGCTTTTTTCATACTTAGTTGCGTTAACAAGAGCTGGCAGGTAACTGTAACTGAGATGATTATAACTGGAATGCTCCTCTGCCTAGTTCTCTGCACCTGTTCTAGAAGTGGTATTTTTTAAGTTTATGGTAGTGGAGAAAGGCTGAGACAGAGTTTCTCTCAGCAAACTGTGAATCAAAGGACCTTTGGTTATCTTACTCCTTGGTCTGCTTGAGAAACCCATGGGTCTCCTGCAGGGATGGATTACCCAATAGGCAAGGTTCACATGGACTTACTTGGCTTACGTACTAATCTGTAGTGTGCAATTTCACCTGTGGTGAAACCCATGTGAAATCATGCACTACAGATTAGTAAGTAAGCACAAGTAAGCCTGTGCGCACCTTGTATATTGGGTAATCCGGCCCTGGTCTCCTGGTATGTCCCAGGTGGTGAGCCACGGCTGGTGGAGGCAGGTCGTTCAGGTGAGGGGGAAAATATTTGTTTATATTTATCTTTCTCTAGCCCTCTTAGAATTTTTATTGTTTGTGCATGTTTTATGATATTTATAATGTACCAGCCCAGCACTTCATGTATATAGCTTATGAGTAAATAAACATAAACATATTAAGATGGAGTTCAAAATTTTTTTTTTTTTACTGATGGACTATCATTTTAAATGTCTGGAGGTCAATGCTCTAGGGTAATAGACCCCAAACCTGTCTGTGCGGTTTAATCCTCTGGTGAGTTAAAACAAAGTTCAGATTTCCTTGACCCACCCATCCACACTCCAGGGGTGTGATCCAGGAATGTGTGTTTTTTAACAAAGCCTGAGGACTGAACCACTACTCCAGGGATGTTGTTATTGTTGTTAATGGGCCCATGTACAATTGGAATGATCCTGCGTTATCCCCAGGAGTGGTTGCATGGCCCGTAAAATCTACCTTACTACTTTGTAATGCCTGAAAAATGTCGGTGCCAATTGTTGCAAATAGGCCATTGGAAACAAGACACCAGCTTCTGTAGTACATTGAAGACTTCATTGTTTGTTGTTCCCCCACTGTCAGGTAAGCTCCAACAGGAGGACCTTTATTAGCCTCTTCTACCACTGTTTGCTAAAATAGTGCCTGACACATGGAAGTGCTCAGTAAATATATGTTAAGTGAATGAATAAATTAATGAGTAATGAATCCCTTTTTCTACTGTGCTTGGGTAACACATCACCTCCCCAAAAAAGAAAAACAGCAAATAATTCGTTTCAACTGTACTGTTAATTTGAATAAAAGTCCTTGGTTATTGTATCATGCTGATTGTAATTTTTAATATCGAAAAATTAAATTAATTCTATTTTATTATAATTTTTAATATCATCAAAGAAAGTAGTGGAAGTTAGAAGGTGATTTAGAAATCTGCTTTTATTTCAGTTCCCATTTCAAGTCCCTGTATCTTTAAGGAAAGGGCTAAACTACATCTTGGTCCTTCTCCAGATCCAAGAGGAAATGGACTGTAGCAGTTGTGCCTTTGTAGAGCAGATGTTTTGGTTGGAAAGGCTATCAACCATCTGACTCATAATAAATCCTTGATTCCAGTAAATTCCCAGTTTTCAGTTACAGTAGGTAGGATGCAGGAAAACAATATCCCCACTTTGGGATCTCTGAACTTGTTTCACATATTACCACTGTTCTCTGTGCATTACAGTATGTGAAAGGATGAAATACTAGGGGAGGTTAGAGTAATTTCAGGAATGGATGCAGCCAGTTTGTGTTTTTGAGAGGGAACAGAGCCACTGTCCTCCTCTGACATAGTACTAACAACAAGAAACTAATTGCATTGGGTTTTCTTGTAAATTCCTATGTTAAAATTGTTTCTGAGTTACATGAATTAAATTTCAATAACATATAAGCAGCCTTTAGTTTTTTGTTTCATTTTGTTTTGTGGGGAGAGGTGAATATGAAAGTAACTATATGGTCCCATATATGATATTTTTCATTTTAGAATATTCATTTTTTGGAAAAATTTACTCAATATATATAAGCTTCTCAAAATTTTAATGAGGTATTATGTCCAGTGTTTCAAGTGGATAAATCACTTACAGAAGTGATAATAAACCATGTTATGTTTTGTATTATAAACTTGATTGAAAGGATTTATTATTGACTTAGTAAAGTGGCACTGTTTGGCAACTTTTGTATAGTAAGTCAATGTTGGGATGTATTTTGTCACTCATTTCCAAGTTTTCATCTTCTGCAATTCTTTTCTAAGTGCTCTTATTCTCGTTCTGCTTTTATCTAGCAGTCAGTTTCATTTTTTAACCATCATTGAAGTGAGAAGAATGTTATAATCCTCAACCACAGAGATGACTGGAGGATTCAGGGTTGCATGACTGGATCATGGAGTGACTTCAGAGAGCACCAGTTCCATTTCTTCTAGTCAAGGGCCTTGCTGTGGTTTCTGAGAGTTTCTTAGCAGATCTGTTCCACCAAGTGAAACATCAGAGGTTTGGGAGCCACCAGTTCACTTCTAGTCCAGAACGCCTAACATTTCCTGGATTGGCCTTTGACCGCTTTTACCCAACATTGAGCTATTCACAAGTAATTTATTCAGACTCTACTGTGTCTTTATTCTGCTTCTATGTCATTTGTTCTTTCCACTTATAGCTGGTTAAGTGGTTATCATAAACTCAAGAAACTCATTTGACACAGTACTCTAAGAAAGTGTATCTTTACCTCTGTACTTTGGGACACATTTATAAATCTTCAGAATTGCTGTGCCAAACCAAAAAACCAAACCCAGTGCTGTCGAGTCGATTCCGACTCATAGCGACCCTATAGGACAGAGTAGAACCGCCCCGTAGAGGTTCCGAGGAGCACCTGGCAGATTCGAACTGCTGACCCTTTGGTTAGCAGCCGTAGCACTTAACCACTACGCCACCAGGGTTTCCGAATTGCTCTAGGGTCTTGGAATAAGGGAAAAGGTAGAATAAATAGTGTCCCTGAATTCACTCATTAATGAAAACTAGTGTGTGGGAGAGTCATGGTGAGAGGTAAGAGGCAAAGTTTCTGATGCCACAAAAAGAAGAGTGGGCAGATACAGTTCTTTGAGAACTTGTCTCATTCATCTTTGTCTCTTTCACGTTAATGAGTTGCATGATGCCTTGCACCTATGGAGCTACTGGATTATGGTGGAAAAAACATGGGCTGTGACTTAAAATCCTGGGTTTGCTTCCTGGTTCTCTGTTTACTAGTTGAATGACTCGGCATTTTGCTAATCTTTTTGAGAATTTTTTAAATCTGCAAAATAGAGACAATAATAAATTTTTCAGAGGGTTGTTTGTGACATAAGTTAAAGTGTGTGGTATGTAGCACCCAGACAGAAGTCAGCCTCGTTAAGGAGTTTTCTATAAGAAGCATTGCTAACCTAGATTTGATTACTTTGGGTATCAAATTTTGACCCCAGTTTTTTTTTTTTTTTTTCAGGTAGAAAGGAGCCCTGGTGGTGCAGTGGTTAAGCACTCAACTGCAAACCAAAAGGTTGGCAGTTCAAACCTACCAGCTGCTCCACGGGAAAAGATGTGGCAATCTGCTCCCTTAAAGATTTACAGCCTTGGTAACCCTATAGGGCAATTCTACTCTGTCCCATAGAGTCTCTATGAGTCAGAATCAACTCGATGACTTTTTTTTTTTTTTTTATTAAATCTTTGCGGAAGCAGACCGCCCCATCTTTCTCCTGTGGAGTGGCTGGTAGGTTCGAACTGCTGTCAGTTACCAGCCGAGCACTTAACCACCGTATCACCAGGGCTCCTTTCCACCTGATTACCAAACCAAAAACCCACTGCCGTCAAGTCCTTTCCAACTCAGAGCAGCCCTATAGGACAGAGTAGAAGTGCCCCATAGGGTTTCCAAGGAGCAGCTGGTAGATTTGAACTGCTGACCTTTTGGTTAGCAGCCAAGCTCTTAACCACCACACCACCAGGGCTCCTCTGTAAAGATTACAGCCTTGGAAACCCTGTGGATAGAGCAGTTCTGCCCTGTCCTATAGGATCGCTATGAGTTGAAATAGACTTGTTGGCAGTGGGTTTGGTTGGAATCAGATGGAAGACATTCACTCCAATTAGCTAACTGTGACCAAACCTGGCAAGATTCCTTAATTTGGAACTTGATTAAGAAAACAAAAATATTTAAGGGAAGTACTATGCTATGTTGTGGTTTGAGAATTATACCTATTTTATTATGCAATTCAGTATAAATATATATTGTAAAACTTTACAGCATGTATAATAGGTTTCTGATGTAAAATTCCAGCTTCTCTCTTCCCTTTTAGTCCTGGCTAAGAGAATAGTGTCTGCATGGTTTGATCTGGATTTTATCATCTTGTAATTCTTTTTTTTGAAACATCTGAAATTTACAATAGAATTATAACAATAGTACTAAGCACTTTTTTTGGCAATCCTTTGAGAGTAAGTTGCTGGCGTGATGACCTTTCACCTCCAAGTACCTATAAGTGTATTCTCCTACACAATTACAGTACAGCCATTAAAATCAGGAAATTAACATTGATATGTTACTACTATCTAATTCTAAGATCTCACTCCAATCTCAGCAGTTGTCTCAATGATGTTCTTTATAGCAAAAGCGTTCTGTTCAGAGCCATGTGTTACATTCACTTGTTATAGCTCTTCAACCTGTAGTAGTTCCTCAGTTTTCCCTTAATATTCACAATGTTTTTGAAGATGATAGCCCAGTTATTTTGTAGAATGTCTCTCAATTTGGGTCTGTCTAATGTTTCCTCATGTTTGGATTCAGTTTCTGCATCTGTGGCAGGAATAGTACAGAAGTGACACTATATTCTTATCATTGTCTTCTCTCAGGTGGCACACCATATCTCTGATTCATTGCTGATGATGTGTTCACTTTATCACTTGTTTAAGGTGGTGTCAGTCAGGCTTCTCCAGTGTGAAGTATTGTAAGTAGTTTGTGGGGAGGCCTTCTGAAACTGTATTAAGTGTCTCATTTGTCATCAAATGTTCAATTTATTTATTTATAGCAGTATGGACTCATGATTTCCTGTTTTATTTAATGGCTGATAGTTACCATTAGCATTTATTTTTATGTTCCATATTATTCTATATCTTATCTATTAAAAAACCATGTTGCCACTGATTCTGCAAATTCCAATTCAACACTGGATTTATTCTGTTTTTTTCTCTTTATGCATGTATGTAGTTTCCTTCTCTGAAAGTGCTAAATTTAGGTCTCATTATCCCCAATGGTTTATCCCTAATATATTATTTGGTCCATCTCCCTGTATGTAACCAATCTCCCAGTGCTGCTTCTGTGCTCTCCCCAACGTGAGTTCCCTCTTCACTTTGTTGGGCTCTGACCCCTGCACCAGGTTCCCCATCTATGCAGACACCCTCCTCACCCTGTTATTAACCACTCCATCTTCCCCCGACCCCATCTTCTGCTTTTCCTTCCTTCAATCCATCCTTCCAAAGCTGGTAGAATACTCTTTCTAGAACATGGACCTGATCGTGTCATCGCCTTGTTTAGAATTTTTCTGTTACCTTTAAAATAAAGCAAACCCCCTAGCTTCAATATGTTAAAGTTATTTATGATCTGGCCCTTGACCTTGACCAGCTTCATCTTTCACTACCCTCCCCCCACCCCCACTAATATCCTATATTTCAGCCTTCCTAAACTGTGCTAAACTGCGCAGAGTGTGCTAGGGGCCTTTACACTTGTGCCTTTCCAAGTGCTGTTCTCTCACCCTGCCACTGCCTTATAGTTTTTGTTCCTTTCAATCGCTTGGATTCCTTTCAGCTAAGGACGTGCCTGCTCCTCGAGAGCCTTATGCAACACCCAGTTCTTCCCTCTTTAGCACCTCTCCTTATGCTCCCAGAGCCCAGGTGGCTCAATGGTTAAGAGATCAGTTGCTAACCAAAGGTTGGCAGTTCAAATCCACCAGCTGCTCCTTGGAAACTCTGTGGGGCAGCTCTACTCTGTTTATAGGGTCGCTATGAGTCAGAATCGACTCGACAGCAATGAGCCTTTTTTTGTTTGTTTGTTTTTTTTGGTCTTATTCCACCTCTCTTATAACACACTTTTGTTGTAATAGTTTTAACCCAATGGCAGTTTACTTCTTTATCTTTCTCACTTGACTGATGGTTTTGAGGGCGTGTATGCCTAGTGCCTCCTAGGTCGTCCTAACACATAGTAGGGTATTAACAGATACCCATAGAGTGAATGAACCCTGAAGTAAGCCCAAAGGGACCTTCTGTTCAGTATAATATGAGAATGGGAGCAGCTGAAGGTAGAAGAAAAGAAAAAGAATCTGCAACGTTATGGTGTCCACATTGCATAGGCAGGGGTGGGTCTAGCCATGGTTTGGGGGAAAAGCCCAGTTTGTTTTGTTGAGGCATTGGGAAGGTGTTTTGCTCTTTTTTTTTTGGCATAGTTTGTGAAACATGTTTTGGATTATCATACAGGCTTTCTGTACACTTACCAACATTTGATTCAGTAAGTAATAGACCCAAGAAACCCAGCTAAAGGGCCCAATGTAGTTTGCTATCTTAATTGCATTCTTTCATGCTTATTTAATATAAACTCCTTCGTTAAGCTGAATCTACATTCCAGAGTCAACTACAAATGTTAAGCTGTTAATAGCTTCCCTGGGGAATTGCAACTTGCCAGGATGCTTCAATACTTTCATCATCATTTATGCATCGTGAAATGTCACAATTTCTGTTCATAAGTACAAAACTGTAAATGTTCGTCAATTGGTCTATCTTAAACTTGTTAACTTGTTCAGAAATTAAAGAACTATTCTCCACTCACCCAAGTCAATAATAAAGTAAATCAATTTATAGTTCTTCTAAATCTGGTCATCTGCATTCTGTAATTAGTAAATTTCCAACAAAGTCACCCACTCAATAGTTGTGGTAATGCTAACTTTTATAGTTTTTTATTCATGGCATTGGGTTTTTTTTTATTTATTTATGGAATTTTTAATACAACATCTGAATCTCCCTATTTTTCATATTCCCTTGAGAAACACTTTTGATCTATTCTTCCTCTTTGGGATCTTACATTTACTTTTGACTCATGTAGACCTCATTTAGTAAGTGGCAAAGAGTTTTCAAAGCAAATTTAGATAGACACAGACAGGATGTAGTGACAGGATGGACTGTGGGAACCTGCTGCAGTTAGGGGGTGGAAACAGGAGTAGTAGAAAATGAAGTTGGAAAGATACCTTGTCGAGGCTTGAATGCCAGGCCACTGTAGACAGAGGAAGGGCTTTTGAACTGGGAGAAAGGTGCAACATTTACAAAGCTTCTCAGAGCTCATTTTTTACATGGGAAGCTTTCCCCCAGCCAAATTTCAGAGAGATTTTGCACCAATCCTCTCTTGTTTTCAGAGCTCCAAGTTGTCCTCACTATGAGTTGGAATCAACAGGATAGCAATGGGGTTTTGTGGTGCAGTGGTTAAAGCACTCAACTGCTAACTCAAAGGTCAGGAGTTCAAATCCACCAGCTACTCCAAGGGAGAAATATGTGGTTCCGTAAAGATTTATAGCCTTGGAAACCCTATGGGGGAAGTTCTACTCTGTCCTGTAGGATCACTATGAGTAGGAATCCAATGAGGGCAGTGGGTTTAGTTGCCCTGTAGGTCCTGCAGATAACATCGATATGCAAATCACCAGATCTCTGATTACTTCACAGAAACAGTAGCTAGTATGCTCCATTCTCTCTTTTTCTTAAGTGTGCTGTAAGTGAAACTGCAATTCACGTCACTTTCTCATACAAAAACTTATATGCACATGACCCTAGTTGCTCTCCCTACAATATGACAGCATACTCCTCTTCTCCACCCTATATTTCCTGTGTACATTCAACCTGCTTCTGTCCCCTTCTGCGTTCTCATCTAGCCTTCGGACAGGAGCTGCCCATTTGGTCTCATGTGCTACTTGAGCCAGGAAGCCCACTCTTCACCAGTATCTTTTTGTGTCTTATACTCCAGTCTAATCTTTGTCTGAAGATTTGGCTTTGGGAATGGTTTTAGTTCTGGGCCAACAGAAAGTCCGGGGACATGTTCCCTGAGTTCCCTCCAGTCTCTTTCAAGAGCAGCAAGTCTGGCCTTTTTACTAGAATTTGAGTTCTACACCCCACGTTTCTGCCGCTCCATCAGGGACTCTTTGTTGTGTTCCCTGTCAGAGCGGTATTGGTGGTAGCTGGATACCTAATCTAACTCCTCTGGTCTCAGGCTGATAAGAGCCTCTAGCTTATGTGGCCCTTTCTGTTTCTTGGGCTCATATTTTCCTTATGTCTTTGGTGTTCTTCATTCTCCTTTACTTCAGGTGGGTTGGGACCAATTGATGCATGTTAGATGGCCGCTTCCTAGCTGTTAAGACCCCAAATGCCACTCACCAAAGTAGGATGCAGAACATTTTCTTAATAGACTTTGTTATGCCAGTTGACCTAGATATCCCCTGAAACCATGGTCCCCAGACCCCTGCCGCTGCTGCTCTGTCCCTCGAAGTGTTTGGTTATATTCACGAAACTTCTTTGCTTTCGGTTTAGTCCAGTTGTGCTGACTTCCTCTGCATTGAGTGCTGTCCTTCCCTTCACCTAAAATAATTCTTGTCTATGATATAATTAGCGAATACCCCTCTCTCTCCCTCCCCACCCAAGTAACCATCGAAGAATGTTTTCTTCTGTGTTTAAACCTTTTCTTGAGCTCTCATAATAGTGGTCTCATACAATATTTATCCTTTTGCAGCTAATTTCACTCAACATAATACCTTCCAGATTTATCCATATTATTATGAGATGTTTTGCAGATTCTTTGTTGTTCTATATCATTGCATAGCATTCCTTTGTGTGAATATACCACAATTTGTTTATCCATTCATGCATTGATGGGCACCTTGGTTGTTTCCATCTTTTTGCTATTGTGAACAGTGCTGCAGTGAACATGGGTATGCATGTATCTATTCAGGTGAGGGTCTTATTTCTGTACACTATGTTCCAAGGAGTGGGATTGCTGGATCCTATGGTAGTTCTATTTCTAGCTTTTTAAGGAAGCACCAAATCGATTTCCAAAGTGGTTGTACCATTTTACATTTCCACCAGTAGTACATAAGTGTTCCAGTCTCTCCACAACCTCTCCAACATTTGTTATTTTGTGTTTGTTGGATTAATGCTAGCCTTGTTGGGGTGAGATGGTATCTCGTTTTAATTTTGATTTGCATTTCTCTAATGGCTAATGGTTACGAGCATTTCCTCATGTACCTGTTAGGTGCCTGAATGTCTTCTTTGGTGAAGTGTCTGTTCATATTCTTCACCTATTTTTTTAATTGGGTTATTTGTCTTTTTGTTATTGAGGCTTTGGAATATTTTGTAGATTTTAGAGATTAGATGCTAATTGGATTTTTCGTAGTCAAAAATTTTTCCCAGTCTGTAGGCTGCCTTTTTAATCTTTTTTTTTTTTTTTGACGTCTTTCGATGAGCATCAGTGTTTGATTTTTAGGAGCTCCCAGTTACCTAGGTTCTCTTTTGGTGTTTGTGCATTGTTAGTAATGTTTTCTATTCTGTTTATACCATGTATTAGGGCTTCTAGCATTGTCCCTATTTTTCCCTCCATGGATCTTACTGTTTTAGATTTTTTACTTAGGTCTTTGATCCATTTTAAGTTAGTTTTTGTGCATGGTATGAGGTATGGGTCTTGTTTCATTTTTTCACAGATGGATATCCAGTAATTCCAGCACCGTTTGTTAAACAGACTGTTTTTTCTCCATTTAATGTAATTTGGGTCTTTGGCAAATATCTGCTGCTCATAGGAGGATGATTTTACATCTGGCTTCTCAATTCTGTTCCATTGGTCTTTGTATCTGTTGTACCAGTACCAGGTTATTTTGACTATTGTGGTGGTATAATATGTTCTGAAATCAGGTAGTGTGAGGACTCCCATTTTGGTTTTCTTCTTTAGTAATACTTTACTCATCCGGGTCCTCTTCCGTTTCCATATGAAGTTAGTGATTTGTTTCTCCATCTCATTAAAAAATGCCATTGGAATTTGAATCGGGATTGCACTGTATCTGTAGGTCGCTTTGGGTAGCATAGACATTTTCACAATGTTGAGGTTTCCTATCCATGAGCAAGGTACGTTTTTCCACTTATATAGGTCTCTTTTGGTTTCTTGCAGTAGTGTCTTGTAGTTTTCTTTGTATAGGCCTTTTAGATCTCTGGTAAGATTTATTCCTAAGTATTTTATCTTCTTGGGGCTACTATAAATGGTATTGATTTGGTGATTTCCTCTTCGATGTTCTTTTTGCTGGTGTAGAAGAATCTAACTGATTGTTGTATGTTTATCTTGTATCCTGATACTCTACTGAACTCCTCTATTAGTTTCAATAGTTTTCTTGAGGATTCTTTAGGGTTTCCTGTGTATAAGATCATGTCATCTGCAAATAGAGATACTTTTACTTCTTCCTTGCCAATCTGGATGCCCTTTATTTCTTTATCTAGCCTAATTGCCTAATTGCTCTGGCTAGGACCTGCAGCACAGTGTTGAATAAGAGCAGTGATAAAGGGCATCCTTGTCGGGTTCCTGCTATAAAGAGGAATGCTTTCAGGCTCTCTCCATTTAGGATAATGTTGGCTGTTGTCTTTGTATAAGTGCCCTTTATTTTGCTGAGGAATTTTCCTTCAATTCCTATTTTGCTGAGAGTTTTTATCATGAATGGATGTTGGACTTTGTCAAATGCCTTTTCTGTATCAGTTGAAAAGATCATGTGGTTTTTGTCTTTTGTTTTATTTATATGGTGGATTACATTAATGGTTTTCCTAATATTAAACCAGCCTTGCGTACCTGGTATAAATGCCACTTGGTCGTGGTGGATTATTTTTTTGATATGTTGTTGAATTCTATTGGCTAGAATTTTGTTGAGGATTTTTGCATCTATGTTCATGAGGGATATAGGTCTGTAATTTTCTTTTTTTGTGGTGTCTTTACCTGGTTTTGGTATCAGGGATATGGTGGCTTCATAGAATGAGTTAGGTAGTATTCCTTCCTTTTCTATGCTTTGAAATACCTTTAGTAGTAGTGGTGTTAACTCTTCTCTGAAAGTTTGGTAGAACTCTGCAGTAAAGCCGTCCAGGCCAGGGCTTTTTTTTGTTGGGAGTTTTTTGATTACCGTTTCAATCTCTTTTTTTGTTATGGGTCTATTTATTTGTTCTACTTCTGATTGTATTAGTTTAGGGAGGTAGTGTTTTTCTAGGAATTCATCCATTTCTTCTAGGTTTGCAAATTTGTTAGAGTACAGTTTTTCGTAATAATCTGATATGATTCTTTTAATTTCAGTCGGGTCTGTTGTGATGTGGCCCATCTCGTTTCTTATTCGGGTTATTTGTTTCCTTTCCTGTATTTCTTTAGTCAGTCTGGCCAATGGTTTATCAATTTTGTTAATTTTTTCAAAGAATCAGCTTTTGGCTTTGTTAATTCTTTCAATTGTTTTTCTGTTCTCTAATTCATTTAGTTCAGCTCTAATTTTTATTATTTGTTTTCTTCTGGTGCCTGATGGGTTCTTTTGTTGCTCACTTTCTATTTGTTCAAGTTGTAGGGACAGTTCTCTGATTTTGGCTCTTTCTTCTTTTTATATGTGTGCATTTGCGATGTAAATTGGCCTCTGAGCACTGCTTTTGCTGTGTCCCAGAGGTTTTGATAGGAAGTGTTTTCATTCCCGTTGCGTTCTATGAATTTCTTTATTCCCTCCTTAATGTCTTCTATAACCCAGTCTTTTTTCAGCAGGGTATTGTTCAGTTTCCAAGTATTTGATTTCTTTTCCCTAATTTTTCTGTTATTGATTTCCACTTTTATGGCCTTATGGTCTGAGAAGATGCCTTGCAATATTTCGATGTTTTGGACTCTGCAAAGGTTTGTTTTATGACCTAATATGTGGTCTATTCTGGAGAATGTTCCATGCGCGCTAGAAAAAAAAAGTATGCTTTGCAGCAGTCGGGTGGAGTGTTCTGTATAAGTCAATGAGGTCAAGTTGGTTGATTGTAGCGATTAGGTCTTCCGTGTGTTTATTGAGTTTCTTGCTGGAAGTCCTGTCCTTCTCCGAAAGTGGTGTGTTGAAGTCTCCTACTATAATTGTGGAGGTGTCTATCTCACTTTTCAGTTCTGTAAAAGTTTGTTTTGTGTATCTTGCAGCCCTGTCATTGGGTGCATAAATAAATAATATGGGTATATCTTCCTGGTCAATTGTCCCTTTTATCATTATATAGTGTCCTTCTTTATCCTTTGTGGTGGATTTAACTTTAAAGTCTATTTTGTCAGAAATTAATATTGCTACTCCTGCTCTTTTTTGCTTATTGTTTGCTTGATATATTTTTTCCATCCTTTGAGTTTTAGTTTGTTTGTGTCTCTATGTCTAAGGTGTGTCTCTTGTAGGTGGCATATAGACGGATCATGTTTCTTTATCCAGTCTGAGACTCTCTGTCTCTTTATTGGTGCGTTTAGTCCATTTACATCCAGCGTTAATTATAGATAAGTATGTGCTTAGTGCTGTCATTTTGATGCCTTTTTATGTGTGTTGTTGACAATTTCATTTTTCCACTTACTTTTTTGTGCTGAGACGTTTTTCTTTGTAAATTGTGTGTTCCTCATTTTCATAGAATTTGACTTTATGTTTGCTGAGTCGTTATGTTTTTCTTGGTCTTTATTTTGAGTTATGTAGTTGTTATACCTCTTTGTGGTTACCTTAATATTTACCCCTATTTTTCTAAGTAAAAACCTAACTTGTAGTGTCCTATATCGCCTTGTGTCTCTCTCCATATGGCAGTTCTGTGCCACCTGTATTTAGTCCCCCTTTTTGATTATTGTGATCTTTTACATAGTGACTTCAATGATTCCCTGTTTTGAGAGTTTTTTTCTTTTTAAAATTAATCTTAATTTGTTTTTGTGATTTCCCTATTTGAGTTGGTATCAGGATGTCCTGTTCTGTGACTTTGTGTTGTGCTGGTATCTGATGTTATTGGTTTTCTGACCAAACAATTTCCTTTAGTAATTCTTGTAGCTTTAGTTTGGTTTTTGCAAATTCTCTAAGCTTGTGTTTATCTGTAAATATCTTAATTTCGCCTTCATATTTCAGAGAGAGTTTTGCTGGATATATGATCCTTGACTGGCAGTTTTTCTCCTTCAGTGCTCTATATATGTCATCCCATTGCCTTCTTGCCTGCATGGTTTCTGCTGAGTAGTCTGAACTTATTCTTATTGATTCTCCTTTGTAGGAGACGTTTCTTTTATCCCTGGCTGCTTTTAAAATTTTCTCTTTATCTTTGGTTTTGGCAAGTTTGATGATAATATGTCTTGGTGTTTTTCTTTTTGGATCAATCTTAAATGGGGTTCGATGAGCATCTTGGATAGATATCCTTTCGTCTTTCATGATGTCAGGGAAGTTTTCAGCCAACAGATCTTCAACTATTCTCTCTGTGTTTTTTGTTATTCTTCCCTGTTCTGGGACTCCAATCATATGCAAGTTATCCTTCTTGATAGAGTCCCACATGATTCTTAGGGTTTCTTCATTTTTTTTAATTCTTTTATCTGATTTTTTTTTCAGGTATATTGGTGTTGATTCCCTGGTCCTCCAGATTTCCCACTCTTCATTCCAATTGCTCGAGTCTGCTCCTCTGACTTCCTATTGTGTTGTCTAATTCTGTAATTTTATTGTTAATCTTTTGGATTTCTGAATGCTGTCTCTCTATGGATTCTTGCAACTTATTAATTTTTCCACTATGTTCTTGAATAATCTTTTTGAGTTCTTCAACTGCTTTATCAGTGTGTTCCTTGGCTTTTTCTGTAGGTTGCCTTATTTCATTTCTGAGGTCATCCCTGATGTCTTGAAGCATTCTGTAAATTAGTTTTTTATATTCTGCATGTGGCAATTCCAGGATTGTATCTTCATTTGGGAAAGATTTTGATTCATTAATTTGGGGAGTTGTAGAAGCAATCATGGTCTGCTTCTTTATATGGTTTGATATTGACTGCTGTGTCCGAGCCATCACTAAGATATTGTAGTGATTTATTCTGTATTTTCTCACTGAGTCTTATCTTGTTTTGTTTTCTTTCAAAATACGTAGATGGGCTACTAGATTGTGCTGTCTTGATTATTGTAGCCCTTGACTCACTTATGTCGTATTACCAGCTGGTTTGGGCTGTTACCAGATATATAAGCCTAAGAGTCCATTCACTATTCTTGAGTAGAATCTGATTTTGGGTCACCAAGTGTGTGGTGTAGACTGTCACCTATTAACTTAGAGGAGTAGTGGTGATAGTTGTGTGCACCAGATTCTAGTAGCAGCAGGGGTTCACACACCGCAGAGGGGCAGGATGCTGACAGGCTTCCCCCAAGTGCCAGTGAGGTAGGTGTGTCTCTATTCCTAAAGCACTTTGGTGGGTGGGCTCTGCAGCAGTACCTTAGGCCCCCAATGCAAGTACCTCTACAGATTGGTAGGTGTCACCCTCCTTAGACCCCTAAGGCAGGAGGCTAGGTGGTCTGGGGGGAGTTTCAGCCCTCAGTTCCCTGTTGTGGGTCAGTGAGGGCTCTGTTGAATATGCAGAGGTATCAGACCTGGGAAACTTGTCTTTCCAGTAATCCGCTAAAACAGTTACAGTCAGATCCCTATCAGAAATGCTTTTGCATTATAATAGCCATCTTGTTCCCTGTAGGGATGCAAGCCCAAGACTATGGATCACATATGCTTGGCTGGAGCTGGTTCTGTGTTTTTAGTCCAATTAGGGAAGGATTTTTGGTCCCTGGGTTTTTTTGTAGCTGCTTCTCTCAGGCCAGGAGAATGGGTTAGGAAAAGACAAAAAAAAAAAAATGAAAGAAAGAAAAACTGCAGAGCAGTTTACTCTCTGGCTCAGGAAATTCCGGTGTTAATGAAGCCGCCTGGGAAGGGGAGGGGAGGGTTCTTGCTGAGAGTTTTTATCATGAATGGGTGTTGGAGTTTGTCAAATGCGTTTTCTGCATCAATTGATAATAAATCAATTAAGAATACGTCTAACTAAAGATATGAAAGACCTATACAAAGATCATGTGGTTCTTGTCTTTTTTTTTTTTTTTTTTTATGTGATGGATTACATTGATTGTTTTTCTAATGTTGAACCATCCCTGCATACCTGGTATGAATCCCACATGGTTATGGTGAATTATTTTTTTGATATGTTGTTGAATTCTATTGGCTAGAATTTTGTTGAGGATTTTTGCGTCTAAGTTCATGAGGGATATTCTTTTTTGTGGAGTCTACCTGGTTTTGGTATCAGGGTTATGCTGGCTTCATAGAATGAGTTTTGGAGTATTCCATCCTTTTCTATACTCTGAAATATCTTTAGTAGTAGTGGTGTGTACCCTTCTCTGAAAATTTAGTAGAATTCTCCAGTGGAGCCATCAGTGCCGGAGCTTTTATTTGTTGGGGATTTTGAAATTATCTTAATGCCTTTTTTTGTTATAAGTTTATTTAGTTTTTCTACTTCTGTTTGTGTTAGTTTAGGTAGGTAGTGTGTTTCTAAAAATTTGTCCATTTCCTCTAGGTTTTCAAATTTGTTAGAGTATAAGTTTTCATAGAATTCTGTTAAGATTCCTTTAGTTTCCATTGGGTCTCTTGTGATTTCACCTATCTCATTTCTTATTTGGATTATTTGCTTCCTGTCCTATTTTTCTTTTGTCGGTTTGGCCTGTAGTTTATCAATTTTGTTGATCATTTTGAAGAACCACCTTTTGGTCTTGTGAAGTCTTTCAGTTGCTTTTCTATTCTGTATTTTATTTAATTCTCCTCTAATTTTTATTATTTGCTTTTTTCTGGTGCCTGAGGACTTCTTTTGCTGATCTCTATTTGTTCAAGTTGTAGGGTTAATGCTTTGATTTTGGCCCTTTCTTCTTTTTGGATTTGTGCATTTATTGCTATAAATTGACCTCTGAGCACTGCTTTTGCCATGTCCCAAAGGTCCTGGTATGATGTGTTTTCATTCTCATTTGATTCTGTTAATTCGTTTTGTCCTTAATGTCTTTTATAAACCAGTCATTTTTGAGCAAGGTGTTGTTCAGCATCCATGAATTTGATTTTTTTTCCTTAATTTTTCTGTTATTGATTTCTACTATTATGGCTTTGTAGTCAGAAAAGATACTTTGTAATATTTCAATGCTTTAGATTCTGTTAAGGCTTACTTTATGGTTTAATATGTGGTCTTTTCTGGAGAATGTTCCATGTGCATTGGGAAAGAAGGTATACTTGGTTGTTGTTGGATGGAGTGTTCTGTATATGTCTGTGAGGTCAAGTTGGTTGATTGTGGCATTTATATCTTCCATGTCTTTATTGAGCTTCTTTCTGGATGTTCTATCCTTCACTGAAAGTGGTGTGTTAAAGTCTACTACTATTATTGTGGAGCTTGTCTGCCTCTCTTTACAATGGTGTTATAATTTGTTTTATGTATTTTGGAGGCCTTTCGTTGGGTGAGTAAATATTTAATATGGTTACGTCCTCCTAATGTATTGACCCTTTAATCATTATATAGGGTACTTCTTTGTCCTTCTATTTTGTCAGAAATTAATATTGCCACTCCTGCTCTTTTTTGGTTGTTGTTTGCTTGATATATTTTTTTCAATCCTTTGAGTTTTAGTTTGTGTCTTTAAGTGTAAGGTGTATCTCTTGTAGTTAGCGTATTGATGGATCATGTTTCTTTATCCATTCTGTCACTCTCTGCCTCTTTATTGGTGCATTTAATCCATTTACATTCAGTGTAATTATTGATAGGTAGGAGTTTCATGCTGTCATTTTGGTGCCTTTTTTTGTGTTGTAGACGATTTCTTTGTTCCACTTAATTTTCTGTGCTGAGTTACTTTTCTTTATGTATTTTCATTTCATCATTTTCTTTGTTGTGGGTTTTGTATTTACTGAGTCTTTATGTTTTTCTTCTTTTCTATTTTGATGTGTAGGATTGTTAGTTTCCTTTGTGGTTATCTTAATATTTACCCTCGTTTTTCTAAGTTAAAACTAATCTTTTATTCCTTTATATCACCTTGACTTCTTCTCCATATGAATGATGTATGACTACATTTTTATCCCCTCTTTTTTGTTTTAATGTTGTCGTCTTTTACGTAATGACATCTCTGTTTCCCTATTTTTAGTGTTTTAGCTTTGGTTTATTTTTATTATTTCCCTATTTGGGTTAACATCTGGTTGCTCTGTCCTGTGTTCTAGTTTTGAGTTATCTGATGTTATTGACTTTCTAACTGAGGACTCCCTTTAGTATTTCTTGTAATTTTGATTTGGTTTTTGGAAATTCCTTCAACTTCTGTTTATTTGGAAATGTCCTAATTTCACCATCATATTTGTCAGACAATTTTGCTGGACATATAATTCTTGGTTGGTAATTTTTTTTTTTAATTTATTGTACTTTAAGTGAACGTTTACAAATCAAGTCAGTCTCTCATACAAAAACTTACATACACTTTGCTTTGTACTCCTAACTGATGTAGCCTCTGGTTTAATCATATTTACCTTATGTCTTTGGTGGTCTTCATTCTCCTTTGCTCCAGGTAAGTTGAGATCAATTGATGTATCTAAGATGGCCACATGCTAGAGTTTAAGACCTTGGCAGGTGATTTTTTCCTTCAAGGCTTTATATATGCCATCCCATTGCCTTCTTGCCTGCATAATTTCTGCTGAATAGTCCAAGCTTAGTCTTATTGACTCTCCTTTGTAGATGACTTTTTGTTTATTCCTAGCTGCTCTTAAAATTCTCTCTTTATCTTTGGTAAGTTTAATTAAAATATGTTTTGGTAACTTTCTTTTGGGATCTACCTTATGTAGGCTTCGATGAGCATCTTGGGTAGATATCTTCTTCTGTTTCACAATAGTAGGGAAGTTTTCTGCCAACAAATCTTCAACAATTCTCTATGTATTTTCTGTTACCCCTACCCCGTTCTGGTGCTCCAGTCACTCATAGGTTATTCCTCTTGATAGAGTCCCACATAATTCTTAGGGCTTCATAAGTTTTTAAAATTCTTTTATCTGATTTTTCCTCAAATATGTTGGTGTCAAGTGCTTTATCTTCAGCCTCACTAATTCTGACTGCCATTGCCTCAATTCTGCTCTGATGACTTTCTATTCAGTTGTCTAATTCTGAAAAATTATGGTGAATCTTCTGGATTTCTGTTTGCTGTCTCTGTGTATTCTTGCAGCCTGTTAAATTTGTCATTATGCTCTCCTCTAATCTTTTTAAGCTCCACTGTTGGTTTGTCTGTGTGCCGTTTGGCTTATTCTGTGTTTTGCCTGTGCTCCTGAGTACTGTATATTAATTTTTTTGTATTCTACCTCCAGTAATTCCAGGATGTTCTCGTCATCTGGAAGGTTTCTTGATTCTTCATTTTGGGAGCTTACTAAGACCATCATGGTCTGTCTCTTTATGTGATTTGATATTGACTGTTGTATGAGTTAGAATTGACTTGACAGCAGTGGGCAGCGGGTTGTCTCTAAGCCATCAATAAGTTATTGTATTTGTTTATTTTATGTTTGCTTACTGTATCTTCGCTTCTTGTTTTGGTATGCCCAAATAGTCTGGTTGTGTGAGCTAGTTTGATTGTTGGTGCCTTTGAAGCTCTAACATTCTGTCACCAGGTGGTTAGAGCTGTTACTAGGTATGTGAGCCCAAGAGTTTATTTACCTTTTGTGTATAGATTCAGCTCAGGTGTCCAGGTAGTAGGTCACCAAGTGTGTGGTGTAGGCTCTCACCTACACTCCTAGACAGGCAGGGGTGATTGGTATAGGCACAGGTATCTGGCTGCAGTAGGAGGTCATGTGCTAAACAAGGCAGGGGGCTGACAGCCGCCCCTGAGTGCCTGTGTTCCTGTTGCCTAGAGCACATAGGTGGATGGGTTTTGCAGTCGGACTATGAACATCCAGTGCTGTTGGCTGAAAGGACTGGGAGGAATCACTTTATTCTTAGACCCCTCTCGTAGGTCACTGTGTGGCGTGGGTGGAGCCGCCAGTCCTCAGGCCCCTGATGTGGATGGGTGAGGACCCTGCTCTAATAGGCAGAGAGGTCAGATGTCACACACCTGCCTCTCTACCGTATAGCTGATACAGTTGAGATTAGACTTCAGATATATACCCTGCTATACTGTGCTGATGAGAGCCTATGCTGTTGTAAGGGGCCCCCACAGGTCTATGCACGGGTGAAAGACATTCGAAGTTTGTGAACCCCTTATGACTGTGCTGAGGAAAAGGAGCTGTTTCTGCCGTGAGTTCCCAGCTTAGGGGAGGTGGCAGATTATTGTTTCCTGTTAATTTGTTTCCTCTCCAAGGCCAGAAGGATGGCTCAGTGGGCATAACAGGTCCTACTCCCTGCCCAGGGAATGCAGCAGTCTCTGAGGCTGCCTTGGGACCTGGTGCAGAGCAGGGAGAGGTCAGATAAATAGGAGAGACATTTTTCCCCCAAAGGGGTGTTTTTTGATCTGCGCAGTAGGTTAGTCTCATGTACTTACCTTTTACCAATTGAGTGCCACTTTTCCCTGATTCTGGAGATGTGAGTGGACTCCCTACTGCTTGGTCTCTCCTGATGTGGAAAGCGCATCCCAAAATTCCACTGCTTGTGTCACTGTGCTCATGCCAGCAGATCCAGCCTGCGTCGGTGCCAGTTCCTGCTGGGTCAGGTCTAGCAACTCCTCTCTGCTTCTGAACCGCCTTTCCCTCCCTCTTCCGCTCAGTCCAATTCCTCAGCTTTGCCTTTGATGTTCAGGGCTCCTAAATTGTCATATATAATTGATTCACTTGTTTTTTCAGGTCCGTGTTGTAAGAGGGACTACGGGAAGTGTCTGACTTCTCTGCCATCTTGGCCCTGCCAGCTCCATTCTCTTTTAGCACATGTGATTTGTGATTGTCTCCAGTTAATGAGGGTGTAGTGCCTGGGGGCTGAAATAACTTGAAAATAACCAATTGCCTAGTTGCCATGAGTGCCAGACAGTCTAAGCCAGGTGACCTACTGGGTGGGTGAAAAGGCGTTATTAGCTCCTAGGGTACTAGTCCTTTCTGTCTTCAAACACAGAATCACCTGGAAAAAGTCTCTAACTCTCAGAACTTAGAGCAACCTGGAGAGAAGAGGATAGGGTTTGGCTTTAATAGGAAGAATAGTATGATAATGGAAAGGGTATCAGAACAAGAGTCTCAAATGGGATAAGGGAAGAGAAACTAACATTGAGCACTTTCTTCAATGCCTGGCTCTGTGCTAGACACTTTCACACATGCATTGTCATTTATTTCTTATAACAATGGCTACTTCACTGTTACATAGCTACAGGGTGCATGCTCAAGGGACAAAAATAACAAGCTGCTTGCATTTAAGAAGTATATGATTATTTGCAAAAGCTGTGCAAACCTGTTGCTTCCCATAGTCCCCACACTTAGCATATATGAGAAACACAAAAACATGTAAACTCTGCATAAAAAATTTCTGTAGCTAAAAAGATCACGATATTTGTGCAGTTCTTAAGTTGCGTGACAAACTTGCAGAACATTTCATATATCCAAATGGCATACTGCAATGGACTTTTTTTTTTTTTTTGCCTCTAAAAGAGCTCTGGCTCCTCTACTGCCTCTTCCTTGATTGGGTAAGGTTCAGGGGGTTTTAGAGGACAGAGTGCAAGGTGCTCCCTGGACCCTGGATGGGGTATTGTGCTGTTTCAAGTCCTCTAGAATGAGAGGCAAGAAGACCAGGGGATAACCTAGTATTCTAGCTGCAGCCAGAGCCAGGCAATGCAGGCCAGTTGCTCTAGCAAAGCTTTCTTCTGGCATGCGTGTAGGCACGCAGTGCTTCTTTGTCCTAAAAGTCCTTTCTAGGTTCTGACTAGGGTTTAGAATTCCGTAGTAGATGTCCTTTTTAGCACTTAATTCTTTAAATTTTGATTTCCAATGGTTATCATCTATATGAATCCATTTAATAATTTACGACCCATTCAAAAAAACACAGAAGATGTTAATTGTAAGTGAAGGAAGACCACTTCAGCCTGGGCACATAGGGCAACACATTAGCTTTCAGAAGCCAGGAGCAGGTTGAATAGCCAAACCACAGTAGAAGCCAGGGACACAGCGGGCCGAGAACCACGGGAGCTGAGGGCATGAATTCTGCCAGAGGTCTCTCCTCTGGTATCTCTGCTTCTCTCAGCCTGATGGCTTTGTTCTCTCACGCTGGCATCTCCACGTATGGGATGTGACTACTGACAGTTTCTTCTGCCCCTGGAGAAGGACTAACCTGCATTTGGTTCCCAAATTCACAAATCTTGAGGAAAGAACCTGGTCCATGGCTGGATCCATTAGCTGTTCCCGAGGGTCTGAGGGGTAGGAACCGGACAACTCTTTCAGGAGCTATGTGGATTGGGAAATAGGGGTAGGGACTAGAAGAAAGAGGGACTTCCCAGGAGAAGAGAGGGTGCCAGGCAAACAACATCACAGGTGTCCACTATGTCAACTACTACTTTAAATCTTTTTTTATTCCCTTACAAAGAGCTGTGTAAATTATTTAGGTCAAAACTTTACCCACCTTTTCTTTAAGTTTTGGAGACATACTGTCATTGTGTGCCGTCACATCGATTCCATCTTATAGCAACCCTATATGACAGAGTAGAACCATTTCATAGGGTTTCCTAGGCTGTAGTCTTTACGGGAGCAGATTGCCAGGTTTATTCTTCCATCGCAGCAGCTGGTAGGTTCAATCTACCAACCTTTCAGTTAGCAGTCAAGCACTTAACCATCACTCTACCAGGGCTACTTATGGATATGGTAAATGGTGATTATATTTATTCTAAATGAGCTTGTGTAAAAAAGTACTATTGTTTTCATTTGTTTTGTTGGGCTCTTGGGTAGAAAGTCTGGTACAAGGTTTGTATTAGTAAGTGTGGGTAAAATCACAGCTCAGAGATATCTGAAGATGTGGTTCCATGTAATTGGTAAAAGAGTTGCAGAAGTGGACACCTTTAAATAAGCCCAGAAAAAGCTTTTAATCCAACTGAATAAGAAGATAGTTGTTAGGGCAACAGGGGAAACCCCACACTCCCAGATTCCTTCTTTCAAAACCCTGGTGGGTAGAGAGCATGACAGAAGAGAAGGAACAGTAATTGCTTCCAGTCAGAGTCCTGGCTGTTTTGTAGAGATTCCTCTGCACCCAGCCTCTCTGGCCTCCTGGAGAGAAAGCTCCACTTCACACACCTTTTAGAATAAAGCTGTGACTATTCAAAGAAAGTTAGTGTTTCACAAGGATCCCTCTGTTAGCTATAATAGCTGATGGGACTGTATTTGACCAGCTGAATCATGATCATCATTATTTTAAAACAGCTAGGGTTTTTTCCCCCAACGTTATTTGTACAACATGTTCTTTTTTAGGGTTTTTTCCCCCAACGTTATTTGTACAGCATGTGTTTCAATTTAGTTTTATAAACAGCAGCTCTAACCAACGTATTAAGAGTGAGTACAGCTTCACAAGCAGATTCCTGCATAAATGAGAGCAATGAAATGGTCTTTGTTTATGAAAATAATAAATAAGATATAAAATTTTAAAAAAAAGCCTACCGCATACTTTATCATGACATCTAGAAGTGGTGAACTCAAGATGTCCTTTTGGAAAACATGGGCAGGTGGCAACAGCTCTAGACTGGTGTCCTGTACTAACCCCGTAAGCACTGGCTATTTCAAGTGCGTTGCAGTTGTACTTTCCTGACCTGACAATCTGCTCTTCTTATTTTCACTGAGTACAGTTGTTAATCATAGAATGTACCTAAATACACGTTATCGAAGGAAGGTTGATATTATTATAGCCTTACAACCCCATGGTCTTCATCGACATCTGTGTAGAAGCCACCCTCCTTTAATGAGTCTTGTAAAGATGTCAAATGAATACATTTTATTTAGTATAGTATCTGTTTTGAATACCCCATAGGTGCCTGATGCAGGCAGGGTAGTTTACTCAGGATAATAAAACCAAAAAACCCATTGTTGTTGAGTCGATCCTGACTCATAGCGACCCTATAGGAAAGAGTAGAACTGCCCTGTAGGATTTCCAAGGCTGTAATCTTTATGGAAGCAGACAGCCACATTTTTTCCTGTGGAGCACAGCTTGTGGGTTCGAACCACTGACTTTCTGGTTAGCAGCCGAGTGCTTAACCATTTTGCCACCAGGGCTTCATACTTTGGGTAATAAGAGAATAAAAAATAGTTCCTTAAGTTGCTTATAGTCTTTTAGAGCATAAAGGACTTAGACAATAAATAAAGAACAAGTAATTGTATAGTAACTCTAAATCACTGAGATGTTTTCTGCGCATGGGTTTTCAAGTTTTTATGCCTTTCTTTGACCATTGATACCGAGTCTTTTTTGTGCTCAACAGCATGCTACGGAGTATAGCATCATGGTTAAGAATACAGGGTTCTGAGTCAACATACATGAGTTCAAACTCATCCTCTCCAGTTAATAGCTCTGTAACCTTAGGCAAGTTATTTTAATCTCTGGGCCTCAGTGTCCTTATCTGCTATTGAGAATAATAATACTACCTATAAGATTTTTTTTTATAAGATTGTTGTGAGGATTACCTGAGATAATGCATGTAAAGCACTAAGTAAAGTGACTGTTGTAAACACTCAGTAAATGTCAGCTGTTGTTATTAGGCATGACAGGAAGTAGAAGAGCTATACCCTTCTCTCAAGAAATTTACCATCTGTTTGGATTATATATACTCCTCAAACAACATGGGGAATTACCAAAGCAACATGGTGAAAACTACCAAAGGCAGACCTAGATCAGATTGTAGTTGAAAGGAATCTCAATGGAAGCATGAGTTTGCAATTAGAGTTAAAGAAATTAAAGCCACACAAGTTAAGGAAAGGAGAGAAAGGACTTTTTGATATGGGGAATGGCAAGTGAAAAGTGTTAGTCAAGATCTAGTAGAATATATGGGGAGTGGCCCAATTTGTCTGGACTAGGTAGGGAGAATCTTTTTACTCCCATTTTACATGTGGAGAAACCAAATCAGAGGTACCTCTCCTAAATGCTACCTTCGTAAGAGATATCAAGAGAATTTTTAACCAAGAACTTAGTATATGGTGGCAATAGGTCATAAGTAAGCCTTTGGAACCCCTAACCCAGTGTTGAAATACTGTATGGAAAGGAGGAGGCTCAGGGGTTGGGAGTCACACCAACAGGCAAAAGAGCCATCCACTGGGGACCTATTTATTGCTCTTCTTCACCTGTGTGGTGCGACTTTACTCCCGTTTGGATTTGTTTTGCTTTCTGATTATAATTTTTTCCCCGACACTTGTACATACCCCAGCATTTTGTGAAGAAGAAATGACGTGAGTTCTGGAATGAGTAATGTCGTGATTGGACAGAGACCCCTTTGCAGTGAGATTAAGGTCCTGTGCACATAATTTTCCTTGTTCTTAAATGCTTCTTCTGCTTAGATCTAATTCTGTTCCTAGCATATTCATTGTTACATCTTAATGCCAAGAGAATCCAAATTCAAATTTTGATTGGGGTTGCTTATGCTGCCATGAGTCAGAATCAACTCCATGCAGTCAGTTTGGTTTGGCTTGGTATGCTGCTATGTAACAGTGAGTCAAGAGAAATTTTTATCCTAAATCTCTCTGTCTTAAGTAATAAGAGACGGCTACTGATTCTCCATAAGGCCACCTTTGACCACCTTCTTTAAACTTTCATTCTCTCTCTGCTCCCTGTTCCTTTCCTTGGTTTATTTTTTCTCTGTAACATTTATAGCATACTATGTATTTTACGTATTGTGTTAAATCAGTGAATGAATGGTAGCACCATAAGAGTCTTGTTTTCTCCTACTTGAAAAAACATGGCTTTAAAAAATCTAAATTTATGTAATTTGATGGTGGTGTATCTATATTATCAAAATACTGGAGCCACTAAAGTAGAAACATCACTTGCTACATTTTAAAATAAGATTCCATTATGTTGTTTGTTGTTGTTGTTGTTAGGTGCCGTCGAGTCAATTCCAACTCATAGCGACTCCATGTACAACAGAACGAAACACTGCCCAGTCCTGCATCATCCTCACAATCATTGCTATGCTTGAGCCCATTGTGGCAGCCACTGCGTCAATACGTCTAGTTGAGGGTCTTCCTCTTTTTACCTTACTCTCTACTTTACCAAGCATGATGCCCTTCTCCAGGGACTGATCCCTCCTTGTAACGTGTTGAAAGTAGGGAAGATGAAGTCTCACCATCTTTGCTTCTAAGGAGCATTCTGGTTGTACTTCTTCCAAGATAGATTTGTTCGTTGATTCTGTTATAGACATTTTAGTTTGCTTACAGCTTGCCAAAAACTCCTCCCTTTTGTATAATGAGGTGCTTTACCCAAGGAATCATGATTATTTCCAAGTCTAACTTAATACTATTTTAAATGTAACTCAACATGGTGCTTACATGATTTTCGATATACTATATCCACCACCGGAAACCACCACCGGAAACCCTGGTGGCATAGTGGTTAAATGCTACGGCTCCTAACCAAAGGGTTGGCAGTTCGAATCCGCCAGGTGCTCCTTGGAAACTCTATGGGGCAGTTCTACTCTGTTCTCTAGGGTCGCTATGAGTCGAAATCGACTTGACGGCACTGGGTTTGGGTTTGGTTTTGGATATCCACCACCACCACTAGTTGTAATCAGCTTTGACACATGATGACTGCATATATATCAGAGTAGAATAGTGCTTCGTAGAGTTTTCAATGTTAATTTTTTGGAAGGAGATCACCAGGCATTTCTTCTGAGGTGCCTCAAGGTGAACTCGAATTTGCAACCTTTTGGGTAGTAGCCTAGTGTGTTAACAGTTTGCACCACCCAAGGACTCCTGTATAATAGCTTCGTTATAGTCATTATGCCCACAGATTGATTTTGCTAGTAATGGTTACAGCGTTATTGTAAGCCTTTTTGAATTGAGAAATACAATGGCTTTTATATAATTTTCCTATGTGACTGGTGGTTTATAATATTTATGCTTCAGCTAATGCCTGTCATCAATTAGTTAATTGGTAGTTTGTACCTATATTGACACTTCTGGTCTCAACATATAGGGGCTTGTTTAATTGTTGCTGTCTTTATTTGGAATAATTAGCATATCAAAGGGTACAGCACAATAATAAATTGTATTTGTGTTTATTTTCATTTCCAAGGCTAATTGTTGCTTATTTTTCTATACCCTTTTGATATTTAAAAAGAGCCCCAGTTGAAATTAGGTATATAAATAAAACCATTATGACCTAAACAGAGTTGTTGATTCTTATTAGTAAATGTATCCTCTGCTGCTACATAGTTCAGATTTGAGTTTTTTTTTCAATAAAATCCTAAGTAGTCATAAACTTAAGGAACTAAAGAAATCAATATTGTGAATCTTCCTAACTAAAAGCATTTTCTGTTTATTTCCATTAGCTTTATACTATGAATTTTGAAACTCCAAATATTCCTCTGGTTAGAAGAGCAAGTTCAGTGGTTTACTTCATTCATTTACTTGTTCTTTCAGTCATTCATGCATTTCTTTTTTTCAACCAATTTGATATGTATGTTATCATCTTCCAGACACTAGAATCCAAAGATGAGCAGGAGAAGCTCCCAGCCTACAAGAACCCATAGGAACCCCTTTCTGCTGTAGTCAAGTGCTGAGCCAAATCCACTGTTATATTTCAGCAAAAAAGTGTGACCACTCTTTATTGTCTTGCCATATGTATGTCCGTGTTTGATATAAAGGTAGGAGGCAATATTCCTCTTTAGCTTCAGCAGATTCGGCATCTTTTCCATTATTTTAGCATGCTATTCTTTCAGATGGCACAGATAGAAAGCCCTGAAAATGTATACTTACACATTTTAAAATGTCCCCTACTACACTGTAATCACCCCTTGTTTTCCAGATACTTCCATTAGTGGTTACAGTAATCATCTGTAATGTTAGCTTCTAAGAACCATGGTACAAGAGCTTCTTTTACAATTTCCCAGATGGGAAAGAACACATGTACAAGCTTGTTAGAGTTGCAGAAACTGGAAACAACACTGTGTGGATTTATATTTTTGGAATTCTCTGGGTTTATTTAAGCACTCAACGTTAACTTGGGTATCCATTAGGAATCAAATACCAATTCAGGGGAAACTCATGTGCCACACCAAGAGAAATAAAACATATTAGTTTGTAAAATGAACTCTTAGAAATAACTATTTTCATATTCAGACTAATGTGTCTTGTACTCTTTGCAGGATGCCAGATGATGAATGTCGATTATATAAACTGGGGTCATTTCGTTTGTTTTGAGGATTGTCTCTCAGCATTTCTGTTCTTTGCTTGAATAGTAGTGAAATGAGAAGTTAAAAAGTAGAAAAGGGAAATAATTCTAAATTATCCATAGGCATCTAGAATGAAGCCTTTAATTAAAAAGAGTTTTCAGTGGCCCCAAGTTGTTTGCAGTGAGTTTTTGCAGGTTTTTGTGACAGGTGGTCATAGCCTTCAGCCTTTACCTTTAACAAGGAAACTTAGTTGGTGGGGAAGGTATCTGAAAATCATTATGATTTCTTTTTTATTATCTTACGGCGACCAATATAACTATAAAGAGAACTGCTTCTATACTTCAATTATAAAATGAATTTGCCCCTATGAATGTGAAATTTTTTAGCTCAATTTTAACATGAGTTTCAGATATTTAATGAGTGTTACAGTCATGTTATTTAACCAGGTAGTTTATATTTGTTGAGGACCCAAAGTACTTTAGAAATTTTTCCATCCTCATTTTACAGAAAGGACAATTCAAGGTTGAATACTTTATCATCTATAAAAGGGCAACAAGTGATAAAAAAGCTCAAACTCTCAATCCTTGTTCTATTAAAACCACTAGATCTAGGGAACTTGGTGTATGGGGGTGGGGAGCAAGGAGTCAGCACTTAGTTTGCAGACGTGTTTGGTAACAGGAGCTTCTGTAAAGTCTGTTCCTGAAAATCAGTAGATGTAGAGAGTAAACCTCTCTCTTCTTTCTCTCTCCATGGGGTTGCCATGAGTTGGAATTAGTTCGACAGCAGACAGCAAGAGGTCTGGTTTTTTGTAAATGTTAGGAATTAACGTTCATTCCTTCACTGATTAGGTCATACATTCTGCAAACATCTAGTGGTTTCGAAGTTCCAGGTACTGTGCTAAGGCCCTCCCTTCCCCACCTTTCTCAGTTTGGAAAAAATAATGCCATATTTCTTATATCATAAAAAAAAAACCGCATAAAAATATATTCCAAATGTTTTAAAAATCTACATGAAAAAATAAAATTATAAAAATATTAGGTAAAAAATAGAGACATAGTTTTTAAAAAAACCTCAGGGTGCGAGGAAATACTGACTAGATTTCACTCCATTAAAAAATTTAACTTTTCTCTGATGGCAGAAGAGCTTTTTCTGTAAAAACTTCCATATTGTCGGACTTGTTACGTGCCTAAATTTTGTAATGGAAAACCAAAATTAGCTGAGAAGCTAGAAAATAAAGAATGTAAAAGGAGCTTTAGACAGAAGGAAGGACATTGTTACTTTCTTCTCAATGCTTGTGGGCACTGATTCTTAAAGTTTAGGTTGAGTCCCCCCTGGGATGGCAGCTGAGCCTCCTGAGGATCTATAAACTAACCCAGCAGTGGGGCTGAGTTCTTACCAGTCCCTATGGGTGACAGATGTGCAGTTCTATTTAAAAAAGTTCTATTAAGTTTGTTTTTTTTAATTATATTTCACTCGGAGCCACTACCAACCAAAAGTAAATTATTAAGGTTTTCAAAAATTTGGTATTCACAAATTAAAATCAAAATACCACTCAAGTTTATTTTAATTCAGTATTTTACTCAGAAGCCTGGCAGACACTGGGTGCTTGGAACATGCATAGAGAATTTAAGTCCCTCCCTTTTGATTCAGGACACTTCATCAGTGTTGGCTTGAGTTAGTTATGACATGCAGTTGCTGCTATTCTCGCCTTTTAATTATAGATTACAGTAAGGTTAGCTTTCTCATTACTAGCATAGTTTATTGTGGGTTGTTTGGTTAACTCCATGATGTTTCATGATGCATATTTGCATCAACAATGTTTTGTTTTATAATTTTCTTTTAACTAGACTTTTAAGATATGTATGCCTGTGGTTTACATATGAATCATCCATAGTAGTTTTGCTAAAGTAGATGTGTACATAACCTTCCTGCCATTTGCTTGTACAGTGACACACTTTATGATGATAGGTGTCCTGTGAAGCTTTGCTGTCTAAATAACTTACAACATACTGTCAAGGTAGGCATAATTAGATTACTGGATATCTTAATGTTTTGTTGGTGTTTTATAATATAAATCATGTTTATTACTCATATTCTCCCCATAAAAAGTAACTTATAAGCCACTCATGTATTGGAGCAACATGTTTACTGCAATTTGTTAATTGTGTTTTTGTCTAATTCTTTGTTATCACCAGATTTGTGTTTTCTACCAGGGAAGTGAGGTAAGTGGGCCTGTGGTCAGAAAGTTTGGAAGCCATCACTCTAGGGGAGTGACTAGGTATGCAGCAAAGGATGTGCTGAGGCACTAAGGTGGAATATGGGTAACTCATAGCCAATGGCCTCCGTGCTGGTGGACTATGAGATAATCACTGATAAGATGTTATGGCAATAGGTACTAATGACATTGTGTTTTTCACCTTCTGTTTAAGGATGCAAATGAAGACCCTGGAGAAGATGTGGCCCTCCTTTCTGTCAGTTTTGAGGACACAGAAGCCACTCAGGTGTACCCCAAGCTATACCTGTCACCCCGAATTGAACAGTAAGTACTAGTACCGTTAACTTCATGTAACTTGGAGGTTCTACTTGTTAACCAAACATGTCTTGATATTTCTTTTGCCACTCTTGAACTCTTAAAATTATTTCTCTTTATTGACTTTTATTCTCTTAGAAATGAATAGTATTAGTTTAGGTTGCAGAGTAAATGTAGTATTTGCCACTGCAATCTTTTGATGAATCTTGGAGTCGTGCAATTTGTGAAATGAATACTATGCCTTTGTAGAGAGAGCAGAGTAGACAGATTATGTCTGAAATTATGTCTCTCTCCAAATGCTCTCTGGGGTACTTACAGTTATAGTCTGAAGAGGGCTACTGAACAAACACCTGATCCATTTCTTTTTACATATTTGTATATGTTATAGTTATTTGTAAAAATGTGACTAGTCTCCTTAAAATATTCAGCAAAAACTTATTCGGAAGTTAGTAAAGGCAGCATTAAAAGTAGGTGACGTAAATTTTTTTGTTTTTTGCAAATCTGCTGCAAAAGACCTCTTTAATGTGTTAAAAAGCAAAGATACTGACTGCTTTGCGGACTAAGGTACACCCGACACAAACCATGGTATTTTCAATCACCTCATACGCATGCAAAAGCTGGGTAATGAATAGGAAAGACTGAAGAAGAATTGATGTCTTTGAATTACGGTGTTGCCGAAGAATATTGACTGTACCACGGACTGCCAGAAGAAAGAACAAATCTGTCTTAGAAGAAGTACAGCTAGAAGTGAGGCTGATGACACTTTGTCTCACATACTTTGGACATGTTATCAAGAGGGACCAGTCCCTGGAGAAGGATATCATGCTTGGTAAAGTAGAGGGTCAGCGAAAAAGAGGAAGACCCTCCACAACATGGATTGACACAGTGGCTGCAACAATAAACTCAAATGTAGCAACAATTGTGAGGATGACGCAGGACCTTGCACCATTTCGTTCTGTTGTACATAGGGTTGCTATACTTGGAACAGACTGAACGGCACCTAACAACAACAACAGCTTAAAAAGATGACATGTTTGAATTATTTTCCTTTGTCTAAATGGCTTCTATAACTTCATGCAACATGCAGGCTTCATGGTAGAAGTAGTTTGGTATCATACTTGTGGTTTTTACCAAGTAACTTTACTCATCAGTAATAAATTATACAAGGACTAGTCTCATAGTGCGCTTATTGTTGGCTAAAATACTTCAGAGGCTTACTTCAAAGGAAGCTGAAATTCACTGAAAATGGATTATAAGCAGATTTGGTTGGGAATTTCTGACAGGACAGATTTTTCATCAGTAGAGAGTAGGTTTTTTTTTTTTCTTTGTTCTAATTTCTTTTCAGTGGAGAGTTTTTACAGACTGTGATTGAAATGTGTTATTAAAGATCTCTGCAAGGCAGTCGTCAGGATTGGCTGATTTCTGCCAGTGAGTAGATGTGTTCACCATCTGTCTTAGTCATCTAGTGTTGCTATAACAGAAATACCACAAGAGGATGGCTTCACCAAACAGAAGTTTATTCTATCACAGTCTAATAGGCTAGAAGTCCAAATTCAGGACGTCATCTCCAGGGGATGGTTTTCTCTCTCTATCCGCTCTGGAGGAAGGTCCTTGTCATCAATCTTTCCCTGGTCTAGGAGCTCCTCAGCACAGGAACCTCAGATCCAAAGGACGCGCTCTGCCCCTGGTGTTGCTTTCTTGGTGGTATGAGGTCCCCATGTCTCTCTGCCCACTTCTCTCTTTTATATCTCAAAAGAGATTGGCTTAAGACACAATCCAGTCTTGTAGATTGAGTACCACTTCATTAACATAACTGCCACTAATTTCATCTCATCAACATCATATAAACCCACCCCAGTGCCCTCGAACATCACAGAGATAGGATTTACAACACATAGGAAAATCACATCAGATGACAAAATGGTGGACAATCTCACAATACTAGGAATCATGACCTAGCCAAATTGGTACACATATTTTTGGCGGGCACAATTCAATCCATGACACCATCCAACATTCACATATAGCATTCTTTGGCCTCTTCTGACCTTAGTTGCTTTAGTTCGTGAATCATGGACGTATGATTTTACAAACTGGTATGACACAGACTTGCTTCCTCAAGCGTAGGAGATTGGAAGCGTCTATAGAGCAGGCAATCTCTCATTTATTTATGTATCTCTGACAGTACCTTGTACAGGATTTTGCAGTCGTAGGGGCTCAATGAATGCTTTAGTTTTTAATTGAAAATACTAAACCATATCAGTCAAAGGGTGCTGGAGACAGTGCAGCAAAGTGGTAAAAGGGAAAAGCTCTGGAGTCAAGCAGATCTGGCTTAACCCAGGGTCTGCCACTTACCAGTTGGCACAGTATTTAACATCTCTGAGCTTGTTTCCTCATCCATAAAATCGAGATAATAACACCTATTTCATGTGTTGTTTTGGGGATTGTGTTAAATACTGTTCAGAAAGCATTAATCACAGTACCTGGCACTATGGCAAACACTCAGCAAGTAGTATCTATTGATGTTATTATTATTAATATAGTTCATAGGAGAAGAATGAGTGAGTGGGTGGATAGCAGGGACAAGCTGAGGCAAAGAAGGAGAGGACTGGTAAATAAGTGAGCAAATACTAGTTATAGAGTAGCCACTCAGTAAGTACTTAGTGAGTTAAATTAAGGGGCGTTTCAGTGATGAGAAAAGAGAGTTACTGAAAGAATCACAAGGCGTGGCGTAAGAAGAACGTGTAAGTTAAGCTGCAGCCAAGAATTTGCCAGCTCAGAAAAACAGTTTTTCTAGCAGCCAGGTTATTTTTTCTTTGAAGTTACAGCACCCAGTTTGCAAATAAAGTTGCTAATAAAATATTTCTCACTTTAAAAATGTAAGATAGGGTACAAAAAATCATTAGTGGTGGGTGTATTTCATAAGTTATTTTCCGTTTCTAGAATCTAGCTTTCTACGTTTCCCCCTCTTTTTATGTTAAGAATTGGCCACAACTTTACCTTTCCAAATCGACTTCCTATTAAATTCTCCTTAAGTGGCCTGGCCTGCAGCTAGACCTGGTCACTTGAAGTTCTCTTAATTCACCTGTAGTCCCTTGTCTCTGTGCCTTTGCCAAAGCTATTTCCTTCATGTAAAATGGCCTTCTCAAACCCCCTCTTCCTGGTGACGTAGTATACATTTTCTAAGGCCTTCTTCAAAGGCCATCTCTACCAATCATTTTCCCAGAGCACAATTAGTCCAGCCCTCTCCTGAATTCCTGTAACACTGAATTTATATCATGCTTACCATCTGCTCACTATAGCTTTAATTAGTAATGTACATTTTTTAATCTTTTACTAAATTGCAAGCTACTTAAGGGCAAGGAACAAATCTTTTCATTCCTTTAATGCCTTGCACAAATGCAAGGCACAGTCAACAACTGCCTATTTGGTAGTATTAACTAGGTTAATAAGTAATTCTCAGAAAAGGATTTGAAAATGCTGCACTGAGAGACCTTGCATTTTTCCTGGTTGATGAAAGTTCACTTTAGTAGAACTGTATTTGTAGTACCAAAGAAAACTACCAAAACTTATTACATTCTTAAGTAGCAGTTTTCAAAATGAGGTTTAAAGTGGAAGTGGTAAAATTGGGGTATGACTTTTTAAGTGTTTACATATCTGCTACAGTTATGAATATTTTAGGTAACTTTTGCAGAGCTTAGGACCTAGAACAGAAGTAATGTCATTTCAGAAGGGCCAAGATCATGAGATAATGTTGTAAGAGCTGAAGGAGAGGGACAGGTACTATCACTGGTATTGTGTTAAGCTCTCATTTGTTTTCTGTGTTTTATGCTATCCTGTCAACTCTTAGCTATTCAAGTGTTGATTATAGACTCAGACTTGGAGAGTTCGTTCAGGAGTCACAGGAAAAGCATCCCATGTGGACCCATCCTAGGCCAATGCCAGACTCTCCTTAGTTGAGGCTTATACACCTTTTGGCTTCTGCTGTAGCTCTTTCTAGGAAGTCTCAAGCCCCATGCACTACATAGGACAGTCAGGAACTCAGGGCAGACCAGTAACCTTATCCACGTTAGGTAAAAATTGGCACGAGGAGCCTTGTGTCCCCACCACCTGCTCTCCATGGGCATCAAGAACTACCTTGACCCCACTCCAATCTGGCCGTCATCACTCTGCCCCAGCTTGTCCATGCAGTGGGTAAGGCTATTACACTCACATTAACTCATTCCACAAATAGAAAAAGAAAAACGCCACTTCTGGGTCTTGTCATCACACGTAGGAAAAGGCTCAATTTGTTGTACCCTAAAGATTTCTAGGGACAGGGATAACCAATGTCCCCAAATTAGACATCCCTACAAATGAGAACATCTGGCAGCTACATTGGGTAGAAAACATTTAAGTGTGTTTGATTTGATGAAGCTCTGCAATGCAGTCTCACTTCTGGATCCTGTTTACCACGGTCCTGGAATAGCTCCTCTGGGGTGCTGGCAGCCTGTGCACATGACTGCACACTCTCATGGTGCTGAGTGCAGATTGTTTCCTGTTCCTCACTGTGCATATACATGGCTTGCAAAGTAAACGCCTTCCGAGAAGAACTTTGTGTTCTCTTACACAAGGGACATTTATGAAATACCCATATTTCAGGCCCTATACATTTGTTTTCCAAGGAACCAAAACCAATCAGTTGAATTAGAGACTAAGTACTGTTCATGAAAGAAAAAAAAAGTTAGTGGTGAGTTACGCAAAAGAAAGCTAGTGATGAATTGTGCAAAATGGATTTGGGTTAAATATTAGGAGAGGAAAGAAGCTAGTTTCCAAATCTTATAATTAACTAGTTTCTAAGCCTTCCCCCCCACCCCCACCCCAACCCTGGCAGAAAAGCTGTGAGTTTTAAGGTTACGTCATCAGGACTGCACTAACCTCACTCAATCTTTCCCTCCTTCTCAGAGTGTTGGCGGTTCCAGCAGTGAGACCAAAGGTTAAACAGGCATCAGAGACCACACAGTCCTCTTCCCCAAAGGTGTGGGCCCTTTTCTTTGGCTTGAGCCAGTTTGTGGGAGTGGTTTGAAGAAAACCAGCTTTGTCACTCCCTGTGCTGTTCCCACTTGGTGGATAAAAAGAGGACTTCAGCCCCTGAGGCAGACCAGGTGGCATCTTTCACAAGTACAGAATTTGTTTTTAGAACTTTTTGTTGTTAAGTTACAGTCCGTCTTGGAAATAAGTACTCAAAGCTTACCACCCCAAAAATGCTCACCATTAGCCAGGCCTGTGTGCATGCAAATGTACGTGCATTCATTCTTCCAGGCCAGGAGAACTGAGCAACTATAAGGGCCTTTGCTAGGTGCCTTAGAAGGTATAAAGATTAGTGAGATATGACCCATGTCCTTTAGTTAATACAGTAAGGGAGATAGGAACAAGTATGGTATGTTACAGCTTTTGGGTCAGTAGAAAAGGCACAAAAAGGCTTGGCACAGAGCCCTCTGTTCCTCTACTTACTGACTGGCAATCTTGGCTCAAGTTACTTAACTCTTTGAGCTTCATTTCATCTTTTCTAAAGAGAATAAGTCTGGGTTTTAGTTTCATCTACTCCAAGGGAGAGCATACAAATGTAGTGCTTGGTGCATGGTCAGTGTCCAGTTAGTGAGGCTCAAGTTTATAAATACATAAGAAAATACTAATGAAGTACTGTAAGTGGCCAAAGGATGATGTCATGGATTGAATTGTGTCCCCCCAAAATATCTGTCAACTTGTCTAGGTCATGATTCCCTGGTATGATTGTATGATTGTCTACCATTTTATCTTCTGATGTGATTTCCCTATATGTTGTAAATCCCATCACTATGATGTAGTAAGATGGATTAGTGGCAGTTATACTGATGAGGTCTACAAGATTAGGTAGTGTCTTAAGCCAATCTCTTTTGAGACACATAAGAGAAAAGTGAGCAGAGAGACACCGGGGCCTCATACCACCAAGAAGGAAGCACGGGGAGCAGAGAGCATCCTTTTGACCCGGGATTCCTGCCCAGAGAAGCTCCTAGCCCAGGGGAAGATTGAGGAGAAGGACCTTCCTCCAGAGCTGACAGAGAGAGAAACCCTTCCCCTGGAGCTGAGACCTTGAATTTGGACTTTTAGCCTACTAGACTATGAGAAAATTAATTTCTCTTTGTTAAAGCCATCCATTTGTGGTATTTCTGTTATAGCAGAACTAGATGACTAAGACAGATGGGGATATCACATTTGCATTTGACATGGGGGAGAGGGGCTTTGAAAGATTTTGGAAAGCCTGAGTCTTCCAGTTTAATGTGTTTTTTTCTAGGAATTAAATATGCAATACTGTAATAATACAAATGTATTTGTTTAGTACTTTAAATTGTTCAAGCTGCTTTTTACTTTACCATCCCAATTGATTCACATGATGAGTATTCCCAGCATGTGTTTATAATATGCCTGTTTTACCCTATAACCTGGAGTTCTTAGACCCTTTCTGAACTCCTTCACTGCCTCTACTGTACTTCCTTTTTCTACCCATCAAGTTTTTAAAATTATGTTTCCTGTGATTACATCCCTAGACCTCTTTTGCGACCTTACCACTTTGTGGATGTTCCAAGCCCCACTTCTAATCCCAACTTTTCTCCCTGTTTTTCTTATCTGCTTTTCTAGGTACCTGATGCACATGTGGAAACCCTGGTGGCGTAGTGGTTGAGTGCTATGGCTGCTAACCATTGTCCTTGCTGCTGTCGTTACCTAGTTCAGTCCTTCAATTTCCATGCCTCCTGATTGGCCTTTTAACTTCCAGTTTCTTCTGATTTTAGTCTGTTGAGCAGAAGACTATCAGATGAATCTCCTCGAAGCAAGTTCCAGTCATGTAATATCTTTGCTCAAAACCAATGCCTCAACCCTTTGCCAGCTGAATTAAGTACACATCTCTCAATCTGATATTCAAAGTGTTCTGCGTTGTGGTCCCAGCTGATCTCCCCAACCAAATCTAGATGTGTATTCTGTTGTTCAGCCAAGCTCTGTGTGTGTGTGTGTGTGTGTGTGTGTGTGACTGCCTGAACACACTATTTATTTATTTATTTGTTCGTTTGTTACACTTCCATACCTTTGCTTGGGCTGCTCTTTATATCAGGACATTGGATTTATTTCTCCCTCCTAAGGGTTTGTGAAACTTCTATCTATCCTCTTAGATTTTCTCAATCACCACCTCCTCCATGAAACTTTTCCTAATCATTTCTACCTGCCTATCCAACAAGACTGTGCTTTTCCCTCCTGTGTTTGTGTCTCTGCTGTGACATTGAATTCCTGGACTATAAACTCCTTAAGGGTTGGGACCAAGGTGTATTCATCTTTGGATCTGTTACAGTCTAGACTATGTATTCATCTTTGGATCTATTACAGTCTAGTACGTGTATTCATCTTTGGAGCTATTACAGTGTAGTATCATATCTTGTTCATGGAATGGCAGTTAGTAAATGTTTATCAAATTGGTTTGATAGCCATATTTTCCTCGAAAGTTACTTTCCCAGTACTGAATGTGAGTTACGCCAAACTTACCCAGATTCACTCATTCTGTTTTCAATGTGAGCACTAGCTTAGCTGGTCAGTTTTCACATCAGCTTGAGTGTTTTTAAGGTCTCTTGGTTCAAGCACTGTGCTGTCTACCTGTATTCCAGAAGCCCTGGACCTCAGTTCCATTTCTTTTAATGTCTGGTGACAGACCATGGAAGGGAGGTAGCTTCTTACTGAGTTACAGTTCAAGTTCCAGCTGTAGGAGCAGGTGCCCTGTGTCCCCTTACCCCTCTGTTTCCATCAGGTGAGGCTAGTGAACTACAAGCACATCTCCTGCCAAGCTGGCCCTGTTCTGGCCCCAGCCTGAGCTCACCACAATATTCACTGGTTCGGTTCCTTGGAAGGGCAGAAAGCTTTGACACTGTGGTGGTTAATTTTATGTGTCGGCTTGTGTGTCAGAGTCACTTTCACAGGTACTAGGGTTAGGACAGAAACCCTGGTGGCATAGTGGTTAAGTGCTATGGCTGCCAACCAAAGGGTCGGCAGTAGGACTTCAGTATATCTTTTGGGAGGACACAATTCAATCCATATCAGCAGGAGTAAGCTGAAACTCAACCAAAGGTCTAAGGAAAGTGGGAGGGGGAAAGCTGAAAATTAAAATACTACTAAGAATTACGGGTTAGTGAGGATATTAAATTTGGATGAGTTAGATAAAATAAGAGTGCTTTAAAAGCAATAAAGAAATTAAGCATAGTGTAATTTTCTTAATTCAATACTGATTTTCAGCATCTTAATAGAATGGAATATAAAATTTTTTGTTTTAGATTCTCAAAAGATTTTTTTAGAATTGTTTTATAAGTTTGCCTTTTTTTTATTATTCATTCCTATATCAGTTGTCTCAAAAAAGAGACCCCAAATCACTCATGGTGATTTTGTGTCAGGATTTAAGTAATACAGCATCATAGTAAACATCATAATTTAATTTAGCCTTACTCATGTTTACTTGAGTCACTGAGATAATCCTATAATAAATATTGTGCTCCTGGAGGGTTTTTTCTTTGATAAATATACAGTCCTGAGTATGTTAAGACAACCAGCTGTCTGGAGAAGATGTGTACTTGGTTTTAGTGGAGTGAGCTGTCTCAGCCTCTAAGGACTTGAGATGTTCGGTTTACTAGTCTGGGAGCAGGGCCAGAAGGGTTCTTCGTGACTTAGAATGGAATTCTGAAAAGTAAGTTCAGCAAGTTTTCATTAGTGAGTTTGGCCTTTTGTCTTGCCTGAGCCTCCCAAAAGATCAAGAGCTCAGCCTCCACTTTGAAGCAGTACAAAAAAGAACGAGAATGGAATTTAGATGGGGGAGAAAATCAATCAGCCCCAAAAGGTTGTATTTTTGGAAGCATTCTGGTGTATAACTCCCACCTCCCCAGCTGCCTAAGTTAGTGATATCTGAGTGTTTTTATCTAGCTTTCTTTTTAAGCGGAAAATACACATTTAGAAATAAGATTTTTTTTTTTTTATATACATATGTGTGGGTTGGGTATACATATATTTGTGGTAACTCAAATCTCACTGGTTTGACACTTAACCTCTTAGTGGTTTTTTTTTTTTTTTTTTTCCTTTTGTGTCTTTAGGCAGCTCTGTGCCTAATTTCTCTTAAATGCAATTCCCTATCTACAGCATAATGACCACCTAAAACTATAATGTAGAATAGGTCTTCATTTAAAAAAAAACCAAGGCTAGCGTCTTTCTGCTAAGCATCTCGAGGGTTTTGTGCAGAGTTTTTTTCCTGCAGTAAACAGGAGAAATTCATGATTTGCAGTATAACACAATAGCTCGCAGCAAATTTCTGGACCTGGTCATTTCTGTTTTGTTGTTGTTTTATTGTTGTTTTTCTTGTAGTGAAATATATATAACAAAACATCTGCCTTTTGTAACCCTTCATTACAAGCCTTTTTATTTACACAATTCAGTGACATTAATTATGTTCCCCATGTTGTACAACCGTTAACCACTACCCATTTCCAAATACTTTCATCACCTTTAATAGAAACTCAGTAACCCCTACACAGTACCTCCTCATTTCCCCCCTCATTATACTTGGACCCACAATCAACACCCATGGAAGCACCAGTCAAGAAATCAAAAGACGTGTTACATTGGGCAAATCTGCTGCAAAAGACCTGTTTAAAGTGTTGAAAAGCAAAGATGTCACCTTCAAGACTAGGGTGCGCTTGACCCAAGCCATGGTGTGTTCGTTTGCCTCCTAGGCATTTGAAAGCTAAATGATGAATAAAGAAGACTGAATAAGAATTCACACCTTTAAATTGTGGTATAGAGGAGAATATCGAATATACCATGGACTACCAAAAGAATGAACAAATCTCTCTTGGAAGAAGTACGACCAGAAGCAAGAAGTACATCCTTAGAAGCAAGGATGGTGAGGCTGTGTCAGGAGGGACATCATCCTTGGTAAAGTAGAGGGTCAGTGAAAAAGAGGACGGCCCTCAATGAAATGGATTGACACAGTGGCTGCAACGTTGGGCTTAAGCATGGCAACAATTTTGAAGATGGTGCAGGACCGGGCAGTGTTTTGTTCTGTTGTACATGGGGTTGCTATGAGCCGGTAGTGACTCGATGGCACCTAACAACAACAACAACCCGCCCCTGGTAGCCACTAATAAACTTTCATCTCTGCATTTGCCTGTTCTGGGTATTTCATGTAAGTGAGATCATACAATATTTGTCCTTTTGTGTCTGATGCATTTTACTCAACATAATGTTTTCAAGGGTCATCCATATTGTAGGATATATCAGAACTTCATTTCTCCTTATGGTTGAATAATAGTCCATTGTATGTATATACCACAATTTATTTATCCATTCGTCTGTTGATGGACATTTAGGTTGTTTCCACCTTTGGCTATTGTGAAAAATGCGGCAGTGAACATTGGTGCACGCGTATCTGTTTGAATCCCTGCTTTAATTCTTTTGTTTATTTACTTAGGAGCGGAATTGCTGTGTCATATGGTAGTTCTACATTTAACTTTTTAAGGAACCACAATGCTGGTTTCCACAGAGGCTGCACCAGTTTACAATCCCTCCAGCAGTGGATGAGGGTTTCAATTTCTCCACATCCTTGTTAACATTTGCTACTTTCTGTCTTTCTGATTATAGCTCTCTTAGTGGGTGTGAAGTGGTATCCCGTGGTGGTTTGATTTGCATTTCCCTAATGACTAATGACCTTGAGCATCTTATCATGTGCTTAATGACCAATGTTAAGTTTTTATTCAAGTTTTTTTTTGTGTGTCTTGTTGTTGTTGTTGAGTTGTAGGAGTTCTTTTCAAGATTCTGGATATTAAGCCCTTATCAGATATATAGGTTCATATTTTCTGCCTTTCTATAAATTGTCTCTTCACTTTGTTGATAAAGTCTTTTGCTGCACAAAAGTTTTTAATTTTGATGAAGTCCAATTTATCTGTTTTGTCACTTGTCCTTTTGGTGTCATATCTAAGAATCTATTGTTGAAAACTAGGTACTGAAGCATTATTCTTATGTTTTATTCTAAGAGTTTTATGATTTTCGTTGTTACATTTAGTTCTTTGGTCCACTGAGTTAATTTTTCTATATGATGTGAGGTATGAGTCCAACTTCATTCTTTTTCATGTGGAGATTAGTTGTCCCAGGACTGTTTATTGAAGAGATTATTCTTTCCCCCTCGAATGGGCTTAGCATCATTGTTGAAAATCAGTTTTCTGTAGATGTATAGGTTTATTTCTAAACTCTCGATTCTATTCTTTGTGTCTGTTATTATGCCAGTACCAGACTGTTTTGATTACTCTAGCTTTATAGTATATTTTGAATCAGGAAATGTGAATACTTATACTTTATTCTTCTTTTTCAAGATTGCTTTGGCTGTCCAGGGCTTTTGTACTTTTATATAAATTTGAAGATTGGCTTTTCCATTTCTGCAAAGAAAGCTGTTGGAATTTGTATATGAACTGCATTGAATCTGTAGATCACTTTGGATAGTAAATCCATTGTTGTCCAGTCGATTGTGACCTTGCCAACATCTTAACAATATTAAGTCTTCCAATCCATAAACATGGCGTGCCTTTCTATTTATGTAGTTCAGTATAGAAGTATTTTACCTTCCTGGTTAAATTTATTCCTAAGTATTTTTTTCTTTTAGATGCTATTGTAAATGGAGTTAACTTGCTTTTCAAGTTGCTCATTGTTGGTATATATAAATACAACTAATTTTTGTAAATTGGTCTTTTTTTTTTTTTAATTCCATAGCATTTTCTATTTATAGAATGATGTCATCTGCAAATAGGGATAGTTTTATGGTCATTACTATTTTATGCACTGTTCATTTATATTTATTCAAAAGTAGAAAAATATTCTTCATGAAAGGGCTGGGATACAAAATGTTTAACAAAAACATTGGGCTGTGTTATAGGTAGGTGTGTTATACAAAGTGGAAGAGAAAATAGCTGAGAATGTTTCAGAACTGATGGAAGACGTTAATCCTCAGATTGAGGAAGTACAGTGAAGTGACTTTCAAACAGGCTAAGTAAAAAGAAATCGACCTAGATACATTATAATGATACATTATGATGAGACCGCAGAACACTAAAGACAAAAAGGAAATTTTAAAAGTTAAAGACAGATTATTGACACAGACCTCTTTGAAAATTTGATGAGAGCCATGGACTTTTACCCCCAAAAATGTACAGATAGGAAAAGTTTAAATATAGTTGTGAGAGTTACATACCCTCCCCTGAAGCCAATTCATAAACCCCATTTAAAAGATCCTTGTTCTGGTGTTCAGCTCTGCATTTTTAATACCTTCTATACTGTCTCATGCTGAAACAGTCACTGAAGCTTCAAATTTACTATCTAAAGTGTAAATTATCATTTAACACTTCTCATCTCGCCTCCCAAAACCTACCTTTCTCCTATGTTCTTTATTTTCATTAACGGCTTTAGTATTCTTCTAGTGACCCCAGGCCTGAAACCTGGACACCATATTTTTTTACCTTCCTCTCTCCATTGTTTCCCATAATTGAACAGTTGCCAGTTGATTTTGCCTCCTTGATATCTCTTGCATTCATTCATCTCCTTACTGTATCCCCTAATCCTATTTCAAGGTTTATATGTTTTACTCTTGCCAGATTTATCTTTCTAAAACACAGCCATGATCGGTGTCACTCCACCACTTCAGCCTTATCAGTGCCTATTTACTGGACAGGCCATGCAAGAAAACTGCATGTTACATTATCCTGTCCAAGAAACCTCAGTGCCCACCATCTTCACAGCTCTTAAACCACAGACACTTGAACCACAGGTGGGCAACTGAGGAATACGTACTCTTGGGGATTCTTCTTAATTTGGGGGAACTTAACAACTATATTTGTTTTAAATATTACACACGCACACACACACTTATACTGTTTTATCCGTCATTTTTAGGTGTCTTTTAGCAGGAGGACTCTTTAGGTTATCTAGTTGAACCAAATTGCTAGATATCATCCTGCATCGTTTCTTGATTGTGTTCTAGTTTTCTACAGGGATTGGCTGTGATTGTCGATGTATTCTGAACGATAATCCAGTGACGGTCTAGCCGTGTAGCTATGGAAACTCTTTCCTCTTCTTTTTCACTTATTATGATTTTATATTAAACCTCTCTCATTTGAGATAACTTATCTGAGCTATTTAATCATCTCTCAACAGGACCATTGAAATAACCTTCTAACTGATCTCCCCACATCCACTCTTTTCCCAGTTTAATCTAGTTGCCATGCTGCAGACCTAATGATCTTTTTAAGACACAAATCTGATCTCATAATTCTCTTGCTTAAAAACAAAGTTCGTTTCCTCCTAAATGATCACCAATCAGCTTTATCTAACTCAGTGCTTTTTCCTATATCTCCCAGGCATATTTCTTTCTTTTGCTACTTATATCTGAGCTGTCATAAAGTTCTAGCATTTTTTTTTCATGCTGTCTTGAAATCTGAACTCCTCCAAGTCTTTATTTCCTCCTATTCTGCAGATTCGGTTACCTTCCCATTTAGTCCTTTTTGTCAAACACTGGGTGGAACTGGAAACTAATGTGGAAAAAATGATGGTATAAAATTATGGAAAAAGTGGTCAACTCCATGAGGTAGTTATTCCCGTCCCTTTCACATGTGAGGACCTATTTTTAATGTCAAAACTTTTCACATGAGGGTGGGAGGAAGGCTTGACTACAAAGGGGCAGCACGAGGGAATCTTTGGGGGTGATAGAATTGTTCTGTAGCATGATTGTGATGGGGATACACAACCCTACACATTTGTCAGAACTCATAGCGTATATCACAAAGAGTGAATTTACTGTGGATAAAAATAAAAAATGTTGCTCAGACTGCTACAGATAGAAGTAATACTTTTAGCATTGAATGTTAATAAATGATGAATTCATGATGCCTTTTAAATGAATTTGTATTTTAGTAACCACAACAGATTCTGTATATGTTCGGAAAATGGATTTATGCATATACACCATTGTATATGTGCTCTATGCATGTGTATATATGTAGGTATATGTGTGTGTATGTATGTTTGTGTCTGTGTATATATGTGTGTGTGGAAACCCTGGTGGCGTAGTGGTTAAGTGCTACAGCTGGTAACCAAAGGGTTGGCAGTTCAAATCTGCCAGGCCTTCCTTGGAAACTCTGTGGGGCAGTTCTACTCTGTCTTATAGGGTCGCCATGAGTTAGAATTGACTCGATGGCACTGAGTTTGGTTTTTATATATGTGTGTGTGTGCAAATATATATATATAATTTATTCAGCTTTCAGACAATGTTTGTTGTCCAATAGATTAGTAGGCTGTTATAGTAACTCTAAGACGCCATGTTGGCATGAGGCCAATAGGTTGGGAACAGTCGTTATAAGGGATTTGTAAGTAATGGCCTCTTTTCTAGAGAATTCTATTGTTCATTTTTATTGATATTTGCTTTTAAATAAGAGCATGTTGTAACTTCTTTCTTGCTTTCAAAATAGCTTACATAATTACTATGTTATGAAGCAATTTATAACCTTGTTGTTTTGTATCAGAGTAGAATGACAGATTCATGAAGAGTCCTGCCACTCTCATGCCTCTGCCCAACATAAACACCTAGGTTTCCTAATTTAGCTCATGGTGGGGCCAGAGGAGCGTTCTCCAGAAGGCATAAGGGTCCAGGGTACTGAAACCAACCAACACTTTGGAGCTTTCCTCTTGGGTTCAGATTGGAAGGAATTTGTTGTATACTAAAAAAGTCTTTGATGACTTTAGTACTTTTTTCTGTGGAACTTCTATTCCGCATGTAATAAATGATATTTTTTGTGGGGCTGCTGAGCATTTGGTAAGGTAACTGTCTGAAGTACTATGCTATAATCCCTCTCATCTACTACAGGGTTTCTCAGCTTCAGCACTATTGGCATTTTGAGCTGGATAATTCTTTTTTGTGGGGGGCTGTCCTGTGTCAGGCCTTGACCTCCCTGAAGGTCATGTGGTTCCCAATACTTCTACTTCTAGGGCTTTTGGCTCTCAGATGTTCCGCTATTTTCTGATACCAATATATTTCTATCTACACAATAGTCTGGGAATTGACCTCTTATATTAATAAAGTATTATTTTGCTTAGTTTTCAGGCAGAATGTGGATATAGATGGGGGAAATGTCAGTTGGGTTTTAAAAATAAAGTTGTTCTACCTCTTCTTCTTCCTGAAAAGTATATGGTATTCATGATTTCAGTGGATAATTACTTTGTGCCTAGAGTAATGGCCTAGTGTTTGGTGTAAGAAAGTAATGACTAAGGTGTTTGATGTGTAAAATGCACATATAAAGAGGAACCTATTACATTGCTGTTGTTGGAGGAAACGTCTGACACTGATGTCAGATTTTACTGAGAAGTTTTATTTCAGGGCATGTAATTTGATCCTGGCATGTCTTGAGTCCCATAATATAGGACTAATGATTATATTGGAGTTTTTCTGTACTTGTTAAAATTCAGACATGCTGTTTTTTACCAACAGCACTGATGACTTGAATGAATGGAGAAGAATTTTGTTCAAAACAACAATTGATGAGTTAATACAATCTTGTAAATAGGACCATAATAGGGAATGAACATCCTGTCTGTGAACATCATCTCTTACAGACAGTTTCAACAAGACAAGAGGTCATCCTTGCAAAAGACCAAATTCTATTACCTTGCCAAATTTCAGCTGAACCAAACCATTAATTTGAAGAAGTCATACATCAGTAGAAATCTGTTTCACTGACAACCTTTTTCTCCTACGTGCAAAGAACTTTCCCTCCTACTTTTTAATCCCTCCCCTCCCCACTCCACCCCAGTCTTAAAAGTATGATGTAAGATTGGGTTGTTTTGTGCCAGGTTTTCATCCTGGAACAGATTTTTATAGCCATGTTTCTCTGAGAAAAGGAGTTTATGACCACATGGTGATAACACTTCCATGTTTTCATTTCCTCCTGTGACCCAGTACTTTTTTCCTAAATTCAACTTTGTCAGAGTGTAACATGACCAACTTAATATGAGTTTCAGAGTTAAAAAAATTATTTTGAAAGCTTTTATGGATTCATTAACTGTAATATCACATGTGGTTCCTTGAAAAAACAGACTATACAGCATATTATTATTTTAAAAATTCTAGATTTTCTGTTCATGAAATAAGGAAACTCTATAAAATATTTGTATGTATTTGGACAATTGGTCTTTATTATTTATTTCTATTCTGTTAGGATTATTCACCAGAGGCTGTTTATTTACTTTTTTTTGCAAACTCTTTCTTAAAAATATAGATAAACTTGGCCTTACTTGCTGTTGGTCAGTGGGGAATTTAATGCTGAGAGTTCAAATGGTGGAAACAACTGAAACGATCATTGGTAGGAAAATGGCTTAGAATACTTTGGAATAGAATGAGGCAGTGAAAAAGAATTAGGTAGATTGCTATGCCCTCACATGGAAGGCTTTTCAAGTTGAAGGGAAAGAGTAAATATCAGAAAGATTCAGAAAATGATATTTGTTTATGCTTTCTAAAAAAGTGCCAGATAGCAAAAGCGTAGTATATATTTTCTGTAGGGGAGTATGCATGTGTGTGTGTATATGCTGAATACTAATAATGGCTAACACTTAATGAGCACTTATATCACATGTCATTTTAAGTGCTCTGTACCTATTAACTTAGTCCTCACAACCCTGTGAGATTGGTTACTGTTACTTACTGTCCCCATTTTATAGATGATAAAACCAAGGTACAGAGAGGGTCACAGATTTACCAAAGCCACATACCTAGCAAGTGTCGGTGCCACCATTTGAATTGACGCAGTTCTACTCTAGCAAGATTGAGGGTAAAGATCAAAGGGAACTTTAGTCTTATTGGTAATGTTTTCATTTTTTCCAGGGGGAATCTAGGCACTTTAATTGTAAAATCAAAACTTAATTTGAAAAAAAAAAAAAAAAGAAGAATTTACTGAGTATTTACAAAGTCTTTGATAACTTAAGGTCTTTTTCTGTGGAACCTCTGTTCCATATATAATAAATGCTGTTGACATTTTGGTTTTTTGGGTTGACATTTTAGGCTGGATAGTTGTTTTTTTGTGGAGAGTTGTTCTGTGCATTAAAGAATGTTTAGTAGCATCCCTGGCCTCTACTCAATACATGTCATTAATACCCAGATCTCCTCAGACATTGCCAAGCATCCCTTTGGGAGCAAAGTCCCCAGTTAAGAACCACAAATCTACTATCATCATTCCTCAGGGACCTTCAAGAGCCTATTTTTACCTGTGCTAAGCCTTAAAAACATCTTTCATTCACAACACTGAATTGTTTTCCTCTAGAAATAAAAGTTGTCATGCCTAGGTCGTGCACAGCAATTAGACACTGAAATAAAATCATGGACTCTTTGGTACTATCCAGTTATTACCCTATTCCTTTCTTTCTCCTTAACTCGAAGCCTGTAATATTTACATATGCCATGTGTGCAACACAACCAACTTGTTTTTATAGTCTCTCCAGTTCGGTCTACCTCCTATCCTACCTTAATCTCAGGAAGGAAGGTCGCAGTTCTTGACTTGATGCCATATTTAAAGCGTGTCTCTCAGTTTATCTCTTCTTTGATCATTTTGTTACTTTCCATCCCACAGACAAATTGTTCCTAGTGAGTTCCCAGTTTCCTCACAGGCTTTGTTGATCAGAGGGGTTTTGATCAGCAGTTTGGGGTTGATTTTTGTGGCCTTATTGGAAGGGTTCCCCAACATCTTAACTCCAAGACTAACATATCTCAAAGACAAAGAGGACACAAAGCCTAATTCTGACTTTTGTCTGAGTTCTCAATCCTTGAGGAGACAAATGTAGTTCAGTCAGAACAGAAATCCTCACCTCTGCTCTCAGCATTCACTTTACAGGGTATCCTGACCCACCTCACCCCTATCACCCAGATGAAGTCTTTAGTGAAAAGCAAAGGTTGGCACTACTTAAGAGCACTGCTTTGCAATAAGACAGGTGTGGGTTTGAATGCTGAGTTGCCTGTTTCTAGTTGTGTAAACTTCTCTGTAACTCAGTTTCTTCATCTGTAAGCCTCATAGAGTTTTTGTCAGGATTAAATAAGAGAATTGTGTGAAGTGTTTAGCATAGTGCCTAGCACATAGTAAACGCTTGATACCTGTTAAGCTGCTTTTGTTATTATTTTCATTGTCATCAATGTTGTCATTGTCTTCCTCTTTCTGAAATGTTCAGGGACCCTATTTTTTTTTTTATTTTTATTGTGCTTTAAGTGAAAGTTTACAAATCAAGTCAGCCTCTCGTACAGAAATTTATGTACACCTTGCTATGTACTCCTAATTGCTCTCCCCCAATGACACAGCACATTCCTTCACTCCACTCTCTCTTTTTGTGTCCACTCCACCAGCTTCTAACCCCCTGTGCCCTCTCATCTCCCCTCCAGACAGGAGATGCCACCATAGTCTCACTTGATCCAAGAAGCTCATTCTTCACCAGTATCATTTTCTATCCCATTGTCCAGGCCAATCCCTGTCTGGAGAGTTGGCTTTGGGGATGGTTCCTGTCTTGGGCTAACGGAAGGCGTGGTGACTATGACCACCAGGGTACTTCTAGTCTCAGTCAGACCATTAAGTCTGGTCTTTTTACGAGAATTTGGGGTCTGCATCCCACTGCTCTCCTGCTCCCTCAGGGGTTCTCTGTTGTGTTCCCTGTCAGGGCAGTCATTGGTTGTAGCCAGGCACCATCTAGTTCTTCTGGTCTCAGGCTGATGTAGTCTCTGGTTTATGTGGCCCTTTCTGTCTCTTGGTCTCATAATTTACCTTGTGTCTTTGGTGTTCCTCATACTCCTTTGCTCCAGGTGTCTTGAGCTAATTAATGCATGTTAGATGGCCACTTGCTAGCATTTGAGACCCCAGATGCCACTCTCCAAAGGAGGTTGCAGAATGATTTCTTAATAGGTTTCATTATGCCAATTGATTTAGATGTCCCCTGAAACCATGGCCCCCAAACACCCGTCCCTACTACGCTGGCCTTTGAAGTGTTCAGTTTATTCGAGAAACTTCTTTGCTTTTGGCTTAGTCCAATTGTGCTGACCTCTTCTGTGTTGCGTGTTGTCTTTCTCTTCACCTAAAGTAGTTCTTATCTACTACCTAATTAGTGAAAACCCCTCTCCCTCCCCGCCTCTCATAACCATCAAAGAATAGTTTCTTCTCTGTCTAAACTCTTTCTCGAGTTCTTGTAATACTGGTCTTATACAATATTTGTCCATTTGCAACTGACTTTTTTTTTTTTAATTTCACTTAGCATAATGCCTTCCAGATTCCTCCATGTTATGAAATGATTCACTGTTTCATCATTGTTGTTTATCGATGAGTGGTATTCCATTGTGTGAATATACCATAATTTATTTATCCATTCGTCTGCTGATGGGCACCTTGGTTGCTTCCATCTTTTTGCTATTGTAAACAGTGCTGCAGAGAACATGGGTGTGCATATATCTGTTTGTATAAAGGCTCTTATTTCCCTAGGATATATTATGAGGAGTGGGATTGCTGGATCATATGGTAGTTCTATTTCTAGCTTTTTAAGGAAGCACCAAGTCAGTTTCCAAAGTGGTTGTACCATTTTACATTCCCACCAGCAGTATATAAGTGTTCCAGACTCTCCTCATCTTCTCCAATATTTATTATTTTGTGTTTTTTGGATTAATGCCAGCCTTATTGGTGTGAGATGGAATCTCCTTGTAGTTTTGATCCGGATTTCTGTAATGGCTAATGATCGTGAGCATTTCCTCATGTATCTATTAGCTACCTGAATGTCTTCTTTAGTGAAGTACCTGTTCATATCTTTTGCCCATTTTTTAATTGGTTGTTTGTCTTTTTGTAGTTGAGTTTTTGCAATATCAGGTAGGTTTTAGAGATCAGATGCTGAGTGGAAATGTCATAGCTAAAAACTTTTACCCAGTCTGTAGGTAATCTTTTTACTCTTTTGGTGAAGTCTTTGCAGGAGCATAGGTGTTTAATTTTTAGGAGCTCCCAGTTATCTAGTTTCTCTTCTGCATTGTTGGTAATGTTTTGTATACTGTTTATGCCATGTATTACAGCTCCTAATGTTGTCCCTGTTTTTTCTTCCATGATCTTTATTGTTTTAGATTTTATATTTAGGTCTTTGATCCATTTTGAGTTAGTTTTTGTGCATGGCATGAGGTACGGTTCTTGTTTCATTTTTTTTGCAGATGGATATCCAGTTATGCCAGCACTGTTTGTTAAAAAGACTGTCTTTTCCCCATTTAAGTGACTTTGGGCCTTTGTCAGATATGAACTGGTCATATGTGGATGGATTTATGTCCGGGTTCTCAATTCTGTTCCATTGGTCTGTGTTTCTGTTGTTGTATCAGTACCAGGCTGTTTTGACTACTGTGGCAGTATTAGTAGGTTCTAAAATCAGGTAGAGTGACGCCTCCCACTTTGTTCTTTTTCAGTAATGGTTCACCTATTCCAGGCCTCTTCCATATGAAGTTGGTGATTTGTTTCTCCATCTCATTAAAAAACGTCATTGGATTTTGGATCGGAATTGCACTGTATCTATAGATCACTTTTGATAGAATAGACATTTTTACAATGTTAAGTCTTCCAGTCCATGAGCAAAGTATGTTTTTCCACTTATGTAGGTCTCTTTTGGTTTCTTGCAGTAGTGTCTTGTAGTTTTCTTTGTATCGGTCTTTAATATCTCTGGTAAGATTTCTTCCTAAGTATTTTATCTTCTTGGGAGCGACTGTAAATGGTATTGATTTGGTAATTTCCTCTTGGATGTTCTTTTTGTTGGTGTAGAGGAATCCAGCTGATTTTTGTATGTTTATCTTATATATTGACAGTCTACTGAACTCTTCCATTAGTTTCAGTAGTTTTCTTGAGGATTTTTTAGGGTTTCCTGTGTATAAGATCATGTCATCTGCAAATAGAGATACTTTTACTTCTTCCTTGCCAATCTGGATGCCCTTTATTTCATTATCTAGCCTAATTGCTCTGGCTAGGACCTCCAGCACAATGTTGAATAAGAATGGTGATAAAGAGCATCCTTGTCTGGTTCCCGATCTCAGGGGGAATGCTTTCAGACTCTCTCCATTTAGGATGATGTTGGCTGTTGGCTTTGTATAAATGCCCATTATTATGTTGAGGAATTTTCCTTCTATTCCTATTTTGCTGAGAGTTTTTATCATGAATGAGTGTTGAACTTTGTCAAATGCCTTTTCTGCATCAACTAATTAAATCCTCTGATTCTTGTCTTTTGTTTTATTTGTATGATGGATTACATTAATTGTTTTTCTAATGTTGAACCATCCCTGCATACCTGGTATGAATCCCACTTGGTCATGGTGAATTTTTTTTTTTTTTGATATGTTGTTGAATTCTGTTGGCTAGAATTTAGTTGAGGGTTTTTGCATCTAAGTTCACAAGGGACATAGATCCGTAATTTTCTTTTTTTTGTGGAGTCTTTACCTATTTTTGGTATCAGGGGTTTGCTGGCTTCATAGAATGAGTTTGGGAGTATTTTGTCCTCTTCTATGCTCTGAAATCCCTTTAGTAGTAGTGGTGTTAAGTCTGAACGTTTGGTAGAACTCTGCAGTGAAGCTGAGGGACCCTAAGTTTTTAAAAATTCATTCCAGGTGCTATGCAGCAAGACCTTAGGTAGTATCAATCACCCGAATTAATTTAAGGTAAGCTGGTGGGGAAAAAGTGGTAATCAGCATCTTAAGTAAGTGACAGAAATTAAAGTTTTTGTAAGGAAATATTTGGACTTTTAGGGGTCACAGGCTTCACTGCACATAGACAGAAGGGAGGGTTGCAATCATAGGACTTCAGTGCAGTTGGTAAGGTTCTAATTTTTAAATCCGAGCAAGTAATTGTTAAAGGTTATATCCAGAAACCTGCAGAGCTAGGGGACTGTTTCTTTCTTTCTTTTTTTTTCTTTGAAAATAAAGTCTGTTATTGAGTTTAGTGATTGTTCAGTTTTGACTAACTGGTCCCATTCAATGGAATTCTTTTCAGGTTACCTTTTTGTTCCATATTCTTGTCTTGAATATGTGCACATAAAGTTTGATGTATTTCTGTCTTGAATATGTTCGCATAAAGTTTCACATCTCTGAGATATAAAAGCTTAATGGCAAACTGCTCACTAAATTATGGAGCCCTGGTGGTGCAGTGGTTAAGCATTTGGTTGCTTACCAAAAGGTCAGCAGTTTGAATCCAGCACTGGATCCTTGGAAACCCTATGGGGCAGTTTTACTCTGTCATACAGGGTTGCTATGAGTCAGAATCACCTCGATGGCAGCAGGTTTGGTTTTATTGGACTAAATTTAGCAAAATAATTTAGTATGACATTGATTATTAGATTTTCCACATTTACTTGAACAATAATCCCACTCCATTTTTATAGTTAAAAGAAATTAGGGTTTGTATTTGGCAGCATATTAATAATACTTCATCAATTACTGTAGAACTTCAGTGATATATTACATATGCAGGACTTATATGCTAATATATTTGTAAGTCTGAAAAATGAAGGGAAAGTATCTTATTTTTCATGTCCAAATGAACAATGCCTCATTTGGCTAAAAACTTATAAAGGAAAAAATCAAATTGACCACACTGCTATGTAAGGCCCTCCAAAATAAGGTAGACCCGACAGGAATATAAGACCTTTGTCATGACCATTTTATGATTAGGAAGCAAAGTACATAAGAATCACATTTGTTCGTATTGTGTAAGTCTGGGAGGACATATACAGTACATGGATACAAGATCCAGGGATGAGACTGTCCATACAGGTATTATAGTGATGACTGATCTTTTTTAAATGCTGAGATTAGGACAGTTTCTTCTCATTTATGAGCTGTGAAGTGTTTTTATACCAAAGCACCTTACTGTTGTATTTGTGGAGAAGAGGAGAATTGATATATCATCATTGGGCCACTTAGGATGTTGAGTGGCTGGGCTATTGAGTGACTCTGGATACTGCCCTTTTGGGGGGACCTTAAGGTTGAACTGGCCTTTTGATTTGAGCTAGAAGGCCTAGGAAGTCCTCAATCCCCCCAGTGAATCTATTCTGATCCTGGCTTGGATCTCAACCTGAAGAACTCCTACATGGATCATGTTCCTCAATATTTCCTGGACTTTTAAGAAATGCCAATTTGGGACTTTCAGTTCAGTACAGATTTAAAGGTGTTCAGGATTCTCAAAGGGGGTTCTAGAACTAAGGAGGTCTTCTTTATTCATCAGACTGTTACAGGTCTGCAACCAGACTAGAGGCAGAACAAAATAAGATATGGAGGATATGCCCATCCAGACTGAAACTTTGGAGCTTATATGAAGATCTGAAAGGAGGGATTTTGCCCTACATAATCTTTAACTGCTTACATGCAAGAAGACTGGAAAAGCTGTTAGTTGTAGAATCAAAAGCACAGATCTTTGGGGCTTACATAGATCCTGACCTTTGGCCAAAGGTTCCTGAACTCTTCTCAGATTTCAGTAGGCTACAGGACAGATTTGCCCTACCAAACCCCAGGGTGGAGGCTCCACTCCCACTTGCTTTTTGGTGCCTTGTTCTTTCATAGAAATTAAAGTTGTGTTTTCATGTTAACAAATCATTTTTAACTTTCTTCGACATCATTTGCTTACTTGAATTCACATCTTTAGGATAAAACCCTCATTGTACAGATTAAGAACTTTAAAAATATTATTTAGCCTTTTTCATTTTTTTTTTGCTCCCACCCTTCTTTTGATTTCTTTTTTTTTTTAAAGAAGGAGAAATGTAAGAAAAAAAAATTATACATTAAATGTTTTAAAAACTTCCCATTAGGAAATTCTTTTGGTAAAATGAGCATGCATCAGAGCCTACTTTAGCCAATAGCATCTCTCATCGTGGATGTTACACTGATATTGTTGTGCAGGGCTATCCTGTGCGGGGCAGGACATTTGGCATCCTTGGCCCCTGCCTGCTGGAGGAACAGCCCCTCAATAATTGAGACCCACTTAATATGTTGCCATTTATTTCCATATACCCCCTAAGGGGATGGTATCACCCGAATTAAGAAAGAAGGCAATAACTTCTTTTTCTTTGAGTTCCAAATGGTAAGCTGATCACTTTGTTAGGCTGTTAATTTGAGAGCCTTAATTCTGTTCTTAGAAGAGATTTCTAGGAATCTTAGGAATATTTTACTCTTATTTTACGGTTGTCTGACCCATGGTTTTTAGATCAAGGCCTCATCCCAGAAACGATGTCACACAGCTTAGCCTGGAACCCTTAAGGTTTGGCTTTGCTTCCCTGGTTCCCTTACCTGATACGGTGACTTTCGAGTTGGGCTCCACAGAGGCATCTGCTTTGGTGCCACAATAAGGTTATCAGGACTGTGTTTACTAATTTTTTAAGTGTGGGCGGCCCCCCACCAATAAGTTGCATTTCAATTGGTATGTGTTTGTTGGTTGTTTGGACTCAGGAACATGTTTTGCCATGGAAACCATTCAGTACATAGTTAGGCTACCAAGGAAACTGGTTGCACTGAAGGAATTCATCAAGCTATAGTGCCCAGCACACACATAACCACATTCTGAGAGACTGAACTCAGCCCATTCTGCCTGTCTGTAGTGGTTGTACAGCTTGCCTTGCTGGGGAATGGGACAGGGGGCCAGCAGTGATCCATCAACAGAAGATTACACAGGCTTAGTGTACCCAGTAGAAGGCGATATACCAAGAGGCCCCCAAAGCCCAGTTAGATCTCCTCTCTATAAAGTATAAATACAGGTCCAAGACCCATCCCACACCCCAGAGTCTAGAGAACTGGAGTCAGAATGAGTGCAGTGTGGATGAAGTGCTTTCCCTGCAACGAATGACTGTCTCTTTAAGGAGCCTGTGTGGGCCCCATGTCACCCAAAGAAAGCTGACCAGCCCAGTCAAGATGTGGAGCCTTCCCACAAGAGCTTATTACCCAGTGACCTAGGTTCTAGAATACTAATAGCAATCTATTTTCCAGTTATATAATATGTCACTAATCACCTTAACCATAGGAATTGGAATGGCGCTAGGCCCATTATACTGTTGTAAAGGCAAGGAGTGAAAATGGTAACAGCATTATTATAGCAGTGTGAGTTTTAAAAAATACTTCTTAAAAAATTTTATTGTGGTGAAAATATAACAAAACGTAATGCCATCTCAACAATTTCTACATGCACAATTCAGTGACATTGACGTTATCCTTCAAGTTGTGTAACCATTCTTACTATCCTTTTCCAAATCATTCCACCACCGTTTTCATAAACTGACTTTCCCCTAAGCAAAAACTCCTCCTTTCCACCTCCATCCCATCCTATCCCTGGTAACCACTAATAATCTTTGGTTTCTATATATTTACTTATTTCATATGTGGGCACATATTTGCCCTTTTGTGACTGACTTATTTTGCTCAGCGTGACGTTTTCAAGATTCATCCATGTTGTTGCATGTACCTGGACTTTAGCTCTCTTTATGGCTGAGTAATAATATCCCATTGCATGTATATACCATATTTTGTTTATCCATTCATCTGTGAATGGACATTTCAATTTTTTCCACCACTTTGCTGTTGTGAAAAGTGCTGCAGTGAGTGTTGGTATGCAGATTTCTGTTTGCATTCTTGCCTTTACTTCTTCTGGGTATGTTTCTAGGATTGGGATTGCTGGGTAATATGGTAGTTCTGTGTTCAACTTTTTCAGGAACCACCAAACTGTTTTCCACAGTGGGTATACTATTTTATGTTCCCACTAGCAGTGAGTGAAATAGTTGAGTTTTCAGTATGCTGAGCACTGGGCACATAGTATTCAACCCTTTGGTGTTACTTCCTTGGAGGCTTCACTTAGTATCCTCCTTGTCACAGTGATGGCTTTATTTTCCTGTCTTGTTACCACCCTTTGAGGCTTTCTTATTTTAGTCTTATATTTCCTATCTTTGTATGTTGGCTTGGTAACAATAATTCAACTTTACATTTATACTGTGCTTCATACTTTACGCAGTGAATTCTCAGCTATTATCTTTGCAAACTAGGTAGCACGATTGCCATCCCTATTTTTCATAGTTACAATTAATGCTCAGATATCTTAAGGGACTTACCCAACTCTCACAGCCACTCTGGGCAGACCTTAAGCTAGAAACATAGGACTTCCAGGGCTCAGAGTTTTCTTCCCTCTACGCAATGTCGCCTGACTGTACTGCCTACTGTTTTATTTAGCTCTGCTTCCTCGATGGGTGAATGTCAGCTTTCTTTGAATTTTTATTTCAGGGCTAAACATGTCTCTTAGAGAACTAAGCTTCCCTTTCTAACTGCTTTAGTAAGTGTTCTTGGCACTTTAGCCCTAACATACCTTTTATTACAGCGAATTGGCACCTTAGGACAAGCTCCTGCCATAGTATATTTATTAGTGAATTGGTACCTTAGCATATTTTATAAGGTAAACTAATGCCTTCAGATATTCATCTTGGTGGTTAATAATCACATTTTGTGTTATATAGTGTCTTCAGCAAAAGCATATATTATCTTCCATTATATAGGGGAGGCTAACTGGTTAAATCACTTGTCTAGAATCTTAACAGTGGAAGAGGAAGAGAAGGAAACTGTCTTGGTTATCTAGTGTTGCTATAACAGAAATACCACAGTGGGTGGCTTTAACAAACAGAAATTTATTTTCTCATGCTTTAGGAGGCTAGAAGTCCAAATTCAGGGTGCTGGCTCTAGGGGAAGGCTATCTCCTTTTGTCAGTTCAGGTATAAGTCCTTGTCTCTTCTGAGCTTCTGCTCTTGGTCAGTCTTCATGTGGCCTTGTATGTCTCTTCCCCCATGTCTGCTTCTTAGCTTGCTTGTTTAATCTCTTTTATATCTCCAAAAAGATTGATTCAAGTCACACCCTACACTAATCCTGCCTCATTCACATAACACAGACAACTCATTTCCAAATGGGATTATAATCACAGGCATAGAAGTTAGGATTTACAACACATATTTCTGGGGGGACACAATTCAATCCATAACAGGAACTAACTTCTTTGAGGCATTCTTGTGAACCAGACAGTACTAGGTGCTTTACATCTATGATCTCACTTCATCCTTAACAAAAACTCTGTGAAGCAGGTGATGTTTTATACTTTAGAGATGAAGAAACTATAGTTCAGACAAGCTAAGTAACTTACACTGCAAGTAAAATGCAGAGTAAATATTTAAAATCTAGCCTTTGCTGATTCCAAGGCTTATATTCTGTCTACTATGTTGCATGGCTTCCTCTCAGGCAAAGAGGACCATTTGCAGGGCTCATCATAACAAACAAGAGAATGCCTTGGATGCATCGTGATACAGAGGAGAAGAGGAAAAGCTGGGGTACAGCTGTTCTTTTCCTGACAACAGCCATTGCCTGTAAAGACCATGTGAAAGCACTGTTGACAAAAGCTCTGACGTAATTTTGAACTTGTAACTAAGTTGAATTAAGGTAAACTTAGTTAACAGAGTGCAGTGTGTGTTTTAGTAGCTGTTAAAAGAGCACATGCTGGTAGACATCACCCACTCCGGGCCATTTAGAAAGTTGCTTGGAAAGAACGGTGCTTCCTTCTCTCTCAGGAAGGCAGTGAGGCCTGGGGACCAGCCTGGAGGTCAGGGCTATTGTGCTCTGGCCCAGTTGCTACCTCTAACTCCAGCCCTCTCTGGGTTTCAGTTTCCTCATCTGTAAAACACAGAAACTGGATTGGATGACCCTTCCAACAATTGCAGCTCCATTATTGCCCATAGAAAGTTCTTCATCATGCTAGTAGGAAAAGATTCTTCAGAAAACAAGAACGTGAGAATAATGAAAAACCTCTTGATACTCACCGTCGTTGTCAGTTATAGTTTGTGATAGGGAAACTGTGGTTAACAGCTCCCAGAGGCTTGGTTCTTCAAGAAAACTAGGTGATTATTACTGTAAGTTAGTGATAAACTAATCCTCCCAGGGCTGCTTTTATTTTAAAAGAAAAATTTTTAAAAGAGTAATATAAATAAATCTATTATGTTAGAATAAAAAAAAAAATTTGTTTTTTTTTTTAGTAAATTTTCTGAGCAGGTATATTTTCTATACATTTTAGCTACAACAAGCATCTCTCCTCTGCATGCTAAAAAGATCCACAAAGATTTGCAACCTACCTGGTAAGGATTTACAACTCTTCCTTTAGACAGTTTAGAATAAAGGTCTTTGGACCCATGAGGGTCTGCGTACTTATTCTCAATGATCAAGAAGTTATCTGCAAAAATAATTTGCTTTATAAACTTTTATTTCAATGATAATCTTAAAAAAATATGTATTCCTAAATATAAGCAGAGGTGTTTTTGTAATAGTATCTCTCAGAAAAGAGGGAATCACCTGTTCGGTTTGTTATAAATCCTCACATTATGGGATACACCCTTAATTACTTCAGTTTGAAAAACAGAGTATTGTTTGAAGAAGACATATTAGTCTGAGGTAGCATTGGTTCATGCTGCTTTTGGATGCTTGTGATCATCTGATGGAATCAGTTAAAAAAAAAAAAAAAGAGGCTAAGGAATTTAACACATATTTAGTTAATATCCCTAAATATGCCAAAACCAAACCAAACCCACTGCCTTCCAGTTGATTCTGACTCATAGGGACCCTATAGAACAGAGTAGAACTGCCCCCATAGGGTTTCCAAGGCTGTAAATCTTTATGGAAGCCAACTGCAACATCTTTCTCCCAGGGAGCAGCTGGTGGTTTCAAACTGCACACCTTTCAGGGCTTCTTTCTAAGTACAAGACTTCATAATTTTCAAGTACTGAGTGTCTTATAAGGAGCCCTGGTGGCACAGCAGTTAAAGCACTCGGCTGCTAACCAAAAGTTGGCAGTTCGAATTCACCAGCCACTCCTTGGAAACCCTATGGGGCAGTTCTGCCCTGTCCTGTAGGGTTGGACTCGACTCCACCAAAACCTTTTTTTTTTAGCGTGTCTTATAAAGGAGCCTGGTGGTACAGCTGTTAGAAGCTCGGCTATTAAGGAAAGGTTAGCAGTTCAAACCTACTGACTGCTCCGTGGGAGAAAGGCGTGGCAATCTGTTTCCATAAAGATTACAGCCTTGGAAACCCTATGAGGCAGTTCTACTCTGTCCTATAGGGTTGCTGGAAACCCTGGTGGTGTAGTGGTTAAGAGCTATGGCTGCTAACCAAAAGGTTGGCCGGCACGTTGAATCCACCAGGTGCTCCTGGGAAACCCTGTTGGGCACAGTTCTACCCTGTCCTGTAGGGTCACTGTGAGTTGGAATTGACTGCACAGCATTGGGTTTGGTTTTTGGTTATAGGGTTGCTATGCACCAGAATCAATACAACAGCAGTGGGTATAGGTAAGTGTCTTGTAATTAGGCTTTTAAACGTTACTTTAAAAAGTCAGTAAGTGGTCATGTTGTAAAAAGCATGAACATGCACTTATAGGATAAATGAAAAAATCTCACTGTCCTAATGTTTGCAGATGATACTTGCAGCCAGAGATACCAGAGCTAGTATGTTTATACCCAGATTCAGAAGTACTGTATCTCCTAACACTTAAATGAAACATTATGCTAGATGATTCAAAAATTGGTTCTAAGAATGGCAAGATACCAGTGTTAAAGACACAAAGAGAATTTGAATAAAAATGTTTAATGTAATATGAGGAAAAGAAGCATCATTTCTAAACATGTATGATTTTAATATGTGACTTTAAACATCTATGTATAAATAAGTATTGTAAGTATAAATTTAACTACGTTATCTGTGTTGCTCAAGGGTTATATATTCAAGTTGTCAAACCCTTTAAAAGATACCTTCATTGGAAAAATGAGGACTGGTCTTGTATTCGGAGTCCCATTGTATTTGGGCATCTGGCATGTGGTAAGCACATCTGAATGACTGAATGACGGCATCACAGCCAACCAGAGGCTGATGTGATTTCAGCGAGTGCCGCCTGGATGGCACCCAGCAGTGCGTTGGCTCTTGTGGGCTAATGAGAGAGAGAAGGGCAGAGTGGACCTACTACGTACATGATGCCTGTATACCAGGAAAAGGCTGAATCATGTCAGAACATGCTGTGGGAAGAAAGATTAGCATGGTTCAGCAAGAGAAGGATACTGGGAGAACGAGTCATTGTATGATACCCGGTAGTAGCAAGACACTAAATTCAAAAGCACTGATGTGCAGGCAGAGCGATAGTCACGTTCATTTCAGCAGTACATCATCATCCATCTATTAATTTAATGTTTTAATTTTAGATTATTTGATTTTACGTGTTTGTATTTAATTTATATGTTTGTTTTGATGTTACAGGATGTTACTGCTATAAGCAGAAGGTATTTATACCTAGGTTTTGTGTTTATAGATATTATTTTTAGTATAAGGTTTTCTTTTTTTTAAAAAAATAAGTCATTGTTGATTTATGGAAAATCACTAATTTATGGCAATCATCCAACATTGGTGATTTATGGAGAAAAAAATTTTGTTTCAAAGGGGGTCCATTTATCACTCTGTTCCTGGGTGATGTAAATGGTTAATACACTTGGCTGCTAACTGAAAGGTTGGAGGTTTGAGTCCACCCAGAGCACTTCAAGAGAAAAGCCTGGCAATCTGCTGCCAAAAAATGAGCCACTGAAAACCCTGTGGAGCGCAGTTCTACTCTGACACACGTGGCATGAGTCCCAGTTGACTCAACAGTAATTGGTACATATCACTCTAGCTTAAGAAACACAACTATAGAAAGCTTACAGTATACTTTTTTTTGCAGATTGAGTTTCCTTTTTTTAAATAACAGCTTTATTGAGATATGATTCACATACCATAAAATTCACCCATTCAAAGTATGCAATGCAGTGGTTTAGTATATTCACAGAGTTGTATAACCATCACCACTATGTAATTCCAGAACATCTTCACCGTATCAAAGAGAAACCCCATACCCATTAGCAATCAGTCCCCATCCCTCTGCCCACACTCCCAGGCAGCCACTAATCTATTTTCTATCTCTATAGATTTGCGTATTCTGGGCATTTCATATGTCTGGCTTCTTTCACAAAGCAGAATGTTTTCAAGGTTTATCCATGTTGAGGCATGTATTAGTAGTTTATTCCTTTTTATGGCTAAATAACATTCCATTATGTGGATAAAACATATTTTGTTTATCTATTCATCAGTTGATGGACATTTGGGTGGTTTCTACTTTTTGGCCAGTAGGAATAATACAATGAGTATTCTTTCTTGTACAAGTTTTTTTATGGACATATGTTTTCAATTCCCTTGGGCTACAGTTTACTCTTAAGTTTGCCTCAGAAGGGAGTTACATACTCTTCATAAGGAATCAATATTTTAAAAACGCACTTAAACAGATTACCCTCACATTTTTAAACAGATTTCTAAGTGCCTTAGGATTTGTTTGAAATCTAAGATTAGTTGGCATTAAGTTAAAGCATCTAACTGAAATATTTATTTCTGGTTTTTAAAAGTTTGGAAAAATCATATTTCTTCGTATGTCTTTTGACATTTACTTCCATCTTAAGCTTCTTCTGTTCAACTAACATTTATGGAATTTTTCCTGTGTGCGCAAGCACTGTCCTAGGCACTGGGGAATCAAAGTTATATAAGATATGACCCTGTCTCATGTGGAGCTCACAGGAAAGCAACATGTAAACAGCTCGGGGTGCTAAAATATCTGGGTGCTAGAGTACTAGTACTTGTCAGTACTAGTATATTGGGATTTATTTCTTGTTAACACAAAATGCTAGTATTTACGTTTTTAAAGTGTTCAGAAATCATACGGAAAAAATTAGTAAAACTAAATATTTCATTTTTAATATAAAAAAACAAATGGACATCTGACATACGCTTCTCTGCATTATAAGCCTAACTGCAGCCCCTCTGTCCTGGGCACCCTGGAACTGCCACATCAAATGCAGTGGGTCCAGTTGGACTTTCGAATTTTCTTGCCATGTTTAAAATATTTTCCTGAGTGGAGCTATCAAGATCATCACTGTACTCTGGGCAGTGGCCTTGATAGCAGCTTTGATTTCTCTCAGCCAGCTCTCCCCCTGGGAAGAAGTCCCTCAGCTTCAAGGAATCTGTCCCCCTCCCCCAAGTCTAGCCTCAGTCTTTTTTGGTTTTGGTGCAGGGAAGGGAAGTTGCAGGAGGCAAGCAGTAAAGAGGAGCTGGGAGACTTCACAGTGAAGGTGTCTGGGGGTGAGTGCTTAGTGAGGCAGGAATGGAGTCAGGAGAATTGGAGAGAGCCAAGGGTGGATGACGCTATTACCCACTCTGAAAGGATGCTATTATACCAACAGAAATATCAGCAATTTGTTTGGTAAAAATGGCTTGAAACCCGAATACCAAAAACCGGTATTGTAATCACTAAGAAATTTCTTTTGCTGTGGCACTGGGTTTTTAAGAAAGGGAAGGCTTCACAGAAGAGGTAACATTTGAGCTGAGTCTTAAAGAACAAGTAAAGGATCACCAGGTGCTAGGCATTGAGCCCTAATTACAGACCCAGTTGATTTGACTGGTGACTATTCCAAGAATTTTATATGCAGTTTATATGCCATTCCTTGCCAATAGCTCAGTCTTTCATTTAGCTGGGAGAGTAGTTTCTCTCTTGTTCTTCAGAGCCATCCTCTGCTTCATTCAGCCTTATCTCCTCTATCCTTACTTAAAAAAAATAAAACCTCCCAGTAATCATTTGAGCAGTTCTGTGTGTTATTCTTGGTGGGTAACACTTTGATACATTAACACCTCCTAATGTTTCACTTGAAGCCCCCGCCCCCACCATGACTTTAGCATTTGAGGATGTAAAGACACATTCATTAGAAATTTCTATTGCCACATAAAGTTTTGTTTGCCATATAAATAGTATTATTTGCCAAACCTGTTCTTTGGGCTACTAGTTGGTGTATTTGAAAATGCAAAATTTATGACAATCACTTTTCTTCTGCCTTACATACACATGTAGTTTTTTTGATATTGTACTTTTAGAACACAGTTTCTCAATTCAGCTTCATTTTGGTTAAGATATTGGGATTAGTAGTCCAACCAGTTAAACTGCTGTTTAACTGAAACTGTGTTAAAAAGTAATTAGTATGTTCCAGTTAGTATTGCTGTCTTTGAGACCTCTAAATCTTGCTTAAATGTGTTCAATCCGAATTTTACTATTCTGTTAGATGGCTTTCTGCAACTCCAAAACAGTGCTTCTCAAAAGTGTGGTCAGAGAACCACCTGTATCAGCCTTGGGAACTTGTTAATCATGTAGGTTCCTTGAACCTACCACAGACCTAACAAATCAGAATTTCTGGGGCTTAGGAATCTGCACTTCTCTAAGCTTCGTAAGTGGTTGTATGCATGCTAAAGTTTGAGAAATTCTGCCTTGAAGTGGCTCAGCACTCATTCATTTGGAGTTACTACCTAATTTTCTCCAGGTACATACATGATTAAGTTTTATGCTTTCTACAGTCTATCTTTGATTTTAATTCTGTGAAGAATTTAATTTCCCCTCCTAGGATAAGGGTCATGTTTTACCCAGTATTCTACAAAGTTATGGAGAAGATTAGACTCCAATAATATTATCAAAGTCCAAGTCACTATAGCCTCTTATGCCCATAGTGTGTGACTCTTTGGAGTCATAATGTTTCCTGCAAGATAGCCTAATCTGTCACTACTCCTCCAAGGGCAACAGACCTATGCGTGATGCTTGGGAATCACCTTCCTGGATCGTAGATGATTGCTTAGTACATTAGACATTAGAATACTGCTGGTCTAGGCTCTGGAGCCTTATAATAATAGTAATTAACATAATGATACTTTGTACTTCTCCAGTGTCTTTAAACTGAAGAAGGCCTTAAAAGTGCCATATTAAACGAAGTATGCAACTCGTTGTCAAGAGAGATCAGTGTTATGTTCTTCATTTTCTAGATCGAAAATTGAAGCAGTGTAAAAACGTTCAGTGTACACATTTCTACTGGATAATGGCGTGTTCAACTTGGAGAAATAGAAATATTTCAAAGGAATAATTTATGACTTTTTTTTTGAGGGGGGCTACAGGAGACTATTTTGGCATTCCGAGATATATCCTGAATGGAAACAACCCTATTTTTTTTTCTCAAATTAATGCTTTTAATAGCTATAGGTGTTTAGCTGGAAAACACCATTGTTTCTCTTACTAGCTTTTCTGTGTATTAAATCCCATATGCCTCTGGCTTCTTCACTTTCTTTTTTCCCCCCTAGCATTCTGTATCTGTTAATCATTTCTAGACTCAGAGAAATAAAAAATAAAAAGAAGTTCTAGAAGGGAACTTAAAGATCATATAGTCAGGCCCCTTCCCTTTACAGGACAAGATACTTGAGACTCAAAAGGTTAAATAAAAGACTTTCCCAAATGGCCCAGAAAGTTTGAGTACGTGCCAACAGTGGAACTATTAACAGAGTTCTTGTATCTGGTGTTTTATTATACATCTTTTCTCAAACGAGCTGGAGTATACATTAAATAAATACACCTTTTTAAAAAAAAATTTGTGTTGCTTTAAGTGAAAGCTTACAAATCTAGTCAGTCTCTCATACAAAAATTTATATACACCTTAATATATCCCTAATTGCTCTCCCCCTAATGAGACAGCACACTTCTTCCCTCCACTCTCTCTTTTTGTGTCCATTCCTTCAGCTCCTAAACCACTCTACCTTCTCATCTCCCCTCCAGATAGGAGATGCCACCATAGTTTCATGTGTCTACTTAATCCAAGAAGCTTATTTTTCACCAGTATCATTTTCTGTCCCATTATCCAGTCCAATCCCTGTCTGGAGAGTTGGCTTTGGGAATGGTTCCTGTATTGGGCTAACAGAAGGTCTGGGGACCGTGACCACCAGGGTCCTTCTAATCTCAGTCAGACCATTAAGTCTGGTCTTTTTATGAGAATTTGGGGTCTGCATCCTACTGCTCTTCTGCTCCCTCAGGGGTTCTCTATTGCGTTCCCTGTCAGGGCAGTCCTCTGTTGTAGCCAGGCACCATCTAGTTTCCTCTGCTTTGAGGCTGATGTAGTCTCTGGTTTATGTGGCCCTTTCTGTCTCTTGGTCTCATAATTACCTTGTGTCTTTGGTGTTCTTCATTCTCCTTTGCTCCAGGTGGGTTGAGACCAATTGATGAATCTTACGTGGCCGCTTGCAAGCATTTAAGACCCCAGATGCCACTTTCTAAAGTGGGATGCAGAATGTTTTCTTAATAGGTGTTATTGTGCCAATTGACTTAGATGTCCCCTGGAAACCATGGTCCCCAAATTCCCACCCCTGCTACACTGGCCTTCGAGGCATTCAGTTTATTCAGGAAATGTCTTTGCATTTAGTTTTAGTCCAGTTGTGCTGACCTCTCCTGTATTGTGACTTGTCTTTCCCTTCACCTAAAATAGTTCTTGTCTACTATCTAATGAGTTAATACTCCTCTCCCTCCCTCCCCACCTCGTAACCATCAAAGAATATTTTCTTCTCTGTTTAAACTGTTTATCCAGTTCTTGTAATAGTGGTCTTATACAATATTTGTCCTTTTGCAACTGACTAATTTCACTCAGCATAATGCCTTCCAGATTCCCCCATGTTATGAAATTTTTCACAGATTCATCACTGTTCTTTATTGATGTGTAGTATTCCATTCCCCCACGTGTCTGTCAGTTTGTCGTACTGTGGGGGCTTGTGTGTTGCAATGCTGGAAGCTATGCCACCGATATTCAGATACCAGCAGGGTCACCCATGGAGGACAGGTTTCAGCTGAGCTTCCAGACTAAGACAGACTAGGAAGAAGGACCCGGGAGTCTACTTCTGAAAAGCATTAGCCAGTGAAAACCCTATGAATAGCAGCGGAACATTGTCTGATATAGTGCTGGAAAATGAGCCCCCCAGGTTGGAAGGCACTCAGAAGATGACTGGGAAAGAGCTGCCTCCTCAAAGTAGAGTCAACCTTAATGCTGTGGATGGAATAAAGCTTTCGGGACCTTCGTTCGCTAATGTGGCATGACTCAAAATGAGAAGAAACAGCTGCAAACATCCATTAATAATCAGAACCTGGAATGTACGAAGTATGAATCTAGGAAAATTGGAAATCGCCAAAAATGAAATGGAATGCATAAACATTGATCTCCTAGGCATTAGGGGGCTGAAATGGACTGGTATAGGCCATCATATACTCTACTATGCTGGGAATGACAACTTGAAGAGGAATGGTGTTGCATTCATTGTCAAAAAGAACGTTTCAAGATCTATCCTGATGTACAACGCTGTCAGTGATAGGATAATGTCCATACGCCTACAACAAAGACCAGTTAATACGACTATTATTCAAAGTTACGCACCAACCTCTAGGGCCAAAGATGAAGAAATAGAAGATTTTTATCAGCTGCTGCAGTCTGAAATTGATAGAACGTGCAGTCAAGATGCACTGATACTTACTGGTGATTGGAATGTGAAAGTTAGAAACAAAGAAGAAGGATCAGTAGTTGGAAAATATGGCCTTGGTGATAGAAACAATGCCGGAGATCGAATGATAGAATTTTGCAAGACCAACGACTTCTTCATTGCAAATACCTTCTCTCACCAACATAAACGGTGACTCTACACATGGACCTCACCAGAGGGAACACACAGAAACTGAATTGGCTACATCTGTGGAAAGAGACAATGGAAAAGCTCAATATCATCAGTCAGAACAAGGTCGGGGGCCGACTGTGAAACAGACCATCAATTGCTCACATGCAAGTTCAAGCTAAAACTGAAGAAAATCAGAGCCAAGTCCATGAGAGCCCAAATATGACCTTGAGTACATCCCACCTGAATTCAGAGACCATCTGAAGAATAGATTTGACGCACTGAACACTAGTGACCAAAGACCAGATGAGTTGTGGAATGACATCAAGGACATCATCCATGAAAAAAGCAAGAGGTCACTGAAAAGACAGAAAAGAAAGGAAAGGCCAAGATGGATGTCAGAGGATACTCTGAAACTTGCTCTTGAGCATAGAGCAGCTAAAGCAAAAGGAAGAATTGATGAAGTAAAAGAACTGAACAGAAGATTTCAAAGGACGGCTCGAGAAGACAAAGTAAAGTATTATAATGACATGTGCAAAGAGCTGGAGATGGAAAAACCAGAAGAGAAGAATACACTCAGCGTTTCTCAACTTAAAACAACTGAAGAAAATATTCAAGCCTCGAGTTGCGATAGTGAAGGATTCTATCGGGAAAATATTAAACGATGCAGGAAGCATCAAAAGAAGATGGAAGGAATACACAGAGACGTTATATCAAAAAGAATTAGTCGACATTCAGCCATTTCAGGAGGTGGCATATGATCAGGAACCAATGGTCTGAAGGAAGAAGTCCAAGCTGCTCTGAAGGCATTGGTGAATAACAAGGCTTCAGGAATTGATGGAATATCAATTGAAATGTTTCAACAAACAGATGCAGCGCTGGGGATGCTCACTCGTCTATGCCAAGAAATATGGAAGACAGCTTCCTGGCCAACTGACTGGAAGAGATCCATATTTATGCCTATTCCCAAGAAAGGTGATCCAACTGAATGTGGAAATTATAGAACAATATCAATATCACACGCAAGCAAAATTTTGCTGAAGATCATTCAAAAACGGCTCCAGCAGTATATTGACAGGGAACTGCTGGAAATTCAGGCCGGTTTCAGAAGAGGACGTAGAACCAGGGATATCATTGCTGATGTCAGATGGATCTGGCTGAAAGCAGAGAATACCAGGAAGACGTTTACCTGTGTTTTATTGACTATGCAAAGGCATTCAACTGTGTGGATCATAACAAACTATGGATAGCATTGCGAAGAATGGGAATTCCAGAACACTTAATTGTGCTCATGAGGAACCTTTACATAGATCAAGAGGCAGCTGTTCAGGCAGAACAAGGGGATACTGACTGGTTTTAAGTCAGGAAAGGTGTGCGTCAGCATTGTATTCTTTCACCATGCCTATTCAATCTGTATGCTGAGCAAATAATCCGAGAAGCTGGACTATATAAAGAAGAACGGGGCATCAGGATTGGAGGAAGACTCATTAACAACCTGCATTATGCAGATGACACAATCTTACTTGGTGAAAGTGAAGAGGACTTGAAGCACTTACTAATGAAGATCAAAGACAGTATGGATTGCCACCTCAACATAAAGAAAACAAAAATCCTCACAACTGGACGAATGAGCAACATCATGATAAACGGAGAAAAGACTGAAGTTGTCAAGGATTTCATTTTACTTGGATCCACAGTCAGCACCCATGGAAGCAGCAGTCAAGAAATCAAAAGACGCATTGCATTGGGTAAATCTGCTGCAAAGGACCTTTTTAAGCGTTGAAGAGCAAAGATGTCACCTTGAAGACTAAGGTGCGCCTCACCCAAGCCATGGTATTTTCAATCACATCATATGCATGTGAAAGCTGGACAACGAATAAGGAAGACCGAAGAAGAGTTGACAGTTTTGAGTTGTGGTGTTGGCAAAGAATATTAAATATACCATGGACTGCCAAAAGAACGAACAAATCTGTCTTAGAAGTACAACCAGAATGCTCCTTGGAAGCAAGGATGGTGAGACTGCATCCTACGTGTTTTGAACATGTTGTCAGGAGGGGTCAGTCCCTGGAGAAAGGACATTATGCTTGGCAGAGTACAGGGTCAGCGGAAAAGAGGACGACCCTCAACGAGGTGGATTAACACAGTGGCTGCAACAGTGAGCTCAAGCATAACAATGATCGTAAGCATGGCTCAGGACCGGGCAGTGTTTCATTCTGTTGTGCCTAGGGTCCCTATGAGTTGGAACCGACTCGATGGCACCTAACAACAACAACAACAACAGTATTCCATTGTATGAATGTACCATAATTTATTTATCCATTCATCCATTGATCGGTACCTTGGTTGCGTCCCTCTTTTTTGCTATCATAAATAATGCTGCAGTGAACATGGGTGTGCATATATCTGTTCGTGTAAAGGCTCTTATTTCTCTAGGATATATTACGAGGAGTGGCATTGGTGGATCTTATGGTAGCTCCATTTGTAGCTTTTTAAGGAAGCGCAAATCAATTTCCAAAATGGTTGTACCCTTTTACATTCCCACCAGCAGTGTATAAGTGTTCCAGTCTCTCCACAATTTCTCCAGCATTTATTATTTTGTGTTTTTTGCATTAATGCCAGCCTTGTTGGATTGAGATGGAATCTCATTGTAGTTTTGATTTGCATTACTCTAATGGCTACCGATGGTGGGCATTTCCTCATGTATCTGTTAGCTACCTGAATGTCTTCTTTAGTGAAGTACCTGTTCATATCCTTTGCTCATTTTTAATTGGGTTGTTTGTCTTTTTGTTTTTGAGTTCTTGCAATATCATGTACATACTAGAGATCAGACGGTGATCGAAAATGTCATAGCTAAAAACTTTTTCCCAGTCTGTAGGTAATCTTTTTGCTCTTTTGGTGAATTCTTTGGATGAGCATAAGTGTTTAATTTTTAAAAGCTCCCAGTTATCTAGTTTCTCTTCTGCATTGTTGGTAATGTTTTCTATACTGTTTGTCCCATTCATTAGGGCTCCTAATGTTGCCCCTGTTTTTTTCTTCCATGATCTTTATCATTTTAGATTTCATATTTAGGTCTTTGATCCATTTTGAGTTTGTTTTTGTGCATGGTGTGAGGTATGGTTCTTGTTTCATTTTTTTTGCAGATGGATATCCAGTTATGCCAGTACCATTTGTTAAAAAGACTGTCTTTTCCCCATTTAAGTGACTTTGGGCCTTTGTCAAATATCAACTGCTCCTATGTAGATGGACTTATGTCTGGATTGTCAATTCTGTTCCATTGGTCTATGTATCTTTTGTTGTACCAGTACTAGGCTATTTTAACTACTGTGGTGGTATAATAGGTTCTAAAATCAGGTAGAGTGAGGCCTCCCACTTTGTTCTTCTTTTTCAGTAATGCTTTACTTATCTGGGGCCTCTTTCCCTTCCATATGAAATTGGTGATTTGTTTCTCCATCTCGTTAAAAAATGTCATTGAATTTGGATCAGAATTGCATTGTATCTATATATCACTTTTGGTAGAGTAGACATTTTTACAGTATTAAATTTTCCTATCCATGAGCAGGTATGTTTTTCTACTTATGTAGGTCTCTTTTGGTTTCTCGCAGTAGTGTTTTGTAGTTTTCTTTGTATAAGTCTTTTACATCTCTGGTAAGTTTTATTCGTAACTGTCTTCTTGGAGGCCACTTTAAATGCTATTGATTTGGTGATTTCCTCTTTGATGTTCTTTTTGTTGGTGTAGAGGAAGCCAACTGATTTTTTGTATGTTTATCTTGTATCCTGATACTCTACTGAACTCTTCTATTAGATTCAGTAGTTTTTTTGAGGATTCCTTAGGGTTTTCTGTGTATAAGATCATGTCATCTGCAAATAGAGATACTTTTACTTCTTCCTTGCCAATCTGGATGCCCTTTATTTCTTTATCTAGCCTAATTGCTCTGGCTAGGACCTCCAACATAGTGTTGAATAAAAGTGGTGATAAAGGGCATCCATGTCTGATTCCCAATCTCAAGGGGAATGCTTTCAGACTCTCTCCATTTAGGATGATACTGGCTCTTGGCTTTGTATAAACGCCCTTTATTTTGTTGAGGAATTTTCCTTCTATTCCGATTTAGCTGAGAGTTTTTATCGTGAATAGGTTTTGAACTTTGTCAATTGACTTTTCTTCATCAATTGATAAAATCGTGTGGCTCTTGTCTTTTGTTTTATTTAAATGATGGATTACATTAATTGTTTTTCTAGTGTTGAATCATCGCTGCATACCTGGTGTGAATCCCACTTGGTCATGTTGAATTATTTTTTTGATATGTTGTTGAATTCTATTGGCTAGAATTTAGTTGAGGATTTTTCATCTAAGTTCATGAGGAATATATGTCTGTAATTTTCTTTTTTGTGGTGTCTTTACCTGGTTTTGGTATCAGGGATATGCTGGCTTCATAGAATGAGTTTGGGAATGCTCTGAAATACCTTTAGTAGTAGCGGGGCCAGGGCTTTTTGTTGTTGTTGTTGAGTGGTTTTTTATTACGTTCTCAGTCTCTTCATCTGTTATGGTTCTATATAGTTGTTCTGCCTCTGTTTGTGGTGGTGTGTTTCCAGGAATTCATCCATTTCTTCTGGGTTTTCAAATTTGTTACAGCATAATTGTTCATAGTAATCTGATATGATTCTTTTAATTTCAGTTAGGTCTGTTGTAATATCGCCCCTCTCATTTCTTATTCAGTTTATTTTCTTCCTCTCCGGTTTTTCTTTTGTCATTTTGACCAATGGTTTATCAATTTTGTTAATTTTTTCAAAGAACCAGCTTTTGGTCTTGTTAACTCTTTGAATTGTTTTTCTGTTCTCTATTTCATTTAATTCTGTTCTGATTTTTATTATTTGCATTCTTTTGGTGCCTGAGGGTTTCTTTTGTTGCTCTATTTTTTCAAGTTGTAGGGATAATCCTTTGGTTTTGGCCCTTTCTTCTTTTTTTCTGTGTGCATTTATTGATATAAATTGACCTCTGAGCGCTGTTTTAGCTATGTCCTAAAAGTCCTGATCAGAAGCGTTTTCATTCCCATTGGACTCTATGAATTTCTTTATTCCATCCTTCATGTCTCCTGTAACCCAGTCGTTTTTGAGCAGGGCGTTTTTCAGTTTCCAAGTGTTTGATGTCTTTTCCCTACTTTTTCTGCTTCGGTTTCTACTTTTATGGCCTTATTTTCAGGGAAGATGCTTTGTAATATTTTGATGTTTTGGATTCTGCTAAGGCTTGCTTTATGACCTATTTTGTGGTCTATTCTAGATAATGTTTCTTGTGCATTAGAAAAGAAAGTACAATTGTCTGCTGTTGGGTGGTGTATTCTGTATATGTCTATGAGGTCACGCTGGTTCATTGTGGCATTTAAATCTTCCGTGTCTTTATTGAGCTTCTTTCTGGATGTTTTGTCCTTCACCGAAAGTGGTGTGTTGAAGTCTCCCACTGTAATTGTGGAGTTGTCCATCTCACCTTTCATTGTTGTTAGAGTTTGTTTTATGTATCTTGCAGCCCTGTTACTGGGTGCATAAATATTTAATATGGTTAAATCCTACTGGTATATTGTCCCCTTAATCATTATATGGTCTCCTTTGTTTTCCTTTTTGGTGGATTTAACTTAAAGTCTATTTTGTCAGAAATTAATATTGCCACTCCTCTTTTTTTGATTGATATATTTTTTCCATCTTTTGAGTTTTACTTTTTTTGTGTCTGTAAGTGTAAGATGTGTGTTTTGTAGGCAGCATATAGACGGATCTTGTTTTTATATCCATTCTGACACTCCCTGTCTCTTTATTGGTGCATTTAGTCCATTACATTCAGCATAATTATGGATAGGTATGAGTTTTTTTATGAGTTTAGTGCTGTCATTTTGATATCTTTTTTTCTGTGTTGTTGACAGTTTCTTTTTCCCACTTAATTTTTTGTGCTGAGTGGTTTATATATATAGTCTTTTCCTCTTATTCGTTTTTGTTGATTTTATTTCTGCTGATTCTCTATTTTTTTCTTGTGTTTTATTTTGATGTGTAGGATTGTTACCCTCCTTTGTGGTTGTCTTAATATTTACCCCTATTTTTATAAGTTTAAACCTAACTTTTATTTCTTTATATCATCTCATCTTCCTCTCCATATGAAAGATCTATGACTACATTTCTTAGTCCCTCCTTATTGTTTTAATGTTGTCTTCTTTTACATAATGACATGGCTGTTTCCCTGTTTTGAACGTTTTTTATCTTGATTTATTTTTGCGATTTCTCTATCTGGGTTGACATCTGATTGCTCTGTCCAGCGTTCTAGTCTTGGGTTGATATCTGATACTATTGATTTTCTAACCAAAGAACTCCATTTAGTATTCCTTGTAGTTTTTGGTTTGGTTTTTATGAATTCCCTAAACTTGTGTTTATCTGGAAGTGTCCTAATTTTGCCCCCATATTTAAGAGTTTTGCTGGATGTATGATTCTTGGCTGGCAATCTTGTTTCTTCAATGTTTTATATAAGTCATCCCATTGCCTTCTTGCCTGAATGGTTTCTGCCGAGTAGTCCGAGCTTATTCTTTTTGACTGCCCTTTGTAGGTGACTTTTCGTTTATCCCTAGCTGCTCTTAAAATCGTGCCTTTATCTTTGTTTTGGCAAGTTTGATCAAAATATGTCTTGGTGAGTTTCTTTTAAGATCTACCTTATGTGGAGTTTGATGAGCATCTTGGATAGATATCTTCTCATCTTTTACCACATTAGGGAAGTTTTCTGCCAACAAATCTTCAACAATTCTCTCTTTATTTTTTGTTACCCTTCCCTCTTCTGGTACTCCAATTACTCGTAGGTTTTTTGTCTTGATAGAGTCCCATGTGATTCTTAGGCTTTCTTAATTTTTTAAAATTCTTTTATCTGATTTTTTCTTCATATATATTGGTTCCAAGTGCTTTGTCTTCAATCTCACCAATTCTGCCTTCCTCGACGGCACTGGGTTTTTTTTTTTTCTTGCTCAATTCTGCTCCTCTGACTTTTTACTGAGTTGTCTAATTCTGTAATTTTATTGTTAATGTTCTGAATTTCTTATTGGTTTCTCTGTATGGATTCTTGCAGCTTATTAAATTTCTCATTATGTTTTTGAATAACCTTTTTAATATCTTCAGCTGCTTTATCTGTGTGTTCCTTGGCTTGTTCTGCGTATTGCCTGATCTCCTTCCTGACCTCATTCCTGATGTCTTGAAAAGTTCCGTATATTAATATTCTGTATTCTGCATCTGCTAATTCCAGCAATGCACCTTCATCCAGAAAATCCCTTGAGTCTTTGTTTTGAGAGCTTATTGAAGCAATCATGGTCTGCTTACTTATGTCATTTGATATTGACTGTTGTCTCCAAGCCATCTATAAATTATCATATTAGTTTATTTTATGTTTGCTTAACATATCCTGGCTTCTTGCTTTACTTCATTTTCATATGTCCCATTAGGTTGCTTGAGTGAGCTAGTTTGATTATTTTTGCCTTCAAAGCTCTAATGTCCTGTCACCAGATGGCTAGAGCTGCTTTCAGGTATATCAGCTAGGAGTCCATTCACTTTTGTGGTATGGATTCAGCTCAGGTATCCAGGTCACTGATCCTCAAGTATGTGGTACAGGCTCTGTCCTACAGTTTTAGAGGGGCATGGGTGATTGGTGTAGGTACCGGTATCTGATTGCAGCAGGAGGTCACGCTTTGAACTAGGCAGGGGGCTGACGACTGTCCCCTGATTGTCTGTGAGGAAAATGCTTCCCTGTTCCCTAGAGCACACAGGTGGGTGGGTTCTGAAGATGGACCATGAGCACCCAGTGCTTTTGTTTGTAAGGACTGGGAGGTATCAGTTATCCTTCAGCCACTGTCGCAGGTGGCCAGGTGATGTGGACAGAGCCACCAATCCTTAGGTCCCTGATGTGGGTAGGTGAGGTCCCTGTTTATTAGGTAAAGCAGTGTCAAACATTAAATACCCACCTCTCTACCGCACAGCTGAAACAGTTGCAGTCTGCGAACAGGGTCTATTCTCCTGAAATAGGCCCACACAGGTCCATGCAGGAGGAAAGGTATTCAGAGTCCACGGATTGTTTATGCCTGGACAGGAACCGCTTCTGTCATGGACTCCCCAGGTTAGTGGAGCTGGCAGATTATCTTGTCCCCCAGTTGTGAATTTATTCCTTCTCCAAGGTCAGGAGAATGGCTCAGAATGCCAGAGAGGACATATATCAGGCCCAGGGAAATTGACAACCACCGAAGCCGGCTTGCGGGTGGGGGCATGGTAAAATATACACAAGTACTTAACTTTTGCTGAGAGCACCGTTCTTCTCTGGTTCTGGAGGTGTGAGTAGGTTGTGTGGCTGGCTGTTTCTCACTGAGGAAATTGCAGCTGAACACTACCACCAGCCTGCCACATTTGCTCACGGGAATGGTTCCTGAATGTTCCCAGTGATTCAGGTCCAGCAACTCCTCTCCACACTGAACAGTCTCCCTCTCTCCAGGCCACTCAGTCCATTTTCTAACTTTGCCTTTGATGTTCAGGGCTCCTAGCTTGCTATAAATATAATCGTTTCACTTGTTTTTTCGGGTCTTTGTTTTAAGAGGGATCACTGGAAGGACCTGACTACTCTGCCATTTTGGCCCCACCTCCTGGAATGCTATTTTTATTGTTTTAATTAAAAAAAATAGACCTTTTGCTTAAATGAATTTGAGTAGGTATGCGACATCTTTGAGTATCAGGCCAAATTTGATTCTATAAAACTAATTTATAAGTAGAACTTAATGGGAAAATGTGATTCACTCCATTAAATTCGGCTGATAAAAATGCTTCATAGCCAACTTTAAAGTGAATTATATATTTCTCTGTAGAAAACCAGTGTATTGGTTGGTAATGTTTAGACTTCTGTGAGAATGAAAAGAGTAAGTTCTTTCTACTTAAAGAACAGTGTAAGACTTTTTTCTTTTTAAAAATAATATCCCAATTATTTCCCTGCATATGACAAATTTCCATCTCTCTGATCTTGACTGGAGAAGTTTCTCCTGGGCAATTTAGAAAACTAAAGAAAAGTATTTCATTATCTTCAACAAACATTTATCAAGTGCCTACTATGAGAAGGTCATATTCCCAGTTACTTGGAAAAATCCCAATTATCCAGAGGTGAGACTCCTGGCAACCTCCTGGAAAAGAGCCTTGCTCCCTGAACTCAGTACAAAGGAGACTGAGTCATAGTTAAAGACCCTATTTTCTTTTATACTGTTCAGCCAAACTTGATTAACCTAATTTTACACCCAGAAACCAAAATTAAACCCATTGTTGTCCAGTCAATTTCAACTCATAGTGACCCTATAAAAAAAAAAAAAAAACTAGTGCCATCGAATCGTTTCCGACTCTTGTAGCATATATGAAATACCTATGGCATGTATGAAACAACAAGTTACAAGACAGATGGGTTGCTATGCAGAGATGTGCTTTAATAGCAAAAAAGACAGCTAGTTGCAAACAAAAGACAAGCTATATTTTAAAACAAACAAAAAAAAAACAACATATTAACTCATATTCCTATTGCTATCCCCCTATCATCAATCAAGTTTATACCACATCCGGATTCCGTGTGGCAAATCATTTAAGGACATGGGCTATGGGATCCGACAGGCCTGTTTCTAACCACCTACTAATGATATAATCACGAGTAATTTACTCAACCAATTAAGCTGAGCTTTTCTTCTTTATGTCAGAAATATCATGAAAACAATTAACAAAGAAACTAAAAAGATACCTATCACAACTGTACCAAAAAGTTAACATCCTTTCTGTATAATTGATCAGAAAAATACTTGAGATCCTTGTTATGGTTTCAATCGTGTCCCCCAAAAAATGTGTCAAATTGGCTATGCCATGATGCTCAGTATTGTGTGAGTGACCACCATTTTGTCATCTGATGTGATTTTCCTGTGTGTTGTAAATCCTACCTGTCTGATATTAATGAGGCATATTAGTAGCAGTTATATTAACAGGGCAGGGCTCAGTCTACAAGATTAGATTGTACCTTGAGTCATTCTCTTTTGAAATGTGAAAGACAGAAGCAAGCAGACAGACAAGGGGACCTCATACCACCAAGAAACAAGAGCTAGGAGAATGGCGCATAATTTGGACCTGGGGTCCCTGCACTGAGAAGCTCCTCGACTAGGGGAAGATTGATGACAAAGACCTTCCTCTAGAGCCGACAAAGAGTGACAGCCCTCCCATGGAGCTGGCACCCTGAATTCAGACTTCTAGCCTCCTAGACTGTGAGAGAATGAATTTCTCTTTGTTAAAACTATCCACTTGTGGTGTTTCTTTTATAGCAGCACTAGATGACTAAGACAATCCCAGTAGGTGAAAGACAAGAAGTAGTGTCATTCAATTCATGAAAACAGAAGTAAAATAACTAGTGAATATGGCACAGTGTTCAGGTTCACCTAATGACCCAAAAATTCAAAATAAAATCAACAAAATACTTTCATCAGGCTTAAATCAACAAGACAGTAAAACTACACAGAGAACACTTTAGATGAAGAAGCTCACATAGGGAGAAAAGAGAGATTCAAAAGAAAAACAAAAATAACCACTTGTATAACATTAATCATAGCAGGAAAGTGAAAAAAGTGCTGATATGCAAACTATGCTCTTAATGAGGTAGCTGCTCCACTTTGTGTTTCACAATGGCCCTAACACTACAGGCAGCAAAGGAGGCTTCCAGGCTGGGATCCCTGCCACAATTTGGGATCTCTGTGCTACCACTCTTTGTTCCCAGTAAGAGTTTTGAGGAGTGTACATCACTTAGGACTGGCAAGCTTTACACTTATATTTATATTTTCCATTTCTTGGACAATTCTAGTCTCTGTCCCCTTCATTGCTTGGAAACCAGATTCTTACTTCTTTCAACATCATGCACTGTAGGAAGGCAGTATAACATACTGTAGCTCATGACTTCTCCCCCACTTCTTGAGCCTACTTGCCTAACGCAGCTTTTGCCTACATTATTATTACTTATTATTGTATGACTTACACTTTGAATTTTTACATAGAGATTATGGGTTTTTTTTAAGTAGAAAAAAATCTTAATTTGGCAGAGGAGGAAATCTTTGTTTATTCTTATTATGCCTTTGTCCTTCTTTCTCTGTTTGAAGTTATCACCAATGATTTAAACTGTCTGGCAGCCTCAATTCTGCTTTAGTTCATGCCTGGAAATTTTACTGGTGTGGAAAACATATTTTAGAGCTTTAACATCATCAACAAGCTTCTCTTTTCACTTGAATGGCTAGAGGAGAAAACATTTGATCTGAAATTCCTACATTCTGAGGGAATTAATCTATGTGAAGGCATTTCAGGAGTTTTTTTTTTCCCCCCCTTGTTTTTGTTTGGGTTTGTTTGTTTTTAAAGAAAATTAAAGTGTGGTCATGTATTTATTCAACCGACATTTACTGAGCACCTCTTACATGTCAGCATTCTGCTGGCACTGCTTGGAGGGAGGGAGCTTGTAGAGTAAGGATGAGGACCTCGTACCCTCAGGAAGAAAACAGTCTTCTGGTGGAGCCAAGCCCAGAAGTAACTAACTAGAATGTGAAGTGGTGAGTTCTCTAATGGAGGTGTGTACACACAGCCAGAGAAACCTAGAGGAGAGGAGAGAGCTATGAGTTCTGTCCGCTAGGGGGTCCAAGAAGGACTCACAGAAAAGGTGGCATCTGAATAAGACCTTGAAGGAAGAAGATTTTTCCTGGAAATCAAGGAGAGGAAAGGCATTTGGGGCAGAGGGGACACGTGAACTAGGCACAGAATGCCTGGCATTTTCAGGGCATTGTAGTGGACCAATACGGATGTGTAAGGATGAGTGGTCCCTCATCTGCTCACTGCAGCTCAGTCATGTGCCTGAATTTAGATAAAAGGTAATAATCCAGAAGGGTTTGACTTCCTCAGAAAAAACCCAGGATGTTCTTTTTGCTGGGCTTGGCTCCCTCTTGTGCAGACCTTCCTGAATGTTTCGCTGTAGCGGATGCCCCTTGGCATGCCTCAGACACCTGTCCTGCCATGTTGATGTCTCTCTGGAGACATGAAGTTGAAAACATCTCTCCCTGTTCATTCAGCCACAGTGCGGGGCTGCCAAGGCAACAATTTAGAGGACGCATGTGCACCTACACACCATCACCCATGCATTCTCATGCTCATGCCATGCACACAGTCACACGAATATGCTTTTTTGTATCCCTTATATTATTCCTAATAAAGAACTGAGCCCACAGGAGGTACTTTCTAAATATATGGTGACTTTTATTTTGACTAGCGTCTAGCATATACAAATACTACATACACATGTATCCAGTGAACTGAATTAAGTGAACATGGAAAGGGACACATAAAATGTTAGAGGGAAAAAAAGGAGGTAGGTGACACATAGTAATGAAATAGTGTGGGTTAATGAGCAAAGAATGTGACTTAGTGGGTGTTAGAGACAGTGATTGGGTGAATAGGAGAGTTTAAAAAGTATAGAAACTTGTGGTCTGTATAAGAGCTGTCAGAATCTGGTACATGAAAGATTTCTAATACCCATGCCTTTTTTTTTTTAACTTAGTATTATTTGTGGATTAGTACAAAGTTAAACTATTAGATGAGGTTCTCTGTGAATTTATTAATGCTGGTTTCTAATTGTGATGATCCTAATTTTTCCAGTTGTACGTAGCCAACTTTCCAACAGATTATCATTAGGGGAACTGAGAAACTGTTAAAACCAGGAAGACATCTTCATGGAATTATGGGTAGGCAGTTTTAAGTGAGTTATAAAGCATTTGAAGAATGCCACTGTAGGGTAGAGAGCACATGCCCAACCATTGCCATTGCTCCTTTGGAGGGAGGGGCACTAGTTGGTACATTCTTGTTTTGAGCTGCCTGAACCCCTGGGTGGCTCCAGGAATCTAGGTTAGTGCTGGAGGAAGCCAGTGATTCACGCAATGCTTGAGGCATCTTCCAGTCCAAATTATTCCAGAGCTTGAGGTTGGGAATGGTGGCAAGAGTTGGGCTGGTAGGAGGTGGAAAGCAGAAATTAGATATAGGCTATCAAGGATACTCTACATTATTTTCCCTGTTTTTGAAGAGTCTCTGGTTTGGTCCAACCTGCCAAAGTATTTCAAAGGTTCTTCCTCTTTTATTCTGGAACTACTTAGAACCCAGACGCTCCTTCCACTTTTCAAGCCAGAGCTATTTCCCCAAATCTGTGGCAGACCTGTTCAGTATCTTATCCTTAAACCCAATGAGCAGTGCCAAGGTCCAGCATTCACAGTGCAAAAGGGATTGCAAGTGGGTGTCTCCTTTTTGGCACTTGTCTCCCTCTGGTTTGCTCTTTTGCAGTCAGAGTCTTACACAGCAGTTACTTAATGCCAGGCTGGCACAGCTGCACCTAATTTAACTACTCATCTGTTGGGTGAGGCACTATTTCCATTCTGCAATTGGCGGAAACTGAGGGATGAAATCTTCAATTATTTGATTTAAAGCCAGAGATGTCGTAGGTAAGTAAATCTAGGACTAAACACTTGGTCATCTTTTTGTTTGCTCTCAATCTCAAACATACTTCCCTAGATTATACTGTTTCCTGTGCCCTCAATTAGTATAAATAGAAATTTTAGCAGCTACAGCCATGCCTTCAGACCAATTACACATTCTGAAAATGAATACCAGTGGTTTCAAATGAAACCTTTTGAATTTGTGTTCAAATGGCTAGGAGCTATAATTGTTTAATTAGAAATTATTTAGAGACTTTGCTTTTTTCCTGCTCTCTCCATTAGGTGCTTAGGCCAAGGTGAAGAGGGCTTGGCCTTTGGCCTTTGTAACTCATGGCTCACACCTGGGCAACAAAGATAAAGGGCAACTGAAATGTGTTCACAGAAGGACACTTATGAGAAACTAGACCTTGCAAAATAGTTAAACAGACAGACCTTACCTGGGTTTGAATTCTAGCTCCACTACTTGCTAGCTGAGTGATGCTAGGCAAATTATTTAGCCTCTCTGTGCCTCAGTTTTGTCACCTTTAAAATGGGAATAATGATAGTCCCTACTTCATAGTTGTGAGGGCTAGCTGAGTTACCACGTGGAGAGCAGTGAGAGCAGTGTCTGGCATACACTATTACACATAGTACAGAAATCAAACCGGTAGCCATTGAGCTGATTTCAACTCACTGCAACCCTGTAGGACAGAGTAGAATTGCCTCATAGGGTTCCAAGGAATGGCTGGTGGATTCGAAGTGCTGACCTTTTGGCTAGCAGCCGTAGCTCTTAACCACTGCGCCACCATGGCGCCATTTAGTAAGCACCCGATAAATGATGGCTGTTGTTCTTTGGCCTACTCTGTGTCAGCCTCCTCCCTGAGCACCATTCTGTACATTACTTCATTTAATTTTCCCCACCAATCCTCTTCCTTCTGTGGCTAGAACAGTGTGAGTTGAACATTTGAATTTTCAAGCATCTTGACTAAATATGATACTGCATTGGTGACATTTTGATAGCTGTCATTACATGGTTTAGTTCCAGCATCTTTCAGCACATTCAGAAGCATCAACCTTTATATGTTGGGGCTTTTCCAGCAGCAATTATAGCCACAAATGAAGAAAAGCTATACATGTTCCCATAAAATATCATCAAGATTTGTGTCACAGTCCTCTGGTGACAAAGACACAAAGACTTATTTAACTGCTAGATGTCAGCCTTTTTTTTTTTCCTCAGATAAAATTAAACTGTAGAGTAACCACTCAATCCATAACTATAAGAATACATTTTTTTTTTAACATAATTCTGTAGAAAAACAAAACTGGTACCAAATATCCTTATTTGTAGACATTTTCCTTCTGGGTATGTGGACAGGTAGAATGGGGCGCGCCAAATAAAAGATTTTGGAATTGAATTTTTTGGCATACTTTGAAGAAATCCTTGCTCTTCCCCACACTCCTTCCCCAGCCTTTCTCTCTGACCTTCTTCTGAATGTGAAGCTCTGAGTGCTGGTACTTGTTCCAGCCAACTTAGTAGGTGGGTCAGGATGAGTTTTATAACTACTTTTCTTAGCAGCCCCAACTGGCCATTCTCAAAATAATTCTGTTAAATGTGGCCTCTTGTGTTACATGGGGTAAGTCAGTAGATGGCTACTTTGGTGGGCTCTAGAGAATCAGAGAGCTTCGTTCCTGTGGGGGAAAAAGAGCATTTTTCTGGACTTGAGGCAGGTCACAGAAGACATTTATCTGAAAAAAAAAAATCACAGGTGACTTAGATGACTTAAACTCCCTCTGTGGACCACGCAGACCTGCAGGCAAAAGTCTAGGAAAGGAGCATAAGACATAGTCACTTTTGCCTGGGAAGCCCGGACCGCCCTCCAGAGCAAGAGACACAGTTAATAAAATGCCAGATCTAGATTAGTGCCATGCGAAGAATGAAAAACTGAGAGCGTGGGCCTTAGAAAGGGGAGGTAAATGAGACGGTAGAGCAAGATAAGTTTTTAAAATAGCCAGAAACAAAGATAAAGAATGAGGAAAAGTCTATCCCTATCTTGACACGCGTTCTCCTGAGAATGAAACTTGTGTTAGAGGGCGGGGCTGATGGAACTGGGTCAGAGGGCTCAGGTGTGAGCTCACATGGGCCAAGGCTCTAAAGGTGACGTGATCTAGGGTCACGGGAATGAGAACTGAGGGTACCCACTCCTCAGAGGTGCTTCCCTCAGAGTGCTGCCCACTGAAAATTGCTCTGTTGTTTCCATCTAGCTTCAGCAGTAGGCCTGCAGGTACTCACTTCTACTCAGCTGGGGAGGCAGAAGCTAACAGGTAATACCAGCAATTGGAGAAGAATTTTCCCATGGAAATCTCTTCTTAATAGAAATGCCTAGACTCAGTGACTGTCTGCAAGGGGCATCCAGTTTTTATGTCTCTCTCTGGTCACAAGAAAACAGACTCAGTTTGTTCTTAATTTCTTAATACCTAGGGTCATAGATATGGGGAAAATGCTAAGCCTCCTGAATGTGTGATGTTTGGTCACTTCACATGCAAGCATTACAGACACAGCGTTCGTGAAAACCTGTACAAATAGAGCAGGGCAATGCTGTGTGTATGATGGGTGTTTGCCCTTCCCTCCTGTGTGGTTTTTGTCGTGTCAAACACAACTGAGTGAGAGACCTCCCCCACAGTCCCCACTGAAGTTACTGGAGTGTATCCTGGCCTGGAATCAGCCTCTTTCTGGGCTGTCTGAGCAGTGTAAGCACAAATATCAACCAGGCACATAAGGACATGCAGAGGCCACAGAGTCTGTCAAGGCCTCTGTCATGTTCCCAATGAACAGATGTTTATCCCACAACATTTTTTTTTTCCTTGGGATTTGTTCAGTGCTTTTAAGAAACAACAAAACAGTTTATACTAATTATTCCCTTTTGCCACGTTTGCTTGTTTTTGTTGTTGTTGTTGTGTGTTTTTTTTTTTTTTCTCTTTTCTTTTTCCCATACATTAAGAACTATGCGTGTGAGGAGATTCTGCCCAGCTGTGTTCTGGAACAGACCCTTCCACAGCTTAAACCAGGAACCCTTTGTTCCAGGATCTGAGAGGAACTCAGATTGCTGTGTCTTATGTATCTTGGCACTACTTCCCTGAAGTTTATAGCCTTTTTAAAATCCATTTCCTTTTTACTCCAAAAATGATCCATAACTTTTCTTAAAGTAAATAACTCCAGATCCCTTCATTGCTTCAGATGTGGTTTAGTCAGTATTTTATTTTATTCGGCAAACATTTATTAAGCATTCACTAAAATTAGTGGGTGGAGACTCTGGGTGGTAGAAATGGTTAACATGTTCAACTGCTAACCAAACCCAGAAGCACCTCAGAAGAAAGGCCTGGTAACCCACTTCTGAAGAATCAGCTATTGAAGACCCTGTGAAGCACCGTTGTACTCTGATACACGTTGGGATTGCTGTGTGTCAGAAGTTGATGGCAACTCGTTGGCTAAGTCTGGTGGGTTCCTTACCACTGACTGTACTAGGTATTAAAAGAGAAACCAAACCATTTTCTTATTCATTGGCTTGTTCATCTTTCCATTTACTTATTCATTTCTTTTATTCAAGAAATATTTATTTAGTTCCTTCTGTGCTCCAGGTACCGCACGGGGTACAGATGAATCAGTGATGAGCAAAAACACACATGTTCCTTGCCTTCAAGGAATTCCCAGCGTAGTGGAGGAGATAGACATGTACAAAACTAATTGCAATTCAAGGTGATACATGCTAAAATAGTAGGGTGGTCAAGGTTCTTTGAGGAGTGTGAAGTGTGTAACTGACTCTGCATCAAAAATAACTTCACGGAGTACTTGACATTTGAGAGTGTTCTAGAGAGAAAGAACAGCACATATAGAAACAAGGAAGTGTGAAAGAGTATGTTTGAAAAGTAAGACTGTTTCAGTGGGGTCAATACCTAGGATGCAAAGGCAGGAAGTGAAGGAGATAAAGCTGCAAAAATAAGTCGGGCAGCCAGGTTGTTAAGAGCAGTTTGCATGCCACGTTTAAGAATCTGGACTATGTCTTATAGAAAAAGATGTGTGTTGGCGGGGGAGAGAAGGGTGCAGTGAAGGCTTGCAAGCATAGAAAATACATGTTCAGGTTTATGTTTTATAAAGGTGACTGGACTATGGAAGATGCTGGCTTAGCAGAGAGAGTAATTTGAGGTCAAAGGAGGAGTAATAGGAGGCTGTTGCAAAGGTCTGGGCAGTGATATAAGGGTTGCATGACCGAAAACTGTGCCATTATCCTACTGCCCAAAATAGTTAATACCTAGGAGGAACACATTTTGGGGAGTGGAGGGCAGAAGTTGGTGCCGAAAGAGTAAATTTGGATTTGGACTTTTTCACTTTGTTCATAAAGTGAGTCCTGGTGGCACAATGGTTAAACGCTTGGATGCTAACCGGTTCAAACCACCAGCCACTCCACAGGAGAAAAGACTTGGCGTCTGCTTCTGTAAAGATTACAGCCTAGGAAACCCTATGAGACAGTTCTACTCTGTAATATAAGTTTCCTATGAGTCGGAATTAACAGGACAGCACAAAACAACAACTTTGGTTTGTGCTCTGGAGGACTGAGCTATATGACTTAATCAAAATGAGCCTTCTTGCCGCTTGGCCTTTGGTTGGGTTCAGCAGCAGGAGATAGAGGGTGGCCCCCTTTCTGCTTTATACTGGTGTGGCCCTGGTTGCATTCTTTTACTGTATGACCATACTGTGGGGAGGCCCTCTCCTACAGCTACCATTCTCTGTTTCCAGCTGTGGGAGAAGTAGTGGCCTCCCACTCTTGCTAGCCCTGGGCTGCTTCTCTATCCCTTTTTAGCTTCGTTTAACACTGCCCACAACTTAATAAGTAATGCCTTCATTAAACGCTCTTCCATCTTCTCCTTTGAGTGTGCTGTCGGCTTCCTGACGTAGCTTCGTGACTCTGGTCTATACTGTGTGAGAAGAGAAAAGGGATCCTGGCTGGAATGCTGGAGAAAATCAGCTTTCAGAAATTATCGTTTTTTCGCAGCAGTAGAATCTCATTTATGCAGATCTTCCTCATTCTTATTTTGTGAATAATTTCAAATGTGCAATTCAGGCCGAATATCCAAACTAATTATGTAGGCACTGAAATTTGGCTTTGTCTTAAAGAAGGGAACTGGTAACCAATGACTAGCAAAACAATTTCAGAGGGAGTATTTAAGTAGCCTAACTGAGGAAACCATTTTCAAACATTCTTAAGGATTTCAGAAATATATAAGTAATCCTTATTATTTAATGACAAGTGATTTTTATTGATTTATTAAAGCAGTTTGCTAAGTCTCTTTGGTAGGCAGTACTTTGTCGGCTGAAATTTAGTTGCTCTATATATTCCAAAGTAGTTAACCTATATTATCTATAAAATTGAGAAAATAAAAATTTCCAGATGCCAAGTGCCTTTCCTACACTGCGTCATCTAATCTGTATTTCTGCCCCATGGAGTGTACCGTTAATACCTTCCCAATTACTGATGATGAAACAGAGACATAGAGAAGTTTTTTTTTTTTTAAGTTAATTTTCTAAGAACACACTGCTAGTAAATGTCATAGCCAAATTCATCTATGTGGTTTATCCAAATAAGTGAGTGTTTTCACTAATGCTTGGAAAGGCTTTCTTGGACCCCAAGGCTTTTTGTAACTGGCAAACTCAGGGAGCCCTGTGTAAAGCACTTTCACCTAAAGGCTATTCCTGTGGTCTAGACTCAGAAGATACCTTCTACTATTAGGGCCAAAATTGGCTGGGTAGGGTAAATAAAATATATCCTTTCTATTCTTTGGCTAGTATAAAATTGTATCTTTTGTACCAGATTAAATAATTAAGCCAGAATCTGATTTTCTTGGAAGGCTGTCGCTCAGAGGCCTGTGCAGTATGGTCAGAGTACACTTGATATTTTTATAAGCTGTGGCATTATTCTGGAAGTCTATGTGTGGCATCGTGTGGTATCATGGAAGTTTGCCCAGCTTGCTTTGTAGGAGCAACGATCACTCCTTCCAAAAAACCCATTGCCGTCGAGTTGATTCCAACTTAGCAACTCTGTAGTTGTAAACTCTTTGGTTGTAAATCGTTACAGAAGCAGACTGCTATATTTTTCTTCCACACATAGTGGCTGGTGGGTTCAAACTACCGACCTTTCAGTTAGCAGCTGAGTGCTTAACCATTGCGCCACCAGGGCTCCTTTTGATCAGTCCTTGTGGCTATGATGGAGCCCTGGTGACGCAGTGGTTAAGTGCTCAGCTGCTAACCAAAAGGTCAGCAGTTCAAATCCGCTAGCTGTTCCTCGGAAACCCTATGGGGCAGTTCTGCTCTGTCCTATAGGGTCTCTATGAGTTGTAATCAACTTGACAGCAACAGGTTAGTAACTATGAAGTTTTCTTTTTTGTTTATCCCAAGTTCTCCTCCCTTGTGAGGTTCTGAAAGGTGAAGGACGTGCAAAAGCAAAATGGTTAAAAAAAAAAAAAATCGAAATGGTTTATGGCCCCAAATCCTAATTACCTTTTTTGTACAATGTACAATTGAAAGTTGTCAGTATATTTATGATTCTCAGAGGACAAGAACCATGGGTCTGGGCAAACTTATAATCTCCGAAACTCGTATCTTAAATGTATTTGAAGGACCTGCCTAAAAGTTGAATGGTTTCAAGTCATATCTGTAAAGGAGGCAGGAAGATATTAGTATCCTCACATTTGTTTATCCTTCCTTTCAACCAGTAATAAGGGCTTATATAAGTATATTATAACATAGCAGCATAACAGAAATGCATTCAGCTATTTAAGAAAATAATGAATGGCATGGGAACAAATTTATTATACAAGGCATTCTTAGTTTTAGTGCAGTTTTAAGCTTTAATAACTTCAGAAGTACAAATGCTTCAGACTTTCAAAAAACATCATTTGGAAGCTTAATTATTAAATTTCTTCTCTACTTAGCTTTGTGAATTTGGGATAATTTATTAATTTTTTGTTTCAGATAACATTTGTCAGAGAGACTGAAACAACGCAATGTAATGAAAATGTATCTCAAATTTTACACATTATGTGTATTTTAAAATCCTAAACACAAAAATTATAAAACAGAAAGTTAAGTAGTAGTGATCATTTTTTTAAGGAGGCTTTTTAAACAGTATGTACAGTTGGATTAGAATTATGTGAAATATGTATATATGTAGCATTGGAAATGGAAAGGAAGGCTGTACATCAGAATTAATGATTTTCTCAGGATGAGGGAATTATGATTTGTCTTAATTTTCCTCTGTGCTTTTCTCTATTTTTCACGCTTTCTACAATGAACATGTACTACTTTATATTCAACAAATGTTATTTAAATACTTTAAAGGATAGAGCCAATGTTTGGACTTACTGCGATACTGACAGCATCACAATTAGTCTGTATAAAAAGCTGGGAATATTAACTCCATCAACCAATTGCCATTAATGTAATTAATTTGGCTATTAATGCTGAAATTAAGAACAATTAAAATATAAGGCATATTTCTCCCTAAAATAGCTAAAGTCTATGCTCTATATCATTATGTTATATTGATAGTACCACATTTTTTAAAAGTTCTTTTTAGATGTTTGTGAACTACAGCAGAATCATATAGAGCAAATATCTGTAAAAGAGATTGGAGGGCTTTTTGTTGTTTATTGTTTTGTGTTTTATGGTTCTAAGAGATTAAACCAAGATTTATAAGTAGAGGTTACAGAGGAAAGTAATTTTAACTTTGTAAGAAATTCATTTCTCCCTCAGATTTTTAAACATTTTTTAAAGTAAGCAAAAATCTAACAGTATGAAAAGATATACACGTTCAAAATCAAAACAAAAAGCAAAGAAACGAGTATAAAAGCTTATTCAACGCAAAGCATGGTTCCCCAGCCCCAGGCCCCTAGCCTTCCAGTTTCCTTCTGCAGAGGCACCAGCAGTCACTAGTCTGTGTATCCTTGCAGGAATGTACAAGTGTGTACGAACATATTCTTTCTGTCACTGGTACAGTAGCACACTGTACTCACTGTCTGCAGCCCACTTTTTTTTTTTTTTTTTTTAAACGCTGTGTCTTGGAAATTGTTCCATATCAATCCATGTAGATCCACTGGATAGCTATAATGTAACTGATTGATCCAGATCCTTATTAATGGACATACGAGTTTTTTAGTCTTCTGCTACTACAGTTAGCGATGAATATCTTCCTACATACTCCAAGGACTACCATTCTAACTCACATTCTTCAAATAATGAGAGGTGGTAGTAGGATTTTCATATCCTGGTTGTACTTGATAGTTGTAAAAGCACTTTCCCCTATAGTAATCTCATTTGCCTCATTTGATTTGGAATGGCCTGTCTTCAGAAGTGGTTAGTTGTCTGCTGCTGGAGGTAGTCAACCACTGGCTGCATTTACAAGGTTGCTGTGGAGAGAGGATCAAGCACTGACTAGTGGGGGGTGGGTTCGGGCTGAGGAGCAGGGGGCAAGGCAGTCCAATAGGTCTTCCCTTGATGAAGTTTTTTTTTTTTTTTAAGTGGTTGATGTTTTCTTACTAACTGAAAATGGAAAGCAGGAAAATCTCATTGTGTTCTCATTGTTTTTCGTGTTTAGTTCCTTATGCCTGTTTTTAATTTAACTGTCATGGTTGAGAATGTCATTCGCCCCTTGCTTGGGGCATCTCTCAATTCCCTAGTAATTAAATTATATCATTGATACCAAGACTGGCTCCCTTAGGGTGTATGTAGTACCTGAAACATTTTGCAGCTTTTAAGAGACTTGTCAATGAAGACTATAGATTGGGACCTCATTTTCTTCAGATTTTAAAAATGATCTCATTCTCTTCTCCTCAGGTAACTTAGAAACAATAGCTATTTGATTTCTTTGTGTATATAATTTTAGTACAAAGGACTTTCTTAATATGTTATATGCTACCCAGGGTTGACTTTAGAAACGTGATTAAAAGGGAAAAAAAAAGCAAGAGAAACTCAGGAAATATAACCCATCTTCTGTGTTTTGCTTCGTTTGTTTGTTTTTTGGAGGGGGAGAGAGTATGGTTACATTATCACAATACTATCCTGTCCTTAATATAACCAACTGTTCCTTTTTTTTAATCTGGTAGGATAATCAGATGGGTGCGTTTATTCAAGGCTTTGAAGAGTATCTGTGATAATATACATGGTTTTGTTCTCCCTATTTTTAGTTGTTTCATAGTCATTGTGTTGATTTTTCTCATTGAAAGGACAGCAGGTCTTAACAAAAGTTTGGAGGATCTCCTCTGAAGGGTTAAAGAGAAAAAAATGAGAATGTTCCCTACATACATTTAGCCCCAGCACACCCACCCTGCGTCTACCTGCTTCCCTGTTCTCCTTTCATGGCTCCCACCAACAAGGAGAGCACTTTAGGCGTCTGGGCCAGAATTCCTGGATTGTGGAACTCTGCCTAGCCATATCCTTTTTCCCTAGGACTTCCTGGAGGTGCTCTTTCTATCAACATATGTTGTCGTTGTTAGGTGCTGTTGAGTCTGTTCTGACTCATAGCGACCCTATGTACAAGGGAACGAAATACTGCCTGGTCCTGTGCCATCATCATAATTATTGTTACGTTTGAGCCTATTGTTGCAGCCGCTGTGTCAGTCCGTCTCCTTGAGGGTCTTTCTCTCTTTCACTAACCCTCTAATTTACCGAGCATGATGTCCTTCTCCAGGGACTGGTCCCTCCTGATCCAAAGTGTGTGAGATGACGTCTCGCCATCCTTGCTTCAAAGGAACATTTTGGCTGTACTTCTGCTAAGACATATGTGTTTCTTCTTCTGGCACTCCATGGTGTACTCAATATTCTTCACCAACACCATAATTCAAAGGCACCAATTCTTCAGTCTTCCTTATTCATTGTCCAACTTTCGCATGCATATGGGGCAATTGAAAATACCATGGGTTGGTTCAGGCACACCTTAGTCCTCAAAGTGACATCAATGTATATACTTCCCTGTTATGGCTGTACTCAGAGCTGTGTGTGTGTGTGTGTAATCAAGATGAACATGTATTCTTATACCCTCTTGTAGAGTAGAAGAATAAATCAGGTTACTGGATATCATCAAAAGAGCATTCCAGATATGCTTTCTGGGACTTGACAATTTAAAGCCATTTTTAAAATCTGAAACCTCACATTAGTTAGCCTTGTATGGATTATCGTTTGCTTTTGATAAGACCCTAATTGAGGAAAAACTGGCTAATGACATGTAAATAATAAGTGCCTCTATTTACTTTCTCCCCCTTTGGTGCAAGCCTTTAGGCCTCATAGGAGTTCAGCTCAGGACCAGGTAGACTCTCAGATCTAAACAGAAGAGAGTGGGGAGGGGATTTTTTGATTAGCTGCCTGAGAGGTCCTCAGTTCAGAGCACCAGAGGGTGTAGGAGTCATTAAAAGCAACTACAGTGAACCAGTGGCGCTCCAGTGGTCCAGCACCCAGTTCACTGAGCGCAGCAGAAGCAGGCCTTCTGGATCACACTGAGAGTAGCCTTAATGTGTGTAGACTGACGTCTTGCTAGGACCACAATGCCTAAGATCTTTCCTTGCTGTTTTTAGACTTTTAGCTCAGTCTAGGTCTTGATGTAGAATTGACGTGATACTGTACTATCTGTTTGATTTATCGATGCATCATCTGACAATGTACTGCCAAGAATCAATGACAGCTCTGTATTGCCAATAAAAATTTCTGGCAGGGTAAAACATTTCTGTGGTACAGGTTGAAACATGACCTTTCAGTTTGCAAGCTTTGGATATAATCCAGAAGAAACCAAAAAATGAAGACAAGATTGAGAAATAGGATTTATAAAGGTTAAGACAACTAGGAGGATGAAGAGAGAGATAAAAATTAACCATAAACTCCCCAAGTATAGAGGTATTCAAATGAAAAACAAAAAAATTATTAGAGGGTGGGATCCCTTGCTTTAGACTAGAAAAGTACCTTCCAGCCAATGTGTTCCTTAGAATTTTTAATTTTCCTGTTGATTTTCATAATAAAATTAAAAATGTGGTTTTCTATAAGCCTCAGTTCTAAACCTTTGGGAGGACCTGTTTACCCATTACCTCATTCAGTTATCCATCCATTCATTCACTCACTCATTCATTCATTTATTAAATAAATGTGTATTGGGCCCTAACTGTGTAAAAGGCACTGATCTGGGCACTGGGGATATAGCAGTTAATAGAACAGACAAAACTTCCTGCCCTCACAGAGATTACCTTCTAACTGGTGGAGATAGACAATAAAATAAACAAGCGATATGGAGAAAAATAAAGCAGGGAAGGGGGAGATAAGGTGTGGGGGTGGAAGTGGGGGTGGGGAATGAGGCTACTCTATTGGATATGGTGGTCAGGGAATGCCTCACTGAGAAAGTGGCATTTGAGCAGACACCTGAAGGAAGTGAGAGAGAGAGTGAGCTGTGTAGCTATTTGAAGAGGAATACTCCACAGAGTGCATCTTGTCAGTTTGTCACACTGTGGTGGCTTTTGTGCTGATGTGATGCTAGAAGCTATGCCACAGGTATTTCAGATACCACCAGGGTCACCCATAGTAGACATGTTTCAGCAAAGCTTCTAGACAGAGACAAGGAAGAAGGACCTGGTGGTTGACTTTTGAAAGTATTGGCCAGTGAAAACCTTATGAATAGCAGTGGAACATTTTCTGGTACACTGCTGAAAGATGAGCTCCTCGGATTGGAAGGCACTCAAAATATGACTGGGAAAGAGCTGCCTTCTCAAAGTAGAGTTCGCCTTAATGATGTAGATGGAGTAAACCTTTCAGGACCTCTATTTACTGAGGTAACATGACTCAAAATGAGAAGAAACAACTGCAAACATCCATTAATAATAGGAACATAGAATGTACAAAGTATGAATCTAGGAAAATTAGAAGTCATCAAAAATGAAATAGAACACATAAAGATGGATATCCTAGGCATTAGTGAGCTGAAATGAACTGGTATTGGCCATGTTGAATCAGACAGTCATATGATCTATCATGCTGGAAATGACAAATTGAAGAGAAATGGTATTGCATTAATCGTCAGAAAAAACATTTCGAAATCTGTCCTGAAGTACAATGCTGTCAGTGATAGGATGATATCCATATGCCTACTAGGAAGACCAGTTATTCAAATTTATGAACCAATCACTAATACCAAAGATGAGGAAATTCAAGATTTTTTACCAACTTCTGCAGTCTGAAATTGATCAAACACGCAATCAAGATGCATTGATAATTACTGTGATCGGAATGCAAAAGTTGGAAACAAAGAAGATGGATCAGTAATTGGAAAATATGGCCTTGCTGATAGAAATGACACTGGAGGTCGCATGATAGAATTTTGCAAGACCAGCAACTTCTTCATTGCAAATACCCTTTTTCAACAATATATTCAGCGACTATATATGTGGACCTCACCAGATGAATACACAGGAATCAAATCGACTACATCTGTGGAAAGAGACGATGGAGAAGCTCAATATCATCAATGAGAACAAGGCCAGGGGTTGACTGTGGGTCAGATCATCAATTGCTCATATGCAAGTTCAAGTTGAAGGTGAAGAAAATTAAAACAAGTCCATGAGAGCCAAAATATGACCTTGAGTATATCCCATCTGAATTTGGAGACCATCTCAAGAATAGATTTGACACACTGAACACTCATGACTGAAGACCAGACATGTTGTGGGATGACATCAAGAACATAATACTTCAAGAAAGAAAAAGATCATTTAAAAGGACAGGAAAGAAAGAAGAGACCAAAATGGATAGCAGAAGAGACTCTGAAACTTGTGTTTGAATGTAGAGTAGCTAAAGTGAATAGAAGAAGTGATGAAGTAAAAGAGCTAAACAGAAGATTTCAAAGGGTGACTCGAGAAAACAAAGTATTATAATGAAATGTCCAAAAACCTGGAGTTAGAAAACGAAAGAGAAGAACACACTCAGCATTTCTCAAGCTGAAAAAACTGAAGAAAAAATTCAAGCCTCGAGTTGCAATTTTGAAGGATTCTGTGGGCAAAATATTGAATGATACAAAAAGTATCAAAAGAAGATGGAAGGAATACACAGAAGCACTATACCAAAAAGAAATGATCAGTGTTCAGCCATTTCAGGAGTAGCATATGATCAAGAAACAGTGGTACTGAAGGAGGAAGTTCAGACTGCACTGAAGGCATTGGCAAAAAAATAAAGCTCCAGGAATTTGACAGAATACCAGTTGAGATGTTTCAGCAAACGGACACAGTGCTGGAGGTGCTCACTTGTCTATGTTAAGAAATTTGGAAGATAGCATCCTGGTCAACCGACTGGAGGAGATCCATATTTGTGCCCATTCCAAAGAAAGGTGATCCAACAGAATGTGGAAATTATCAAACAGTATCATTAGTATCACACAAAAGCAAAATTTTGCTGAAGATCTTTCAAAAGTGTTGGCAGCAGTACATCACAAGGAACTGCCAAAAATTCTGGCCAGATTCAGAAGACAGCATGGAACTAGGAGCATCATTGCTGATGTCAGATGGATCCTGGCTGACAGCAAAGAATACCAGAAAGATGTTTACCTGTGTTTTATTGACTACGCAAAGGCATTTGACTGTGTGGATCATAACAAATTATGGATAACATTGCAAAGAATGTTAATTCTGGAACACTTAATTGTATTCAGAGGAATCTGTACTTAGACCAAGAGGCATTTGTTCAAATAGAACACGGGGATACTGCGTGGTTTAAAGCCAGGAAGGGTATGTGTCAGGCACCGTACCTATTCAGTCTGTATAAGTAAAGGTCAGTCTGTATGCTGAGCAAATAATACGAGAAGCTGAATTATATGAAGAAGAACTCAGCGTCAAGATTGGAGGAAGACTCATTAACAACCTGTGTTATATAGCTGACGCAACCTTGCTTGCTGAAAGTGAAGAGTATTTGAAGCACTTACTAATGAAGATCAAAGACTGCAGCCTTCAATATGGATTTCACCTCAACATAGCGAAAACAAAAATCCTCACAACTGGACCAATAATCAACTTCATGATAAATGAGAAAAGATTGAAGTTGTCAAAGATTTCGTTTTACTTGCATCCATGATCAGCGCTCATGGAAGCAGCAGTCAAGAAATCAACAATGCATTGTATTGGGCAAATCTGCCCCAAATGATCTCTTTAAAGTGTTAAAAAGCAAAGATGTCACTTTAAGGACTAAGATACACCTGACCCAAGCCACAGTGTTTTCAGTTGCCTCATATGCATGCAAAAGCTGGACAATGAATAAGGAAGAACAAAGAAGAATCGACACCTTTGAATTATGGTGTTGGCGAAGAGTATTGAATATACCATGGAGTACCAGAAGAACAAACAAAACTGTCTTGGAGGAAATACAGCTAGAATGCTCCTTAGAAGCAAGGATGGCGAGACTGTGTCTCAGAGACTGTGGACATGTTATCAGGAGGGACCCGACCCTGGAGAAGAACATCGTGCTTGGTAAAGTAGAGGTTCAATGAAAAAGAGGAAGACCCTCGATGAGATGGATTGACACAGTGGCTGCAACAATGAGCTCCAGCATAACAACGATTGTGAGAATCAAGCAGGACCAGGCAGTGTTTCGTTGTGTTGTACATAGGGTCACTATGAGTCAGAACCAACTGGATGGCACCTAACAACAATAACATAATGTTATACTTTATCATTAAGTTGGTGTGGCCTGTTCCAGCCAGAAAAGTCCTGGATTGCAAGATTTTCCTTTGAATTCTGTGAGTTAGTTTTAATTTGCTTATATGAAGAGAATTACATAAAAATGACTGCAGATGTGAAGATGTATAATCAGTGGAGGTCATTAAGAGAAGAAAATCAGAGTTGCAGCAGAAGGGATTTAGGTTGCATGTAAGTAATCTTATAAGGCATTGGTAGTTTAGTGGTAAAATTTTTGCCTTCAACATGAAAGACCTGGGTTTGATTCCCAGCCAGTGCACCTTATGCACAGCCACCTCTCATCTGTCAGTGGAGGCTTGCTTGTTGCTATAATACTGAACAGGTTTCACCAGAACTACTGGACTAAGATGGACTAGGAAGAAAGACCTGGTGATGTGCTTCCAAAATCAGCCAATGAAAACTCTGTGGATCACAACAGTTCAGTCCACAATCCATTGTGGGAATGGCACAGGACCAGACAACATCTTGTTCCCTTGTGAAAGGGATCACCATGAGTCAGAGGCCTATGCAGCGGCAACTGAAAACAGCAACATAAGTAAACTTAACTTTCTGATGGCGAAGAGATTAGTAGTTCAAGATAGTTCATGTGAGCAGAGTGCTAGCAGTAACGCTGATGATAACAGTAGAGGTGATGGTGAGTGGCTGGTTTCTAGATATACTGAGATTGTTGAGGATTTTATAGATAGGATATGGAGTAAGAAAGAAATATCTTAGAAGATGTTTGTGTTTTTTAACTTTTTTTTAAAGGGGTTTTGTTGTTTTGCTTTGTTTTTGGTCATTGCTAAATAGAAGATTTATGTAACTGTCTAAAGAACTTTGAGTAATAATCACAGATGTATTATAGTAAAAGTTGCCAAAGGTAAAAATTTGGGATTTTTAATCCTTTAAAAAAAGACACTATGCAGCCTTGTCTCATGTCACTTTGGAAAAATTAGTCCGTTAAGATGGCTCTAACATAAGTTTATCACTATGTAGTTGCTTGTCTAGGCAATAAATAGGTATCAGTTGACAGTCATTATCTGGATACACTGATGTTAATAATAAAGTTTAAAAATACTGTAAAGCTGTCAAAGATTTGAGATTTCACAAAAGCTTTAAATATGTATATATATTAGTGAATACAAATCCATGATGATCAGCTCCTCAGTGGTTACTGAGTTAAGATTAAAAAGTAGCTGCTAAAAATTTGGCCCTCCACCCACCTGCAGCTGTGGGATCTCTTGAAATTTACATTAAGAATGCCCACTATGTTTTTCATTAAATCGGGAGGTAATGGTTTTGTTACTGTTTACTCCCTTCTAGCTAGAAAAAGAGCAGCAGTAATACTTTTGCAGTTTGAGTCAGGCCTTTTATATTGATAATTTTTGGTTTCGTGGATAAGGAAAAAAATACCTTAAGATCAAATAAGAGATAAAGATTAGACGGACTTATAAAACATAAATAACACATGTGAAGAACTTGCTTCTTACTTCAGTCAAATATACAAGACCAAATGAGCAAATCCAAAAGCAAGACCAGAAGGCAGGAAGAGACAGGAACTGGACAAGTGGATAAAGGGAACACAGGGTGGAAAGGGGGAGCATACTGTCACATTGTGGGGACTGCAAACACTGTCAAAAAATAACATGTGTACAGATTAATACTGTGAAGACCAACTTTACTGATCTGAGCCTCTACTTGTGTTCTCATTATTTTAGAGCCTCAAAGGGTTCAGTGATATTTGGAACCCTAGAGCCTGTTCTGAACTGGGGGAGACCTGCTTTGGGTTGTATAGCAACCTCCTTCATGCCACCATTCAGCTTTTTATGTACTCACAGCCACAAATTTTCTAGAGAAAGCCAAGTATGAATCTTCAAGGGAATCGATCCCCAGGAATTGCTCTCTCTTTGCTTTTAGAGGGTATAGGGTGTATAGGGATATATCGGAGCTGGGGACCTCCCACTCAGCTACCAGGGTTCCCCTTCTGCAAGAGGATGTTGAAGTGTGCGCTGAGAAGAGTTGGGTAATTATGTTACATTTTTTTGTAGGGCTGCTCTCCTGAGAATCTCAAGGTTTCTGCTAAAATGTGTCACACATAGAATCATGGCTTTATAGTGCAATGGTGAGACATCACCAGAGCACCCCACTCCCCATACAGGTGAAAAAACTGTGGACAGAGACATCCTTTCCATGTTCAGAGTCACAAAGCCTGAAATTATGTAGGGTCAGTGACAGAAAGGATTTGGAGGATCTGTATGTAGTCAAGAGTTCCTGGCTTTTAAACAGAGGGTCACACTGGGGTTGGGGGATCAGCTATGGAGTTATTGCAAAGACTCTACAAATTCATATGTACACCAACTGTTGTTTGTAGGCTAAATAATGTCTAACATCTGCATACTGTTACTTTAAAAATGAATGTAGACTCTGCTGTGATTAATAAAATGGAATTTTATTTTCACCTATTACTGCATTCAAAGTATCTTTCATTATGTATCTTCTTATTGCACAGATCCTGAAAACATAACTAATGTCATTTGATGAGTCTGAGGGGTTTCGGTGTGTTAAAAAGTCCATCAGAAAGGTTGGGAAACAAATCTAATCGAACCTTCACACTCGTTTTACAGGTTGTTGTCATTAGTTGCCATCGAGTTGATTCTGGATTATGGCGACTCCATGTGCAGAGTAGAACTGCTCCATTGGTTTTTCAAGGCTGTGACATTTTGGGAGCAGATCTCCAGGCCTGTCTCCTGAGATGCCTCAGAATAAGCTCCAACTGCCAACCTTTCGGCTAGTAGTCAAGCACTTTACCATCTATGCCACCCAGGAGCTCCATTTTATAGCCTTGAACACTGAAATCCAAAGGAGTTACCTGACTGGTTTAGGATTGAGGAATATGCCAGTGATAAAGCAAGGACTAGATCCTAGGTCTTTTGGCTCCAAATGAGTTTGTTTTTGTTGTTGTTGTTAAGTATGTCATTAATGTTGCTGTTGTTTGTGTTTGATGCTATCAAGTCAGTTCCAACTATAGCGACCCCATGTGATGGAGTAGAACTGCCTCATAGGATTTTCTTGGCTGTAATCTCTACAGAAATAGATTGCTAGGTTTTTTTTTTTGTTGTTTTTTGTTTTTTTAATGGAGCCCCTCGGTGGGTTCGAACCACGAACCTTTTCGTTAGCATTCAAGAACTTAACCATTTGCTCCACCAGGACTCTTTATGTCATTAATAGTTTCATTAATTCAAAGCATCCCTATGAATTAGGAAAATTTACAGAATGTATTTCTTCCCTCAATCTAACTGGAAAAAAAAATAATGCGTTTGAGTAGATTCCGACTCATGGCAACCCCATATGTCAAAGAGTAGACGTGTGCTCCATAGGATTTTTATGGCTGTGACCTTTTGGAAGTAGATCATCAGGCCTTTCTTCCAAGGTGCCTCTGGGTGGGTTTGAAGCACCAACCCTTCCGTTAGTAGTAGAGAGCTTGACCATATGTGCCACCCAGGCACTCCTCAATGTAAGTGAAGGCATATGATAGTGAAATATGAAGTGACCAAGCAATAGCTACACAACGTGACAATGATGGTTCTTGGGTTTACTTTAGAAAAGGCTGAACATTTCTCCAGCCCAGCAGTTGTCTTATCATGGAGCTAATCACCAGTACAGACAGCACCTAAATAGGCTTGACAGGTGATCACTCTGTTATAGTTCTTACACAGATTCTGCAAACATACTGTCAAAGAAGCCACACAGCTTTTCATGTTCCTTTTAGATAGAAGATGCTGCACAAAAATAAAGTACATTGATTTGTTTGTGAGAGCTGAGAGCAGACACCAATATCTGTTCAACAAAGTGCGATAGTGTACAAAATGCATCTCCTGTTTTTATTTGTGTTCATGTTTTTCTTGTTCATAGTTTGTTTTTGTTTTGTTTTTCAAGAAAGCGTTTATTTCTTGAGATTCACACATATAACTCTTTCCTCTCTGCTTTTATTCACACAAAACTAACTCCTACTCTGTTGAACAATAAAAGTTTGCCTTTGGGCATAAGTGTTGGTTCAGTAAATCCTATACTATTGTTGGCTTTCTTTTGTAAATGAAATAAATCTCCGTCTTAGTTCACAGAAGCTGCAATAATGGGCTCAAACATAGCAACGATTGTGAGGATGGTGCAAGACCAGGCAGTGTTTTGTTCTGTTGTAGGTAGGGTCACTATGAGTCGGAACCAACTTGACGGCACCTAACAACAACATTGTGAAAACTTTAACAAAAATCCAGGGGCACTGTGGCACCAAGAACCCTGATTAGCAAGGATTTCCTGGACTGCCTTCTGTTATTTAATTTTCCAGGTCAATCTCTGTCCCTTTCTCTTTCTGTGTGTGTATGCTTGTGTGTGTGTCTGTCTGTCTGTCTGTCTCTCCCGCTCCCCAGAGTAGATTTAAAACTCATGAAACAATTAGTGTTTGATGCCTTACACAACCCGTTGATAGCCATTGCCATCCAGTAGATTCTGACTCATAGCAATCCTATAGGACAGACTAGAACGGCCCCATGGGGTTTCCAAGGCTGTAGTCTTTACAGAAGCATAGTGCCACATGTTTGTCCAGCAGAGCAGCTGGTGGGTGGAAACTGCCAACCTTTCAGTTAGCAATTGAGGGCTTAGCCACTGCACCACTAGGGTTCCATTGCCTTACACATATCTGTTGCTATCGAGTCGATTCCGACTCATAGCCAACCTATAGGCCAGAGTAGAACTGCTCCACAGGGGTTTCCAAGGAGCTACTCGTGGATTCGAACTGCCAGCCTTTTGGTTAGCAGCCAAGGGCTTAACCAAGGCACCACCAGGGCTCCTTTGCCTTACAGATAGGAAGTATTTATTGTTAAATGAATCATTCATTGGTTGAAGCACGTGTACTACTTTGTAAAAACAAAAAAATAACCAAACCCGTTGCCGTCAAGTCAATTACAACTCATAGTGACCCTAGAGTAAGATGGCTTTTATTAAGTCACTTATGTTTTTAAGACTTTAACTTAATAATTTTCTTTCTTAGTTCATAATGAGATGGAAAAGGCTTGTGCTTCTACTGTCCTGATGAAACTTTTGTGCTACTCTCCTATGTTTATTGAGGCTAAAAAGAATAAACAAGGCTGTTTAAATGATGTGTGACTGTAATCCATTTATATTAAGAAATGGATCTTTGAAGAGGTTAAAAAGAACATAAAGGCAGGTATATAAGATACTCGTCAGCTAAAAAGGCCCCATCCAGTTGAGAGTTAAATTAATATATCAAAACCCCATTTCTTATGACAGTATATTTATATCAGAACGAAACTCCAGAGATAAATTCATCTGCTTGCAGACAGAGCTGTACACCTGAACCCCAGGTGGGTGTTTGTGTTTGGGTCTGTTTCTAGGTGGAATGATCTCATGTTCTGCCTTACCACAGAATTGTGCAACACTGGTACACACCTGTGTTTTGATCTTTAAAATCTGTCGTGGTTACACATCAAGCAATTTAAAATAGCTTCATGGATGATCCAGAATGCACGTCTGCCAGAAACATTGTTGGGCAGTTTTGGAGTTGACTTGGATTCCTGTGATATTAAACTTCAGTTTTACTGAAAAATATGGTAGGTCTCAGACTCCAGTCATTCCCTCAAGACTTCTCTCTGAATATATATTTGTGTACAAGTAAATCCCCTGGGTTGGGGTTCAATACCTGGGTCACCTTATTCTAAAGGAGAAGAGGACAAACTACTTAGAAAGCAAACTAACTAGATCATCACATTACTTTTCTTTCGCAAATATTTGAAGTATTATTTGTTTACCCTTTTAAATGTGTATTATTCATAAAAGTTATTTTAAAATGTCAGTTTAAAGTGACTGTTAAAAGAGTTGGTCTTATGTGGAATAGCACTGATTTCTCTATTTAAAACCTGGTGAATATCCAACTTGTAAAGAACCAAGGGATTTAGTGTAGGAAAGGGTAAGAAGGAGTGAAAGAAGAGTTGAAGACAGGGCTTCCTTATTTCAAATGTGAGTGACTAATGAATACAAATTAATGTATTTCTGTCATGCCTACAAATCCATGATTAATTCCTGCCTTAATTTTTTTTTTTAGTCTACCACCATATTTCCAGGAAGAAATGTTGATGTGATAATTTTTTTTTAAATGTGTTTGTCTTATTTTAACTCTTTTATGGACAATTTAAAATATATACAAAAGTAGAATAGCTTAGTGAACTTCATGTACCCACCTAGTTTGCTTTATTGGTGGCCAGTCTTATTTTATCTCTACTCCCATCATTTCCCAGACTCAGCCCACCACTAGATTATTTTGAAGCAAGTTTAAAAAGATGTGGTAAGAATAGTTGTTTTATGAGGACATTTTAGAGGACATTACTGTCACAAACTTAGAGAGCAAAAGGGAGATGAAAAGTATATTCTAAAGACGGAGAAAATAGAAAAAAGAGGAGAGGAGAGGAGAGGGGAAAGACAAGGCAAAAGAGGAAGCTTGGACCCAGTCTCGAGGAATTGAAAGAGTAGAGTGAGGAAGGGTGGTAGCCTACCCCATTGTTCTACACTATTTATTGTAGCATTGCCAATCAGAAGAGGAATTCAACATTTTTTTTTTAATTCAACATTTTTAATGAAGGAGAAATTAGGTTTTTGATTGTGTGTCACTGGTGGCTGTGGTATATGAGCCTTGATTGTTGACTATTCTTTGTCAAGCACACATACCTCCCATGAGCACTTCTACAACTCAGCGAGATCTTGCCTGGGAAAGTGGCAGTAAGCAAGATATTATGCTCTTAGGGACCTGTACAGAATGTCAACTAGACTGAAGCATCTTGAGGGCAAGAGTCATGTCTGTTTTGTGTAGCACTATAATGGCTTGCACAATGCCTGGCTCATGTGTGTTGAATTAGTGAATGTTTACATCTATGGCACTCTCATTTGAGGAAGTGAGAAGGAGTTGTAGAGTTCTTTTCACATATATTCCCCCGCTCCCAACCCCATTACTTTAAAGACAAAGCAAAGGCAGAGGTTGTTTTCCCAAATACAGTTTTGGAACATACTGAATTGTTCAAATCAGACATCCTTCACCCCTGCCCCTGAAAGGCATTGCTCTGTCTTTGATAGGTTTACTTTTAGTGTTGAAAATAGAAAAGAAATGACTTGGATTTTACTGTAAGGAAGGCTATACGGATACCCTTTATCACTAAAAGCATGTGTCACTTTGTGTTGACAGATGAGGGATAATAAGGAGGGTTAGTTGGCAAAACGTAGTCTAGGGAAAAAAATGGGGAAATTTTTTTAAGAAGAAAGACTGCTCATGCCCTGTCTTTCCTCTCAATTATTTAGAAGTTTTAGGAAAGGCATGTAGTGCCAGTTGCAGCTTATCTTAGCCCTTCCTTTGAAATATGGCTCACTTTTGGCTTTTAAGTGCCTTGTATGAAGGTAAAGATTTTATTCACAAAATTGGTTCCTGGATCATAGAGTCACAGGGAGCCGTTGTGGTGGTTCGAATCCACCCAACAGTTCTGCAGGAGAAAGACCTGTAGAGATTACAACCAAGAAAACTCTATGGGGCATTTCTACTCTGTCACGTGAGGTCATGATGAGTCAGAATCGACTCAATGGCAACTAACAACAACAGCATCAGTAGAGTCACAGGAACGGTTCATGGTATTCTTTGTGCTTTCAGCCTTCTAGTGTAAAATTTTCTACCTCTGTGTGTCTAAAATCCGAAAATCTATCTTAATAGTGGCCTCTGGCTTTCATCAACAGAATTGAAACAAACTCACACACACAATCTAGTCATTACAATTCTCTTCTATAACAGAACTACAGGATTTATTTTCTTAAAGATGTTTCTCTACTGTTTTTTTAAACATTTTATTGTGCCTTAGGTGAAAGTTTACATAGCAAAAACCTTTTTGAGGTTAGGTGAAAGTTTACATAGCAAATTAGTTTCCAATTCAATAATTCATACACACATTGTTCCATGATATTGGTTGCAATCCCCAAAATGTGTCAGCACTCTCCTCATTTCCACTGGTTCCCCATTTCTGTTCCTTTGGTTCCCCTGCCCCTTCCTGCCTTCTCATTTTTGCTTTTGGGCAAATGTTGCCCTGTTGGTCTATAGTTGCTTGTTTTAAGGATTACATTCCTCATGGGTATTATTGTTTATTTTGTAGGCTTATTATTTAGCTGAAAGGTGATCTCCGGGAGTGGCTTCAGTTCCCTGTTAGAAGAGTGACTTAGGGCTATAGTCTCAGGGGTTCATGCCTTTCTTTTTATACCCAAGCAGTAGATACGTGTGAATTCTTTGAGTTTGAACCTGAAGGCTGCTTGGTATCAGAAATAAAATGCAAATCTGCCGACAATTGCATATGTTGTTGGATTCAGAAATATCCGCAAATTTTATAATGAGATATGGTTGATTTTGAACTAATCTCCCTTAATTAACTATGCTATGATGACAGCTGTTTATTTTCCCAGCTTATACCTGTCTATCACTAATTATTCTTATTTTTGTTTTTAAATGAACACTTGACGGGAAAACTCTGTAGTAAGTTTGTATTAAGCAGCTGTCCTACAAGTGCAGCGTTGTGAATGACTGTCATAGCCATTAGCTTACACAGCTAAGGAACACAGCTCTCTTATTTATGTGCATTGAGATGCTGATAGGAAGAGGCTCAGAAAAGTTGAGGCTTGAATAAAATGATAGAGTAAATTGCAAACATAGACTAGATCCTAAGAATCTAATTTTCAGGTTTGAAGTTTTAATTTCTAGACCAAGGAGACTCGGAGACATATGCTACTCTGTGTGATCTACAACACAATACCTGCCTTGTATATTTGCTTCGGATGCTTTCCATACTGTCATCTCTGGGCATACATCATGTTCTACATTCTACCTGCACATTCATCCACCTGACAGTGGCATAATGTCCAAGCCCTCTAACTGACTTGCCATTTAAAAAACTTTTAATGACTTTAAATTTGCCTTCTTTGTGGTGAATAAGCTTAAGACTGATTTACTATTTAAAAAAAAAAAAAACCTACAGGGCAAGGGCTTGAAAACAAGCTGATTATAATCTTAAACTACACTGAGAAAAGAGTAGGGCCAGAATCTAATAATGGACCTGAAATCACTGAAAATAATTCCTGGATATCAAAGGGTGGAATTTGGCCTATGTCTTGTAAATAGCTGCCTGTGTCTTGTAAATCTTGTAAACAGATTCAATCAGATGCTAACAGCCATTTGTCAGATTGTACATACCAGTCAGAATCCACTCAATGGCAATGAGTTTGATTTTTTTTTTTTTTTTTTGGAAGACTGAAATGGAAGTGGATATAAGCCATCATGGAACTAGGATTCTCCAACAACAGGTGCTGGGGCCCACTGCGTACTGCCATCTGGATATGTAGGGAATGGTCTCTTCAGTGCTTTCTTTCTTTATGAGCTCCCTAAGGGCAAGGAAACAAATCCACAATTTGTTGAAACCCCTTAGTGCCTTGGCTATTTTTGAACACAGTAAACACATATTTAATATTTGTTTTTTTATCTGCTAGCTGTATTGATCACACATTGGAGTTTCAGGCAAAGTTTGGTTTGCTTAACTTTGTGAGTCCCTTCATTAAAAAATAATTTATCTCCTCTTTGCCCATCAGTATTCTAAGCATGTAGATTTACGAATAAGTCTAAATTATAGTTTTTATTCCCAAGGGACTTGCAATTTAGTTGGGCAGATACAATATGCATAAGAAATAATTAAAGGATCCAGCAACATGTATAAGAAAGTGTTAAGTTGTGTCGCACAAGTAGTACCCATTAAGTGTTACAAGCAGCAATAGTGAAAGGGACGAGATCATCATGGGCTGGAGTCTTCAGAACCTGGCACTTGGTAGTTACACAAAAAATATTTGCAATCAGAGGATGGGAGAACACAGAAAGAATAGACGTTTACATCCTTCCTTTGAAAAAGGATTGTTTTTGTTAAATACTGCACCCATTTCTCTGTAGCAACTCAAATATCCATCAACAGATGAATGGATAAACAAATTATGGTATATTCATAAAAAAACCCTTTGCTGTCGAGTCAATTCTGACTCAGAGCGAACCCTATAGGACAGGGTAGAACTGCCCTATAGATTTCCAAGGAGCACCTCGTGGATTCGAACTGCAGACCTTTTGGTTAGCAGCGATAGCTCTTAACCACTGTGCCACCAGGGTTTCTGGTATATCCATACTCAGTAGTAAAAAAGAATGTACTATTGATACACACAACAAAATGGATGAGTCTCAATTATGCTGCATGAAAGCAACTAGACAAAGAAGAATACATACTGTATCATCCTATTTATATGAAATTCTGGAAAACGCACACTGATCTGTAGGACAGAAAGTAGATTGGTGCTTGCCTGGGAATGGGAGTGGGTTAGTTGTGGGAAGAAGGAATTGCAAAGGGTAAGAGGAAACTTTTGGGGATGATGGATATGTTCATTATTTTGGTTGTGGTATTGGTTTCTCGGGTATATACATATGTCAAAAGTCATCGAGCTGTACATTTGGAAAATGTGCAGTTTTATTGCATATCGGTTATTGCTCAAAGTTGAAAAACATAGGGTGGCTATGAGTCTAAATCAACTCCGCAGCAATGGGTTTTTGTTTTTTTTTTTCTTTTTTTTCTGGTATGGTCATTTTCATTTGCATGATGACATAAATCAAGGAGATATTTCCAACATGAGCTCAGAGTCCTGTTGATGTTGGCAGAAGATAACATATTATTCAAGGTAGAGATGCTAAAGCAATCATAATCCGTGAGTCATTGTTAACTTGATGGGGTTGCTAGCTCCTGTTTTTAGCTTAAATTTGCATTTGTTTCAAGAATATTGCTGTTCAGCAATAGCTCTATTATGATACCTATGGAGAATACATTAGGCACATTGTAAAATTATATTTTGATTAAATCTCAGTTTGTTTGAGATGGAGGCTAATACTTGTGTACTCTTGAGCCCCTGTTCCTCAGGAGTTAGGTGAGGTGCTGGTACTGAGCTAAGTGTACCCAGGACTACCTCATTTAGGAGTCTGACAGTCTGTGACACTGGTCTGCCATTTGATAAATGTGGCCTTGGCAAGTGACTCATCATTGGGCCTCAGTTTCCTCATGTGTAAGATGACAGTAATAATACCTGCCCTGCTTGCCTCCCAGAATTGATACAAGAATCACATGACAGCTCCTTAAAAGCATAAAAATGCAAGGGGCTATTGTTATTTCTTGCTCTCCTACCAAGGATCTGAGTTTACTTATCCATTGCTCAAGAAAACCAAAGGTTTTCAAACTTTGCAGTTTACAAGAAGGAAAATAGGGCTGTGTCATGTTATAACTTCTGTGTAGAAGCAGATGATGTCACTAAAACTTAAGACACTATTGCCACATGCACCCTACTCTGCACCTGCCAAAGCAGTTTTCTCTCTTTCCTCTTTTTTTCTACTCTCCTTTGTTTCCAGTTGCTTCATTCATCTATTCATCATATATTAAACACCTGCCAGGTACCAGGCCATGTAAGCAATAGCAATAAAACAAGGAAGAAGGCAGATGAGTCACTGCTTTTGAGGAGCTGACATTCCAGTGGGGGCTTTAGGTGCAGTTTGATAAATGTTATGAGAGGAAGAACAGGGTGTTCTGGAGCACCTGGGGAGAACCCCTAACCCAGACTTGGGGTGTCAAGGAAAGCTTACTGGGGGAAGAGACGTCTAAATTGAGACCTGAGGATATAAGTAAGGGTTAGCCAGGCAAAGAATGGGAGTGTTCCAGTCAAAGAGAACAGCATGTGCTAAGGCCTGGAGGAGAGCTTAACGTGCTGGAGATTAGAGTGTGAAGGCAAGTAGGTGAAAGATGGAGTGGAGAGGTTCTCAGGGGACAGGTAGTGTTGGGGTTCTGTAAGTCATGGTAAAAGAAGCAGGGAAGCCATGTGAGAGTTTTAAGCGGGGAAGTGACATAATTGGATTTGTCAGTTCCCCATCTCTGCAATAGGCTTCCTGCTTACACTTCCCAGAGTTCTTTGTGAAGTCCTGTTGGTGGTCCTCAAGATTAAGAAGGTTGCTGACCTCTTTGTAGGCGAGATTTTCTTGGGTAGAACTTAGCTTACAGTGACCAAACTGACTTTGTTTACGTTGTTTTTCTGCCCAGAAAACCGATATCTCTCCAAATAAACAGTGACCTTCAGTGTTTCCCTCCCAGTTTGTTATATGGTTATAACATAGACATTTAGAATGGGAATGCTGTACTAGAGAAAAAGTTGTGCTCTAGCAGAGACGACGAGAAAGATTTCAATACAGTAAAAGTTCCCTGAAGTCAAATGCAATGAGATTTCTTTTTAAACAACACACACACACACACAAAAAAAAACCCATTGACATCAATTCTGACTCATAGCTATCCTATAGGAGAGAGTAGAACTGCCCCAAAGGGTTTCCAAGGAGTGGCTGGTGGATTTGAACTGCTGACCTTTTGGTTAGCAGCCGAGCTCTTAACCACCGTGCCACCAGGGCTCCTTTTTAGCAATAAAACAACAGAAAATAAACCCATTGCCATCGAGTTGATTCCAACTCATAGCGACCCTGTAGGATAATTAATCTCAGGCTCCCTTTTCCAACATGCTACATTTGCATTTTTAAAAAATCTTGGGGACAGTGTGCTAACATTTGCAGGCCACAACAATATCATTAAGAAGGCTTCTGCAAGAAACATGTGGAACTTGAATTGCCCTACATATGGAAAGAAAATTCTATTTTCTCACCAGCAGAAGGAGGCATGAGATGTTTTGCCTATAGTGCAAATGGACTGCATTGTCACGTTAAGTCACGTGGAGCTTCTTTACCCAGTTCCTCCTGGGACCAGAGGCACATCCGTGAGACATCTGAATGAGATGCGGTTCATGGGTCACACAGAGATGGACCCTACTTAACCTCCCAACCAAGTAAACTAACCAGACCGTAAAGGCAGATGTGAGAAGTGCTTTGCATTCTTCAAAAGTCATCCTTTGATTAAGCGCTAATGATTACTAGCAGTGATGGTTTTCCTTCTTTCTTTCTCATCTTTTTTTCCCCAGAAATACCTCAGAACAGAAAGCTTGTATGCCCCAATTTCCCAATAAAAGAAGTAGAGAGACAAGGGGTTAAATTATTTCCCATCGGTTGCAAAAAATACCAGTACTGGAGCCAAGACATAAATCCCAGGGCTCCTGCCTTCCCATTTAGACTTCCTCCAACAACCTATCTTGTCACTTAGAACTGCTAGACTCTCATCAGAGCTTCCAGTCATATTTTTATGGAATTCCAAGCCTTTATGTGCCAAGCAGCCCTCCCTCTTGGCTTTCAATTTATGCAAAGTTCACTTAACCTCAATTTTTTTTGATTTATTGTGCTTTAAGTGAAAGTATACAAATCGAGTCAGTCTCTCATTTAAAAATTTATATACACCTTGCTGTATACTAGTAATTGCTCTCCCCCAAATGAGATAGCACACTCCTTTCCTCCAATCTCTATTTTCGTGGCCTTTCGGCCAGCTTCTGACCCCTCGGTCCTCTCATCTTCCCTCCAGACAGGTGATGCCAACATACTCTCATTTGTCTACTTGATCCAAGAAGCTCACTCCTCACCAGTATCATTTTCTATCCCATAGTCCAGTCCAATCCATGTCTGAAGAGTTGGCTTTGGGAATGGTTCCTATCTTGGGCTAACAAAAGGTCTGGGGACCATGACCTCCGGGGTCCTTCTAGTTTCAGTCAGACCATTAAGTCTGGTCTTTTTTACGAGAATTTGAGGTCTACATCCCACTGCTCTCCTGCTCCCTCAGGGGTTCTCTGTTGTGCTCCATGTCAGGGTGGCCATCGGTTGTAGCCAGAACCATCGAGTTCTTCTGGTCTCAGGCTGATGTAGTGTCTAGTTTATGTGGTCCTTTCTGTCTCTTGGTCTCATAATTACCTTGTGTCCTTGGTGTTCTCCATTCTCCTTTGCCCCAGGTGGTTTGAGACGCATTGATGCATCTTAGATGGCCACTTGCTAGCGTTTAAGGCGCCAGAACCCACTCTCCAAAGTGGGATGCAGAATGTTTTCTTAATAGATTTTATTATGCCAATTGACTTAGATGTCCCCTGAAACCATGGTCCCCAAAACCCCGCCCCTGCTACCCTGGCCATTGAAGGGTTTATTTTATTCAGGAAACTTCTTTGCTTTTAGTTTAGTCCAGTTGTGCTGACCTTGCCTATATTCTGTTGTCTTTGCCTTCATCTAAAATAATTCTTATCTACTATTTATCTAATTACTGGAAACCCCTCTCCCTCCTTCCTCCCTCCCCACTCTCGTAACCATCAAAGAATATTTTCTTCTCTGTTTAAACTATTTCTCCAGTTATTATAATAGTGGTCTTATATAATATTTGTCCTTTTGCAACTGACTAATTTCACTCAGCGTAATGCCTTCCACATTCCTCCACGTTATGAAAGGTTTCACAGATTCATCACTGTTCTTTATTGATGCGTAGTATTCCATTGTGTGAATATACCATAATTTATTTATCCATTCATGCATTGGTTGGCACCTTGGTTGCTTCCATCTTTTTGATATTATAAACAGAGCTGCAATAAACGTGGGTGTGCATATATCTGTTCGTATAAAAGCTCTTAATTCTGTAGGATATATTCCAAGGAATGGGATTGCTGGAACGTATGATAATTCTATTTCTAGTTTTTTAAGGAAGCAACAAATCAATTTCCAAAGTGGTTGTACCACTTTACATTCCCACCAGCAGTGTATAAGTGTTCCAGTCTCTCCACAACCTCTCCAACATTTATTATTTTGTGTTTTTTGGATTAATGCCAGGCTTGTTGGAGTGTGAGGGAATCTCATTGTAGTTTTGATTTGCATTTCTCTATTGGCTAATCATGGTGAGCATTTCCTCATGTATCTGTTAGCTACCTGAATGTCTTCTTTAGTGAAGTACCTGTTCATATCTTTTGCCCATTTTTCAATTGGGTTATTTGTCTTTTTGTAGTTGAGTTTTTACAGTATCATGTAGATTTTAGAGATCAGACACTGATCGGAAATGTCATAGCTAAAAGTTTTTCCCAGTCTGTAGGTAATCTTTTTACTCTCTTGGTGAAGTCTTTGGATGAACATAGGTGTTTGATTTTTAGAAGCTCCCAGTTATCTAGTTTCTCTTCTGCATTGTTCGTAATGTTTTCTATAAAGTTTATGCCATGTATTAGGGCTCCTAGCATTGTACGTATTTTTTCTTCCATGATCTTTATCACTTTAGATTTTATTTTAAGGTCTTTGATCCATTTGGAGTTAGTTTTTGTGCAGAGTGTGCGGTGTGGGTCTTGTTTCATTTTTTTGCAGGTGGGTATCTAGCTATGCCAACACCATTTGTTAAATAGACTATCGTTTCTGCATTTAACTGACTCTGGGCCTTCGTCAAATATCAACTGCTCATATGTGGATGGATTTATGTCTGGATTCTCAATTCGTTCCATTGGTCTATGTATCTGTTGTTGTACCAGTACCAGGCCGTTTTCACTGCTGTGGCGGTACAGCAGGTTCTAAAATCAGGTAATGTGAGGCCTCCCACTTTGTTCTTCTTTTCCAGTAATGCTTTACTTATCTGGGGCCTCTTTCCCTTCCATATTTAGTTGGTGATTTCTTTCTTCATCTCATTAAAAAGTGTCATTGGAATTTGAATTGGAATTGCATTGTGTCTATAGATTGCTTTTGGGAGAATAGACATTTTTACCATGTTAAGTCTTCCTAACCATGAGCAGGGTATGTTTTTTCCACTTATGTAGGTCTTTTTTGATTTTTTGCAGTAGTGTCTTGTAGTTTTCTTTGTATAGGTCTTTTACATCTCTGGTGGGATTTATTCCTAAGTATTTAATCTTCTTGGGGTCTACTGTAAATGGTATTGATTTGGTGATTTCCTCTTCAGTGTTCTTTTGGTGTAGAGGAATCCAACTGATTTTTGTATGTTTATCTTGTATCCTGATACTCTACTGAACTCCTCTATTAGTTTCAGTAGTTTTCTTGAGGATTCTTTAGGGTTTCCTGTGTATAAGATCATGTCATCTGCAAATAGAGATACTTTTACTTCTTCCTTGCCAATCTGGATGCCCTTTATTTCTTTATCTAGCCTAATTGCCTAATTGCTCTGGCTAGGACCTGTAGCACAATGTTGAATAAGAGTGGTGATAAAGGGCATCCTTGTCTGGTTCCCAATCTCAAAGAGAATGCTTTCAGACTGCCTCCATTTAGGATGCTGTTGGCTGTTGGCTTTGTATAAATGCCCTTTATTATGTTGAGGAATTTTCCTTCCGTTTGTCATGAATAGGTGTTGAACTTTGTCAAATGCCCTTTCTGAATCAATTGATAAAATCATATGATTCTTGTCTTTTGTTTCGTTTATATGATGGATTGCATTAATTGTTTTTCTAATGTTGAACCATCCCTGCATACCTGGTGTGAATCCCACTTGGTCATTATTTTTTTGATATGTTGTTGAATTCTATTGGCTAGAATTTTGTTGAAGATTTTTACGTCTAAGTTCATGAGGGATATAGGTCTGTAATTTTCTTTTTATGTGGTACCTTTACCTGGTTTTGATATCAGGAATATGCTGGCTTCATAGAATGAGTTTGGGAGTATTCTGTCCTTTTCTATGCTCTGAAATACCTTTAGTAGTAGTGGTGTTAACTCTTCTCTGAAAGTTTGGTAGAATTCTGCAGTGAAGTCTTCTGGGCCAAGGCTTTTTTGTTGTTGTTTTTGGGCATTTTTTGATTACCTTTTCAACCTCTTCTTCTGTTATGGGCCTATTTAGTTGTTCTACCTCTGTTTGTGTTAGTTTAGGTAGGTAGTGTGTTTCTAGGAATTCATCCATTTCTTCTAGGTTTTCAGATTTGTTAAAGTACAATTTTTCATAGTAATCTCATATGATGCTTTTAATTTCAGTTGGATCGGTTGTTATATCGCCTATCTCATTTCTTATTCAGGTTATTTGCTTCCTCACCTGTTCTTCTTTTGTCAGTTTTGCCAATGGCTTATCACTTTTGTTAATTTTTTCAAAGAACCAGCTTTTGGTCTTGTTAACTCTTTCAATTGTTTTTCTGTTTTCTGTTTCATTAAATTCTGCTCTAATTTTTATTATTTGCTTTCTTCTAGTGCCTGAGGGGTTTTTTTTTTTTCTATTTGTTCAAGTTATAGGGATAATCCTTTGATTTTGGCCCTTTCTTCTTTTTGTGTGTGTGCATTTGTTGATACAAATTGACCTGTGAGCACTGCTTTCACTGTGTCCCAAAAGTTCTGGTAGGAAGTGTTTTCATTCTCATTGGATTCTATGAATTTCTTTATTCCATCCTTAATGTCTTCTATAACCCAGTTGTTTTGAGCAGGGTATTGTTCAGTTTCCAAGTGTTTGATTTCTTTTCCCTGCTTTTTCTGGTATTGATTTCTACTTTTATGGCCTTATGGTCCGAGAAGATGCTTTGTAATATTTCAATGTTTTGGATTCTGCCCAGGCTTGCTTTATGACCTAATATGTGGTGTATTCCAGAGAATATTCCACATGCACTAGAAAAGAAAGTATACTTGTCTGCTATTGGTTGGAGTGTTCTGTATATGAGGTCAAATTGGTTGACTGTAGCATTTTGATCTTCCATGTCTTTATTGGGTTTCTTTCTGGATGTCCTGTCCTTTACTGAAAGTGGTGTGTTGAAGTCTCCTACTGTAATTGTGGAGCTGTCTATCTCACTTTTCAATGCTGTTAGAGTTTGTTTTATGTATCTTGATGCCTTGTCATTAGGTGCATAAATATTTAATATGGTTATATCCCCCTGGTATAAAAAAAAAAAAAAAAGGTTTTTTTTTCCCCCCTGGTATATTGTCCCTTTAATCATTGTATAGTGTCCTTGCTTGTCCTTTGTGGTGGATTTAACTTTAAAGTCTATTTTGTCTGAGATTAATACTGCCACTCTTGCTCTTTCTTGATTTTCATTCACTTGATATATTTTTTTCCATCCTTTGAGTTTTAGTTTGTTTGTGTCTCTAAGTCTAAGGCATGTCTCTTGTAGACAACATACAAACGGATCTTTTTTTTAATCTGTTCTGCCACTCTCTGTCTCTTTATTGGTGCATTTAGTCCATTTACATTCAGCATAATTATAAATAGGTATGGTTTAATGCTGTCATTTTGATGTCTTGTTTTGTATATTGTTGATAGTTTCTTTTTCCCACTTAATCTTTTGTGCTGAGCAGTTCATCTTTATATATTTTTTCCTCTTATTCATTGTTGTTGATTTTTTTCTGCTGAGTATTTTTTTCTTGTATTTTATTTTGATGAGTAGGATACTTAGTCTTCTTTGTGGTTACCTAAATATTTACTCCTATTTTTCTAAGTTTAAACCTAAGTTTTATTTCTTTGTATCGCCTTGTCTTCCTCTCCATATGAAAAATCTATGACTACATTTTTTAGTCCTTCTTTATTGTTTTAATGTTGTCTTCTTTTACATAATAACATCGCTGTTCCTCTGTTTTTGTCATTTCCCTTTGTGGGTTGACATCTGATTGTTCTGTGCGTGTTCTAGCCTTGGGCCGATACCTGATATTATTGACCTTCTAACCAAGGAACTCCCTTTAGCATTTCTTGTAGTTTTGGTTTGGTTTTTACAAATTCCCTGTACTTCTGTTTACCTGGAAATGTCCTAATTTCACCTTCATATTTTAGAGACAGTTTTGCTGGGTATATGATTCCTGGCTGGCAATTTTTTTCCTTCAATGCTTTGTATAAGTCATCCCATTGCCTTCTTGCCTGCATGGTTTCTGCCGAGTAGTCCAAGCTTATTCTTATTGGCTCTCCTTTGTAAGTGACTTTTTGTTTATCCCTAGCTGCTGTTAAAATTCTCTCTTTATCTTTGGTTTTGGCAAGTTTGATTGTGTCTTGGTGACTTTCTTTTAGAATCTATCTTATGTGGAATTTGATGAACGTCTTGGATAGATATTGTCTCATCTTTCACAATATCAGGGAAGTTTTCTGCCAACACATCTTCAACAATTCTCTCTGTATTATCTGTTGTCCCTCCCTGTTCTGGCACTCCAGTCACTCATAGGTTATTTCTCTTGATAGAGTCCCACATGATTCTTAAGTTTTCTTCTTTTTCTTAAAGTCTTTTATCTGATTTTTCTTCAAATATATTGGTGCCAAGTGCTTTATCTTCAAGCTCACCAATTCTGATTTCCAGTTGCTCAGTTATGTTCCTCTGACTTTCTATTGAGTTGTCTAATTCTGTAATTTTATTGTTAATCTTCTGAATTTCTGATTTCTCTGTATGGATTCTTGCAGCTTATTAAATTTTCATTATGTTCTTGAATAACCTTTTTTTTTCTTCAACTCCTTTATCTGTGTGTTCCTTAGCTTGTTCTGCCTATTTCCTGAGCTCCTTCCTAATTTCATTCCTGATGTCTTGAAGAGTTCTGTATATTAATCTTTTGAATTCTGCATCTGGTAATTCCAGGAAGGCACCTTCATCCAGAAGATGCATTGATTCTTTCTTTTGAGAGCTTGTTGAGGTGATCATGGTCTGTTTCTTTATGTTCCTTGATATTGACTGTTGTCTCCGGGCCATCTATATGTTATATTACTTTATTTTATGTTTTCTTACTGTATCCTAGTTTCTTGCTTTGTTTTGTTTTGACATGCCTAAATGGCTTACTTTAGTGAGCTAGCTAGATTATTTTCGCCTTTTGAAGCTCTGATGATGTCCTGCTACCAGATGGCTAGAGCTGTCATCAGGTATATCAGTCTAGGAGTCCATTCACTTTTCTTGTATGAATTCAGCTTATGTGTCCAGGTAGCACATCATCAATTACATAGTACAGGCTCTGTCCTACAGTCTTAGAGGCACAGGGGTGATTGATATAGGTACCAGTATCTGGTTGCAGCAGGGGGGTCATACTGAACAAGCCAGGGTGCTAAGAACCATCCCTCAAATGTCTGTGAGGAAAGCGCATCCCTGTTCCCTAGAGTGTACAGGTAGCTGGGTTCTACAGACAGACCTCGGGCACCCAATACTTTTGTTTGTAAGGACTGCGAGGTACCAGTTATCCTTGGACCTCTATCGCAGTTGGTTCGGTGACCTGAGTGGAGCCACCAGCCCTTATGACCCTGACGTGGGTAGGTGAGGACCCAATTGATAGGCAAAGTGGTGTCAAATATCAAACACCCACCTCTTCACTGCACAGCTGAAACAGTCGCAGTCTGCCAACAAGATTCTATTCTCCTGAAATAGGCCCACACATGTCCATGCAGGAGGGAAAGTTATTCAAACTCCGTGGACCTTTTCTGCCAGGACGGGAGCCACTTCTGTCTTGAGCTTCCCTGGTTAGCGTAGCTGGCAAATTACGTTTTCCCCCAATTGTGAATTTATTCCTACTCCGAGGCCGGGAGGATGGCTCCAGGTGCTCAGCATGGCCTATCTCAGGCCCAGGGAAATCAACAGGCACTGAAGCTGGCTTGGGGGCTGAGGGTGCAGTAAAATATACGCAAGTACTTAGCTTTTGCCTAGAGTGGTGTTCTTCCCTGGTTCTGGAGGTGTGAGTAGCCTGTGCTGCTGGCTGCTTCTCCCTGAGGAAACTGCAGCCGAATGAATGCTACCACCAGCCCATTGCAGCTGCTCCCAGGAGTAGTGCCTGAGGGATCCCGGCAATTCAGGTCCAGTAACTCCTCTCTGCTTCTGAACCATCTCTCCCTCCCCCGTCACTGAGACTGTTTTCTGACTTTGCCTGTGATGTTCAGGGCTCCTAGCTCGTTTTAAATATAATTGTTTCACTTGTTTTTTGGGGTCTTTGTTGTAAGAGGGATTGCAGGAAGCATCTGGCTCTTCTGCCATCTCAGCCCCGCATCTCACTTACCTTATTTTTTGCTTGTTTGTACTTGTGTTGGTCATTTTTTTATCTTTCTGTTTTATAGCTTTACCTTTCAGATTTCTTGGCCTCTATTTTTTTTTTTTTTAATAGGTAATAATAACAGTAAATGACTACTGAATCCCCCCCTCCAGGTGTCAGGATAGATTTTTGTTTGTTTTTATATTCAGATTTCTGTCTAGGAATATGAGAATTCCTAAGGGCAAAGGGTGTGGACTTGCTGATGTATGGCCTTGACCAATTTATTGAACCTATCTGAACCTATTCTTTTACGTGTAAAAATGCAGGTAATATTATTTGACTTACCAGGGTGATGTTATTGTTGTGAGTTGCTGTCAATTCAGTTCTGACTCATGACAATCCCATGTGTGCAAAATAAAACTTCTGTATAGGATTTTTAAGGCCGTGACCTTTCAGAAGGAGATCACCAGGCCTATCTTCCAAGGTGCCTCTGGTTGGGTTTGAACCACCAACCTTTCAGCTTAAAGTGAGCACTTAACCATTGTGCCATCCAAGGACTCCAGAGCACTTTATTTTTTGCAAGTGCTGAGCAGTGTTTCTACTCTCTGTAGAAAATGGGCACTGACTTATGGCACATGGACTTACGGCATTTCCTCTCTATAGTTATCTAGGTGTCCTTCACTTAAACCACAATGGGAGGATGGAGATGAAGTGAAGGAGATTAAATAGATAAATTGCTGTTTTTATTAGATGAAATGATGGATTATGTTTACTCTAGCCATAGTTTAGAACACTAATAACCCAACCTGACTCCAAGTCAGAATCCTCAAAGAATTTGCTGGAAAATATGTATTCCATTTTCTGTTTCTCCCAGTATATAAGATTAAGTACCAAACAACCTCTATTACAAATTCTGGAAATAAGATAAAATAAAATGCTCTCCTTAACTGAAAGATAGTAACATAATTTCAGAGACCAAAAATGATGTTTAAGAGGGAATCCACAGAAGTAAGTTGGCATTATCTTTCAACCCAAGGGCATCTGCCTAATCATGGTGCCTTTAAACTTAGGTTCTCGTAACTTATTTTGTACAGGGTTCAGGAGATAAATCTAAGGTTTTACCCAAGATAGAACGTCCATTAAGAGGGTTTCACATAAAATTGAGACCCAAAAGTGCTATACTAGAAATGAATTTATAGTGCATAAGGGGATAGCAAGGAAATGTGCCTCCCTTGACTTCGGTGTTGAGTTGAAGAGGGAAAAAAAACTCTACTGACAATTCACAACCACGGGCAGCTCTAAAGCAAGTTTGCAGCCCCAGTATACATTATCAGAATGGTCTGAAAAACTTCAAGCCAGGAATTTTCTTTTAACATAGTTTTGGATTGTTGATGCTCAAGGTATCTGGCAGAAGTGAATGCACATTCTCTTTAGAGGAATATACCTGCAACAATCCCTCAAAGAATTCTGAGATAAAGTTCTAAGCAACAAGAACTCACAAGGAAACAAGGCACTATGGCAAAGATCAGCAGAAATCAACAAAGATTTCAGGAATTAGAATTGTCAAAACAGAAGACAAAATAAGTACTTTTAAAAAAATGAAATGGAGGGATTGAAAAGGTGAATTAAGAAATAATTATAAAACTGAACAAGCAGATATGAAGAACTAAAAAGGAATTTTAAGAGAGAAGAATAGATAATTGAAATAAAAAGTCCAGTGAAGGCTTTAAGCATTGGATTAGAATCACCTGAAGTAGTGAAGATAGAGTTGAAGAAATTATCAAAACTGCGTTATAGAAACACAATGGAAAATAATGAAAGCTAGCTTAAGAGACATGAAAAAAAAAGAGTAAAAATGTCTGCCATACATCTAATTGGAGTTCTAGAAGGAGAGAAAGTGAGAAAAAGTTCAAAGATGATATGAATAGGAAATTTCTAGTTATTGGAAAAGATCATTCTTTGGATCCAGAGAAAACAATGAATCCTAAGCAGGCTACATCGTATTTAAACTGAAGAATATCAAAGACAGAAGCTTATAAACAACTTGATCCACATACCTTCAAGGGGTCCATGGATGGAACTGTATTTCAATATAATCAATTTCTTTTTAAATCTTATGTTGTTGTTGTTTTTTAAAATATTATTTTGAGAAGGTATTTGTACATCCAAAAAAGTTAATTGTCTCTGTATGAGAGAGAAGGGGAGATCTAGAAAGAAATAACAGTTAAACCAACAGTATTTTTCAGCAACAACAATGGAAATTATAAGATAGAATAATATCCTCAGTTAGTTGAGAGAAAAAAAACTGTTAACCAATAGTTGTATACTTAACAAAACTGTTTCAGAAATGAGTATGAAAGAAAACTATTTTAGAACAAACTAAACCAGAGGGTGTTATCCACAGATACTCACTTAAGGAAAGTTAAAGGATATACTTGAAGAATACAGAAAGTGAACCTCGGTAGGAGATCTGAGATATAAGAAATAATGGTGAGCAAAGAATATGGCTACCTTGAGAATAAAATTTATACAAATATTTAGTATATAAAATAATACCTGTCAATAAAACATTAAAAAAGGATAGAATCAGGATATTAGTGAAGATGATAAAAATTGAAGTAGTCTAAGGTCAATATGTTGTTTGGAAAGAAGATGAAAATAGAGATTAACACAAGGTAAATTGAGTATGTCATGTGAAAATGTCTAGGATAATCACTAGAATATAAATGGTAAAGAAAGAAAATTGAACTAGTAAAGGGAATAAAATGGAGTGGAATAGAAAATGAGAATCTAGTTAATCTAAAAGAAGACAAGAAAGGAAAGGAAAAACAACAAAAAACTAAAAAATTAGATAGAAATGAATCCAAACATATCACTTATCATAATTAATGTTAATGGACTAAACTCTCTGATTAAAAGTAGATTATCAACCTGAATTTAGAAAACCTAGCTACATTCTATTTACAAGACTGACCTAAAATATAAGAAATCATAAAGTTTATATGTAAAAGAAAAGAAATAAATACACCAGGCAGATATCAACCAGAAGAAAACTGGTGTGAGTATGTGTATTAATCTTAATACTAGAAATAAAGAAGATTACTGCATAATGACAGAAGTTTTAATTTATCCAAAAGGTGTAATTATAAAGCTTGTATGGATAACACAGCCTCAAAAGCAAAAGCTGACAAATTTCCCACTATAGTGAGAGTGTTTAAACGCATCTCTTTCAGTATTAGTAGATCAAGAAGATTTAAAAAAAAAAAAAATTGTAAGGATATTGAAGACTTAAGCATTGAAATTAATAGCTTGAGCTAAATAATATATATGGAATATCACACTTAGCAATTGGAGGGTACACATTCCTTTCAAGCACTCATAGAATATGAAAATTGACCACGTATTAAGTGATAAAGCAAACCACAGCACATTTTAGTGAGTTGAAATAATTCAGAACATTTATTTTTAGCCATTACGCTACAAGGCAATAGTAAAAGATAACAGAAAAAAAAAAAATCTTCATACAGAGAATAGACAAATCTCCCATGCAAAAAAAATCTGATAATTTATGTAGGTATTCCCCCTCAAGGATGTGGAGTATAATTCCCCACCCCTTAAGTGTGGGCTGCACTTAGTGACTTCTTTCAAGGGTTACAGCATGGAAAGGGACATGGCTGGGGGTGGGGGGGACTGGCTAAATTTACAGTGAAATGTGACAGACAATGGATCAAGGTTAACAGTGATAAGTCATGTTGATAGCATGCATCCTTGGGGTGACATGATGAGAATGACACTTTCCCTCCGTGGCCTTCTCACCAAAAATGCCAGTGTAATCATGAGAAAAATATCAGGCAAACCCCAGCTGAGGAACATTCTACAAAATACTTTGCCAATACTCCTTAAAACTGTCAAAGTCATCAAAAACAAGAAAGTCTGAGAAACTTTCACCATCAAGAGAAGCCTAAGGCAACATAACAACTAAATGTAATGTGGTATCCTGGATAAGAACCTGGAACAGAAAAAGAGCATTAGGTAAAAATCTAAGGAAATCTGAATAAAGTAGGGACTTCAGTTAATAGTAACATATCACTGTACCATGCTAACGTAAGACTTTAACAGTAGGTAAAGTGAGTGGAGAATATATGGGATTTCTCTGTACTATCTTTGCAACTTTTCTATGAATCTAAAACTATTCTAAAATGAAAAGTTTATGTTAAAGAACCTTCATTTGTCTGCAGATTCTAAAACACGCTTCTAAATAATTCTCATGGCAAAGAAGAAATCATGGAAGCAATGGAAATTAGAGAACATTTAAACCAGAATGATAGTAAAAAAAAAACTACATACTGGAATTTGTGAGATGCAGGTAAAGCTGTACTTAGAGGCAAATTTATAGCTGAAAGATGTTTATGTTGGAAAAAAAGATAGGCTACAGATAAATGATCAAAGCATCCCACTTAAGAGGTTAAAAAATAAAAAACAGTGAAATACACCCAAAGAAAGAAGCAAATAATAAACATAAGAACAGATCCACTCTTAGTAATATGTTCTAAAGAAAGTCTTAAACATACGTACCTAAAATGTTTGTAGCAGCATTGTTTATATTAGCAGAGTGTTGGAAACAGCCCACAGGTTCATCAACAGTGGAACAGATAAATGAATGGTGGAACAGTTATACAATGGAATAATGCACAATAATGGAAATAAAGGACTATAGCTATATATATCAACATCAGTGAATCTCCAGCACTAAATGTTAAGGAAGTCTCAGAAGAGTAGATACGGCATTATTTCATTTATGTACAATTTTAAAGCATACGCAGTTAAACAGTATCTTTTTATAGAAACAAACATAGTAAAAATTTTAAAGGCAAAGGAATTATAACACAAACTTTAGGATACTTTTTACTTCTATGAGGACAGAGGTGGGACTGAAGAGGAATTTACAAAAAAAAAAAATTTTTTTTTTTTTTTTTTTTTTAATATTCTGTTCTTAGGCTGGGTGATTACTATATGAGTGTTAGTGTACTTTTTGTTATTTTTATACCTTATGCTTATGATATAAATACTCTCTGTATCCACAATGGTTAATAAAAACCATTTTAAAATATATTTTTCTGCGCTTCTTACCTGGAGACTGATTCTGTGAGTCTCACTGAGGTCCTGAAGTCTTGATGAAATCTCTTAAAGAGATAGCACTCAATACTTCCCTAACCTTCCAAATAACAATGAAAACCAACGCTGTCCAGGCACTCACTAAGGTCCAGGCACACTATTCTAAGTGATTCACTTATTTAGTCCTTACAGCACTTGTGCCCACGAGGAAGATACAGTTAGTCACAGTTATGCCTTACACATCAAGAAATTGAGGTGTAGAAAGGCTATGGAATTTGCCCAAGGTCACAAGGCTAGTCTCCAGAGTCCAAGCCAGCTACTGTGGAAGGTCGGAAATATTGTGGAGAAAAGTGGGATTTGAAAATGTCAGGAAATATGAATAAATATGTTTTTTAGGCTTAAGGTGCTATTTTTTATTTTATCTTACTCCTTAAAATAACATGGGCATTGAATGTTAATTCTTTTTCTTTTGACTCTTATCTGAAATTGATAATACTGTGCATTAAAGTGCCACTTAAGATGTTTAGCTGGTACACAATGAACCATCCAAAGTGACAATACTTTCATAAATAATAAATTTTACTTTTATAACACCCAGTTCCTGGGCAAACACACATAGTTGGCTCTGTTAAACAGAAAATAAAAGGTGATTTTTTTTTTAATTTTAAGCTTTCTTCATTTTTACAGAAGCATTTTCCCCCATACATTTAAAACATTTGATGTCTTAAAAATAAGCTAACATTCAGCTTTACAGAAATAGATGTATTACATAAAGTGTAATTTATACACGTAGGCAGTCCCCAGTTATGGATATTCCATACCAAGCCCAGTGGCCTGAGCACTTCCTGCTAGGAGGTTCCCTTTTCCGTCCTCCTTCTCAGGCTGCCCCCACAGCTATTCTGGACCTTCTGCAGAATGACAGCAGGAAGAGAGGAATTCTGAGCCTTGGGCCTCTGGGCAGGCACACTGTAGCCCAGCTGCAGACTTGCAGGCCTGTCCATCTGACCTCAGGCCCCTTCCTATTCCATATCCAAAGCACCTTTCTCCCTCCTTGCCTTTAGCTCCAATGACTAAAAACCAGGAAAGCCAGAGTCTGGGTCTTCTTTTGGCCTTCAGATATTAGAGTATATAGTTCACTGAAATATTTTTCATTAGTATCAGCCTTACCTCAGGCCGTTACGTAAGCAAAGACCTACTGTGGTGTACACAGTCTTTGGTCTTGACCTGCAAATACAAGTAGAAGGGAAAAAAGAAAGAAAATAATCCTTTAATACCCTAAATGTATTCAAAATCAATTCTAACAATAACAATCCCACCCTCCCCCTAAAAAAATCCTAAAGCAGGCCTGTTGTGGGCTTTAAGGACAGAGTCCAGGGGTGTGGATTAAGAGTATAACTGTGTGGTAATTTTGACAGCAGAGCAAAGGAAAGAGCGTTCTGACCCTGGGTCCCCACAGGGCCACTTCCACTAACTGCCCTGGGAGCGCAGACCCAGAAATGCCTGGTTTATATAAGATTATTGAAAGGTAGAATTTTTGACTTGTTGGCTTGAGTTTGTATACCTGTTACCATGGTTCTGTCCCAGCATATCTTCCAGTGCTTTATTCTCACACCTCTTGGACTCGTTTCTATAATGCAGTGCTAATCCCTTTCCTGGGTCAGCCATGAGAGCAAACAATTGATTTGAGAAGCATTGTGCCAGTTGGTGTAATCCCAGAAGCAAAGTGGCATGTGTTACATTACATGCTGAATTGACTTCTTGGCTAACACACATCCTTTGCTCTTTCGTTACTTGCTTTTAGCAAGTTGCATGTTTTACGCACATATTCTTGGCTAGGCTGGCACAGGTAAGTATCCTACAGCTTTTCCTGTTCCCAGCCTGCATTTGCTGTTTGGGCATCTTTAGGTTTTCTAGCAGATTTCAGTCTTTGTTTCTACATTCCAGAAAGTCACAAATGACTTGGTTCCGTGGTATACACCCAACAGCCAGATTCGTGCTTGGCAAATAATAAAGCATTCATTAAATTTTTTGAGTGAATTATTATTTTGTGCAGTAGAGGCTTTTAGATCAAGATTGCATCCCCTCATCTTGAGTAGAGAAAACCGAGGCACAGAAATGTCAGTGCCTTGCCTCGTTACTTGGTTGACTTACCACATAGGAGAAGCATAGCTTCCAAAGGGAATCAGTATCTCCTTTATCATCTTCAAGTACCAGAAACTACTGAATTGTAGCTCGTGGGGAATGAATATATATGTATTTTTTTCTTCAAGTCCAGTAGTTCTGGGGCAGGGTGGGTGGAAATGAATAAACGGGAATCTTTCTTGTATACCACATGGACATTTTAGATATATTTGAGTATTGGGAAGACAAGTGTTTCAAAACACACCCCACCCAGTTGATGCTCCTCTCTCCACCTCCCCACGCAGCAGCACACAACCTCTGAGAGTCACTGCTCTGAGTTTTGCTGGCTGGAGTGACACAAGTAAGGCTCTATCCAAGGAAAAATTGTGCTGTAAGCATGTTTGATTTCTGGCACTTCCTCTGTATCACCTACTTTCCTTTTTCCAGATCCTTCCTACCACTAGCACTTCTGCCTCCCTTCTGACCCCATAAACACACATACACCCCACCCCCTCCTACCCCGGTCATCTGATTTTGTTAACTCATTGTTAAGGTGCTAGTTCTTGGTGGCTCCCAGAGCTCCCCACAATTTTAAGGGATACTCACTTGGGATGATAAAAATCCCCAGACTACAGAAGCTATGATAGTAGCTGCTCCCACCACTTCCTGCCCCCTCATGAGAAAATAAAACAGGAAAACCTGACAAGCCACTTCAGAAAGGCTGCCAATTCACTCCTTGAACAAAAATTGATTATCCAGTACAGTCAGAAGGTATGACCCAATTCTAACGTCTCGGTTCCTGCCTCTTCTGGGGGACTCAGCCCGCTCCCATAGACCATGATTAAACCTTGTGTGGGCTCAGCATCTCCCCCACACCAATACAAAAGAGAAACCAGATCAAACAGTCTGGACTTACAGCTCATCTTGCTAGTGCTGCTTTCCTGAACCCTGTTGCCTCTTGGACTCAAATCCTGACTGTCTTCTTAGGCCTGTGCACCTGCTTCTTGTATCAGCAGACCTCCCTGGACCTGGCTCCCTGCTTGCCTACTCTTGTAGTAAATGTCAGACCCTGGCCTTTCTTGGCTTAGCAAAGAGGCTGACAGGCCCCTCTTCTAGCGTTAATAGGGAAGAAAGATTGTGATGATTTTCTTTTCTTGATTGCTGCCATGTTCTCATCTGCCACTTCCACATAAATACCCCCTGGTTTGTCTTCCATCGCTACCGTTCCCTTAGGACTCCCTTCCTGTGGACGATGTTCCTGCCAAAGTCAGTGATTTTTTTCTCTTTTTCTATTTTAATTTCTTAAACATTTAATTAATAGAAAAATTGAAATATTTAAAAAAAAATAGAAAGTGTAATGAACCTGATTTACCCATTGCCCAGCGTCAACAGTCACCAGTACGCGGCCAATCTTGTTTCATCTGCACCCCACCCATTCTTCTCCCCCTTGGATTGTTTTGAAGCAAATCCCAGATGTCACATTATTTCATCAATAAATTGTCTAGTATGTCAATGTGTATCTCTAAAAGAGAAGGATTTAAAAAAAATATATAACCATAATGCCACTATCTCACCTAAAAAATTAACACTTAACATTAATTTCTTAATGTCATCAGATATGCAGTGTTTACATTTTCCTGAATGCCTTATATATTTGTTAACAGGTTTTTTTTTTTTTCAGTTGGGCTCCAAATAAGATCCATATATTGTTATTGATCAGTGTGTCTTTTAAGTCTCCTAATCTGTAAGTTTCTCCTCTATAAGGTTTTTTTTGTTTGTTTGTTTTGTTTTTGCTTATAATTTGGTGTTGCTGTTATTGTTGTTAAAGAAACCAGGTCATTTTCACAGTCTGGATTTTGCTGATTATATTCCTGTGACATCTTTAAACATGTTTCTCCCCTATATTTCCAAAATGAGTAGTTTGTCTAAGGTTTGGTTAGACTTAGGGTTGGTTGTGTTTTCAAGCCAATTATTTTTTCCTAGATCTCACCCTCTATCTCAGCTACATTTGGCCACGCTAAGTGGTCCTTTCTTCCCAGATGTCACCCAATTACCTGCTTTTGTGGAGTGGTCTCCTTGGGTTGTGTGTTCCTTAGGGACAGAGGCAATGGCTTCTGTCTGTAGGGCCAGCCTAGCGTAGATGGTTGACACAAAAGAAAGTGTATCTACCTCAGAGAGAATGCTTATTCTATAAATTATTTGTTAATTATATAACTGTTGTTTTCTGCACATAAATCCTATCACAGTATTTGAGAAGTGGAAATAATCTTAGGTCATCTAGTGCATCTCCATCATAGGAAACTTATGAAGCCCCTGTATCTCTTACATCACTGTAAACCAGTGGCCAAGTTACTACATGTAAGTTGCTTTTTTTAGTGATGCTTACCACCTAGTAAAATAATGCTCTTTAGTTTTTTAACTTTGCTGTTTAATTTTAGTTAACTACACAAGCCATTAATCTGAAGAACTGGGAAAAGATATCAGCAGAGGGATAGAAGAGAGGAGGGTAAAAAGAATGTAGTTTTTGTCTCCTAAATGTGCTACTTAAACAACAAAAAAAGATGGAGAAGGGATGATTCAGGATAATATTTCAGTGTCAAATGGGGACCCCAAGGAGAAAACTACAGTGAAGGAAAAATTGAAATGGGTAGAATGGGGAACGAAATTAAAAGCACCCCCAGAATAGTTACTTTCTGCCCCAGAGGCCCTGCTGACAGGAAGTAGGTGGGGCAAGTAGAAGTTGGTACTGGGTTAGGAAGATTATTCTTAGAGAGGAGGCCTGGAAGTCTCAGCCTGCAGAGGAAGTGGGTGGAGAATGGGAGATGGGTTAGGACAGTGTGTACGACAGACCAGACTTCACTTGAGGTCACACCTAGGGTTGATTATGCAGAGCCAGTCCTACACAAGTCCAGAAGATAAACTGACAAGGTGTTAGCCCAAGGAGATAAGGCTGGCTAGCCAGGAATATTGTAAGCCAAGGTTGAAGAAGAGTTCAAGAGTTGTGTTGTCTTTTGTTATTGTTGTTGGTTGCCATCGAGTTGGCTCCAACTCATAGCAACCTTTTGTATAACCGAATAAAATCTTGCCCAGTCCTGTGCCATCCTTACAATCGTGTGGTATGTTTCAGCCCATTGTTGCAGCTACTGTGTCAATCCATCTCATTGAGGGTTTCCTTCTTTTTTGCTGAGCCCTATCAATAAAGCAGGTGAGGAATAGAGAATCAACTAGTGTCCTGGGTCAGGGTCAACAAGTTGGGTTCTAGAAAGCCTATAGCCAAAACCAAACCCATTGCTGTTGAGTCGATTCTGACTCATAGTGACCCTATAGGACAGAGTAGAACTGCCCTATAGGGTTTCCAAGGAGTGCCTGGTGGATTTGAACTGCCACCGTTTTGGTTAGCAGCCAAACTCTTAACCACTGTGCCACCAGGGTTTCCTAGAAGGCCTATAATATGCAGCAATTAGGAGTTTGAAGAGCCTGGAAACTGATGAGTTTCTGGCTGAAATTTGGGAGCCATTGTCAGCAGGTATGGAACAAAATTCTTTAGACAATGAGAGCTACATAAGTACTCCTTGTCTAGGGTTGGCATGGAGGTAGAGTATGGTAGAACTGGACAGTTACTAATACCTTATTATTTTGTAAAGTAAATATTAGCAAACTCCTATTCATTCTGCATACGCTTAATAAAAGGGAACTGCTAGTCACAGTTAGCCCTGGTCACCCCTCTCCTGTGTGAAATGTGCCTTTTGGGAAATAAAATTACACTTTCATTCTTGTTTACTTTCTTCATAGTAGGTTTGAATCAACTTTCCAAAACCTTGCCCATCTACTAGGCTATTGACAGTAAGCAACAGTAAAAGAGAGAAAGCAGGCCAGGACATGGGGTCTTTTCACTAATTTCTTGCCCTCATTAGTCATTCTGAATCTTCTGTATTCATTTTTCATGGCTCATTTTTCACCATTTACATCTCGCTGAGTCCAAGTGTCTCTCCATTGAAATATGTTTGTGCCTTATTACCCTGTACTAAACAGAAGGCTAAAGGGCTAATTTGTTAGAGAAGTGGATGAAATACAATGTTAACTACAGATATTAATTCTCTTCTTCACTCCTTGTTAATAAAAGCAATATATAATTTTAGAGGGAGGAAAAGACCGTGAGCTATCCACTTTTCACCATATCACGCACACACTCAATTAGCCAGAGGGGTAAAGTGTATGTTAGTAGGCAGCCTGGGAGTTTGCTGGAGCAATTACTGGGCCTCTTCATCTATAAGTAATAGGTTAAATAACTTCCTCTTCTTCCTCACTTGACTGAAACAGCCAATCAAATTCAAAGAATACATAGCATCATTGACCTTTCCAAAAATAGACTGACAGACCAGTGTGTGTTTGTTTTTGGTTATTAAGAACTCTAGTCTTTTTACAGGTTTACCAAGCTTTTGGTTTTTTGGAGTGGGGAGGGGGAGTAGATTTTGGTAATAACCAAGGAGCTGTGGCCTGTGTACCATGTAAAAAAAAGCTGTGTGCTGTTTTTCTATATTAAACTGTCTTTTCTCTCTCTCTCTTTTTTTTTTTGGAAGGTTTAACTCTAAGGAAAGAAATCCTAGTATGCAACATAACTGCAGAAGTAAACAAGTTGCCAGATTTTGGAGATGAATTTGAATTTCATATTCTTTGGTCCTAATACCACATAATGATTGTTTTTACCCCAAAATACCATATGGCTAATGTGGACCCAATCTCCTCAACATTTGTTTGCTGCCTTACGCACACATTTTCATTTATATTTTCGTTTTTTATATATATGTAGTTCCAAGTGGGCTGCCAAGAGAGATGATATTTGAGGAAGCTGGAGCCCACTCAAGGAGGATGCGAAGTCGGCCTAGGTGTGACATGGTGATCTAAACCTCGGTGCGCGTGAAGAACAGCCTTTGGTTTGCGTCTTTAGTTGTCCAGGAACGACCATTGTTAATTTTGTTTAATAGCTCTTCTGTTGTGTTTAGGTGGATTTTTAATATTAAGGGAAGGAAAAAAATCAAGAACAGCTTTAGCCAAACTCTTCAGATTTGGCTCTATCAGGAGTTTCATCTCCCTTTTGTAGCCTCAACTAATCTTCTGTAGATTCTTGCCAGATATTTCTTAAGCCTTGAGACTTCGTATAAAGATGCTGGCAAGAAACTGCAGCGCATCAGCAGGAACAGGTTGCAAAACGAAGACAAAGCCTCTGGCAAGACACTGGAGGATTCATAAGGGCCAGGCCACAAAATGGAGATGAAGCCCCATGGTGAAAGATCACTGTGGTCGGAGTCTGGATGCAGAGATGGGATGTTCCTCCATTTGGGGAGTCATGTGGGGTGAGCCACTGGGCCCAGCTGACTCTTGGGAGCAACATGTCAAGGGCATCCTTTGCTGCGAAGAGGAAATTAAAGGCTTTTAGAACTGGGAGTGCCCAGAGGTCCCAGAACAATCTCTGGATTAATTCACACCTCCACTCTGATAAGGGGTGTGAGACCAGCTAGAAAAACGCTACTAGGTCAGATACTGAAAATAAATCCTAGAGAAAGATTTGATTAAGTACTACTTTATAGAGTAAAATTTATGACCAGGGTGTTACGTGCGTTCCTAATACTGGACTATTTTAGACTTGCTCAGTTAGCACTCCTCAACCTCGAACCCTCTCTTTCCCTCCTTATCACCTTCCTACCCCAACTCAGCTATCCCACACCTTCCCCTCTGGCCTATCCCCTCCTCCCTTCCTGCTCCTCTTTTCTGTCCCTTCCCTTTTCTTTTCTTTCCTCGCTTCCACCTTCCCTGGCCCTTCTCCTTACTCTTCCTCCTTTTTAAAATATAACTGCCCTCTCAATAGCATTATCAAGGACTGCTTCTATGCTCACAACGTTGAGTAAGATGTTCCTCCAAAGGGTGGAAACATCTAATGTAATTCCAGCATCTAGTTGCTTCAGAAACAGCTGCGTAAATGGAGTTTGTTAAAGCTGGACTTAGTAATGTTGCTCTAGTTTATGTGATGGGAACATTTTAATTGGGGTTTTTGTTAATTCAATACATGGAATTTATTTAACAAGTCCGTAACATATCTTTAAGTAAGCCAGAACTATTGAACCTATGAATACAAATAATCGGAAGAAATTCTCATCCTGTTTAAGCCTTAACCAAAAAAAGAAAAGAAAAAGAAAGAAAGAAGACTTAAGTATAGTAAAAATCTTCCACAGGTAATAGTGCAATATACAGCCTGCAGAGTATTGCCACAACACAAGTATATGCTTTGACTGGCTCAAACACAGAGAAAACTCCTCTCTTTTTTTTTCCCATAGTTGATTATGAGAAAGTACCAGCATGTCTTTCTACCTTAACGTCACCTGTGTCCTTCCCCACCTCCACAGAAAGAATATATTCTTTTTGATGAATCACTATGGGACACATCCTATCTCCTGTATAGGGTCAGTGATGTGCCAAAATTAACGCATACCAAAGTTAGGAAAGCCAAAATGAAGTGTCAGAGTGAGCTAAGGTGACAGATGGCATTTTGACCTTTCTAATAAATTCATTTAATTTTCTCCTTTTAAGTCTCAGTGAATATGTTCTACTCAGGCTGCTTTGTGTTTTAGGATCTGTGTTTCCCGTTTCAAAACATTTATGATTTCGTAAGAGAAGGACTCACTTTTAAAGGATGCTGAGAAATAATTTTGAGCTTTTTCAGTGGTTAAAACTCAATTGACAACTTCAGTATATTTCATTTGCTTTAAAGGCTTTTCACTTTAGATCCCTCATATATCACCTATTTTATCACATTTATCAGCGTGCAACAAACAAATCAGTAATTTTAGAAAGAGCCTCATACATGAATATTGACTAATTCCTGCAATTTTTTTTTTATTTGTGTGTATGTGTGACCTTGGGTGTGGAGAGTTGAGTTCATTGTACTCATTAGTTAATAGCACATTATCATCACCAACCTGTGCAAGACCCTGAGCCTATTATCTTTTTTTTTTTTTTAATACTTCTTCATCACCCATCTCTACTCTATACCCATTAATAATGTTCCTGGTTACTTATATACCCTTAAACATATACTAGCCAAAAGATTGGCAATTCGAGCCCACCCAGAGGCACTTTGGAAGACAGGCCTGGAGATCTGCTTCTGATTGGTCACAACCTTGAAAACCCTGTGGAGCAGTTCTACTCTGCACACATGGGGGCACCACGACTTGGAATTGACAGCAACTAACAACAAAACAACTATATATATAGATGGTGTTGTGTGGTAATTTTACGTAAGTGATGCTTTTAACTTGCATAATTTCCTAAGGCTCTCATTCTGTTTCTTACGTTCACTTGGTTTATAGTCCGAAGTTCTTTCCTTTTACGTCTAGGTTGTTGAACTTGATTGCCACATGCGGATCCACAGTGGGCATCTACCACATTTTTCTTTTTATTCCCTTTAGCTTGCTGTGGTGAATATCCATACAGCACTGCCAGACTGCCCTACTGGAAAGGCTGTGCCAGTTTAGTACAGCAGTGCTTGACAATGCTTGTTTTCCCACATCTATGCCAAGACTTAGTATTATCCGAATTTATAATTTTTGCTAAACCTTATGATATCTTGTTTTAATTTATATTTCTCTGATTACTGATTATTTACCTTTAGTCTTTTAAGTTTCTTATGTAAACTGCCTGTTTATATTATTTGCCCAGTTTTACATTTTGTTATCTTTTTATTGTTAATTTGCAGGAATTCCTTATATATTCTAGATATTAATCCCTTATATTGGTCTTTTCCCATTATCTTCTCCCTATAAGTTACCTACCTGTTAATTTTGTCTATAATGTCCATCTTTGAACAGAAATTATTAATATTTATGCTACTTAAATTTTAGTTACTTTCTGGGAAAAAAAATTTTTTTTTGTATTTGCACTGAACTAAAGGTTGGTTGGAAACCATGGTGGCGTAGCGGTGAAATGCTACGGCTGCTAACCAAAGGGTCAGCAGTTCAAATCCACCAGGCGCTCGTTGGAAACTCTATGGGGCAGTTCTACTCTGTCCTGTAGGGTTGCTATGAGTCAGAATCGACTCGACGGCACTGGATTTGGTTTTTTTTTTGAAAGGTTGATAGCAAAAGGTATGAAAATTATGATGTATAGGCCAAGATCTTAGAGATTTGAGAACCAGCCTGATCTCTGAAACAGAAGCAGTGTACCGAAGGCCTTTCCTAGAAACTTTCAGGGGAAGCGTAAGTGCAGTGGGCTCAGCAGTTGTCCACAGTGCGCGCCAGGGCTTGAGCCGTCTGTTGGGATTGTACTGGCTCTTCGGAGTATCTTTCTTCATCATTCTGAGAAGCAGGGTCATTTCAAATGCCTGAATAAATGCAGAGAGATCAGTCATTAAATTCTAACTCAGTCTGGATTTTCACTCAGTGGGAAATTGTTAAATATAAAGATCTTGTATTGCCATGTAACAATAGTAGCAGCCTAATTTATTTTACACTTACACAAGCCTTTACTGAGTGCTTACTATGTGTCAGGCATGTTCTGAGGAGCTGTACATCTGTTATTTCATTCAGTCTATGCAATAACCTAATGAGGTCATTATGACAGAGGTAATGTTGTACATTCACCAAATCCCATTTCGTATTCCTCCATTTTGAGCCCACAGAAAACTACACCTCCCAGCCCCGCTATAGTCAGCCTGGGCCACAGGACTACTTGCTGGTGACACACCAGCAGAGTTGGCACCCCTGATAAAAGCCTCTTTGAGATTCTCCAGTCACTCTTTTCTTCTGTCAACCTGGGTCACTGAGTCACTGAATTGAAGACAGCTCTCCAGGATGGTCGTTTGTGCCTGCAGCAGACTTTCCATGAGCAAAATATAAACCTTTGCTGTCACAAGATACAAACATTGTGAGGTTGATTTATTGCTGCAGCATGGCCTAACCTATTCCTAACTAACAAAGTAAGTGCCATTATTATCCTCCTACTTCATAGATAAGAAGCTTGGTGGCACAGTGGTTGAAGTGCTCAGCTGCCAACCAGAAGGTCAGTGGTTCGAACCCATCAACCGTTCCATGGGAGAAAGATATGACAGTCTGCTTCCATAAATATTTACAGCCTTGAAAACCACAAGGGGCAGTTCTACTCTGTCGTATAGGGCCACTATAAGTCGGAACCGACTTGACGGCAGTGGGTTTGGTTTTCGGTTACTTTATAGATGAAGCAGCCAAGGCACAGAGAGGTTAACTTGCCAAAGTTCCTCCCATAATAAGTCTGACACCACAGCCCCAGGGGAAAGGTCATCTTTTTATCCTCCAGAGGAGGCACCTTTTTATAATTGGCATGAAGATTCCTTAAATGCCAGCAGCAGCCCTTATTAAGTAGCAAAGCCAGGATTTGACTCTAGTCAGACCTGACGGCAAACCCTGTGTGATTACCTCTTTACCACTATTTGCTGCTATTACAACTACCCCTATTACTGCTACTACAGTGAAAAACCAAAAAAAAAAAAAAGAAACCCGTTGCCATCGAGTCAATTCTGACTCATAACAACCCTATAGGACAGAGTAGAACTGCCCTATAGAGTTTCCAAGGAGCGCCTGGCGGATTCGAACTGCCGACCTTTTGATTAGCAGCCACGAAGGGGTGGGGAAGTAGCCAACACTCCTTGAGTGCTTGCTATGTGTTGTTTCACAAATGGAACAAAGAGAGGGAATACATTTTTCCTGAGACGTACATTTTTCCTGAGAGAGAAAAAGGGAAGGGTTAAAGACCTGTCTGTGAGAGTGGGTTTGCTGTGCTGTGTTAGAAAGATACCCGAGGGCAGGTAGTTAGTTCCTCTTACTGCTCCCTAGAATTAATGCCCATCCAAACAGCCTGGTTGCAGAGAACAGACATAGGGTGGGACAGAGTGATCGCCGCTCAAGATGTTGTGTCTACAACCGGCCACTTATATTAATAGAACATTTCCTAACTGGGTGTTACTATTTTAAAAATACTAAATTTTTTAGCTTAGTTTATAAGTACTTTAGGATATTAGTTTTGAAACCTTTTTTTTTTTTGGTTTTTTTTTTAAGCAGAATCTCTTCCTGCCATTTTCCAGCCCAAATTTGCACAATGTAGAATTACAACCTGTCAGAGCCCTACATGTTCAGCCTCTCTCACATTCAGAGGGGCGCCCCTGAGGTATACCTTCTGGGCATATTCTTTCTGTACTGTATCTTTCCTTCAATTTCTGTTTCTTTTTTTTTTTCATTCTCTCACATATCTGCTTGCGTGGTCACCCTTCTCAGCCATTTTTCAGATCATTATGTAAGTTCCTAAACAGTTATATCCTCTAGATGTTTGCATAGGATTTGACAGACCTACCCAGGTGAGCAGGGGCTGTGGAGCTGACTGGTGGGGTGATGAAATAGCAGCCGCTAAGAAAGCACATCTGGCTGCGTCGATCCCGCCAATTTCTGATGAACTCATTGTAGATTTCATCCGTCTTTCTTTGTGCCTCAATACCCTTTCTCTTCATGGGAGACCTCCAGCATGGGTCAGGTGGTTCCAGTCACAACTCTGCCTTTACCAGCTCTGTGCTGTCAGGCAAGTCTTTTAATGTGTCTGGGCCTCAGTGTCAATGAGAGGTACAATGAGATGGCTAAATTAGGCCTGAGGACCCCTAACAAGTCATTTGTGATAATAAGTTTTGATAATTTGTGGCCAGCTCATTTGGTCCCAGTTGCTGTCACATCTCATTCTCACAGCTGAGAAATCCTTTACTGACTAAATGTGGGCAAGCAGGATATAGGTGTACATAGAAGGAAGTCAACAGCTCCCTCTCGCCTCCTAATTCTTCCTTAGAGTGGAGGTGGAAATTTGGGGTAATGATTTCCTTGTTTATTCTGAGGCAATGTTGTTTTCTATAGTAGCCGCATTGGGTGGAGAAGGTTATGATTACTTATTACTAATCGGCTAGGATTGGCGTCCCACAAATTACGGGTGGGGACTTTGCCAATAATAGAAACTTTGGACTTTAACCTGACCTTCAGGTTCCCTGTAAAAGGTGTGCCCTGGGGAAAAAGGGTTACCTTGATAAGGAACAGTAATAATTTTTAAGTTTCTAGACTCTGAGTTATAAGCATTGCCAAATGAGAGAGGGGAGGAAAATCCTGCTAGATTAGTAGAATATGATGTATACATTATAATTGTGTTGTTATTGTTGTAACATTACTCATTCATTCATTTATTTAGTATTCATCTACTGAACACCCATATGTCAGACACTTGTCAGGCAGTCACTGAGGGTTTTATATTATAAAAGTACTGAACACTTTTTTTTCCTCAGACATTTGCCATACAGTTAGGGTTTCTTATCATAAGTAGGTAGTGATTTTGTTGATCATGCTACATAATCCAGTCCTAAGGATTAGGTTATAGACATGGTTACATGATATGGAGATCCTACCATGATTTTCCTTTTGGGAAATAAAAGTTATTTTCTAAACTAACTAATCTTAAACTCTAGGGCTAGATAATCTGTGTTTTAGAAGTAATCGATACAGAGTGACATTTAAAAGAAAGCAAACATCTAGGTATAATTAGGTACCTTACTCACATACCCTTAACTGTTCTAATTGTTAACCCTGGGATTCTACTTCTATACTATCTACAAGAGGAACTCTCCTTTCTTTTCTTGCTCTTGCTTCCTTAAATGTAGAAATCCCTGGGTTTGGACGTGACTCCCTGGCTCTATGGCTTCCCATAACATCCTTCTATCTATCCAACACTCAGCCTCTTGGAAAAGATCAGCCTGCAGGGGAAGTAGGGGTAGAGGAGAGCCTCTCCTCCCTGGTTCTCTCTGTGCTTTCCTGTCTTTTGTTAATTTATAAGGTATCACGTACCTATTATGTACCCAGAATGAAGCCAAGTCCAGAAGCTACAAAGATAAATAATAAAAACATGTTCCCACTCTTGAGCTGCTCACAGTCTAGCGAAGGAGAACAACTTGTGAAGTATAAATTATGCTATTCCTTAAAAAAGTACTGTGTTCATTTAAAAAAAAAAAAACAGAAAACCACAAATACTGGAGAGGCTGCAGGGAGATTGGAACTCTCATACACTGCTGGTAAGAATGTAAAATGGCACAACCACTATGGAAAACAATATGGTGCTTCCTCACAAAGCTAGAAATAGAAATACTGTACGATCCAGCAATCCCACACCTAGGTATATAGCCTAGGGAAACAAGAGCAATCACATGAGTAGACCTATATGCACACCGATATTCATTGTAGCATTATTTACAATAGCAAAAAAATGGAAACAGCCTAATTGCCTGTCAACAGATGAATGGATAAACAAACTGTGGTACATACACACAATGGAATACCACGCAACGTTAAAGAATAATGACAGTTCCTCAAAACATCTCACAACTTGAATGAACCTGGAAGACATTATGCTGAGTGAAATAAGTCAATCACAAGAGGACAAATATTGTAGGAGACCACTGTTATAAAAAGTCAAGAAAAGGTTTTCACACAAACAGAAACATCCTTTGATGGTTACCAGGGATGGGAGCAAGGGGAGGGGAGGAAGGGGAGAAAGGAAAACTACTATCTAGTTGGTAGATGTGTACTAACTTTGGTGAAGGGAGAGATGATACACAATATGGTGGAAATCATCACAACATAATCAAGGTAAAGAAGACACTGAAATGTACGCAAGAGTAAAAGACAACAGTGGTAAATACTAATACATATACAATCCTGCAACAACAGTAATAACAAGGTATGAGTGGACATATAGGTAGACACATAAGCTGAACGGGTGGGAGGGCATATGGAGGTACACCCATGTACATATATATGTGTACATGCTGCAAATATATCCGTGTATAAATAGTGCCCATAGGGGACACAGTCATGAAAACTTCTTAGCCATAACCATATACTCCTGGGACTGAGAAACTGGGCTTGAGGGCTAGAAACCACAGTCTCAGGGGACAATCTAGGCCAATTGGCATATCATAATCCATGTAGGCAATGTTCTACATCCTACCTTGGTAAGTAGCAACTGAGATCTTAAAAGCTGGCGAGTGGCCATCTAAGATACAGCAATTGGTCTCTTCCCATTTGGAGCAAAAAAGAGTGAAGAAAACTAAAGACTCTAGGAAACAGTTAATCTAAAGGACTGATGGACCACGTGAGCCACGGCTCACTAGCCTAAGATCAGAAGAACTAGATGGCGCCCGGCTATCACTACTGACCGCTCTGACCAGGACCACGGTAGTAAGTCATGGACAGAGTGGGAGAGACATATAGAATAAAATCTGAGCTGATAAATAAGACTGGACTTACTGGTCTGATAGCAACTGGTGGAACCCCTGACTGTGGCCCTTAGACACCCTTCAAACTTGGAACTAAAATCACTCCCGAAGATCACATTATAGCCATACAATAGACAGGCCTATAAAATGAACAGTAACACTAGTGAGGAATGTACACCTCAGAGCAATCAACTATATAAGACCTAAAGGGCCGCATTTACCCAAAAGCAAAGTTCAGAAGGACTGCAGGGACAGGAAAGCTCGGCATATGGACACAGGGGACCCAGGAAGGAATGGGAGAAAGTGCTGACACATTCAGGGGTTTGCAACCAATGTCACAAAACAAGCTGTGTATAAATCATTGAACAGGAAACGAATTTGATCTGTAAACTTTCACCTAAACAACAATAAAATGTTCAAAAAAAAAAAAAGTACTGTGTTCAGATATGAACAAAGTGTCCTAGAAGAACAAAATCAAACCTGTTGCCGTCGAATCTATTCCATAGCTTTGGAAACCCTATGGGGCAGTTCTACTCTGTCTTATAGGGTCACCGTGAGTCATAATCAACTCGACTCAACGGCAAAGGGACAGCGTGAATCTTTAGGGAAGCAGATTGCCACATCTTTCTCCTTTAGAGGGGCTGGTGAGTTTGAACCACTGATCTTTTAGTTAGCAGCTGAGCACTTAACTGCTGTGCCACCAGGACTCCTTGGAAGAACAGAAGAGAGTACTAATAACTTCCTGAGGGGCTAGAGGTGAGGTATGGTGATGGTTGAGCTAGATATTGAAGAAGCCCTTGGAATTTGCCAGGTGGTAAAAGGTGATAGCAAGAGATAGTATTCCACCTTCATAGCTCAAAAAAGAGAAAGATGCCATAAACATGTACTCTAGTGACTTTTTTTTTCAATGAAAAAAGAATCATTTCCTGTGTTTCCCATTAAGAGAGAGAGTTTTGAAATGCAAGAGAAAGAGAAAGTAAGGGCAAGTAAACCTCCCAAGTACCAACAGGAGCTCCTGGGTGAGGTGTTCGATGAAGCTGAAGTACAGTAGCAAAGCTTAGTTATTAAAATACTTTTTGACCAGTCCCTTAGAAATGAGAACTCTAAATAATAACAATAAAGTACTTCCTCAGAGCAGATTTCTTGAAATGATTGTATTTCTTCTAAACAAAACATTTTGAACTTTTAACAGAGATTTTGGAACGTAAATATAAAGTGATTTTATCTCCATGTTTACTTTTAATTGCTTGTACAAATGAAGGACAGTGGTAAAGACAATTCAAATACTTTGAATCTGGTTTCGGAATGAGTCTATATGATTTGGGTCTCCAAATTTATCATGGTACTTTTCTTGGACTGATACTGAAATGAGTTTGCATTCTCTGAGCAACTGGTTGTCGAAAGAGAAATAAACCTTTAGGAGGGACACAGAATTTCATCCTAATGCCATCTGAATTTCTGGTTGGTCATTGAAAATAAAAGGAGTCAGGCTGGTTTTGGAAACTCCAAGAGATCAACTGTTGTCTTTATGTCAAGTTAGGTTGGGATTTAAAACTAATTTTTTATTTAAAAAGTTTTCAAACATGGAGAAAACAGTATAATGGACCTCAGATAGCCATCCCCCATATTTAATAACATTTTGCCATAATTTATCTGTCCTTCCTTTCTTCTTCCTTCATTTTTTTTTTTTTTTGAAGAGGGCTTATAGTATACTAGAACCTGTCATAGACAATGTCATTTCACTTTATGTAATTCCATATGTATCTTTAAAAAAATAAAGAAAAAAATTTATAATGACACCATTATTACAATTACCAATAATTCTTTAATGTCATCTAAGTTCAGCCCACATTCAGATTTCCTCATTTATCTCAAATCTGTCTTTTTATAGTTGGTTTGTTCAAGTCAGGATCCAAACAAGGTCCACAGCCTTTGGTTGTTATTTTTCGTGACTCTTAATTTAGAAGAGTCCTCACTACCTTGATTTTTTTTCGCATAAATTGACTTGTTGAAGAAACCAGGTCAGTTGTCCTATGGAACATCCGATATTCTGGAAGTTTCTGCATTCTTCCTCATAGTGATACTTGACTTATTCCTCTATCCTCTGTATTTCCTATAAATTGGAATAGCTTAAGATTTTTAAAAAGCAGTTTGCCTGTGTTTTTAGAAAATGTAAGAAGTCCACAAATTTCATTTCATCCTTGTGATTTCTTTATGTTCATTCATTCATTCATTCATCCTTCCATCCATTCATTCGTACAACAAGCATTTGAGTGCCTTTTTGTGTCAGGAGGAAAACCTGGTGGCGTAGTGGTTAAGAGCTACAGCTGCTAACCAAAAGGTTGGCAGTTCGAATCTACCAGGTGCTCCTTGGAAACTCTATGGGGGCAGTTCTACTCTGCCCTGTAGGGTCGCTCTGAGTCCGAATCTGCTTGACAGCAACAGGTTTGGTTTGGTTTATGTGTCAGGCACCCTTCTAGATGCTGGATTTGTTGGGTTGTGCTTTGTTTTCCTAGCACATCTTCTGTTCTAGTAAAACTGAACATTTATTTTTTAATTTATTTTTTTGTGTAGGTAATACTTTCTCATGGTTCAAGACTTTAAAACTTATGAGAGATTCAGTGAAGTCTCCCTTTCACCCCGATCCCATCAGACCAAATTCCAGATAATTACATTTTTAGTTTCTTGTGTCCTTGGGAAATTTCTTTATGCATTTGCAAGCTAATATGAGCATGTGTTCTAAAATTATCGTATTTCTAGTTCATCTTTAGCATCTCTGTTAAAAGTGGTTTGCAAGGCCAGGGTCAATTGATAAGTACACGCTCTTTTTATCCTTGAAACTGACTAAGCCATCCTTATCACTTTTAACTTGAGCTGCAGCCCAAGAGGCCTTCCAAAAGGTGCTAGGTAATTACTAAAGCTTTTGTATGAAGATGTCTGGGAACCTAGGAAGAAACTGAACACCTTAAAAGAAGCTACTAAGCACTTGGTGGATGCTGTGTTGAAGCTTTTCTTGATCCACAGAGGTAGTTAGCGTGACGAATAGAGGTATTTACCTGCCTTTTCTGAGATATATGGAGCCCTGGCGGCGAAGCGGTTAAGAGCTTGGCTGCTAACCAGAAGGTTAGCAGTTTGAATCCACTAGCTGCTCCTGGAAACCCTGTGGGGTAGTTCTACTCTGTCCTGTAGGGTTGCTATGAGTTGGAATCAACTCCATGGTAACAGGTTTGGTTTTGGGTTTTTTTCTGAGATACACAAGCAGATTGTCAAAAAAGAAAATTAAGTTAGTTTCAGTAATTTGATATATTAGCATCACAGAGCATTTAATGAGACCAAGTCTAAAAAGCTGTACATGTTGAGAAGTATGTTAGTAAGGAATATAGCTAATTTTTCGCCAAGTCGTGCCTCATCAACTTCTACTGTTTATTTAAATTTTATTTTCCTGAAATATATTTATATCCCATCTCTGTCCTTAAAAAAGAATTTGAAGTGACTTAAATAATGTGCATATTATAGAGTCAAAAAATAGGAATAGACAAGGGATATCAGAATTAAAATGCATTTTTCATTTATTTGTATTTCTCATGTAAGCACTTTTATAAAGTTCCTCATTCCTCCCTTCTGTCCTTCTTTCCTTCTTTTCCTCCTCCTTTCTTCCCTCCCACCCTTCTTCACTTCTTTCTTTTCTTCTTGTCTTCTTTCTTTTCTACATCGGAACCCATGTTTGGTTCTACCATTGATTGCTTGACTATAGGCATTTTCCTTTATCTGTGAAGAGAAACAGGGAAGATAGATTTACTCATTCTCTTTATACTTAAAGTAAATATTTACTTTTATTATTTTTTTCCAAAAATACTCTGGAAATGGATAATATCTACTCCCAGATCTTTAACTTATTGTAAAGAAAATTCTTTCTATTTTATAATAATTATACACTCACAGGAAGTTGGCAAATAGTAAAAAGAGTCCCATGCATCTTTCATCCAGCTTCCCCCAATGGTGACATCTTACAAACATGTAGTACAATATCAAAATCAGGAAATTAACACTGGTACATTACTGTTCACTAGACTGCAGACCTTATTCAGTTTTTGCCATCTTTTTAACCTGCATTCATTTTTGTATATGTGTGTGTTCTATGCAATTTTATCCCATGTATAGATTCATGTAACCACCGTCAGGATTATGATACAGAACTGCTCTATCACTGCAAGAGAACTCCTTCGTGCTCCCTCTTTATGTTTGTACTATACCTAGATGTTTTACTTATTTATTTATTGGGGACGGGGGAGAACAAGTATAAATGGTATTGTGTTTTTAATTTCGGTTTCTGTACGTTCGTTGCTAGCATATGGGAATGTGATTGATTTTTGTGTGTTGCTCGTATATCCTGCAACCTTGTTGAACTCATGTACTAGTTCTGTGAGCTTTCTTGTACATTCCTTGGGATTTCTACATAGACAGTCATGTCATTTGCAAATACCAAACCAAACCAGTTGCCATTGGGCTGATTCTGACTCACGGTGACCCCATATGCTTCACAGTGCAAGTGTGCTTCATAGGGTTTTCCATGGCTGAGTTTTTGGAAGTAGATTGCCCAGCCTTTCTCCCAAGGCATTTCTGTGTAGACTGAAACCTCCAACTTTTCAGAGAGCAGCCAAGCACTTTAATCATTTGCACCACCTAGGGACTACCGTCTACAAATAGGGACAGTTTTATTTTTCCTTTTCCAGTCTGTATGCCTTCTATTTTCTTGCCTTATTGCATTGCCTAGGACTTCCAGTACTATGTCAAATAAGAATGGTGAGAGCAAACATCTTTGCCTTGTTCTCAATCGCAGGGGCAAAGCATTCATTCATTTTCCATCAAGTATGATGTTTGCTGTAGGTTTTTTGTAGGTACTCTTTATCAGGTTAAGAAAGTTCTCCTCTATTCCTTGTTTGCTGGGAGTTTTTATCGTGAATGGGTGTAATTTGCTTTTAATTCTTCTGTTTGAGGTAATGACTAACACTAACTTTGATTTTAGTTTTAAGAAGACTCTCTTGAGAATAGGGATGCTCTTTGCTGACTAATATAATAAGCGCACTTCTGTATCTCAATGACGGAGTTTGTATTGCTTTCTTGAAATTAGTGTGCCTTGATCTCCCAGTTTTTATTGGCACTAAAACCTAAGCCCAAAGATTTTCCCCTTAAAAGAGGATTTAAAAAGCCTATTTTAATTATTTCTTAATTTCTGAATAACTATTTTAAATAAAATTCCTCTTTCTGTAATTGTGTCGTTTTACGTGACGTTAACATAACCGGATTTGAAAATTTAAAGGACAATAATCCTAAATACAGCAGTGATTTATTTCATTTATCTGGGATTGTTTTATGTTTCCTTTCCCGTTCTGGTTGTTCAGCTCATTTGGATTAGGCTGCTTTTGAGACTGGCTCCCAGAAGTAGGTAGGGTAATGTTTGTAATCTCTTTCTTTTTTAATTCTTCCAGCCCACAAATAGTTATTGAGTACCTACTGTGTACCATACATTGTTCTCATCACTGCATTTGTGAATGCATTTTCTTTTAGAAATAATGTCGTATGTGGAGGTTAGACTCTAGGCCAACCCCACAAAAGCCAGTCATTGGGGATACAACAGGCAACCAGATAGACACATTTCTCTACTCTCTTAGACCATTCTTGCTTGCTTCAGGGCAGCATTTGGCAAGTGAAATCTATCATCCAACTGCTGCCTTCCTCAAGCACTCATTGTAGGCTCCGTATTGCCAGTGCTAAAATATGGTAACCTAAAGAAGAAGAAAATTCCAGAAAGCAATTTGGGGTATGAATCCATGTTATCGTTAATTTTAAGTTGATTAGATCCTTGTTGACAGTCTGGCCTTTGCACTTCTTTCCCTCGCTAGCATTGTTGTAATAACTGTTGATTGTCCACTGCCTTCCACAGGGGTGGGTGGAAGCAGGGTGGGCTGCTATAGAGCCCAGTGGTGAGGAGTGTGCCCTTTGGGGTTACAAAAAAACCAAATCCAGTGCTATCGAGTCGATTCCGACTCATAGCGACCCTATAGGATAGAGTAGAACTGCCCCATAGAGTTTCCAAGGAGCGCCTGGTGGATTCGAACTGCTGACCCTTTGGTTAGCAGCCGTAGCACTTAACCACTATGCTGGGTTAGACAGACTTTATTCTAGTGTGACCTTTAGCACTTAATTAGCTATGTGACCTTAGGCAAACTACTTAACTTGTTTAAGCCTCAGTTTCCTCTTCTGTAAAATGGGACTTGAAATTATGCTGTGTTTTTGTGAGGATTAAATGCTTAACGTCTAATAGGCATTTAGTAAGTGTTAGCTGTTTTTACTACATTCATATATTTAACAATAATTTATTAAACTCTCTTACATTCAAAGCACTGTGTTGGGCGTTTGGAATGGCACAGTTATACAAAGTACCTATTCAATCTTTGAAGAATGTGCCATTTAACTTCAAACATCTCTTATGTTTGAATAAATGAATGAAAATGTCCTTTTCTATCACCCAGCCAAGACCAGTCTTCAGCTCTTGCCCTCCCCCTCTTTCTGTTCGTCCCTTCTCTCTCCCTTCCACCTTTGCCTCTCTCCTTCCTACCTCGCTGTTTTTGGCATCCATCAAGCCATTCTGGGTAAACCCCTGCACTGCTTTCTACTCTCATGGGAATTTCCTCATTGCCTTTCTCCCTCCTTTCTCTTCTCAGTTTTTCATAGCTCCTCTAATGATATTTTAGGCAATCGTTCTCTTCAGTGTCCTCCCTTTTCTCAGGAAACTTCAGAACAGCCTCTCCTCATGGTTTACTCTCCTACTTCTGAGCCACAAATGACCAGGATCATGATTAAGCCATCTGAGAGACACTTGAATGCAAAATAAATGCAAAAATTAGTAATATTAACCTCTAAAAACCTTGATGGTGCCCAGAATTCCTTAATAGAATCTCCACTATATTTTTCACCTTTATAGAGATAAATTAAAAACTCCAACTTAATTTTTGTTTAATTGCTACATTTCAAAAGAATTCATATGTATTATTTTGTCAACACAAATTTACAGTATTTCTGCCACTTTATGAATTTTTTAAAAAGCTTTTGTGGGTTGGCCTAAGAATTTAACCTCCACATACAGCATCATTTCTAAAGGAAAATGCATTCACCATGACTCTCAAGAACAGGCCAATTTGTGGATGAGTTGAGCACTCCGTATGTTGAGTTCCCATGGAGGATTGCAGTCATTGCAGGTATTTTAGAGAAACCAAACTAGCCTGTAAGTACTGTATCAGCTTCATCCTCCTTGGAAGGAAAACCATCAAATTAGAGTTGCTATGACAACCCTGTTTTCTTGCAATACAACAGACCTGTGAATCTCAAGTTAAAATTGATGGAGCACATGTACATGTTAATGACAGAAACCATCATCCCAGATCCATTTCCCCCTTAGCTTCTTTTCTAATTTAATTACCTAACAAGCACTTGTTAAACACTGTTGTGTGGAACGCTTACGTTAGCCCATGAAATAGCCACCATAAAAAGAAAAAACAATGTAAACTCCTCTCATGGAGTTAGAATAAAATCCACTTTACCATCACCTTTCTAGTCTGGCCTCTGCCAACACCTCTGGCCCCTTCTCCTCCCACCCTCCCCTGGTGCCCTCCATTGTGGGCACATTGGCCTCTTTCTGTGTTTCAAACACACCCAGCTCCTTACCATCTCAGGACTTTTATACTTGCTATTCCTAATGCCAGAAAGACTCCTTTCCCCCAGGTGTCTACATGACTCATCCGCTTTGTTGGGTCTTGTTTTAAGTTTTCTTCCTCAGAAAGGCTTTCCCTGACTGCCCTAAAGATGCCTCCCACCACCTCCTCACACACACAACCAAGCTCTTTGACATTAGGAATTTTCTTCCTCCCCAGCACTTATCTCTTAAATTATTTTATTGTCATTTTATTATTCTGTCCTTTGTCTCTTATTAGAATGTAAATGCTACAAAAGTAATGACTTTAGAGGGAGCCAACATGGCGCTATAGACAGAAGCACCATGCTATCTCTCCACAACACGGACCCAAAAAAACTAAGTAAAACAGAGACAAATATCAGTCCTAGAACCCTAAGCATCAAATGAAAGGATAAAGCAGCCAGATATCAACCTAGGTAATGAAGTCTCAAGGATAAAACAAAACTAAAAGATTTACAACAGGGAACCAGAAAAGTTAATCTGCAAATGACAACAACGTCAGAACAATAAAAGAGGGAATAAACAGTATAGGTATAGAACTTTCAAATGCAGAGGAAGGCAAGGAGATACCAAATAATAAAAGACTTGTTCAGACTTAGGAAGATAAGGGTAAATTTCAAGTTAACCACAAAGAAACTTAACAAAACTACTCATCAAAATAAAGAAGAAAAGCGTAAAGTCTCACTAAACACAAAATCTACGAAAACAAAGGAAACAACAAAAATATCCACCAACAAAGAGAATTCAGCACAGGAGAGTAAGAGGAACAAAGAAAACGCCAGCACCATGAAAAAAAAAAAAAAAGCACTACGAAATGACAACAATAAACTCACACCTACCAATAATTACACTGAATGTAAATGGCCTAAATGCACCCATAAAGAGACAGTGAGTGACAAAATGGATTAAAAAAAAAAAAAAAAACAGGAGCCATCAGTATGCTGTCCACAAGAGAGACCTTAAAAACAAAGGCATAAATTTATTAAAAATCAGAAGGTGGAAAAAAATATAGCTACCAAAAAAGAGCAGGAATGGGAACTCTAATCTTAGATAAAATAGACTTTAAAACAAAATCCACCATAAAAGACAAAGAAGGGCATTATATACTGATTAAAGGGGCAATTCATCAATGACAGGGCTCCAAAATACATAAAACATTAACAGTGCTGAAAAGAGAAATTGACAGTTCCACAATAATAGTAGGAGACTTCAACACACTACTGTCAGTAAAGGACAGAATATCTGGAAAGAAACTCAACAAAGATACAGAAGATCTAAAGGCCACAATCAACAAACTTGACCTCATAGACATATATAGAACACTCCACCCAACAGCTGCAAAGTACACATTCTTTTCCAATGCACGTGGAACGTTCTCCAGAATAGACCACATCTTAGGCCACAAAGCAACCCTCAACAAAATCCAAAATATTGAGATCATACAAAGTATCTTGTCTCATCACAACACCATCCAAGTAAAAATTAACAACAGGAACAGCAAGGAAAAAAAGCCAAACACATGGAAACTGAATAACATCCTGCTTAAAAACCACTGGGTAATAGAAGAAGTCAAAGATGAAATAAAAAATCCCCTAGAATCAAGAATGAAAACGCATGATACCAAAACCTTTGGGACACAGCAAAGGCAGTGCTCAGAGGTCAATTTATAGCAACATTTGCACACATCAAAAAAGAAGAAAGGGACAAAAGCAAAACATTAGCTATACAACCTGAACAAATAGAGAACAGCAAAAGAAGCCCACAGCCACCAGAAGAAAGGAAGTAATCAGAGCAGGAATAAATGAAATAGAGAACATAAAAACAATAGAGTCAACAAAACCAAAAGTTGGTTCTTTGAAAAAATGAACAAAATTGACAAACCATTGGCCAAATTGACAAGAGAAAAACAGAAGAGGATATAAAAAACCCAAATAAGAAATGAAATGGGGGACATTATAACAGACCTAACTGAAATAAAAAGGATCATTACAGAGGGCTATGAAAAACTATACTCTAACAAATTTGAAAACCTAGAGGAAATGGACAAACATCTGGAAACACACTACCTACTCAAACTAACACAAACTGAAGTTGAAAATCTGAACAGACCTATAAAAAGAGAAGAGATTAAAAAGATAATAATGATAATAAAAAATAAAATCCCTGACCAAGCTGGCTTCACTGGAGCATTCTACCAGACATTTAGAGAAGAGCTTACACCAGTACTACATAATCTATTTCAGAACATAGAAAAGGAAGCGATACTTCCAAATTCATCCTATGAAGCTAGCATAACCCTGATACCAAAACCAGGCAAAGACACCACCAAAAAAAAAAAATTTACAGACCATTATCTCTCATGAATATAGATGCAAAAATTCTCAAAAAAATTTTAGCCAGTAGAATTCAGCATCCTATCAAAGAAAATAATAAACCACGACCAACTGGGATTCATACCAGGTATGCAAGAATAGTTCAACATAAAAAATCACTCAACGTAACCCACCACATAAGTAAAAGAATCACATGATCATCTCAATCAATGCAGAAAGGCATTCGACAAAGTCCAACACCCATTCCTGATAAAAACTCAACAGCAAGCATCATTCTTAATGGAGAGAGGCTGAAAACATTCCCCTTGAAAACAGGAACAAACTAAGGATGCCCTTTATCACCATATCTGTTTAACATTGTGCTGGAAGTCCTAGCTAGAGCAATAAGACAAGAAAAGGAAATAAAGGGCATCCAAATTGGTAATGAAGAAGTAAAACTGTCCCTATTTCTGAATGATATTATACTATATGTAGGAAACCTGGAAGACTCCAGAAGAAAACTCCTGGAACTAATAGAAGGATTCAGGAGACTAGCGGGATATAAGATAAAAATACAAAAATCATCTGGATTCCTATACACCAATAAAGAAAACGATGAAAAGGAAATCAGGAAAATTATACTATTTACGGTAGCCCTAAATAATAAAATATTTAGGAATAAATCTAACCAGGGATGTAAAAGACCTACACAAAGAAAACTACAAAACACTACTGCAAGGAACTAGAAGAGAACTACATAAATGGAAAAAACATACCCTGCTCAGAGATAGGTAGACTCAACATTATGAAAATGTCAATTCTACCCAAAATAGCCTACAAATACAATGCAATCCTGATCCAAATACCAACAGCAGTTTTTAAAGAGATGGAAAAACAAATCATTAACTCTATATGGGAAGGGAAGAGGCCCCAAATAAGTAAAACACTACTGAAGAAGAATAAAGTAGGAGAACTGGCAGTACCTGACCTCAGAACCCACTATACAGCTACAGTAATCAAAACAGCCTGGTACTGGTACAATGACAGATACATTGACCAGTGGGACAGAATTGAGAACCCAGATGTAAATCCATCTACCTGTAGTCACCCAAAGTTCAACAAGGGCCCAAAGTCCATCAAATGTGGGAAAGACAGTCATTTTAACAAATGGCCCTGGCAAAACTGGATGTCCATCTGCAAAAAAATGAAACAGGACCCATACCTCACACCATACACAAAAACTAATTCAAAATGGATCAAAGACCTAAATATAAAGCTAAAAAATATAAAGTTCATAGAAAAAAAAATAAGATCAACACTAGAGACCCTAACACATGGCATTAACAGGATACAAACCATAACCAACAACACACAAACTCCAGAAGATAAACTAGATTACTGGGATCTTCTAAAAATTAAACACATATGCTCATCAAAAGATTTCACCAAAAGGGTAAAAAGAACCTACAGACTGGGAAAAAAATTTGGCTACAGCAAATCAAACAAAGGTCTAATCTCTAAAATCTACAGAAAAATCCAACACCTCAACAACAAAAAGACAAATAATATTCCAGTTAAAAAATGGGCAAAGGATATGGACAGAGTTCACTAAAGAAGACGTTCAAGCACCTAACAGACACATGAGGAAATGGTCGTGATCACTAGCCAATTAGAGAAATGCAAATCAAAACCACAGTGAGTTACCATCTCACCTGACATTACTGGCACAAATCAAAAAAACAGAAAATAACAAATGTTGGAGAGGCTACGAGGAGCTTGGGTCTCTTAGGCACTGCTGGTGGGAATGTAAAATGATATAACCATTTTGGAAAACAATATGGCACTTCCTTAGAAAGCTAGAAATAGAAATACCGTATGATCCTGCAGTCCCACTCCTAGGAATACATCCTAGAGAAATAAGAGCCATCACACGAATAGACATATGCACACCCATGTTCATTGCACCATTGTTCACAATAGCAAAAGGATGGAAACAACCTGGATGCCCATCAGCAGATGAATGGATAAACAAACTATGGTACATACATACAATGGAATACTATGCAAGGGTAGAGAACAATGATGAATCTGTGAAACATCACAATATGGATGAATCTGGAGGGCATTATGCTGAGTGAAATAAGTCAATCACAAAAGGACAAATATTGAATGAGATCACTGCTGTAAAAACTCATGAAAAGGTTTACACACAAAAAGAAACAACCTGTGATGGTTACGAGGGGGCGGAGGGGTGGGGATGAAAAAACACTAAACGGACAGTAGATAAGTTGTAACTTTGGTAAAGGGTAAGACAGTATGCAATACTGGGGAAGCCAGCACATCTTGTCCAAGGCAAGGTCATGGAGCCCCATAGACACATCCAAACTCCCTGAGGGTCCGAATTACTGGACTGAGGGCTACGGGGACCATGGTCTCAGGGAACATCTAGCTCAATTGATACAACAGTTTACAAAGAAAATGTTGTACGTTTTACTTCAGTGAGTAGTGTCTGGGGTCTTAAAAGTTTGAGTGGCCGTCTAAGATACTCGACAGGTCTCAAAAAAAACCAGACACAAGGGAAAGATTAGCCCAAAGGACTAATGAACCACAGGTACTATAGCCTCCACTAGACTGAGTCTAACACAACTAGATGATGCCCAGCTACCACCACTGACTGCTCTGACAAGGATCATAAGAGAAGGTCCCAGACAGAGCTGGAGAAAAATGTAGAAAAAAATTCTAACACACAAAAAAAGACCAGACTTACTGGTCTGACAGAGATTGGAAAAACCCCAAGAGTATGGCACCCAAACACCCTTTTAGCTCAGCAGTGAACTCATTCCTGAGGTTCACCCTTCAGTCAAAGATAGACAGAGCCATAAAACAAAAGGAGACTAAATGGGCACACCAGTCCGGGGGCAAGGCCAAGGAGGCAGGAGGGGACAGGAAAGCTGGTAATAGGAAACCCAAGGTTGAGAAGGGGAGAGTGTTGACATTTCATGGGGTTGGCAACCAATGTCCCAAAATAATATGTGTACTAATTATTTAATCAGAAGCTAGTTTGTTCTGTAAACCATCTAAAGTACAATTAAAAATATATGTGTATATATATATAAAACTGTGCGAAAAATAACTGACTACCTGAAAAGAAATGGCTATTTAAAAAAAAAAAAAAAAAGTAATGACCTTATTTATCTTGTTCTCTGCCATATCTATTAGTATTAGTTGAATGAATGAGTAGTAGAATTGGTTGTCAGGAAAGACTTCATAAATTGGCACTGATTTAATTGTTTAGGAAAGATGATGGATATGGTTGGGTAGAGGGTATTTAATGTGCAAGAAATGATCTATACTAACAAATGACGTGTGGAGGTCAATAATATATTTGTTCAGTAAGAGCATCCTGCTGAACTGTAGAAGAGGGACCACTTGGAGACTGAGGATGAAGGCAGCAGGGGAGGTGGAATTCCAAACATTAAGGAAGTAATTCATGTTTGACCCAGAGAGATACAGGGAATCATTGTAGATTTGAGAAAATAAACAGTGTACCTAAATCAGAAAAAGTAGAAATCTAACATACTTAAGCAATTCTCCATTTGGAGAAACAGGTCTAAAGTTTTAGAGTCTCAGGATGGATGGAAGGGAGAAGCAGGGAGAGCCAATTAGACTAGTGACCTAGATTTTAAAAAGAAGCTTGATTTTCTTTCTTAGAAACAACCAAGTACAGAAGTATTAGAGCTCAATGACAGCAGTAAATAATATTAAACACGATGTGTGAGTTACTTGCCAAATATCTTACAAGATTATTTAACTTTCACAGTAGCTGTATGAGCTTTATTGTTATTATTCTATTTCACAGATGAGCAAACTGAGGCTTAGGAAAGTTTTAAAAAACTTGCCCCAAGGTCCTTATATTCAGTGGTCAATATGGTTCAAACCCATGTAGCCAGTCCAATTCCAGAGCAAGGGTGCTCAACCACCTCATTTTCCTGGTTCTTTCACACTTGGAGCTAATTTTTAAAAGTTTTTAATTCATGTGACATTATGTATCTCTATTGTTTATACTTTCATGTGGGATGCTGACTTTCCTACTAAAAGTAAATTGATTAATGTTCAGTCTATGGATATTTATTGCTTGCTACTGTGTATTAAGAGTTCCTGAGTGGTGTAAACAGCTAACACACTCTGCTGCTAACCAAAAGGCTGGTGGTTTGAGTCTACCCAGAGGCACCTCAGAAGAGAGTCCTGGTGATCTACTTCTAAATAATCAGGCATTGAGACCCCTATGGGTCACAGTTCTGCCCTGGCACACACGGGGTTGCCATGAGTTGGAACTGACTCAGTGGTATACATATTTTTTCCTGAGCCGTTTGAGAATAAGTTGGGGATATGGTGCTACTTTCTCTCTAAATAGCTCAGAATATACTTCCTAAGAACATGGATATTCTCTTACATATAACCACAGTACAGTTATCAAAATCAGGAAATGTATTGTTGACACAATCCTATTATCTAATCCACAGTTCATATTCTAATTAGTCAATTGTTCCAGTAATATCCCTTTTAGCTCTTCTTTACCTGCCTTAAGGTCCAATCCAGAATCACACAGTGCCCTTAGTTGTCATGTCTCTTTATTTTTCTTTCATCAACAACAGTTCTTCAGCCTTAATCTTTCTTGACCTTGACATCTTTGCAGAGTACAGGCCAGTTATTTTGTTCCTCAGTTTGGGTTCATTTGATGCTGCCTCACAGTTAGGTTCAGGTTATGCTTTTTTGGCAGCGATGTTTCTTCATTTTAAAGTTACTAATTTTCTCCTTGTAATTAATAAGAAATTTGTGGGAGATACTTTAAGACTACATAATTATCATCAAACTTTTATCACTAGTTTTAACACCCATTAATTATTTTCTAACTCCATCTCTTCTACATTTATTAGTTGGCTTTCTACTGTAGAGTTTTCTTCATTTATTTATCTTGAATACTGTATTAGATTTCTGTTGCTGCAGTAACAAATTACTATAAATTTAGCATCTTTTTTTTTTACTGTATTTTAAGTGAAAGTTTACAATTCAAGTGACTCTCATGTAAAAAACTTATACACACACCTTGCTACATATAAATTTAGCATCTTAAAACAATATAAATTTGTTGTCCTACAGTTCTATAGAAGTCCAGTATGCGCTAAAATTAAGGTGTTCAGCAAGGCCATGTTCCTTTCTGGAGACTCTCATGGAGAATGCATTTATTTGTTCATTCAGGTTGTTGGCAGAATTCAGTTCCTTGTTGCCTTAGACTGGGTTCTCTAGAGAAGCAAAACCAATAAAGCGTATAAATACATATAGAGAGAGATTTATATTGAGGAAATGGTTCATGAAGTTGTAGAGGCTAGAATGTCCAAGTCTGTGGGTCAGGCCACAGGCTTCTCCTAATTCACATAGCCACAGGGGATGACGAACCAAAGATTGGCAGGTCAGTCAGCAGGGCTCTGGCTCACAGGCTGCAAAGACTGATGAATCCCAAGACCAGCAGGCAAGACGGCAGGTAAGCTGCTAGCTCAAGTCCCAAGAACCAGAGGTCAGATGAACAGGAGCCAGCTGCAGGATCCAGAGCAAGCATAAGTCTCTGAGACTTGCCAGAAAAAAAAAAAGCCAGAAGGTCCACCAATATTATAGGATTCGGGCCATACCCCCAAGGTAACTCCCTTTCAACTGATTGGCTGCTCACAGCAGATCCCATCATGGAGATGATCACATTCTATCGTATCTCATGATGCAGGTGATCACATCATTATATGACTGCCAAACTACATCATAACTGCCAAACCACTAAAAATCATGGCCCAGCCAAGGTGACAACAGCCTTAACCACCACACTTGTAGTTGTACGACTGAAGTCTGTGTCCTCACTGGCAATCAGGTGAGGGCCATTCCCAGCTTTTAGAGGCTGCCCACACACTTTAGTTCATGGCCCCCTTCCTCCATCTTTAAAAGCAGCAATGACAGGCCTAGTTTCTCTCACACTTTGATTTTTTCCTGCCTCTTTCATCATCACATCTCTCTGACCCACTCTTCCATTTTTCTCTTCTACTTTTAAGGACTCATATGATTAGATTGACCTTACCTGGATAATTTCCTCATCACAAGGTCTTCAACTTTTATTACAACTGTAAAGTCCCTTTTCCCATGTAAAGTAATATACAGATTCCAGAGATTAGGGCACAGGCATCTTTGGAGGGGCATTATTCTGCCTATCACAAGTGCCTCCGCTTGTTCAAGACTTCTGCCAGGAGCTTTTTTTTTTTTTTTTTTTTACTGTGCTTTAAGTGAAAGTTTACAAGTTGAGCCACTCTCTCATACAAAAATCCGTATACACCTTGTATATACTCCTAGTTGCTCTCCCCCGAATGAGACAGCACACTCCTTCTCTCCACCCTGAATTCCGGTGTCCGTTCAGCCAACTTCTGTCTTCCTCTGCCTTCTCATCTCCCCTCCAGATAGGAGCTGCCCACATAGTCTCATGTCTGCTTGAGCCAAGAAGCTCACTCCTCACCAGAATCATTTTCTATCCCATTGTCCAGTCCAATCCCTGCCTGAAGAGTTGGCTTTGGGAATGGTTCCTGTCCGGGGTCTTTCTAGCCTCAATCAGACCATTAAGTCTGGTCTTTTTACGAGAATTTGAGGTCTGCATCCCGCTGCTCTCCTGCTCCATCAGGGATTCTTTGTTGTGTTCTCTGTCAGGGTAGTCATTAGTTGTAGCTGGGCACCATCCAGTTCCTCTGGTCCCAGGCTGATATAATCTCTGATTTCTGTGGCCCCTTCTGTCTCTTGGGCTCATAATTACTTTGTGTCTTTGGTGTTCTTCATTCTCCTTTGCTCCAGGTGGGTTGAGACCAACTGATGCATCTTAGATGGCTGCTTGCTAGCATTTAAGATCCCAAATACCACTCACCAAAGTGGGATGCAGAATGTTTTCTTATAGATTTTATTATGCCAGTTGACCTAGATGTCCCCTGAAACCATGGTCCCCAGAACCCCACCCCTGCTACTCTGGCCTTCGAAGCATTCAGTTTATTCAAGAAACTCCTTTGCTTTTGGTTTAGTCCAGTTGTGCTGACCTCTCCTGTGTTGTCTTCCCCTTCACATGAAATAGTTCTTGTCTACTATCCAATTAGTGAATACCCCTCTGCCTCCCTCCCTCCCCACCCTCGTAACCATCAAAGAATATTTTCTTCTGTGTTTAAACTATTTCTTGAGCTCTTAAAATAGTGATCTCATACAACATTTGCCCTGTTGCAACTGACTAATTTCACTCAGCGTAATGCATTTGAGATTCCTCCATGTTATGAGTTGTTTCACGGATTCATCATTGTTCTTTATCAATGCGTAGTATTCCATTGTGTGAATATACCATAATTTATTCATTTAACTGTTGTTTGGCACCTTGGTTGCTTCCATCTTTTTGCTATTGTAAACAGTGCTGCAGTGAACATGGGTGTGCATATATCTGTTGGTGTAAAGGCTCTTTCCCTAGGATATATTCCAAGGAGTGGGACTGCTAGATCCTATGGTAGTTCTATTTCTAGCTTTTGAAGGAAGTGCCAAATTGATTTCCAAAGTGGTTGTATCATTTTACATTCCCACCAGCAGTGTCTTAAGTGTTTCAGTCTCTCCACAACCTATCCAATATTTATTATTTTGTGGTTTTTTTTTTTTTTTTTTTTAGATTAATGCTAGCCTTGTTGGAATGAGATGATATCTCATTGTAGTTTTGATTTGCATTTCTGTAATGGCTAATGATCTTGAGCATTTCCTCATGTATCTGTTAACTACCTGAATGTCTTCTTTAGTGAAGTGGTTGTTCATATCCTTTGCCCATTTTTTAATTGGGTTGTCTTTTTGCTTTTGAGTTTTTGCAGTATCATGTACATATTAGAGATCAGATGCTGATTGGGAATGTCATAGCTAAAACCTTTTTCTCAGCCTGTAGGTAATCTTTTTAGTCCTTTGGTGAAGTCTTTGGATGAGCATGGGTGTTTGATTTATAGGAGCTCCCCGTTACCCAGCTTCTTTTCTGGCGTTTGTGCATTGTTAGTAATGTTTTGTGTACCGGTTATGCTATGTACTAGGGCTCCTGATGTTGTCCCTATTTTTTCTTTCATGATCTTTGTTGTTTTAGATTTTATACTTAGGTCTTTGATCCATTTTGAGTTAGTTTTTATGCAGGGTGTGAGATACTGGTCTTGTTTCATTTTTTTCAGATGGATATCCAGTTATCCCAGCATCATTGGTTAAAAAGACTGTCTTTTCCTGTTTAACTGACTTCAGGCCTTTGTCAAATATCAGCTGCTCATGTGTGCTTGGATTTATGTCTGGATTCTCAATTCTTTTCCATTGGTCTATATATCTGTCGTTTTTTTTTTTTTTTTTTTACCAGTACCAGGCTGTTTTGACTATTGCGGCAGTATAACACGTTCTAAAATTAGGTAGTGTGAGGCCTCCCACTTTATTCTTCTTTTTCAGTAATGCTTTACTTATCTGAGGCCTCTTTCGCTTCCATATGAAGTTGGTGATTTATTTCTCTATCGCATTAAAAAACGTCGTTGGAATTTAGATTGGAATTGCATTCTAGCTATAGATCGCCTTTAGTAGAATAGCCATTTTTACAAGGTTGAGTCTTCCTCTCCATGATCAAGGTATGTTTTTCCACTTATATAGGTCTCTCTGGTTTCTTGCAGTAGTGTCTTGTAGTTTTTTTTGTACACGTCTTTTACGTCCTTGGTAAGATTAATCCTAAGTATTTTATCTTCTTGGGGACTACTGTAAATGACATTGATTTGGTGATTTCCTCTTCGATGTTCTTTTTGTTCATGTAGAGGAATCCAACTGATTTTTTATGTTTATCTTGTATCCTGATGCTCTGCTGAATTCTATTAGTTTCAGTAGTTTTCTTGAGGATTCTTCAGGATTTTCTGTGTATAAGATCATGTCATCTGCAAATAGAGATACTTTTACTTCTTCCATACCAATCTGGATGCCATACGAGTGGTGATAAAGGGCAACCTTGTCTGGTTCCTGTTCTCAAGGGGAATGCTTTCAGACTCTCCCCATTTTGAATGATATTGGCCGTTGGCTTTGTATAAATGCCCTTTATTATGTTGAGGAATTTTCCTTCTATTCCTATTTTGCTGAGAGTTTTTCTCATGAATGGGTGTTGAACTTTGTCAAATGCCTTTTCCCATCAATTGGTAAGATTGTGTGGTTCTTGTCTTTTGTTTCATGGATTACGTTGACTGTTTTTCTAATGTTGAACCGTCTGTGCATACCTGGTATGAATCGCACTTGGTCATGGTGAATTTTTTTTTTTTAATGTGTTGTTGAATTCTATTGGCTAGAATTTTGTTGAGGATTTTTGAATCTAAGTTCATGAGGGATATATGTCTGTAATTTTCTTTTTTGTGTGTGATGTCTTTACCTGGTTTTGGTATCAGGGATATGCTGGCTTCATAGAATGAGTTTGGGAGTATTCTGTCCTTTTCTATGCTCTGAAATACAGTAGTAGTTAATTCTTTGAAAGTTTGGTAGAATTTTGCAGTGAAGCCGTCTGGGCCAGGGCTTTTTTTGGTTGGGAGTTTTTTACTTACCTTTTCGATCTTGTCTTTTTTTTTTTTTAATGTGTTTATTTAGTTGCTCTATGTCTGCTTGTGTTAGTTTAGGTAGGTAGTGTGTTTCTAGGAACTCATCCATTTCTTCTAGGTTTTCAAATTTGTTAGAGTACAATTTTTCTTAGTAATCTGATATGATTCTTTTAATTTCAGTGGCATCTGTTGTGATATCACCCATCTCCTTTCTTATTTGGGTTATTTGCTTCCTCTTCTGTTTTTCTTTTGTTACTCTGGCCAGTGGTTTATCAGTTTTGTTGATTTTTTTCAAAGAACCAGCTTTTGGTCTTGTTAACTCTTTCAATTGTTTTTCTGTTTTCTATTTCATTTAATTCTGCTCTAATTTTTATTATCTCCTTTCTTCTGGTGCCTGGGGGTTTCTTTGGTTGCTCTCTCTCTATTTGTTCAAGTTGTAGGGATAATTCATTGATTTTTGGCCCTTTCTTCTTTTTGTATGTGTGCATTTATTGATATAAATTGACCTCTGAGCACTGCTTTAGCTGTGTCCCGAAGATTCTGAAAGGAAGTGTTTTCATTCTCATTGGATTCTATGAATTTCTTTATTCCATCCTTATTCTCTTCTATAACCCAGTCGTTTTTGAGCAAGGTATTGTTCAGGTTCCAAGTGTTTGATTTCTTTTCCCTGCTTTTTCTGGTATTGATTTCTACTTTTATGGCCTTATGGTCAGAGAAGATGCTTTGTACTATTTCAGTGTTTTGCATTCTGTTAAGGCTTCCTTTATGACCTAATGTGTGGTGTATCGTAGATAATGTTCCATGTGCACCAGAAAAGAAAGTATACTTGTCTGCTGTTGGGTGGAGTGTTCTTTATATGTCTATGAGGTCAGGTTGGTTGAATGTGGCATTTAGATCTTCCATGCCTTTATTGAGCTTCTTTCTGGACATTCTTTCCTTCACCGAAAGTGGTATGTTGAAGTCTCCTACTATTATTGTGGAACTGTCTATCTCCCTTTCAGTGCTGTTAGAGTTTGTTGTATATATCTTGAAGCCTTGCCATTGAGTACATAAATATTTAATATGGTTATATCCTGCTACTGTATTGTCCCTTTAATCATTATATAGTGTCCTTCTTATCATTTGTAGTGGATTTACCTTTAAAGTCTCTTTTGTCAGAAAGCAATATTGCCACTCCTGCTCTTTCTTGATTATTGTTTGCTCGATATATTTTTTTCTATCCTTTAAGTTTTATTTTGTTTGTGTCTCTAAGGTGTGTCTCTTGTAGGCAGCATATAGATGGATCGTGTTTTTTAATCCATTCTGCCACTTTGTGTCTCTTTATTGGTGCATTTAGTCTATTTACATTCAGCATAATTATGCATAGGTATGATGAGTTTAGTGCTGTCATTTTGATGTCTTTTTTGTGTGTTGTTGACAGTTTCTTTTTTTCACTTAATTTTTTGTGCTGGGTAGTTTATTTATTGTCTTTTCCTCTCATTCATTGTTGTTGATTTTGTTTTTGCTGAGTTTTTTGTTTTTTTCTTATATTTTATTTTGATGAATAGAATTGTTAGTCTTCTTTTTGGTTACCTTAATATTTAGCCCTATTTTTCTATGTTTAAACCTAACTTTTATTTGTTTATATTACCTTGACTTCCTCTCCATATGAAAGATGTATGACTACATTTTTTAGTCCCTGTTTATTGTTTTAATATTGTCTTCTTTTACATCATGACATTGCTGTTTCCCTGTTTTGAACTTTTTTTAATCTTGATTTGTTTTTGTGACTCCCTTATCTGGACTGACATCTGGTTGCTCTATCCCGTGTTCTAGTCTTGGGTTGATATCTGATATTATTGATTTTCTAACCAGAGAACTCCCTTTGGTATTTCTTGTAGTTTTGGTTTGGTTTTTTACAAATTCCCTAAACTTCTGTTTATCTGGAAATGTCCTAATTTTGCCTTCATATTTGAGAGACAGTTTTCCTGAATATATGATTCCTGGCTGGCAATTTTTTTCCGCCCATGCTTTATATAAGTCATCCCATTGCCTTCTTACCTGCATGGTTTCTGCTGAGTAGTCCAAGCTTATCCTTATTGACTCTTCTTTGTAGGTGACTTTTCATTTATCCCTCACTGCTCTTAAAATTCTCTCTTTATGTTTGGTTTTGGCAAGTTTGATTATGATATGTCTTAGTGACTTTCTTTTAGGATCTACCACATGTGGAGTTCGACTAACATCTTGGATAGATATCTTCTCATCTTTCACGATATCAGGGACATTTTCTGCTGACAAATCTTCCACAATTCTCTCTGTATTTTCTGTTATCCCTCCGTGTTCTGGTACTCCAATCACTCGTAGATTATTTCTTTGATAGAGTCCCACCTGATTCTTCGGGTTTCTTCATTTCTTTTTTAATTCTTTTATCTGACTTTTCTTTGAATATGTTGGTGCCAAGCGTTTTATCTTTTGTCCCAGTAATTCTACCTTCCATTTCCTCAATTCTGCTCCTCTGAATTTCTATTGAGTTGTAATTCTGTAATTTTATTGTTAAAGTTCTGTATTTCTGATTGCTGTCTCCTTATAGATTCTGTAGCTTATTAAATTTTTCACCATGTTCTTGAATAATCTTTTTAATTTATTCTGCTGCTTCATCTGTGTGTTCCTTGGCTTGTTTTACATTTTGCCTGCTGTTGTTCCTAATGTCTTGGAGTTCTATATATTAACCTTTTGTATTCTACAAATGGTAATTCCAGGCAGACACCTTCATCCAGAAGATTCCTTGAGTCTTTTTTTTTTTTGAGAGCTTATTGAAGTGATCATAGTCTGCTTCTTTACGTGAGTTGATATTGACTGTTGTCTCTGAGCCATCTATAAGTTGTTGTATTAATTTATTTTGTGTTTGCTTACAGTATCGTAGCTTCTTGCTTTGTTTTGTTTTGATATGCCCAAATAAGCTGCTTGAGTGAGCTGGCTTGATTATTTTCACCTTTGAAGTTCTAATGTCCTGTTACCAGATGGCTAGACCTGTTACCAGGTATATGGGCCTAGGATTCCATTCACTTTTCTTGTTTGGATTCAGCTCGGGTGTCCAGGTAGTTGATCATCAAGTGTGTGGAACAGGCTCTGTCCTACAGTCCTAGAGCGGCAGGGGTAATTGGTGTAGGTACAGGTATCTGGTTGCAGCAGGGAGCCACACTCTGAACAAGGCAGGGGCCTGACAACTGTCCCTTGAGTGTTTGTGAGAAAAGCACGTCCCTGTTCCGTATAGCACACAGGTGGTAGGGTTCTGCAGCTGGACTATGGGCACCCAGTGCTTTTAGTTGTAGAGACTGGGAGGTACCACTTATCTTTTGACCCCTGTCACAGGTGGCTAGGAGACATGAGTGGAGCCACCAGTCCATAGGCCCCTAATGTGGGTAGGTGAGAACCCTGTTTAACAGGCAAAGTGATGTCAAACATCAAACACCCTCCTCTTCACTGCACCACTGAAAAAGTTGCAGTCTGCCAAAAATGGCCTATTCTCCTGAAATCAGCCCACACAGGTCCATGCAGGGGTGAAAAGTGTTCAAAGTCTGTGAACCATTTGTGCCTGGACAGGAGCCGCTTCTGTCCTGAGCTCCTCAGCTTAGTGGAGCTGACAGATTATCTTTTCCCCCAGTTGTTAATTTATTCCTTCTCCAAGGCCGAGAGAATGTCTCCGGGCACACAGCAGGACCTGTCTCAGGCCCAGGGAAATCAACAGCCACCGAACCCAGCTTTGGGGCTTGGGGCACGGTAAAATAAATGCAAATACTTAGCTTTTGTGGAGAGTGCCATTATTCTCTGGTTCTGGTGGTGTGAGTAGGCTGTGAGGCTCGGTGTTCATCCCTGAGGAAACTGCATCCAGATGCTACCGCCATCCCTGCTGAGGTGGCTCCAGTGGATCGTGCCTGAGGGTTCCCGCCGGGTGAGGTCTGGCAACTCCTTGCCACGCTAAACCATCTCTTCCCTCCTCCTGCCGCTCGGTCCGTTTTCTAACTTTGTCTTTGATGTTCAGGGCTCCTTCTTGTCATATATATAATCATTTCACTTGTTATTTTGGGTATTTCTTATAAGAGCATTCACCAGAAGCATCTGAAAAAAACTACCCCGTTATTTGGCCCTGCTAGGAGCTTATTTTTTTTCATCAGAGACAAAGTCAGACAGAGGATACAAATGAAGAAACCGTTCACTAGGAGACTGTCTCATTTTAGTTAAATGGAATAGGCTTATAGTCAAGGTTGGGGGCTGAAAAGAGTATGTAGCAGTAACAGAACCTTAAAAACAGTGCTTGAATGGTTGGGCAAGGTGTTGAAGAGCTGAGCTAGCATGTAGGGCTAATGTCCAAGTGTCCCTGTTGCATAACTAAACTGTGGTGCTGTTGGCCACAGGGACATCGGTGTACCCAGGGCTGTGAGAAAACTCGTACTGGACAAGTTGTGACTCAGTACCTCCTCTTTTCACAACACCTAGGCCCCCTGCTTCTGACAACATGGTTTCACCAACTAGTTAGTATTTCTTTATTTCATGTCAGGAAAGTTTGTACATAAAGATTGGATCTTTCAGTTACATGATTTCTTTCTAAGCTTTCATAATAAGACATACTCGCAGCTTTCTCAAACCAGATGTCTCTGTGTCTCCCCACACCACTGCATTAGACCAGAGTTGAATGATAGAGCTAGAAGGGATTTGAGACTTAGTTGGTCTAACTCTTATTGTGTAGATGAGAAAATTGGATACCAGAAAGGCTAATGATTGTTAGAGCCCCACAGCCAGATGGTCCGTGGTGGGGGGCAGTTGGGTAGGGGTAGTGGTGAAATATGTGGCTCAGGAATCAGGTGGCCTGGTTCAATTCAGGGTCTGTCATTACCGGATGAGTTATTTCGTGTCAGTTACTTAACCACCAAGCCTGTTTATCTATAAAATTTATCAGCTTTACAGGGCTTGTGTATGGATTAAATAAAGATACAATAAATGAAAGGTCTCAATATAATGCCTGGCTCATGAATCATGCTCAGTATGTGTTAGCTGTTATGACTGCTTCCTCTAAACAGTGGTAGAATTCAAATCAATAATATAAAGACCCATAGTCCCTGGAAATAAAAAAAACTCAACTCCAGAACCAAACTATGATATATTTTGCCCACACACTTAAGTACTTGTTTTTTCCTTGCCCTTCCCATTCTACCCTTGCCCACCAAGTTCAATACCTTGCATTCTTTTGCTTTTGTTGGCTTATATATATACCTTGATCCCTCTCTTTCTCTCTTTCAATTGCAAAGCTAGTATGTGCCAAGGTAACTTTCCAATACTCCCAAAGTATCTAAGGTCAAACATGATAGTCATATCCTACTGTAGCTCCTCCTTATTCTGCAAATCACTCTGCAAGATGATCTCGATTCTCAAGTGTGACATGGAGTAAAAGCCCCTCTCTTTTGGGCCTTCCTTCAGTTAATTTGGGGCTCCTGGGCTTTCACCACCACTCACACACAAACACACACGTGTGCACACACGCACACATACACACACTCCTCTGAGGTCTGAAGAAGTTCTCTTGAGAGACCCAGGCTGACTCTGCTCTCTCTAAATCTCCCTTTTCTGCCTCTGCCTCTTTCCATTCCTGACTGAGGGTCGCTTATCCAGTGCTATGTCCTCTTTCTTCCCTACCCTATGGGCTTCTCTGACTAGGGTAGTCCCTGCCCTCTTCTTTGGAATAGACAGGGTAGAAAGGAACATGACTTACTGGCAAATGCCAACTATGTGGATTTAGTATTTTCACAGTGCTGTCCCTGTGAGATCAGTTTGGGGGTTTTGTTATTATTGCTTTAATTTAGCTGCAAAAAAATGGTCTGATACATTGCATATTATTCTTCAACTTGTTTTTTTTTTTCCTGTTAACAATTTGTCATGGCCATTTTTCTAAATCAGGACCTCTGGGTCACTCATTCTTTTTAGCGGCTACATAGTATTCCATTGAAAGGTTTCACTATAATGTATTCAACTTCTCAGCGGACAGATATTTAAGTTGTTTGAAATTTGTTGTTCACATTTGTGATTTGGCCCTACGCATATGAACTTGTCATTTATTCTCTAGCATTTGCCTCCCACCCTCACTCTTCCAGGGAGGCTCTAGTCTCTCAAAATACGCCTGATCAGTTTACTGAATCTGAGGACAGTTGGTGTGTTTGCTGCTTAAGCAATGAGCATGCCTGTGGCTTAGTTGTTCGGGAATGTGATGTGAATGAGTTTAAGGGCTTCCCTTGCTTTGGAGTGACCTTCGTTCCAGATTTGCATAATGAGAAATTACCCAGAAAAGTGAGCTGTCCTGTGCCAGCCCAGCCTGTATGGAGAAGCAGTGTTGGTCTGACTGAGAAAGGGAGGTGCTATCTTGAGCCTGGGGTACCTGGGGACCTTCCTGAATCGCTGGAAGCTTTGCAAGAGTTGCCTGGTGGACTATAGAGCCCTGAAAAATCTAATGCTGAGGTATGTCAGGTGGCCAGAAGTTGTGGATCCCTCCCTGCCTTTCTCCTTTAAGACTATAAATATCTATAGAATCCTATGGGATCATTGTTTTGGAAAGTTCTAGGATTCCTGAGAGTTAAGAGTGCCTTGAACTGAATCCTTACACCAAGAGGTCCATTTAACATTGTTATTCCTCTGTAGAAGTTTGTCTGGGTAAAATTACTTCAGGTCCATTGATGCCATGGATGCAATATGGATACACCCACGTACTGCAGAGCCAGTATTTAATAGCTGTGGTTCAGTCATACAACTTTTGTAATAAATCATGTTTACATCCCCTTTTATGCTATTAACATTATTTTATTGTTAGTTTTAAGTGTTTTTGTTTTGAACACTTATGGAAGCAGTAGTAATCAAAAATCTGAAGCAACCAAGAAAGTGGTTTTCATAAAATTTATTACGCCAGCCTCAGTTATATTTGGCCATTGTCTGCATTTGTCAGACTGGTTCCTTTCCTGACTAAACCTTTCTCCCTCTGGTGCATCTTGTGCCACGGGGTTAAGAAGGCAAGCACATCTACCTTCTGGAGTTTCAGGTTCCCCACAGACAAGGCTCCCTTGAGTTCTCTGTGGCCTGGTCGGTTATACTCCTTCTGGCGCCTGGGCTTCTCATCCAGCCTACCCTGTTCTCTGTCTGTGCCTGGGATGTGTAGGCCCTTGTTTATTGTCGTGGCTGTTTTGAATCATCTAGAGAATTTGATAAAAATAGAATTTAAATTGATGGAATTTGTTAAAAATAAAAGATACAGGTAAATAAATTATTATTTTCAGAAATGGATTTACAGTTTTGCACAGATGGATATTAACAGAACTGAACTCCCACTTTCTCCATTAGTAAATAAACTATTTAGTAAGATGAAATGTGTTTTAAATGATCGGAATCTACTAAATCCATCTTATTTTTGTTAAATACTGACTATGCTTATAACTGCCTTAATCCCACACCTCTCCAAATCCCCAGATGTTCTTTTTCTTCATCTTTATCCTCCTTTCCCTCTCCCCAGTCTGCTTCAGGAAATGGGTTCTCCTGTTTTCCAGGTGGTTTTGGAGCACACTGCACCGAGGGCTGGTGGTTCTGTGGAGGGGAGCAGCGCCCCCATCCAGGATCTGTGCCCCCTACTAGGTCAGAGTGATAATGCCCTGTCCTCACACTTACGGACGTTCCATGGGGTTGGTGGCTCCACTAGGAGCCAATCATCTGGGCTTGGCACCTCAGCGACAGCAGCAGAATGTGGAGGAGAAGGGGGTGTTTCTAAGCAAGTACCTGCCAGTAATCCCTTCCTTCCGGCTCTGCCGTCTTCCCTTCATTATCTACTGCCTTGAAGTTATCCTACTCTGTGCTGTTAAGCAACTGTGGTGTTTGTGTTAGGATGTGAGGGAGACAGAAGGGGCAGAGATGTCTGTTGAACAGCTATGGTGTGTGTGTGCTGGGGAGAGACAGAAAGGGCAGAGAGGTCTGTTGGGCAGCTGTGGTATGTGTGCTGGGGCACAGTGATTCTTATGCTGAGGTGGGGAGGAGGGGCTTTTTAACTGTCTTATTGGTCAGTGTCAGAACCGCTATTGAGTTTTGTTTTGTTTTTTTCAAATGATTCATTTCTCCATGCCCAGATGGGATGGACTGAAAAGGAGGACCTTTCTCCTCTGTCCCCTCCCCCTGTCCCCAAGAGAATCTCTGGAAGGATTCCATATTACTTGGATGTGCTGGAGCATAGAAAGAGGCTCATCTATTGACTGCTTATATATAGGCTACAGATGATGTCCAAGAATAGGCTAAGGCCCAACATTAACCAAAATGACTTGTGACTACTCCACTAAAAAAAAAAAAAAAAAAATGAACCCAGTGCTGTTGAGTTGATTCTGACTCATAACAACCCTAGAGGATGGTGTGGAACTGCCCTATAGGGATTCAAACTGCCAGCCTTTTGGTTAGCAGCTGATCTCTTAATCACTGCGCCACCAGGGTTGCACTCCATGTAAACCAAACCAAAACAACAACAGCAAAAATACTTGAGTTTGTGTTATGAACAACTTTTACTAAGTTAGTCACAAAAGATAAAATGACTAAATCAAAAGTGCTCAACCTTTAACTGGTGTTTTCATTTATGATGAATATTAGTCAGCAATAGGCATACCTCGGAGATATTGTAGGTTCGATTCTAGATCACCTCAATAAAGCAAATATCTCAATGAAGCGAGTCTCATGAATTTTTTGATTTCCTAGTGCATATAAAAGTTATGTCTGTGCTATATACAGTATAGCACAGACATAGCTGTACTGTGGAAACCCTGGTGGCATAGTAGCTAAGAGCTATGGCTGCTAACCAAAAGGTCTGTAGTTCGAATCTACCAGGTGCTCCTTGGAAACCCAATGGGGCATTTCCTCAATGTCCTTAGGGTCGCTATGAGTTGGAATCGACTTGATGGCAACAGGTATGCTATACTGTAGTCTATTAAGTGTGCAATAGCATTATATCTAAAAGTATTATATATATACCTTAATTAAAAAATACTTCATTGCTAAAAAATACTAACCATCATCTGAGCCTTCAGTGAGTTGTAATATTTTTGCCGGTGGAGGGTCTTGCTTGATGTTGATGGCTGCTGACTGCTGACTGGTCAGGGTGGTAGTTGCAGAAGGTTGGGGTGGCTGTGGCAATTTCTTAAGACACTAATGAAGTTTGCCGTATCCATTGACTCTTCCTTTCACAAAAGATTTCTCTGTAGCATACAATGCTGTTTGATAGCATTTTACCCACAGTAGAACTTCTTTCAAAATTGGAGTCAATCTTCTTAAATTCTGCTGTCATTTCAACAATGTTCACAGTATCTTCACCAGGTGGAGAGTCCATGTCAAGAAACCATTCTCTTTGCTCATCCATAAGAAGCAATCCTCATCCATTAAAGTTTTATGATGAGATTGCACCAATTCAGTCACATCTTTAGGCTCCACCTCTAATTCTAGTTCTCTCGCCATTTCTACCACATCTGTAGTTACTTCCTCCACTGAAGTCTTGAACCCCTCGAAGTCATCCATAAGGGTTGGAATCAACTTCTTCCAAACTCCTGTTAATGTTCATATTTTGACCTCCTCCCATGAATCACAAGTGTCCTTAATGGCATCTAGAATGGTGAAATCATCCCAGAAAGTTTTCGGTTAACTTTGCCCAGATCCGTCAGAGGAATCACTATCTATGGCAGCTATCCCGTTCCAAAATAAATTTCTTAAATAGTAAGACTTGAAAGTCAAAATTCCTCCTTGATCCGTGGGCTGCAGAATGGACATTGTGTTAGTAAGCATGAAAACAACATGGATCTCCTTGTATATCTCCATCTGAGCTCTTGGGTGACCAGGTGCATTGTCAGTGATGAGTAATATTTTGAAAGGAATCTTTTTTTCTGAGCAGTAGGTCTCAACAGTGCACTTAAAGTATTCAGTACACCACGTTTTAAACAGATGTGTTGTCAACCATGCTTTGTTGTTCCATTTATAGAGCACAGACAGAGTAAATTTAGCATAATTCTTAAGGGCCTTAGAATTTTCAGAATGATAAATGAGCATTGGCTTCAACTTAAAGTCGGCACTGCATTAGCCCCTAACAAGAGAGTCAGCCTGTCATTTGAAGCTGTGAAGCCAGGCATGGACTTCTCTCTAGCTATGAAAGTCCTAGATGCATCTTCTCCCAATGTAAGGCTGTTTCATCTACACTGAAAATCTGTTGTCTAGTGTAGCCGCCTTCATTAATGATCTCAGCTGGACCTTCGGGATAACGTGCTGCAGCGTCTACATCAGCGCTCGCTGCTTCACCTTGTACCTTTATGTTATGGAGATGCTTCTTTCCTTAAACCTCATGAACCAACCTCTGCTAGGTTGAAACATTTCTTCTGCAGCTTCTTCACCTCTCTTAGCCTTCATAGAATTGAAGAGAGTTAGGGCCTTGCTCTGGATTAGACTTTGGCTTAAAGGAATGTTGTGGCTAGTTTGATCTTCTATCCAGGCCACCAAAACCTTCTGCATTTTAACAGTAAGGCTGTTTCGCTTTCTTATCATTCGTGTGTTCACTGGCTTAGCACTTTTAATTTCCTCTAAGAACTTTTCCTTTGCGTTCACGACTTGGCTAACTAATGCAAGAGGCCTAGCTTTTCAGCCTCTCTTGGCTTTCAGCTTTCGACGTGCCTTCCTCACTAAGCTTAATCATTTGTATCTTTTGATTGAAACTGAGAGGTTTGCGACTCTTCCTTTCACTTGAACACTTAGAGGCCATTGTAGGGTTATTAATTGGCCTAATTTCAATATTGTTGTATCTCAGAGAATAGGGAGGCCTGAAGAGAGGGAGAGAGTTGGGAAACAGCCTGTCAATGGAGCAGTCAGAACACACACAACATTTATTGATTAAGCCCACTGTCTTATATGGACCCAGTTTGTGGCTCCCCAAAACAATTACAATAGTAACATCAAAGATCACTGATTCAACAGATCACTTTAACAGATATAATAATAAGAAGTTTGAAATGTTGTAAAAAGTTGACACAGAGACGAGAAGTAAGCACATGCTGTTGGAAAAATGGCACTTATAAACTTGCTCAATGTAAGGTTGCCACAAGCCGTCAATTTGTAAAAAAACACAGTCTCTACGAAGTACAGTAAAGCCAGGTGCAATAAAATGAGGTGTGCCAGTATTGTTAAACATTAACTGTGACATGTATATTCTGAGGATATGTAATAGCCATTCCCAAACCTTTTGAATTGTGACACCTTATTATTTTCCCTAAATGGTTTATATGTTGGACACATATTTTCAATTAAAATTTAAAAAAGAACAAACAAAATTTTAACTTTACACAAGGTCTTTTGGGATAGCTACAGACATCATGAATGCCACAGAGCCAGACCCAGGAATCACTGCCAGTAAGATGTATGTCTCTTGTAAATTTTTGCAAGCAAATTCAGTGTAAACTCTTACCCAGCTTACTAAAAATTGGTGGCTTAGCATTTCGTGCTTTGATTTGTGGTGCTCAGAGTGATTGGTCCTCCTGAAGTGGCAGAAGCATGCCAAAGTATCGCTCAAGACACTGTTTTAGGCCTCTGCTGACAACCCTGAGCGCTCACAAAACATTGAAGGTTTGGCCTGCGTGCCAGAAAGAAGCAAACATTCCCATCCTAAGTACAGGCCTAGCCTAAGGTTAACAGTAAGGCCAACATTTCGTTGCTTCGTTTTCCTATTAAGCTCTGGGTTGCTGATTGAAGCAGAATTCCAATGTTTTGACACACCACCACATTGTTAACACGATAGGGAGGATTTGATTATGGGAGATCAAGTCCAAAAATGGTAAATTGACAAAAAAGAAAAAAAAAAAAATGTGGGGCCTTGCTTCTCAAGGCAGCTTTTGTGGCTGCATTCCTTCATTTGATGTGGTTCTCTTCTTCTCCTGTGCCAAACGGTGCAATGTGGAAAAATGATGAGGTTGCAAAAAAAAGGGCGTGGGGGAGGGAGTGAACTGTTTAGTAACAAGAGAAAGAAAGAGCTTAGGGATCAAAGATAGAAAATACCTGCTTCTCCAAGCAAGAAGAAAAAAGAAATGTGAGAGTCTTTACTGAGCTTGGGTATGCCTGAGCCTTTCATGCCAGCCCAGGCAGAGTGCAGTAGAGACAGGGAGGCCACTCACCTACAGGGGGAAGAGCAACAACTTGGGCAAGAAGGGGGGCTGAGTCCAGTGGGTACCAAAGACAAGGATGGGCCCCAGGGAAGAAGGATGGAGAACGCAGGCTCCTTCCATCATCAGATTATGGGACTGAACATGTTTTAACACCAACCAGCCTTGGAGGCAAGTCCTAAGAGAAGAATTGGAATCCATATGAGGAAAAACAGTTCCGTGCAGAAACGGGGTTTGATTTATTTACAATTTTAAGACTGGGCAGCTTTTCTATTGTGTGGTTCGTGACTGCCCAAAGTGACATTTTCTGAGTTTTAAAATTGTCTGTTTTTGCACTGTGAAAAGAGCATATATGATTCATCTTAATATTTCTGAAGATCAGTCACCAACTAACAGCGAGTATTTTGGGTGGGAGGAAGGCTTTTGTAGGCAGCTTTTTCACCTAGCATAGAAGGAAAAAGCACCAGAATATGCCTCAAGCTTCATTGGAAATCACATAAATAGCTTCCTCTTGCATAGTTACAATCCAGTGTTATTCTGAGAACTCCCACAGTCCACGAGCTGCCTAACGTTCACCTCAGCGTGCCTGAAAAAGGCCAACACTGTGGCTTGCCTGGTAATCAAATGTAGTTTCTAAGAGGTTTGACCAAAGGGCCACTTTTCATTTTTACTAGCCAAACCTAGGTTTTTTGTTTTTGCTTTGATTTTTTTCCCTCCATTTCTTCATGGATATTTCTTCTACCTTCAGCATCTGTAGAACTGTCAAATTTTGGTATTCCTATAATCCTAGACAAGAGCCAATGAACTACGGCCCGTGGATCAGACTGTTTTTGTATAGCCCTCAAGCTAAGAATGATTTTTAGGTTTTTAAATGGTTAGAAAAAAAGAAAGAGTAACATTTTTGACTGATAAAAATTATATGAAATGCAATTTTCTGTCATTTAATGACTTTTAATATCCATTTGGAAATTTGTCTTCTATGTCTTCCCCTGCATTCATTCAACTTTAATATCACAAATATTTATTGAATCCCTAAGCTACCCTGGTGGTGTAGTGGTTAAGAACTTGGCTGATAACCAAAAGGTCAGCAGTTCAAATCTACCAGCTGCCCCTTGGAAGCCCTATGGGGCAGTTCTTTTCTGTCCTATAGTGTCACCGTGAGTCATAACCAACTCAACAACAATGGGTTTGATTTTGATTTTAATATGAGCTTGGCACTTGTTTCTGGGGATATAGCAGCAAACAAAACAGACAAAAATTCCTACTGCTGAGGAGTTTACATTCCAGTGTAGGGTGTGGGGGTGGGGGGGGACGACAACGAATGTAATATGTAAAATGTCTTAAGGGGGTATGTGCTATGCAAAAAGGTAAAACAGAGAAGAGGAGTTATCAGAGATAGAGGTGGGTAATTTTAAATAAGTTGTTCACTGTTCCTCACTGAGAAAGTGACATTTGTGTAAGACCTGAAGGAGGAGAGGAAGCAAGCCCTACTGATGGCTAGGGAAGAGTGTTCCAGGCAGAGGGAACAGCAGAACAGGGCCAATATCCTGAGGTGGGAATTGTGTTGTTGTTGTTTAGGTGCCGTCAAGTTGGTTCTGACTCATGGCAACCCTATGTACAATAGAACAAAACACTGCCCGGTCCCATGCCATCCTCACAATCATTGTTATGCTTCAGCCCATTGTTGTGGCTTCTTCTCATTTTGAGTCATGACATATCAGCAAATGAAGGTCCTAAAAACTTGACTCCATCCACATCATTAAAGTCGACTCTACTTTGAGGAGGCAGCTCTTCCCCAGTCATATTTTGATGCCTTTGTACCTGAGGTGCTCATCCTCCAGCACTACATTAGACAATGTTCTGCTACTATTCATAAGGTTTTCACTGACGATTTTTTTTTTCAGAAGTAGACCACCAAGTCCTTCTTCCTAGTCTGTCTTGTCTGGAAGCTCTGCTGAAACCTGTCTACCATGGATGGCTTTTCTGGTATTTGAACACTGGTGGCATAGCTTCTAGCATCACAGCAACACCCAAGCCTCCACAGTACAATAAATTGACAGGTGCTTGGGGGAGAGGGTGGTACTAGCCCCAGCTTATTCATGGAGGCAGTAAGACCAGTGTGGATATTACAATAGTCCATGTGAGAAATCATGGTAGCTTGGACCAGGCTGTTTGATACATGTAGTGTGTGAGAGAAAGGAGTCAAGGATAACTGAAATTTTGAGTCTGAGGGCCGAAATGGCAGTTTGACTTGCCATTTACTGAAATGAAATGACTACAGGGACAGCAGTAGGTTTTGGGGGCAAGGTTTAGTTGTGAGCAGGTTAAACTTGGTATTAGATGCATATTAGACATCCAGATAAAAGTATGGAGTAGGCAGTTGGCTGTATGTCTCCAGTTCAGGAAAGGTTTGTGTTTTGGCAATATAAATTTAGAAGTTCTTCATGTAAAGAAGATATATTAAGCAATGAGACTGGCTGAGATTCAGTCTTAAACTCCAGATTTTTCCTTATCTCCAGGACATCTCTCACTCTATGACTAAGCAAAACTTTTTTCTTTTTTTTAAACCTCAAATTTTCTTTCCTGCCCAGTTTTCCAGTAGCACTGCATATCCTCATACTTCCTCTCCAGGTAGATGCCTTCTTACCAGTAGAGACCCTGGACAGCCAAAGTATGAAATACACTTTTCCCCTCTGTACAGAAAGATGCTCAATGTAATCAAGGACCTATAATCTGCTGTCCCCATTGAGTACCTGTCCCACGTAAGCCTTTGACCCACTGCTTTGCCTCCTCAGGTAGTATTTCTGTGTCCTCCTTACTTCCAGCCACAGGCTTATTTAACTGCTCCCTCACCTTGCTGTCTGGCTATCTGCGCAATCACACTTCATTTTGCCCATGTATATGTTGTTAGGTGCCGTCTAGTCGATTCCAACTCATAGCAACCGTAGTACAACAGAATGAAACACTGCCCTGTCCTGCGCCATCCTCACAGTCATTGTTATGCTTGAGCTCGCTCGTTGTTGCATCCACTGCGTCAATCAATCTTTAAGGGTCTTCCTCTTTTTCTCTGATCCTCTACTTTGCAAAGCATGATGTCCTCCTCCAGGTACAGGTCCCTCCTGATAACACGGCCAAAGTACATGAGAGGAAGTCTCACCATCTAAGGAGCATTCTGGCTACACTTTTTCCAAGACAGTTTTGTTTGTTCTTCTGGCAGTCCATGGTATATCAATATTCTTCACCAGCACCGTAATTCAAAGACATCAATTCTTCTTCAGTCTTCCTTATTCATTGTCCAGTTTTCACTTGCATATGAAGTGATTGAAAACACCGTGGCTTGAGTCAGGCACACCTTAGTCTTCAAAGTGACATCTTTGCTTTTTAGCACTTTAAAGAGGTCTTTTGCAGCAGATTTGTCCAACGCAATACGTGGTTTGATTTCTCGACTGCTGCTTTTGTGGCTGTTGATTGTGGATCCAAGTAAAATGAAATCCTTGACAACTTCAACCTTTTTTCCATTTATCATGATGTTGCCTATTGGTCCAGTTGTGAGAATTTTTGTTTTCTTCATGTTGAGGCGTAATCCATACTGAAGGCTGTGGTCTTTGATCTTCATCAGTAAGTGCTTCAAGTTTTCTTCACTTTTACTAAGCAAGGTTATGTCATCTACATAATACAGATTGTTAATAAGTCTTCCTCCAATCTTGATGCCCCATTTTTCTTCACACAGTCCAGCTTCTTGGATTATTTGCCCAGCATACAGTTTGAATAGGTGTAGTGAAAGGGTACAACCCTGACGCACACTTTTCCTGACCTTAAACCACATAATATCCCCTTGTTCTGTTTGAACTACTGCCTCTTGATCTATGTATAGGTTCCTCATGAGCACAGTTAAGTGTTCTGGAATTCCCATTCTTACTGGTATTCTCTGCTTTTAGCCAGGATTCATCTGACATCAGCAATGATATCCCTCATTCCATGTCCTCTTCTGAATCTGGCTTGAATTTCTGGCAGTTCCCTGTTCATATATTGCTGCAGCCACTTTTAAATGATCTTCAGCAAAATTTTACTTGTGTGTGATATTAATGATATTGTTTGATAATTTCTGCATTTGGTTGGATCACCTTTCTTGAGAATAGGCATAAATATGGATCTCTTCCAGTCAGTTGTCTGGGTAGCTGACTTCCAAATTTCTTGGTATAAACAACTGAGCACTTCCAGTGCTGCATCCATTTGTTGAAACATTTCAATTGATATTCCATCAATTCCTGGAGCCTTGTTTTTTGCCAATGCCTTCAGTACAGCTTGGACTTATTCAGTATCCTTGGTTCCTGATCATATGCTACCTCCTGAAGTGGCTGAATGTCGACCAGTTCTTTTCGGTATAGTGACTCTGTGTATTCCTTCCATCTTTTTTCAATGCTTCCTGCATCATTTAATATTTTCCCCATAGAATCCTTTGCTATTGCAACTCGAGGCTTGAATTTTTTCTTCAGTTCTTTCAGCTTGAGAAATGCTGAGCATGCCCTTCCCTTTTGGTTTTCTATCTCCAGGTCTTTGCACATATCGTTATGCACTTTGTCTTCTCAAGCCACCCTTTGAAATCTTGTGTTCAGCTCTTTTACTTCATCATTTCTTCATTTTGGATTAGCTATTCGATGTTCAAGAGCAAGTTTCAGGGTCTCTCCTGACATCCACTTTGGTCTTTTCTTTCTTTCTTGTCTTTTTACTGACCTGTTGCTCTTCATGTATGAAATACAGAGAAATCAAATCGACTACATCTGCGGGAAGAGGCAATGGAAAAGCTCAATATCATCAGTCAAAACAAGACCAGGGACTGACTGCAGAACAGACCATCAATTGCTCATATGCAAATTCAAATTGAAACTGAAGAAAATTAGGGCCAGTCCATGAGTATATCCCACCTGAATTTAGAGACCATCTAAAGAATTGATTTGATGGGTAGAACACTAATGACCAAAGACCAGACAAGTTGTGGAAGGACATCATACATGAAGAAAGCAAGAGATTATTATAAATGTATAAAAATAAAACAAACAGTAAATTCACTCATTCCTAACCACTGTTATTTGAAAACAGTTTCGCCTCTTAAAGAAATTGTTATGGAATCAGCTGCAGGTAGTAGGCCAGTGATCAAGATGCAACAAGAGGAAAATGCTTTTGTCTCCCTTAGCCTATTCATGTCTTGAGTGGCTGGGCATCATTGTACGTCTTAATAGAATAGCCTCTGCTAAGTCCATTGTTGTTTTTTGAGGTTTACTTAAAATGCTTTTCTACATGCTAACAAAATCCTGATGGTGGACATCTGTTAAGATTACTCTCCCTAAAGGCTGTTTTGAGATGTTAACAAACTCTTTAAAAACACATTCCTGAACAAAAACTTCATAAGTTTTCATGTCATTAGGCATTTTCTGTTTTCAATTAGAATATTCCCATCTTTTGTGTTTGTTTAATTGTAAAGATTCCTTGCTTGCATTCTTTATCCTCTCTGCTGGAAAGTGTCCATCAAGTCTTCTACTCCTCAGACTTCTTCAAGGTTTCCAGGTGTTTCTTTGCCTAGACTGAAAAAGACACTCTCTTTAGTTCAGGTCCCTAAATATGTTTAATTAATGTTCTGGAAACAGCCTCAAGGCTCAGTCAGCCAGTAAGTAGCCTGTTGAATTTGACACATGTGAAATCAGATGTCAAGTCTGCAGATAAGGATTTAGGAGTCCTGAAAGTGATCATTGGAAGCCTGCGTGTAGGGTAGTCGTAGGTCAGAGAGGCCTGGGTTTAGGTGCCACTGTGCCATTTACCACCCACATGGCCTTAGAGAGGTTATTCAGCTTTTTAAGCCCCAGCCTTCTCATCTGTAAAATGGGGTAATATCCGTCTCATAGGTTGGTGTGAAGAATAGATGATGTCATAGGAAAAGCACCTGGTATATACAGTAATCCCCAACTTAGATCATATTTAAGTTTCAACAAACCACACTTACGAACATCTGTCCAACTCTCCATCATTGGAGTAAATTTTTATGATTTTTTTTTATGTACGTATGTATTTTAAAAATACACGTGTAAGTATATATGTGATGTTTCCAACCCAAAGACAAAGATTGGATTTATAAAGATACTAATAATAATAATAAATGGCAACAATAATGAAAACTTAAAAAAAAAAAATATTCAACTTACAACGAGCCATCGGAACAGAGTCCCGTTGTAAGTTGGGGACTACCTGTAGTTAGTGTTTAATAAATGGAGTTACTATTTACTACTCTGTTCTGTGGATAATTTATTTTACCAACCAAATCGCTCTTACTGCCTTTTGAACTCTTTTTATTTATATTGTGCCTAAGCAGAAAACAGCTGATCAAAAGTATCCACGTAGTATGCCGTCATATTCTGAAATTAGTGTTTTTTTTTTTTTTCAAATTTAATAATTCTACAACATTCTAAGTAATTTAACTTGGCAATTTCAACTTCTTTAGATTTTGCTCCAAAGAGTAACATTTTCTGAGTGTTTGATCACATTGTTGCTCCAAAGAGTAACATTTTCTGAGTGTTTGATCACATTGTTGTCTCAGAACGTTTCCATTTTCATATGTTCCTCCAAAAATGGAAAACTAGAAATGGAATGCAGCACTCTAATAAAGACCTGACTTTCACTGTGAAGTGTGTTTAATGGAAAGATTAGAGTAGCCACAAATGTCATATAGCCGGGCCTACGTTGATTGATGCTTCAGTAAGCTTCTGACCCGTGTGACTCCCCAGATTTTCTCCTACTTGTATGCCTAATTCATCAGCCTGATCTTCTATCTTTTATTTCTCCTGCAGTATTCATTAAGATTTTTCCATATTGAGTTACATCCTGATTTGGTTTAACTAAAGGATTGAGAGATTCTTGAGGTGACTCAAAGTTGAATCTATAAAATTATATGAGAGCTAACAACAGACCTAGAAAATGCTTAATAGAAAAAAAAGAAAAATCCGGTTGGGAAAAGAAAGCAAACAAAAAGGAAAAAAGAAAACAGAGCCTCTCTTTAACTTAGTATTCATGTCCTTCTGGGTTTTTAGAATCTATAAGTGATATTTTTTTATCCCACCAAGTTTACCCGTTGTGACATGTGATATCCTAAGATGAGAAAAAGTGAGGTGACAAGGTGATGAATTTTATGGATAAAAGCGTTGAGGACTATTTTGGCCACTTCTATCCCTGTTTGAGTAAGGATTAGGTTTTTAAAAATTCTGTACTATCTTTCTTTGAAAGAATTTATAATGAGGAAGGACCTAGGCTTTGGAACCAGAAAAATCTACTTCAAACCCATGTGTGCAATTTACTTGCTAGATAATCTTGGACAAGATACTCAGACTCTTAGAACCTCAGTTTTCTTTCCGTAAATTGGGCTAATAGTAACTACTTGTCAGGTTTTTGGGAGATTTAGAGATAATGAAGTGCCTAATAAAGTGCCTGGTAAAGTGAGTGCTCAATAAATAACAGTGGCTTTTGTTTTATCGTAGTGGCTCTCTTGGCAGGCCTCCAGGAAACATACTGTGGTAGAATAGAATGCCCCAGATGCTTGTGATTCCTCTACTTTGGAGGGACTTACACTGGTGCCCTAGTCATAAGGAACTCAAGTCCTTACATGTAGTTAGGTATACAGTTAGTGTTTGTTGAATTGAATTGAAGGCGCACCTTAGGATTTCTTTTACTTTAGGGTCTAGAGGCGGTTTGTCTCCATCTACTATCCTGGAAGTTCTCTATTTCCATGCTTCAGCCCTCAACACTCTCAGTAGAGGAAGCAGCCAGGTCAAGTTCCTATCACTCAGAACCCAATTCAAGGGCAAGAGCAGGATGCCCAGGCTGACCCAAGTGTCTCTGATGGCACCTTGACATTTACCCTTGGACATGGAACACTCAAACAAGAGGCATTCTAGAATAAAATCACTCTTAGGGCGCTTGGTACTGTTTTAATATTGTTGTTGTTAGTTGTCATTGAGCCAATTCCGTCTCATGGTGACCCCATTTGTTACAGATTAGAACTGCTCCATAGGGTTTTCTTGACTGTAAACTTAACAGAAGCAGGTTACCAGGCTTATCTTCCATGGTACTGCTGGGTGGGTTCAAACTCGCCAGCCTTTAAGTTAGCAGTTAAGGACAAACCTTTCTTCCCACCTAGAGTATAACTCTAATTGGTGTACTAACCCTTTCGGAGAGATGAGTCTTTTTGAGAAAAGTAGTGTTATCCCCTTTGCACTGATGAGAAAGTCGGGTAGGACCAAGAGAGAAAACTTGCCAGAAGGAGGAATTACAATTGAAAACCACTGGCACTTCTCCTTGTTTTCTTCAGTGCCAAATTATGTTTTCTTAATTTTGCTTAGCCAGTAAGGTAAAACCACACATGGAGAGGAAGGGGTGCTATTCCATGAGGGGTCAAACTTGAAACCCCATTGTCCTTAATTGGGCTTTTAGATAGGCTGAGTCCCTGCATTTTTCCATGTCAGAATACTAAAAAAATGTTTCCTTTATGCTAACCTTCAGTATTAGAGATACTCTAAATATTTGCATACAGAGCAAGGTCCACAAAGGGCTCTATTAGCCGCATTTTCATGGAGAAGAATAGTATTAACACGTTTGATACAGACAGTTCTTCCATTTGACTTTTAGAGCCAAAGAGAAACTTTTCTGGCTACCTTTTGGTCTGTTTTACTCAACCAACTCAATTGTCAGGAAGATTTCTCAAACTCTGGTCTTGTCATTCTAATTTATACTCACAGATGCAGCTTTGGTTCTAAGAATTATCAACTGATTTCATGTTTCATACCAGTCCCTAAAGTGAAAGCCCTTTTCAAACCAGCCGTTTTCACCCTTTTCTCTTCCCAAGTGCAGCCCGAGGCCCTGCCACAGAGATTTTTCCTTGCCTCTTTACCCCTGTTTCTCACTGCACTGCTCTAGAGATCAAAAGAATCAACAGCAAGTGGTCTCTTTCATCTCCTTCTCACCCCTTTCCCCAGCCCCAGCTCAGCCATGTGGAGTGTTAGTCAGGCGCTGTGTTCTTCCAGCCAGCCTACATTCCTAGGAATACTGAGTGAGTCCTGGAATCTTTGCACAGGTTGAGTTTTCTGTTGTTTTTGCTCAGCCTAGTGTTTTTTGGTTCATAAATATTAAATAATTGGAGATCACAAGGTCTACCTACATCTTGCACCTTTTAAAAACATAATAGCTCTTTTATTTCATGGTACTTGACTTTGTTTACTCAGCATGATCAGGGCAACATTCAGGCTATAGCAAACCTGTTAAATATTTACCCATGAGGCGGATATTTATACATGAATCAGGAGCACTTATCAGTGTGTGATGCCAGATGTTAGGTTAAGTACCCTTACAAGCTAAGAAACTACTGAATCAAATAAAGGACGAAATAAATTGTCCTTCCTAGTATCTAAAGTGCTTCACATATTGAAGCTTACTCTGCACAGCTAACTAAATTGTTCAAAACTGGACATGACAGAGTGGGTGGTCCATCATATCCAAGATCAAGTGACTCTCTCTGAGTGTTGATAGTTGCACAGGGGAATTCTGAGGTCTGAACAAAATTAAGAGGAATGCTTGTTCTGCTACTGTGTGGAAAGCTATGAAGGAGATGAATTATACATCAGATTGTTTTAACGGTGGCCTGAGTGCCTCTAGAAGCCCTTTGTCATCGTTGGAATCCTGACCCAGCTGACTGGTAGCCAGACCCACTGTTTCCTCCCATCTCTCTAGCTCTTTCATGATTAAAATCTCCCAGCTTCTGCTGAGGACCATGGTCTTGGGGACATCTAGGTCAACTGGCATAACATAGTTCATCAAGAAAATATTCTACTACTTCCTACATTGGTGAATAGTGGCTGGGGTCTTAAAAGCTTGCAAACTGCCACCTACGATACGCCTACTGGTCCCATCCTGTCCAGAGCAGAGGATAATGAAGAAAACCAAAGGACACAAGGAAACTATTAGACTAAAGGACTAATGGACCACATGAACCACAGCCTCCACCAGCCTGAGCCCAGAAGAAATAGATGGTGCCCGGATACCACCACCAACCACTCTAACAGGGATCACAATAGAGGGTCCCAGACAGAGCAGGAGAAAAATGGAGAACAAAATTCAAATGCACAAAAAAAGACCAGACTTACTGGTCTGACAGAGACTGGAGGGACCCCTAAAACTATGGCCCCCAAACACCCTGCTAACTCAGAACTGAAGCCACTCCCAAAGTCCACCTTTCAGCCAAAGATTAGACAGCCCTATAAAACAAACAAAAACACAAATGATGAGCATGCTTCTTAATTCAATCAAGTATAGGAGAACTAATGGGTAACACCTGCCCCAAAGCAAAGATGAGAAGATAGAAAAGGACAGGAAACCTGGACAAAGGGACACGGGGAACCCGGGGTGTCAAGGGAAAGGGGGAGAGCACTGACACACTGCAAGGATTGCAACCAATGTTGCAAAACAATTTGTGTATAAAGTTTTGAATGAGAAACTAATTTGCACTGTAAACTTTCACCTAAACACACACCCACACAAAAAAAATTGCCTTGCTCCAGGTGGCACAAGTGGTTTGCTCACTGCTGCTAACCTGGTTGTTGCAACCCACCCAGCGGCACAGGGAAGAAAGCCCTGGGAATCCGCTTCCATAAAGATTACAGCCAAGAAAACTCTACAGAGCAATTCTACCCTCTAACACATGGGGTCACCAGGAGTTGGAATCAACTCAATGGAAACAGCATGGACTCTAGCGAAAGGCAGAGCTAAGTTGAGTTCTTGGCATTACCACTTTCTAGTTGTTTGACCCTGAGGTGTCTTCTTTTCTCTGAGCCTTGATTTCCCCAGGTCTAAAATAATGATAATATCTACCTCGTTGGATTGTAGAGAGGATTAAATTAGATAATGTAATAAAACACCTAGCAACAAGGGCTAGTTCTTGATAATCACAAAAGCAGAATGCAGAAAGATGGGTTAAACATCTCTCTGGGCCTAGCAGTGAAATAACTGGCCTTTAGATTTCTGTACACTTCTGCTTCTTTTGATCATTATAGGTACTTTTTGTTTAATGGTTCATTTCAAAATGACATGATCTAAGTAAGAGAAAGCTTCAAGGTTAGAGGATTACCCATAGAGTATTTTCATGCCTTATATGTAATTCAGTGAATGATTAAAGACTTATCCTATAATATTTTATATAGGTCAAAGTCTGTTACAATCAGTTCCATGGAATTGTGCAAATTATTCTCTTTTCTGGAACTTTATTATGCCAAGGATTGTTCTGCTAAGAAAGTTATGAGTAGTCTGATTCTTGGCGTTCTTTATATTATACAGATATTTGACTAGTAACTACAGGATATAAACATTGGGTTTACTCTTTCTTGTACTACAGAATTTTCTTCTTAACCAGTTTCCCATCCTAATGGAATCATTAGAACTTTCTGGTTAGATGTGTGTCGTCTGTATACTCTGTGCATACAAAAGAGGGGACAGAGAGCCTTTCTCTGGCTCACAGGAAGTCATGGGAATTTTCCTAGCCTTCAGAGCGTAGGCTAAATCTAATTCAGTATCTTCTCTAAAAGTAGCCAAAGGAAATGATGATCTTGTTGATTCTGTGCAATTGCTGAGTGTAGATGATTCGTTAATGTCATACACAGTCAAATGTTGTCTTATAATTTTCTCATTTGTCAAAGTTGCTATGTTTTTAGGTGTCGTCTGAGTGGAAAAAGTCAATAGTGAATATTTCCACTCCACATTGACTTCCTCATATCACCTGAGATTTTGTTGTTAAGAGTTTTTCATTCCCATAAACAAAGTTGTGTTGAAATAAACTTTTACCAGAAAAATAGAGAGAGACAGGGTGACTCTCAAGTTCTTTATATATGTATATGTGTATATAGTTCCTTGTATCACAAACTCTAGACTGCATTAATCTGAACTGAACTATTTAGGAATGATGTTCTAGGTTATTAATTGTGACAGCTTGGCTTCCATTTACTGCCTTATAACTGGGGGGTGGAGAGGGCTTGGATCATGAAGAATCACAGCATTAAGAGATTTTAGGGCTCTTTTTGTCTGAGTGAGTTTTATATCCTGTATTACAGAGAGGCCTTTAGGGGCTACAGAAATATATACATTAAAACAAAATTAAAATAAGAAAAACAAGACAAAAGGAAAGTGAGGGTAAGAAAGAACATGAAATCAAGATTAAGAGTGATATTATACAAAATGCATACTATAAGGTTCTGACCAATTTTTTCTAATAAGCATGTGCTGGCTAATTTAAACTGAAAACAAATCTTTGTGAAAGTTTCGGGAAACTGTTTCTGAATCAACATTGTATCTTGGCACTTAGGTCAATGATTATTGACTATACTTTCTAGTTTAGATTAATTAAATGTCAGTGTTTACTTGGACTAGAAGTTGCAAACTTCCTACCCATATTGACCCATAGACATGGGACCAGGCAGCACTGTATTTCAAAAAATTTTAATTAGTTGCCACCATTTAAAAATTGAGAGATTAAATTTAAAAAATCTGGATTTCTGGCTTCTCTTGCAAAATTAGAATCCGGTAAAACTGGGCTTGCGTACCTGCTTGTCAGAAATCAGCTGGAGCTGAGCAGTGGCAAGCCCTTCCCCCACCATGTAAAATCTCCAGTTCACTGGAGTCCCCATCCAGTTCTCCCCACTCATTTACACCACCTGCCTCACTTAAAAAACGAGGAAACTGAAGCCCAAGAAGGCTGCCCAAGGTAACAGAGCTCAGCTGCAGGACTAGTCTTTTAACTCCTGGTACACTGTTACAATGTTGCATCTGTTTGTTTTAGTTCCCTTCAGGGTATTATTGAATAATTTATCTTTGCCCAGCACTGGATTGGGCATTGTGAAAAGTATAAAAGTGTATGTTTCAGTATTGCATACAACTCTTTGATGTTGGTAAGACATTTATACATGCCAATCAAAGTTTGCTAATTTATACTTCTGTGAGATAAGATCATTAGTTGTCATTGATGTTGTGTAACATGAATGTGCAAATTTAACAAAATGTATTAAATATAGAGAAATTTAATCGTAAAATGAAGCCCATGTTCCCATCATCATCATTAATTTCAGGCAGTTGGTGGCCAGACCTTGATAAGGAAAGCCACATCTGCTTTGGGGTATTACTTCTTAAGTTGCTTGAGCCCTAAGAGAAGTATATGCTGTTCTCTTGTCCTTTCAGTGCCCTTGGAGGCTCCTCAGCTCTTCATATCCCAGCTTTTCCTGGAGGAGGATGTCTCATTGATTATGTTCCTCAAGTATGCCACCTGCTCACTAACAAGGTAAAAGCAAATCCCTCGACTCCTCCATTTTATGAGACTCTTCTTTGTCCTGTATAGCACGTACGGATACTCAGAACCATCACACTTGTACCATCCTCCTCAAACCATCTCTTTTCAACCTCCACATAACATCTGCCTTGCCTCTGTTGAATTACAATTCATGTTTCTCGCCCTATTTCCTTTCCCACCTTCTTTCTTCTCTAAAGATTCTGATGCCCCATTCCAGTCTTTTCTTTGTTTCTTTTTTTTTTTTTTTAATTTTTATTGTGCTTTAAGTGAAAGTTTACAAATCAAGTCAGTCCCTCACACAAAAACTTATATATACCTTGCTACATACTCCCAATTGCTCTCCCCCAATCAGACAGCCCACTCCCTCTTGCTACTCTTTTTTTATGTCCATTTTGCCAGCTTCTAACTCCCTCTACCCTCTCATCTCCCCTCCAAGGAGGAGATGCCAACATAGTCTCAAGTGTCCACCTGATCCAAGAAGCTCACTCCTCACCAGCATCCCTCTCCAACCCATTGTCCAGTCCAATCCATGTCTGAACAGTTGACTTTGGGAATGGTTCCTGTTCTGGGCCAACAGAAGGTCTGGGGGCCATGACCACCGGGTCCTTCTAGTCCCAGTCAGACCATTAAGTCTGGTCTTTTTATGAGAATTTGGGGTCTGCATCCCACTGCTCTCCTGCTCCCTCAGGGGTTCTCTGTTGTGTTCCCTGTCAGGGCAGTCATTGGTTGTAGCCAGACACCATCTAGCTCTTCTGGTCTCAGGCTGATGTAGTCTCTGGTTTATGTGGCCCTTTCTGTCTCTTAGGCTCGTAATTACCTTGTATCCTTGGTGTTCTTCATTCTCCTTTGGTCCAGGTGGGTTGAGACCAATTGATGCATCTTAGATGGCCGCTTACTAGCACTTAAGGCCCCAGATGCTACTTTCCAAAGTGGGATGCAGAATATTTTCTTAGTAGATTTTATTATGCCAATTGACTTAGATGTCCCCTGAAGCAATGGTCCCCAAACCCCTGCCCCTGCTATGCTGGCCTTCTATTTTCTTCATTTCTTAACTTGATATCTGGAGTCTTAAATATCCTTTTTCTTGGATCTGCTTTAAGCCGTAAGTTTTTGCTAGATCTTATACCTTCTTTTCGTCTTAAGTTTTTGAACCTGTTCGTTTTCCAGTTATCTGATACGTTTGTGTGTTTGCCACTAGGTGATATCAGGATAATTCTTTCAAAACAACCTTCATCTCTTTCTGTTTGTCTGTACCCAACTTTTTAATTCTTTATTCTCCCTATTAATGTCTAGGGGCAATTTTGTACAATCTAGCTCTAGGGGCAAGATTTCCTGTCAACTGGTCTTAGACCCAGGCACATTAGATTGCCTGAAGCTTTCTTCTGCATTTATGAGCCATTATATTGGCAAGTAGCTGAGTTTGCTTTAATGTGATTGTTGTTAGCTATTTCCAAAAAGTATAAGAATATACATGTTAATGTCCGGCCAGGGTATTTATCTGAAAACTAGAGACAAGCAACATTGTCTACAAGCAGCACTGACTCTCTTTCCTCTCCCGCATGGACGATGACTCAGTTTGTTTAATTGCCAAAGTGCTATTTTCTTTGCTCCTATTGATTTGTTCATATTGGCTTGGAAAATAGATCTTTTGTTTGTCTCTTTCATTCAAGAGATAGCTCATTGCTGTATAGAAAATATTTTTAAAGTGCAATAATATCTCAAAGGCTTCGTATTATTTTTTAAATGTCAGAGAAACTGAAATCTGGCAACTCCACAGCCTGTGGGCCTGGCATGGTTTCCAGGGGATTTAATTCTCATGGAGTGGTTGCTTCTCATTGGCCCACATTCCCCCAGCCTCTGCCCTCCTACAAAACTGATCGGTGGACAGCCTTCTTATTTACATTCTGGGGCTTTGCACTGCCTTCAAATCTGTGTCCCAGTATTATAGAGAAAAATGCAAATGTGCTTTTCCAGAACTGAGAAGAAAAGCCTTTTTAAAGCTCTCCAATTGAGATTAATTTCTAGTCATACATTTTCCAAAAAAAAAATTAGAATACCATTTTCCCAGAAATCTAAGAATCAGTCGGTTTTTCTTATCTGGCTCGCCTTCATTAATTTTACTTGTCTTTTACAATTGGTTTTCTTGTGTTTGCTACAAACGAGGACAGTATGGGCTGCTTTTAGAAACAATCTCTTCAAATGAATTTCCATAATTACATTGGAATCTATCTTTATAGCCAGTTTTGTTGTAGGTTTCTGTTAAAATGGTTTTCTGTTTTTAAAATCAAGTATACAGAAATGTTTTCACCCCTTTTTAAAACAAAGCCACTTAAGCAAACTTATCATCTGTTTTTCTTTTCCCAGAATAACATTTCTGATCTTGTATTAAGCCTACAAAGTAAGCACTGTTTTTATAAATTGACATAAACCTCTATTATATAATAGAATTGTTTTATTTTTAAAGGGTACAAACAGCTATCGGTACCGATTGTGTCAAGGTTATTTCAAGCACTTTATCTCGAGCTTTTGTTAGCCATGGAAACTCAGTGTAACTACAGCCAATATAAATGATTGTGGGGGGATTTCTCTCTCCCATTGTTTCTTTCACCATTGGGAGGACTTTGTAAAGAATATGTTTTCTTCTTAGAAGGTGATGAGTAAATGATTAACTTTCAGATGCCTAGTTTAATGTCTTCACGATTTTTTTTAGAGAAACTATAATTTGGTGATAATAAGGAAATTTTAAAAGGCAAACCAAAATCTCCTATTGTATCACTTCTTATTTTGAACCTTAGGAATTTAAAAAGGAAAAATTAATCATTATCCTGCCTTTTCAGTAGGGGCTGTAGTTCCAGGTAATGAAATAGCCCCAACTGATGGCAGAAAGCTCTTCGTCACAGAGAAACTTACCTGATAAATGCAGAGGAATGGTCAAATTCAAAAATCACCATTTTTCAGCCCCTAATTTAATGAAGTAATTGGAGCCCTGGTGGTGCAGTGATTAAAGTGCTCGGCTGTTAGCCAAAAGGTCTGCAGTTCAAAGCCATCAGCTGCTCTGTGGGAGAAAGATGTGGCAGTACACTTCCGTAAAGATTTACAGCCTTGGAAACCCTATGGGGCAGTGCTCCTTTGTCCTGTAGGGTTGCTCTGAGTTGGAATTGACTTGATGGCAGTGGGTTTTTTGGTTTAATGAAATAATTGATTCAGACAAGGATCTCCAACAGATACCAAAACCATCAGGTGAAAGGTTGATGGGGAAATAGATCTTCACATGCTTCAAAAGGGACACCCAGGGATGATACACTGTGACAAAGGGGGCAGAAATACCTCTTTACAGTGGAAAAGTCTGGCTGTTGCCACCTTAGCCAAGTGATCAAATTTAGTACCACCTGTGAAGTTTCTTGCCAAAAATGTTTAACCTAAGTCTAATCATACCTTTAGCTCTAACTCCCAATTTATGAGAAATACAGGGGGCAGAGGAGAAAGGAATGAAACAATCAGACTCTAGAGTGTAGTACATTCTACATGACAACATTTGAAAAGTCAGTGTTACATGTATGTATTCATGCACACACACATGTACGCATACTCATGGAGGTAATGTTATTTTAGATTAAAAAGACTTAAAAGGCATAAAATACAAATACCCGAATTTTAATTTCACCCTGCTTCTTTGGAGACAATTGGGAAAACTTGAAAATGGATAGGCACTAAATAAATTCAGAGAGTGAGTGTTCAATCTGGTGGGTATGGTAATTGTATTGTGCTTATGTAGGAGAATGTCCTTGTTTTTTCGCTGAAGTATTTAGGGGCAAACTGTTGCGGTGTCTCTAATTTCCTTTGAAATGTTTCCACAAGATTGATTGATAGGTTGATAGGTAGGTAGGTAGATGGCTACATGAAGCAACTAGGCAAAATATTCACAGCTGTTGAATATAAGTGGCGGCAATATGGGTGTTCATTTTACTATGCTTTCTACTTCTTTGAAATTTTTCATAATAAAGCATTCAAAAATCTGCTATTCCACTTCTCAGCTTTGGGTTCCTTTTCCAGGTGCAGTATGTAATTCAAGGATATCACAAAAGGAGAGAGTATATCGCTGCTTTCCTCAGTCACTTTGGCACGTAAGTTCTTCTCTATTTAAACTGTTAGCTCAATAATGCCCTCACTTCCTGATGACCTAGTGTGCGAGCTTATTAAGAAAATAGCACTTAGTTCAATAGTGTGATACCTTTTCAATGCCATTTTGGTACTTTTTGGTTTGTTGCTTATACTGAAGCTCCCTTGAAGACATATTTTTTAGCATTCATTTAGCAAATAATAGAATCAAGTATCTTCCCTGGAACAACAACATGACTAGCCCCAAACGCGACAATAAAAATACACCGTATGTGGAGTGCTTTGCAGTTGGCACAGCACTCTCACCTCTATCATCTCACCGCAGTCACACGAGATGAAGCAGGCAGGTATTAGTGACACATGTTACTCAAGGAAGTCCTGAAACTGAGAAATTCAGTAACTAGATGAAGGTCACACTCCTAGGAAAGGTGGAATCTGGGTGGGACCCCTATTTCTCCAAGAGTCAGGTCTCCCGACAGTTGTGCCACACAGATTTGGGAAGGAAATCTAACATTAAATAAGAAAGCTGTGACTCACACTTGAGATTCAGAGTTGAAAGAAAGCATGGAGAAGGGAAAAGGAAGTGTGTAACTACTTTATAGAGTGGGCATTTCCTCCAGGGCTGCCCCTCTGTGTTTTTCCTTTCCTTGAGGTTGCCGGTGGCTGCGCTACTCTGCAGCTCTGTTTCTTTAAGTGATGGCAGAGGCCTTATCAAGCTCCAACTTGGGCTTAGCTCAGTGGGAGAGGAAATGCATTTTCCTCAGTCTTCTTTAAAAGGTGGATGGAGCATTCTACCCACAGGGGAACAAAGCATTATATTCAGTAGTAGGTAGAGTAGGGTTTTTGTGGTCTGCTTATACCGCACCTTATTCCAAACAAAGTTTTTAAATATATATATATAGGGTTGCTGTGAGTCGGAAACGACTCGACAGCACTGGATTTGGTTTTGGTATACAGTAACACATAAAAATTTAAGTAAATACAAGGAGAAATTAGGATAAAAGGAGAGCAGGAATGGGAAAGAAAATGAAATCAAGAACAAGATTGGTCATTCCATGGAAATTAATTTCACAAACTGTAGCATTAAAAAAAAAAAAAAAGCATTAAATATAAGCAAAATTTATGACTTCTGAAAACAATTTCAAGACATTTTCTTACTATCCACAGTGGAAGTTTTTATTCCTCCAAAACAGTAGTGTCAATAAACGGTATGACTGTCTCTTGCATGAGTCTTTACTACTTAAGAAGTTTTTGTTTATGAACATTTTGTGAAAATACTTTTGATAAGAACAGTAGTTGATAAATTACACCATTGGTCTTCTAATTTTTGAATAGGATTCTCTTTGGAATACGTAGTTGAAAATGAAGAAGTTAGCACAGTGACCTCCAAAATAGGGTGCGTGCATTCCAGGGATTACATAATTTACTCCATTGGGGTACAAGAAAAATATGAAAATTGCACCTACATTTATTTTTAAATCTTATTATTTTTAAATGTACATTTTTGTGTATGTTTTAGTCATAGAGTTGTTGCTGTTAGTTGCTGTCGAGTTGATTCCGACTTATAGAGACCTCATGTGTGCAGAATAGAACAGGTCTACAGGGTTTTCAAGGCCATGACCTATCAGAAGCATATTGTCAGGCCTGTTTTCTGAGGCACCTCTGGGTGGGTTCAAACCATCAGCCTTTCAGATAATAGCCAAGTGCTCAACTGTTTATGCTACCCAGCCACATAGAGGAGTACTTGTATGTGTTGTTTTTGTTGTTGGTGCCATGGAGTTGGTTCTGACTCATAGCAACCGCATGTACAATAGAACAAAGCACTGCCCAGTCCTGCGCTATCCTCACAATTCGGTACTTGTATGTAAAAAAACCAAACACATTTTGCTGAGTAGATTTCGACTCATAGTGACCCTATAGGACAGAGTAGAACTGTCCCATAGGATTTCCAAGGAGCAGCTGGTGGATTTGAACTGCCAACCTTTTGGTTAGCAGCCAAGCTCTTAACCACTGCATCACCCAGCTCCACCTGTCTATAACTGCCACTAAATTATGTACTTTGCTACTCTGTGACTGTGCTATGTGCATAATAAAAAGGAATATGTGCTTGTTTTTGCTGATGGGATACAAGATCTAAAAAGTTTAGGTATCAGGGTTATAACATGTTGGGTTAATTATAAATCCATAGGAAGAAATATAAACTGGTAAGTAAAATCATTTATTTAAGTCAGAAGATCTGAGTTGCATACCAACTATCTTTGAGCAAATCACTTAGTCTTCATTGTCTCAATTCCTTTATCTGTACAATGAGTACAACTGTACCTTCCTACTTAAACTTGGAGGTCATCAATATCAAGGGTCTGATTGGCCTGACTTGCCCAGGGAGAAGGCAACTCTAAGGACATCAAAGGCCTCTTTGTATAGAAAAACCGAACGAAATCCATTGAGCTTGAGTCAATTCTAACTCATAGCAACCGTATAAGACAGAGTAGAACTGCCCCACAGGGTTTCCAAGGCCGTAATGTTTATAGAAGCAAACTGCCACATCTTTCTCCCGTGCAGCAGCTGATGAGTTCTAACCACCAACATTTTGGTTAGCAGTCGAGCACTTAACCACCATGCCACCTGGGCTCCTGCGTTGTGTGGAAGAGACACGATTATTTCCATCCTTCGTGTGTGGTTAGTATTGTCACATGGTGACATCCCCCTAAGGGAAGGGGTTGAGGTGAGCCTACCAGAATTCCACCTGGCCCCTTCAGCAACCATCAGGTGTTCTCCTTTGACACCTGAGGCACACGCCACCCATCTGACCCCAGCGTTCATCCAGCTAACACTGCTATTTGTCTTGAGCCCCGTGGCCGGGGGCGGGGTGGGGGGGGGTGCACAGGAGGAACACAAGTGAAAGAATTCCAAGCAGTAAGGAAGAAAAATAATATATAACCCTAAACTTACTAATGTTGTCATTGCTCATTCCTGCTCAGTGCCCACTGAAAGTGAGACTTGATGATCGCTATGCAGACAACGTGGTGATGTTCGGCATTACAGTATCATTGCTGGCTCGACTTCTTAATTTTCCTTTTTACTAACAACTAATATTTGCGCAATATTTTACGGTTTATCTTATTTGTTTTTCACAACCCCGTGATGGAGTTTGCAGTATTATTCTACTTGTTTTACAGATGATGAAACTGAGGGCCCAAAGATAAAGTGATTTGCCTGAGGTCATAGTAGATAGTAAATGGCAAAGCTGTGACTTGAAACTAGATGCTCTCTTTCCGAATCCCATGTCTTTCCTAATCTAGCACACTCACCTATTGCATCTTAAATTAAATAACTCTGACTTGATTAATATATTCTTCACTTGGTCTCAACACTTTTATACTTTTGTTTTTTGTTTGTGTGTGTGTTTTAATCACTTAGAGGTGTCGTGGAATATGATGCAGAAGGCTTTACAAAACTCACCCTGTTGCTGATGTGGAAAGATTTTTGTTTTCTTGTACACAGTGAGTATACTTTTGCCATCAGCATATATTTAAAAATGTTCTAAACCACATGTAATAACGAGTATGAGAACCATTAGTGTCTTGAATTAGTTCTTTTTACTTTAGCGTATGTATATTTTTTGTGTGTAGTCTTAAAGAGAAAATATCTCTAGACCGATAGTTCTCAACTGGGAATGATTTTGCCCTCCAAGAGCCATTTGGCAATGTGCCTGGAGAGTGTTTTGATTGTCACAAATAGGGGGTTGCTACTGGCGTCTAGTCGGTCCAGGCCAGGAAAAATGCTAATCCTTCAGTGCACGGGACTGCCCCCCATAACACAGGATTATCTGGTCCAAAATATCAGTAGTGCCAAAGTTGAGAAACCCTACTGTTATGGATTGAATTGTGTCCTCCAAAAATGTGTGTCAACTTGGCTAGGGCATAATTCTCAGTATTGTGTGGTTGTCTGCCATTTTTTGATCTGATATGATCATCCCGTGTGTTGTGGATCCTAACCTCTATGATGTTAATGAGGCAGGATTAGAGGCAGTTATATTAATGAGGCAGGACTCAATCTACAAAATTAGATTGTATCTTGAGTCAATCTCTTTTGAGATATAGAAGAGGGAAGCGAGGATAGAGACAGGGGAACTCATACCACCAAGAAAGAAGAACCAGGAGAAGAGTGTGTCATTTGGACCCAGGGTCCCTAAGCTGAGAAACTCCTAGACTCAAGGGAATATTGATGACAAAGACCTTTCCCTAGAGCCAACAGAGAGAGAAAGCCTTCCCTTGGAGCTGGCACCCCAAATTTGAACTTTAACTTCCTAGACTGTGAGAGAATAAATTTCTCTTTGATAAAGCAATCCACTTGTGGTATTTCTGTTATAGCAGCGCTAGATATCTAAGATGCCTACCCTAGACAGATTTCTGTTTCAAAGCTTCTTTCCAGAATCAGGTCTCAAAACATTCAGGACTACTCAAAACCTACTTGCTTTGATCATTTGGTTGTCATCCTTATTAAATGAAAAGTCTACAACTTTGATAATATATAATGCATAACTTAAAGTGGGACAATGTTTTGATGTATTCTCCACATCACTTTCATCGCTCTTCTATGTTGTATTTAAATGTTTGTTGTATTATTAATCAATAAATAAACATTGGTGCAACTTTCTTTTGATGGATAATTTAGTCTCTTTTGTTTATACCTCCTTGTTGTATAAGAAGTGACATGGTGCCAGGTTCAAGTTGCAAGTCAATTAAGTCCTTTATTCTTTAGTAGTTTAGCCTTCAAGCCAAAGTCAAAGGAGTTCCAGCTTTCCCAGCTCAAGTCAGGTAAGTGCAGTGGATTTGGGTCGACTTCACTCAGTCAGAACTATCCTGTACCTTAATAAACTGGTTTAGGAAGAGAAGCTTTGGTCAAAAAATACTGACTTTGGGAGACTTTTCTTCTCTAGCAGATTTACTTTCTTTGTTTGGATTTGCTTAGGCTAAAATAGTGTTTAAGTTAGTTTGTCTTACTTTGTCTTACACCAACAGATAACGAGGGGAAAAAACCCAAAAATGTACATAGTGGTAAAGGGAAGAAAGCCTCTAATTAAAACTTTACCATGGTATAATCCACACAGACATAATTGAGAGTTGGCTATACTTTTAAGGAGCTGGCCCTCCCTGCCCTTTAGGTGTTACCTAACTATTACTATTTTGTAAAGCAGGACCTTGTATTGAGCTCCTATTTGGTAGCTATTCATAAATTCAGGCCATCTTTTCAAATGCATCTGAAAAATGCAAACATATCACTTCATATTAGTTACGTAAATGAATAAACAGAGGGTTGGAGAGGTAAAGATTTTAAATCCTGGGTGTGCCTCTGACTACTTATGTGCCGGGTTCAAATGACTAGGACAAGCCTCCTCTGCTTTAGTTTCCTGATATATGCACTGGGGATCTGGTTTTCAGGTCATGCGGAGACATAGGCATGTGGACCTCACCTGTGAGTTGGAGCCGGGTAGAAGAGGAAGCCTCACAGTTAAGGCCTTCTAGCCCTCTCCTCTTTGCTCACAATCTTCTGTGGCCCTGCTAATTTGAGCCAAATCCTGGTGCTTCCAGCTACCACTTTTGGTTCTGACCTTGCGTTTTGCTGCTTTGGCTTTGCATTCTGAGTCTTAATTCCTTTGTGAGTTCCCACTTCCTATTTGCCACATTCACTTAACCCACTGTCTGATCTCAGTGTTTCTGTTCCTAGTCTGATACCTCAATCCTAGATCCTGACTGCATCCTTGATTTGTCTCCCATGATCCTAGACAGTTATCGTGTGTAAGTACCCTACCCCAGCTCAGTAGAAGGAACTTGCATTCTGCTTTAATTGGTGGTGGTGATGGTCAGATACTTCACAGAATTGCTGTGGCCATCCCCATCCATAGGACAATTGTGATGTATTTTACAAAAGTATTAAATTAGATGAATATTTCAGCCAGTTACTTCATCTCAAAGTGACATGAAATTTGAACTCTTTCCTGAAACTTATTTTGGTCTCCTAGCCATGATTCTACCTGGGGTTAATGTCAAGTTATATCGAATATCGGAGAAAAATACCTTCTTGGCATTATTCAGTTCTAACCTGTGTTTTCCAGTGTAACTCAAAGATTACTATTTTTGTGGTAGCCAGCAAGAGGAAATTGTCGAGTGGGGTGATATTCAGAGATAAAAGAGCATTCACTTCTCAGATACCTCCTGCCAACTCTCTTGTCAGTACATTCAGTGTTATAGTAATTCTTGTTGCTTTTGAAAGTCTATTCCCCATGGAATATTTTCTCCGTGGTATCATGTATCTAGCATTTCTTACACTCCCTCCCCACCTTCCTATCTTAGCTTTTCCAAGTCAGACATGCAAAACTGAATCCCAAAGTCATGTTTTCACTTAGTTTTGAATTACCTTCTTCAGAAACATGTAACTTCCCCCCCCCCGCCCCCCAACCCCAAGCACTCATCAGCAGCTACAGGGGACCTTGGGACTTCTTTAGTTTACTTTTTCCAAAGTGTTTCCTCAAGCTGTTATTCCTTTCCTCCCCAGGGTGTTAGTTCCTTGTCTCCAGCATCATTGTCCACACTCTCTGCTCTTCTTACAAGTAAGACCTAGTCTATGAATCAAGGAACTTTGGATTAGTTCCCTTCTCCATCACTAACTCACAACCTGTTTTTAGATGAATTATTTCTGCCCTTTGCATCTTTCTTAGATAAAATGTAGGGCCTGCTACATCAGAGTGAAGCTGGTAGACAGTGTGTTTTACTCAGTCATGCAGTTAAGCATTTGACACTTACCTTCCTTTGGAAGCATCTGCTTGCGTGGTTTCAATACCCAAGGGAACACTTTTTCCCTTTTTTATTTCCATGAAAATAAGGATGTGAATATTGAGTGATAGAGACTCAATGACAGAACATTGTGGGGAATTATTCTGATATATCAAGAATATGAAAAAGGAGGAAGAAAGTTCCCGGATATGAAGCCAGTCTTCTGTGGGTGGCTCCACTACTTCATGGAGGTTGAAGACTCAGCAGGATACCAAATGGGAAGACAACTGTGGATAGGACAGGTGTTGGCAACACTTGTGAGTGTTTGGGATGCTAGAGGAAAGAGGCACCCCTCTTTTGAGGCAGACAGCTCTGACCTCAGGCCTTGTAAGCATATGCAGAAGCATACATGCCCTAGAGAAAAGCCTTGTATGTACGTATTTCTGGGGCCCCCCAGGAGGCACTGCAGCATCCTGGCATTCTGCCTGTTCAGGAGTGAGGCCTATGGCCATGATTATAGTCATGGAGCTTTTCCATCCATGAGTTCCTTCCATCCTTCATCTATTATCAACGTGTCTTAAGAGTTGGAACTGCAACAGGACTTGCTCCAATCCAGAAAGCTGTTTCTGGGAAGGTTTCCTGGCCGCCAACTAAGAATTATTCATAGTGGTTGTGTATTTCCATATATATATATTTAGTTACATAAAAACCAAAACCCAGTGCCGTTGAGTCGATTCCGACTCATAGCGACCCTATAGGACAGAGTAGAGCTGCCCCATAGAGTTTCCAAGGAGTGCCTGGCGGATTCATACTGCCAACACTTTGGTTAGCAGCCGTAGCACTTAACCATTACGCCACCAGGGTTTCCACATAGTTATATATATCACGTAATTATATATATCACTTTCATATGTGTGTGTGTGTGTGTGTGTATATATATATATGAAACTAACCCACTGCCATTGAGTCAACTTCAACTCATGGAAACCCTATAGGACAGACTAGAAATGCCCCATAGGGTTTCCAAAGCTGTAATCTTCACAGAAGTAAACTGCCACATCTTTCTCTTATGGAGTGGCTGGTGATTTTGAACCATGGACCTTTTGGTTAGCAGCTGAGCACTTTAAGCACTGTGCCATCAGGGCTACATACACACACCCACACCCCCCCCCCCCCGCCACATATATATATGGATAGGTATAAAAAAAATAGACAGGGTTAAAGAAAAGCAAAAGGAATGATTAGCGGCAGCAGGGAGTTATTACCGGCCCTAGGCCTGCGTGAGCAAGAGGAGGGCATGATTACCAGAAGCTAGAAAGAGCTAGCACTATAGCTATAGCTGTAGGGGAGGACTACCTGACAGGAGCTGGGAGGGACTTTGGTAGAGGAATGTAGCCACTGCCAACCTGTAGCCCTGCAGGAAAGGCACTGGGGGGTGAGGGGAGGGAATAAATACCCTGATTTATGTACCCCTAGTTTGGATCTCCAACCTGCACTGAGCTCAGGGGAACTTCAACATCTGTAAGTCTGGCAGAGGAGGAACTGGCAAAGGATGCTGGGCAGGAGCAAATAGAGTTGAGGAGGAAAATAGGGAGACTATACTATCACAGAAGCTGAGAAAGGAGAGTATCTCAGGAAGACTTTGGGGTCTTGACAAAATTAGTATCAATAGGGTGATGAATGGAGAAGCCAGATGGGAATGAGTTCGAGTGAATAGAAATTTATATATACATATATATATTTATAGAAAAGGAAAATGTGAATGGGGATGTGAAAATGGAGACAGCATGTAAAGATGACTTTTTCTATAAGTTTGGATGTGAAAGGGAGGTGAAAATAGGGCCGTAGCTAAAAGGAGATTGAGTACCTACCATATACCAGGCACTGTTCAAAGTGCTGAGGATATAGCCGTGAACAAAAGTACATGCCTTTAAAGGGTTTACATTTTAGTTGAGGGAAAAGAGACCATTAACAAATATGTAATATGTTAGAGAAATTATTCAAGGATTTTTTTTGGTTTTGATTTTTCAAAGTTTGGTTTTGTTTTTTTTAAGTGTGCTTTAAGTGAAAGTTTACAAATCAAGCCAGTCTCTCATACAAAAACTTAAATACGCCTTGCTATGTACTCATAGTTGCTCTCCCCCTAATGAGACACCACATTCCTCCTTTCCACCCTGTATTCCCCATGTCTGTTCAGCCACCTCCTGTCCACATCTGCCTTCTCATCTCCCCTCCAGACAGGAGCTGCCCACATAGTCTCATGTGTCTACTTGAGCCAAGAAACTCGCTCCTTACCAGTATCATTTTCTCTTTTATACTCCGGTCGAATCCCTGTCTGAAGAGTTGGCTTTGGGAATAGTTCCAGTCTTGGGCTAACAGAAGGTCCAGTCACCATGACCTCTGGGGGCCCTCCAGTCTCAGACCATTAAGTCTGGTCTTTTTACAAGAATTTGAGGTCTGCATCCCAGTGCTCTCCTGCTCCCTCAGGGGTTCTCTGTTGTGTTCCCGGTCAGGGCAATCATTGGTTGAAGCCAGGCACCATCTAGTCCTTCAGGTCTCAGGCTGATGTAGTCTCTGATTTATGTAGCCCTTTCTGTCTCTTGGGCTCATAATTACCTTGTCTCTTTGGTGTTCTTCATTTTCCTTTGCCCCAGGTGGGATGAGACCAATTGATGCACCTTAGATGGCCGCTTGCTAGTGTTAAAGACCCCAGACGCCACTCACCAAAGTGGAATGTGGAACGTTTTATTAATATACATCGTTATGCCAGTTGACCTAGATGTCCCCTGAAACCATGGTCCCCAGACTCCTACCCCTGCTACTCTGGCCTTCGAAACGTTCAGTTGTATTCTGGAAATTTCTTTGCCTTTGGTTTAGTCCAGTTGTGCTGACCTCTCCTGTATTGTGTTGTCTTTCTCTTCACCTAAAATAATTCTTGTCTACTATTTAATTAGTTAATACTCCTCTTCCTCCTTCCCCACCCTCGTAACCATCAAAGAATATTTTCTTCTGTGTTTAAACTGTTTCTTGAGTTCTTATAATACTGGTCTCATACAATATTTGTCCTTTTGCAACTGACTAATTTCACTCAGCATAATGCCTTCCAGATTCCTCCATGTCATGAAATATTTCACAGATCCATCATTGTTCTTCATCGATGCGTAGTATTGCATTGTGTGAATATACCATAATTTATTTATCCATTCATCTGTTGATGGGCACCTTGGTTGCTTCCATCTTTCTGCTATTGTAAACAGTGCTGCAATGAACATGGGTGGGCATATTTCTGTTTGTGCGAAGGCTCTTATTTCTCTAGGATATATTCAGAGAAGTGGGATTGCTAGATCGTTTGGTAGTTCTATTTCTAGCTTTTTAAGGAAGCGCCAAATCGATTTCCAAAGTGGTTGTACCATTTTACATTCCCACCAGCAGTGTATAAGTATTCCAGACCCTCTACAACCTCTCCAACATTTATTATTTTGTGTGTGTGTGTTTTTTTTTTTTTTTATTGATTAATGACAGCCTTCTTGGAGTGAGATGGTATCTCATTGTAGTTTTGATTTCTATTTTTCTAATGGCTAATGATCAAGAGAATTTCCTCATGTATCTATTAGCTGCCCGAATGTCTTCTTTGGTGAAGTACCTGTTCATATCCTTTCCCCATTTTTTAATTGGGTTATTTGTCTTTTTGGTATTGAGTTTTTGTCGTGTCATATAGATTTTAGAGATCAGGCGCTGATTGGAATTGTCGTAGCTAAAAATTTTTTCCTTTTCTGTAGGTAATCGTTTTATGCTTTCGGCGAAGTCTTTGAGAATAAGTGTTTGATTTTTAGGAGCTCTCAGTTATCTAGTTTCTTTTCTTTGTTCATTGTTAGTAATGTTTTATATACTTTTTATGCCATGTATTAGGGCTTCTAGTGTTGTCCCTACTTTTTCTTCCATGATCTTCATTGTTTTAGATTTTATATTTAGGTCTTTGATCCATTTTGAGTTACTTTTTGTGCATGGTGTGAGGTATGGGTCTTGTTTCATTTTTTTGTAGATGGATATCCAGTTATGCCAATACCACTTGTTAAAGAGACTGTCTTTTCCCCCATTTAACAGACTTTGGGCCTTTTTCAAATATCAGCTGCTCATATGTGGATGGATTTATGTCTGGATTCTCAATTCTGTTCCATTGGTCTATGTATCTGTTGTGGTATCAGTACCAGGCTGTTTTGACTACTGTGGCAGTATAATAGTTTGGAAAATCAGGTAGTGTGAGGCTTCCCACTTTGTTCTTCTTTTTCAGTAATGCTTTACTTGTCCAGGGCCTCTTTCCCTTCCATATGAAGTTGGTGATTTGTTTCTCCATCTCATTAAGAAAAGTCATTGGAATTTGGATCAGAATTGCATTGTATCTATAGATCGCTTTTGGTAGAATAGACATTTTTACAGTGTACAGTCTACCTATACATGAGCAAGGTATGTTTTTCCACTTATGTGGGTCTTTTTTGGTCTTGCAGTAGTGTCCTCTAGTTTTCTTTGTGTAGGTCTTTTACATCTCTGGTAAGATTATTCCTAAGTATTTTATCTTCTTGGGGGCTACTGTAAATGGTATTGATTTGGTGATTTCCTCTTTGATGTTCTTTTTGTTGGTGTAGAGGAATCCAACTGATTTTCATATGTTTATCTTGTATCCTGATACTCTGCTGAACTCTTCTATTAGTTTTAGAAGTTTTCTTGAGGATTCCTTTAGGGTTTTCCGTGTATAAGATCATGTCATCTGCAAATAGAAATATTTTTACTTCTTCATTACCAATTTGGATGCCCTTTATTTCTTTGTCTAGCCTAATTGTTCTGACTAGGACCTCTAGCACAATGTTGAATACGAGTGGTGATGAAGGGCATCCACGTCTGGTTCCCATTCTCAAGGGGAATGCTTTCAGACTGTCTCCATTTAGGATGCTGTTGGTGTTGGCTTTGTATAAATGCCCTTTATTATGTTGAGGAATTTCCCTTCTGCTCCTATTTTCCTGAGAGTTTCTTTCATGAATAGGTGTTGGACTTTGTCAAATGCCTTTTCTGCATCTATTGATAAGGTCATGTGGTTCTTGTCTTTTGTTTTATTTATATGATGGATTACACTGATAGTTTTTCTAATGTTGAACCATCCCTGCATACCTGGTATGAATCCCACTTGGTCATGGAGAACTATGTTTTTGATGTGTTGTTGAATTCTGTTGGCCAGAATTTTGTTGAGAGTTTTTGCATCTACGTTCATGAGTGATATAGGCCCGTTACTTTGTTTTTTTGTGGTGTCTTTTCCTGTTTTTAGTATCAAGGATATGCTGGCTTCATAGAATGAGTTTGGAAGTATTCCATCCTTTTCTATGCTCTGAAATACCTTTAGTAGTAGTGGTGTTAACTCTTCTCTGAAAGTTTGGTAGAGTTCTCCAGTGAAGCTGTCAGGGCCAGGGCTTTTTTGTTGTTGGGAGTTTTTCAATTACCTTTTCGGTTTCTTGTTTTATTATGGGTTTATTTAGTTGTTCTACCTCTGTTTGTGTTAGTTTAGGTAGGTAGTGTGTTTCTAGAAATTTGTCCATTTCTTCTAGGTTTTCAAATTTGTTACAGTACAATTTTTCATGACAATCTGATATGATTCTTTTAATTTTAGTTGTGTCTGTTGTGATATCACCTATCTCATCTCTTATCCAGGTTATTTGCTTCCTCTCCTGTTTTTCTTTTGTCAGTTTGGCCAGTGGCTTATCAATTTTGTTAATTGGTCTTGTTAACTCTTTCAGTTGTTTTTCTGTGCTCTATTTCATTTAATTATGCTCTAATTTTTATTATTTGTTTTCTTCTGGTGCCTGAGGGCTTCTTTTATTGCTCTCTATTTGATCAAGTTATAGAGATAATGCTTTGATTATGGCCCTTTCTTCTTTTTGGATGTGTGATTTATTGATACAGATTGACTTTTGAGCACTGCTTTAACTGTATCCCAAAGGTTCTGATAGGAAGTGTTTTCATTCTCATTGGATTCTATGAATTTCTTTATTACATCCTTAATTTCTTCTATAACCCAGTTGTTTTTGAACAAGGTGTTTAGTTTCTATGTGTTTGATATCTTTTCCCTGCTTTTTTTATTATTGATTTCTGCTTTCATGGCTTTATGGACAGACAAGATGCTTTGTAATGTTTTGATGTTTTGGATTTTATTAAGGCCTGCTTTCTGACCTAATACGTGGCTTATTCTTGAAAATGTTTCATGTGCATTGAAAAAGAATGTATACTTGGCTGCCCTTGGGTGGAGTGGTCTGTATATGTGTATGAAGTCAGGATGGTTAATTGTGGCATTTAGATCTTCTATGTCTTTATCGAGCTTCTTTCTGGTTGTCCTGTCTTTCACCGAAAGTGGTGTGTTGAAGTCTCCTACTATAATTGTGGAGCTGTCTGTCTCACTTCTCAATGCTGTTAGAGTTTGTTTTATGTGTCTTGAAACCCTCTTGTTGGGTGCGTAAATATTTGATATGGTTATATCCTGCAGCTATATTGCCCTTTTAATCATTATATAGTGTTCTTCCTTATCCTTTGTGGTGGGTTTAACTTTAAAGTCTATTTTGTTAGAAATTAATATTACCACTCCTGCTCTTTTTTGATTGTTGTTTGCTTAATATATTTTTTCCATCCTTTGAGCTTTAGTTTTTTTTGTGTCTTTAAGTCTAAGTTCTTTCTATTGTAGGCAGCATATAGACTGATCTTTTTTTTTTTTATTCATTCTGCCACTCTCTGTCTCTTTATTGGTGCATTTATTTCATTTACATTCAACATAATTATAGATAGTTATGAGTTTAGTGCTGCCATTTTGATGTCTTCTTTTGTGTGTTGTCGACAGCTTCTTTTTCCCACTTAATTTTTTGTGCTGAGTAGTTTTTCTTTACATATTGTCTTTTCCTCTTTTTTATTGTCGTTGGTTTTGTTTTTGCTGAGTCTTTGTTTTCCTTGTATTTTATTTCAATGTGTAGGATTATCAGTCTCCTTTGCCTTAGTATTTACCCCTAGTTTTCTAAGTTTTAAACCAAATATATTTTTCTTCACGTTGCCTTGTCTGCCTCTCCACATGAAAGATCTGTGACTACATTTTTAGTCTCTATTGATTTAACGTTGTCATCTTTTACATTATGACATCGCTGTTTCCCTGTTTTGAGTGTTTTTTTGGTCGTGATTTTTTTTGTTGTTGTTATTTCCCTATCTGAGTTGATACCTGGTTGCTCTCTCCTGTGTTCTAGTCTTGGGTTAATATCTGATGTTATTGATTTTCTAACCAGATGACTCCCTTTAGTATATCTTGTCGTTTTGGTTTGGTTTTTGCAAATTCCCTAACTTTATGTTTGTCTGGTAGTATCCTAATTTTGCCTTCATATTCAAGAGACAGTTTTGCTGGATATATGATTCTTGACTGGGAATTTTTTTTCCTTCAGTGCCTTATATATAGCATCCCATTGCCTCCTTGCTGCATGGTTTCTGCTGAGTAGTTCAAGCTTATTCTTATTGACTCTCCTTTGTAGGTGACTTTTCGTTTATCCCTAGCCGCTCTTAAAATTCTCTCGTTATCTTTGGTTTTGGAAAGTTTGATTATAATATGTCTTGGTGGTGACTTTCTTTTGGGATGTACCTTATGTGGGGCTCGATGAGCATCTTGGATAGATTTCTTCGCATCTTTCATGATAGCAGGGAAGTTTTCTGCCAACAAATATTCAGCAATCTCTCTGTATTTTCTGTTATCCCTTCCTGTTCTGGTACTCCAATCACTCATAAGTTATTTCTCTTGATAGAGCCCCATATGATTGTTAGAGTTTCTTCATTTTTTTTTAATTCTTTTATCCGATTTTTCTTCAAATATTTTGGTGCCAAGTGTTTTATCTTCAATCTCAGTAACTCTGCCTTCCATTTCCTCAGTGTTGCTCCTCTGACTTTCTGTTTAGTTGTCCAATTCTATATTTTTATTGTTCATCTTCTGAATTTCTGACTGTAGTCTCTATGGGTTCTTGCAGCCTATTAAATTTTTTACTATACTCTTGAATAAGCTTCTTAGTTTCCTGGACTGCTTTATCTGTGTGTTCCTTGTCTCATTCTGCATTTTGCCTGATTTTCTTCCTGATCTCTTGAAGAATTCTGTAAATTAATGTTTTGTATTCTGCCTCTGGTAATTCCAGGAATACCTCTTCATTCAGAAGATCCCTTGATTCTTTCTTTTGAAATGATCATGGTCTGCTTCTTTATGTGATTTGATATTGACTGTTGTCTCTAAGTCATCTATAAGTTATTGTATTAATTTGTTTTATGTGTGCTTATAGTATCCTAGCTTCTTGCTTTGTTTTGCTTCGATATGCCCAAATAGGCTGCTTGAGAAAGCTAGCTTAATTATTTGCACCTTTGAAGCTCTAACATCCTGTCACCAGATGGCCAGAGCTGTTACCAGGTATATGAGCCCAGGAGTCCATTAATTTTTCTTCTATGTATTCAGCTCAGGTATCCAGGTAGTCAGTCACCAAATGTGTGGTACAGGCTCTGTCCTACAGTCTTAGAGGGGCAGGAGTGATTGGTGTAGGCACAGGTATCTGGTTGCAACAGGTCACACCCTGAGCAAGGCAGGGGGCTGAGGGCCATCCCCCGAGTGTCTGTGAGGAAAGTGCATCCCCATTCCCTAGAGCGCACAGGTGGGTGCCTTCTGCAGCCGGGCCATGGGCACTCAATGCTTTTGGTTGTAAGGACTGGGAGGTACCAATTATCCTTGGACCCCTGTCACAGATGGCTAGGTGGCATAGGTGGAGCCACCAGTCCTCAGACCACTGATGTGGGTAGGTGAGGACCCTGTTTAATAGGCACAATGGTGTCAAATGTCAAAAACCTGCCTTTTCAGTGCATAGCTGAAACGGTTAAAGTCAGATCTCAGGCACATACAACATTGCAGTCTTCCAACAAGGTCTTAAGCTCCTGAAATGGGCCCATACAGGTCCATGCAGGGGTGAAAGGCATTCATAGTCAATGGACCATTTGTGCCTGGACAGGAGCTGCTTCTGCCCTGAGTTCCTAGCTTAGGGGAGCCAACAGATTATCTTTTCCCCCAGTTATTAACTTATTCCTTCTCTAAAGCTGGGAGAATGGCTCAGGGCACACAGCATGACCAATCTTAGGTCCAGGGAATTCAACCACCACTGAAGCCTGCTTGGAGGCTGGGGGTGTGGTAAATTAGACACAAGTACTTAGCTTTTGCTGAAAGCACTGTTCTCTGATTCCGGAGGCGTGAGTAGACCGGTGCAGCTCGCTGTCTTTCCCTGAGGAACTGATGTTCCAAACACCGCCGGCCCTGTTACAGTTGTGCCAGGGGATCATGCCTGAGGGGCTCTGGTTCCTGCCGAATCAGGTCTGGCAACTCCTCACTGCTTCTGAAACGTCTCTCCCTCCCCCTTCCACTGAGTCCAATTTCCTAACTTTGCCTTTGATGTTCAGAGCTCCTAATTTGTCATATATATTATCATTTCACTTGCTTTTTCGGGTCTTTGTTATAAGAGGGATCACCAGAAGCACCTGACTACTCTGCCATCTTGGTCCCCCCTTTGTTTGCTTTCACAAAGAGAAATAATACAGCATAGTTTGTACACTGATGGGAATGATCCAGTGGAGAAGGTAGGATTGAAAAGATGGTGATAACTTGGAGAAGCAGAATCCTTCGTCGTGTCCACTTAATGTGCTAAGTGCTAGAGCCATTCGTACTACTGGAGTTCAGACAACTGGAGAGATCGTTATAAGTTGAGTAGTTGAGAAGGCACCATGGAGGTGGCAAGGACTGAGCTGAGACTCGAAATACAGGAAGGATTTGGACAGGAAAAGTGGTCTCAGTGAGGTCAGTATGAGCTATGAGACAGAGAGGTAGGGATGACCCTACCTGTTTCAGGTGGTAAGGTAGATGGATATTGGAGAAATAATGTTGGGTCAGTATGGCAGGGCCAGATTATAGTCGGTTTCAAATGTCAGAGTGAAGAATTTAGGTTTTGTCTGTGGGCTGTGGGAACCATCTAAGGATATTAAGCAGGAAAATTATATGGTGCAATTACTGTTTGAGAGAGGTAGACCCATGATATAATACAAAAACCAGAACCTGCTACTAGTTTCAGTATCCCTGTGGGCAAGTAATTCACTCTTTGAGATAAAGTTTCCCCTTCTGTAAACAGGAAGTATCTTCACAAATGAGTTGTAGAAATCATATGAGATTATGTGTAAAAGTGCTTTGTTAATTGTAAAGTGATATTTAAATGTTGTCATTAGTATTGCTGGCGCTGTGCAGAATGGATTGGACAGGGAAAAGTGGAGGTGCAGAGATCAGTCCCTTCCCCTGCTCACAGTGCACCCCCCCCCAATAATCTGATGAAAACTGGACCTTTCCACAGAAAATGCACATATGCCTTCTCTCTGTTAGTATTAGGTTTGGCTACATATAACAGAAAACCCAAATTTTCAGTGGCCTAAGCAAGATAGAAATTTATTTCTCTCACATGTAAGAAGTCTGAGAAATCATTTTGGGGCTTGTAAAGTGTCACCACTGTCTTGGGGGACCAAGCATACCCTGGTTTTCCACTCTGCTGTCTAAGGCATAGCTTCCAACCTGTATCCCTCCTGGTCTAGGATGGCTGCTGCAGCCATAGTTGGGGAAAAAGGTAATGGGAAGGATAAAAGGACCTTCCTCCCAGCTAAGTCCATCCTTTATGGAGATCCACGTCACACTTCTGCTTACCTCTCGTTAGTCAGAATGTCATCACATGGCCACAGGTAGCTCAGGTCCCAGAAGGTGGGGAGATTTAAATGTGAGTGGCAACTAGAAATCTCTGGCATATAGCTATAAACACACATTTTACAGATAACTTCAAGTTCAAAGATATCTCAGAAACTCCTTAGGGACCCATTGGACCCCCAGGTTAAACCCCACTCTACTCTTTCCATTGGTCTCCAGTACCCTATTTCCCAGTTTTTGGTTTCTTTTCTTATGTGGACCATTCCCTTTTCTTCAATTTTGGCCGTTGCCTAATTTGCTTGAACCTGGAATGGGTACTAACTACTGTGCCACTGAACTTTCTAGATTCTTATCTGAGGTGTATGTGCGTGTTTGTATGTTTAACAGCTTTATTGAAATATAATTTTATAATTTACATGTCATAAAAGGCATTCACTGTAAGTATACAGTTCAGTGATTGTTTAGTAAACTTATACATTTGTGCAGTCATTACCCCAGTCCAGCTTTAGAACATTTTCATCACCCCAAGAGGTTTCCTTGTCCTCATTTGCAATCAGTCCTTATTCCCACCATCAGCCCCAATTGCTGATTTTCTTTCTGCCTCAAAAACAAAAAAAAAAAAAAAAAATTTTTTTTTTTCCTAGAGGTTTGCACTTCCTAGAAATTTCATATAAATGTAATCATACAACATGTAGTCTTTTGTTTCTGGCTTCTCTCACATAGCATAATGTATTCAAAGTTCATTTACAGTGTTGAGTATATCAGTATTTCATTCCTTTCTACAGTTTTTAAAATTATTTTTATTTTTATTACATGGATATGCCACATTTTGTTTATCCATTCGCCAGCTGACAGGTATTTGGATTGTTTTCAGTTTTGGGCTATTATGAATAATGCTGCTCTGAACAGTCATATACAAATCTGTACATGCATTTTTTTTTTTTTTTTCATTTGTCTTGGATAGATGCTTAGGATTAGAAGTGCTGGGCTGTGTAGTAGTATATGTTTAACTTTTTAAGAAACTTGTAAACTGTTTTCCAAAATGACTGTCATTTTACATTCTCACCAGCAATGTATGAAGGTTCCAGTTTCTCTACATCATCATCACCATTAATGCATCTCTACATAATCATTAATACTTGGTATAGCCAAACTTTTTTATTTTAGTCATTCTTTAGTCATTGTTTGTAATAGTCTTTTATAGTCCTTTTAATTTCTTTAGAATCTGTAGTGACCTCCCCCCCACCCCCATTATTCCTGACCTCTGTGTGTATGTGTTCTCTCTTTTTTTTCCTTAGATCAATTTTATCGCTCTTACCAAAGAACCAACTTTCGGTTTCATTGGTTTTCTCTAGGGTGCTTGTTTTTTATTTCATTGATTCCCATTCTGATTTTTATTATTTTTTCCTTTCTACTTGCTTTTCTTTTTTACTTACTTTGGGTTGATTTCCTCTTTTTTTTCTAACTTTCTAAGGTGGAACCTTAGATTATTGATTTTATATCTCCCTTTTTAACATAAGCATCTAAAACTATAAATTTCCCTATAAATACTGCTTTAGCTATATAAAAAAAAATTTTTTTACATAAAATTTTGTTATGCTGAGTTTTAATTTTCATTCCGCTCAAGATATTTTTTCATTTCTCTTGTTACCTTTTTCTTTTGCCCACAGGTTGTTTAGAAATGTGTTAATTTCAAAATATTTGGGATTTTCCACTTTTATTTCTGTTGTTGATTTCTAATTTAATTCCATTATGGTCAAGGAACATAGATGTATGATTCAGCTCTTTTAAATTAATTGTAACTTGCTTCATGGCCTAACATATGGTCTATCCTGGAAGATGTTCCATGTGTACTTGAAGAGAATGTGTATTATGCTGTTGTTGGGTGCATTGTTCTACAAATGTCAGTTAAATCAAGTTGCTTGACAGTGTTATTCATGTCTTCTATATACTTACTGATTTTCTGTTGTTTTCCTATCAATTACTGAGAAGGATATTGAAATCTCCAACTGTAATCATTGAATCATCTGTTTCTCCTTTCAAGTCCATCAGTTTTGTTGTTAGGTGCATATACATTTATCTTGTTGTAGCTTCCTGATGTATTAACTCTTTCATCATTATGAAATATCCCTCTGTCTCTAGTAATATTTCTTGTCTTAAAGTCTATTTTATCTATTATTAATATAGCCATTCCAGATCTTTTCTGTTTAATGTTTGCATGGTATATCTTTTTCTAATCCATTGCTCTCAACCTTTTTTTTTTTTTTTCTGTCTTTAAATCTAAAGTGTATCTCTTATAGATAGCACATTGTTGGGTTTTTCTTTTGCACCCATGTGTTAACAGTCTCTGCCTTTTATTGAACTGTTTAATCCATTGACATTTAATGTAATTATTGATGTGTTCTGATTTAGGTTTGACATTTTGATATTTGTTTTCTGTGTGTTTCATTCCATTTTATTATTGTTGGTCTTCTGTCCCTCTTTTAATGACATATTTTGTGTTAATCAAAAATTTTTAGGTACTTTTTTTTAAGTTAGCTTCTTAGTTGTTTGAAGGATTACAATATACATCTCTAATTTAACATAGCCTACTTCAGATTAATAGTGACTTAATTCTGGTAAAATATAACAACTTTGCCCCTTACCTCCTCTTCATTTGTGCTATTATTGTCATATATATCTGTATATGTTATAAAGTAAACACAAAACAGCCTTTTCTATTATTGCTTTATACAATCTTGTATTTTCTAATGAAATTAAAAGAAGAAAAGAGAAAAAAAACATTTTCTTTGTATTTTACTCTGTCCATTATTTCCAGTCCACCATTGCAGGAATTTGATTGGTCTGTTACTTTTCATAGTTGTTATAGTGGATGCAGAGAGAAGTGGCAGGATTTAGTTAGTCTAGTAGAAGATGAGTTTCTTAATCTGATTTTTTATTGTTTTAAATGATTAAAGTTCACACATATTTCTTAATATTCTTTCTGTATTTGTCTATGTTCATTCACTCTTTCCTTGGCTTTGGGCTTACATTAAGTCCAGGAAACAGTTATTTTGTCTTTCAGAGAGCCTAGTTTCTGGTAACACTTATTTTGTCTGAGAGGAAATTGACAACTTAAGACTTGCAGTAATTCTTTCCATATAGTCCTGTAATCAAGGTTAACAAGTCAGAAGTCAGGACAACTTTTTAAATTTTAAGTAAAAATCAGAGGCTTCTGTTTATTGCTGCAAGTACTCCTTCCAAGCTCTGATTTTGTCAGGCTATATGATTCCTAGTATAACAAAGAAAATTATTTGCATTGATGTTACGCACAGCTTCACCACTAAGAGGCAAAGCTACCTTCGCAGCAGCCACTCAGTTCCCAATAAAGTGGCATGGACTTTGATCTCTTTGCCACAGAAACAATGGTAGACATTCAGCAGGCAACAAATAAGATGGCTACTAGACGATTCAGTAAAACCAGAACTGTGATGTTCCTAAAACTTGCTTACTTTTTTAAATATAAATCACATTTTTATATAAATGAATGTAATTGAAGAGCAAATCACAATCATTAAAGTGATTAAAAGTAGGAACCACAATGGTATGTATTAGAATTTATTCCAAACTAAAACTATAAGAAGTATAGTAGTACTTTAGAATTAGTATGTTTACCTCAGATCAGACATATGTAAAGATTTGTAGTTTAATCTTACCATTTCTAGTGGTAGTAAGAACTATCAAAGCAGAAGGAACTAAAATTGATCGTAAACAAAAAGTGAAAACAATCAGTTCTCTATATTCTTGGAAATAATAAAAGAATATGGAAAAAGATAAAAAGAAAATCTGTTTTACTTTCTAAATATCTTTTTGCTGTAATTATGATAACTGTTGGATCTTTTCTATACTTAAAAATTTGGGGTAATTTTCACCCTGAGACTTCCTTGAAAGTGCTTAGCCCTGCTAGGGAAAATGGTTTTCACCTTTTGATTACACACACAATTACCTTGCTTTATCATCTCAAATAGCTACAGCCCTTTCACAGTCACTGTCATAACTTTGTTGAGTCTACTTGGAACTTCTCCTTTGCCCTTAATGCCTGTTTCCAGAAAATCTTTTTTATGATTTCTGACACTGATTTGAGAATTTATTTTATTAATCTTCTTTGGGAATATTCTTCTCTTTCTAGTGCCTTGGATTTATATGACACATTTTTAATGATCTTAATGGACTTCTTGTAAGGAGGTTGTAGATCAGATGCGGAATACCACACAATGAATTTTTCCCCTGTACCCTCTTATATATGTCGTATGATTTTCTTGTAGTTGTAATTATTGGATTAAAGTAATTGGTAAAGTTAGCTTATCTGATTAAAGAAAGGTCATGAAGACTCTTCTAGTGGTTTTAACTTGAAGACTTCTACAGTTACTTTTAAACTAACAAATTGTAACCAGAGAAGGCGTCTTACTCAATGAAATAAAGGAGGCTGTTTACAGAGTAACTTTTATAATGTTGTTCTAGTTCAGTATAACTTTTTCATAGAATTAATATTCAAGTATTATTGACATTGTTGTAACATGGGTGTTATGTTGGTGCAGAACTTTTTGCTGTTGATAATAATAATAATAATAATTCTCAACATGTATTGAATATATACTATATTTCAAACATGGTTCTTAGCACTTTACATATATTATGTTATTTAAACCTCAACATTTTGAGGGTAATAACTGGTATTACTCCATTTTACAAATGACAAAACTGCAGTACCAAAAGATTAAATATGTTCACTGTATGTGACAGAGTCAGGATTTAAACCTACAAACTGATTTCATAGTCCAAAAGCTAAACTGCGTTACTGTACTGCCTCAGATAATTGATTGGCAGTCCCCAGGTAGGTATGATGAATTCTGAAAGTCTTTAGAGCTTCACGGAGAACTGGTAAGCTCCAGGAACAAAAGTAGAGGGCCAGTGTCCAACCATGCACAAATTAGAGAGAAGTGGACTGTCTCATCTCCGAGGAACCTGAATGGACATCTCACCAACGATGGCATTCCTGATCTGAAGGCAGCAAGTCATGGAGCTAGAGTTGTTTTTTAGTAGCGGAGACAAGTTTTTTCCAATCTAGCCATAATTCCCTGTCCCCTCCTCTTTGTGGCCAGTGGCACACATGCGCTGGCTTAAGTTAGAGTCACTCTGTGGCCGTAGAAAGAAAAACTATGTAAGTGGCTTCATTAAAGAATTAACCAGCTACTGATTATGGAAAACCAGATTTAGCCTGTTTAGACACAACGGATGTGTGGAATTGTAACGGCTAATCATACATAGTCCATGCACACCTACAAAGTCAAATGCCTACAGAAGCCAAATAGGCAATGCTGATGTAGGAGTGGGCCAAGTTCTAAGACAACAGGGAGGGGTAGGAACTGCGGCAAAGTGCATACTCCTTGACATATTTTTGATTAAAAAAGAAAAAAGTGCAATCTAAATGTTTCTATGAACTCGATCAATCTTGAGGGCTATGAATCATTTTAAAGAAAACTACTATAGAAATTTCAAACTAACACAAAGTAGAGAAAAAAATATGATGAGCCCCCAAGTACCCATCACGCATATTGGAGTTTTGTCTATCTTGTTTCATCGATCCTCTCTTCTGAAGTATTTTGAAGCAAATAGGAGATATTGTATCATTTTACCTCTGAATACTTCAATATGTGTCTCTAACAGGTAAGTATTTTTTAAAAATACACCCCCAATACCATTATTAACACCTATGCTAGTTTTGAATAGAATTCTTAGCACTATAATGAAAGGTTAGAAGTCATCTAGCCCGGTTTTAAATTTTTTTGTGCCAAAGACCCCTTTGGCAAAGTCTGTGGACCCATTCTCAAAATAGTATTTTTAAATGCATAAAATAAAATGTATAGGACTACAATGGAAGCTAATTTTATGTTGAAATACTATGATTTTATTAAATTAAAAAAATTGTATGATATATAGTTTTAAGAGGTTCTTTGTTAACACATTAAATAGCAATATCCAGTGCCAAGTCTAATAACTACTATAATTTTAAAATAGTGATGAGTATAAATAATATTTTGAGATATGAGCAACACCCACAATGTGATATCAAAATATCTGTGATTTCTCTTAGTAACAAAGTCACTGGTACTGCTGTAGATTGTTGCTTTCATTCATAATTGGAGGAAATGCTAAATTTTCTTTAGAGGTCAGTGAAAATAAAGCTATACATTTTTCTCATCCAAGTTACAGATACCCTGAATTTTATCCAGGGATCCTTGGGTGGCCCCCAAATTGAGAATCTCTGAAAACTTTATTACTTACAGAGGTAGAAGTGGCCAAGTACCTGGCCCAAAGTCATACATGACGTTAGTGGAAGAATAGGACGAGAAATCAAGTTTCTAAAAATCTAGTTAAGTATCTTCCATATGTTTGCATGGCTCAGTTCTAAGACAAGTAAATACTTCTACAGCAGTGTGTGTTCATTATTGTATGACTAACGTCTCAACCCTAGCCTAAAGTACAGCATAAGGAAAATACCAGAAAAGGATGCTTAGATTTAAGGTTTAATGACTTTGCTATTTGCATATTGCATGTTTCCTATCTGACTGCACAAATTCAACTTTGTCGTAGGTCCATGGAGCGGATTATTGTTTCTATCTTTTTTGAGGTATCATTTATATACAGTGAAATTCATTCACTTTGAGTACTTTAATGAATCTTGGCCACTGCATATAGTCATATAACTACTGCCACAATCAAGACATAGACAATTTCCATCACCCTATATAAACTTTCCTCCTACACCTTTGCAGTTTGTACCACCCCCCACCCCCCCCCCCCACCCCGCCACCGCCAGCCTCCAGCCCCGTGCAGCTCCTGAGTTCTTTCTGTCAGTATAGTTTATTCTATTATAGAATTTAGGGAGTTTCATAAAAATGGAATCATGTAATATGTAGTCTTTTGTGGTTGACTTCCTTCACTTAGCATGTTTTTGAGAGTCATACATGTTGTTGTGTGTGTCAGTGTTTCATTCTTGTCTATTGTGGAGTAGTATTCCATTGTTTATTTATCCAGTGATACACATTTTAGTTGTTTCCAGTTTCTGGGTATTAAGAACAACACTCCTGTGAACATAATTACAATGCAAGTCTTTATGTGGACATATGTTTTCATTTTTCTTGGGTGAAAACTTCGGAGTTGGAGTTCTGGGTCATACGGTAAGTGTATGTTTAGCTCTGTAATGCACTGCCATTCTGTGTTCCAAAGTGGCTGTGACTTTTTGCACCCTCACTAACAGTATATTAGAGTTTAAGTTCTTTCACATCCTTTCCAAGACTTGCTATTGTCAGTCTTTTTAATTTAGCCATTATAAGATGTGTAGTAGTATCTCATGGTTTTAATTAATATTTCCCTGATGAATAGTGAGGTTGAACATCCTTTCATGTTAGTTCTTTATTGAAGTGTCAGTTCAAATCTTTTTTCCTAGTTTTAACTGGGTTCTTTATCTTCTTATTTTGAATCATAAGAGTTCTTTATACATCTTGGGTATAAGTCCTTTTTCAGTTATATGTTCTGCAAATATTTTTTCCCAATCTGTGGCCACCTTTTCATCTTTTTAACTATCTTACAAAGAGCGAAAGTTTTTAATTTTGATGAAATCCATTTTACCACTTTTTAATTTTTTGAGCTGTGCTTTTTGTGTTCTGCTTAAGAAACTTGCTTAATCTATCTCACAAAGCATTTCTACATTGTTTTCTTCTAGAAAGTTTATAGTTTTAACTCTTAAATGTAGGTCTGTTATCTATTTCAAATTAACTTTTGTATATGGTGTGAAGTAAGAGGTCCGAATTCATTCTTTTGCATATGGATATCCAGTTGTTGTTTTTCAGTTTCAACAGCATTGCAGTTGTTGAAAAGACTATCCTTTCCCCATTTAATTACCTTGGCACCTTTGTCAAAATTCGGTTGACCATATAAATTTGGATCTGTTTCTGTACTTTCTGTTCTGTTCCACTGATCTATGTTTTCATGATTTTACTTTATAGTCAATCTTAAAATCAGTTAGGCTAAGTCCTCTAACTCGTAATTTTTTTCTTTTTTTCAAAATTGTTTATGCTCTTCTAGATCCTTTTCTATATAAATTTTAGAATCAGCTTGCCAAATTCTTCACACACACACACAAAAAAAACACATAATTGGGATTGCATTGAATCTATAGCTCAATTTGGGGAGAATTGCATCTTAAAAATATTGAGTCTTCCAATTCACGAATATGGTATATGTTTCTGTTTATTTAGACCCATTGCCATAGCAATTTTTTGCATTTTTCAGTATACAGGTTGTCTTAGGCTGGGTTCTCTAGTGGAACAAAACCAGTGAAGTGTATATATAAATACATATAAAGAGACTTGTTTCAAGGAAATGGCTCACGCAATTGTGGAGGCTGGCAAGTCCCAAATCCATGGGTCAGGCAGCAGGCTAGAGGTTTCTCCTGACTCACATGGTTGCAGAGGCTGACGAATTCAATATCTGCAGGTCAGGCAGGAGGCTGCTGGCTCACGTCCTAAGAATCAGAGGTCAGAGGATGACAAGATGAATGCAGGACCAAGAGAGAGCTCCAACTTTGCCAGAACATCCATATATATTGGATGCAGGCCACACCCAAGAAAACTCCCCTTCCAACTGATTGGCTGCTCACATTAGATCACAAAATAGAGGATAATTACATAGTGTCTGCCAAACTGCTGAGAATCATGGCCTAACCAAGTTGACACATAACATCTTGCACATCTTAAATTAATCCCTAAGTATATTTTTATGATATTATCATTGGGGAGGAGCCCTGGTGGTGCAGTGGTTAAAGTACTCAGCTGCTAATCCAAAAAGGTCACCAGTTCAAACCCACCAGCCACACCACAGAAGAAAGATGTGGTAGTCTGCTTCTATAAACATTTACAGCCTTGGAAACCCTATGAGGCAGTTCTGCTCTGTCCTGTAGGGTTGCTATGAGTTAGAATTGACTTGACAGCAGTGAATTTGGGTTTTTTGGTCATCATTGGAGTTTTTTGTTGTTGTTTGTTTTCATTTTGTTTTTCTAATTTTTCATTGCTAATATATATAAGTACAATTGATTTTTGTATATTGACCTTTAAAAAAAAAACCATTCCTGTTGAGTTGATTCTGACTCATAGCGCCCCTATAGGACAGAGTAGAACTGTACAATAGGGCTTCCAAGCAGTGGCTAGTGGATTCGAACTGCTGACCTTTTGATTAGCAGCCTAGCTCTTAACCATTATGCCACTAGGCCACCATATTGACTTTAGTAAATTTTTATATACATGATCATGTCATCTGTAAATAAAGGCAGTTTTACTTCTTCCCTTCCAATGTGTTTCCTTTCTCCTCCCTTCTTTCTTCCCTCTCTCCCTCCCTTCCTTCTTTCTTCCCTCTCTCCCTCCCTTCCTTTTTTCCTTCCTTTCAGCAGCCTCCAGACCTGACCTATGCCATAGCTCATTCATTTGTTTGTTTATTTATACCTTCATTCACCATATATTGAGCACCTGCTCTGGTTCAGGCACTGTTGAGACATTAAGGATACAAGGATGAATGATAAAAAAAATTTTTTTTTTTTTTACCTGAACTGAAATGGCTCATAGTCTAGAGGGAAAGATGAATATGTAAGAACAGCAATGAAACATCATTACAAGTGTCTTGGGAACACAGAAGAGGGGCACCCAACCCAGTAGGCAGGTGAAATGTAAGAGCATTTCAGGCAGAAGGCTAGCATAAATAAAGGCACTGAAGGAAGAAATAGTGACTATATGGGAGAAACTGTACGTGGTTTAGAGTTTCTCAGATGTATAATAGATCCCATGGAGTGATGCAAGAGTAAGATAAAGAAGCTGTCGAATTTGGACTTTATCCTGAGGACCAAAGAGTGGTCAATGGAGAAGTGGCATATATTTGGTTTTAAAATATAGACTATTCTGGTATTATGTGGAAAATGATTTGGGGTGGGAACCAGGAGACCTATTAGAAAAATAGTTCAGGCAAAAGATGAGGAGACCTGAACCAGAGCAGTCATAATAGGGATGGAGGGGAGGAAGATGTTTCAAGAAATATATTGGAAATAAAACTGGCAAAACTTAGTAATTACTTTGATCCCAAGTAGAAGGTGAGTGATTAAAAAACTTAAAATGCTTCTCAGGCATCCACGTAGCTGACAATTCCATCAACTGGAGCAGGGACTAAATTAGGAGAAGCAGGTTTGGAGAAGAGCTAAGTTTGGGATATATTGAGTTTTAGGAGCCTATGGACATCCTGAGGTGAAGAATGAGTGAGTTAACATTCACATGGAACAAATGTGTGGTGGAAGTTAGTATCAGCTTGACTTAAAGTCCAATCCAACCTAGAAGCCACATGTCATCCTCAGTCCCGATAATTTTGAACTATTTGGCCTGACTGAGCCCTTAAAAAAAAAGGGTTTAAGGGCTTTATACTGGACTGGATCTGATTCGAAACTAGAAATCTTATAGATACACTTGTCTTAGAGATTGTTCAATTTCTTGATATGGCCTGACCTACGATATCCTGAGGGGGGCTTTTAGGAGTGACTTCTGGATGGAGAATGTCACTTGGCTAGCCTTGAACTTTTGCCCTCAGGTGTGGATGAAACCCACTAAAAACCACTGCCGTCGAGTCGATTCCGGATGAAGGGGGTGTCAAAGCATAGTTTACCCAGAGGCAGGCATCTTACTGACAGTCTTTCTTCAGTCTCCGTCAGCCTGGTGTTTTATTCTCTGTCTAATCCATTCTCAATCAGAGATTGCTGAGATAATAAAAAGTGACCTCTAGTCAGAGGTAATAATAATAATGTCATTATTATGTATAAATAATATAATTTTTGAGAGTTCACTATGTGCAAAGTACTTTACAATCATAATTCCATATAATCCTCTCAATAGTCCTATGAGGTGGTTTCTTTTTATCCCCAATTTATAGATGAGAAAACTAAGGCATCTAAAGATAAAATAACTTGCCAGAAGTCCCATAGCTCGCTAGCAGTTGAAGGAAATATCAGTTGAAACAAGACCTTCTGACTCCAGAACTGTTGTTCTCAACTGCCCACTAAAGCTTCCCAGCCCATGTGCTGGGGCACAGTGCTGGGTTGGGGATAGGCAACAGGTGTGCTGAGGTTCCAATCTCTTAGCCCTTAGTGAAACCAGAGCCCACAGATCAGTAACTTCTACCAGCCTCATCCAATTTTCCTGGAGTGCCATAAAATACTGCCATTTTCTGGGTAAGTGCCATGATTTGAAAAAGATTGGGGAGCATAGTACAATGCTGTACTCCCTAGAAATATATATGGTCATGAGAATCCTAACCCCATTATTCATAGTGGGTAAGGAGCCTAGCTCCTACTTTTTTTTTTTTTTTTTTCTGTAAATGAGGTGCAGCGGGGTTCCCTGGCGCTTCTTCTGATACTCCCTGACTGTGATGCCATCTCATTATACTAGGAGTCTTTTGAACTCTCCCCAGTGTTGAAAAGGTGGATTAAGGAATTCCTGTCTCCAGGGAAACCACAGAACCTGCCAGTGATCAGCAAACTTTGCATACAGGTGAGCCTAGTAAAGATAATTGCAGAAAAGACTCTGTCATTGTGATTGAGGCCAGGGGACTAGCAATTACATTGACATTTTAAATGCTAACCACCCAGAAATCTCTGATCTAAACCATTGTCTCAGTTCAGGTTTGTTTCCCAATGAAAATACAAATTAATTCCATGTATTTTTCCAATGAGTCTTTCAGGTTAGACATAGATTCTTGTTTCTTTTTTTGGCCTTAATGTTTGTAGAGAAGGAGCCGTGGTGTCTCAGTGGTTAAGCACTCAACTGCTAACTGAAATGTCGACAGTTTGAACCCACTAACCACCCCATGAGAGAAAGATGTGGCAGGCTGCTTCTGTAAAAATTACAGCGTTAGACACCCTATGGGGCAGTCCAACTCTTTCCTATAGGATCACTATCAGTTGAAATCGACTTGAAGGCAATGGGTTTTTGTTTTTGTAATGTTTGTAGAAGGGTCCCTAGGTGGCACAAACAGTTTGTGCTCGGCTACTAGCTGAAAGGTTGATGGTTCAAACCTATCCAGAGGCGCCTCGGAAGACAGGCCTGGCAATCTGCTTCCAAAATGTCACAACCTTGAAAACCCTATGGAGCAATTCTCTTCTGTCACATGGAGTCGCTGAGTCAAAAATTGACTCAACGACTAACGTTATTTGTAGAGAACAAGTTTGCTATTTTATGTACTCCAAAGAGCCAGCTGAATTTAACTTTCACTCCCAAGAATATTTGAGCACAGTCTTTGTGCCAGGCACCATGATGAATACTAAAGATATGGCACTGAACGGGACATGGTCCTTTTCCTAAGGAAGTCACAGTCAGATTCCCTGAGGCTTTTCCCAATGAACATTGTCTTTTTTTTTTTTTTTAATCTTTGGCTGTGCTAATATTTTTCACATTTTGTTTAGCTATATGCTTGGAAACCTCATATGTATTGTAAACTGTCTTCTGTGTCAGACTAATTAAAAGAATTTGCAATGCTTATCCTTAAGCTCCTGCTTGATCGAGACCTCAAAAATGAATTGTGGTCTCAACAAAGCTTCTCCAAACGACATAGCCTTTGTTTTACATTGGAAGAATGGAGTGGACCCAAACCCGCGGTTCAAACTGTTCCACCACAACTTGCCAATGAGAAGGTAGAACCCATTTCAATGGGATGGTGCTTGAATGCTGTATTTACAAGAAAATGAAAACATGCTCACTTGGTCTCTAACCAAGGGGACAGAATACTTCAAAAGACTTGTTCTTCTAGTAAGTGAACAACCAAGATTGCAGGCTTTATGGACTCCACACAGAGTAAACAGAAGGAGACTATACATTCTGTAATGTTCAAAGACAGTTTACTCCAGCATCATTCATTGTTTCCATCATTCCGGAGATCATGGGGGCTGCAGAAAACCAACACAATTAGAAGGAATTGCTGCTTGATTTCAGCTTTTCAAGTTTGATTCTTTTAGCAACTAGAAAGTTCTTCAAACAACCCAGATTAACTTCAGAACCCTGAGAGATAACATTACAGTTTTGGGGTTTTTTTTTTTTTTCTTTTTTGCGGGGGAGGGTGAGCCACTTGTGACCCCAGGACATGCTCACTAGTGCCGCCAGTACGGGAGAGGACTTAAGGACCTCAGTTTCTATTTCTGAGCTCAGTTTGTCCTGTGAAGTGAGTTAAGTAAGCTTCAGTTTCCCCGTATAAACAATTAAATTGTTTTTCTTAAACAAGGTGAGCTAAGGAGCAGAAAATTGAAAAGCGGGGGTAGGTGCTGTAGTAATTCCTTCTCTATGACTGCTGGGCATTTCCAGCTTTGGGAGACAGGAAGGAGGTAGGACTTGGCCAGAATTCTCTGGCATATTCAGGCTTACTCATACACCACACCACACACACACACACAAACACACACACTTCACATTCACACACATGCACGCACACCAATGATAGCACTCAGATAACTTCACACTCCTGGGGTTAAGGCTTTGAGAAAAACAAAAAGGAACTGGCCCTCCCCTAGTACGCACTGAAAATATAGGGACCTTGTCCAAGTTTGGAAACCCTGGTAGCATAGTAGTTAAGTGCTACGGCTGCTAACCAAGAGGTCGGCAGTTCGAATCCGCCAGGCGCTCCTTGGAAACTCTATCAGGCAATTCTACTCTGTCCTATAGGGTCGCTATGAGTCGGAATCGACTCGACGGCAGTGGGTTCGGTTTGGTTTTTTGTCCAAGTTTTTTATTTTATTGTCTCAATAGGCATATATTTACCCAAGTAGAGCAAAGAACACACACACACACAGTATGAAAAGTCTTGCTCTCCTGCCCCATCTACCCTGTTCCTCTTGTCATTTTTATTAGCTTTTTTACATAGCCCTAGAATTTGTGGAGATAAAATAAATACAAGTATATATTCTTAATTTTCCTCTTCCTTATACGAAAAATAACATAATACATGCCCTATTTCACCTGGAGCAAGTACTTTTGAAGTCTTGTTACTGTGGATATATAGTCCCTAACCTCCCTCGACCCTGGTCACTGAGTTAATACACAGGCTCAGAGCCTGCAGCTTTTATTATTAAATTTATTATTTCATTAATAAATTTAGGTGGTATTTATACTTACACTTCTTTCAAACCCAAGCTATTATTAAAAATGTCTCTTCAAAAAGGGAAGTCAGCACAACTGAACTGAAGCAAAAGCTAAGAAGTTTCCTGAACACATCCAAACACTTTGAGGGAAAGAAAATCTAGTAAAAAAAAAAAAGAGAGAGAGAGAGAAAAAAAAGTCTCTTCAGTATCAGTAATACTATCTTACATTGTTTCATAGTAATTTCCTATTTATCATCTCATTTAATTTGATCTACCCCAAGCCCCATGGAAGTCGTTAGGGTAGGTATTGTCCTTGTTTTTAAGGTGAGGAAGCCATGATTAAAGGATTTGTATCACATCACACATCTGGTTCTAAGGGCGGTCCTCTTTACCCAATGCGACTTCTCTGTTTTCCAAAAACGAGAACTCTTCTTCTATAACATTGCTATCACTTCATATTTATCATACAGTCTTTCACTTTTTTAGCATTTTATTTTGAGATAATTGTAGATTACATTCAATTGTAAGAAATACTACAGAGAGATCCTGTGTACTCTTCACCCACTTCCCCCAATGGTAACATCTTACAAACTGTAGCACAGTATCACTACCAAGGTATTGACACAATTAAGACGCAGAATATTTCCATCAAAACCAGGATCCCTTGAGGTGCCTTTTTATGACCACACCTCCCTCCTCTCCCTCCCCTGCCCTAATCCCTGGCATACGATGATCTGTTCTCCATTTCTATAATTTTGTCATTTTGAGAGTGTTATATAACGTAACCCTTTGGTATTGCTTTTCTTACCCAGCATAATTTCCTCCAGCTGCATCCAAGTAGTTGAATGTATCGCTCGTCATTCCTTTTTGTTGCTGCGTAATGGTCCATGGTGTGGAGGTACCACTCTCTGTTTAACCCCTCACCTGCTGTAGGACATCTGGGTAGTTTCCAGCTTTTGGTTATTATGATTAAAGTTCTTTATCAAATAACTCTTCTTCTACTCTGTAGCTTGTTTTTTTCATCTTTTTAACAGGGCCTTGCACAGAACGAAACTTTCGAATTTTGATGAGGTCCAGTTTATCAGTTTTTCTTAAGAATTCTGCCTGGTCCTAAATTCTTAAGATTTTCTCCTGTGCTTTTTTTTTTTTTTTTTCTTTTCCTTTATGTTTTGCATTTAAGTCCCTCATCCATTTTGAGTTAATTTTGGCAGAAGATGTGAGGTTGAAGTTGAGGTGTGTGTTTTGGCCTTTGGATGTCCAGCTGTCTCTCAGGGCTCTTCATCATCTGACTGCTCCATCGTATCTGGTCTCCTCTTCTGTTGTTCCTGCTCCCACACCCTGGGCTTCACCTTAACAGCCTGTTGGCCAGTCTCCTGTACTTTCACACCACTCTGCCTTTCTGATACTGTGCTCCCTACCTAGATTGCCCTTCCCCTTTCTTTTCTCTATGCCATCTTTTCAGGATGTCACCCCTTCCTTGAAGCCTTTCCTGATATCACCTCAGATAAAATATTTCACCTTTCTCTGTTCTCATTCACTGTCTTATTACCAATGATATATCCCTTCACAGTATATTATATATTATCCCTCATTATCTGAATTTAGGGACCCATTATACTTGGACAAATTTTTGAGATAAGGCAGTTTGAAGGAAACTACCTTTTAAATAAATTTTCATTACTTATTGTTCAGAATCCAGGAATCACATCATTGTGACAGCGTGATATCACTTGATAGCTGAACTCATTCTCCAAAATCAAGAACCAACTCAGACAGTGAAGGGTTTTTGTAGTTGCGCCCTGTGCCTAGCACAGGGTTAGGCACGTAGGTGCTCAACAAAATGGTAAATTACTGCCAGTAACCTCTAGGAAAATTTGCTTTGCTTGTTGCTTTAGAAAATTCCTGCCCTCTTCATCTCCTAGCTTTTAGCTAAATATCACCCTCAGTAAAGTAATTAACCTGATTTATTTGAATAACAACTCTGCTTTTGTATAAATAGCCTTATGTATGTTATATCTAATAATAAAATATTCTGTTTCTAAAGTTAAAAAATGTATTGAGTAGTCCAACAGGTAAAATTTCCTAAAGATTGATTGTTTGAAAGAAGGGGGAAGAACTTAAAAAGTGCTTCCTAAGCACGATCTGTCTGTATGCTGCCTACAAGAGACACACCTTAGGCTTAGAGACACAAACAAACTAAAACTTAAAGGATGGAAAAAAATATATCAAGCAACAACAACCAAAAAAGAGCAGGAGTAGTAATATTAATTTCTGACAAAATAGACTTTAAAGTTAAATCCACCACAAAGGATAAAGGACACGACATAATGATTAAAGGGACAATTGACCAGGAAAATATAACCATATTAAATATTTATGCAGCCAATGACAGAGCTGCAAGATACATAAAGCAAACTTTAACAGAACTGAAAAATGAGATAGATACCTCCACAATTATAGTAGGAGACTTCAACACACCCCTTTCGGAGAAGGATAGGACTTCCAGTAAGAAGCTCGATAGAGACACAGAAGACCTAATTGCTGCAATCAACCAACTTGACCTCATAGACTTATACAGAACACCCAACAGCTGCAAAGTATACTTTTTTTTCTAGTGTACATGGAACATTCTCTAGAATAGATCACATATTAGGTCATAAAACAAACCTTTGCAGAATCCAAAACATAGAAATATTACAAAGCATCTTCTCAGACCACAAGGCCATAAGAGTGGTAATCGATAACAGAAAAATCAGGGAAAAGAAATCAAATACTTGGAAACTGAACAATACCCTGCTGAAAAAAGCCTGGGTTATAGAAGGCATTAAGGAGGGAATAAAGAAATTCATAGAATGCAACGAGAATGAAAACACTTCCTATCAAAACCTCTGGGACAAAGCAAAAGCAGTGCTCAGAGGTCAATTTATATCGATAAATGCACACATACATAAAAAAGAAAGAGCCAAAATCAGAGAACTGTCCCTACAACTTGAACAAATAGAAAGCGAGCAACAAAAGAATCCATCAGGCACCAGAAGAAAACAAATAATAAAAATTGGAGCTGAACTAAATGAGCTAGAGAACAGAAAAACAATTGGAAGAATTAAGAAAGCCAAAAGCTTGTTCTTCAAAAAAATTAACAAAATTGATAAACCATTGGCCAGACTGACTAAAGAAATACAGAAAAGGAAACAAATAACCCGAATAAGAAACAAGATGGGCCATATCACAACAGACCCAACTGAAATTAAAAGAATCATATCAGATTATTACAAAAAATTGTACTCTAACAAATTTGCAACCTAGAAGAAATGGATGAATTCCTAGAAAAACACTACCTACCTAAACTAACACAATCAGAACAACTAAATCGACCCATAACAAAAAAAGAGATTGAAAAGGTAATCAAAAAACTCCCAACAAAAAAAAGTCCTGGCCCAGATGGCTTCACTGCAGAGTTCTACCAAACTTTCAGAGAAGAGTTAACACCACTACTACTAAAGGTATTTCAAAGCATGGAAAATGATGGAATACTACCTAACTCATTCTATGAAGCCACCATATCCCTGATACCAAAACCAGGTAAAGACACCACAAAAAAAGAAAATTACAGACCTATATCCCTCATGAACATAGATGCAAAAATCCTCAACAAAATTCTAGCCAATAGAATTCAACAACATATCAAAAAAATAATCCACCATGATCAAGTGGGATTTATACCAGGTATGCAAGGCTGGTTTAATATTAGAAAAAACATTAATGTAATCTACCATATAAATAAAACAAAAGACAAAAACCACATGATCTTATCCATTGATGCAGAAAAGGCATTTGACAAAGTCCAACACCCATTCATGATAAAAACTCTCAGCAAAATAGGAATTGAAGGAAAATTCCTCAGCATAATAAAGGGTACTTATACAAAGCCAACAGCCAACATCATTCTAAATGGAGAGAGCCTGAAAGCATTTCCCTTGAGAATGGGAACCAGACAAGGATGCCCTTTATCACCGCTCTTATTCAACATTGTGCTGGAGGTCCTAGCCAGAGCAATTAGGCTAGACAAAGAAATAAATGGCATCCGGATCAGCAAGGAAGAAGTCAAATGATCTCTATTTGCAGATGACATGATCTTATACACAGGAAACCCTAAAGAATCTTCAAGAAAACTACTGAAACTAATAGAAGAGTTCAGCAGAGTATGAGGATACAAGATAAACATACAAAAATCAGTTGGATTCCTCTACACCAACAAAAAGAACACTGAAGAAATCACCAAATCAATACCATTCACAGTAGCCCCCAAGAAGATAAAATACTTAGGAATAAATCTTACCAGAGATCTAAAAGACCTATACAAAGAAAACTACAAAGTACTAGTGCAAGAAACTAAAAGGGACCTACATAAGTGGAAAAACATACCTTGCTCATGGATAGGAAGACTTAACATAGTAAAAATGTCTATTCCACCAAAAGCCGTCTATACATACAATGCACCTCCAATCCAAATTCCAATGACTTTTTTTAATGTGATGGAGAAACAAATCACCAACTTCATATGAAAGGGAAACAAGCCCCGGATAAGCAAAGCATTACTGAAAAAGCAGAAGAAAATGGGAGGCCTCACTCTACCTGATTTCAGAACCTATTATACAGCCACAGTAGTCAAAACAGCCTGGTACTGGTACAACAACAGGCACATAGACCAATGGAACAGAATTGAGAACCCAGATATAAATCCATCCACATATGAGCAGCTGATATTTGACAAAGGCCCAGTGTCAGTTAACTGGGGAAAAGATAGTCTTTTTAAGAAATGGTGCTGGCATAACTGGATATCCATTTGCAAAAAAATGAAACAGGACCCATACCTCACACCATGCACAAAAACTAACTCCAAGTGAATCAAAGACCTAAACGTAAAGACTAAAACGATAAAGATCATGGAAGAAAAAATAGGGACAACCTTAGGAGCCCTAATACAAGGCATAAACAGAATACAAAACGTTACCAAAAATGACGAAGAGAAACCAGATAAGTGGGAGCTCCTAAAAATCAAACACCTATGCTCATCTAAAGACTTCACCAAAAGAGTAAAAAGACCACCTACAGATTGGGAAAAAATTTTCTGCCGTGACATCTCCGACCAGCGCCTGATCTCTAAAATCTATATGATTCTGTTAAAACTCAACCACAAAAAGACAAACAACCCAATCAAGAAGTGGGCAAAGGATATGAACACGCACTTCACTAAAGAAGATATTCAGGCAGCCAACAGATACATGAGAAAATGCTCTCGATCATTAGCCATTAGAGAAATGCAAATTAAAACTAGGATGAGATTCCATCTCACTCCAACAAGGCTGGCATTAATCCAAAAAACACAAAATAATAAATGTTGGAGAGGCTGCAGAGAGATTGGAACTCTTATACACTGCTGGTGGGAATGTAAAATGGTACAACCACTTTGGAAATCTATCTGGCGTTTTCTTAAAAAAGTTAAAAATAGAACCATACAACCCAGAAATCTCACTCCTCAAAATATACCCTAGAGAAATAAGAGCCTTCACACGAACAGATATATGCACACCCATGTTTATTGCAGCACTGTTTACAATAGCAAAAAGCTGGAAGCAACCAAGGTGTCCATCAACGGATGAATGGTTAAATAAATTATGGTATATTCACACAATGGAATACTACGCATCAATAAAGAACAGTGACGAATCTGTGAAACATTTCATAACATGGAGGAACCTGGAAGGCGTTATGCTGAGTGAAATTAGTCAGAGGCAAAAGGACAAATATTGTATAAGACCACTATTATAAGATCTTGAGAAATAGTATAAACTGAGAAGAACACATTCTTTTGTGGTTACGAGAAGGGGGAGGGAGGGAGTGTGGGAGAGGGTTATTTACTGATTAGTTAGTAGATAAGAATTACTTTAGGTGAAGGGAAGGGACAATACTTAACACAGGGAAGGTCAGCTCAACTGGACTGGACCAAGAGCAAAGAAGTTTCCGGGATAAACTGAATGCTTCGAAGGTCAGTGGAGCAAGGGCAGGAGGTTGGGGACTATGGCTTAAGGGGACTTCTAAGTCAGTTGGCAAAATAAATTCTAATATGAAAACATTCTGCATCCTACTTTGAAGTGTGGCATCTGGGATCTTAAATGCTAACAAGCGGCCATCTAAGATACATCAATTGGTCTCAACCCATCTGGATCAAAGGAGAATGAAGAACACCAAGGTCACACAATAACTGTGAGCCCAAGAGATAGAAAGGGCCACATGAACTAGAGACTTACATCATCCTGAGACCAGAAGACCTAGATGGTGCCCAGCCACAACCGATGACTGCCCTGACAGGGAGCACAACAGAGAACCCCTGAGGGAGCAGGAGAACAGTGGGATGCAGACCCTAAATTCTCATGAAAAGACCAGACTTAATGGTCTGACTGAGACTAGAAGAATCCCGGCGGTCATGGTCCCCAGACCTTCTTTTGGGCCAGGACAAGAATCATTGCCAAAGACAAGTCATCAGACATGGAAGGGACTGGACAATGAGTTGGAGAGAGATGCTGATGAGGAGTGAGCTACTTGTATCGGGTGGACCCTTGAGACTTTGTTGGCGTCTCCTGTCTGGAGGGGAGATGGGAGGGTAGAGAGGGTTAGAAACTGACAAAAGGGTCACGAAAGGGAGAGACTGGAGGGAGGGAGTGGGCTGACTCATTAGGGGGAGAGTAAATGGGAGTATGTAGTAAGGTGTATGTAGGCTTATGTGTGACAGACTGACTTGATTTGTAAACTTTCACTTAAAGCACAATAAAAATTATTAAAAAAAAAAAGTGCTTCCTAACATGAAACAAATTTGATGGGTTTATTTACTTTTTACAATTTAATGAGAAACATTAACTTTTACTCAATAGACATAGCACCTTTGTGGCTGTGGAAATGAACTCGGACTCTTAACTAACTTGTGGTTTCTGGTTCACTAGGAGAACTAGGTTTTCCTTTTTGTTTTTTAATCTGAACCTTGTCAACCATTCCACATTTTATATGTATAGAGTGGAAGTGTGTGTGTGTGTGTGTGTGTGTGTGTGTGTGTGTGTATACATAGTAATATATTTTGAAATGGGGGTTGTATTATTAAGGAAACCATAACAGCAGTAACAGACAACCCCGTATCCCTAGGGCTAACAAAGTAAAGGTTTATTTTTTTGCCATTTCAGTTCATTGGTGGTCAGTTCATTGGATGACGGGAAGGCTCCGCTTCATGTAGGCATTCTGAGACCTGATTCTGTGTGGCCGCTCCACCATCTCCTATGGTCTCAGCATCCTCCTCTGCTCAGGCCAACAGGCAGAAGGGATAAGAGTACATGAAGGCCCTTAGGGGTCAGGTCAAAAAATGGCATTTATCCCTTCCACCACATCCCATTGGTCAAATTTCACTCATTTGCACTACCTCTCTGCAGGGAAGTTGGGAAATTTGTTTAGCTGTGCCCAAGAGGAAAAGGAAGAATTTTGATGAGCATATAGCAGTGCCCTGCCACAGAAGTTTAAAAAGACAGGCACAAGGATGTTGATGGCCGTGTTGTTAGTTATGGGGTAAAAACTGGGAAAAGACCAAATGTTATTGATGATATAACAAAAACCAAACCAAATGCGTTGCCGTCAAGTTGATTCCAACTCATAGCGACCCAAAGGACAGTATAACTGTCCCATAGAGTTTCCAAAGAACGGCTAATGTATTTGAACTGCCGACCTTTAGGTTAGCAGCCATAGCTCTTAATGACAGTACCACCAGGGCTCCATTGACAGCAGGGGATGAGTGAATAAATGGTGTGAAATTCACTCAGTGGAGTATTATACAACTATGAAAATGACAAGCTGTAAGGAGATGAAATCTTAGACACCTAATGCTGATTGAAAAAGCAAATTATCAGAGACATACAATATGATAGAATTTTTATATAAAAAGCTCAAACACAAGCAAAACCAAATATATTGTTTAGGGATATAAAAAATATGTATTAAAGCCATTTTTCTTAAAGCAAAGAAACGATAAACAAATTTTAGGATTGTGGTTAGCTCTGGGGAGAAAGGCAGGGGGATTGAATGGGAGGAGAGAACATACAGGTAGCTTCAGACCTGTGGGTTATGTTCTCATTCTGACAAGTTTTGATTCAGGAGACGTCCTTTTTTTTTTTTTTTTCACTATGTTACCGAACATACGTGTGTGTTACAAATATTCTTTGGTATCTAACAAATATTGCATAGTAATTTTAAAAAGATCAAACTCAAACACTGTAATTAATAGTAGTAAAAATAAATCCTTATTAGTTATAAGAATGGGGCAAGGAACAAACTCAACACTGGAAAAGTGACTCAGCGTCCACATTGATTGGCATTCCTGCCTGATGCTAGTGAACTGACGTGCCTTTGGGCTGGGTCTACCTAAGGTCACAAATGTTGTGGCCCCATTGTTTTGATCAGCCCCAGTGCCCTAGTCAGAATACTATCTGGTAATTCAACAGTTTTCTTAACTTGCCGCTGCTTCTTGCTGTCGTTGTTGTTAGGTGCCATCAAGTAGATTCCAGCTCACAGCAACCCTACTGACAACAGAACGAAACACTGCCCGGTCCTGCACCATCCTTACAGTTGTTGTTATGTTTGAGCCCATTGTTGCAGCCACTGTGTCAGTCCATCTCATTGAGGGTCTTCCTCTTTTCCACTGACCCTGTACTTTACCAAGCATAACGTCCTTCTCCAGGGCCTGATTCCTCCTGACAACATGTCCAAAGTATGTAAGACGCGGTCTCGCCATCCTTGCTTCTAAGGAGCATTCTGGTTGTACTTCTTCCAAGACAGATTTTTTTGTTCTTCTGGCAGTCCGTGGTATGTTCAATATTCTTTGCCAACACCACAATTCGAAGGCGTCAATTCTTCTTCGGTCTTGCTTATTCATTGTCCAGCTTTCACATGCGTGTGATGTGATTGAAAATACCATGTTTTGGGTCTGGCTTGGGTCAGGCGCACCTTAGTCTTCAAGTTGACATCTTTGCTTTTCAACACTTTAAAGAGATCCTTTGCAGCAGATTTGCCCAGTGCAATGGGTCTTTTGATTTCTTGATGGATGCTTCCATGGGCGTTGATTGTAGATCCAAGTAAAATGAAATCCTTGACAACTTCAGTCTTTTCTCCATTTGTCATGATGTTGGTTATTGGTCCAGTTGTGAGGATTTTTGTTTTCTTTATGTTGAGGCATAATCCATACTGAAGACTGTGGTCTTTGATCTTCATCAGTAAGTGCTTCAAATCCTCTTCACTTTCAGCAAGCAAGGTTGTGACATCTGCATAACGCAGGTTGTTAATGAATCTTCCTCCAATCCTTATGCCCTGTTCTTCATATAGTCCAGCTTCTTGGATTATTTCCTCAGCATACAAATTGAATAGGTATGGTGAAATGATACAACCCTGAAAACTTGGCCCTGCAGTTTTCATTAAATCAGTTATCCTCATCCATTGAATCATTTCTCTTAGAGTCTTGGTATATAGTGTGTCTGGATATCTACTGCAGAGATTATTTCCCTGCAGAGAAATGCAAAGCTTCATTGTGATCCTTCCCAATGAAAAGCAAGTTTTGCATATCTAAATTCACTAAATACCCCAAAACTGTTGCTGTCAAGTCAATTCTGACTCATAGCGACCCTATAAGACAGGGTAGAACTGCCCCATAGGGTTTCTAAGGTGCGCCTGGTGGATTTGAACTGCTGATCTTTTGGTTAGCAGCCAAGCTCTTAACCACCATGCCACCAGGGCTCCAAATATACTAAGTACTATCCCTTTAAAAGCATCTCTTGCCTACAAAGACATTACTAAATCCATCATTTCAGCAAACAAAAGCTGAAATAGAAGTCATTGCTGTACAGTTATCACCACAGGTACATGCCCAACTTCCAGAGCAGCCACATTACTTAATAAACATGTCAATCCTCTTATCTTAAAATGAAAGACCTAAAGGAACCACTGCCACAATAATCCCTTATCTGGCAGCCGAGGAACTGTCTGTAAATAATCAATCCAGAACAGTCTGCTGGCTTGTTTTCTCCTGCCCTTCCCCCCTCCTCCTCCTCTTTTGCTCAACAGTTTTAGTCTTTGCAGTCTCCACCCTCTATAGTGATTCTGTGTTCTCTGCACCAGGAATGAGTCAGCATGTGGATACATACCTGCATTTCCAGGGAAATAGACTGAGGTTATCAAAAAACCCAATCTGTCCAACCATAGATAAAATTAAGGTGTTTTATAGCAACCCAGATAGTTAGCTCAGCAGTCACACTCTCGGGAACATGCGGTCCAGCTCCTTTGGGTGATACCTAGCTGGGGAGTGACTTTCGGTCTCCTGAGTAAAAGGTTCAGTTCTCAGACAGCAAATCCTTTGTGAAAGGAAACAGACTTTGTCAAAACTGGGTGGTGACGAGATAAAGGCCAGCAACTCCTGTTTGAATGTTTGTCATTTTGGTGGGGATTTTGTTTAACAAGGTTCCTACCTTATCTGTCTTCTTTTAGATTTATAGCTCCAGAGCTCATAAAAGGGAGGTCACAGATGTGAACATGGGCTTGGAAAGATGAAAAACAGACCTAGGCTATCCGATAGCAGTAATCCTGGAACATTTTGGTTTTAGTTGTTGTCATTTTTACATTGAAGATCACATCAGGCTCTCTAATTATACTTGACTAATAGTTCTTTGCAGCACTTGGCTACTATCCATATTATGAAAATGCTGGAAAGGATGTTACCATGGCATTGTTCATAGCACCTGTGCTATTTTCCATTGCTCTCCCTTGGAAAACAGGGTTAAGTCCACTATTATTTATTAAACACCTGCCTTGGGCCATGCACTGTATTAGGTACATGAATAAGATACAGTTCCTCCCTCATGAAACTTAAAATCAGAAAATCATCATTATACCCCATTATTCTAGAAAATCGTATTTAAATTGTCTCTTAAGAAAGGACTAGATAGAGGAACAAAGGCTTTAAGTGGTAGGGTCTGGTGCACACACGTACATGTTGTGGTCTTTGTGCCTTGGAGAGGATTTTGGCCACTGCTGCTACTGGTCATATATTCGATTGTGCCTAAACCAGATACCACCTTTATCTTCCCACCCCTGAGCTAGGAATCAACCTGCTGTTCACTAGATGGTGTGATTATTCCTTCAGTGTATTCTTATCTTCTGCTGTTTCTGTGGAATCCAAATCACAATAGTAGTTGTCATTTATAGAACCAACTAGCCAGTCACTATGCTAGGAACGTCATGTACATTACCTCATGTAATCCTCACAACAGTCCTACAAGATAAAAACCAAGAGTGCTGTTCTCCCATTGGGAAAGTAGGAAGCAGAAAGCCTTCATAACTTACCTACGATCACAAAGGTGATAAATGGCAACTGGATTTAAACTTGGATCTCAAGTGTCCAGATTCAAACTCTAAGCTCTTTCTGCTGTGCCGTGCTTTATCTTATTCACACAATAAGGTAATGCTAATATTTCTTGATCTTCTTAGTGATATGATTTTGCCCTGTTACCCTGGGGTCCTGGAGTCAGTTATGCATGGGGTGCGCGAACACTGAGTTGACATATATAGATTATATACAAAGTCCTGGAGGCAAAACAGGATGTGGAACACATTATTTGGTTTTCTCACATTTGGAAGATGTCCATCCATGAACACACAACTAGATCTCAGTGGAATGCTTAGCTTGTCTGGCAGAGTTTGAGATAAAAAGAGGCAGCTGCTTCACACGTATGGAATTCTTCGAAAGAACACAGGCCCAGAGTCTTAGGGTTTTCACCCATCATCCCAAATAGAGAAGGTTTTTTAAAAATGCAAGGTGGTTGGGTATGTTTGATTTGGTTGGGCTTGAAGCTGGGCCAGAGCCACCACAGCCACTTCCTGCTACATCAGAGAGATTGTTCCTTCAAGGCCTTGCTCACGCAGGCAGTGAACCAATATGACCTCTTCTCCTCATGTCTTGGGCCCTCAAAGGGATGCTGTGCTTCCAGCTTCAGTTACATGACTCAATCACAGTCTTCCAAATAGTGTCTGGTTTCCTTTTTCAAAGAAAGAAAATTTGAGAGATCACCCTGTTAACATATTGTGAAGGAAACAAGCCTCTTAAATATCCATGCCCTTTACAACAAGTGTTTTGTTGACACGTGGAAACTAAAGTAATTTTGTGTTATTGGAAAAGGATTTTAGAAAATACAGAAAGCATGTATTACCCCAAATCCATCCTTTATGGAGCCATCTGTTAAGAGGGAAGTGGTCAGCCAGTGAGGTTAACTGTACAATGTAATATTGAAGACTCCACTTATCAGCTTGAAAATCATCGGCTTAAAATGGGTTTTCAAGTTGTAGAGCATGTATGTTCAAGCTGATAATCACTTGTAAGTTGGGGACATTTATGCCAGTCACTAAAGTGTAGTAATCTCAGATGATCACTCCGTCAATTCTAGGCACGTGGTAGAAATTAGAGATGATTCCTACTTTCAAAGGCATTAACATTCCATTGGCATATGCGTAAAGAAAAACAGAGCATAGAAGTACATTTTAAGAGGGGAGGGAGTGGGAAAATTACGATGGCTGGTAGAGAATTGGGAGAATTATTTTGGGAAAGCATCCAAGAGGAGGTGGTTTTAAGATCTACTTTGTAGATCAGGTGTGGTATAATGACAGGAGAAAGGAGATTATTTCTAGTATTTTGGCCAGTTTACTGTTCATGAAAAGCAATGCACTGCACCTTGGTGGAGTCCATGATGGAACTCCATTAAGCACTGTAATTCAAAAAGCCTAATAGAACTCAGACACCCATGGTAAAGTTGTATAAGCTAAGTGAAATATCAATTTTTTCTAGCTTTGAGTTTAGAATCATGTCATCTTGGTTTAGCAGTTATAGTCAAGTTGATTCTGACTCATGGTGATCCCATGTGTTTCAGAGTAGAACTGTGCTCCATAGTATTTTCAGTGGCTGTGACCTTTTGGAAGCACATTGTCAGGGCTTTCTTCTGAGGTGCCTCCAAGTGAATTCAAACTGCCAGCCTTTAGTTAGTAACTGAGTGTTTAACTATTTGTGCCACCCAAGGACTCCCAGCTTGGTGTAGTATTGTGAGTATCTTGTGGGAAAAATTGTCATTGAGTAAAATGCTTTAAATTTGCAGCTTTGGGGAGGGAATTGCAGTGAGAGATGGAACCTCATATAATGAAGGGGCAACCTATTGCTTAGGCTCAAAGATAAGAGGATGGCAGACGTGGTTCAACTCAAGGATTCAGACCTTGGTATAAGTCAAGACAATCAAATGAAGGTGTGGCTTGATAGAAGTTTACCTCTATTCCAGAGGGTGCTATGGGGATAGCAGAAAGCTGGGGATAGCAGTCAACAGATAGTTATTGAGCATTTCCCGTATCAGAAGTACAAGTGATATGAGATGGTGCCTGCCCTCAAGTTGCTCATTGTCCAGAAAGGAAGCCTGAACTACCAGGAAAGCCCCCAGTGCTCCAGAGTTCCGTGAGGACCAGAGGAGAGAGCGACTTGCTCTGCCTGAGGAAGCTGGGGGAGGCTTCACGAAGACACCATTTGAACTGGGTGCTGACCTGACTGAAACTGCAGATGAGGTCTGGGAGGTGGGGAGACGCTGAGGGCCCAGCAGCACCCGTCTTCACCTACAGGGCCTGGCCTCTCCTTGAGGCGGGAAGAGTGTGATGCCATCTCGTCGCAGAAAGCCATCTTCACAGCCACACTCCGCTTAGGCCAGTCTTCTGGAACGCCACCAGACTTTTTCCTTTACCTGGTGAAGATCAAAGGTAAGAGCTAATACGGGAATGTGGAGCTACCATGTTGGCCCAGTTTAGGAGACAGGTGTACTGGATGCCCTGGATTGAACATCGTCTGCTCCACCCAGCTTTTAATGGCAGAACCAGACTTCTGTGAACTGAGGCTGACAACCTTAGAGTCATGCTTAATTTCTCCTTCTCTTTTTATACATTTAGGCACCACATGGTGCCTGAGCATGTGCAGTGCAATGTGTTGCAGTGCAATGTGGTACATTGCAGTGTGTGCTGTGCAGTGTAGTGCAGTGTGTTCAGTGCAGCATATGCAGTGCAGTGTGGAGTGGTGCAGTGTCACACTGTGCAGTGTGTACAGTGGTTCCGGCCCTGGCTGCACTTCAGAACCCCTCAGAGCCTTTGAAAATCCTGACACCCAAGCATCTCCCAGCCTGTTTCCTCTCCCACCCTCCATTTGTTGAATCAGAATCTCTGATGCTGGACTTGTGTATTTTAAGACAGCTTCACAGGTAATGTGATGCCCAGCTAGTCTGGAGAACTAGACATATAGTGGGAAGAACGCTGTTCTCAGTTGAAAGCCTGGCTCTGAGACTACTTCCTCTGTGAAATGGGATTGACACTTATCCTGCCTACCTCACAGGAGTTTTCTGAGGATTGTTGTTGTTTTTAGTTGCTGTTGAGTAGGCTGCAGCTCACCATGACTTTGCATATAATATAGAACAAGAAAATAATAACATAAAACATTTTTTGAAACATAAAAAACAAATAACTTGAAAGAAACAGTAATGTGCCATTAAAAAAAAAAAAAAAAAAAAAAAAACCAGTGCCGTCTACTCAATTCCAACTCGTAGAGACCCTAGAGGATAGAGTAGAACTGCCCATAGGATTTCCAAGGTGTGGCTGGTGGATTCGTACTGCCGAGACATTTTGGTTAGCAGCTGAGCTCTTAACCACTGTGCCACCAGGGCTCCATGTTTCCCACTTCCATGCCTCCACTCTAGCTTATATCCAGTTACCTCACTCCAGGATTATTTCACGGCCTGCTGACTGGTCTGTAGCTCTCCCCTTTCCTCCCAAATATCCTGTGCCCTGCCATGCAATCAACTTTATTAAAACACGAATTTGATTTTGTTTCTTTTCAACTGAGAGGCCTCCCATGGTAGACAGGCTCACTCTACCCATCAGGTTTTCTCTTTCGCTCAGCCTTGGCCCCTTGGTTGTCCCTGCTTGCTGTCTCTCCTTGACCTCTATATCTCTCATGCATCATTTCTTAAAACTTGTCTCTTGTTTTCTCTTTGACCTGATCACCTCCCTCCCACCCCTATAGCAGTTGATCTCAGACTTTAACATGTAATACCTGAAATGGTTCTTTAATTGTCGTGTGTATTTGTATCATCATTCTGGAGTATTTGCTCACCAAGGTCCAAGATGTGTCTGAATCATTTTTAAATTATGAGATTATTGTCCACAGTGCCTAGCAGCATTAGGCCCTTGCCAGGGCTCAGCAACCTCTGGCTGAAACAGAAGAGCTGAGTGGTTTATAAAGTACTTTTCTCTACAGGCTCTCTTTCCATCATCACGACCCTGAGAGGTAGATGGTATTATTCTCCCCCTTTTGAAAGTGGGAAAAGACAGGGATGAAGAGCTTAAGTAACTTCGAACTTGTGGGAATGAGGGGGAAACAAGGGACGCTAAGTCCTTGGGTAAGCCAGAGGGTGGCACAGCCTGCAATGGGAAAGCATGGAAGTGAGTGAGCATCCTGCGTGCAGCGCACAGGGCGTGGCTGGGCTGAAGGAGTGAAGACGTAGCAGAAGCGACCAGTCAGCACCACTATTACAGTGGGCTGTTCACCAGGAGCCAGAGCAGAATTCAGGTGGCTCTGGCTGCATTCTGGGCTGTGGCTCCCCTCAGCAGCCTACTTGGTACATGTCAAGTGAGTCAGGAGGGATTAAGGTGACTCAGCTTCTGCCCTGGTCGGAGCCAGGCAGTAGACTTTATAGCCCATTTCCTGGGGAATTTTCGGAAGGACCAGTGATTTCATCTTTCTATTATAATGCACCGGTGCCCTGGGAGACATTGTTCACATGGCCCGGATGAGGTCAAGTGGTCTGATCTCTTAAAGGAGAAGCTGAAACAGCAGTGGAAACTTTCTAGACCTAAAGGTGTCAGTAGTTCCATTCCTGATCAAACACTGATGATCAAACAGAGTCTTCTCCGGCTAAAGCCAGTGTGTGATTAATGTTGTTGTCATTGTTAGGTGCCGTCGAGTCGGTTCTGACTCATGGCCGTCCTGTGTACAACAGAAGGAAACACTGCCCGGTCCTGCACCATCCTCACAATCATTGCTGTGTTTGAACCCATTATTGCAGCCACTGTGTCAGTACATCTCGTTGAGGGTCTTCCTCTTTTTTGATGACCCTCTACTTTAGTAACCATGATGTCCTTCTCCAGGAACTGGTCCCTCCTGATAACATGTCCAAAGGATGTGAGACAAAGTCTTGTCATCCCCACTTCCAAGGAGTACTCTGGCTGTACTTCTTCCAAGACAGACTTGTTCGTTCTCTCACAGTCCGTGGTATATTCAGTATTCTTCTCCAACACCATAATTCAAAGGCATCAATTCTTTTTGGTCGCCCATATTCACTGTCCAACTTTTGCATGCATATGAGTTAAATGAAAATATCATGGCTTGGGTCAGGTGCACTTCAGTCCTCAAAGTGACATCTTTGCTCTTCAATGATTTAAAGAAGTCTTTCGCAGTAGATGTGCCCAATGTAATACATTGTTTGATTTCTTTCTTTTTTTATTTTATGTTTTACATGAACATTTACAGAGCAAATTAGTTTCTCGTTAAATGATTAATACACATATTGTTTTGTGAAGTTGGTTGCTAACCCTTCAATTTGTCAACACTCTCTTCTTCTCAACCTGGTTTCCCCCATTTCCGTTCATCCAGCTTTCCTGTCCCCTCCTGCCTTCTTGTCCTTGCCCCTGGGCTGATGTGCCCATTTAGTCTCATATACATGGTTGAGCTATGTGTATTATTGGCTGATGGGTGAGACCCAGGAATGACTTCAGGACTGAGCTAAAAGGGTGTCTGGGGGCCACGTTTTCAGGGTTTCTCCAGTCTCTGTCAGACCAGTGAGTCTGATCCTTTTTTGTGAGTTTGAATTTTGTTCTACAGTTCTCTCCAGCTCTGTCTGGAACCCTCTATTGTGATCCCTGTCAGAGCAGTCGGTGGAGGTAGCTGGGCAACATCTAGTTATGGTGGACTCAGTCTGCTGGAGGCTGTGGTAGTTGTGGTCTGTTAGTCCTTTGGACTAATCTTTCTCTTGTATCTTTGGTTTTCTTCATTCTACCTTGCTCCACACCGGGTGGTACCAGTGGAGCATTTTTGATGACCGCTCACAAGCTTTTAAGGCCCAAGACACTACTCACCAAAGTAGGATGTGGAATGTTTTCTTTATAAACTATCTTATGCCAATTGAGCTAGATGTCCCCCAGGACCACAGTCCCCAGCCTTCAAATCAGTAATTCAGTTCCTCAGGGAGTCTGGATGTATTTATGAAGCTTCTGTGACTTTGCCTTGGTCCAGATGTGGTGACTTCCTCAGCATTGTGTACTGTCTTACCCTTTACTAAAGTTACCACTTATCAATTGTCTAGTTAGTGTTTTTCCTTCCCCACCCCTCCCCTCCCTCATAACCATCAGAGATTGTTTCTTTCTGTGAGTTTTTATAATAGTGGTCTCATACAATAGTTGTCCTTTTGTAATTGACTTATTTCACTCATCATAATGCCCTCCAGATTCATCCAGGTTGTGAGATGTTTCACAGCTTCATCATTGTTCTTTATTGGTGCATAGTATTCCTTTGTGTGTATGTACTATAGTTTGTTTATCCATTCATATGTTGATGGGCATTTAAGTTGTTTCCATCTCTTTCTGTTGTGAATAATGCTGCAATGAATATGGGTGTGCGTATGTCTATTCGTGTGATGGCTTTTATTTCTCTAGGATATATTCTTAAGAGTGGGGTAGCTGGATCGTATGTATTTCTTTTTCTAGCTTTCTAAGGAAGTGCCATATCATTATCCAAAACGGTTGTACCATTTTGCATTCCACATCATTTGACTTCTTGATTGCTGCTTCCATGGACATTTTTGTGGATCCAAGCAAAATGAAATCCTTGACAACTTCAGTATTTCCTCTGTTTATCATGATGTTACTTATTAGTCCAATTGTGAGGATTTTTATTTTATGTTGAGGTATAATCCATACTGAAGGTTGTAGTCTTTGCTCTTCATCATCAGTAAGTGCTTCAAGTTTTCTTCACTTTCAGCAAGCAAGGTTGTGTCATCTGCATATTGCAGCTTGTTAATGAATCTTTCACCAATCCTGATGCCACGTTCTTCTTCTTATACTCCAGCTTCTCAGATTACAAACTCAGCATACAGATTGAATAAGTATGGTGAAAGAATACAACCCTGACACACACCTTTCCTGACTTTAAACCATGTTATATCCCCTTATTCTGTTCGAACAACTGCCCTCTTGGCCTATGTACGGGTTCCACATGAGCACAATTAAATATTCTGGAATTCCTATTCTTTGCAATGTTATCCGTAATTTGTTATGATCCACACAGTCAAATGCCTTTGCATAGTCAATACAACACAGCTAGACATCTTTCTGGTGTTCTCTGCTTTCAGCCAAGATCCATCTGGCATCAGCAATGATATTCTTCATTCCATGTCCTCTTCTGAATCTGACTTGAATTTCTGTCACTTCCCTGTCAGTGTACTGCTGTAACCGTTTTTGAATTGTCTTCAGCAAAATTTTACTTGCATGTGATATTAATGATATTGTTTGATAATTTCTGCATTCTGTTGGATCACCTTTCTTTGAAATGAATACAAATATGGATCTCTTCCAGTTGGTTGACCAGCTAGCTGTCTTCCATATATCATGGCATAGATGAGTGAACACCTCCAGCACTGCACCTGTTTGTTGAAACATCTCAGTTGATATTTCATCAATTTTGGAGCCTTGTTTTTCACCAGTGCCTTCAGTGCAGCTTGGACTTCTTCCTTCAGTATCATTAGCTCTTGATCATATGCTACCTCCTAAAATGGTCTAACGTCGACCAATTCTTTTTGGTATAGTGAGTGTGCATTCCTTCCATGAATTAATAGTGTTTTGATATTTCAGTGTTGCTGCTTGACTTATGAAGGTATAAACTCCATGCAGGTGACCTGCTCCTGCCTGTGGTTGAATTCACTGAACTTATTGCCTAACTGGGACAGGCCTTGGGTGGGACTGGTGAGAGCTGACAACACCAGGCCCAGAAAGCAAGCTAAAAACCAGCAGGCAGGCCTGAGGGTTGGAAAGCCATACTCCAAGTGGGTGGAGTACCAAAGCCTGGTTGTGTGTCTAGAGAATTCAGGGTGTGGTGAGGGATTAGCTACTGGGAGAGCAAAGATTAATATTTAATACATAGGCATTTATTAGCGTGGCTGGAGCTTTTGTCAAAAATGTCATAAATTCACAGTTTAGGATTATAAAGCAAATAAAATTCCTAATATTTCTATTTTAACAGCCAGTGAGCATCCTAACTAGAAGAGTGCAGAGTCATTGATTTATCTTTTGCCTATAATATGAAAATTCTAGTTTTCATAAACTGTTAGAACTTGTTAGAAGGATTATTCCTGCCTCCAACACCCTGCCCATGTCAAAGGTTAGAAGGAATAAACCACATTTTCTTTAAAACATTTAATGAAACCCTCGACCTTTTCCTAAGTCTGCCCAATTTTGATCTCAAAAAAGAAAAGGGGAAGGGGTCCAGGGGGCTAATATGACAGCACGATTTGTACCTTCACAAGTAAATATTACAATTTAGCTGGGCATCTTGTGGAAGCTTGTTAGTTCAAAGTGACTCACTTGCGTAGATGAAGTTATTTTTAGAGTTGTAATTTGTACTGTTTAGAAAAGAATAAAGAGATGGTAAAAGGCTAGATCACTCATTATAGCTTACGGAGCTCATGAACCCAGCATCCGTGCAAAAGATGACTAAGCAAGGGGTCGGTTGGTACTTTCTCTCAGAATTTTACAGACATGAGTCATCCACTTTAGTCCACAGACACAGCATCGAGGTACCTGTGACTCAGCTCCTATTTAGAAAGAGCACTAGAATTCAATTCTGATACATTTTTGTAGTTAAGTAGTAAGGAAATTACATAGCAAAGCAAAATATGCCTTGGTACCACGCAGCAATCGGATGTTTTTAGCTAGAAGTAATTTATCTTTATCTCTGGTCTTTGAAAGACTATTTGTGATCCATGCTGGGTGAATGCCCATTCAGTCTGCTGCTGTACATTGCAATGCCACCTTCTTTATGTTCGGCTCATTGACCCAAGTGCATGATTATCCTCAGTAGAGATCTCAGACTCATCCTTTCTGTATGAAAATGTCTGGTATTCAGGCCCATTTCCTTTAACCAAATACATATATGTGTGAGTAGATATATGTGTCAATCTTCAGCATAAAATACTAAGATTCTAGTTTTCATAAACTGGCAGAAATAGCTTTCAAAGACTCTCTCCCTCCATGCTCCACCTACGCCAGGAGTTTCTATTTTCTTATTTTTTTTCTTCAACTGTACACACAAACACAAATACACCAGTGTGCATATGCACATGGATAAGAATTATCGCTATAAGTGAACAATCTTGTCAAAGCCAATGTGTTCTTCTTTCTGGAGGCCTGCTGCTTTGTTTTCTGGGTGGGGACCTACTGGGCCAGGAGGCTGTGCCTCGCTCAGGATCTCCCATCAGCACTGTGTGCACTGAGCATGCAGCCTGTTTAGAGGTAAGCCCTCAGAACATAAATACATAGAATATGTTCCTTAGCAATTTGCAGGCATATCAATAGACTGTTCATAACCAAAAGAATTATTAATTCTGTCAAAGAAAAAGACAAATAATGAAAAGCACACTCTTTTTATGTGGTAAAATATATATAACATAAATTTGCCATTTTAACCATTTTTTACTTACTGGATTTTAATTTCAATTTTTTTGAAGTGTAAACCTCTTCATTTTTTTTTATTGTTGTTGTAAATATACACAGCAGAACATATACCAGTTCAACAATTTCTACATGTACTATTCAGTGACATTGATTATATTCTTCAACTTATGCAACCATTCTCACCCTGCTTTTTGGAATTGTTCCTCCCCCACTGACATCATTTCAATCATTTTTAATTGTACAGTTCAGTGGCTTTAATTACGTACAGCCCCTTTTAACCACTTCTGTTGTCAAAGCTTGGTCCTATTGCCAAAAGAAAAAAGAGACCAACTCATCAAACACTTGGTATCTACTGTAGACCAAGCCCTATGTTAGGCCCTTCAGTCACAGAAATGAGTAGGTGCACTGAAGGAGTTTGCAGTCAGGTAGGGGAGACAGACATGTAAACACATAAATACAAATACTGTGTGGAAAATGCTATCATACAGGTGTTATAAAAGGGTTGTGGGATAACAAAAGCAGAGGCAGCTACCACCTCTGAGAAGCTTTACAGAAATGTCCTCAGAGCTATGTCTTTAAGTGTGAATAAAAATTCGCTAGGCAGATAAGGAAGAAACAATGTTTCAGGCAAAGAGAACAATGTGCTCTTGAACTGATGTAGTGGATTCTAAATACTGGGAATAGTTCATAGGCTGAGTTTTTAGGGTACATGAGTTAAGGGAGTTATGGGAAATGAAGTAGGAAAGAAATGTGCCTCATTATGAAGTGCCTTGTATGTAAGGAGCTCAAAATATATCCTATTCCTGATGGAAGCCTTAGAAGGATTTTAAACCAGGATGTGACATTATCTCAATTATACTATCACTCTAATGGCACAAGGAGGATGAATTCAAGTGGGAAGAAGCTGGGGGCAGGAAAATCACTTGGGGAAACTAGTTGAAGCAAGAGAATGTGAGGTACTAAAATAATAGGAGTAGGGAGTGAGAGAAATTGATAGATTCTAGAAATACTTAAGAAGTAGAATCAGCAGGACCTAGTGAACAATCCGATTTAGGGTCAGAGGGAGGAATTGCAGATTACTATGTAATTCCTTGCTACAGTAGTTTACCAGAGAGTAGAAATTTAAGAAAAAGACTAGACTTGGAGGGAAAGAAAATGAATTTGAAAATTTTGAACTTGATGTGTTTGTGAGATAGGCAAGTGGAAGTGTTCAGTAAGTAGACCAAAATATGAGAGCGAAGCTTAGAAGAGCAGTCCTGACCGATGGAGGTTTGAGTGTGAACCATGTACCAGTGGCAGTTGGAGCCATTGAGCTGGGGGAAGGCCACCATTTCATGGTGGGCAGAATAAGATTCCTGGATGGAGTCTCATAAGCAGCAGAAGGTTGAAATGAGAGCCAGGGAAGAGTGGTGCCGGGAAGGCAAGAGAGGACAGGATTTGAGAAGGCAGGAGTGGCAAGTGAGATGAGAATGAAGAGCATTTGATTTGGTAGTTAATGGCCATGGTGGATGTAAAAGAAACACCCATGCATTAGAACAGGCGGAAGCCAGGTGTTAATGGGCTACAGAATCATTTGGCGGTGAAGAGGTTGAGCCAGTACTCTTTTAAGAGTTTGGGGAATTAAAGGAAAAGTGAATGGACAGTAGCTAGCAGGCATGGCCTAGAGAGGGACTTTTTTTTTTTTTTAAGTTGTTTTATTGTTGGGAAAAAAAACAGATAACACAATATTTGCCAATTCAATATTTTTCACTTGCACAGTTCAGTGAACCAATTACATCAATCATGTTGTTCAACCATCACCAACATCCAGTTTTCTTTTTTATTATACTTTAGGTGAAGGTTTACAGAACAAACTAGCTTCTCATTAAACAGTTAATACACATATTGTTTTATGACATTGGTTAACAATCCCACGACATGTCAACACTCTCCCTTCTCAACCTTTGTTCCCTAGTACCAGCTTTCCTGTCCCTTCCTACCTTCTAGTCCTTGCCTCTGGGCTGTTGTGCTGCTGTAGTCTCATTTTGTTTTATGGGCCTGTCTAATCTTTGGCTGAAGGGTGATCCTCGGGAGTGACTTCATTACTGAGCTAAAAGAGTGTCCAGGGCCATACTCTGTCAGGCCAGTAAGTATGGTCTTTTGTGTGTGTGAGTTAGACTTTTGTTGTACATTTTTTTCTACCTCTGTCTGGGATCCTGTATTGTAATCCGTGTCAGAACAGTCAGTGGTGGTAGCCAGGTACCATCTCATTGTACTGGACTCATTCTGGTGGTTGCAGTGGTAGTTGTGGCCCGTTAGTCCTTTGGACTAATCTGTCCCTTGTATCGTTAGTTTTCTTCATTCTTCCTTGCTCCTGAAGGGGTGAGACCAGCAGAGTATCGTAGATGGCCACACACAGGCTTTTAAGTCCCCAGTCATTACTCACCAAAGTCGAATGTAGAACATTTTCTTTATAAATTGCGTTATGCCAATTGAGCTAGATATTCCCCGAAAGTATGCTCCTAGAGGGGGACTTTTCTTCAAATAATATATTTTATTTTTTGTTGTTGTTGAAAATATACACCGATTCAATTTCTACATGTATAATTCAGTGACAGTGATTACATTCTTCAAGTTGTGCAGCCATTCTCACCCTCCTTTTCCTTCCATCATTAACATAAACTCACTGCTCTGTAAGCTTCCTATCTAGCCTTTTGACTTGCTGTTGTCAATTTGATCCCATATAGACCTTTTTTTTTTTTTTTTAAACAGCACAATGCTCAAGGGAGACATTCTTTACTAATTAAGCTAAACTGTTCTTTGGTTTAAAGAAGACTTCAGGGGATATTTTTATTTTAAGGTTTAAAGATTATCTTAGGGCGGTAGCTCTGGAGGGGTCATCTAGCCTCAGTGGCTCCAGAAAGTCTGGATTCCATGAAAATATAAAATTCTGTTCTGCATTTTGATCGGAATTCGTCTATAGAATCTTTGATCAAAACATTCAGTAATGATAGCCAGGCACCATCTAGTTCTTCTGGTCTCTTGGCAAAGGAGGTAGTTATTCATGGAGGCAATTAGCTGTGCATTCCATTTCCTTCTCCTATTTCTGATAAGAGGAGGACTTTTTGGAATAAGAGATTCTTCACCATAAGAAGGAGCCCATGAGGAGAGATTAAAATGTATGAGGGAAGAGAGAGAGAAAAGAATTGAAAGAGCAAAATTCTAGTAGTGGTTTTAAGGGTATGGGGCCTGGGTCACAGGTCAAAGGGTAAGCCTTGGACTAAAGGGAACTCAGACTCCTCTGAGATGGAAGGAAAGGATGCACACAGATATTCATAAGTAAGAGGTATGAAGAGGGAGGAAGGTCTTGGAAATGGAGACGTTTACCCTTGACATACATTTTCTCTAAGAAGTTGGAAGCAGGATTATCTACTGGGAGGGAGTCAGGGATGCAATTAGGGGTTTTGAAGAGAGGAGTAGTTTTGGAATAATCACCAGAGCCAGCACAGCAAATTAAGAGTTGTTTTCATTTATCTCTATGTTACCAGCACCAAACAGTGCCTAGAATATATAGTAAGCACTCAAAAATGTCTGTTGAATCAATGCATTTTTAAATTGTGGTCAGAGAGTAGGATTTTAGAAGTTACTGTTTTATAGCTGGAGCACAGAAAGATGGTAAGAAGGTCCAGGGTGTAGCCATGGGACTTGGTTGCTGCAGGGAAGTGGGTGTTAATGACTTGCCCTTGTAAATGCTAAAGTTGTACCAGATGATTACAGAAATCAGAATGGAGAGGAAGACTTGAAGCAGGTATAGACATCCTCAAGAATGTTAGCATGTAACCAGGAGACTGGGTGGATGACAGCATAGAGGTGAACTAGCCAAATGTTATGAGCTTCAAAGGGGATGCTTTTTTTGCAGCAAACAAGGCTGAGTGTGTAGACAGGTGTGGGAAAGCGAGTGGCTTCCACTCAAAGGATGGCTAGGGAGAAAGCCAGGTTTCCCTCGAGACAAGGAAATGGCAGGAGAAGAAAGGAAACAGAGAATTCCTAGAGTATAAGCAGAGGTAACTAGCGTGTGGTATAGACTGGATGTCTGTTCTGAGGACCCAGAGTGACAGAGGGGCATCAGGAAGGTTCAAGAGAGCTTTTTATTTTTTTTAGATAGAAGATGAGCCTCACTGAAATTATGAGATTGGTAAACTAGGGAAGAGGTGAGTGAGAAAAAGAGGCCTGGAAGGGTCTGCACAGGGGCAGTGAGTAAGAAGGCAGTTATAACGGCGCCAAATGTCATGGTGGGGAACATGACATCTTGTCAATTAGGGATTCTGCCAGACCCTCAGAGAGCCACAGCTAGCCTGGGAGTCAGTAGGCTACACCTGCAAGCACACATGTTCCAGGAAGCCACTCAAGAGGCCTGAATTTTCCCAGCTCCTAAATGCATCAGGCACATCTAGTGGTGACTCTGACTGGAGGCTTCACTGAATGCTCCTCAGAGTGCCGTGCAGACTATTACCTGACTCTGAAGGGACACCAACAACAACTGAGAGTAAACACTTAGAAACTTTTATAGCAATTTGGCAATATTGTAACATCCAGGTGCATAATCATTTTTTCCAATCATTCAGTTTTTGTTTTTAATTTTATCAAAGTATCAGTCCATAACAGATTGGAAATTGAAATGAAGCAAAACTGACCCTTTACTTCAGAGAGTTTGAGAAGCATAGATCTACAGCATTTTCACTTCAGCCTTAGGCCCTGATGCTCAGCTCCTCAGATTAGGGGCCGCTTATACCCTGCTGTGGTCCTGCCATCCCAGTGACCAGCACAGCCAGTCTGGCCACATTATAGTCATGCGTTGCTTAACGTCCATGATACATTCTGTGAAATAGGGCATTATGTGATTTGGATATCGTGTGGACACCATATTACTTAGCAAAGTATGTATGCTTCCTCAGCCTCTGTCCCCCTCTCCAGTCCCCCCAATTCAGTGGTTTCTCCAAGCTGCCTCTCCGATCCCTCTTTTCTGGCCCCGGACCCCCTACTCCATGCCCTTCTGAAGCCCCTGCCTCTTGATCCTTTCTCCGGTGTGCCCGCCTTCCCAAGTCCAGCATCCTATCAGAGCCCGGCTGCACTAAACCAATTTGAAAGAGCGGCCACTCACAGCATGCCATGAGCAGACCGAGGAGGTTCCGCCAGGAACAGCAACCACTCAGCCATTAAGCCTGACTTGTCAAGGTCCACCGACCTCCAATGACTTGTCCCCACATCTGCCCGGGACTCCCTGCCCCATCTCCCTCTTCGCTTCCTCCCCCATCTGCTGCTTTCTTCCTGGGTCCAGACAAGCCTGTGTACTTAGCCGTATATTCTTAGCCATATACACACCTTATATACTTAGCAAAGCTATATGGGACCACAAACGTTTATGTAATCAGACATTGCCCGAATGGATATTTTGCAGCGCCTGACTGTATTCTTGGCCATAGAGTTCAGCTCCTCCTAAGCAAAACATGGAAGAGAAAGTGCAACACTCATCTGGTGCCACTAAGTTGTCTGCCTCTAGCTGTGGAGTTTCACTTGCTTTCTCTGCTACCACCTGGTCAATAGCTGGCTTGAGAGGTGAGGTGTAGAGCCCTCCCTACACCTGAGCTTTAGTCAGACAGAAACCTCAGGGCATTGCAGAGAGATGCACGTCAGCAAAGCAAGGTGTCCATTTGCTTGTATTATCTGCTGAATCAAAATGGCACATTATGGAAGAAAGGAAAAGAAAACAAAGCCTGAGCAGTAGCAAGTCTGTCTTCCCCTGAACACAGGCGGCACTGAGTGCGTCCTTCTACATTAGTACTTCTCTTGCTCTTGCCATCACTTTGTTTGCTGACTCTCCCTGATAATGAGGCTTCAGGGCACAGTTCATCTTTGCTTCAAACTGAAATCCCCTACCCTTAGCACAGGGGCTTTTTAAATGAATGTACAAAGTCACATACTTTTTTCTTATTTGACTTGTAATCATGCAATTTGGTCCTACTCTCATACCTTATCATAATTGATTTTTTTTATAATTTTTATTGTGCTTTAAGTGAAAGTTTACAAATCAAGTCAGTCTCTCATGCAAAAACCCATATACACCTTGCTACACACTCCGAATTACTCTCCCCCTAATGAGACAGCCCGCTGTCTCCCTCTACCCTCTCTTTACATGTCCATTTCACCAGCTTCTAACCCCCTCCACCTTCTCATCTCCCCTCCAGGCAGGAGATGCCAACATAGCCTCAAGTGTCCACCTGATCCAAGAAGCTCACTCCTCACCAGCATCCCTCTCCAACCCATTGTCCAGTCCAATCCATGTCTGAAGAGTTGGCTTCGGGAATGGTTCCTGTCCTGGGCCAACAGAAGGTCTGGGGGACATGACCACCGGGGTCCTTCCAGTCTCAGTCAGACCGTTAAGTCTGGACTTATGAGAATTTGGGGTCTGCATCCCACTGCTCTCCTGCTCCCTCAGGGGTTCTCTGTTGTGTTCCCTGTCAGGGCAGTCATCGGTTGTAGCTGGGCACCATCTAGTTCTTCTGGTCTCAGGATGATGTAGTCGCTGGTTCATGTGGCCCTTTCTGTCTCTTGGGCTCGTAATCACCTTGTATCCTTGGTGTTCTTCATTCTCCTTTGCTCCAGGTGGGTTGAGACCAATTGATGCATCTTAGATGACTGATTGCTAGCGTTTAAGACCCCAGACGCCACTCTTCAAAGTGGGACGTAGAATGTTTTCTTAATAGATTTTATTATGCCAATTGACTTAGTTGTCCCCTGAAACCATGGTCTCCAGACCCCTGCCCCTACTACGCTGGTCTTCGAAGCATTCAGTTTATTCAGAAAACTTATTTGGTTTTGGTTAGGCCAATTGTGCTGACCTCCCCTGCATTGTGTGCTGTCTTTCCCTTCACCTAAAGTAGTTCTTATCTACCATCTAATTAGTGAATGCCCCCTCCCACCCTCCTTCCCTCCCCCCTCTCGTAACCACAAAAGAATGTTTTCTTCTCAGTTTAAACTCTTTCTCAAGTTCTTATAATAGTGGTCTTATACATTATTTGTCCTTTTGCAACTGGCTAATTTCACTCAGCATAATGCCTTCCAGGTTCCTCCATGTTATGAAATGTTTCACAGATTCCTCACTGTTCTTTATTGTTGCATAGTGTTCCATTGAATATACCATAATTTATTTATCCATTCATCCGTTGATGGACACCTTGGTTGCTTCCATCTTTTTGCTATTGTAAACAGTGCTTCAGTAAACATGAGTGTGCATGTATCTGTTCATGTAAGGGCTCTTACTTCTCTAGGATATATTGCAAGGAGTGGGATTGCTGGATCAAATGATAGTTCTGTTTCTAGCTTTTTAAGGAAGCGCCAAATCGATTTCCAAAGTGTTTGTACCATTTGACATTCCCACCAGCAGTGTATAAGTGTTCCAATCTCTCCACAGCCTCTCCAACATTTATTATTTTGTGTTTTTTGGATTAATGCCAGCCTTCCTTGTCGGAGTGAGATGAAATCTCATTGTAGTTTTGATTTGCATTTCTCTAATGGCTAATGATCGTGAGCATTTACATCTGTTAGCTACCTGAATGTCTTCTTTAGTGTAGTGTCTATTCATATCTTTTGCCCATTTTTTAATTGGATCATAACTGATTTTTAAATGGTTAAAATGCCACAGGTCATGCTATGCTATGCTGAAAGTTTCTTTAACTCTCACTGGTCAAGAATTCCATGGCCAAGAATTCTCATGGTCATCTTCCTTGGATTTCAGACAAGCAGCTTTCTCTTCTCTTTCTGTTTAAGTATTAAACTGTGGTCCTCCTTAAATGAAACATACACACAGATATGTGTATGTATTTACATACACTTACATGTTTGTGTTTAAAGTCAGGAAAGATGTACATCAGGGTTGTATCCTTTCACAATAATTATTCAGGCTGTATGCTGACAAATAATCTGAGAACCTGGCCTATATGAAGAAGAGTGTGGCATCAGGATTTGAGGAAGACTCATTAACAACCTGCAATATGCAGATGACACAATCTTGTGTGCTTAAATTGAAGAGGATTTGAAGCACTTGTTGATGAAGATCAAAGACCAGCCTACAGTATGGATTGCACCTCAACATAAAGAAAACAAGTACCCTCATGACTGGACCAATAAGCAACATCACAATAAATGGAGAAAATAATTGAAGTTGTCAAGGATTTCATTTTACTTGAATTCACAATCAACGCTCATGGAAGCAGGAGTCAAGAAATCAAACAATGTATTGCATTGGGCAAATTTGTTGCGAAAGATCTTTTTAAAGTGTTAAAAATCAAAGACGTCACTTTGAGGACTCAGGTGCGCCTGATCTAAGCCATGATATTTTCAGTCTCCTCATAAGCATGCGAAAACTGGACAATAAATAAGGAAGACGGAAGAAGAATTGATGCTTTTGCATTATGTTGTTGGCAAAGGATATTGAATATACCATTTACTGCAAGAAGAACAAGCAAATCAGTCTTGAAAGAAGTACAGCCAGAATGCTCCTTAAAAGCAAGAATGGTGAGACTTCATCTCACATACTTTGGACATGTTATCAGGAAATACCAGTCCCTGGAGAAGGACATCATGCTTGGTAAAGTAGACAATCAGCAAAAAAGAAGAAGACCCTCAAGGAGGTGTACTGACACAGTGGCTGCAATAACGGGCTCAAGCATAACGACGATTGTGAGGATGGCACAGGACCAGGCATCCTCATTATGAGTTGGAACTGACTTGATGGCACAGAACAACAAATGACTTATGTTTGTGTGTGTGTGTGTACATATAAAAATATAGCACCACTTGATAAAGCATTCCACTAGACGCTGGGTTCCCACACCTGTTCCTGATTCATGCTGGGGTCTGCTCAGGTACTCTTTTGCAAATTTCAGTTTTATTCTTCTGTAAGCTAAGGTTGAATGTATGATTTAGCAAGTTGAACATTTAAAGAACCAAACCTGTTTTTCCACAGGACCAATGAATAATATATCAAACATAAACCATTTTGACCTATAGAAACAAAGAGATTTCCATCAAAGGGAGTGTTAGTAAGGGGTCATGAGTAAGGTGGGGCTGGTGAGAATAGCTGTTTTGTAAGAGCAGTAGGCAGGCTGAATGAGAAGGTATTAAAGTTGAATCTAACTGTTGAGTCTACATCAGGCTCTTGAAAGGTGTGAGCAGGTTTAAGGTTCTTTATTTAAAGCCCTTTCGAACTTCCCCCTCTTTTTTATTCCTAATCTGATCCTTTTCATCTGACCTTAAATGGTCTGTGTATATGAGCTTCAGCTTCTGCATTCAAACCTTATTCTTTTAACCCAAGCCTGATGGGATGTACACACCCTCTTTAGAAGGAAGGGCTCCCCCTGGGTTGACGCACCAGCATTCAAGAGACACTGTGAGCTATGACAAGGGAATTATTAAGTTGGCATCAATATGTAGGACAGATAGAAAAGGAATTATTGGTGGTAGAGAAGGATTATTGAATTACTTCAGATATGAATTGAGAACTATTTGGAGCTGGCCTAAAATGGTGGATGTGGGAGCCCTAACACAGTTGTCCTTGGGTTTAAAGAAAAGTATATTCACCTGTATGAAGTAGATTGATATATATATATATACACACACACACACATATATATACACATTCTTACTATTGTTGATCCATGGCAGAAGTAAATGTGTGGCCAGTGGAATACTACTCAGTGATAAAGAACAATGATGAATCCATGAAACATCTCATAACATGAAAGAATCTGGAAGGCATTATGCTGAGTGAAATTAGTCAGTCCCAAAACGACAAATATTGTATGATACCACTATTTTAGGAACTTAGGGAAAGGTTTAAACACAGAAGAAAATATTCTTTGATGGTTATGAGGGTGGGGAGGGAGGGAGATAGATATTCACTAATTAGATAGTAGACAAGGATTATTTTTGTTGAAGGGAAAAACAACACACAATACAGGGGATGTCAGCACAACTGAACTAAACCAAAAGCTAAGAAGTTGCCTGAGTACAACCAAACACTTCCAGGGACAGAGTAGCCGGGGTGGGAATCTAGGTACCATGGTTTCAGGGGACATCTAGGTCAACTGGCATAACAAAGTGTACTGAGAAAAATTTCTGCATCCCATTTTGGTGAGTAGCATCTGGGGTCTTAAAAGCTAGCAAGAGGCCATCTAAGATGCATCAACCCACCTGGAGCAAAGGAGAAAGAAGAACACCAAAGACACAAGGAAAATATGAGCCCAAGAGACAGAAAGGGCCACATAAACCAGAGACTTCATCAGCCTGAGACTGAAAGAAATAGATGGTGCCTGGCTACCACCAATGACTGCCCTGACAGGGAACACAACAGAGAATCCCTGATGGAGCAGAAGAAAAGTGGGATGGAGACCTCAAATTCTAGTGAAATGACCAGACTTAATGGTCTGACTGAAACTGGAGGTACCCCAGAGGTCATGGCCCTGGACTCTTTGTAAAATGATACTGATGAGGAGTGAGCTTCTTAGCTCAAGTAGATACATGAGACTATGTGGGCAGCTTCTGTCTAGAGGCGAGATGAGAAGGCAGAGGGCGACAGGAACTGGTTGAATGGACACAGGAAATCCAGGGTGGAGAGAAGGAGTATGCTGTCACATTGTAGAGAGAGCAACTAGGGTCACATAACAATGTGTGTAAAAGTTTTTGTATGAGAAACTGACTTGAATTGTAAACTCTCACTTAAAGCCCAATTAAAAAAAAAATTTTTTAAATCTGGAAGAAAAAAAATAAAGTAAATGTGTTGCCCCCAGCCCCAAAGCTTATATTTTGAGATTAACCAGCCCTCTGGTATTAATTTAATTACCAGGCTGACAGGTGAGCAGGTATTATCAGACTGCTGCACAGGTGAGCAGTTAGGGGAGGATATCGAGATTTTGAAGTCATCAGAGGGTATTGATAAGTGTGACTTTCTAATAAAGTAGATCTGAGGACCAAGCTTTCAGGATTAAAAAGTCCATCAGCTGAGCTTTGGGAGTGATGGGGATGTTAAGCAGATGGAGAAACGGAGGCAGTGAAAATTTTTAAAAGGAAGGAGAGCAGCAGATAAATACAGCATTATAGAATCCATGGGAGAAGAACAGAAGTGAGGAGCATGTGAGATGCCATTAAAACCCCATAGAAACAACTATAAAATGTTTTTCCAGTCAAAAGGAAAAACACAAGGAAATTGAAACATCAAAAATAAAAATTCTTAGAAGTCTGAAATCATTGTACCCTTGAGCTTAACTTGGACTGAAAAACAAACACATCATATTCCTTTTCACTGTCTGCTATGACTGTACATGTCAGTCTCAGACTGCTGTGAGCTTTCTTTATCAACAACCAGAGAACTTGCTTGCCTGTAGCAACCCCTGCCTAAGATGCTAAAAAAAAAAAAAAAAATGCACCTGAGTAGAGGCTCCTTCCAGAATGTCAGAAACAAGCAGTACAGCTAATGTAGCACTTGTGGTGGAAAGAGCATGGGTTTTGGAGTCATATGTGGCCAGGGTCTAATCCGGACCTCAGCTCTTCCTCACAGCTTTAAGCAAGTTCTCTGGCTTGCTTGTAAAAAAAAAAAAAAAGGGGGGGGTCCGGGGGGGAATCGTATGGCAGAAAGCACCCAGCACATTGTAGGTGTTCAATAGGTGTTGATTTTCTTCCTTTTTCTTAGCTTTCTTGTTTGTTCCTGACTGTTGTGTATACTAAGAGATTTTTCTTCAGATTTGTGTTAATGAAAAACTCAAAGTCATACTTTAAAAAGCCGCTGTTTTCATGGAGGCTATTTCATTCCTGCCTGGAGATCTACTGTGTTACAAGTGGCATGGTACAGTGTAGCTCACTGGACTTTGGGCCAAGACCCCAAGGGTTGTGTGTGTGGCCACTGAACTAGTTTGTTGCTCTGGACCTCAGTCTCCTCTTTGTAAAATGGATAGATGATTGCCAAGGTCTCTTTATGAACTGTGATTTAATGAGTGTATCATTTGTTATGACAAGACATGAAGATTTTTTAAAATAAATATCTCACATATCTACAGCTCAGCTATGTCCTGTAAGCACACAAATCAAAAACACAGCCAAGAGGAAGGGAGTAGACTAAAGAGGTATCACAGAGTCTGTATGTTTTGCTCGTAGGGAGCCCTCCAAGGCAGCACTTCTTATACGTCTAAAAGCTTAGCGAGCTAGTTTCCAAGTCCCTAGAAGCTTAACCACCTAGAGAAGGTTGTTGGCACATAGCATACTAACCATTGTAAGAATTCTCAGGGGATAACCTCATAGCCTGGGATCAAGAGATAGGGATGGAGAGAACCAGGGTACAGAAAGCAGAACCTTAGTTTAGAGATTGGCATGCCTCATTAGGCCTTTAGGTCATAGCTATGTAACTATATAGTCTGTGTTGTTATTGTTGTTGTTAGGTTACTGTTGAATTGATTTGGTCTCCCCTCACGTGTGCAGAGTAGAACTGCTCCATAGGGTTTTCAAAGCCGTGACCTATCAGAACAGATCACCACACCTGTCTTCTGAAGTGCTTCTGGGTGGGTTCCAAACGCCAGCCTTTCAGTTAGTAGTCCACCTCTTAGGTGTTAGCACCACCCAGGGACTCCATATAGTCTATAGTTATCACTGTAAGAGTTGATATTCATAATTCTGACTTTGAGTCATTTGGAAAGGGATAAGGGAGAAGTAAATGTGAAGTCTATTTTAGAAAGATTTCTATCACAAACAGTCAAAAAGAAAAAAAAAAAAGAGCTTCCAAGAATAAACCCTTGGCTATCTGGAAAGCTTAACCATCAGGAATGGTTTACTGAGTGTGAATATGCCTCTCTTAACACTGTGCCAACACCTTGACTTGAAAATGATCCTGTTCCTTTAATTTTGGATGAACAAGCCAAGCAACCCGTTTAAATCAGGGGCTTGCCTCAGCATGCTCATTTCAGGTTTATACAGTTTAATCTCTTTAATTTGAGTGAGTTCGATATGAGAATAATGTGACAGTTTGAGCACATAATTTTAGACAGCAATCATACCTTTATCTCAAATGAAATTTCTAATTGGAATTGCTATTAAGGAAGAACATTAATTTCTGTTCCCTCCATTGTACCCCTTCCCATTCTTGCAGAATAACAATAGCTAAGGAGCCGGCCAAAAAAATCAAAATAACAAAACAAAAACTAGATAATTCACAGATCAAATGGGCAATCCTTAAACATACAAAAGTTGATTATATTTCCAGTCTTCTCTTGCAAAGAACAAAACCACTCTCAAGTAGTTCTCCAAAAAAAGAAAAAGCCTTCGCCTTCAATGAAACAGCTATGAGAATGGGGAGGATATTACATTATCAAAGCACGAAAGAAAACCGATCAGGTTTTCATCAGGCTTCCTCTCTAGTCATATGTTTTCTCGTCTGTGGTCAAACTTTGCTGCAGGACCCCATTGGAGTTTAGAGTCTCCAGAGCTATGATATTTTTATATGGAGGAAGAAGATTGTAGAATTAAAAGTGAAGAGTTCCTCCAGACTCCCACATTTGCCTCAAATAAAAAGGTGGACAAGACTAAGTTGGGCGCTTCATTGAAAACTCATGGCTACTTTTAATCTTTGGGTTGTATATCTTCAGCTGGGAGTCTGGTTGGAAAAGGAAATTATATAGACTCAGGTTTTGGGTGTTTTTTTTTAATTGCTTCTAAGAGAAAAGTGAGTAATAATAGGTCCCACTTTTGAATACCTGCTATGTGCCAAGTAGTCTACATATATGCATTATGTCTTATAAACCACCCAACAACCTTGCAGGGTAGGTATTATCCAGTTCTAAAGATGAGACAACTTCGGCTTGAGGACTTCAGTTTAAAGTTGCCTGCGGTCACGCCTGTAGTAACTAGCAGAATAGGAATCAAGCCCAGATCTGTCAGATTCCTAAGACCATATTCTTTCCACTATACTGCCCTGTTCTTGCATTCCTTTAGGTTCCAACCTTTATTTATTGAGAACTTTTCTTATGCCAGACACTGTACTGTTTGCTTTACCTGCTTTATTTTCAGCCCTAAAGAATAGAGTTACTCCAGTTTTATGGATTCTCTAATCTGGATTTATACTGTGCTGACAGGATTTACATTATAGGAAAATTTCTGCCCCACTGGAATCGTGGTGTCGGATAGTGCCCCTAGAAATGTTTAGGGGTGACATTGCTCACAGAACAGTGTCCACACCCCTTTGCTTTGTGTTCAGAACTCTCCATAGTTTGACATCTTTACCCAGAGCCTCTCTGTACCAGCATTCTATCCCTGCTCAATACTGTTCCTTCTGCTTAGAATTTTCTTGCCTTTCTCCCTCCCTTCCCAGTTGTAACCCTTTTATTGCAATTGCCATCAATATCTTAGTCATCTTTCAAGGCCCTCCTCAAAACCACCTCATCTAGTAAGCCTTAGAAGCCCTTAGATGGAGTGTATGGCATGACCCTGGTGGTTAGTGCCTCTGTGATGGCCCTTACCATCGTCTCCCTCCCCAGGAACAGTGAAGGCTCAGCATACACGAGCACTGGGCCTTACTTAGCTTCACTTCCCTAGAGTCTGGCACATAGTAGATGCTTGGGAAATGTTTGTCAAATTGCATACATGTTGTTGTTGTTGTTGTTTTTCTAGTATATAAAGCGGATAAGTAGATCCTTATAAAAAAAAAAAAAAACTAGATTAGTTTGAGCAATTGTGTGTGTGTGTGTGTGTGTGTGTGTGTGTTAGGTGAAAGTTTACAGATCAAGGTAATTTCTCATTCAAATATTTATACACATATTGTTTTGTGATGTTGGTTGCAATCTCCACAATGTGACAGACCCTTCCCCTTTCCACCTTGGGTTCCCTGTGTCCATTTGTCCAGTGCCTTTCTCTTCCTGCCTTCTTACCTTGGTTTTGCACGGGAGTTGCCCATTTGTTCTCATATATTTGATTGAACTAAGAAGCATGTTTCTCACATGTGTTATTGTTTCTTTTATAGGCCTGTCTAATCTTTGTCTAAAGAGTGGGCTTTGGCAGTGGTTTCAGTTTTGAGTTAACAGAGTGTCTGGAGGCCATAATCTCGGGGATTCCTTCAGTCTCTGTCAGACCAGTAAGTCTGGTCTTTTTTGTGAATTTGAATTCTGTTCTACATTTTTCTCCTGATCTGTCCAGGAATCTCTGTTGTGATCCCTGTCAGAGTGATAGGTCGTGGTAGCCGAGCACCATCTAGTTCTTCTGGGCTCAGGCTGGTAGATGCTCTGGTTTGTGTGGTCCTTTAGTCCTTTGGGCTAATATTTTCCTTGTATCTTTGGTTTTCTTCATTCTCCTTTGTTTCAGATGGGATAGGACCAATGGATATATCTTGGATGGCCACTCAAGCTTTTAAGACCCTAGACGCTACTCACCAAAGTGGGATGTAGAGCATTTTCTTTATGAACTGTGTCATGCCAATTGACCTAGATGTCTTCTGAGACCACGATCCCCAGCCCCAGCCCCAGCAACTCAGTTCCTTAAGGTGTTTGGATGTGTCTAGGAAACCTCTATGCCTTTGCTTTGTTCAAGTTGTGCTGACTTCCCCTTTTATTGTTATGTTTTCTTTTCCTTCACCCAAGATGAGTTTGAGGAATTTTTTTTTTCTTCATAAATCCATGTTAGTCATCCTTTGCATTGAGGTAATCACAATATTTGCAAATCTGTACCTGACTGGTTTGCTCTTAATTTTTGGAGACTGGAATGTAAACTGACCAGTCTGTAATTTTCAGTGTCAATCCCCTACTCTAACCAGAGATGATTCACTTGTCCTTTTCCTTCTCATTTGCTACATCTGGCACATTGTCCATCAATTTTTGAAATTAAAAGCTTGTGACTCTTTAAAGACTTTGCCCAGTTTTTAAGTGCCAAGGAGTTTGCATTTAAATATATTTTAATTTATTTAAGGATTCTTTTAATCAAGATCTTCCCTAATTTAGCCAGATTTCTTTTTTAGTTTTCCCAGGGCAGGAGTTTATTTATTGTGACTAAATTCTTTTTAAAGATAGAAGTTAAAACAGTACAAAATGCTGTTTATGGTGTTTGCTCTTGCTAGATTTCTTTCTGCATCAAATGAAAGCATGTTTATTTTTCTCCTTTTTTACATGTCAAGAGCAGTCAGCATTTCCAAACTTTTATGATATGTGCCTCTCTCCATCACTAAATATGTGTTGGCTACCCACTGTGTGTCCAGCCCAGTGCTACCCATGTGGAGGAAATAAAATAAAGGCAAGTGCTTGTTAGCAATCCAACTGGGAGAAAGTGCCAAGTGACAGAGCAGGCAAGGAAGAATTCTGGGAAGAAGGGGGGGACTTGAACTGTGCCACAGAGTTGGGAGCAATAGTAGGCTGAAGGGACTAATAAGGAGCCAAGCCTGAAATAAAAGTGTTGGAGCAGCAAGGGGCCAGAACCAAGTGGGAAACATATCCAGAGGACACAGAAACCAGATAGTGTAGCAAGGCAGGCAACACAAAAGTCAGCAGATGGTCCAGCTCCAGTAAGTGAGGATCCTCAGTTCTATCCAGAGGCACCTCAGAAGAAGGACCTGGCAGTTTACTTCCAAAAAATCAGCCATCGAAAGTCCCGTGGAACAGAGTTCTACTTTGACACACATGGGATCACCGTGAGTTGAAGCCAGTTTGACAGCAATGGTTTGGTTTGGGCTTTGGTTTGTTTTGTTTGCCCTTAAGGAGCTCAGAGTCCTTTGCAGTGATTCCTACCTGGGGAGGCCTATCAGAAGCACTTGAGGTGCATTTTCAGAAATTAGAGGTCGGGAATGGGACCTATGCATCTGCAATGTCAAACTCCATGGTGATGTTGATGGTCATTTCCAGCTGAAATCCTGTGATCTCGTTGAGGGGGACGGAGGAACATAGCTGATTTATTCTGGGTTTGTTTATGTGGACAGAGTGAGAGAACCTTGGCTCTTCACTGGCCAACACTATGACATCCTTTTCATACTGAGATTCTTCTTAGAGTTTTCTATGAATGTCTTATTGGATGTTGCCATGATTAATTTCTGTCTATAACGTGCTTCAAAAGTAAATGCAAAACAAAATGTGAGCAAAGGCCAGATATCCTATAAATTCAACTTTCCAGAACAGATATAAACCTGGAAGAAACCAGCCAAACAACAACAAACAACAAGAAGAAACAGTCTCTGAACTGTCCCTGAGGAAAGTATCCCAGAGCTCACGTTGCACCCATTCACTGTAGTGGAGTACCCCACCCTGCTCTGGTCAAGGGATGCACAGTCAGCCCAGTCTTGCTCCTCAGAAGCTCAGACACATGTAGAATGAAGTAGATGAAAGAAAGAGGCAAGAAAGAAGAGGTTGCATTAGAATTGGCCTTGGTGAGAAATGTCCAAGGAAAAAGGAGCTGGCCAGGGAAAGGAAACAGAAATAAACTAAGTTCCTAGTCAGGAGTTAAATTGCTTGTCACACCCCAGTAGCCGTGGAGACATCAACTCTTAACAGCTGGACAGTTAGGGGGTGTGGGCCCTCGGGTAGGAGGTGTTTGTGAAGGCCCATTAAGTATAATAATTTTTTTAACTGTTAAAACATTCTCTGTATCTAATTCCAACTTTATAGTAGAGTACAGGAAGATGCTTCCGAAACAAACAGAACATTTGTTTCAGTACATGTCTTTAAATGATAGACTTACAAGTATGTAAACAACTATATAATAAAGTTTCCAGACTTTGCCTGTAAGAAATCAGGCAGATTTTACCATAAGCAATAAACAACTCCAAGCCTTCAAGATAGTTTATATGGCTTCAGTAGCATGGCAGTAAACTTTTATCAAACAAACCAAAAACTTTGCTGTTTGTATGCTGCAACATGGCGGGTGGGGCGGGAGGAGGGAATATAAACACAATGGAATCACAAGTCAATATAACTGAAGGGAAAATAAAGTTGTAATCAATATAATCAGAAATTGGCAAATTGAAGAGGAATGGCATTGTGTTCATTGTCAAAAAGAACATTTCAAGATCTATTCTGAAGTACAACGCTCTCAGTGATAGGATAATGTGCATACACCTACAAACCCATTAAAGCCATTGCCGTCAAGTTGATTCCTACTAATAGCAACCCTATAGGACAGAGTAGAATTGCCCCATAGAGTTTCCAACGAGCGCCTGGTAGATTTGAACTGCCAACCTTTTGTTTAGCAGCTGTAGCTCTTAGCCACTGCACCACCAGGGTTTCCTACACCTACAAGGAAGGCAATTAATACGACTGTTATTCAAATTTATGCACCAACCACTAACACCAAAGTTGAGGAACATGAAGATTTTTACCAACTTCTACAGTCTGAAATTGATCAAGATGCATTGATGATTACTAGCGATTGAAATGCAAAATTTGGAAATGAAGAAGAATCAGTAGTTGGAAAATATGACCTTGGTGATAGAAACCACACAAAAGGTATCATGATAGAATTTTGCAAGACCAATGACTTATTCATTGCAACTGCTTTTTTTCAACAACATAAACAGTGACTGTACACATGGACCTCACCAGATAGAATACACAGGAATCAAATTTACTATATCTGTGGAGAGAGACAATAGAGAAGCTCAATATCATCAGTCACAACAAGGCTAGGGGCCAATTGTGGAACAGACTATCAGTTGCTCATATGCAAGTTCAAGTTGAAGCTGAAGAAAATTAAAACAAGTCCCCAAGAGCCAAAATATGACCTTGTAGATTTGGAGACCATCTCAAGAGTAGATTTGACACATCGAACACTAATGATCAATTAACGAAGTTGTGGGATGACATCAAGAACATAATACATGAAGAAAGAAAAACGTTATTAAAAAGACAGGAAAGAACGAAGAGACTAAAATGGATGTCAGAAGAGACTCTGAAATTTGTTTTTGAACATAGAATAGCTAAAGCCGATGGAAGAAATGATGAAGTAAAAGAGCTGAACAGAAGATATGAGAGGGCAGCTTGAGAAGACAAAGTATTATAATATATTATAAAGTATTAAAGTATTTATTTATTATTAAAAAAGACATGGAGTTAGAAAACCTAAAGAGAAGAACATAATCAGCATTTTTCAAGCTGAAAGAACTGAAGAAAAAATGCAAGCCTCGAGTTTCAATTTTGGAAGATTCTGTGGACAAAATATTGAATGACACAGGAAGCATCAAAAGAAGATGGAAGGAATATACAGAGGCACTATACCAAAAAGAATTGGTCAACATTCAGCTGTTTCAGGAGGCAGCAAATGATCAAGAACTGATAGCATTGAAGGAAGAAGTCTCAGGTGCTCTGAAGGCGTTGGTGAAAAACAAGACTCCAGGAATTGACAGAATACCAATTGAGATGTCTCAGCAAACAGATGGCAGCACTGGAGGTGCTCACTTATCTGTACCAAGAAATTTGGAACACCTGGCCAACCAACTGGAAGAGATCCATACTTGTGCCCATTCCAAAGAAAGGTGATCCAACAGAATTAGAAAATTATTGGACAGTGTCATTAATATCGGAAACCCTGGTGGCGTAGTGGTTAAGTGCTATGGCTGCTAACCAAAGGGTCGGCAGTTCGAATCCACCAGGTGCTCCTTGGAAACTCTATGGGGCAGTTCTACTCTGTCCTATAGGGTCGCTACGAGTTGGAATCGACTCAATGGCACTAGGTTTGGGTTTTGGTTTTATCATTAATATCACATGCAAGTAGAATTTTGCCAAAGATCATACAATGTACTGTTGTAGGAGTACATTGACAGGGAACTTCCAGAAATTCCAGCCAGATTCAGAAGAGGACTAACATTGGAACAAGGGATATCATTGCTGATGTCACATGAATCTTGGCTGAAAGCAGAGAATACCAGAAAGAAGTTTGCCTGTGTTTTATTGACTACACAAAGGCATTCGACTGTGTGTGTCATAACAAATTATGGACAACACTGAGAAGAATGGGAATTCAAGAATACTTAATTGTGCTCATAAGGAACCTGTACATAGATCAAGAGGCAGTCGTTTGAATAGAATAAGGGGATACTGCGTGGTTTAAAGTCAGGAAAGGTGTGTGTCAGGTTTGTATCCTTTCACCATACTTATTCAATCTGTATGCTGAGCACATAATCCAAGAAGCTGGACTACATGAAGAAGAATGCAGCATCAGGATTGGAGAAAGACTCATTAACAACATGTGTTATACAGATGACACAACCTTGCTTGCTGAAAGTGAAGAGGACTTGAAGCACTTACTGATGAAGATCAAAGGCCATAGCCTTCAGTATGGGGTATACCTCAACGTAAAATAAAAATCCTCACAACTGGACCAATAAGCAGCATCATGATTAATGGAGAAAATATTGAAGTTGTCAAAGATTTCATTTCATTCGTATCCACAGTCAATGCCCATGGAAGCAGCAGTCAAGAAATCAAACAAGGTATTGCACTGGGCAAATCTGCTGCAAAAGACCTCTTTAAAGTGTTGAAAAGCAACGATGTCACTTTGAGGGCTAAGGTACACCTGACCCAAGCCATGATATTTTCAATCTCCTCATATGCATGCAAGAGCTGGAAGGAAGACTGAAGGGCATGGGTAGGGGAAGAGAACTAACATTTATTTAGTTAAATTTTTGTTTGAGGTGCTCTGGTGGTGCAATGGTTAAGTGCTTGGCTACTAACGAAACAGTCAATGGTTCAAACCCACCAGCTGCTCTGTGGAAAAAAGATGTGTTAGTCTGCTTCTGTAAAGATTATAGCCTAGGAAACCCTATGGGGCAGTTCTACTCTGTCACATTGGGTCGCTATGAGTCTGAATTGTCTCAGTGGCACACAACGGGTTTTTGTTTAATCCTTTCAATGACCTTGTTGTGGATTGAATTGTGTCTTCCAAAAAGATATGTTGTGGTCCCACCTCCGCCTCCCGAACCAGTGAACACAACCTTGTTTGAAAACAGGGTCTTTGGAGATGTTATCTTTTAACCTAACATGAGGTCATACCACAATAGGGTGGGTCCTAATCCCATCCAAGTGATGTTTTTATAAAAGAGGAGAGACACAGACAGAGGAAAGATGGCCATGTAACGATGGATCTACATGCCAAGGAATGTCTGGGACTACCAGAAGCTGAGAGAGACAAGAAGGGATATTCCCCTAGAGACTTCAGAGAGAACATGGTCCTGCTGACATCCTGAATGCAGACTATAATCTCCAGAACTGTGAGGCAATGAATTCCTGTCCTTATATGCCACCCACTTTGTGGTATTTTGTTATGGCACCCTGGGAAACTAATGGAGTCCCTGGGTGATGTAAACCGTTAATGCGCCGGACTGCTAACCCTAAGGTTGGTGATTCAAGACACCTCAGAAGAGAAAGGCCTGGTGATCTACTTCTGAAAAATCAGGCATTGAAAACCCTATAGAGTACAGTTCTACTCTGAAACACTTGTGTTTGCCATGAGTTAGAGTTTACTCGATGCCACCTGGTTTGGTTAGGAAACTAAGACAAACTCTGTGAGATAAGAATTATTATCCTCATTTTGCAGGTGAGAAAATTAGGATTCAAAAAGGTAAAATATATTGCTTAAAGTCTCACCACTGGTAAATGGCGAAGCCAGGATTTGAACTTAGTTTTATCTGACTCCAAAGACTGTGCCTTTTTCTACCATACCATGCTATCTCCCTCCTTATTAGGATTTTTGACATTTACAAAAAAACCAAGAAGTTTCAGGCTTTGGTTTGGTAACATTAAAACCCTAAAGGTAATCTGTTTTCATAATCAGATCACACAAAAAATATTGAAAAGTTGAATGCAGACTTCTAGGTATTGATAAATTAGTTTAACAAAATCTGGTTAATATTTAATGTCCCCTTATCACTTGGAAACCGTGGTGGTGTAGTGGTTAAGTGCTAAGGCTACTAACCAAAAGGTCGGCAGTTCACATCTGCCAGGCACTTCTTGGAAACTATGGGGCAGTTCTACTCTGTCCTACAGGGTTGCTATGAGTCAGAATTGACTCGACGGCAGTGGGTTTGATTTTTTTGGTTTTAAATGGGAGTCCCTGGTGGCACAAATTGTTAGGTGCTCAACCACTAATCAAATGGTTGGCAGTTCAAACCTGCCAAGAGGTGCCTCAGGAGAAAGGCCTGACGATCTGCTTTCAAAAGGTCACAGCCTTGAAAGCCTTATGGAGCACAGTTCTACTCTGCCACTCATGGGGTCACCATGAGTCAGAATTTACTCGATGGCAACTATTTTGATTTGGTTTTGGGGCACTTAAATGAAAGATAATAAAATGAGACATCATTTGGTTTTTAATGCCTTGAATAGAGGTACTTCTGAATTGGAAAAGTTTATATTTCTTGCAGGCAGGCATTTTGAAGTTCCAAATTTTGGGTGGTTGGTAAATATTTTGGAAAAATAGCTTGGGATGAGATGTATGCAAACTACTTTTAGGAAGAATCAACCTCTGATAGAAGGTGAGTTTACAGCAAATCAACAAGAGGTTAAAACTGCCCCATAATGAGGCCTGGAGGAACTAGAAAGGCCTAAGAGGAATGAAAATGGTAACATAACCACAACCACCACAAAATGAATCCAGGGGCATCTTCCTACTAACCCAGGAACACAGGGAAAAAGGAGAGGAGTATATAGCTTGGAAGGTTTAGAGAGATGAAATAATGGCTGACTTGTAAGTAATGATGAAAATATTTGATGATGTGACTCCCAGAGAACCAATTATGGTTAACCCCTCATTTGTTTGGCATTTTGAAGGATTGAACTATCCCACACAACTGAATTTTCCAGACAACTAAAATTTTCCTGTTTATGTGCCTTGAATGTTTTTTAACCAATGCTTGGTGGAAATATTTCTGAAATTGATTATACAATTATCTTGCCTTCTTGAACAGAAGCTGCAATAAATAAATCAGCATTTCCTTGGATGCCTTTGATTGCAAGTATGAGAAGACTTGATTAAAAGAGGTTCCCACATAACAATAAATCCAGAGGTAGGCAGTTCCAGGAATGATGAATTAGGCAGCTTGGTGACATCAGGATCTGGGTTGCCTTCTCTGTAGTTTTTTTTTTTTTTTTTTCTACTTTCCCTTCATGGTCACAAGATGAGTGCCAGAGCTCTAAGCCTCAAGAACTCACATGATAAAATCCAAGGCAACAATGAAGTAGGGGGCTCCTCCTTACATGTGTCTTTATTCAGAGAGGGAAATATTTCTCAGAAGACCCCTAGCTGACTTCCCCTTGAATTGCATTGGGAGAATTGAGTCACATTTCCATGTGTTGGTTTTAGGGAAGGGCAGGAGAGTGAGTGAGTGAATATCCAGCATTTTCAGACCCTGCATGCAGTGGGAGGGAAGGCTCTGCCCATGAAAAATGAGAATGGCACTTCGGTAGGCCTCCAGCAGTGTCTGCCATGGCTGCCAAGATTGGGGGCGAACGTCACATTCCATGTGGTAGTAGCCTGAGGGGTCATTAGACATATAGAGCTTTTTGTCCCTGAAAGCTCCCAGTGGCCCCACACTTGGGATTCTTTATGACCTCCTAAGTCTGCCTTTATTTATTATTCCTTCTCCTTCCTTCGTGCCAGACTGTTGGTTATCACTACTTGCTGTTAATGTACCTTATCCTCACTTTGCCATAATTAGATTTTTTTTTTCCTGGAATATCATATAATCAAACTTGTTAGAATTATGCCTGAAGTGTTCAGCGTGAGTAGCTGACAGGCTGTACTGTGAATCAGATGCATAGTGTGGCATTCCTTTTGTCTGCTCAGGGTCATTTTTCCATTGTTGAGGTTTGTAGACAAGTAAGGAGTTTCTAGAGAATCTTGTGTTTTAGATACTACGTTAATGAAATTTTGAGCCCTGGCGGTGCAGTGGTTAAGAGCTCAGCCTCTAAGCAAAAGGTCAGCAATTCAAATCCATCAGCCACTCCTTGGAAACCCCATGCGGCAGTTCTACTCTGTCCTATAGGGCCTCTGTGAGTCAGAATCGACTGGACAGCAATGGGTTTTTTGGGGTTGAATGAAATTTTGTTAATGTGAAAAAGAGCAGGGGCAAGTAAGCTTATATACTAGGCAAGGTAAAACTGTCTGTCCACATGAACCTCAGCATGATTTAGAAAGAGCAGCAAAGTTTATTGGTGCATCCAGTTCCCTCCCAAAACTGTGTGTGTGGTTTTTGCGTGGAGAGGCCCACCAGGTTTGAGACTATGACCAACAGAACCTGACACTGCAGAGGCTGTCCCACACAAGGCAAGGAACAGCTGCCCCCTGGTCAGAAAGTTGGGCAAAGCTTCATTAATCCTACCCCCTTACCCAGTGAGCTCGAGCCTGTGGGTGAGTCCTGTGAACTGCCCCACTGTGCAGAATTAGAAGTGTTTGGGTGTGACTTGTTTCAACAAGCAGTTGAAGAAGTAATGCTTCAGAAATGGTTATTGAAATTCTCCTGAACAAGTAAGGACCATGTCTTCCGTGGATGGAGAGCTGACCAGCATTCAGTCTCTGGAGACAGGAAGAAGGAAATAGGAAGCAGTTGTCAAAATAATACTGACAATGAGTAATTGAAGACAAGGGGATAACTCTGCTCCAGGAATACAGATCTGAGCCCATAGCCGGGTTGGTTTCCAAGGGAGCAAAGGGTTAAAATGTTCAGTTTTGACATACCTGCATCCATGAGCCCAAACTGCTTAGGACCCAGGGTGTTCCCGCAGAACAAGTCAGTTGTTTCAAGGCCTAAGGTCGTTATTTTGCTGTGTGTCAGAGAACCATGAGCTAACTTAAAGCAAAAGTTAAATGACAGAAACTCTTAGGATAAGAAACGCACATTGTGTGTGTGTGTGTGTAAGTTTTTTTGTTTTTCCTAAGTGTGACTGATTTGATTTGTACCATTTTAATCATTCTTGCAAGAAGAATAAAAAGTATTTCTTATAACTATTTTTTATTTTTTACCCATTCTTATGTGTCGTAGTAATCTGGTGCTGCTATGCAGAAATACCACAAGTGGATGGCTTTAATGAAGAGAAACTTATTCTCTCACAGTCTAGCTAGCTAGAAGTCTGAATTCAGGGTGCCAGCTCCAGGGGAAGGCTTTCTCTCTCTGTTGGCTCTGGGGGAAGGTCCTTGTCATCAGTCTTCCCTGGTCAAGGAGCTTCTCAGCACAGGGACCCCGGGTCCAAAGGATGTGCTGTTCTCTTGGCTCTTGTTTCTTGGTTGTGTGAGGTCCCTCTGTCTCTCTGCTTGCTTCTCTGTTTCATATCTCAAAAGACATGATACCTAATCTTGTAGATTGAGTCATTCCTCATTAACATCTTAGTGGTAGGATTTACAACACATAGGAAGATCACATCAGAGGACAAATGGTGAATAATCACACAATACTGGGAATCATGGACTAGCCAAGTTGACACGTATTTTGGGGGTCACAATTCAATCCATTACGCATAAAACATTTTTTTAAAAGTCATCCTTTTGTTGACTATTGACTGATACAGACAGAATACCACTTAAGTTAAATTGAGCAAGATAGTTGTGTTTTTCTTTTCACATATGTGAATTAATATGTAGATTACCGATTTTTATTTTAGGTACTCTGACCGTTCCTGCTTCCCTAAGAATCCAGCCACTGTGTGTACAAATAAAGTATTCGATTTTCATATTGGCTTCAACTAGTCTTTGTTAGACAGTTCTCTATGGAGAAGTAGTCATGTAATCAATACTTTTGGGGGTCATGATGCTTATCAGTATATAGCTTGGTGACTTTTTTTTTTTAAATCAGAACTGACTTGCCTTGATGTCTTGGTTATCTAGTGCTGCTGTAATAGACATACCACAAATGAATGGCTTTAACAAAGAAAAATTTATTTCCTCACAGTAAAGTAGGCTAAAAGTCCAAATTCAGGGTGTCAGCTCCAGGGGGAGGCTTTCTTTCTTTGTCGGCTCTAGAGGAATGTCCTTGTCATCAATCTTCCCCTGGACTAGGAGCTTTTTCTCGCAGGAACCCCAAGTCCAAAGGACAGGCTCTGCTCCCAGCACTACTTTCTTGGTGGTATGAGGTCCCCCGTCTCTCTGCTTGTTTCTCTGTCTTATATCTCATAAGAGGCTGCCCAAAGACGCGATCCAGTCTTGTAGATTGAGTCCTGCCTCACTAACACAACTGCTGCCTATCCCTCCTCATTAACATCATAGAGGCAGGATTTACGACACGCAGGAAAATCACATCAGATGACAAAATGGTGGACAATCACACAATTCTGGGAATCATGGCCCAACCAAATTGATACACATATTTTTGGGGACACAGTTCAATCCATAACACTTGGTAAATAAATTTGTATTCACATTTTGAATTATTTCTGATGCTAATTGTCACTTAGTAGGTCAAAGAGGATGGTTCAGAACTAAGTGAAAAAAAAATCATTTTTTCAGTGTATCGAAGTACTAATACAATAATACTAATTTTATACAAAACAAAATAACAAGAGAAAACTGTAATGCATTCCAAAGCCCAAAAAGCTTGAAAAACACACAGGCTGTGGTGTTATCTGCATTGCTTTTGACATTAAATGGTGGCTGTATTTGCTTTATATTTGTAAATTATTGCCATTGAGTTCTATTATCTAAAATTACTGCTTTTTTGAAGGAAGATTGCATGTTAAATACTTTTCTGCTATTGATGATTGCTTTGGGAGGTTAATCTGAGTCTCATTTTATATTTAGAAACTTGTACATAATATAAACATAATTGAAGTCAAATTAAAGCATATGTGAATAGGCATTCTTTCCCAAAATTAATCAGAGAAAATGGAATGAGTAATAAGAAAAAAGATAAATTTAATTTTAGAAAGCAGTATTTGTTCAAACTGGCTAAAGATGGTACAGATCATGCTTTGTGTATGAAGTGATTCAAAAATGGTTTTCTGAGTTGGATTATTTATAATCTGAATTAGTCTTTTTTATCTTTTGTATTGCTCTTATATGTTATTAAATCTCTGGTTTGGGCTCAAATAGACATGTACTGAGACTGCCTTATTGAGGCACGTGGAAAGTGTGACTAAAGAGTGGACATTTGGAATCTTGCCACTTTTCTTTGGTTGCTGTAGTGTGATTCATATGTAGAAACCCCCTACAGCACTGAGTCAGTGATCAGCAAGAGGCAAATATACTCAGAGGGCTAAGAGGCCCTACCCTGGGACCATTTTTTGTTTCTTGGTATTTTTGAGTTCACACCAAAATTAACTTTTCTTTTAAGATATCACATTGAGTGGTTAGAGGGCCTAATCCAAGTCCAACACCCCCGACTGAGGTGGTAATAGAGATATAACTATCTACTAGGTTTTTTGTCATTGTTGTTTTTAAGGAGTCCTTGTGACGCAGTGGTGAAGCACTCGGCTATTAACCGAAAGGCTGACGGTTTGAATGCATCCATCACCTCCATGGGAGAAAGATCTGAGGTGGTAATAGAGATATAACTATCTACTAGGTTTTTTGTTGTTGTTGTTTTTAAGGAGTCCTGGTGACGTAATGGTTAAGCACTCCGCTGTTAACCGAAAGGTTGACGATTTGAATCCATCCATCACCTCCATGGGAGAAAGATCTGACGATTACAGCCTAGAAAACACTATGGAGCAGTTCTGCTTTGTCACACGGGGTCACTATGAATTGAAAGTCAACTCGACAGCACCTAACAACAATGTATTTTTTAATACATTTGCTTCATATAGCCAAAAAGATGAACCTTGTATACCCTTCACAATGGAGACTTTAGCTTACCAAATTGCAATTATGACATAATGTGTTAGTTGTGAGCGTCTTATACCATTATCCTCAAGAGCAGGAGGAAATGTGGCATAGAGAAGGAGCTTCAGATGTGAATCATGGGACTAACTTCGAGTCTTGCCTCTGCCTAGCTATGACATGTGCAGCTAATAAACCTCTTGGACTCTCAAGTTTGCTCATCTGTTAAAAGGAGATGGTAAAAAAAAAATAATGCTGTTTCATGGAGTTTTAAGTATCAAATTAGATGAAGTATGTAAAACTACTCTGTAAAGCTAGAAAATACTATTCACATTTTTGTTATTATTTTTGATAAATGAATGTGCCTGTTCTCTGAGAAGTAGCTATGGTAATATTCACAGAAACAGATATACTTTTCAGAATGTGCTATTAAAACAATCTATATTTTTAATATGGTTGCTTCAACTAAAAATAGCAAGTTGTTTTATTTTTAAAAATCGGATTAAAGAACCCCAAAATGAGAAAGTAACACACGTAATACATGTTAACAGCAAGGATTAGAATCAGCCTGTACGATAACAACAGCCATAGGTAGTGCTCAGATTTGTCCCTGTTGTATTCCATTAAGGTGCTCACACTGATTAAGGAAATACGATATGTGTGTGGTAACACAAATGGAAAAAACTGAAACTGCTAAGTATCAGAGCTCACTGCTTGACTGGAAGTAGAATGATAATATTTTTGTATTTTTTTCTGGTGATCCATTTGCCATTTCCTATAAAATAGAGAAAGAGTATGACTTGCCCTCTTTATCCCCTTTCCAGTCCATTTTCCAAGGACAGGCTCATTCTCGGTTCCTCCATCAAACTATAGGTGAGGGAGGTACTGCCTGGCCCTGAAGAGTTTATGGCACAATAGAGATTTCCCAGATATCTGCATGTGGGTATATGTAAAACTGCTCTGGAGCATTGAAGAAGGTAAATTCCATAGGAGAAGTTCAGATGGATGGGGGCACCCAGGGGTGCTTCGGCCCTAAACTTCTGTAACCATTTCATAGCTTTCTTTCAGCATCCACACACCATGCCTCATATTGGTTAAATTTTTCATTAATGTGTGATTTGCCTCTCTGACTAGGTTATAAACTCCTTGAAGTCAGGGAAGTCACCTTGCATTTCTTGGTCCCTCTCTCCATACCTTGTACTTAGACCTCAACCACTAATTCGTGATTCAAATAGACTCTTGTAATCTGTATTCAGATTTAGCCAGAAAAGTACCTTAAGATGTGTTTGAACCCTGAATTTGTTTCCCTTTCTTCTTTCTTTGCAGTTGACCTGCCCCTGTTTTTTCCTCGAGACCAGCCAACTCTCACATTTCAGTCCGTCTATCATTTTACCAACAGTGGACAACTTTACTCCCAGGCCCAGAAGAATTATCCATACAGCCCCAGATGGGATGGCAATGAAATGGCCAAAAGAGCAAAGTAAGTGAAGTCATTGTTATATCCAGAAAGAAACAGAAGGGAACAGTTTGTTTATCTAGCTCAGGGATCGGTAAGCTCCTACTCCAGGCCTAGTTTTATAAATAAAGTTTTATTGAACATATCCACACCCATTCCTTGACTTAATTTCTGTGACTGCTTTTACGCTACAGTGGCAGATTGAGTAGTTAGAACAGACCGTAAGGCCTGCAAAGCATAAGAAATTTGCTATTTGGCCCTTTACAGGAGAAGTTTGCCGACCCCTGATCTAGTCTAAGAAGATGCTGACCTGCATCTGAAAGTGTTTGCTTTTCCTGCTGTTTCTGTTGGTCTCAGAAATTTCCATGACTACTTTTTTTTTATATAATGGATTACAAGATTTATTAGATATCTACCTCTCTATTTAGATTAGAGAAGAAGTAGTAGAAGAAAATTAGAGCTGTGGATAAATAATGTCAATGAAAATGCTAGTAGCTACTCTCATATTTGGGGGGAGGGAATGGAAAATTTTAGATGACGATAAGCAAATAGAACTTCTGCTTAGTAGTCAGTACACGGACCCAGACCCTGGTTTTTCATATGGAACTGTAATCTCTTTGAAGGAGCAGATTGAATTATGTACATCAAGGCACCTCTGCAGTATGTACACAGCCACTGCCCACAGTAGGAGCAACATGTTCCCTGACTGAATAAATGGCTACACAGATAGCCTACAGCCAATAAAATTGCTATGGAATTTGGTAGAAGTGAAAGTTAGCTAGAGTTCAGGGTTTAGAGATATAACTCTTATTATACACGAACCTCTCTGTCAGTGTGGAAGGCTTTCACCTTAGTCATATGAAATAGGTAAATGTGGGAATATGCTGAGTGTTTTTATAGGTAAAACTTTAGTAACTAGAACAGCAGTCTTCATGAAGCAAGGCCTCCTAGAATGAAGCACCAGCAGATGAAAATCATAGTTTCCAAAAATAAATCATAGTTAGAACGGTATGTGGTTATTACTTTAGCACTCTGAACAGCCAGTGCTCACACCTGTGATACCAGCTGAAAGATGATTGGATCCAGAGATGCACACAAGCGAAGACCCACCTATGAAGAATCCTCTTCATCCATTCATTAAATATTTATTGAATGTCTGCCATGTTACAGACATTGTCCTCGGTGCTGGAGATACATGGTAAACAAATTAGGAATTGTCTTTGTCTTCATGGAGCTTGTAGCCCAGCAGGGGAGAAGAAAGCCTTTACCGCATCAGACATCTGACGGGCTTGTAGTGCCCACCTACAAAGCCTGGCCTCCCAGGTCTATAATCCTCCTGCTTCCCCTCCTCAAAACCCCTGTCTCCTCGAGTGCTTCCTGGCATCTTCTGTACTTTCTGTAGTTCAAGGCCTTCACTTTAGCAGGCTCAGGGCTCTTTTAAATGCTGACAGAGTGGCTTTTTCCAGAAGTCCAAGCCTCTTCAGATTCCTATGTGCGATCTACAGTTGTTACCTAAAACATCCATGTGCCTTCTTGTCCTGCGTTTTTGTCCATGATGCCCAAGCCTGAAATTCTTTTTAAGGAAAAGAACACACATATGCAAATGCAACTAGTAACAATGGTTAAGACGGATATATGTTGAGATGTAGTTTTTAAAAAGCACTTGTAAAGTAAGCTGTGTTTGAAAGCATTGCTGTTGTTTAATTTTCTGGGCTTGCCCCATGTATACAGAGAATCTGCTCCTAGAAGATGGGCTGGTATTTGTGGTATGTGCTGTGGAGTCTGAACCAGACGTGTCTTTGTGGTTTCCATGGCAAAGCTATCTTGGTGTGTGTGCGCGCCTGGGCGTTTTTCTTAAGCAGACATTTTAGCATGTATGAATTGAGTCTTGTAAGGAGTTGCAGACCACAAGCCGGTGATTTCAGTATAGGAATATCGTCAGTGAGGCCTGTTTATCTTCACAGATTGCTTTAGACTTTCAAGGGACACTTGCTTTATGTTAACACCAGCCTAAAGAAAACATCTGAAGTAACCTTAGAAAAAATCTGTTTTCTACTGTAGCGAAGATGAATCCATTTTAAATGTAATAAAAGAGAAAGCCAGAAGCTCATGCTAGCAAGAAGAAGCAGTTTTAAAAGCTCTGTTCTGAAAATGAACTGAGTAACTACTGTGGGCCATGTCCAAAAGCCATGTCAATGGATAAACATGGCAGAAGAAATGTCCTGCAGTGTAGACTTGAGACTGGTGGAGAGGTTGAAGAGAAAGGACTGAAAGAGAGAAAGGTCAGCTGCAGCATTCCTTACACTCCCTGTTTCTTTGTCCTGTGAAGATAGTGTGTGTACAGATTGCATAAAAGGCTATAATTCACTTGGGGAGCTCTGCCCATGACGTAAACACTCTCGCAGTTTATGAACAGCAGTAGAGCCTTTTGAGTGGAGTCAGCTGTTTATTCCCACATTATTCTAAACATGTGAACTTAGAAAAGCACTTCCTGGCACTGACCGGAGCCTTTCCTACCACATGCGCTTCTTGCTCTAGGCTGACCACAAAACCTTGTCTTTCACAAGTGAAATGCCCTTACTGGATGAGCACAGGCTTCGAGATCATGTATGCCCCAGATCCTGTTGCTAGTTTTAGTCCTATAAACTCTGTGTCCTTGGGCAGGGCTCTTAACCTCTCTGAACTTTGTGCTGTTTTACAGGACCTCACTCCTCCCAATTTGATGGGCTTCATGTGAAAGGTCAAATAAGTTACCATATGCAAGGAGTTTAGCTTATGTTCTGCCCCACAGTGCCTTTGCCCACCTTTTCCCTCGGCCCTCTCTGCCCACTGAAATCTCCTCATCCTTCAAGCTTTTTCCATGTGGCCTTCCCCATCCTTTCTACTTGCAGGCAGCTCTTTCCCTTCTGAACAGTTTTATTTGATTGTTGCTCACGTACTGCTTTGAAATCTCTCTTGTATTTTTTATCTGACTTTTCACATCTTTACCTCATTTCCGTATACATATCGTTCTTTCAAGGCAAAGGCTTTGCATATATATCCTTTTTTATTGTGACATAATTTACATATGGCAAAATTGACAGAGTTTGAGTATACATTTTGATGAATTTTGATACCCCTTTCCAGTCAGTCTTATCACCCCCAAGGCAATTGCTGTTCTGATTTCTCTTACTAGTCTCTTAGTTCTTCCTGTTCTAGATACTTCTTATAAATGGGATCATACAGGCTGTACTTGTTTGTGTCTTATTTTCATTCAACAAAAATTTTTTAGATTTATCTGTTGTGTGTTTCTTTCTTACTGCTAAGTAATATTCCGTGATATGAATATACCATAGTTTATTAATCCATTCACCTGTGCATGGACATTTTAGCTGTTTCCAGTTTTGAGCTATTATAAATAGAGCTGCTTATGAACAATTCTTTTTATAGATGTGTTTTCATTTATTTGGATAGATACCTGGGAGTGGGAATATGTGTACAATTAACTTTTTAATAGACAAACTTTTACCAAAGTGCTTGTACCATTTTACACTCGCACTAACAATATGTGATGGCTTCAGTTGTTTCATATTCTTGCCAACACTTGGTATTGTTAGCCTTTTAAATTTTATCTATTCTAAGGGGATGAAATAATATCTCATTGTGTCTTAAATTTGCATTTTCTGATGGTTAATGCTGTTGAACATCTTTTCATGTGCTTACTGGTATATCTTCTTTTGTGAAGTGTATGTTCAAATCTTGTCTATTTTTAATTGGGTTGTTTATCATTTTATTATTGAGTTTTAAGGGCTCTTTATATATTTACCAGATATATGTATTGCAAGAAAGAGCCCTGGTGGCACAATGATAAATAAACTTTTGAAAGATTGGCAGTTCAGACCCCCTCAGCAGGTCTGTGGGAGAAAGACCTGGCAATCTGCTCCTGTAAAGATTACGGCCTGGAAAATCCTATGGGAACAGTACTGCTCTAGTACATAGGGGTCACTATGAGCCGAACTCAACTCGACAGCATTTAACAGCAACAATAACGGCATGTATTGCAAATATTTTCTCCCAGTCTGTGGCTTGCCTTTTCATTTTCTTAGTCACTGTTGAGCAGAAAAATTTTAATTTTTATGATATCTATTTTATCAGTGTTTTCTTTTTTATGTTAATAATTTTTGTATCCTCAGAGTTGTTTGCCTACCCCAAGGTCATGAAGAAATTCTCCTATGTTGTCTTCTAGAAGCTTTAGTTTTTGTGTTGACATTTATGTTTATGGTCCATTTCACATTTTTTTGTTTATAGATATCCAGATGTCTTAGCACCATTTGCTAAAAAGACTTTCTTTTCCCATTGAATTACCCTTCTACTTTTGTCAAAATCAATTGACCATATATGAGCCATTCTAATTCTGTATACTGCATTCTGTTCCATTGATTTATTTACCAATACATCTTGAAATCTGGCAGTATGAATTCTCCAACTTTGTTCTTCTCTTTTAAAAATTGTTTTGACTGTTCTAGGTCCTTTGTATTTTCATGTAAGTTTTAGAATCAGTTTGCCAATTTCAATTAAAAAAAAAAAAAAAAGGGAAGAAATGCATTTTAACAATATTGAATCTTCCAATCTATGAACATGGTTTTATTTAGGTCTTTTTTAATTTCTCTCAAAAACATTTTAAGATTTCAGTGTAGAAGTCTTGCACATTTTTCAGTGTTTTTACTGCTATTTATAAATGGTACTTTAAAATTTTTTGTTTGCTAAATTCATGTATTAATTCTAGTAGCTTTTTTTTGTAGATTCCTGAGGATTTTTTACAGTCATGTCACCTAAAAACAGCTTTAATTCTTTCTTTCCAATCTTTGCACTTCTTGAATTTCTTTTTCTTGCCTGCTTGCACTGACTAGAACATCCAATAACTATGTTGTACACAAATGATAAGAGCAGGTATCCCTATCTTATATTTCCCCATTAAGTAAGACTTTAGCAGTCGATTTTATATAAATGTTCTTTATCAGATTGAAGAAATTCCCTTATGTTGGTACTTTGCTAAGAATTTTCATCATAGATGGGTGTTGAATTCTGTAGAATGTTTTCCTGCATCTACTGAGATGATCGTATGATTTTTCTTTGTACTGTTAATGTGGTAAATTACATTAGTGATTGAGTGTTGGACCAACCTTGCATTCCAGGGATAAATAAACCCTTCTCGGTCATGACATTTTATCCTTTTTTATATTTATAGGTTGGACTTGCTAAAATTATGTGAAGGTTTTTGCGTCTATGTTCATGAGTGATATATGTCTGAAACTTCTTTTCCTGTGTTAGCCTTGTCAGGTTTTTGCTGGTTTTATAAAATGAATCGGGACGTTTTCCTTCCTTCTTCGTTTTCTGTTAAGAGTTTAAGTTTGCTTTATTCCTGCCTAAATGTTGAATAGAGTTTTCTTTGTGGGAAGAAATTCAATTTCTTTACTAGATATCAGAATGTTCATACTTTTCATTTCTTTTTGTGTTAGTTTTAACAAATTTTTTTAAAAGAAATTTATCCTTTATGTCTAAGTTGTTGAATTGATTGGCATAAGATTGTTTATAATATTCTCTCAATTCCTTTTAATATCTGTAGAATCTGTCGTTTTATACCCTCTTTAATTCCTTGTATTGATAATTTTTGGGGTTCCCTCTCTTTCTCTCTCTCTCTCTCCCCTCCACACCTTAATCAGTCTAGCCTAGGGGGTTATCAATTTTACTAATCTTTTCAAAGAAGCAGCTTTTGGCTTGCTGTTTGTATCCATAGTTTGTTTTCTGTTTCATTGATTCCTCTCTGTTTTCATCTTCATTTATTTCCTTCCTTCTACTTACTTTCAGTTTAATTTGTTCTTCTTTTTCAAGCTTCTTAGAGTGGAAGTATAACTCATTGATTTTAATCTCGTCTTCTTTTTTTATTGTTCTTTTTTTAATTGTAATTTACGGAGCAAATTAGGTTCTCAATAAACAGTTAATACACATATTGTTTTGTGACATTGGTTGCCAACCCCACAACTGTCCCCTCCTCGACCTTGGGGTCCCCATTACCAGCTTTCCTGTCCCCTCCTGCTTTCTCATCCTTGCCCCTGGGCTGATGTGCCCATTCAGTCTTTGTTTGTTTTATGCGCCTGTCTAATCTTTGGCTGAAGGGTTAACCTCAGGGGTGACTTAAGTAATGAGTTAAAAAGGTGTACGGGGGCCATACTCTAAGGATTTCTCTAGTCTCTGTCAGACTGGTAAGCCTGGTCTTTGTGTGTGTGAGTTGGAATTTTATTCTACTTTTTTCTCCAGCTCTGTCCGGGACCCTGTATTGTGATCCCTGTCCGAGCGGTCAGTGGTGGTAGCCAGGCACCATCTAGTTGTGCTGGACTCAGTTTGGTGGAGGCGGTGGTGCTTGTGGTCCATTAGTCCTTTGGACTAATCTTGCTCTTGTGGGGAGTCCTGGGCGCTGTCTTAGAAATCTGCCTACTACATGGGCGAGCACAGGTACATTGTCTAGTGCAGTGTCTGGCACAGATAAGCAGTCAATAAATGTTAACTATTTTTTTATCATCGTTATCCCTGGTTTTCTTCATTCTCCCTTGCTCCAGACTCATCTTTTTTTTTAATAAAAACATTTAAAGCTATAAATTACTCTCTAGGATTTACTTTAGATAAACATCACATAAATTTTCATTATCATTTTGTTAGAAATATTTTCTCATTTCCCTGCGGTTTGTTTTCGACCCATGGGTTAAGTTGTGTTGTTTGAATTTCAAGTGTTTGGGGATTTTTCTAGATAACTTATTGTTATTGGTGTCTAATTTAATTCTGTTGTGGTCAGAGATCACATTGTTGTTGCTGCTGTTGTTAGGTTCTGTTGAGTCGATTTCTACTCATAATGACCCCATGTGACAGAGTAGAACTGCACCGTAGGGTCTCCTAGGCTCTCATCTTTATGGGAGCAAATTGCCAAGTCTTTCTTCCACAGAGCCACTGGGTGAGTTTGAACCATCAACCTCTCAGTTAGTCAGAGGTGGTAACCTGTATGATTTCTCTGTGAGGGATGCAGTGCACGAATTTTTACTGCCCTTCCTACAGACAAAGAAACCGGGGCTTGGAGAGATAAGTGACTTTCCCAAGGGTATCCAGCTGACTTCTAGTTGGAGCCAGGGCTCAGCATAGGTCCTCTGATCTTTCTGCACATCCACACAGGCTGACAGACATTTCCCCATTCCCGTTTGTCTGGGACTCCCTCCTAAGAGGGCTGGCACTCCAATAGCATATACTCAGGGAAGGAAGTACATGTGGCAATGAAGAGTGCCGACCCTGGAGTCAAGACACAGCAGGGTTTAAACCTGTTTCTGCTATTTACTAGCTGTGTGACTTTAGGCAAATTCTTAATCTCCCTGAGTCTTTGTCTCCTAGTCAATAAAACGGTTTAGAAGGTTATTATGTTTGTAATGGGGTATATATTTTATATCATTGTATAACAAATTAACGACAAATTTAACAGCTTTAAAACAACACAAATTATTCTCTCAGTTTCTAAGGGTCAGGAGTCTGGCGTGCTGTGCCTGGGCTCTCTGTTCAGGGTCCCTGACAACTAAAATCAAGGTGTAATCTGGGGCTGCTATCTCATCTGAGGCTTGGGGGTCTCCTTCCAATTTATTCAAGTTGTTGGCAGAATTCAGTTCCTTCTGGTTGTAGGACTGAGGTCTTTGTTTCCTTGCTAGCTATCAGCTGGGGACCACTCTCAGCAATGAGAGGCTGCCCACATTCCCTGCCACATGTCACCTTCCATCTTCAAACCACTAATGGCTCAATGAATCATTTTCATGTTTCAAATCTCTGACTTCCTTGTCTCTAACTTCTAGACCCAGATTTAAAGGGCTCATGTGATTAAGTCAGCTCCACCACACTTACTTCCCTTGCTTAAAGTCAACTGTGCCACATAACATAACCTAATCACAGGAATGAAATGGATCATTTTACCAGTCCTGGAGGCTATGCAGGGTATGTATGCCAGGAGGTGGGGAATCCTGGGCACCCTCTTAGAACTCTGCCTACTACATGGGCGAGTGTGGGTACATTGTCTAGTGCAGTGTCTCGCATAGATAAGCAGTGAATAAAGGTTAACTATCATCATTATCCCGGGAGAGAAAAGGAGGCCTCTAATTAAAAGATAACAGAGTCAACAATGATACCTTCACATGTGCCCCAATAAACAGTTCCCCAGCCTAAGTGATTTGGCCAGAGATTGTAAAGTTCTAGGATGCCCCATCCATGGGTTACTATCCCCTGTGGCTGTCTTCTTGGTGCCAACACAGCTAGTTTGAAAAATGGAAAAAATCCATCCTTCAGATTTTTTTTTCTACATAAAACCAACCCTCACTTAAAAACAAACAACCGAGCCCACTGGTTGCCTTGGCATCTTGTGCATAACTGCAGATCTGTCTAGAGAAATGGATCATATGACTTTCTGTAATCCTTTCTACCCTGGTAAATCTAGGAATAAATGGAATGATTTTTCTATGGGTTTCATTGTATAAAGCATCATTTTGGTCCTAGAGAATTGAGTAGGTTCTTAGAGGAAAATTTGACCCTGAAGCCAGTTACCACAATGGTTCATCACACGTTGAATCCATCATGTAAATGGAATTACTAAAGAATATTTCGGGAGATGGAGCCAAGATGGCGGAATAGACAGACACTGCCAGCGAGCCCTCTTTACAACAAAGACCTGAAAAAACAAGTGAAATGAGTATATTTATGACAAGCTAGGAGCCCTGAGCATCAAAGGCAAGCTTAGAAAACGAACAGAGGGGCAGGGGGAGGAAGAGACGGTTCAGAAGCGGAGAGGAGTTACCCGACCTGAATCGCGGGGACCCCTCAGGCACCATTCCCGGAGCGGCTGTGGCGGGCTGGTACTAGTGTTCTGCTGCAGTTTCCTCAGGACGAAGCAGCCAGCCACACAGCCTACTCCCACCTCCGGAACTACAGAAGAATGGCGCTCTCCGCAAAAGCTTAGTACTTGCGTATATCTTACCACGCCTCCCCACCCCCAAGCCGGCTTCAGTGGCTGAATTCCCTAGGCCTGAGACAGGCACTGTTGAGTGTCTAGAGCCATCCTCCCGGCCTTGGAAAAGGAAAAAATATGCAACTGGGGGAAAAGATAATTTGCCAGCTCTACTAACCAGGGGAGCTCAGGACAGAAGCAGCTCCTGTCCAGGCATAAATGGTCCGTGGACTTTGAGCATCTTTCCCCTCTGCATGGACCTGTGTGGACCTATTTCAGGAGAATAGGCTCTCGTTGGCAGGCTCCAACCATTTCAGCTGTGCGGTGGAGAGGTGGGTGGTTGGTGTTTGCTAATGCTTTGCCTATAAAGCAGGGTCCTCACCTACCCACATCAGGGGCCTAAGGACTGGTAGCTCCACTCAGGTCACCCAGCTACCCGTGACTGGGGTCCAAGGATAACTGGTACCTCCCAGTTCTTACAACCAAAAACAGTTGGTGCCCACGGTCCATCTACAGAACCCACCCACCTGCACACTCTAGGGAACAGGGACATGCTTTCCTCAGAGACACTTGGGGGTCGGTCCTCAGCCCCCTACCTTGTTCAGAGCGTGACCCCCTGCTATAATCAGATACCGGTACATACACCAATCACCCCTGCTGCTCTAAGACTATAGGACAGAGCCTGTACCACACAGTTGATGATCAGCCACCTGGACACCTGAGCTGAATTCATACAGGAAAAGTGAATGGACTCCTAGACTGATATAGCTGATAACAGCTCTAGCCACCTGGGGACAGGACCTCAGAGCTCCAAAAGCGAAAATAATCAAGCTAGATCACTCAAGCAACCCATTTGGGCATATCAAAACAAAACAAAGCAAGAAGCTATGACACAGTAACCAAGCATAAACTAATACAATAATGTATAGATGGCTCAGAGGCAACAGTCAATATCAAGTCATATAAAGAAACAGACCATGATCACCTCAACGACCTCTCAAAACAAAAATCCAGGGATCTTCTAGATGAAAGGGCATTCCTGGAATTACCAGAGGCAGAATACAAAAGATTAATATACAGAACCCTTCAAGACATCAGGAAGGAAATGAGGTAATACGCAGAACAAGCCAAGGAACACACAGATAAAGCAATTGAAAAAATTAGAAAGATTATTCAGAAACATAATGAAAAGTTTACTAAGCGGAAAAATCCATAGACAGACAGCAATCAGAAATTCAGAAGATTAACAATAAAATAACAGAAGTAGACAACTCAACAGAAACTCAGAAGAGCAGAATTGAGCAAGTAGAAGCCAGAATTTCTGAACTTGAAGATAAATCACTTGGCACTAATATATTCAAAGAAAAATCAGATAAAAGAATTAAAAAAAATGAAGAAACCTTAAGAATCATGTGGGACTCTATCGAGAGAAATAACCTAAGACTGATTGGAGTACCAGAAAAAAGAGGGATAACAGAAAATACAGAGAGAATTGTTGAAGATTTTTTCACAGAAAACTTCCCTGAAACCGTGAAAGATGAGAAAATATCTATCCCAGATGCTCATCGAACTCCACATAAAGTAGATGTTAAAAGAAAGTCACCAGGACATATTATAATTAAACCTGGCAAAACCAAAGATAAACAGAGGATTTTAACAGCAGCTAGGGATAAACAAAAAGTCACCTACAAAGGAGAGTCAATAAGAATAAGCTCGGACTACTCGGCAGAAACCATGCAGGCAAGAAGGCAATTGGATGGCTTATTTAAAAAATTAAAGGAAAAAAGTTGCCAGCCAAGAATCATATATCCAGCAAAACTGTCTCTTAAATATGAACGTGAAATTAGAACATTCCCAGATAAACAGAATTTTAAGGAATTCACCAAAACCAAATGAAAACTACAAGAAATGCTAAAGGGAGTCTTTTGGTTAGAGAATCAATAATATCAAGTATCAACCCAAGACAAGAACAACAGGCAGAACAATCAGAAGTCAACCCAGACAGGAAAATCAAAAAAATAAAGCAAGATTAAAAAAAAAGAAAAACCTCAAAACAGGGTAACTGCAATGTTATTATATAAAAGAAGACAACATTAAAACAATAAAGAGGGACTAAGAAATGTAATCATAGATCTTCCATATGGAGATGAAGATACGGCGATACAAAGAAATTAAAGTTAGGTTTGAATTTAGAAAAATAGGGGTGAATGATAAGGTAACCACAAAGGAGACAAACTATCCTACTCATCAAAATAAAATACAAGAAAAAAATAGAGACTCAGCAGGAACAAAGTCAACAACAACGAATATGAGGAAAGGACAATATATAAAGAAAACCTACTCAGCACATAAAATTAAGTGGGAAGAAGAAACTGTCAACAGCACACAAAAAAAGACATCAAAATGATAGCACCAAATTCATACCTATCCATAATTATGCTGAATGTAAATGGGCTAAATGCACCAATAAAGAGACAGAGAGTGGCAGAATGGATTAAAAAACAAGGTCTGTGTATATGCTGCCTACAAGAGACACACCATAGACTTAGAGACACAAACAAACTAAAACTCCAAGGATGGAAAAAAATATGTTGAGCAAACAACAATCAAAAAAGAGCAGGAGTGGCAATATTAATTTCTGCCAAAATAGACTTTAAATCCATCGTAAAGGATACAGAAGGACACTATATAATGATGAAAAGGACAATATACCAAGAAGATATAACCATATTAAATACTTATGCACCCAATGACAGGGCTGCAAGATACATAAAACAAACTCTATCAGCATTGAAAAGTGAGATAGGCAGCTCCACAATAATAGTAGGAGACTTCAACACACCACTTTCGGTGAAGGACAGGACATCCAGAAAGAAGCTCAATAAAGACATAGAAGATCTAAATGCTACAATCAACCAACGTGACCTCATAGACATATACAGAACACTCCACCCAACGGCAACCAAGTATACTTTCTTTTGTAGTGCACATGAAACATTCTCAAGAATAGACCACATATTAGGTCATAAAGCAAGCCGTAGCAGAATCCAAAACAGTGAAATACTACAAAGCATCTTTTCTGACCATAAGGCCATAAAAGTGGAAATCAATAACAGAAAAAGCAGGGAAAAGAAATCAAACACTTGGAAACTGAACAATACCCTTCTCAAAAAAGACTGGATTATAGAACACATTAAGGATGGAATAAAGAAATTCATAGAATTCAATGAGAATGAAAACACTTCCTATCAGAACCTTTGGGACACAGCGAAAGCAGTGCTCAGAGGCCAATTTATATCAATAAATGCACACATACAAAAAAGAAGAAAGGGCCAAAATCAAATAATTATCCCTACAACTTAAAATAAAAAGAGAGCAACAAAAGAAACCCTCAGGCACCAGAAGAAAACAAAAAGTAAAAATTAGATCAGAACTAAATGAAATAGAAACCAGAAAAACAATTAAAAGAATTAACAAGACCAAAAGCTGGTTCTTTGAAAAAATCAACAAAATTGATAAACCATTGGCCAAACTGACAAAAGAAAAACAGGAGAGGAAGCAAATAACCCAAATAAGAAAGGAGATGGGCGATATTACAACAGACCCAACTGAAATTAAAAGAATCATATCAGATTACTATGAAAAACTGTACTCTAACAAATTTGAAAACCTAGGAGAAATGGGTGAATCCCTAGAAACACACTACCTACCTAAGCTAACACAAACAGAGGTAGAACAACTGAATAGACCCATAACAAAAGAAGAGATTGAAAACGTAATCAAAAAACTCCCAACAAAAAAAGCCCTGACCCTGACGGCTTCACTCACTGCAGAGTTCCACCAAACTTTCAGAGAATAGTTAACACCACTACTACTAAAGTATTTCAGAGCATACATAGAAAAGGACAGAATACTACCAAACTCATCCTATGAAGCCACCATACCCCTGATACCAAAGCCAGGTAAAGACACCACAAGAAAAGAAAATTACACACCTATATCCCTCATGAACTTAGATGTAAAACTCCTCAACAAAATTCTAGCCAATAGAATTCAACAACATATCAAAAAAATAATTCACCATGACCAAGTGGGATTCATACCAAGTATGCAGGGATGGTTCAACATTAGAAAAACAATGTGACCCATCACATAAATAAAACATAAGAATCACATGATTTTATCAATTGATTCAGAAAAGGCACTTGAAAAAGTTCAATACCCATTCATGATAAAAACTGTTAGCAAAATAGGAATAGAAGGAAAATTCCTCAACATAATAAAGGGCATTTATACAAAGCCAACAGCCAACATCATCCTAAATGGAGAGAGCCTGAAAGCATTCCCCTTGAGATCGGGAACCAGACAAGGATGCTCTTTATCACCGCTCTTATTCAACACTGTGCTGGAGGTCCTAGCTAGAGCAATTAGGCTAGACAAGGAAAGAAAGGGCATCCAGATTGGCAAGGAAGAAGTAAGATTATGTCTATTTGCAGACGACATGATCTTATACACAGAAAAACCTAAGGAATCCTCAAGAAAACCACTGAAACTAATAGAAGAGTTCAGCAGAGTATGAGGATACAAGATAAACATACAAAAATCAGTTGGATTCCTCTACACCAACAAAACGAACAATGAAGAGGAAATCACCAAATCAATACCATTTATGGTAGCCCCCAAGAAGATAAAATACTTAGAAATAAATCTTACCACAGATGTAAAGACTTATACAAAGAAAACTACAATACACTTCTGCAAGAAACGAAAAGAGACCCATGTAACTGGAAAAACATACCTTGCTCACAGATAGGAAGACTTAACATTGTAATAATGTCTATTCTACCAAAAGCGATCTATGTATTTAATGCAATTCCGATTCAAATTCCAACGACATTCTTTAATGAGATGGAGAAACAAATCACCAACTTCATATGGAAGGGAAAGAGGCCCCGGATAAGTAAAGCATTACTGAAAAAGAAGAACAAAGTGGGAGGCCTTACTCTACGTGATTTTAGAACCTATTATACTGCCACAGTAGTCAAAACAGTCTGGTACTGGTACAACAACAGATACATAGACCAATGGAACAGAATTGAGAATCCAGATATAAATCCACCTACATATGAGCAGTTGATATTTGACAAAGGCCCCAAAACAGTTAAATGGGGAAAAGACGGTCTTTTTAACAAATGGTGCTGGCATAACTGGATATCCATCTGCAAAAAAAATGAAACAAGACCCATACCTTACTCCATGCACAAAAACGAGCTCAAAATGGATCAAAGACCTAAATATAAAATCTACAATGATAAAGATCATGGAAGAAGAAATAGGGACAACATTAAGAGCCCTAATACATGGCACAAACAGTATACAAAACATTACAAACAATGCATAAGAAAGACTACATAACTGGGAGCTCCTAAAAATCAAACACCTATGCTCATCCAAAGACTTCATCAAAACAGTAAAAAGATTACCTACAGACTGGGAAAAAGTTTTTAGCTATGACATTTCTGATCAGCACCTGATCTCTAAAATCTACGTGATATGCTGCAAAAACTCAACTGCAGAAAGACAAATAACCCAATTAAAAAATGGACAAAAGATATGAAAAAACACTTCACTAAAGAAGACATTCAGATATATGAGGAAGTGCTCATGATCATTAGCCACTAGAGAAATGCAGATCAAAACTACAATGAGATTTCATCTCCAACAAGGCTGGCGTTAATCCAAAAAACACAAAATAATAAATGTTGGAGAGGCTGTGGAGAGATTGGAACACTTATACACTGCTGGTGGGAATGTCAAATGGTACAACCACTTCGGAAATCGATTTGGCGCTTCCTTAAAAAGCTAGAAATAGAACTACCATAAAAAAAAAAAAAAAAAAGCAATCCCACTCCTTGGAATATATCCTAGAGAAATAAGAGCCTTTACACGAACAGGTATATGCACACCCATGTTCATTGTAGCACTGTTTACAATAGCAAAAAGATAGAAGCAACCAAGGTACCCATCAGCGGATGAATGGATAAATAAATTATGGTATATTCACACAATGGAATACTACACATCGATAAAGAACAGCAGGGAATCTGTGAAACATTTCATAACATGGAGGAATGTGGAAGGCATTATGCTGAGTGAAATTAGTCAGTTGCAAAAGGACAAATATTGTATAAGACCACTATTATAAGAACTCAAGAAATAGTCTAAACAGAGAAGAAAATATTCTTTGATGGTTATGAGAAGGGGGAGGGAGGGAGGGTGGGAGAGGGGTGTTCACTAATTCGATAGTAGATAAGAACTACTTTAGGCAATGGGAAAGATAACGCACAATACAGGTGGGGTCAGCACAACTGTAGTAAACCAAAAGCAAAGAAGTTTCCTGAATAAACTCAATGCTTCGAACGCCAGCGTAGCAGGGGCGGGGGTTTGGGGACTATGGTTTCAGGGGACATCTAAGTCAATTGACATAATAAAATTTATTAAGAAAATATTCTGCATCCCACCTTGGAGAGAGGCGTCTGGGGTCTTTAATGCTAGCAAGCAGCCATCTAAGATGCACCAATTGGTCCCAACCCACCTGGAGCAAAGGAGAATGAAGAACACCAAGGATACAAAGTAATTACGAGCCTAAGAGACAGAAAGGGCCACATAAACCAAAGACTACATCAGCCCGACACCAAAAGAGCTAAGATGGTGCCCAGCTATAACCGATGACTGCCCTGACAGGGAACACAACAGAGAACCCCTGAGGGAGCAGGAGAGCAGTGGGATGCAGACCCCAAATTCTCATAAAAAGACCAGACTTAATGGTCTGAGTGAGACTAGAAGGACCCCAGTGGTCATGGCCCCCAGACCTTCTGTTGGCCCAGGACAGAAACCATTCCCAAAGCCAACTCTTCAGACAGGGATTGGACTGGACAATGAGTTGGAGAGGGGATGCTAGTGAGAAGTGACCTTATTGGATCAGGTGGGCACTTGAGACTATGTTGGCATCTCTTCCCTAGAGGGGAGTTGAGAGGGTAGAGGGGTTTAGAAGGTGGCGAGATAGATGCGAAAAGAAAGAGTGGAGGGAGGGAGCGGGCTGTTTCATGTGGGGGAGAGCAATTGGGAGTATGTAGCAAGGTGTGTATAAGTTTTTGTGTGAGAGACTGACTTGATTTGTAAACTTTCACTTAAAGCACAATAAAAAATTTTTTAAAAAAAAGAATATTTCACAGAATAGCTTCCAGTCAACACATGGGAATAATTCATCATGCACCTCCTAAAACCATTTGTTTCTCTTCTTGCCTGAAGGTCAGAAAGAAATGGTGTGTTCTTGTTTAGAAACCTATCCGAACTCTCGCTAAGCAGTTTGTAACTTCCCATTGTTGCTCTTCTCCATACATACTTTTATTATTTGCCATCCAATTGCCTTTGCAGCCTAACTTTCTCTACTAAGAATTTTTGAAAAGATTGTACATTCTGGGCTATTACAATAGTTTTTCATTGTTAATATCCTAATATTGCCAAAACACCGTCTTTTTCAAACTTCTCGTTAGCTGCCAAACTCTTTAAACCAGTCTTATTCGTTTAGTCATCTAAATAACTCAGATAAAAATAGATTTGCTTCCCTTGATTCAAGAGAGTTGGGGTTGAACTGTCCACCCAATTTACTTCTTGTCCTCACCCCTTGTGGTGGCCTTTCTGGACCGTAGGATGCCATAGAGCGCGGTGTGGCAATCTCAGTTCTAGGGGACTACTTCATAGCGCCATCTGCAGGATCCCTGAGGCCTGAGAGTCCTTTGAGGCCTGGAGAAAGGGCAGGGGAAGGGTTGCTCATGAAGTGTAAGTGGTTACAGTGTGAGCCTGTTTATGTGTTTGTTTTTCCAGGAATTAATGGCTCACTTCTTCACTCCCTTGTTGGTAGCTCCTTAAAGCAGCTCAGCTGATCCTTTGGCTCTGTGAGATTAGTCATGGAGACAGGCCTCTCTATGCAGGCCCTGCGCCTGGTAGCCTGACCACACAGAGCTGTGGCTGAGCCAACTTCGGAAGGGGTAGTACTATGCCAGGTAGCGCCACGCTACAAAGCACTGTCCTCATCCGCCTTATCCAGACACCCCTTCAGTACTAGGGAAACCTTGATGGGAAAGGACTTTGCAACACTCTCCTCCCTTCTCCCCGCTGCTCCACACCTTCCCAGCCCTTCTCCAGTTATGCCTGTATTCCTAGAATTCCCAAGTGGCTCCCAAGGGGTAGGGGGATAACCAGGAAGGCAAGAACTGTGGTCAGCTGTTACTGCTCATCTCCCACGTGCCCACTGCAAGGGGGAGCAGCTGCAGAACCAAGCCGCTCTAGGAGGAGAGGTACTTGGCAGACGGGAGAGCGCCGAGGTGGGCAGAGCACCCAGTGCTGGGCTCCTAGGAGGTTCTGCCCTGGGGCCTATTTGGGGTCAGACCTTAGTGGCAGAACCTGCAAACCCAACTGCTGCTATGATTCATGGGTTTTCTTTTGTTTTGCCCTGGGTTTCCTAGGAATAGTTCCCTTTAAAAAAAAAAATCCCAGCCTTATCTCTGCTGAACTCCCCGCAGGAGAGAAGAGGGAATTTTCCAGACCCAGGCCAGCATAGCACCCTGAGAGGACACCAGGGAACCCATGACAGTCAGCTGAGAAAGGAACTAGAGAAGGCTGTGGTTGTTGAGGCCTCGGTTCACCCATACGCCTTGGGCTCCTGGCATGTGCACGCTCACCTGTCCTCCTGGGCTTTTTTCTTCACTGGGTTTAGAAATATAGAAGCCATGAAGAGAAAAATAAACCAATAAATAACATGGAATTATTGCATCCTTGAACTCTCCGAATCATTTTGAAAAGTATCTCCAAGGGATTTGGTTTGTTTTTCCCTTTAGAGGAGAGCAGCAGAGACAGGGAGGGGTTCAGAGCTGCCTGACATCCAGGCATCCTCACCACATTGCAGAGGTCAGAGAGAACATGTTATTTATGAGATCCTGACATCTGTTGCTGCGAAATGATAAGCTCCATTACAAAGCCTGGCCATCAATTACTACAACACAGCCCTCATCCCGGGGTGGAGCGAGCTTACCATCCTTGCAGCCTGCACAGACCCATAGACCAGCCGTACCAGGCACTGAGTTCACAGCCCATTCAGCTTCCTCACTCTCCTGGGAAGGGCAGCAAGCAGGTAAAGCCTTCAGCAGGACCCCCCAAGGCCACCTTTCCCCAGGCCCTCCCGCTGCGTTCCTGGCTTCATTTGATTCTACTCTTTAGCTCCTTTGCGGGATGTTTTAAGGAGTGAACTCCCTGCCCATCCTGCTCTCTCAGTGGAAATGGAAAACTGGGTTAGAGTTGACTTTCTGACCTCAGGCATGCAAGTCAGAAAAAGCTGCACAGAATTTACCACAAGGAAGGAGTAACTGGAAGGGGAGCACACGTTTCTCAGAGAAATTAGTTTGTCTGTTGGGGGAGCAACTGAGCGCTCAGGCCTGAGTTTGGGTTACCAGTCCCTGCCACTGGGAACATGTTCATAATAACCAGTTAGTTCCTTATTTGTGAGTTATGGTCACATATTTTCTGTCTTGGAAAAATATACAGATGCCTTATAGAGTCAGAACAGAAGGGTAGAGGAGCGGTTTTGGATTTTTACAGAATACCAAAGTAGAAACATTTATTAATGTTATCAGAGTTGCCTTTGAATTGTTGGAAGAAAAAATGTACAGTAAATGAAGAAAATGAAAAGAGTAATGGCCTGGGAACTAGGTGACCTGGGTCTCATCTAAAAAACCAAAGCTATTGGTGGTTGAGTTTATTCTGACTCATAGCGACCCTATAGGACAGAGTTGAACTGCCACATGTGGTTTCCAAGGAGCATCTGGTGGATTCGAACTGCCAGCCTTTTGGTTAGCAGCCGTAGCTCTTAACCACTACACCACCAGGGTTTCTGGGTCTCATCTAGGCACCATTATTCATTTGCTGGATGATCTTGGGAAAGACTCGTATCCTTCTGGGCCCCCAGTACCCTCATCTTAGTACTTGATGACTGCTAAACTCTAGTATAGTTCTGGAATTTTAAGTGAAAATTATGCTTAAGGTAGGTTAGCATACTTTTATATTCATGTTTAGAAAATTCCATTTCTGCTGCCAGAGGTCAGACACAAATTGAAAACATTACTAAATGGAATTAAGTACACTATGTACGTGATGCTTTTCTGTACAACCCGTATCTGATATTTATAGAACACTTCAGTTACGGAACGTGCACACATATGCCCTGAACACACACCCAGTAAAATAATTCTAGATGTAATACATTTTCAGATGTCAAGTTAAAACAGCTTCTTGGGAATTAAGCCTGACTGTTCAGATGTGTGTGTTGGTTTCTGACAGGTGCCGCCAGGGCTGCTGGGGGCTGCCATGTGTGATGTGGAGTCCAGCCAAGGCAGGAGGGCCAAGCTGCTTGTTTCTAGTCACTTCTTATTAAGGCATGAATTCTAGAAAAAGGGCAAGCATAAAAGAATGAGCAGGCCCATCCATTCTGGGCAGATCATTAGTGACAAGCAGAAGGCATGCTTCTGTAGAAATGGGACCCTGCCTAGTCTATTGTCAGATCATTCAGTACAGGATCCACCTGTGAAAGTGAACTAGATTCATAACTTTAATGATTCATGACTTCAACGATTCATGACTTTAACGTTCAGGATTTACAGAGGTGAGCAAATATGGGGAGGTGATATTGGAGTAGTTGCCTCAAGTCCAGCCACCTGCAAAATCTACAGCCAACAGCAGAGCTAAGTTGGGTGATAAAGGCATGAATGAATCCTAGGAAGGTAAGCGTGGCAGCGAGGGCCAGTCTTAGGACAAGGGGTGTGGAAGGAACTTTGAGATCATCTACTACAGCCAAGTCTGAGTGTGGTAAGCCTCGACCATTGTGGTGGAAATTAAACGAAATAATTGATATAAAATCCTTAGCACAGCGATTGCCATAGAGTTGACATTTAATTCATCGTTTTCATTTCTGGGAAGAACTTGTTCAAGCCCATTAGTACCAAGATTAGAACGCTGTCCGCTGACTGTTGGTCAAGGACCCAGCCCAAGCCACCCCTGACCTCCCAACTTTGCTCCACCTCTGCACTGCTCATACGAGCAGGACAGTGAAGTCAAGGGTTGGAGGCTACCAGTGCTGGCACACTGGTACCTGTCTACTTCCCCATGGGGTGGCCTGGCATGGACACCTTCTTCCTACTGGCTGACTCAGGAGGCTGAAGACCACTATGCCCATAGGAAAGCCCCGGGTATCCCTGAGCAGAAATATCTGTCCTGAGAGTCTGAAGACCTGGCACTGGGTACCTGTAAGAGAAGGTAAATATTCCTGTGTCCGAAACTTATTATTAGGGTCTGAGGGTAAAAGCAGAAAAGGGGGTTGCAGTGGGGCAGGCAGTCACTTCACAGCTGCCTCAGAACCAGTGGGGAAAGTGCACAATGAGAAGAGGACTGAAAAATTCCAGTGACTCTTATCTTCCCAGACAGACAGACCCTCTGGCACTTAGTCACGCCTAATGGAAAATGGAAGCCAGGAAAGCAGAAATGAGGTGGTGGTGATCTAGAGTAGCCCTTTATCCACAGAAACTTCTGAGAGGAAAAAGTAGTTCACCTCCTCGTGTGCCAGGGCTGGTCAAGGCAGAGTTGCTAGTGTGAACCCATGGTCCATGGTAGAAAAGGCTTTAGAGCAGCTGTAATGTAAGAATCACAGTTCCCAAAGCTTGCCCTAAAAGCGTCTAGGAGGCCTCTATGCTGTATTGTAGCTGCAGGTAAGTTATTGCTAATGATTCATTCAGCACACAGAGTATGTACACCCACACACACAAGGTTACTGCCCTTCAGGTGCTAAAATCTACCAACCTGTATTTGAAGCGCCCCAAGTACAAAGCCTACTGATTGATTTCTGGAGTGGTCCATCACTGGTTTTGAGATTCCATTCTGATAGTGTGGCTGTGCCATGGCATTAACTACTCATTAACTATTTGTAGATTAAGTTCAAGTCAAAACTGCAAAGTGGGAAGCTCTGTGGCTTTTCTTGAAAATCAAAATTTAGAAAAACAAAATTTTCCATTATTGATCATCTTTTGGATTGGGTAATCCTTAAGCTATCATTATTCCAATTGTCCAGAAAAGTAAACTCTATACTTGAACATATATATAAAGGCAAAACTACATTGTTTTTCTTGAAATGATAGTGGGCCATCCAGCCCATCCTGCATCATCTTATAGATGATGATGACAAATACTTGCTATATACTTACATAAATGCTTTATATATGTCAACTCCTGTAATTCTCATAACAACCCTATGAAATAAGTACTGCTGTTGCACCTGTTTTACAGATTATGAAGCTGAGGCCCAGCAAAATGACGTAACTTGTCCAAACTCACAGAATAACTTAGTGTAGGCCCTGAGGATATACCTCAGGTTTCCTCTTGGGTGGCGTTCTCCTCTTCCGCTGCACTGCCTCCCTTCTGGGGTTGACTGCCTGAGTTATCCCAAATTCCCCAAGCTGCTCAGCTCACCACCCTGTTTAGAACTGCAGTCTCTAGGCACTCTGCTTGGTTGACATCCGGGGTTGGCATGCTCCCATGTGGATTTGCAGCGGCAGACACTGATTAGATTTTGCCCAGATCATCAGCACTTTTTCCACTCATTCATTCATTCTTTAGAAGGTGTTTATTGAATTCAGAGTAGTAGGTATCAGGCACCATGTTAAGTGATGTATCCAAGACTGTCCCTGCCTTCACTGAACCAGAGGAAAGGTAACAGTTTTCCATGAATAACTCCCATATAAGGTAGTGACGCAGGCTACATGCAGGTCGAGTGCAGTAGGAATCCAGAGGAAAGGAGATGGTCTGTTCTTTGGGACGCAGAAAGCTGACATTGTAAGATGAGTAGGGCTCCAGTGTGTGGAGATGGAGGAGGACACTCCCGCCAGAGGGAGCAGAGTGCTGAGTGACCCAGAGAAAGGTAGGCGTGGGTGGGGGTCCCCGGTACGCCGGTGTCCACTAAAGGGGGTAGCAGTAGATGAGGCAGGCGAGGACAAAAGAGGGGGCAGCAGCTTCCAAGTGGTGGAGGGAGCATCAGCTCTGGAACCAGACCAGCCAAATTCACATCCTGGCTCTACCACTTTCTCATTCTTTCTTACTTCTGTGGTATTCTCATCTGTACAGGAGGGTAAGAATCCTCCCTCACTTACAGGTTGTGGGTATTAAATGGGAAAATGATCATAAAATGCTTAGCGTACTGTTGGTGTTCTCTCAGTGGTATCCGTTGTTGCTGACTGCCATTTTATGTAGACAGCAAGGCTTTACTTAAATTAACAGATTACGTATTGATAAAATGATCTGCCTGTGTGCGGGTATATAAATCATAATAGAACCTTCTTGGCTTTGGAAATATTAAGAAAGGCAATAAAAACTCAAGTTTAAGTTTTACCACCACACCAGTGAAACACTGTAAATGAACATTTCTCTTTGGTCCCTTCATCCATTCTTTGCCACCTCAGCACCCAGGGTTTCCGAGACCTACCCCTGCTCTCCAGAGTTAGGGTTACTAGGTTTAGCAATTAAAAATATAGGGCCACCAGTTAAACTTGACTTTCAGGTACACAATCAATCATATTTTAGTACAAGTATGTCCTGTGCAATGTTTAGGATATACTTATACTTATTTGTTATTTATCTGAAATTCAAATTTAATTGGGCATCCTATATTGAGGGGCCAGTGGTGCGGTGGTTAACAGCTGAGGCTGCTAACCAAAAGGTTGGTAGTTCAAATCCACCAGCCACTCTTTGGAAACCCTATGGAGCCGTTCTACTTTGTTCTGTGGGATCACTATAAGTCAATCAACTCGATGACAGTGGTTTGGTTTGGCTTGGTTTTATTTTGAGCAGCAGCCCAGGACCAGGGGTAGATTAGCCAGTAAGCAAGGTACGCACAGGCTTACAGCAAGCAAGGCAAGCTTTCACCACAACATGAAAAAGAGGTGAAATTGTGCGCTACAAATTAATAAGTAAACACAAGTAAGCCCCTGCGCACCTTGCTTTATTGGGTGATCTGTCCCCGAATCAGTCAGAACAATCTATGTGTGTGTTTTGGGCAGGGGGCTTGCCTGCCTTCTCTCTCAGACAGTAAAGGCTCCACACAGCAGACTTGGGGCAATGCCTTCACATCACTTCCTGGGTAACCAGCTGCCATCGAGTGGATTCCGACTCTTGGCAACCCCACGTGTGTCAGAGTAGAACTGTGCTCTGTAAGGTTTTCAATGGCTTATTTTTCAGAAGCAGATCACTTCCAGGGTAGACATATGAAATGATGATGGGTCCTGGTGTGTGTATTTGGGGGCGGGAGTAGGGGTGAAGTGGGGAAGAACACCTCGTACCAGCCTTCACATATCCCCAGGCCTGTCTGCGTCTGGACAGGAACACATATCAGCCTTTCCTTCCTGCAACTTAAATATCCTGTGAGGATTTTCCTTTTTTTTCTTCAGAACTTTATTGCAGACAAGTGTCAGAATGAAGACAGCCTTTGTGGTCTGATAACTTGTCTCATGGAATAAGGGCAACTTCAGAGAAGAGTGCCTCTTCCACAGAGTTCATTCCAGGAAGGTTGCTAGAGTAGGGAGCTTCAGTCACCTGTTGTGGAGAGATGGGTGCTATGAGCGACCTGAGACAGATATAGCCAGTGCACAATAACTGACCAAATTTGCCCCACTCTCATGAATCTGAGGATCCCAGTCTCAGAGCTGGAAGGGGCCTACCTCAGAAAGGTAATTGGACAATCAAGCTTCACTTTAGAGGTGAAACAAAGGAGACCCAGAGAAAGGAAACACTTGGCCCAGGGCCACACAGCTATTCAGAATTTGAGTCCAAAGTTAACTCAAGGCCGTGTCTGCCACCTTGGGCCCTTCAGTAACAATTTAGGGGATCTGAGAATCCCAGCAGACTTGTGTGGCTAATTTCTGAATCTTCTCTCTGGATTACCTGATAAGTAGTCTCCAGACGTCCACTTGGCTCCATTACTTTGACACTGCCAAGCTCAGTTTTAAACTTTGACTCATCCCCTCCTTTAGGCAAAACTTCAGGCAGAGTTCGTTAAACCCCTAACAGTGAGACCACGACTGGTGGGAAGTCAATGGCATTTGCTAAATCCAGCCTTATCGTGGCCTTCCCTGTTAGTGCCTCCTTGCTGATCTCTTTGCCCCACCCTGGCCAAGTGTTCTGTGGCTGAAATGGAAAAATCCACCTCAGAGAAGATAGCTTTTAGCCTCGGTTTCAGGGGAATAATTTGTCCACATATCACGAGGTGAAACTAAAACAAAACAGGGCATACGTTTGAGCAGAACAGCTCCCTTGGGCTTAAGAGTGACTTTGACCTATTCCTTTCAGACTCGAATGATTATCGAGCTGCCAGAGAGTTCTTAGAGGAATCACTTTATGAAATGGTGTCACCAGCGAGGTGGTATTAGCCCTAAGACCAGCTTTATCCAAACACTCTGAAAGCAAACCTGACTGAGCAGGCAGAGCCAGCCCACGTGGAAGCCCAGAGCAGCGATCATGGGATCTTCCACACTTTTTTATTTTCTTGTTCTTGCCACAACCTGTCATGAGACCAAGAAAACTTGTTTTGAAAATGCTTGACAGCCAAAACAACCTGTTCTCAGCCCTGGACGAGAGGGTTTGTCTTCTCTGGCCATTTATGTACTATTAGATGTTTGACTAGCTGCTGACTGGAAAAAATGAATTTGCTGTTTTCTTCTCATATTGTTCACAGACAAGTGCCAGCGTCTTTCCAGTTCCTTGTTCCTTCTTCCCAAGCCGTTCACCAGAGGCACTTTAAGACTGCCTGAGCCTAATTGGTGAATGGAGGCTAACAACATATACTTATGAGTATACAACCAGTGGTTAACATTTTTGCAAGCTGAGCTTGATATGCAGGTTATCTTTCCCAGTCCTATTTGATAGATTTTAACCTGTGATTTTCCACTTATTTCTTGGTCCTCTCTGAGCAGGCAGCTACCCTGGTATGGTCCAGCATTAGTCAAACTCTCCAGTTCTATATTTTGGCCTTCTACGCTGGTGGCAACGAGCCCTGCAGTGGTACCACTGTTCTGCCTGCCACGCCATGCAGGTCAGGCCACTGACCAGGGTCTTGGTCTCAGATGGGCACCAAATGGTCATGCGACTGTGCAAATAGAAAAGCTGGACTAGATAAGGGGTTGGCAAACTATGGTCCAAAGGCCAAATCTGGCCAGCTTCCTGGTTTTATGAAGAAAGTTTTATTAGAACGTAGCCACACCCATTTATTTACATATTTTCTGTGGCTGCTTTTACTACAAAGACAGAGTTGAATTGTTGCAACAGAGAGCATACGACCTACAAAACTGAAAATATTTACTATCTTACCCTTTTCAGAAAAAGTTTACTGACCCTTGGATTAGATGATCTTTGTTGTTAATGTTATTGTTGTTAGCTGCTGTCAAACTGGCCCCCGACTCATGGTGATTGTACACACAGTGGAACGAAGCACTGCCCAGTCCTGTGACATCCTGTGATCAATTGCACACTGGACCATTGTGATCCGTAGGGTTTTTATTGGCTGATTTTTAGAAGATAACAAGGCCTTTCTTCTTAGACCACCTTAGTCTGGAAGCTCTGCTGAGAACTGTTCAGCATCATAGCAACACGAAAGCCTTCCCTGACAGATGGGTGGCGGCTGCACATGAGGTGCATTGGCTGGAGTCAAACCCAGATCTCCTGCATGTAAGGCAAGAATTCTGCCACTGTATCACCAGTGCCCCATAGATGATCCTTAGGCTTCTCCAAATCCAGTGTTCTAGGGCTTTTGAATTTGTGGAAGTTCTTTTACAGGACAAGCTCCTGAAGCAGCCAATGAAGGGCTAACTAAAAGGGCTTTGAGGTTGTTGAAATCACTACAAAGGGCTTATTTTGTTGTATATGTGTAGTTGTGTATATTTGTATTGGTCTAATGACTCTAACGCCTGTGGTGTTCAGCACTTTTGGAAAAAAGATACCCACCTGCCTATGTCTGACTGCATTCAGTGGCATGGCCTATGGTGGGACACCCATTTGCACCAATATGGAAGAGAACACAGATTTGTCAACTTGATGACCATGGCAGGAAAGGGAGCCAAATGCCTCTAACAACCTGTGAGGCTCCCCAGGCACCACCTACCTTCCAGTCTGTGTATGTTTGCCTTCCTCTCTGAGTCTGAGCAGTGGGGCAGGGGAGGAACAACTGAAAGGGCCGGGGTGGAGAGGCAGGGCTGCAGTGGGACAAGCAGGAGCGGGCTCTGAAGATGCCTGGAAAAATGCAAAAACTCAGAAAGAACTTCTCTTTTGAACTTTCTCCCCACAAACCAATCCAAACAAGGTCTCATTGACAGAGTTTGCACCCCAGTGAAGTTTTCCATACCCATATGCATGCACCAAAAAGACAGAATTGAATGGTCTTCTTATCAGGGCCACTTGGCCTATAAGAAAAAGGTAGCCCCTTTGGATTGGTCAGAGTTTGACTAATACCTTTGGATAGAGAGAAATGTGTTCATTTCTCTGGGTGGACATCCCTGCCAGAATACACCGCTTGGCAAAGCAGAACATGGCTTGCTCCCTGGCCCAGACACCTTAGTGCAGGCCAGAAGCTGCGTACCAGGGGCAGTAGCGCTGCCTGATACCTGTGTGCTAGAAGGCTGCAGGCTCCTCCTAGGACCTTGCTGGACAGCAGCAGAATAACTCTGCTTGGGGCTGAGAGCAGCCCATTAATATCTGTCCCCTTCAGCCATGCTGCAATGTGAGGATGACTCAGAGCCTCAGAGCCTGGAAGGAGGCTGCCTCATGCCTATGAACACAGAGACTGGGTCCTCTTGCAGCAGGCAACCAACCAATCAACGTGTTGTTATCAAGTCAGTTCCAACTCACGGTGACCCCATATGTGTCAGAATAGAATTTTGCACTGTAGGGTTTTCAATGGCTGATTTTTTGGAAGTAGATTGTCAGGACTTTCTTCCAAGGTGCCTCTGGGTGGACTCAAACCTCCAACCTTCTGGTGAGCTGAGTGTGTTAACCATTTGCACCAGCTAGGGGCCTATTTTAAAAAAAAAAAAAAAATCAAGAGTAGGTGATTATTTTGGAGATCTCAAGTCCTGGCTTTTCCTTGCCAACTTCTGACCTAAAACTGGCTCAGCTTAAAGAATACACATGATTTTCCACACAGTTATATTTCAAAGGTAATACGCTAGCAGTGCACAAAGGACACACAGGCAGAACGATGCCGCACGCTGCCTTTATCCTCCTAGGCACACCTTTCCAGGGCACAGGGCTTGGGAAAAAGGAACAAGGAACTGAAAAGCCACTGGCACTTGTCTGTGAACAATATGAGAAGAGAACAGCAAACTCATTTTTTCCAGTCAGCAGCTAGTCAAACATCTAACAGTGCATGAATGGCCAGAGAGGACAAACCCTCTCACCCAGGGCTGAGAACGTTCCTGCTCTGCGTCCTGGAAGGGTGCGGATTGGGGGATAAAGGCAGCGTGCGGGCATCAGGGCTGTTGCATCCTGTAGGCAAGGGTGATGCCACTAGTAAATTGACACTGAGGAACAGCTGTGTGCATGAGCTTGGGACGGTACACCTAGGTCCTTAAAGAAGTCTATCTGCTACCACATGTTTCCAATTTTAAAAATTTACTACTCCACATCATAGGTTCATGGTGATGGCCCACACTGTTAGCTGCAGTGTGCTGTGGCCAGACACGAGGTAGGGGCAGCACTCAGCAGGACACTCTTCTAGTGCAGTGCGGGTGCACCAAGAGCCATGTCTTTCCTGCTCCAAGCCTAAGCCCTCAGTGGCCATGAAGGCACCGAAGACCCTCCAGGGCTGGCAGCATGCTGTGGGCAGGCTGTGGCTTGTATCCAAGTCACCACTCTGGCCTTACTACATGCCTGACCTTGGGCAAGCTGCTTATTCCCCCTGAGCCCACTTCTTTATGCATACAGTAGGAGTAGAGTAATGGTATCTGTTTTATAGACATAATTGTAATTTCAATTAAGCTGAGGCTATCTTAGAAGCATGTTACAAATTGTTAAATGCCCAGTATCAAGTTAATTCATTCATCTACTTAACAAATGTAGAACGGCTACTAGGTGCCAGGCACTATTGAGTGGTGCCAGGTGTTCCAGGCCCTCTTGTAGATAGAAGATATTTAATAAACGTTTGTTGAGTTCAGTTGAAACAGAAGTTCCTCAATGTGTAGTTTATCCAGTTATATGATGGTCATGGAGGGTGAGAGGAAGGGAAAGGAGGCTGGTTGGGTTCCTTCCATGCCCCTGGCACTGTTGTCTCACAGCGAGTACTCTGGACCCATCCGAGGGGGATAGACTAAGACCCTGAGACAAGCTGGTTAGTGATGGATCCATATGGAATTCCATTTCTTTCCTAAATCACACAGGGAAGGTGGCAGGGCGTTGTCCTTGCCCCAGAATGAGACCAAGTGGCCCCATCTCTAACCCATTCTTCTTTTTCACAAGTTTCCCCGAAATCAATCACCCAGGCCAAATATAAGCCAAAAGCGATCACCCTGGTCCTAGGCCAGAGAGTAGGAATTTTGTGAAATCAAAGCCAAGCCTCATATTCATAGGTCAACAGGTTTTAAGAAAACAACAGCCTTTAACATGTGCTCAAAATCCTTCTTTTAAACCTCTGTGAGGAAACTCTCACCCAAATGTTGTACTTTTGGGTGGTGGGGGGGCGGAGAGTCTTTTTAGGCATAAAGCTACCAGCTAGGGCCCAGAAATCACTCTAGGGGGTTGTTGATTTCTTCAGGAGATCTAACTTTTTGAAAGTAAACACAGCAAAGATTTCATTAGCCCCTCTGCCCGCCCCCCACACCCAAGTCCAGGGGCCTCCCTTGTCTCTAACTCCTTGGAGAGGAGGGTGATCGTGGAGTTCTTTGTCCTTTGTGTTGATTCCCAGCTCAGGGGTCAGTGCATTCTCTTCCAAGTTTAATAAAGTTTATTCTGATACAGTAGGGTTAAAAAAAAAAAAAAATATGTATGTATATGGGATTATTAGAAACCCTGGTGGCGTAGTGATTAAATGCTACGGCTGCTAACCAAAGGGTCGGCAGTTCGAACCCACCAGGCACTCCCTGGAAACTCTGTGGGGCAGTTCTCCTCTGTCCTATAGGGTCGCTATGAGTCAGAATCGACTTGACGCACTGGGTTTGGTTTTTTTTTTTTTTTTTTTTTGGTTATGGGATTATTATCTGGCTTGATCTCCAAAAACAAGTCCCTGCAATGGACAGTTATTCTGTAGATGTTGGAGCCCTGGTGGCACAGTGGTTAAGGGTTCAGCTGCTAACCAAAAGGTTGGCAGTTCGAATCCACTGGCTGCCCCTTGGAAACCCAATGGGGCAGTTCTACTCAATCCTGAGGGTCTCTATGAGTCAGAATCGACTCAATGGCAATGGGTTTGGTTTTCTTTCTGGTTTCTGTGGACATTAAGAATAGATTTAGAAGGGGAAGATATTCAGTCAGTCAGCAAATCATTCAACAGAAAATTGGGGTATTCCTGTGTCACTGGGTACAAGGCCCAAAAATGAACACAGAAGCCTTAGGTGTCTACACCAGAAGGAAGAGCAAAGCCTCCAGAGCTGCTGCATTTAAAGCTGGGCAGACCAGGGCAGCCTGGCTTGGGGCCTAGAATGTGTGGTGGAGACCACAGCTACTACCCCCACCATCCAGGTCACAAGGCCTCCTGGAACCCCCACTAAGTGTGAGCCACCACGCTCAGCCATAGGGTGTCCCCAGGAGTAGACAAGGCATACACAAGAGACATCAACAGTCAATCCCAGACCATTTATGTAGGCTTGTTTTGTTCAGAGGGCAGAATGGGGACCCTTGTTTGTGTGGGAGTTCCAAAGGATGAATTTTAGTTCAAGAGAAGGAAGAATATTATAACTATCAGAGATGCCTTTAAGTAATGAGCTCACCACACTAGAAGTACACAGTACAGGGACACTATAAGTATGGAGGATCACCCCTTAGAAGTCTTGCCTTGATAGGGTCCTAAGTGTCCTTCCAGCTGTGAGAGTTTCTACAGTCCGTGCATGGAGCTTCTGAGACAGGACAAATAGCTGTTGGCTGAGTTGGTGGCAGCAGGCTAGTGCAGGGCCTGATGCTGATACCGGGCCATGAGGGTGGCTAGTTTGTGGGAGGTAGGTGGGGAGGCCCCCAACATATTGCATGGCCCAGGGCCAACTGATTTCCCTGCAAAGTAAAGGGGCTCCTAATTAACTGGCTCCCAGAGTTGAAAAGGGGAATTAATTACTGTTTGTGGTATCCTTTAAGATACACCGATGAAAGGCCTTGTATAAATGCAAGTTATTATTACTGTCATTAAAGGTGCTAGACGTCTGGCCTGCTGGATAATGCCCTGGCATGGCTCTGAGCAGAAAAGAAGGCAGACACCAGGCAGAGTTTGCTCAGGTTGATTCAGGGGCAGTAGGAAGCTGGCCAAGGAGGGCTTGGCCTGTGGCTGTGAGAGCAAAGCCACTCATCTGTCATCCAAGTTTAGCACGTAGCCCTCTGCCCTGGGAGCTGAGGGCCTCTGTGTCCCCTAAGGGCCAGGGTCCTGCTCAGATTCATCCCCAGCACAGGAGCTATCTGTGAATGAATGAATGCTTGATTTTCTGCTGGTTTGGATGATGAAAAAAGATGGCCAGGATGGATGCTGGCCATCTATTCTGAGTCCCTAAGGTCTGGAGACAAAGGAGAGATGTAGAGAAACCTCAGGCATGTGCAGTCCCTCTGACGATCCTTATCAAGCAAGGCTCTTGAAGGAACCCTTTAGCAAAGCACAGGGAGAGGTCATTTATTAAATTACTGCTTCACTTAAGAAACTGTCTGTAGCTAAAGTGGTTGGATTGATATCAAAGTAATAATAATAATAATAACGGATAGTAGTATATTAGACCTGGAAGTGACCTTAGAAGCCACCCCTTTACTTTACAGATGAGGAATCGTGGGGAGCAGAAAAAAAAGTGAAGTGGCTTGTTCAAAGTTACACAGCAAGTGAGAAACCAGCCTGGGTCACAACCAAGCCTACTATTCCTAGTCCACATCTCAGTCATGCTGGGATCATAGCACCTCCCACTTTACAGTACTTCACAGAGATATTACTTCTCAACAACACTAGAGAGGATTAAGATGCCAAATGACCCTGATTTTAAAGGAGCCTTCTGGGTACCTTTGACTCTTCTGGGGCTGGTTATTTAAGAATGCTCTTGGTGCCTCCCATGTGTACCTGGGTGGATTGCACATGCCCTTCTCATTCGTTTCCTTCCCACAGACACTCAGAGTGGGCCTCATTCTTCATTTGGGCACATTAGTTCTTCAAGGAGCCAGGTGGGCAAGCCAGAGGGAGGCACATGCACCCCTTTTGTCCTTTCCTGTGTGAGTTTACTTAAAAGCCACACAATACAGATCCCTAGATGAGGGCCACCTCCAGACACACAAATACCCCTACAAGAGAAAGGATGTTTGGGGCGGGGGGTGTAAGAACAGATGTGGATCTAATGAGAGTTTGCTGTAAGTAACTCTAGAAAGTCATTACTAGGCTGTTGGCAATTCCAGTAAAAGTTTCATGGAGGAGACTGAAATATAGCTAAAATGATGGTGGGGGCAGTGAGAGAGAAGAAGAATCACCAATCAAAAACATTTAGAAAGTATCTCTACTCCTTCATGATATAGATGAAGAAACAGAGAAGTGATTCAGTGTCACATAGCAGAGCCAGCAGTGGGGCCCAGATCCCAATTCAATCACCTGGGCTCGTTCCACTGGAAATCACAGTGGTGTGGGAAGTGTGTGTATTTGGAGTCAGGCAGCTTGGATTCCTAAGTAGCATTGGCACCCGTTATCTGTGCGATCTTAGAGAAGCTACTTTACATCCCTGAATTGTGGATTTCTCGTTGGCAAAAGGGGAGATCGTAATACCTCCCCAGTAGTAGGCCTGTTAGGAGGAGTCACATAAAGTTATATGTGTGAAAGCAAAGAGCGTCGTGCTTATCATGTAGGAAGCACCGCCCTTCCGTTATACTCCTGGCATTCAGGCTTCTTTTTTTTTCCCCCACAATCCACAGGGAGATATGTATGTTACATCTCAATCCAGTGTCTATAACTGACACAAAAGTTTCACCAAGTGATATTCCCCCTTGCTACATGTGATGCACTCGGAATCTATGCTATTTCATCTTATTTCAGTGCTGGTTGGGACCCACTCAACTGATTTCACACCCCGTTGATGAGTAGCAACCCACAGTTTGAGCAATCTTCCTTACACATGTCTGGATGTCATTTATCCACGTTGTGTGGCTGTCCTGTGCTCCTTCCCACCTGCCCTATAAGGGGCACACGGGCCTACAGAGCTAACTGCTGACAGCAGCACAGGTGGAGTGAGCCTGGGGGACTCTTCCTGTGGAGAGGGGTCTCTTCCTGTGCTTCTTCCCTTCACCTTCTGTGCACCTCAGCATGACCTGAGAGGGCCCATGGACCCTCCGCCTGCCTCCTGCCAGCCTACCAGGGAATTGCCCACAGCTCCCACAGCAGCATAGCCTACCTGAAGTTGTCACTATGAGAATTACTCCTTTCACCTAAGACCACTGTCTCCAGCAGGTCATTACAACTGGACAGGGAGTGTAGACTTTGAACATCCTCTTCCATTGAATTGTTTCTTCTTTTGGAATTGCTGGTTTTCTGTCTCTAAGCCCAGAGAGCCAGGCATCTGGGGATATTATTTCAGCTGCAGGTGGGGGAAGCTACAGGAAAAAAAGACGGACTGTGGCTATCCTTGCTGTCTCTCTCTCCAGAACTTCAAGGGTTCTCCGTGAGCACCCGGCTAGGAGGGCAAATACCCAGAGGGCTGAGGGCACAAAGGGTGTTCCCAAAAGCCAGCAGGCAGGGGTCCAAGCAGCTGTGGAGACATGAACCACAACCTCCAGACGTAGAGGATCTAGTGGGAAGAACCACATTTCCAGCCAGGCAAACAACACCAAAAAGCCCTGGAGAGCTTCTTCTCTGGGGAGGAGAGGATTGTTTCATGCCCTGAAGAGTTGATCTCCTAAGTGTTCGCTCAGTCCCAGGGAGCCTGACACCTTCCCAGTGGAGGCTGATACCTGTCAGTGCTGAGTGGAGGCTTGAGGTGCATTGCCCAGGGATGGCTCCCAGTCGGTCCTGAAACCCACGCTGGCCAGGACCCCGAACTCCACACGGGCAGCCCTGCTGAAGCCCTGAGCACTTCCTCTCTGAGGCCCATTCTTTGGTTTTTCCCTTTTTGCTGACTAAGATGTGGAGGGTAATCTGTGATTTTGGTGGTGACTCACTGCCAACAGACAGGCAGGCTGCTCCCCAGCTGTCCAGCCCAGCAGGTGAGCTGCATGAGTGTCCCTCCTCGTGGCCGGGGCTGCGGAGAGATCCCAGCACCCTCCATAGACATCTGCTTGGCCATCAACAGGAGCCTGAGCAGAGCGAGCAGAGGACTCAAAGTGCCCACTCTCAAGGCGTCTGCCATCTGAGGCACACCAGGCCATCGCAGATGGAAAGAGAAGATGAACACAGGGTTGGGCTCTGCCCTGGGCTCCCAGGTCCCAGACACGACTATGTGGCCTCTGCCTAACCCAGCCAGGTGAACCCTGGCATCTGACCCAGGGAGCCCAGCCTTCCTCAGCGGCCATGCTGATGGCCTCTTATCAGCAAGTTCCTGATAGAAAGAGCATCACCCTGGAAATGAGGAGATAGGGAGAACTGGCTCCAGCCCTGTCTACAAGCTCTGGGGCCTCAGACCAGCGTCTGAGACAGGCAGTTATTCATCCATCCATCTAGCCATTCATTCATGTACCAAACTAGAATTCACCTGCTGTGAAGTCCCAGGAAGGTGAGCACATGGAGCACTGATGGTGAACTGTCTCCAAATTCTGTCCTTAGGGGGCTTACAGAGAAAACCTTTGCCAATAGCTCCAATTATTGTATGTCATATTAGAGGGACCATTATAACTTCTCTAGCCCTCAGTTTTCGCTTCCCTGTGATGGTTGGACTATATGATCTCTGAAGTGCCTTTCTGCTACAAAATTCTGTAATTCTAGATTACATCTTTAAATAAGCCAAATGTTTACATTTGTTTGAGAAATATTTTTTTAAGCCACTGTGTCTTGGGCACTGTACTCAAAGCTAGGGATGCAGAGATGGGTGAATATCACCAAAGATTCCTGCCTTCAAGGGGCTTATAGGCAGGCGTGGGAGAAAGGTTGGCAGATGATAAGTGCACACCACGTGAGAGGCACACACAGAGAAGGGAGCCCAGAGGAGGACACCAGCCCTGTGGCTGTGGGAGGCTTGGAGCCCATTAGGACCAACCTGTCCCTCCCGTTTGTTTCGCCTATTGGCCCTCCCCTGTCCTGCTCCCCTTCTCATACACTTGCATCAGGGGGTGCTGAGGAAGCAGAGACACTCGCAGGCCCTGGGGGCAAGGCCTGGCCCTGCAGTTGCAGACACTGACTGCAAGCTGCTGTAGCCCCAGATGGACTGGCCAAACTTCTGAAGGCCTCCTCAGAGTGCCCCAGGAGAGAGAACTGCCAGGTAGTCTTGATCGTTTTAAAGTATGTTGAAATGCCATATGATTTAGCAGGAGCCCCTGGGTAGTATCAACAGTTAATCGTTCAACAACTGAATGGTTGGTGGTTCAAACCCACCCAGAGGCACCTCAGGAAAGAGGCTTGGTGATCTACTTTGAAAAATCAGAAACTGAAAACCCCACAGAGCACAGTTCTACCCTGACGTTGACGCACATGGGGGTCACCATGAGTCAGAATTGGCTCCACAACAATGGGTTTGGGCTGATTTTTTTGTTTGTGTCATAGTTATCTAGTGCTGCTGTAACAGAAATACCACAAATGGGTGGCTTTAACAAACAGAAATTTATTTTCTCACAGTTTAGGAGGCTAGAAGTCCAAATTCAGGGCACCAGCTCTAGGACAAGGCTTTCTCTGTCAGCTTTGGGGGAAGGTCCTTGTCTCTTCAGCTTTTCTGTTCCTTGAAGATCTCCATGTGGCTTGGCATCTATCTTCCTGCATCTCAGCTTTCCTAATCTCCTCCTTTTCTATTTGGTAAGATATTGACTCAAGACACACCCTGCATTGATCCTGCCTCATTAACATAATAAAGACAACCCATTCTCGTATGAGATCATAACCACCGGCATAGAGGTTAGGATTTGCAACACATGTTTTGGGGGAACACAATTCAATCCATAACAGTTTGTTTTTGTTTTTCCTTTTTTGGGGTATGATTTAGCAGGAACCAGATATCATCCCAATACTTTGATGTCTAGAAATGGATCTCAGTTGGTTGTTAGTTGAAGTCCTTCTAAAACATTATGGCATTTGATTTAATTCAGCACATACTGAGAGACTAGTCTCAGCCTTCTCACGGCAAGGAGGCCAAACAGGGCTGGGAGACACCAATCTAAACATCTCAAACTCAAGGCACACCATGGCTGGGCAGCCCTAGGTTGGAGGCCCAGTGTGCCAGAAAATCCAGTGGAGGTGAGATTGCTTCCAGCTGAGTGAAGGGCCTCTGCTTGAAGCTGTGAGCATATATTTTGTTCTTAATATGTAATCGAGCCTTTGCATCTCAAGTGTATTAATTTCCTTGTTCTGCAAATTTGGACCCCCTGAAAACAAACCAGGCCTGTGCAAGGGTTGGCGCATTTAGCAGGACTGTGTGCATGAAACAGTTACAACCACTCATTTGTTCCTAAAGCCCACAGCCGACAGCTGCCGTCGCCTAGGGCATAACTACAAAACAGGCTCACATCATGCCAGTCACTGCTTACCAAGCACCCGGAGCTGGAGGGACAGTCATCACAGGGGCTTTTGGAAGTTTTGGGCAAAGGGCTTTGAAATAGAACCAGGTCGCTTTGAGAGAAACTATTGTAAGGGTGCCCCCTTTGACATGAGGAGAGTAACCCCAAGTGAGTCAGTATTTACAGTGGTGGTTTAGGACAATGAGGACAAGGCGAGACCACGAGGAATGATTAGCAGACTTGTCTTACACTATTTACAGGACTGCTTTGATTTTCAGACCACAATCCTTTTTCATATGACTGATTAAAAACATGTGCCAGTTGAAGTCACAGCTGCAGAAGAAAACTAGGAAAAGAAATGAGCCTTAGATGTTTTGGAACTTGCCTCTATTTGCAAAAATGACCTCTGACTCGGGTTCTATGTCCTTGATTTCCTGACAGTGGGGGTCGTGTGTTCTGGGACCACTAATGCTACCCTGCCCCACCTCCCCAGCACATTGGCCTGACTCTAGCAAACACCATAAGGCTCAATTTACAATTACCAAAAAAAAAAAAAAAAATTTCTGAATTCCAGAAAAAGACTACTGAGTTCTGTTTTGGAAAAAAGCAATTGTTTAGGCTCTTGTAAAATAAAAGGTCTCAAGTAAAGGAGGCTAAAGGCAGCAAGACCACAGGGTCCCCCACATGGCTCTGTTCCAGCAAGAACATGTCCCTAAGGTCACGATGACATTGGGTAACTCTCTTCACTTCAACTCTCTAAGATTCTCTTTTCTTGCCTGCAGAATGGGGAGGATGACTGTACAGTGTTGTACATGCCAACTTTGCACATCATTGAACCACCTGCTATATGTGGTTCCCTCCCTTTCCCCAGAGTCCCCAACCTCTTTGGGCTATATATTCTGTTTTGGTTTTCTTTCTCTGTGTGTGTGTGTGCGCGCGCACACGCGCGTGTGCACGCACTGTTCAGTCAGTTTCGAGTTGTGGTGACACCATGTGACATCTTACAAAAGTTGCCCAATGGGTTTTGTAAGATGTAATCTTTTTTTTTAATTGTACTTTAGATGGTTTACAGAGCAAATTAGTTTCTCTTTAAACAATTAATACACATACTGTTTTGTGACATTGGTTACCAACCTCACAACATGAAAACACTCCCCCTTTCTTGACCTTGGGTTCCCTATTACCAGCTTTCCTGTCCCCTCCTGCCTTCTCATCCTTGCCCCTGGGCTGGTGTGCCTATTTAGTCTTGTTTTATGGGCACGTCTAATCTTTGGCTGAAGGGTGTACCTCAGAAGTGACTTCAGTACTGAGTTAAAAGGGTGTCCAGGGGCCATACTCTCGGGGTTTTTCCAGTCTCTGTCAGACCAGTAAGTTTGGTCATTACTTGTGAGTTAGAATTTTGTTCTACAATTTTCTCTAGCTCTGTCCAGGACCCTCTATTGTGATCCGTGTCAGCAGTCGGTGGTGGTAGCCGGGCACCATCTAGTTGTGCTCGACTCAGTCTGGTGGAGGATGTGGTAGTTGTGGTCCATTAGTTCTTGGACTAATCTTTCCCTTGTGTCTTTGGTTTTCTTCATTCTCCCTTGCTCCAGATGGAGCGGGACCGGTGGAGTATCTTAGATGGCCGCTCACATGCTTTTAAGACCCAGACACTACAATATTTTCTTTATAAACTATGTTATGCCAATTGAGCAAAATGTTCCCCGAGACCATGGTCCCCAGCCCTCAGCCCAGTAATTTGATTCTTCAGGGAGTTTGGCTTTGTCTATGACGCTTCCATGACCTTGCCTTGGTCAAGTTTTGCTGAGTTTCCCAGTATTGTGTACTGTCTTAACCTTCATCAAAGTTACCACTTATATATTGTCTAGTTAGTATTTTTCCCTCCCTACCTTTCCCCTCCCTAGTAACCGTTAAAGATTGTTTCTTTCTGTGTGTAAACCTTTTCATGAGTTTTTTATAATAGCGGTCTCCTACAGTGTTTGTCCTTTTGTGATTGATTTATTTCACTCAGCACAATGCCCTCCAGATCCATCCATGTTGTGAGATGTTTTGCAGATTCATCATTGTTCTTTATCATTGTACAGTATTCCATTGTGTGTATGTACTATAGTTTGTTTAACCAGTCATCTGTTGATGGGCACTTAGGTTGTTTCCATCTTTTTGCTGTTGTGAATAATGCTGCAGTGAACATGGGTGTGCTTATGTCTATTCTTGTAACAGTTCTTACTTTTCTTAGGATATATTCCTAAGAGTGGGATTGCTGGATCATATGGTATTTCCACCTTTTTAAGGAAGCGCCATATCATTTTCCAAAGCAGTTGTACCGTTTTACATTCCCACCAGCAGTGCATAAGAGTTCCAAGCTCCTATAGCCTCTCCCAACATTTGTTATTTTCTTTTTTTTTTTTAATTTGTGCCAGTAATGGAGTAAGATGGTATATCGTTGCAGTTTTGATTTGCATTTCTCTAATGGCTCGTGATCTCGAGCATTTCCTCATGTGTCTGTTAGCTGTCTGAATGTCTTCATTGGTGAAGTGTCTGTTCATATCTTTTGCCCATTTTTTAATCGAATTATTTGTCTTTTTGTTGTAGAGAGGTTGGATTTTCCTGTAGATTTTAGAGATTAGACCTTTGTCAGATTTGTCATAGCCAAAAATTTTTTCCCACTCTGTAGGTTCTCTTTTTACTCTTTTGGTGAAGTCTTTTAATGAGCGTAAGTGTTTAATTTTTAGACAATCACAGTTATCTAGCTTATTGTCTGGTGTTTGTATGTTGTTAGTTATGGTTTGTATGCTATTTATGCTGTGTATTAGGGCCTCTAGCATTGACCCTATTTTTTCTTCTATGATCTCTTTATAGTTTTGGGTTTTATATTTAGGTCTTTGGTTCATTTTGAATTAGTGTTAGGTATGGGTCCTGTTTCTTTTTTTGCAGATGGACATCCAGTTTTGCCAGCACCATTTGTTAAAAAGACTGTCTTTTCCCCCATTTGATGGACTTTGGGCCTTTGTCAAAGATCAGGTGACTGTAGACAAATGGATTTACATCTGGGTTCTCAATTGTGTTCTATTGGCCAATGTGTCTGTTGTACCAATACCAGGCTGTTTTGACTACCATAGCTTTGTAGTAGGTTCTGAGGTCAGGTAGTGTGAGGAGTTCTGCTTGTTCAGTAGTGTTTTCCTTACCCAGGGCCTCTTTCCTTTCCATATAAAGTTAATGATGGCTTTTCCATTTCTTTAAAGAACACTGTTGGTATTTAGATCGGAATTGCATTGTACTTGTAGATTGCTTTGTGTAGAATTGATATTTTCACAATGTTGAGTCTACCTATCCACGAGCATGGTATGTTTTTCCATTTATGTAGGTATCTTTTGCTTTCTTGCAGTAGTGTTTTGTAGTTTTCTTTGTATAGGTCTTCTACATCCCTGGTTAGATTTATTTCTAAATTTTTTTTTAGGGGTTATTATAAATGGTATTGCTTACCTGATTCCTATTTATAGGTCTCTTTATTGGTGTATAGGAATCCAACTGATTTTTGATGTTTTTCTTGTATCCTGCTACTCTGCTCAGTCTTTCAGTTCCAGTAGTTTTCTTGTGGAAGTTTTCATATTTTTAAAGCTATTTTGATGCAGATTTTCAGCTGTCAATTGCATGGATTTTTGTTCTTTTGAAAAATAAAATCCACTGAATAAATAACTATATTCCAGTAAGGAAAAACATTTTGCTAAGACCTTGTTGAACAAAGGGTCCCAGCTGTCTCTACCCCAAGGCCTCTGAGGATTTCCTTCATGACTCCCTGTCTTCACCGTCTTCATTCTCCCTAAATCCCCTTCCCTAGGACACATGTTGTTGTTGTTTCCTGCCATTGAGTCCATTCTGACTCATAGTGACCCTATAGGACAGAGTAGAATTGCCCCATAGGGCTTCGAAGGCTGTAATCTTTACAGGAGCAGATTGCCAGGTCTTTCTCCAGTGGAGATGCTGGGTGGGTTCAAAATGCTGACCTTTTGGTTAGCAGCCGAGCACTTAACCATTATGCCACCAGGGCTTGATTAGTTAATTTTCCAGGCATTGTCTCCCCCCACAACTTATTGTGAGCTCCCTGGCTCCAGATCTTTTCTCAGTGGGAGGCCGGAGAGCAGAGGGATGGCTGAGAGGAACAGGCTTGCCTTCCCCCACCTGAACTGGCTGTGGTACCATTAAACATGTGCTCGGAGCTCCGCAGTGTTCATCACAAACCCGCCCCATTTGGGAAATACTATCCCAGACAATAATAAGAACAACAATGACAGTAACTGCTACTACCTTTACAGTACTCCCACCAACTGTTGAAACCCGCCATGTGTCAGGCCCTGTGTTTGATACTCTATATATACTTTTTTTTTTTTTTTATACTTCCCGTACTCCTCTGTGTTTGATACTCTGTATACACTTCCCGTGCTCCTCACAACCTCCCTGAAAGTAGGTGCTGGTGTCCTAATTTAGCAGATGAAGAATTCCATACTCAAAGAGGCTAAGTGACTTACTCAAGGTCATGGGATGGTATCTTGGAAGCAGAACTGGGTGGCACTTAGAGATCACCTTCAAGAGTCCCAGTTCTAGATGACATATGAGCGAGAGCCTGGACTATAACCCAGCCTTACGGTTCAGTGCTTCTTCCGTTTTCCCCATTGTCTCTCCTTTAAGATATATGTCAGTCCTGGGCAGCCACAGCTATATGGCCCTTCAGCATCCCTCTTGTCAACGGCTATGACCTCTGCCTCTACCAAGCCTGTACCTAAGCCACATGCAAGGACCACACCCGGCAGGACTTGGGCAGAAGAAGACAAACCAAGGCTGGGAAGGTGCCTCTAGCTACAGAATTCATCCCTAGATACCACAAATATACCACAAGCACCTTTGGACTGAAGTTCAGGAAAGCCACAGTGTTCCAATTACTTTGACTTAGTATCCAACCCTAAGAGTGGCCATCTCTGTGCCCCCACCGGCCAGAGGAACAGGATGAACTAAGCATGAAGACCTCAGGGCTTTTCTGTCCATTCAGGGCCTCCCTCTTTTGCAGCCACACCTACTTCTACTTGTTCCTGGCAACTCAGAGCCTCTGTCCGTTAGACCCAACTTGATCCCTGTGAAAACAGCTGACATCTATCGATCATCTGTTGTGCCAGGGACTGTGCCAAGTACTCATTTGCACCATCTCATTTAATCCTCACAGGAACTCTTTAAGGCAGGCACCATTACTCCCATTTATATATGAAGAAACTAAAGCTAAAGAGGGGCAGTAACTTGCCCACATGATACAGCTAGTAAGGCACAGGGTCAGGCCTGGAGCTCAGGTCTGGCTAGCTCCAGCCCACGTAGCACAGCCTATCCTTCATGCCCTGCAGCCATGGGCAGTCTGCACTGACAGGGCCTAGAGATCATCAAGCTCAGCTCCCTACTTTGTAGGTGAGAGAACTGAAGCCCAAAAATGGGATGAGATTTACCCATGGACGCAAGGCCCAGAAACAGTGGGCCCAGGAGCCCTCCAGATCCCTGACCCCTGGCCCAAGGACTCTATCTACTCCCCTCCCCTACTATGCCTGTGAGCCGAGGCCTGGGCCAAAGTCCACTGGTGTCCTGGGCCAGGGTTCACTGCCTGAGGCCAGTGCTTTATGTTTTATTCCCCTAACCTGAGACTCTTGGATTGAACTGAGTTGTGATTTTATGAAACCCTGAGCAAAGGGACTACGATGGACAAGAGGTTCAGAAACTTGTTTTATCCTAAGGCATCTGAGCTCTCATTTGGTCTAAAAATAAACCCCCATCCAGTGTGAGCAACCTGAGCTTGACTGACTCAGGGTCTCCTTTCCCTGCAGACCTACCTGGCCAGTGGTGGGGAGATGAGGAGACCTTTCCCCCATAGCACACTTACTCTTTTAAAGCTCACCGTACACTTTGTTTTTGGGTCAAAGATTTTCTGAAAGATGACAGATAACTAGTGCCTTTGGCGTGCAGTACTCTGGGCAGCTCTCCGTTTTCTCTGATAAAAAGTGAAATAAATGAAAACACCGCTTAAAAAAATCTATAAATGGGTGAGAGCCAGTTGTCATTTTCCCCTTCCTCCTCTCCCTCCCTTAGCCAACTTAATGAGGATCCAAGTTGAGACGCTCTTGCTGCAAACAGCTGGTGGCATCATGTCTTTAAATAGTCCTTCTCCACACTGCTTCCCCTTGGCGTCACCAAGTTTGCCCTGGCAGGGAAAGCCCGGGACAGAATAGGGAACTTTGTAACTTTCTGAAGAAGGGAAGAGCTTGACTTAAAGCATGTTCCCTCTAGCCAAGACCTTTTTGTCTAAGAAGCTTGCACTATTGCAGCCCCTTCCCCCAGAAGTTTCCAAGGAAAAACTGAGCTGATGAAATTTACTTCAGAATCTAGCATGATTCTGGGACTGAGTAGAGAGAGAAAAAGGGGGAGAGCTCCCTGCAGGCCAGGCCTTCTCCCTGAAGAGCTCAGGCCCAGTTTCAGTTGCAGCCTTTCTCATCTTACTGTCTTCATCTCTCACTTGGGGCAGGGAGCGTGTGGTGACGGGATGGCCACACTAGTGCACTTCAAGCGGTGAAGCAAACACAGTAGAGGGCTGACATCAGCTTATGCTCTGAGCCTCTGAGGGACCACAGGGCTCTCCTCCAGCTGATGTGTATGTATTGCTGGGAAGATAGCAGCAGGTGAAACAAATATGTAAGTAATGAATGGCCTTCACGCCTGGGTGGCGGCAGACAGTGGACAGCGCCCTTCTCACACACTGTCCCGTACAAGTGTCACATCAGAGCAGGCTCATTACCCCCGCCCACCACAGGGAAACAAAGCCCAGGGTGTCTGTGCCCTGGCCGGCCTTGCTCTGGGGGTGAAGCTCTTTTTACCACACCACAGTCCCCTCTTTTGCATTAAGGAGACTGTTGCACAATGCCATCAGTGAGAAAGCACTTGGAGCTCATCAGTGCCAGAGAATGTGGCCGTCTGGCTGGCACAGGACTGTGTTGATCAGGATGTGGGTGAAGGAGGGGTACTTTTCTTTCTTTCTCACTAATTATTAACATAGTTTGAAGTTTGAAAAAATGGACAAGTTTTCCCCTTTACTACCTAAATTTTACATGTATTTGCTTTCTGGAATTTCTTCCTCTCCCACCTCCTTGCATGCATGTAGTAGACATCCTTTAAGGGCTTCTTGCAAACGGGTGGCCATCATTAGTTACCTCAGCTGAAGCCACTGCATCCTCCCTGTGTCCAGGGGCTGGTGGTCTGCCTGGCAGGTAAGATTGTGCACATGGAAGAGGCCCAAAGAGTGTCTGCGTGCAGGGAGAGAGCTTTCCCGTGACCAGGGAAGCCTTGATGGGAGTGATGGCACTTAGCCTGTGCACAAATAAAAGCCCAGAGGTGGAATATGGAACGTGTGAGGAGAGCAAGCAGCCCAGCTGATGGAGTGTAGGGGCACGCGTGGATCCCGGGCTCTCAGTCTACGACCAGAGATGGTTGTCAGGGGGTCTATAGCATCCCCCAGTTGCATGTAACATGTGCATGGGGCGGGGGTTTACCTGTAGTTTTTCTGGGGAGAGAATCCTTGCCTTTCATTAGCTTCTCAAAGGGATGCATGATCCCAAAACTGTAATGGTGGAAAAGGGTAAATTATAAAAAAAAAAAAAAAAAAAGAGTTGGAGCTAGATTGTGAAAGCCATCGAGCGCTAAGCTGAGAGTTTGGGGAACATTAAGGGGCTTGTTCTGGGTGGTGACAGAGCCCTACACTCTAAGAGATATTAATCTAGTTGCAACAGAAGGGCACTTTGGTCACTTGTGTCCAGGGGGACAAACAGTTAAGAGGCTTCTGCTGAGGTTTTGCTGAAAAGTAACAAGCACAGGAGCCAGGGGATGTCATAGGATGGAGGGACACTGGGAAGAAGTGAAAGAATCATCAGGATGGATTCAACATGAGGGTTTAGGGAGAAGTGAAAACTATTGAGAAGGAAACTGAGGGTTCAAGAAGTATGAATTGGCCAAAGCACTTTCAAATATATAAAAGTGATGAAAACTTCCACATGGAACGCACTGGTTTGAATTACAGAGAGACATCCAGGTTACAATGTCCTGCAAGTGGTTGGAAATGTGGGCCTTGAAGTTTGAAGGCAAGATGAGGGCCGGAGACCCAGATTGGGGTGTTATCTGCTAAGGGAGATGAGAACCTGAGAGTAACCACAGTGCAGACCATTAGGGAAGTGGAGAGCAGGGAGGGAAGAGACCCTAGGAAAGATTTCACCTAGTGGTGGGGAGAGGAGGGGAAGACGGAGGAAGAGAGGTAGAACTGTGAAGTGTAATGTCACAGAAGTACAGGGAAAGAGAGCTTCCAGAAAGAGGAGCTAACATTTTTAAATGGTGCAGAGAGGCCAGGAGGCTATGACTGAGACAGAGCCAGCTTGTGCAAAGTGGTGGGATGACCCCACGGGCTGTCGGGTTGTGTTCCCTATTTGCTCCCGACACTAAACAATCCCTGAGTGAGTCTTTGTGATTCCCTTGCAGTCTCCTGTTCTCTTCTCCCTGGCAGGTTGTGCGTTGTTGTGCATTGTTGCTTCTCTCTGCTTGGGCAAGTTGGCCTTCTACCTTGAAGTCAGTTCCCCCACTCCTTCTAATTCGGAGCTTCTAATCTACTGGAAGTCTGGAGCCTGGAGAGCAACGCTTAACAGAACCATATCCTAAGTCAAATAGACTGTGGGAGGCTCCCCTTGAGTGAGGTGCATGAGGCCTTTGTGGTACAGATGGTGACAGGTCTTCTTGGTAGACCTTCCTAGCTCTTGTCGTGTCCTGGGAAGCTGAGGTTGCTGGATAAGCCACTTGTGGTAAGGTATGACTGCTCTTACCGCATGGGGGCTAGGGCAGGGGAGAGGCCTGGGTGTCCAGCTCCTACCTCTCCGGCTTTCTCTCCTCCACTTTCTACCTCACCCCTTCTGTTCCACCAGGGCCAGACTGCTATTAGTTCCCAACTCACAACAAGCTGTCCGAGTCCCCTAAGCCTTTGCTCCTGCTGTTTCCTCTGCCTGGAACACCCTTATGCTTACTCAACCACCCCTTTCACTGATTCCCTAGTGATTGGCACCCCACACCCAGACGGGTGCCCCTGCTCTTATCATATAAGCTGATGTTACGTATTTATGTATCTGCCTCCTCCTCTAAACTGAGATCTCCTACATGGCACATGCCACATCTGGGTCATCTCAAAACCCCTGGAGCCTCATACAATGCCTAGCACAGAGTGGGCTCTATAGGTGCTCATCTCCTGATCCAGGGTGTAATCTGGTGCCAAAAAGGCTAAATGCCCAGATGTTACTGTTTGTCTTTGAGTGATACTCAGTTTGGCTCTCTTTCTGGTATATCAAACTACAAATATGTTTGGAAATAAACGGAGGCCATAGATCATTTGGAAATCCTTTCTCTTCCACCCTCTTTGTCTATATGAAGTCAAAGATCCAAGTTAATGAAAAATGCAGCCCTCTTGACGTTTTGGGCAACTAACGCGACGGGGCAGGTGAATCAGTCACTCTCTGCCTGGTACCTTGGATCGGGTCCTTGTCTTTAGGAAAAGGTCAGGCACTGCCTTTGGGTTTTCTTCTGCCCAGCACTTACTATAGATGTCTAATAGGAATTGGTAGCCAGGAAGGTCTGAGTACAAACCCTTTATGTATCCGTGAGAAATATCTCAGTAGTGAACTGCACGTACCCACCTTGGAAAAATCCAGAGGGTTTTGCATCAGCAGGGGAGGAAAATCCAGCCCAAGATGAATGGACAGTAAATAACAACTGTTCTGAGTTAGGTTGAAAGTTCTGAGTTGCAGTTTTTTCGAGTTTTTTTTTTTTTTTTTTTGCTAACCACAATTTTTTTTCTCTCTCTCTTTCCCACCAGGGCCTATTTCAAAACCTTTGTCCCTCAGTTCCAGGAGGCAGCATTTGCCAATGGAAAGCTCTAGGAAACACCAGTCTTGAGAGGTGGCCAGGCAGGCTGCTCTGTCCACATGCATGTCAGCACACGCAGCTGCTTCCTGGAAGCCACTTGGAAGGTCTTCATGGTGGCACTTTGTTCACACAACAGCTTGGCGCCCCACAGCCCCCACGCTCTAGCTGGCAGTAACTCAAGCCCTAGAGCCCCTCACCTTTGGTTGCACCCTCTTTTTAGTTGGAAGAAATACATCACACATCATGATGCAGTATTTTTCCAGGGAAAGTAAGACGTCATAAGTGCACACACCCTATTCCAAAGCCTGTGTCTCTGAGATCTCATTTAAGTTTTAAGATTAAATACTCGTTTGCTTATTTTTTCCTGAAACTAGTGTGTGTGTGTGTGTGTGTGTGTATACATTTTACACTCCAACATTTCCCACTTGGGGCAGCCCTCCACTGGGAAAAGAAGCTACCTGAATGGCTCTGACCCACCTGTAGAGTTTCAGCCACCGAGGCTGGCACTCAGGAACAACTGGGCTGTAGCACAGACCTTCCCCACCCCTCAGCTCCTGGTGTGTGCACTGCGGGCTCAGCCCAGCCTAAAACAGCAGGCAGTGTTTGCCGAGTGTACCCACGCCTCCACCCTGCCCACCCTCCCCACCTCCCCTTCCTAGGCTGGTGGGCAACCTCTTTGGGTTTGTGCAGCATGGTGGGAATGAGACCTGAAAGACAAAGGTCAGGTGTCATGGGTATTTCTGCTGTCTGGGCTCAGGTCTGGCCACTCTTCAGCCATCCAGGGACAGAGCTAGGGAGGAGACCCCGAGAGGCTCCATTTTTTCCAGACTCACAGATTATCCATAGCAGAAGGGCCTCAGTAGTCATTTCCACCTGCACCCCACCCTCTGCTACTCCCTTCATTGTACAGAGGAGAGAGCTGAGACCCATGAGCCAAAAAAATTATCACAGCAAATTAGGGGCAAGCCTGAGAATTGGGCCGTCTCCACACCACTGCACAACTTCCCTTAACTTAAACACAAATTGACTGCAGTGAACTTGACCAGGTACAGTAAGATTTACAACTTGGTTTAGCCTTGTTTTGCCCCAAAGGTTTTCAACATAGGGAAGTAGGACCTACCCACAGAGCTGAGAGAAATGAGCAGCTGACCCGAGTTGAGTGCACTCTCACACCCACTTGCCTTCCCACGAGGTGAAGCTGCAGGCCCCACCTATAGGGCAGGCACAGGGTTGACCTGAGCCTCTTGCTCTTGTGGCTCCGAAACCCAGTTTTGCTGTGTGTTATGGATTGAATTATGTCCCCCCAAAAATATGTCTTGTAAATCCTAACTCCGATTGCTGTGGATAGAATCCCATTTGGGAATGGGGTTTTTCTTGTTAATGAGGTCGTACCAGTGTAGGGTGGGTCTTAAACCTGACCACTTTTGAGATATAAAAGGAGCAGGTTAGGCACAGAAGCAAGCAAGCACCAATGGGGAAAAGATAGATGCCACGTGGAGACCGCCAAGGAACCAGGAATACTGAGGAGAACACTAGAGAAGGCACGACAATGATCTTCCCCCGGAGCTGACAGAAAGCCTTCAGAACTCCAGCTTCCTAAACTATGAAAAACTAAATGTTTGTTTGTGAAGGCCACCCACCTGGTGTATTTCTGTTACAGCAGCACTAAGAAACTAAGACACCATGTGAGCCTGAAAGGGAGCCAGTTCTGTGCCTAGCGGGACAGGGAAGGGTTCTCCAGCCACCAGGAATGTTCTCAGCAGAGGGCTGCCTAACCTGGGATCTCTCACCCTGTGGGCACTTTGCCCCTCGTCCTGAAACCCTGGGAATCCCAGTACAGAAAAATTCCATGTCCTGTATCTGACATAGCTGGCTGTGTGACCTTAAGTCCCTTCTTCTTTGTAAAGAAAAGGGGGTGGCTGGACGAGATTGGTGGATTTGGTTCATCAGAATCACCTGGGGACCTTTTTAAGACTACTCTTCTGGTCCCTATGGTTGGCCTGCTGAGTCAGAATCTCACTAGCTGGGGTGGGCATCTAATTTTGATAAAACTCCCCAAATGATCTGTTGAGCAGGTGGTCATAACCCCCCAGGCCAGCTGACCACTCTGAAGTCCTGACTGACCAGCTCACTGCCCACAGGTGGCTGTCTGTCTGCCTCAGGGCAGCTGTCTCTCAACTCCTCTCTTTCCTGGCCCTCCCCCTGAGGCTCCTGACATTGCTGCTTAGGATTGCTGTGGCCACGCACCTTCCATGGAGGGGCATGAATTGAGCCAAGAGTGGGCTCAGTCGGGGCTTACTTCAGACCCGGGAGGGGTTTCCAGCTCCGGTTCTAGCAGAAGGTGGCTGGAAGTTGCAGGGCAGGCTGAAGTTACATGGACCAGACCCTTGCCATTGCAAATAGCCACTCAATAGTAATGGCAGTGAGTACCGGGCAGTGTGGTCTGGGAATGTTGCTTCCTGTCCCTGCCAACCTTTGGGGATCTGCATATGCCCAGGCTGGTCAGATAATGAACAATATCCCGCCCATCTGCAAGCAGGCACACTCCAACACAGAAGTGCTATACCATAACTTCCTTTCAGTGCATCTTTACAACAGAGCAGTGAAGTGAGGAAATGCATAGGACTGCCCCTGCTCCACAGATGAGGAAACGGGGGGCAGAGAGGTTAAGGGACTTACACCCATGATCACCAGCCAGCAGGACTCAACCCAGGCCCCTGGCTGCAGATCCAGTGCTACTTCTCATGTATGTCCACAACTCTACTGAACAGATTTTTTGTTTTTCCTGGTGAAGGTTGATGCACTCACTATGCATAGGTTTATGGGGGTGGAGATTATATATATATATATATATATTTTTTTTTTTTAAGCCTTTCACCCTCTTACCATAGTTATTCATGGGGGTAGCAGGGAATTGGACTGATTTTCTTAGGGAGAATTAAACAGAAGCTGATAGTTACCACTTCATATTTCAAATGCCAGGGATTCAAACTAGTGTTTGTGATTTTATCTCTACCCCCACCAGTAACAGATACCACCAGAAACAAGTGGCGCTTGTAAATGGGGGAAGGTCACCTGTATGTTTTTTAAACACTTTTTGCTACTTCAGCCCATCATGGAGCACTGACCCTGCACACAGAGTACAGCGCAGGACTAATTTGTAAATGGCTATGAAATGCTTTGAAGATGAAAGGTGCCATATATGAGAGCACATTATTATTACCTCATAAAATCCTGTCTCCAGCTTACTCAGCCCTTATAATTTAAGCTGAATCTTGAGCTCAGCACAGACTAGGAAAAGGGCTCAGAAGTGTTTACTAATAATACTTAAATGCAATCAGAAATCTCCTCTGGGGCCCCGGGAGGTGGCAAAGGAAAACCTGGTCAGCCAGTGTTCAGACTTCTGCCAGAAACCTGGCTTCCCAAGGACCCACTGTCTATAGCAGATGGTGTTCTATTAGAGAGAGCCCATTTCCTTCTGTGGACATGAGCAGGAAAGAGTATGAGCTTGGGGACAAGAGAGACTTGCATTTGAATCTTGGCCCTGCCTGCTTAGTGACTGGTCAATATTTAACAACCAGTTCTCCAGTGGTTAAAAAAAAAAAAAAAAATCCCCAATTGTAGTGTTTGCCAATTCCCATGGTGTAAACACTCCCGCTATGACCAGTTTCAAGCTGCTAAAATGAGGTCAGAGCCCCTGGGTAGTACAAATGGTTAACACGTTTGGTTACTAATTAAAAGGTTGAAGCCCATCCAGAGGGCCCTCAGAAGAAAGGCCTGGTGATCTGCTTCTTAAAAATAGCCACTGAGTTGAAGATCTGCTGGCAGAAAACTTCCCTGACATCATGAAAGACGAAAGGATATCTATCCAAGATGCTCATCGAACCCCATTTAAGACTGATCCAAAAAGAAAAACACCAAGACATATTATCATCAAACTTGCCAAAACCAAAGATAAAGAGAAAATTTTAAAAGCAGCCAGGGATAAAAGAAAGGTCTCCTACAAAGGAGAATCAATAAGAATAAGTTCAGACTACTCAGCAGAAACCTTGCAGGCAAGAAGGCAATGGGATGACATATACAGAGCACTGAAGGAGAAAAACTGCCAGCCAAGGATCATATATCCAGCAAAACTCTCTCTGAAATATGAAGGCGAAATTAAGATATTTACAGATAAACACAAGCTTAGAGAATTTGCAAAAACCAAACCAAAGCTACAAGAATTACTAAAGGAAATTGTTTGGTCAGAAAACCAATAATATCAGATACCAGCACAACACAAGGTCACAGAACAGAACATCCTGATATCAACTCAAATAGGGAAATCACAAAAACAAATTAAGATTAATTAAAAAAAAAAAAAAAAACGCTCAAAACAGGGAATCATTGAAGTCAATATGTAAAAGATCACAATAATCAAAAAGAGGGACTAAATACAGGTGGCATAGAACTGCCATATGGAGAGGAATACAAGGCGATATAGGACACTACAAGTTAGGTTTTTACTTAGAAAAATAGGGGTAAATATTAAGGTAACCACAAAGAGGTATAACAACTCCATAACTCAAAATAAAAACCAAGAAAAACGTAACGACTCAGCAAACATAAAGTCGAATACTCTGAAAAAGAGGAACACACAATTTACAAAGAAAAATGTCTCAGCACAAAAAAGTAAGTGGAAAAATGAAATTTCAACAACACACATAAAAAGGCATCAAAATGACAACACTAAACACATACTTATCTATAATTACGCTGAATTTAAATGGACTAAACGCACCAATAAAGAGACAGAGAGTCTCAGACTGGATAAAGAAACACGATCCGTCTATATGCTGCCTACAAGAGACACACCTTAGACTTAGAGACACAAACAAACTAAAACTCAAAGGATGGAAAAAAATATATCAAGCAAACAATAAGCAAAAAAGAGCAGGAGTAGTAATATTAATTTCTGACAAAATAGACTTTAAAGTTAAATCCACCACAAAGGATAAAGAAGGACACTACATAATGATAAAAGGGACAATTGACCAGGAAGATATAACCATATTAAATATTTATGCACCCAATGACAGGGCTGCAAGATACATAAAACAAATTTTAACAGAACTGAAAAGTGAGATAGACACCTCCACAATTATAGTAGGAGACTTCAACACACCACTTTCGGAGAAGGGCAGGACATCCAGTAAGAAGCTCAATAGAGACAGAGAAGACCTACTTACAACAATCAACCAACTTGACCTTATCGACTTATGCAGAACTCTCCACCCAACTGCTGCAAAGTATACTTTTTTTTCTAGCGCACATGGAACATTCTCTAGAATAGACCACATATTAGGTCATAAAACAAACCTTTGCAGAATCCAAAACATTGAAATATTACAAAGCATCTTCTCAGACCACAAGGCCATAAAAGTGGTAATCAGTAACAGAAAAATCAGGGAAAAGAAATCAAATACTTGGAAACTGAACAATACCCTGCTGAAAAAAGACTGGGTTATAGAAGACATTAAGGAGGGAATAAGGAAATTCATAGAATGCGACGAGAATGAAAATACTTCCTATCAAAACTTCTGGGACACAGCAAAAGCAGTGTTCAGAGGCCAATTTATATCGATAAATGCACACATACAAAAAAAAAAAAAAAAGAGCCAAAATCAGAAAACTGTCCCTACAACTTGTACAAATAGAAAGTGAGCAACAAAAGAGTCCATCAGGTACCAGAAGAAAACAAATAATAAAAATTAGAGCTGAACTAAATGAATTAAAAAAAGAACAGAAAAACAATTGAAAGAATTAACAAAACCAAAAGCTGGTTCTTTTGAAAAAATTGATAAACCATTGGCCAGACTAACTAAAGAAATACAGGAAAGGAAACAAATAACCCGAGTAAGAAACGAGATGGGCCACATCACAACAGACCCAACTGAAATTAAAAGAATCATATCAGATTATTATGAAAAATTGTACTCTAACAAATTTGCAACCTAGAAGACATGGATGAATTCCTAGAAAAACACTACCTACCTAAACTAACACAATCAGAAGTAGAACAAATAAATAGACCCATAAGAAAAAAAGAGATTGAAATGGTAATCAAAAAACTCCCAACAAAAAGAAGCCCTGGCCCAGGTGGCTTTACTGCAGAGTTCTACCAAACTTTCAGAGAAGAGTTAACACCACTACTACTAAAGGTATTTCAAAGCATAGAAAATGACGGAATACTACCTAACTCATTCTATGAAGCCACCATTTCCCTGATACCAAAACCAGGTAAAGACATCACAAAAGAAGAAAATTACAGACCTATATCCCTCATGAACATAGATGCAAAAATCCTCAACAAAATTCTAGCCAACAGAATTCAACAACAAATCAAAAAAATAATCCACCTCGACCAAGTGGGATTTATACCAGGTATGCAAGGCTGGTTTAATATTAGAAAAACTACTAATGTAACCCACCATATAAATAAAACAAAAGACAAAAACCACATGATCTTATCAATTGATGCAGAAAAGGCATTTGACAAAGTCCAACACCCATTTATGATAAAAACTCTCACCGAAATAGGAATTGAAGGAAAATTCCTCAACATAATAAAGAGCATCTATACAACAAAGCCAACAGCCAACATCACTAAGTGGAAAGAGCCTGAAAGCATTTCCCTTGAGAACGGGAACCAGACTAGGATGCCCTTTATCATCGTCGCTCTTATTCAACATTGTGCTAGAGGTCCTAGACAGAGGAATTAGGCTAGACAAAGAAATAAAGGGCATCCGGATTGGCAAGGAGGAAGTCAAATTATCTCTATTTGCAGATGACATGATCTTATACACAGAAAACCCTAAGGAATCCTCCAGAAAACTACTGAAACTAATAGAAGAGTTTGGCAGAGTCTCAGGTTATAAGATAAACATACAAAAATCACTTGGATTCCTCTACATCAACAAAAAGAACATCGAAGAGGAAATAACCATATCAGTACCATTCACAGTAGCCCCCAAGAAGGTAAAATACTTAGGAATAAATCTTACCAAGGATGTAAAAGACCTATACAAAGAAAACTACAAAGTACTACTACAAGAAACTAAAAAGGACCTACATAGGTGGAAAAACATACCTTGCTCATGGATAGGAAGACTGAACATAGTAAAAATGTCTATGCTACCAAAAGCCATCTATACATACAGTGCACTTCCGATCCAAATTCCAATGTCATTTTTTAATGTGATGGAGAAACAAATCACCAAACTTCATATGGAAGGGAAGAAGCCTCGGATAAGTAAAGCATTACTGAAAAAGAAGAAGAAAGTGGGAGGCCTCACTCTACCTGATTTCAGAACCTATTATACAGCCACAGTAGTCAAAACAGCCTGGTACTGGTACAGCAACAGGCACATAGATCAATGGAACAGAATTGAGAACCCAGATATAAATCCATCCACATATGAGCAGCTGATATTTGACAAAGGCCCAGTGTCAGTTAACTGGGGAAAAGATAGTCTTTTTAAGAAATGGTGCTGGCATAACTGGATATCCATTTGCAAAAAAATGAAACAGGACCCATACCTCGCACCATGCACAAAAACTAACTCCAAGTGGATCAAAGACCTAAACGTAAAGACTAAAACGATAAAGATCATGGAAGAAAAAATAGGGACAACCTTAGGAGCCCTAATACAAGGCATAAACAGAATACAAAACGTTACCAAAAATGACGAAGAGAAACCAGATAAGTGGGAGCTCCTAAAAATCAAACACCTATGCTCATCTAAAGACTTCACCAAAAGAGTAAAAAGACCACCTACAGACTGGGAAAGAATTTTCAGCTATGACATCTCCGACCAGCGCCTGATCTCTAAAATCTATATGATTCTGTCAAAACTCAACCACAAAAAGACAAACAACCCAATCAAGAAGTGAGCAAAGGATATGAACACGCACTTCACTAATCTTCTTTTAACAGGTACATGAGAAAATGCTCTCGATCATTAGCCATTAGAGAAATGCAAGTTAAAACTACAATGAGATTCCATCTCACTCCAACAAGGCTGGCATTAATCCAAAAAACATAAAATAATAAATGTTGGAGAGGCTGTGGAGAGATTGGAACTCTTATACACTGCTGGTGGGAATGTAAAATGGTACAACCACTTTGGAAATCTATCTGGCGTTTTCTTAAAAAGTTAGAAATAGAACTACCGTACAACCCAGAAATCCCACTCCTCGGAATATACGCTAGAGAAATAAGAGCCTTCACACAAACAGATATATGCACACCCATGCTTATTGCAGCTCTGTTTACAATAGCAAATAGCTGGAAGCAACCAAGGTGTCCATCAACGGATGAATGGTTAAATAAATTATGGTATATTCACACAATGGAATACTACGCGTCGATAAAGAACAGTGACGAATCTGTGAAACATTTCATAACATGGAGGAACCTGGAAGGCATTATGCTGAGCGAAATTAGTCAGATGCAAAAGGACAAATATTGTATAAGACCACTATTATAAGATCTTGAGAAATAGTATAAACTGAGAAGAATACATACTTTTGTGGTTACGAGAGGGGGGAGGGAGGGAGCGTGGGAGAGGGTTTTTTACTGATTAGCTAGTAGATAAGAACTACTTTAGGTGAAGGGAAGGACAATGCTCAATACATGGAAGGTCAGCTCAACTGCACTGGACCAAAAGCAAAGAAGTTTCTGGGATAAACTGAATGCTTCAAAGGTCAGCGGAGCAAGGGCGGGGGTTTGGGGACCATGGTTTAAGGGAACTTCTAAGTCAATTGGCAAAATAATTCTATTATGAAAACATTCTGCATCCCACTTTGAAATGTGGCGTCTGGGGTCTTAAATGCTAACAAGCGGCCATCTAAGATGCATCAATTGGTCTCAACCCACCTGGATCAAAGGAGAATGAAGAACACCAAGGTCACACGATAACTATGAGCCCAAGAGACAGAAAGGGCCACATGAACCAGACAGAGACTTACATCATCCTGAGGCCAGAAGAACTAGTTGGTGCCCGGCCACAACCGATGACTGCCCTGACAGGGAGCACAACAGAGAACCCCTGAGGGAGCAGGAGATCAGTGGGACGCAGACCCCAAATTCTCACAAAAAGACCATACTTAATGGTCTGACTGAGACTAGAGGAATCCCGGCGGTCATGGTCCCCAAACCTTCTCTTGGCCCAGGACAGGAACCATTCCCGAAGACAACTCATCAGACATGGAAGGGACTGGACAGTGGGTAGGAGAGAGATGCTGATAAAGAGTGAGCTATTTGTATCAGGTGGACACTTGAGACTGTGTTGGCATCTCCTGTCTGGAGGGGGGATGGGAGGGTAGAGAGGGTTGGAAGCTGGCAAAATTGTCACGAAAGGAGAGACTGGAAGGGCTGACTCATTAGGGGGAGAGCAAGTGGGAGTATGGAGTAAGGTGTATATAAACTTATATGTGACAGACTAAAAAAAAAAAAATAGCCACTGAGAACCCTATGGAGCACAGTTCTGCTCACACATATGGGGTCACCATTAGTCAGAATCAACAACTGGTTTACTGGTAACGTGAGGTCACTGAACACAGAGTTGGGAGGAGCAGGGGCTCATTGTGGTGTGAGCCACTGCTGTGTGAACTGGCTCTGTGATTTCACACAAGTTGCTTAATCTCTCCAAGTCTTATTGTCCACCTCTGTAAAACGGGGATAAATAATACCTGCCTTCCTGGGATGTGAGAATTAAATAAGAAAAGTGCATAAAGAACCAAGTGCAGTGCTTGGCACACAGTAACATTTGATAAATAGTAGCTGCTATTATTGCAGACCAAAAAGGATTTTTCAATGGTGACTTTGGCCTTTTTCTAAAAAGTCAGAATGCCCCTGTTAGAAAGTCCTGCAAATGAATGTGGCCTTTGGGAGAGTGACCTCGTCTGGATTACTAGCAAGACGTAACGATGAGTCATCTTGATTTTAACGAATGAAAGGTTAGATGCATTTGTGGGAGTCTCCCCACCCCTCACACCGGGTCTTGCTTTAACTCTCAGCCAGATGTCAGGCTCTGGGCAGTGCTTGGGGCAGACAACCCAGTGACCTGTGTACTCATCCTGGCCCGGCTTCCATAGGCAGGAGAATCAGAGCAGCACAGTTCACCTTTGCCTCTGACTCCAAGTTTCGGTTCCTGACCACTACAGACTCTTGTTTTGGAGTCTGACCTTGCGAGAGAAACAACCACATTTGGTTTGCCTCTCCTTGAGCCTATGAATAGAACTAACCCCAGAACTTCCCCCGGTTCATGGGGACTGGCCTATCCCACAATTCTTAACGTGAACATGAAGAACATCATCTAATGGTAAGGCAAAGTCTAACTGTATTAATAGCATTGAAACTCATCGGTGCTTTAAAAAATAATAACAGTAGAAACATCACCTTTTGGTTTATGCGCCCACGATGCTTACATGCAGTGCCAGTGAACATCGGAGAAGCAGAGCAGATGCAACTAGAGATAGGGGCTGGGTGGGCAGTCGTGGCGATAGCCGCCCTTACTGAGCTGTGAATGACACTCCACAGCCAGCTTCCATCGGGTCAGTTCTGGTTCTTGGCAACCACGTGTATTTCAGAGTAGAACTGTGCTCCGTACGGGTTTCAGTGGGTATGACCTTTTGGAAGCAAATCGCCAGGACCTTCTGAGGCACCTCTGGGTTGGTTTGAACCACCAACTTCTTGGTTAGTAGCCCAGTGCTTAACTGTTTACTCCACCCAGGGACTCCTTGACATTCCATACTAGGTACTTTTTATACGTTGTCTTTTTTAATCTTCACAACCAAGTGAGGCAGGTATTATTATCTCCATTTTATAGATGAGGAAACCGAACCTGAAAGAGGTTAAATAAGGTACCCAGGCCCATGAAGCTGGTATATTTACTTACTCATTCATCCATTCTACTGTCTCTCCCTTTCCCACATCTTTCTTTCCCACCCTCCCTCCTTTCCCTATTACACAAAGGACTTCAACCCTGGACTCTCCGTTTCTTTTTGCTTCCATGGAAAGCTTCCCCAAATAAGAGATATTTTGGAGTATCTACTGTGTACAAGGCCCTGTGTAAGACATCCAGGTACTTGTTTCTGCCATTTTCTCCACGAGGAGAAGGGCATGGAGTGGTTGGGACTGGCTGAGATCATGTGGAAACAGGAGTCAGACCAGGGCTGCTGGTTCCCAGGCCAGCCTCACCACAAGAATTCTGTGTCTACCTGCACGCAGCTGATACCTGCATTGAAATAACCTTTGTGTGTGCACATAAGTATAGCCACATGGCTGTATATTTGTAAATATATAAAAATACCAACTTATTTTCAGATGGTTGAGCCAGGGCCAGCCCACAGTTGAAAGAAAAAAAAATGACTTCAACCATGCTTGAGCCATATTTTCGGGTTGAAGTCCAAAACACACTTGTTGAAATAATGGTCTAATATCTGAGGGAAACAAGATGAAAATAACGGTTACAGTTATTAAGGAATATTGCCAAGATATTGCCAAGGACCTACTACAGCAGGACCCAGGAACTGATTCCAGATTCCGTATGAAATAACTCCAAAGGCCTGAGGAAATGTTTTCCTTCCTCAGGGTTCTGAATTTGCTCCTTCATTATTCTCTGATTGCTTTGGAGGAGCCACACTTTACAGGTCTGAGAGGTCAGGCTTGGGGTCATGATAACTCATGGCTAATAATGGCAATAAAAGTAGTCCCACAAGCAATCTAGGAATGACCATAATGACCCTCCCTGCTATGGGCCCCACTGAGTGTTTTATACCAGCTGCCTTTGCAACATCTTGGGGTGAGCCAAATGGTATGTGGAGGATGTGGTAGCCACTCATTTCCTACAAAACAGAGCCCACCACCCCCTTCTTCAAAGCCCGCTGGAGAAGGGTCCCTCCACAGAAGTCTTCTCATTCCGAAGACTTTCTGCGGAACGTGCCCTTTGAACCAGTTTAGGAGCCCCCAGGGGATATCAGTCCCTTTCCTCTGTGATCACACTTTGGCCCAAAACAGAATTCCCCAGCTCCAGACAACCTTTGGCTGTTTGTGCAGGTGCTGAAGGAGAAGTTAGGAGGGTCCCAGGTGCCACCTAGAAGTAAGGTGGTGGGTGGAGTTAATAGTGACCACTGCCCTTGTTGGCTACCAAGCATGACATTCCAGGCCCTGATCCGGATATCTCACCCGCATTGTCTTCTTAATACTCTGACCCTGAGGGAACTGGGATAGGCCACTGCTGCCGAGGCCCAAAGGGAGGAGTTCAGGCTCTGACTGCGATCCTGGGGAAGTCCAAAACCATTTCAGTAAGGCAACATCTGCACACTAAGACAACTTGGACAGGGGAATTTGGGTGCATTCATTCCACTAGGTTTCTGGAGGGATTTTACCTGGACTCAGTTCAGAGGCCAGTAGGGGGCTGCTGTCATGCCTGAGGACAAGCAGTCTGGGGAAGGTCAGCCTCACATTTCAAGAATGTTCTCAGGGAAGACTCCCCAACCAACAGTTCACTCTCACCCCATGCACACACACACAACACACTTGGAATTTTAGATGACTCTGATGTCCCTTTATTCTGCCTCAGCACCCACTCTCAGGACTCAAACACATGCCTAGGTAACCAAGTGGGAGGAGGACCCCCATGTAAACTCCACGCCTGTGGCTGTCAGCAAGCCTGGGTAGGATGGTGGCAGATTGCACAACCCAGACAGCAGCCTCCACCTCTCTCTCCCACCTTTCTAACCACACCAGCACCAACACCCCGGAGCACCTCCTCTGCCTTGTCTGCTCTCGCCCAGCCACCTAGGCCCAGTGGACCCCCAACCTCGTTCACTCTAACTGCTGGCAGTCAGTGTCGGGCAACCTTCCTGACATAGTGCTGCCACGGGGGAGCAACCCCCTTACACAACCAGACTGGAGACCCAATAAAACCAAGCCCTCAGCTAATTGGCTTGTTGTCAGGGTTGAGGCCTGAGCTCTGGAGCCAGCCTGCCTGAGTCAAACCCTAGCTCTACCACTTACTAGGCGCATGAACTTGAGTAAGCTACTTGACCTCAGTTTTCTCCTCTGCAAAATCGGGCTATTAACAGCACCTACCTCCTGGAGTGGGCAGGAGGGTTTGATGACCAGTGCCTATCTTTGATTATTTTTTATAGAATCATGGGCTTTCAGATGTTGCAATTCGCTCCCTGCCCCTTTTTTTTTTGGTGCCTTCCTTTCCTTTCCTTTCCACATCCCTGCCTTCGGGTTCCACTGATCAAAATAATTTTTTTTTTTTTTTACCTTCTGCCTGTAAAGCATCGTTTAGTTCTCTGACACCACCAGGCTTATGGCCCCGGGCTGCTCACGTGCCCCTGTCCCCAGCTCCCTCTCTCAGTGCCTCAGGGAGCCTGAGCTGCAGCTGGACCTGAAGCCGCAAACACCTCACTTCTGCCCAACTCCCAGCACCCCTTGTCTTGAAATGTTTTGCTTGTTAAATTTTATTAAGTAGTTCATTTATTTCCCCCCTTTCTGACCACTTGCTGTTAGGAATTCCAATGAGCACTAGACACCCCAGCCTCACTGAGTGGGCATGTTTTCACTGGATTATCAGGCATTCCTTCTTTCTGTAAACATTTAGCAAACAGGAGACTTCTTTCAAATCTTGCATACCCATCATGCACCCCCTTACTGCTTTCCAGACTCTGGGCTGGAGAGCCTAGTCCACCCCCGTCGGCCCTGGGCTGAGGGCCACGGGGTGTTCACAGTCTACTTGGAGAAAGAAGATAAACTCAAGCCAGAGCCTTCCACAGTGTTGAAAGATGAGTAGCTCCTTCTCCAGCATCCTTTTCTCCTTGCTGACTCCGGGCGGTACCCACTGGCACCCACATGAACTGCCCTTGACAGGCCAGCCCGCAGCGTGAGCAGCAGGGTCTCCAGGACAGAAGAGAGCTGAGTCTTCGTGGCCCAGTGATGCTGAGTCATGTCCCACACCGTGGAGGGCACAGGCCTGAGAGGCTGCAGGGAGGAGTGTCAGGCCATCCTGGAGCTTCCAGGAAACGGGACACAGACAAGCAGCCCGAGCCAGGCAGGCGCTCATCTACTCCACACGCGCTTATTGAGCACTTTCAATGTGTCTGGGAGCTACTTCTGGGGAGAAGTAGGAAACAAATCCCATCGATGCATTGGACAGACATCTGTCAAGCACCTACTCTGTTCCTGGCACTGTGGCTAAAGGGATGATAAGACCAGCCCTGCCCCCAAGCGCTTAAAAGATGTGGCTGTGCATACCTGCCGCTGCCTGGGGAGGCAGAGGTAAGCCACGTGGGAGAGCAGCAGAGGTAAACTGCTTACTTCCAGCAGAGGCAAATCTGGGGGGGGGGGGGCTTCCTGGAGGAGGGGCCACTAGTCACAGATTTAGTTCTGAGCTCTTGGCCCCACTCATATTTAATCCTTTTATTTCACTGTGGTGGTTTTGACTTCTTGGTGCAATCTACTACTGAGCTGAGGAGTACCTGATGTGGATTCAATTATTTACCAATCACCTACTTGTGCCAGGCACTGTTCTAGACACCAAGCATACAGCAGTGAATAAAACATAAAAGCACATTCCTGTTTTTTGGTTTTTGTTTTTTTTTTTAATGAGATACATAGTAAATTGCATAGTATGTTTGAAGATAAGTGTCTAACACAGAGAAGATTAAATCAGGGGGCAGGGTGCCGGGAGTGCACTTTTAACTAAGGTGGTCAGGGAGGGCCTCACAGAGGAGGTGACATATGACCAAGACTGGAAGGAGCAAGGAAGTGAGCAGTGAAAGGAGTAGACACACTCTCCGCCCACCCCCACCCCGCTCCTCTTGACCTACACAGGCTTTCCTAGGCCCCATTCCCAGGCCTGTGCATGGGTTTGCCTTGGGTCCCTTCAGGAACCCACCCAGAGTTGGTCCCTGAATCCACAGCGTTCAAAGGTGACAGGCAAAGAGCAATGAAGCAGGAAGATTGGGCTGAATCCTGGCTGGCTGCTCCCTGACCACGTGGGCGTTAGCCTCTCTGAGCCTCTGGTTCATCATTTGTAGATAATGAGCCCACCTCACAGGCTGGGTATGAGAAAAAGGCAGACAAGTTTTGGAGACTCTCTGGGAACCGAGAAATGTCATAGCTGTGTAAAAAGGTAAGCAGAGTTACAAATGCCACAGCTTCACACAGCTGCCAGGCTGGGGCAGGCCCTGGTGGAGGTGCCCCGAGGAGATGGTGAAAAAACCACGAACTGCAAAGGAAGTGGGTGCTGACGCCCATCCTGCCTGTACTTCCAGCCTGCAGCCTGCCTGGAGCTGCCCTGGTACTGACCCGAGAGGGTGAAGCAAGACAGGAGCAGGTTTGCTTGTGGCCGGCCACCTCCGTCTGACTTAGCCCTAGAGAACAGAGTCATCCTAGATGGGCAAACTGGGTCCCTGGAGTGCCTGAGAAGTATCCACAGTGAGTCCCACCCAAAAGCCTGGGTCCTGGACTAGCCAGAAGTGGTGTGCCCTGGAGGTGGCACTGGACAGACATCACAGCAGGCACCAAGCCCCAGCCCTCCGTGTCGTCCCCACCCAAACTGTCAGCGTTGGTGTCTCTGCCACTATGAGAGAAGCAGAGGACAGCACCCACCCCAATCCTCCTAACATAACCACCATTAGTGTGTAGGTGTTCAGCAGAGTTTGAGGATTTTGTACCTATTCTCTGGCAGTAAAAGCTATCCCACCTGAGGTCTGAAGAATAAAGGGGTTGATTTCCTGCCTGTCTTTTTCCTATTCATGTTTTACTGTGTTTAAAAACAACATTAAACAATTTTGTCTCCTGTTTTGCTTTTTACTTAACATTATTTCTTAGTGTTTGCCATCCTGCTATGGAGACTTCACAACCGTCTTTGGAGTATCTACATTGTATTCCTCCATAGTTCACCTACCATTTCCTTGTTTTTGGCCATTTGAATTATTTTTTGATTTTCTGAATTTCACGTACATTCCATAAATAATTACTTATAACCTACTAGAGGAAAGGCACTTGGGCAAGACAATAAGGCAAAAAACATGGGGAATGAGTGTGATGGGGGTGCCAGTTTGTGCCTCAAAGCCTGGAGAGCAGGGAAATGGAGACTGCCGGATGTTAGGCAGTGAGGAGAGTGCTGAGCCTCCAGGCCGAGGAAAGGTGGGAGTGAAGGGAAGAGAGGCAGCAGGTTGAGACGGCTGAAGGGCCCAGCTGCTGCAGGAGGAAATAGGGAGCCACTGAAGGCTTGAGAGCAGCGGAGGGGCAGGGTTAAAGGAAGGTCATCAGTGTGGTGACTGCAGGGTCAGCCAGCAGAGTCCAGGAGCCTAGGCTGGCAGCTTTTGAAGGCATCACCACTTTAGGTGGGGGCGGGGAGCTGGTGGAAAGGAGTGAACAGGAAGGGATTGAAATAAGCGACACTTGGAAGACAGCTCCTCGGGCTTTGAGACCGACGGGCACAGAGCATGAGCGGTGGCTGAGCAAGCACAAGTGCAGATGGCCAGCAGTGTGCCTGGGAGGACCCAGCAAGGACAGGCAGCCTGAGCCATCAGCTGCACCTCCTGGAGGCAGGCTAGACCCTCTGCGTGGGAGCGGTCCTGGTGGAGGCTCAGGAAGTGCCCTGGGACCTGGGTCTGGACAGACATCAGTGGGGGGTGGGGCTCTGAGTGGGGAGTGGACCCAGAGGATGGTGGAGATGCCCTTGCCCTGCCACCCTCTTCTCAGCCAGTGCTGGTGGGGCATGGGGGCTTGGCCTGAACTTAGCCTAGACCCTCCAGGCCTCAAGGAAGGCAGAAAGCAGTCAGGGCTATGAGCCCAGGTCTGCAGCAAAAGAGACAAAAATCCTGGTCAGGCTGCTTACCCACAGCCTGGCCTTTGCCTGTCTGAGCCTCAGTGCCTGGTCTATAAAACGTGAATGATAATAGCTCCTGCCTCACAGGCTGTGCTGATTGGGCACGATAATAGATATAACATGTCTGGGGTGTAATAAACTTTCAGGGAATGGGAGCTGCTTTTACTACATTATTGTTATTGTTATTAAGGAGCCCTCAGCCACCCCTGACTCTGGCCCAGTCACACCTGGCCTGATGCTGCAGGGCTCAGTTCCTCCCTGAGCTCCCCTGGGAAGGCCCCAATGCCAGCCTCAGTGGGTCCGCTGTTCTGCACAGGGCCAGGTGAGACACCTCACACTGTCTTCTAGATGTGGGCCAGGCTCTGTGTGGGCACTGAGAGGTCAGTTCAAGGAGGCCCAGCCTGGCCTGCCCTCAGTGCCCACCTAGAGAAGCAGCTAAGTTCTAAGGAAGCTCTGGAAGGAGAGCTATAGAATCTCGAGGTAGATTCCAGCCATTGGATCAGAGGGGACTTGGGAGAGGTGGCATTGGCCTGGACCCCAAAGGACCCACGGGCTTTGACTGAAAGAAGGGGAAAAGGGCTCTCCAGATGGAGGGAACTGCTGGGTATTGACTGGACACATGGGCCAGTGGCAAGGTTATGATGAAGGGAACGTTCGTTGACTGTCTGCCATGTGCCAGCCACTGCGTTGACCCTCACCCACTTCAACACTTCCCTCACCACAGCCCTGAGAGGTGAGAATTTTTATCCCTGTTTTATAGACAAGGAAATGGAGGCTCAGAAGAACAGCCACACGGTTCCTACTAGGCCCTGCTGGAACTAGAACTCACCTGTGGGCCCCTCTCACCAAGCGTCAGGTGTGAGCATAGTGGGGGAGCGGTGAGTTGGAGGTTCTGTCCACACACAGACCCAGGCTGTCAGCCCACCTGAGAAGGGCCATGCTGTCACCATAGCGTGGCCCTTTCTGAGGCCTCTTATTGGGACCCAGGACCCACGCCTTCCCATGCCCCCTAGGCCCAACAATTTCTCTGCCTCACTTCTGGCCATTGCCCTGTCCTGGGCCTCTACTCCTGCCATTTTGTGGAAAAGGCAGCAAGGAGCCTTACCCAGGCGGTGGGCAGCCTTTCCTCTGGCACTTACAAAAGGATCACCAAGCTGCTAAAACCATCAAGACTATCTGGTCCAACACTGGTACAGGTGGGCAAACATGCCTAGCGAGGAGCAGGGAACCACAGTTAGTCAGTTTCAGAGCTGGGTCTAAAACCTACTCTGCCCCAGTTTAGTGCTTCTCCTGCCAGCAAAGTGGCCCATCACCACGGGGTGGGGTGTGGCTGGGGGAGACCTCAGAAGCCCCATGGGAAGGCAGGAGGGTCCTAGATCTAGAGGGGACCTCCCAGGTCAGGACCACCTCACATGAGGGGTAAGGGGGTGAAAACACAGCCCCCCATCTATACACCAAGCCAAAGCCTTGGGCTGCATTTGCCTAGAGGGGGCACCTTTACCTAAATCTGCCCACAGGCCCCATAGAGACCACCTGCAGCCCTGACTCAGTGACCTGCCCCCATTCCTGAAGGGACCTCTGGCCAGGTGGTGGCTGTAGCTCTGGCTGTGGTAGGTAGAGCCCCTGGGCCTGGGGTGGGGCAGGGGCTGGCCTGGGCCTGGGGTGGGGCAGGGGCTGGCCTGGCCCTGGGCTGATTTCCCCTTTCCTCCACCGCCTGGGAGCTGGGATGCCGCTGCTTTGCCGGCCCTCGGCTGATTCCTCACACTGTGCCGTCCTGTGAGGCCACTTACAACTGCTGCTCACAGCTCCTGCCTCCTCCCACCTTGCCCCTGGCCCACACTGAGCCCACTGAGACCCTCATAATCCCAGGGACCCAGCGCAGTGGGCCTGGCAGCCTCCCATGCAGAGCACCATCTGTGCGTGCACTGTGTCTGCACTGTGTCCGGGCCCCAGGGCTGCCCCTCTGCCTGTTGGCTATGTGACTTTAGGAAGACCATCCCCTCTGAATGCTAATGCCTGTGTCCACCCACCTTCCTCCCCGACCACAATGAGCTGTGGACATGATGGAGGCAACTGTCTCCGGCCTATGTCAAGGGCTGACCAAGCTCCAAAGCCGTGCCCTCCCCTGCACCACCACCTCCCGCCCGAAGAGGCCTGAGAAGGAGCGGAAGGTGTTTCTGGGTAGTTAGAATAGATAGATGCCCCTCCCAGCCTCCCAGGGCTGGGCAGCCCCAGGCCACTACACTGTGCTCCTGGCTGGTCCCTACTACACCCATACTGGCCTGGGCCTCAGCTTCCTCCTCTCCATTATGGGGCTAAGAGCCACTTGGCCTCCTGATGGACAGACTGTGGTCTGGGGGTGAAGTTTCGTGTTTGGTGTCTCCGTTCTTCACAGAGCTCAAAGCACTTTTACAAGCATTAATCCCCTTCATCCATCCCGGTTGTTGTCTTGTTTGCTCTTTATGTTTTATTATTGGCTGAGGTGTTGTGTTTAACCCTTGGGCACCCCAGTGAGGGGGAGTTCCCCAAGCTAGAGGCAGAGGAGACAGAGGACGCCACCTGAGCTGGCGAGGATGGGACCTGGGGCCAGGTCCCATCACAGCACCTGCCTGTGTCCGTATTAGCTCCTAGCACCCCCAAGAGCCAACAGGTAAGGTGTTTCCAAGAGGCCACCCCAAGTGGGAGAGCTCTGGACCAGAGTCAGCCCAGGGGCAGAGGACAGCACCAATTGGGGTGGCAGGAGTCCTGGGCTCTGACGAAGCCTGTGGGGCCTTGGGCAAGTCAAGTCACTTCCCTTCTGAGCCTTGGTTTCATGGAAACATGAAACACGAGGCTGTTGTGAATGTCAGACCAGAGTCTATGAAGTGCCTTGTAAATGCTAAAGCTCTGTGCAAACACCCAGGGCATTGTTCCCCATCTATAGGATGGGGGTTGGATGAGATGGCCCCATGGTTTGTCCAGCCCAGAGGCCTTGCTCTGATCCTAAGATAAGAGCAGCTCACTCCCTGCTCCGCACACTGTCCTGAGACAGAACCCCTTAGGCAAGGTGACCAGAGTGGAGGGCAGGGGAGGGAGACCGGCCAGAAATCACGGCCAGAGAGTCACTCGGCCCCAGTGTGCCTGGAAAGGTGGCCTGACCTGAAGATATCTCCTTCCAGAGTTGCACGCCATGGGTGATCTGTGTACCCATGACCCCTCAGAGGCAGAGTATCCCGTAGGGTGAGAGCGATATTCAGCCAGCAGGTGCCTGCCCGTTGGCTGGCAGGGCTGCTGTTTGGCCTAGCATGGTGCTGCCCAGAGGAAGGGGTGCCTTTCCCTTCAGTCAAGTTGCCACATGTTTGCATGTTTGCTGAGCCTTCCTCCCGCATGAGTCCTGAGCCTGAAGGGAGGGGCTATCTTTTTCTAACTCATGTAAAGGTGTCTAGTGGGGGCCTTGTCTGCCTGGGACAGTTCCCAGGGCTGGGTCATGGGTGGACCGCCCACTGGGCAGGGCAAGATGCCCATCCACCCCTCCCCACAGTAGGCTTTCCCTGCCCCTTTGCTGGGGGGTGCGGGGGCAGAGCTACCCCTAGAGTAATGGGGAACATTTCAGCATTTCCTCTGGACAGGAGGATCCAACTCATTCCTCCTAAATACGTAATTGTAACAACAATACAGGCCCATGATCCTTCTTCCACAGTTCAATCCCCAAAGCTCCGAAAACCTGTGAGGGTACCTGTAGTCTTCGTTGTTCCCACTTTGGGGGGATATGCATATGTCTCAATAAAGAAATATTAAAATGTGTTTGATTATGGAACATTATAACGATATTGGGATATGTAGAATATTACCTAAGAACCCAAAAACGTAAATTCCGGCATACACACGGCCAAGGGTTTCAGATAAGGGGCCAGGCCTGTGGGAGCCGACAGTAGAAAGGCTGTGCTGTGTCCCACTGTGCCCTGCACTTCACGTGTAATCCCAACACCTCAACGTATTCCCATTTTATACTCGAAGAAGCTGAAGCCCAGAGAGGTTGAGGGACTTTGCCGAAGACACACTGTTAATTAGGGGGTGGAAACCTGCTGGCAGTTCTGCTCTGTCACATGGGGTCGCTACATGCAGAAATTCGACTTGAGGGCATCTAACAACAACAGCCAGGATTTGAACCCAGGCACCCTGGCTCCCTGCTATTAACCCCGCGTTGTTAGATGAGAAGACTGAGGCCCAGAAAGGAAAGAGGGTTACTCAAGAGACTCTGCTGGTCTGAGGTGGAGCTGGGCCTAGATGATGGACCCCCCAGGCCATGCCTTCTTGGCCTATTGGGGCTAGCACTGGGGGTGCAGCCTGCAGCAGCCCGAGAATTCACAGCCTGCTTGGTGGAGTTTCTCCAGCTCATCCGGGAGGAGTTTAAAATAGAAGAAGTTCCCGTGGAAAGTTTTTAGATTCCACTGGATTGAAACCAGATGGCCCTGTGCAAAGACCCCACCAGCAGGCGCGGGTCTGGGCGTGAGCCACGTTCCACACGTCTGTTCCCAGCCTTCCCTGGGGAGAGACACCCTCTGGAGTTCAGAGAAGCCAGCAGGGAAGTGAACCATGGATGGGGCCTTTGCTGATGGAGATCAGCGCCCCCAACACCCTCGCTGGCTCCATCTGTGTTCCAGTTTCTGAAGAGGGACGGGGCACCTGGGAAGAGCCACCACCCATCATCACCTGTTTCCAGTCATGTGTCTATTCTTCCACGTGTTGCTTCTCTCACTAACTCACTCCTCTGTTGTACATCCAAGGAGCCCTGGTGGCACAATAAAGGCTGCTAACTGAAAGTTCAGCAGTTCGAACCCACCTAGCAACTCTGCGGGAGAAAGACCTGGAGATCTGCTATGGTAAAGATTACAGCCTAGGAAACCCTATGGGGTGGCTCTACTCTGTCATATGAGAGTCATCATGAGTCGGAATCGACTAACAAAACAGCAACGATTGCACATTCGCAGTCATACAGGGCTGTTCAGGAGATGCTGAGGACAGAAGATGGACAGGTACAGCCTGCCCTTAGGAACTTCCAGACACGCCACCAGTCACTGCCCAGTGCAGAGTGACCACAGAGGAGGTCTGGACTAGACTCTGGAGGGAGGGAGAAAAAGGGGTGTTCCAGGCCAGGGGACAGGCCTGGTCGCTCCCACAGGCTTGCACAGGGCACGCAGGGTAGAAAGTGAGAAAGCCACCAGGTTAAAGGGCCTCACAGTCCTTTACCCTGAGGACGGTGGGGGGCAGGAGGTGATTTATGCCTTCTGTAATCCAGGCTGGTTGGGCAAGTCCAGTGTCCCTGCAGTAGCCAGGTGGTATGACCCGAGCCGTCTCTGTGTTGGTCTCCCCACACCATGGCTCCTCTGGGCCGGGACCTGTCACCTATGGGAACTTATAAAGAGATGGCTGAGCTGGGCTGACCCAAGGGCCGTGATGTGAGCTGCTGCAACAGTGTCTCCTGACCTAGAAGACATCAAGTCTGCTGCTGCTTCTAGAAGGATGTGGCCATCAGGGCAATCTGAGCATGAACTGGGCATCATACAGTGTTAAGAAATCTTTGTTAACTTGGTTAACAATTGCTAAGACTTGGCATTGTGGTTATGTAAAAAAAATACTCTTCATCTGTTAGAGATACATGAACTATTTGTGGGTAAAATAATACGATGTCTGAGATTGTTTTGAAATGCCAAGGGAAGAGTGAAATGGGAAGTAAAAAGATGAGAAAATGCTGATGAGTGTTGAACATAATAGGCTCACAGGTGGTCGTGATACATTTTTTCTTCTTTTGTATGTTTGAGTTTCTTCTCGACACATGTTTCAAGGGGAGACTGTTGCACATGAGTTCCCAGAGCAGAACCCCACAGAGGGTTTGGAGCAGTGTAAACTTGACCTCACTTATTCTCACTCTTGGAAGTCAATGGGTCAGAGACCCCACAGACCCAGAGAGGCCGTAAACCTGTGGCAAGTTTTTCAGTGGGTCAGCAGCCTCAGGCCTCTAGATCAGACAATGGCACCCAAAGCTGTCCAAGTGAGAACTCCCCACTCTCTCCAGTCCCCACATCCAACCAGTCACTGGTCGTATTTACTCTACCTCCTCTCGGCTCCCACACACCCACCTTGTCCAAGTCCCTATTATCTCCGCCCCTTCAACTCCAGCAGCCCTCTGGGTGGCCTCCCAGGCTGCCTCTGGCTACCATCCATCCTCCTTGTGTGGCCCCCTTGACCCTAGTCCATCCCAGGCCCTCATTTAGCAGGCGGCAACACTTAGGCCTGGTCTAGTTCCACGAGTGGACACTAACCCCAACAATGAGCTTGGCTCTTTGGAGTTGATGGAGAGGTCAGGCCCCCGGGCTCCTGTTTGGTTGGGAGAAGGGACACTGGAGGCAGAAAGCAGTGCTGGGGGGAGGAGGAGTTGGCATTGTGCTCTTGGAGAGCAGATTTTTGAACAGCAGTCCTGCCAGGGTGCTAGGCCGATGGCTTCCAGAGAAATCCAGGGGTGGTCATGCATGCTGACCCTCACATCCCAGCCACCTGGAGAGCCCACTGGGGCCACAGAGGCCACTGCAGACAAGGCTGTCATTCCCTCTCTGCCCGGGGGCCTGCAGAGCCACATCACTACCCATCCCTTCCCGCCACCCCAAGCCAGCTAAGCTTGGCCTGTGGATGGGTCCAGGGCAGGCTCACCCAGACTACTACAGAGGTGGCAGCTGTGTCCTGGGGCTGAGGCTCCTCCAGGGTTTCAGAGCCAAACACAGCTGGGCGAGGAAGATGCTGATCCTCTTCCAGAGCAAAAGCCAGCTGCTGTGGAGTCGACTCCAACTCATGATGGCCGTATGTGTGTCAGAGTAGAACTGTGCCCCATGAGGTTTTCAATGGCTGATTATTCAGTAGATTGCCAGGCCTTTCTTCCAAGTGCCTCTGGGTGGACTCAAGCCTCCAATCTTTTGGTTAGTAGCCAAGCACTTAACTGTTTGTATCTCCCTGGACTCCCCTCCAGAGAAGCCCCACTTAATTACCATGAGGGCGGGTGGGTGGGCAAGGGGAATTTTAAAGGACAAAAAGGAGGCAAACCTGCTTCCCCTGGAGCCGGGCAGTGCAGCCTGAGTCTGGCTAATTGGAAAAGCATTCCTGCTGATTCCTTCCATCTCCACCCTGATGCTTAACGAAGAAAATGGCTTTTCCGTGCCTCCCTAGCCGCCACACACAGCCTGGGCAGGCCCCAAAGTGCTGCAAAGGTCCGACAACTTGATTTTCCCAGGGCCCCTCCCACCCCAAGCAGGCCCAAGAGGCAGCTTCTCAGTCACGAATTGGCCTGTGAGGGCAGCTAGAGCCTGGGCCTCCTGCCAGGAGCGTGAGAAGGGAGAGCTGGGCTCAGACACCAGACACCCTCCCCAAGGCCTGTGCTCAGGCCTCACTGTCCTTGGCCCTGCCCCTTTCCACCTCTGAGTCTCCCTGGGCATGGCAGCCCCCTCCTGCCTTCCAAGGATGGGCTGGTGAGAGGAGAGCATGACAGCGGGGAGTAGAGTGGAGCTGCATGGGCCCTGTGGCTGTGGGCCTGACCCCGTTCTTGCAGGACAGGTCCACATGGTCCCTACCGGAGCTGCAGGCTGAGCAGGCAGGCAGCCGTGGAGGTCTAGGAGTGACTCGTGATGCTGAGTGATGATTTTGGGGACACTGCCTGGGGGGTCCGGAGGCCCACAGCCAGCCTGGCCTGCAGCGTAGATATGCCTCATTTTCCAAGGCCCCTCCAGCTGAGGTCCAGGAGCCCTGGCCAAGGACTGAGCTGGCCGGCCGCTTCCCTCCCAGACCACCCACATGGGCTCTATCAGCTTGGATTAGTCTCCAGGTTGCCAGCACACCCAGCCATCTCTGAGCTGCACGGGCTCTTCTCTCTCAGACAACTTCGTTCTAACAGCTGACCAACAGCTGACCAGGATGGGCATCTGGGCCACAGGGAGGGATGGAGGAGGCTGCTTTTGAGCAGAGGAGGTTGGCACAGCCTGAAGAAGCTCCCACCTGGACTGGCCTTTGGCCCGGAGGACACAACCACCTGAGAGCAGCCCAGGCTGAAACCAGGGGGTCTGTGCTAGCCCTACTCACCTGGCCCTCACTTTGTGCTGTCTTGATCTCCCTTCCCGTGCCCTGGGCTCTGTCCCAACGCTCCTCATGAGCACTGTGAGTGACCCCCTAGCCCTGACCTTTGCTTATGCCTTTCCTTCATCTCTGCTAATCTAAATCCTACCTCCCCTGCAAGGCCAGGTACTTTATGTGGCCATGGCCCCCTGCACACCCAGTGGGGAGGAGCCTCCCCTCCCCTGCACACTCACAGCTCATCTTACTGGCACTGGGCTCCTTCCTCCTGGGGTCTGAGTCATTGGTGTGCAGAGGTCAGGAGCACAGGTCCTGCAATCTGCCAGGTTCAAATCCCAGCTCTGCCACTTCCTGGCTGGGTGACCCTAGGCCAGAAACTGAGCACAGTTGCCTCATCTATAAAATGGAAATAATAATGGTTACATCACAGGATTTTCACAGGGATTCAATAAGACATGTCTGACATGCTTGGCATGGGGCTTGCTCAGTAAACACAGTTGTAGTGATTACCGAAAGACGTTGTAGTCGGGACAGTGGTTACTGCTCCTGTTGTTGTCCCTGAAAAGAGTGAAGCTCCCTGAAGACAGGAACCCTGTCTTTCTGGCCCTGTATTCTCTCCTCCTCCCTCCACTACCCCCAGGTTTCCCCACACCCTGTAGAGTGAATGAATGGGCACAGAGCAGAGGCCCAATAAGAATTTTTGGTTGAAGGGCAAAAAAGTAGGAGCCCCCTTGGTTGAAGGACAAAGAAGTAGGAGCCCCAGAGGGCTGTCACTTTCCCAGCCATGGATCAGCTGAATTGAGACAACTCATGTGGCTTTGACCACCCCCTTCCAGCCTCCAGGCCAGGCCCCTGAGGGAGCAAGGGCCTATTGGCTGCCCCAGAGGCAATGGCGGAGGCTCTCTTAGGATCCCTCTCACTGTGGGTGAGACTGTATTCAGAATGGAAATTGTTTTGTCTTGAGCCCTGGAGACATTTAGTTGCTTCTCTGAAGAAGGGTAGCCTCTTGGTTCTTTTCCACGCAATAAACACTCCTGACCCCAACTGCACACCAGGTCCTTTGCTCTCTGTGGTCTTAGACAAGTTCCATACCTCTCTCTCTGTCCATCACCTATATGCTGAAAGCACCCCATAAAACCACTTCTTCAAAGTTCTTACAACACTCAGTGAGACAATACTGCACAGGGCTCGCCAAGGTGGGCAGTTAACGTTTGGGAGGGGCCCCTCCCTCATCTGGCTGGCCACAGAGGAGACGTGAGGAGGGGATGTGCTCCAGTCTGAGGAAGGGGAGGTCTCCCCAGGCTCAGGCTGTTGTTCCTGCACTGTGTGGGTGGTACTCTGCCATTTGGGGTCCCCAAGGGTCCATCTGTAGGGAGGAGGTGGGTGGGAGGGGGAGGGCTTCAGGATAGAGCTCTGCTGTTGGGGGTCCCTGCCTCCTCCACCAGCCTCAGGAGCCCCTGCCCCTGGCCTGTGCCCGATTCCTTAATTCTGAGTCACATCCCAGTCTATGCTAACCAAAGGCTTTGGTGCTAGAAACCCCCTTCTACAATCCCAGGTCACCCTGAGTCTGGCTAAGTCTGAGGATCCCTGCCACAGCGGGACGCCCTGAACCTTCAAACACTGGGTGAGTGCAGGCACCATTTCCCCCAGGCCCAGCTGAACCTCACTCTGAGCAGTAATGTCTCTTCTGGTTTATCTGGAGGAAGGAAAACGACGTCATGAGGTAAACCGCACAGCCTGAAACCGCGAGGCTGGGTGCCCCAGTGATGTTCGCTTTTCAGCAAAAGTCACTTGTGCATGGAGGGACAGGGGAACCTGGGCCGTTCTGATCAGAGGGTGGCCGGGAATGCAGAGGGAGATTTTCAAACATGGAACCACAAGAAAGGAGAGGCCCTCGGAGAGCATGGACATCAGAGGCCGGGCAGAGTAGCTTCCCAGGTATCTGAGGAAGCCTAGTCTGTGGGGAAGGTCACCTGCTGGGCAAGGCAGGCTCCATGGTTGCTTGCGAGGCCTCAGGCTGGACACCTGAGGTCCTGAGGATCACAGTTATTGTGGGGAGAGTAATGACAGTGACAAGAAAAATAATATCAACAATGACAAGTTCCTTTCATGAGTGTGTACTATTCTGTTACCTCCTCAACATGACCCAGTGAGATGAGGACCCTGTGGGGTAGGCATTGTCCCCATCTACAGACAAAGAAGAGGCCTGTGGCTTTGAACCCGTGCTTTAACCTTTGAACTACAAAGCTTATTGGCCAGCAAGTTGGGCATTGGGCATCTGTCTGCCTGGAGGCCTGTGTGGAGGCTCCTGGGTTTAAGCCCCAACTCCCACCTGCTAACTGTGACCTTGGGGAAACCCCTTGCCCTCTGCAAGCTTCAGTTTCTTAATCTGTCAAATGAGGAGAAAACCTGCTCTGCCTCAGACGTAAGAGAAGTGATAGGATGAATCTGCTGTTTATATCATTTCATTACCCCATCAGTGTTGTGAGCAGGTTTCTCTGGCCCAGACCCTGGTCCTGGTGTGCTGGCCCAAGTGGAAGCTCCCCTGATCAGGGTGGGGGGCCATGGGGGGCACCCTCTGTGTAATGGGGGCCAATGGACAGTTAGAAAGAAGGAGTGAGGACAGAGTGTGGTCTGGCGAGGCCTGGGCCAGGTGGGAACTTGCTTTCCTCAGGAACCTCAGGGCCTCCACAACCCCCAATCTAGAACTACACGAGTTGGGGGCGAGGTGGGGGGGGAATGCCTAAAGGAAGTTCTCAGTGTGTCTGAAAGGGTGGGTGTGATGAGGGGTGGGTGAAACCCCTGGTCCCACAGCAAGGGTGCCCCTGTGCCCTGTCCTGTCTCAGGTCCACTTCCTCAGGGCGGGCCCATGGCTCTGGCTTTGACCCACTCCAAAGGCCACTTGCAGGGACTGCTGTCTCAGGCAGGGGCCAGGAACTAGGAGCAGAGGGGTTTCTCTCCACTACCTGGTTACACTGCCCCCGGCCCCAGCTCCTCCCATCACAGTCCTCTTGTCTTATTTCTGAGGTCCAACACTTCAGAATCACAGCTCCTTGGGCTAAGGCTCACTGTTTCCAGTCTTTTCCTTTAAAATGCAAATTCCACATGGGGGAGGTAGCACCTCCCAATCCTGGAATGTCAGGACATAGAGGGTCAGTGAGACACCCAGCACAGCCCTCATTTCACAGAGGAGGGGAAAGGACTTGTCCACGGATACAGTTAGCTGGCAACACGGCCGGGAACTAAAGCCCAGGTCTCTTTGCTTCTGAGGTGAGGTTCCCAGGTACCCCCCCACCGCCCACCACCATGATTTCCACATCAGAGCCGTTCCAACATATCACTTGCTGCAAGCAGAGGCAAGCCTGGGATTGAGGAACACTGGCATGTGGAGGGGTTGAAGCAGGGGGAGGGTCTCATGGTCCAGGGGCCAAGGGGCCAGGGAGGCTGCCAAAAAGAGACCTGGCCTCTTTCTCTACTTTCCCAGGGTCTCCTTGGCACCTCACATATGAGGATTAGTCATAAGCAATTGCTTGACCCCAAAAGTCGCAGTTCACCGGGTTGGTGTCACAATGATGCTTTTTCTGACTCATGGCCCAGGATGACACAAAGCCCCAAGGGACAAGCAGAGATTTTGCTGGCCCAGCCAGATTTCTCTTGCCCACAACTCAGAACTGGCCCATCCTCGTGTCTGATTGCTATGATTTTAAGAAGACACCACAGGGGCAGTGGGAGGGCACTGAACTAAGAGGCAGGCAAAGGGCCCAGCCCTGCATGTGCCCTGGGTTAATAGTAGGGCCCTGGGAGCTGTTTTCCCTCCCCCAAGCCTCAGTTTCCTTGCCTGTAAATTGGGAAGTCACATCAGATGTCAGATGTAGTTTCTTCCCAGCTCTGAGAACCAGGTTCTGCCTCAGCTGTTCTTGGGGCAGGCAGGGTGGTTCAGACTGTGCCCCCCAAAACATACACACACACACAGAGCCCCAAAGGCTGTCAGAGCTTGGAGCCCTCCCACCCTGACTTCCCATGTGCCCTGTGGGTCTCACAGGGGCCTTGCTGCTCGACACTTGGCACTCACCCTCAGCTTTACGCTTTATCAGAAAGAAGAGCTGTAGGGTGTCTAAGATGAAAAGTCTTCCAGATTCCTGAGTCCCACTAGCCATTTCCCGAGTGAGCAGAGTAAGGCCAAGAGAAGGCACAAAACTTATCCAAGGGCAAGGCAGGGCCCAGAGCTTTCTGCATCAGCTATTTGCCCCTGAAGGAACCCTTTTGTGGGAGAGCTGGAGGCAGCAGGGCAGAAATGCTCCTCCCACCACCATCTCCATCACACACTCACCCCGCCATCACCACTGCCCCTCCAACACCAGCTCCTTGTTATCACCATGGCCTGCCTCTCGCCTCTTCCTCAGGACCGTGGGCTTTTCATCATGGCTTTGAACCAGGGTTGGGTTTTGAACCAGGTCACTCCACTGGAACCCCTGCTGAGAAATCTGCTTTTCTAAGTTCCCAGCTTATGTCAGTGATTCCAGCCCAGATATTCTGAATTAGAATCTACATTTTAACAAAATCCCCAAATGAGTCTTAGGTAATGAGGTTCAAAGCCCTGGTTTTCACCTGCTCCTTCTCAGAGGCAGCAGAGTTTGGCAGGTGGGGAAGATGCTGGAGCCAGACTGCCTGGCTCCACCACTTACAGCTGGGTGAATGCAGGTAAATGATTCTCACTGGACTTCAGTTTCTTTGGCTGTAAAATGGGTATATTAATAGTGTCTTCCTCACAGGGGTGTTGTGAGGCTCAAATAAGTCAATTCTGTAAATTGCTTGCAACAAGGCCTGGCACGTAGTAAAAAAACCAGTTGCCTTCAAGTCAGTTCCAACTCATGGCAATCCTATGTGTGTCAGAGTAGAACTGTGCTCCATAGGGTTTAAAAAAAAATTTTTTTTTTAATTTTATTGTAGTGAAAAAGTACATAACAAAATATATGCCATCTAATGATTTCTACATGCACAATTCAGTAACATTGATGACACTCTTCACATTGTACAACCATTCTCATTACACTTTTCCAGATCATTCCACCGTCGTGAACATAACCTCAATACCCTCTAAGCAAAATCTCTTTTCCCCTTCCCCACCCACTCCACCCCTGGTGACCACTAATAATCTTTGGTTTCTGTATATTTGCTTATTTCATCTAAATGAGATCATACAGCATTTGTCCTTATGTGACTGATCTATTTCACTCAGCATGATGTTTTCATGTTTCATCCATGTTGTGGAAAGCATCAGGATTTCATTTCTCTTTATTGCATAGTAGTATTTCATTGTATGTATATACCACATTTTTTTTATCCGTTCATCTGTTGATGGACATTTTGGTAGTTCTCACCTTTTGGCTATTGTTAAAAGTGCTGCAACGAAAGTTGGTGCGCAGATTTCTGTTTTACGTTCCTGCCTTCACTTCTTCTGAATTGAAATTGTTGGGTCATATGGTAGCTCTATGTTTAACTTTATGAGGAACTGCCAAACTCTTTTCTGCACTGGCTACACCATTTTACATACCCACCAGCAATGGGTGAGGATTCTAGTTCTCTACAACCTCACCAACACCTGTTTTCTGTTTTTGTTTTTTAATCACTGCTATTTTAGTGGGGGTGAGGTAGTATCTCATTGTAGTTCTGATTTGGTGTAGTGGTTACCTGCTATGGCTGCTAACCAAGGGGTCAGCAGTTCAAATCTGCCAGGCACTCCTTGGAAACTCTATGGAGCAGTTCTACTCTGTCCTATAGGGTTGCTATGAGTCAGATTGGACGGCATTGAGTTTTTTGGTTCTAATGGCTAATGAAGGAGCCCTGGTGGCACAATAATGAAAGCACTCGACTGCTAACTGAAAGGTTGCAATTCAAACCCACCAGCTGCTCCACGGGAGAAAGATGTGGCAGTCAGCTTCTGTAAAGATTTACAACCTTGGAAACCCTACGGGGCAGTTCTACTCTGTCCTATGTGGTCGCAGTGAGTCTGAATCAACTCCATGACAATGGGTGGGTTGGGTAGGAATGGTTAATGAGTTCCCTGGGTGTTGCAAATGGTTTGCTCTCAGCTATAACCTGGAAGGTTGGTGGTTTGAACCCACCCCCTGGGTACTGCAGATGAAAGTCCTCATGATCTGCTTCCATAAAGATTCCAAACCAAAAAAAAAAAAACCAAGCCCGTTGCCCTCAAGTCGATTCTGACTCATAGCGACCCTATAGGACAGAGTAGAACTGCCCCACAGGGTTTCCAAGGAGCGCCTGGTGAATTCGAACTGCCAACCTTTTAGTTAGCAGCTGCAGCACTTAACCACTACACCACCAGGGTTTCATCCATAAAGATTATAGCCCCTAAAACCCTATGGAGCATTCTACTCTGTAATACCTAGCATTGCCCTGAGTCGGAATTGACTTGATGGCAACTGTTTTGGTTTTTCTGGTAATGGGTAACGACTTTGAGCATCTTTTCATGTGCTTATTGTCCATCTGAATATCCTGTTTTTTTTTTAGTTAAGTTGTAGAAGTTTTATACATTCCCCAGAGTTTTCAAGGGTTGATTTCTCTGAAGTAGATCACCAGTCCTTTCTTCTGAGATGACCTTTCTGGGTAGACTTGAACCTCCAACCTTCAGTTTCCAGCTGAGTGCATTAACTGTTTATACCTCCCAGGTATTCCTGGCACATAGTAAGCACTTGGTAAATACTAGCTATCATCCATTCATTCTATCCTGCCTGTTTCCAAAAAGATTTGAGATGACTTACACTGGAAAAGAAAACAAATATAATAGGGTTTTAAAGTAGGGTTAAACAACGCGAGCCTAGGACTGAGGTAAATGTCATTCTAGAACCTCGGGCTAAGCAAGCTATTGTATCTGAACGCAACTTCCTGGCAGTCCCACCCAAAAGGCAAACTGTTGGCATCAGGCTCTCTTTTTCTGATAAAATTAAGTATGGCAAATTTTCAGGAGAATAAAAGAACTTTATGGGTAACATTGAACAATGTGATGGGCAAAGCTTCCTCCTCACCTCACCTCCACCATTCGGAATCAACCCCAGAGAAACTTGGGGCCTCCTCTTCATTCTATTCTGCCCTATACCCCAACATCCCCAAGAGCCTGGCAAAGGCTGGGGAGGCAGGAAACCTGAGAACTGCTGCCCACAAAGCAAAACCCTCAGCTGTCCTGGGAGAAGGTTGCTGGGGGAGCCAAAGCTGACAGCTTTCATCACCAGTGGAAACTCTGGTCACTCAACATGATCTCTGATGCAGAGAGCGAGCCCCTTCCCCAGGGCTACTTCCCAGCAGCCAGAGTAGTAAGGGCCCCCTGGCCAAAGGTCAGGGCTGGGAATGGTCACTGAGAAATCCCAGAGCTGCCCACATGCTTCCCTTTCTCTCAGACAGCAGGCAGGCAAGGGGAAGGTGAGCAAGGAACTGAGGTTGCCCTTCCCCTCCATGCTGAGTCACTTGGCAGGTTCCTGGGCCCAGTAGGGAAGGGTCTCATTCTATCTCCTCCAAGTAGCATGGTTCTAGGTGCAGTAAGACCATCTCCACAGACAAAGGTGTCTCCACAGAGTCGAGCCTTCAAAGCCCCTTCTCCTCCTGTGCCCCACTGCCCACCATACTTCACAAGGGCAAAGCTGCCCAGCTTAGGGGTCACTGGGACTCTCCTGTCCTGTGAGGCTCTGCCTCAGTTCTGAGAGACATGTGGGCCCCACCTCTTACCCACCTCTTAGCTTCCAACCTAGGCTTTAAGGAGAGCAGCCCTCACCTTCCCTTCCCAGGCCATAATCCAGGGGTGCTTTCCCAACAGCCTCAGCTACAGGCCTCGGTGTGGGCAGGGAGGAATCCCCCTGGGTTTTCATCCCTGCAGAGAGCAGACAGCAGAGCCTGTCTCAAAGTGCACCCTGTCCTGGGTCTGCCATCCACGGGGAGCGTGGCTGAGCTGGCCCCTACCTCTCCCACACCTCCCGTTTTCCCCAGCCTGCCTCAGGCAGCAGAGGAGCTGAGCCAACAGCTGGCTTTGTCACTCTCCCTCTTGGTTGGGAAAATGCCTCTCGGCAGCTAAATGACAGCAGTAGCCAGAGGTGGTGATTCGTCCACACCAAGGTCCGCTTACACACTGGTCATGAGAACTGTTTGTCGAGAGGGGTTTTTGAGGGGCAATGCTAGAATGAGTATGTGGAAAGCCCCAGTGAGTCCTTGGACCCATCATATAAGGCTGGTATCAATGGGGGTCAGGGGAGGGTGGTTGGGGTCCTGGTTAGATCTGGGCTTGGGGCTTGTTGGGTGGGTGGTGAGTGGATTGCCATCCCCCGTCCAGCCTCACTCGGTCCTTATCACCTCCTACCTGGACTATCGTAACAGCCTCCTCTCTGGCCTCCCTGCTCCAAGTCTCTTCCCCTTTAACCCATCCACACTTTTGCTGCTACTGCCTCATGAAGGACCATGCAAACTGGGTGCCGTGAGCTGAGCGAAGAGTATCTCCCATGCTCATAAATCTTCAGTGGCTCCCCACTGCCTTCAGGAAACAAATGAGAGTCAAGGCCTTGTGCGGTTGGCCTCAGCCACTTTTCAAACTGCCCCATTCAGCCCTCCCCTAAGGGAACCCTCTGCCTCAGGCCAAAGGCTGTGGGCTCCTCTGACTCCAGGCCTCTCCTTCATGGAAGGCCCTCCCTTACCCTCTCCCTTCTCTCAAGGTACAGCCCAAGCCCCACCTCCTCCATGAGGACTTGCCTGACTATCCCACCACCAGGGAGAACATTCTCTGAACCCTTGGCATTCATTTGGAGAGGAAAGAACCCAGTTTTGAAGCCGGATAAGACTGGGTGAGAGTTTCAACTCAGTTCCGATTTCATTCACTAGCTGCAAGTTGCTTAACTTTTCTGAGCCTCTGTTTCCAACTCAGTAAATTGAAATAAGGTCCACCTACTGGGTGCTTGGGAGTGTTGGAGGCTGAGGTGCTATTTTGGCTTTCCTAATGTCTGTCTGGATTTCCTGTTGGATCTATGTGGTCCAGGTGGGGCTGACCTCATTTCCTGGCCCCAGGGTGCATACATGACCCACCTGGCCAATGAGACATTTCATTCCAGAGTTTGGTTCCCTGGAATGAGTATATGACTCAAACTAGGCCAGTGGGAATCATACTTGGGACTTCAGCTGGAGCTACTGAAACGTTCTTTCCACTAGAGTCACTGGGCTGATAGGATAAAACCTAGTGCTCCAGGCCACTAAACTGAGAGACTAGAGCCAATGCTGTGGAAATCAGCACCATGAGGTGGGAGACGCAGATTCTTGACACCGTAACAACACTTGGATCCAGCAGTGGCTAAAGCAAAAAATCTACTCCCAGACCTTTCAGTTACATGAGTCAATATGTTCTTTTTTACTTAAGCGGTTTGAATGAGTTTCTGTCTCTTGCCACTGAGAGAATCCTGACTAGTACAGGGATTAAAAAAACAAAAACAAAACTGTTGCCATTGAGTTCATTTTGATTCAGGCTACCCCACATGTGTGAGAGTAGAACTGGACTCCATATGGTTTTCAATCGCCAATTTTTCAGAAGTAGATAGCCAGGACCTTCTTCTGAGGCAACTCTGGGTGGATTCAAACCACCAACCTTTTGGTTAGTAGCTGACCACATAAACCATTTGTACCACGCGGGAACTCCAGTACGGAGTTGATGGCTATAAAATGCCTAGCACAGCGCCTGGCCATTATGAAAACCCCCAAACCAAACAAGTCAATTCTGACTCATGTCCTTATAGGACAGAGTAGAACTGCCCCACAGGGTTTCCAAGGAGGTGGATTTAAACTGCCGACATTTTGGTTAGCAGCAAGCTCTTAACCACTGCACCACCAGGGCTCCAGCTATTAGGAAGCCCTCTATAAATGGTAGCTATTATTATCGTTGTTTTTGTTTATATTCCAACTGGACTCTGAGCTCTTGGGAGCAAGGCCTTTCTTTGTCTTTGTCGTCGGCTAGGTTCCCAGGAAGCAGGCTCTGAAACAGAGTCAGCATGTAGGATGTTGAGTAGAGAATGCCCTGGGATCGACACTTGAAGAGAGGAGGACAAGGGAGCAGGATTGGGCAGAGAAGTCAAGCTGGGACACGGCCCAGCAACAGCTTCAGCCAGCCCCGTGGGGAGCTAGGGAGCTAGAACCGCTCTTCAGAGCTGTCCTAAGGTGGGCTGAGACTGTCAGGCCTTTGTACTCTCATCTCCATCAGTCCCTGAGGCTGGGCTGCCTGGGAAGGGGTGGGGTTTTGGGAGAAGCAGTCAGCTGAAGGGCCGCACACCTTCCTCCACGGGGGCCTGGGTGTGTATGCAGTGCTCACGTGCAGCGCATACCTCACCGCTTGGCACAGAGCAAATGGTCATTGTGGAAAACAATCATTCTCTCATTCATTGCAACCCCAAGGTTGATGGGCAAAGTCAGAGTGGTCCGCCAGGTGGTCTGAGTTGTTGGAGCCCCTCAGGAGCGGTGCCATGGTGGTGGTTGGGGTGGGATCAGAGCATGACAAAACCCTGGGAAGGGGCTGGAAGAGATGCAGCCAGACTGGGTACGACGGGATTGGTGGTGTCATCCGCAGACTGGCCTTGTTTGAGGAATGAACTAGCGATCAACTAGAGCTGTGGGGAGCCATTTCCACAGCTTCTCTTTGGAATTTTAGGCTCCTTGGCTAAAAGGTTTCTCTTCTATTGCTGATTTCTTTAGGAAGGCATTGGGCCTGTATAGGTGGAGCCTGGAGGCTGCCTAACCCCCGAAGACTCCTTTCTTGAGTCTCTCCTGCCTCCCCAGGTGGTACCAAGCAGTGGAGCCCCCATACTCACTCCCAAGAAGGGGTGTCCTGCCTTTGCCCTTCACACCCAATAACTCCTGCTCGATGCTGGCCCCTACCCTGGCCAGGCCAGCCCCGCCCAGCCCCTATTGCTAATGCAGGCACTACCTCTTATCAGATGAGAAACCTAGACTCAGAGAGGAAGCAAGTAGTTCTAAGTAACAGTCAGTGGTTGAGCCAGGAAACAGGACCCACTTCTCCCTCCTTGGCTTCTGTGTGCACGGCCCGAATCTCCAATCCTGCTCCTCTGTCTGGCGGGGTTCCAGCCCTCTGCCTGCATCAGACTAGTGCCTCATGGCTGCCCTCAGCACAGGCCACAGGGGCCAGGGCTTCGCTGCTGGGGAAGCAGGGCTTGTCCCCACTCCCAGGCTTCTCCAGGAAGTGGTGAAGGCAGCCAGATGCCACTTTGCCCTCTGCACCCCTTGAGCCCCCATACCCCCTCTCTGCAATAACACAGGTGAATGGGAAGTCCAGGTCCCCAGGTAAGGAGACCTTCCTGAGGCCACACAGTGAGTGGCCATTGGGGGCAGAACCCAGGCTGCTTGTCCTGTGTCCCAAGCTCACTCTGCTCCCTGAGCTTATTTCTCATTGCCGTCGAGTCGATTCCAAGGTTCTTCAAGGAGCGGCTGGTGGATTTGAACTGCTTACCTGTTGGTTAACAGCCATAGCTCTTAATCACTACGCCATCAGGGCTCCTGATCTTATTTAGTGCCCTTAATTTTACTTCATTTCCAAATGGTCTTAACAGAGAACAACACAAGAATTGGTTTTATTACACCAACTAGACCATAACATCTTCAGGGCAGGTTGCCAGCGAGGAAGGAAGCTGGTTCTGGGAGAGGCAAAGCACTTCACATGTTAACACCCTTCCCCCCACCCCATTTACAACCAAGGTGCCTCTTGCTCTATGAGCACCTGACTGAGTTGAATGTGCAGAGAAGGGTCTAGAAGGAGTCAGGCAGGAGGAGACAGGGAGGCTGAGTGGGAGCAGCCCCTGACAGGGAGAAGCATCTGGAGCAGCCAAAACATGGAAGGGAAGGGTGGGGGTGGGGGGGCAGGAGCCTGTGAGAGGGTGGGGCTTGGGACTTTGGAACCGTGTGGGGAAGGAAGGGGCAGACGAAAATTTCCCAACGGTCAAGCGACTGGCAGGCATTTTAAGAACCTGAATGGGCTATGTTGAATTGGAAGCCTTTTACTTTCCCTCTCATCCTCCCTGTCCACTCTGCAGTAACAACCCCCCACCCCGTCCCCAGGATTTGAGGAGGGTTTTGGATGGAAACCGAGGAAGGGGTAGATGGCGTGCCTGAGTTAGCAGAGTGGCATGGAGAGAGAAATGCAAAGCAGGGCCCAGAGGCGAGGGGCTCCCCAAACCTAAGTCCCCACCTCCCTCAACTCTGGGGGACCTGCAGAGGCCCTGAGGAGGGTTCTGGCATGGGGTTTCACACTGATTTTGCCTCGACCACAGGGTCCAGGAGATCCCAGCTGACCTCTGGGTTGCACCTACATATTCTGACTTGCTCCTTTCCACCTCTCTCTGCGGGAACTATTCTAATCCTCATTTTCCACCAGAAGCATCTGAGGTCCAGGGATGTCACATCGCTCACACAGGCCCCTGACAGCTCAGGGTCGAGCAGACACTGAGAGTCCATCTGTGCCTTAGGGACTAGCCTACACTGTGCCGCCCTCTGACCCTGACTGAGCCTACCTCCCACGCCCACCCGGCAGAGTGCTGGGCTCACCCCCAACCAACTAGTTGCTGTTGAGTCCACTCCAACTCATGGCAACCGTGTTCCATATGATTTTCAAGGCTCTGACCTTTCGGAAGGAGATCACCAGGCCTTTTTCTAAGGTGCCTCTTAGTGGGTTCGAACAGCCAACCTTTCCGTTAGTAGCCGTGCACTTAGCCATTTGTGTCACCCAGGCTCCTGGCCTCACCCCAGGTGCTCACTAAATACAGCACTGCAAGTGGGGGGGAGAGAATCCAAGCACAGGCTCTGGGGCTCCACTGACTTGGATTCAAATCCTACACAGGCACTGACCACTTTAGGAATATTAATTTAAACTCTCTGAGCCTCTGTTCCTTCTTCTGTAAAAAAGGGGGTTAAGATGTAGGCATATGGTAGATACTCAGAAGATAGAATATCATCATCATTATTCCTTGCCAGTCAGAGCCCCAGGACCAAAGCTCTCCACTGGGAAAACCCCTTCTGTGAGTCTCTCACCCTTCCCACCCTCCTTCCTTTTTCTCCCCAGCTCTGTGACAAGGTGTTGTTAGGATAAGCCTCCACATTCACGCTGGCTTTTCCTACATGTCCTAAACAGTGAGGGTCCTACCCAAGGGAAGGGGAGCCCCAGCTGGGACCCTGGTGAGGGCCAGTGACCACATGGGGCCCTGAGATGAGGACCATGGCAGGAAATGGGCAGGAGGGAGGTGTGTGGTGGTGGCCAGTTGCTTGGTTCCCAGAGTAAATGGAGAACTGCAGAGACCAGCCACCTAACCACAGGTGAAGGACTAAGAATTTCCACATCCTTCCCCCGTAGTGCTCCCAGTCTCTGGATAGGCAGCATCGTGTTCCTGGACCCCAAGGCCTAAGGATTCCCATCTGCTCCTGGCCCCCTCTGCTTCCTGCTGTTCTATCTGGGCTGAGGGAACCCAGGCCCTGGTTAGTGCCTCTCCCTCATCCCCTTCCTGCTCCTGAGCAGCCACCAGCCTTGGGCACTGGTGGTCCTGGGCTCAGGGTGCTGGCAGGACCTGAGGTCCTGTGGTCATAGCACTGCTGCCCTTCCCAGCCCCAGGAGGTGTCATTCTCCATTGTACAGACCAAGCACACATGTGCCTGAGCCCAGCAGCTTGTCAGCAGGGCTGACGGATTTGAGCCTGGGTCTGGCTGATGCCAAAGGCTAGCTGAGGGATCCGGAGACCAGAAAGCGGGGGGGGGGGGGGGGGGGGGGGCAGGGAGGGGGAAGTGTTAACCAGTTCTGCCTATCAGCAGGTGTCAGTCACATTTCTTGAACTGTGTCAGAAACTGCATGGCTGCATCACTTGAAAAGCATTGTTGTTCAGTGCCATCGAGTTGATTTTGGCTCACAGGAATCCCGTGTGACAGAGCAGAACTGCCCCATATGGTTTCCTAGGCTGTAATCTTGATCAGAGAAGATTGCCAGGTCTTTCTCCCATGGTAGGTGGGCTCGAACTGCTAACCCAAAAGTGCTTAACCCTTGCACCACCAAAAATAATAACAATGGTGCTTATATCATGCTTACTCTGTGTCAGGCACTTTCTTAATTGTTTTACATCTATTAACGCTTTTAATTGAATTGGTGTCCAGGGTTGGTGTTAGAAAAGCCGCCCCTCGGAAGCAGCTCTGGTCATCCTGTGCCCTGGCCCGCCTCACCCCACCCTCAAGCTTGGCCTCTCCTGAGGTAGGGCCTTCAGCTCCCTCAGCTCTCACCTCCTCCCCAAACTGAGGAGAGGACTAGGCAGCACTTTCCCAGCTCCATATTCTGGCCTGTATCAGGTGACTTCACCCTTATTGAAAAGAAGACCCTTCAGGGTCTTCACCACCTGGGCCCTTCTCTCCCTTCCGTGTTGCAATCCCCCACAGTCTCCATGTCATCACCCATTCACCTTGGCACTGACTCAGCCAGCTTCTTCGCCTGCATGTGGGGAAATGTTGACACCCAGGTGGGTGACCCTCCTAGCACCCTTGCCTCACAGTGTCTTGACCTCTCCATCCGCTCAGCATCTATTCAGCAAGCCACTCCCCTGGCCTAAATCTGAGCCTTGACTCCACCTGGAAGGGCTACCTCCTTAAAATATGAAATTCTAGGGCACCCCCACCTCATCCCCTCCCAAACGTCTCTCCTCTCTGCAATTTCCTGTGCCTTTACCTCCTCTTATGCCTCACAGGGACCCTCTCCACCCCCTTTTCTCCCACAGCTCCTCCTCGGCCCCAGGACCCCTCACGGCTTTATACTCTCACTTGCATTCTGTTCCCGGCTCACTTACACTGGCAGCTTGTGACCAAGACAATAAAAAAGGGAAGGCCAGGCTCACCTCGCTTATGAATGCTGATGCACAATTCCTAAATAAAATACTAGCACTTCGAGTCTAGCATTATATTAAAAAAAAGCATATATTCAGGGAAAAGTAAGTATGGTTTAATGCCATTAAACTTTGTACTATAATTCATATTAATAGGTCAAAAGAGGAAAAACTGTTTGACCATATAGATAGATGCCGAAAAATGTATTATATAAAACTCAACATTCATACCTGCTTTAAAAAAAAAAAAAAAAAAAACTCACAGTGAAATTGAAATAGAAGGGCACTTCTTTAACAGGATTTTAAAAATCTAATCAAACCAATAGGCAACATCATATTTGATGCCGAAACACCAGGGATATTGCTCTTAAAGTCAGGAATAAGAGGAGGATGCCAAGAATTGCCACTATTATTTAACAATATTCTGGAACTACCATCCAGTGCCATTGGTTAGAGGCAATGAAACTTCAGTAACTGTAAGCTACTAAGTGCCTAGATCTTTGTTTTTAACTGTCAGTCTCCACTAAAAGGAACCAGGGCTCCTTGAAGAAATGGCTGATTCCAGGGCAGAAATGGGAAAAACACAAGATGAGGTTGGAACATCTTCTTGAACCAGAAAGTAAGGAAATTCTCAAAGAATGATGGGGACATGTCCAAAGAACTCCCTGAAGGGGCTTCTACCAGCTAAATCTGGGACAATTTGAACTTCAAAAAAATAACAATATAACAGATTACAACCTTTAGACAAGATAAGAATCCATGTGTCCATAGTGCTAGAAATGAATGAACGAATAGATGATGGAGAAAGGAAACTCTTCCTTACAGCAGAGTGCCAACTCATAAGTATATAACGAGTAGTAGAAATGGATATTCACCCTCTGGCAGCCATGAAAGTGGTGGTTGATTAAGGCAAGAGTCATTGAAGGCTGGTGGGTGGAGGTTTGATGAGGAATGAGATATTGGTGTAGTCTTCGTGTATTTCTCCACCACACACTTATCAAACACTAAGGAAAGCATGGTAAGTTTATGACAGAGAAACCTGGCAGGCACCAACTTGAACTGGTGATCAAGGTTAACCTCACTATTGGTGGGGCAGGTCAATAATGTATGTCTCCAGATATGATTTGTGTGGTTTTACTGACAAGAGTGCATGGCCTAAGAGTGGGCAAGAGCAAACAATAGACCCAGGTTGAGGGACACCCTACAGAATGCATGACTTGTTCTCTTTAAGATTGCCAAGGTCATGAAAGACGGGGAAATACTGAGAACTCTGTTAAAGACCGAAGGAAACTAATGAGTTTGACAACTAAATGCAACTTGTAATCCTGACTTGGGTCCTGGACCAGAGGGCAAGTGAGGCATTGTTGGAAGAGTTGGAGAAATTTAGATGGGGTCCATGGTTTGGATGATGCTGTCAAACTGATTTTGATTTCCTGATTTGGAGGGTTGAAGTTAGTCATAAGGATAAGGTTTGAGGGGAACACAAACTGGAACATTTAGGGGGCATGGGCATCATGGCTACAATTTGTTCTCAAGTGGTTCAGGAAAAAAGATGATGGATGGATGGATAGACAGACGGATGGATGGACGGATGGATGGATGATAGATTTTTTTTTTGTAGATAGGTGCATGGAGTCATTTCTGACTGATAGTGACCCTGTGTATAACGGAATGAAACACTGCCCAGTCCTGCACCATCCTCACAATACTTGTTAAGTTTGAGCCCATTGTTGCAGCCACTGTGTCCATCTATCTCCTTGAGGGTCTTCCTCTTTTTCACTGACCCTCTACTTTAACAAGCATGATGTCCTTCTCCAGGGACTGGTACCTCCTGATAACACAACCAAAGTACCTGAGATGAAGTCTCACCATCTTCATTTCTAAGGAACATTCTTGCTGTACTTCTTCCAAGGCAAACTAGTTTGTTCTTCTGGCAGTCTATGGTATATTCAGTATTATTCGCCAACACCATAATTCAAAGGCATCAGTTCTTCTTTTGTCTTCCTTATTCACTGTCCAACTTTTGCATGCATAAGAGGCAACTGAAAATACCATGGCTTGGTATGGTGCAGATGTGTTAAAATGTTATTCGGAGAATCTGCATGAAGGGGATGTAGAAGTTCTTTGTACTGTTCTGGAAATTTTTCTCTAAGTTTGAAGTTATTTCAAAATAAATAATAAAAAAAAAACTAAATTATTCATTATGAGACCTAACACCCTACATCAGTTAAAGAATCAAGCTTCTTGCCCTGCCCTCAGGCTGTCATCCTGCAGATGGCTTTCACACAGCTCTGGCAACAGGGGCCACTGCAAATGTGTGGTGTCTAAAGCTCAGGAGTCCTTTTACTTGTCCCTGATCAACTGCCTTTTTCAATCCTGAGAAAGATATGCCAAACTTTTACCACTAGCCTCAGACCCTCATTCATTTACCTCTCCACCCCCTTTTGTCATATGACCTAACCTCCTGTTTTTCAGAGAAAATATAGGTCATAATGAAGGGTCTCCCCCAATTTTTCTAACTTATCTCTACATCCATTCTTAGCATTTATTCTCAATGTACTGCAATATGGTTAATCCAGCCCAAACCTCTGGCAGAGCATAAAACTCCTCTCAATACAGCTCACTGGGTGATGGATCATGTCCATGACTTTTTCGCTCATGGAGACATCCCTCCTGGAGGACTCCATCCATTGCCTCCATTTTGTATAGGGTGCTCTCTAAGACTGCTGCACAACTAGTATCTAAGGCTTCTGTTCACCCCTTACCTATTAAATCCCTGGTTTCCTAGATCTTTCTCTTTTTTCCTTCTTTTGAGGAAGTACATCATCTAACAGCTTCCTGTGAAAGGATTCATGGGAGGCAAACTTTTTTGATATTTTGCATGCCTGAAAATATTGCATACCTGAGATTTTGTATATTTCTTTCTACCTTCACACTTAGTTAATAGTTTGAGTGTAGAATTCTCTTGAAGATGATTTTTTCTCATAATTTAAAAACACAACTCCATTATCTTCTTGTTTTCAACACTGTTGTTGAAAAGTCTGATTTCATTCTAATTCCTGATCCTTTGCATGTAACCTTCCCCCACCCGCGTTCTAGAAGTTCTTAGGAGCTTCTCTTTACTCTTGTTTTGAAATTTCACCTTGGCATAGATCTTTTTTCCTGCATTGTATTAGGTACTTGGTGGGCCCTTTCATACTGGCCACTCATGTCTTTAGTCCTGGAAAGTTTTCTTGTATTGTTTCTTTGATTATCTTCTCTCCTTCAATTTCTCCAGTCTCTTTTTCTAGAATAGCTAATTGTCAGATGTTGGACTTCTTGGACATATTCTCTAATCTTTTTACCTTTTTCCCCTCTTTTCCATCTTTTTGCCTTTTTATTCTGCTTTCTGGGAAAGTTCCTCAACTTTATATTTCAACTTTTCTGTTGGATTTTTTAGTTTTTCTATCATAGTAACTTCGATGACATCTTTTTTATTCTCCAGTGGCATCCATTTTGATACCATTCTATTCTTATTACATGGATGCAATAGTTTCTCTTATTTTTCCGAATATTATACATCATTTTAAAAAGGTTTCTTGGGCTCCCTGAATAGTCTGTTTTTTTTTTCTTGATAGATGGTAGCAGAGGCAGGCCCAGAATGCTGTGCCTGACAGAGCTATTTCCTCTCTACTTTGAAGCCCCTTCACTTTGGACAGTTGCTTGACCCTTACGTTTCCTTCCGTTCATCAAAACGTACCCATCTTATACTAGTTTCCTTAGCAAACTGCTGTCCACTTCACAAGGAGCAATCCAGGGTAAAAAAGGGTAAAGGGGCCTACAAATACAACCCTGGAGAGTAGGAACTTCAGCCCTTTCTTTCTCCTTTTATTGGAAACAAGGAGTTTGATAGGAGTTTTTGGTGACTGAGAAACACCAGTAAAGGAACTATTGGGAGGGACCTTCCACTTCCTTTCCTATGGCACCCGGTAAGCTCCCTCTCTCCTTGGAAGAACAGGCTTTAGGGAACAGCAACATGCAAAAGCTGGATTGAACCAGTGTAAGAGAGTCAACTGTCAATTTTTCAGGAATTTGGTGAGCTGGTTGATAGGTATATTGAAATTAGTCATGGTACGAGAATTTATACCATGGAAATGGGCAAATGCTACACATCAGGATTTTTTTAAACCTTTCTTTTCTTTTTTGAGAGCCAGTTGTTAAACATTTACCAACACAGCCATGGACTATCAGTGTCTCTCATTCAGTGCTCTGTTTCCTAGGGGAGGGACTAAAGAGCAGGACAGGTGCCTGAAGCGGTGCCATATGGTAGTTCTGGTGGAGATTCAAGCTCTGAGGCTGGGTTTGCTGTTGAATACCTCTGCAGTTTGCTACATCAATTAATTGATTTTACTTTATGTACTTGGAATCATAGCTTATTATGCAAATAGGCATAATCTATCTTCTAGTTGCTAGTTGTGGGACACTTTATTTTTTATAATCATGGTATCCATATGGCAAGGGACCAGGGAGCCAGCCATAAGCACCAGAGGTTCCTGGTTATCTCCAGAAAGCAAACAAGACTGCTACAGAAGGGACGGCTAAGGGGCTCTCTTGTCTTTTGAGCCCTCAATAGGGCTGGCTGCCTGGTAACCCTACCCTGCCAGTCTTATGGCCTTGTGTTTCTTCTCCCTCTTGGCTGTCCCTGTTCACCCATGCCTGAACATGATTCTACCCACCAGGTGACCAGAGGAGTTTGGGGAGAGAAGAGAAAAAGGGAGAGCCTGTGCCCAGAGCCCAGATCAATGGGGCTGCTCTGGGTCTGGACTCTCCCTACCCCTTCATGCCTTGTGCCTGCAGCACCCACTGCCACCTTCCTTCAGTTCCCTCAGTGCCAGTTTCTGCTGCTCAGCCAGACTGGACACGGGTACCCCTGCATGCTCACTGGGGCAGCACAATGGGGAGGGAGAAATCAAGGAAATAGCTGGTAAGGCGCTGGCTCTGAGCCCCTCACCAGTCCCTTCTGAACCCCGACTGACTGGTCTACGGACACAAAAGCCAGGGCAGTAATAGATTCTAGGAATACTAGGCAGATGCCTGTCCCTTCTGCCCTTCCCTCTGTGCCTTCGTTTTCCCATATGTGAAATGGAACTAATCACCCTCAGAACACCCCTGCAAGGTACTAATTACCATCTGTAAGAGGCTTTGAGATCCTTGGATGGAATATAACAGTACTAATAATGGATAATAACACTCTGTCCTTCTCCAAGGCCTTTCATCCATGCATCTTAAAGCCTTTCACAGACCTTAATTAATCCTCACAACACCCTGGTGCGGGAGGCTGATGGTCATTAGCCTTATTTTACTGGTGGGGAAACAGAGAGAAGCCAGGAGACTGGCTTGAGGCCACACAATAGGTCAGCAGCCCTGTAAGGGTTAGAACTCACAGCCCCCGGCCCCTGGGAGGGCCTTGGAGGACTTGAGCTACCACTCAGCCCGGCAGTGGGCAAGGAGGCGGAGCCCATCAGCAGCAAAACCTGCGGGCAGCGTGGCTCCCTGAGCTCTGGGGAGGCTTGAGGAAGTAGGAGGAGGCCCATAGGCATGGGCTCTGCTGGCCTGACCTGGCTTTGGAAAGAGAAACAACACTTACAGGGCACCTAGCGTGTTATTACGTCTCATTCCACCTGTGAGGTAGGGTGTATTGTCCCCATTTCACAGATGAGGAAACCGGCTGCTTAAAATAGCTACCATGGGCCAAGCAACTTGCTTTTGCTTCCATGGTCACTAATCCGCACCACAAGTCATTCAGGTAGCACCGGGTATTATAAACCACCATTTTAAAGATGGGGAAACTGAGGTACAGGGAGGGAAGCTGACTTGCTCAAGGGTGTGACGTTGGACAAGTCACTATTCTTCAACAACCACCCCACCCCTGACTCCTTAGAGTCTCCCCAGCCCCTGCTCCACTTCCCCAATCCCACATGGGCAGGTGAGCCCAAAGGAGCTATGGTAGGAAGGGCTTTGAAGTACCTGGGGGCAGCAGCCCAGGTCTTCCCAGGGGAAGATGAAAAGCCTCCCATCCTGGGTGTCACCCCTCAGGGAAGGCCTCAGAAGAAAGGAAACAGCTGGGTCACCTAGGCTGACCAGGGATCACCACGGGACAGCTGCCCTATAAGCTGTCCCCAGGTCCTTCTACCTGTGGGCTGGTGGGGGCCTACCACTCTGGAGAGGACCATACTTCCTGGGACAGAGGGATGAGTGATGTGCCTTCCTGCTGTCCAGGGCAGGGAGGGTTAAGGCCAGGACTGTGTGACCAGGACCTACTCCCTGTCTCCAGGGCCCAGTTTTCCAAGAGGGCTGACCTAGGAGATCTCTGAGGAACTTCCATCTCTGACAGTCCCTGATTCCTGAGCCACTCTCTGGAACACTGTCTGTTTTTAACAATTGCTCCTCCTGAGTTAAAGAACTCCTTAGAAAGCAGGTTCATCCCAGAACTTATGGGACTGGGCAGGGTGCCGGCAGGCAACCTGGCTCGGGGCCCCAGCCATCTCACAAACAGGCTGCATGGTCTGGACAAGGGCCTTCCTGCTTCTTTCCTCAGTTTCCCTGTTGGTAAAAATAGCAGTGGGGAGTGCAGGGGAATTTGAAGCCTGAGAAAAGACCAGCTTCAATCTGGGCCAGAGAGAGAGGATGCAGAGAACACAGAATGGGTGGGCTGGGGAAGAGGGGTGATCTTTTTGGGAAAACACTGAAACCTCAACAGCTCTGCTCACAGCCTGCTCTGACTTGATGGAAAAATTATCGAATATTTGTATAGCCTTCTACCTAAGTTTGCAAAATGCCTTGTCCCCTACGTTTTCTCCTCAACCCTCCCACCAGACCTGTGGGAGCGGTATTATTAGTACCCCCAACTGGCACTCAGGCAGGAAGGGCAGACCCAGGTCTCCAGCCCGGTTTCTCACAGAGACCTGCTTCTCTAGAAAGTTCTGCACCAGAGTACCTCCTGGAGCCAGTGCAAGGCAGGCCCGTCCTAGGGGGTTGGGAGTAAGGTTCCCACATGCCCCATAGCGACTGCGTGCCTGGAGGGCAGAGCCCCACCTGCTGGGCCAGAGGAGGTGGGCATGGCCCCTCGGGGTGGGGGCCGGTCCTGCAGGCGGAGTCTCAGACCGCGAGGCCCGGGCGTGGCCGCCGCAGCGGGCGGGGCTGGAGACTGCTGCTCGTTGGTTGGGCAGGGCAGGGCAGGGCAGGGCAGGGCGGTGGGCACCCGGAACCGTGCGACCTGGACAACGTGACCTGCAGTAATTGAGCGCGGCGGCGGCGCCTGTTGGGGGGCGCCTGGAGGCGCTCTCACCGAGCACGGGGCCTCCGCGCTGCCCGCCCTGCTGGCTCCCCTTCCCGGGCAGCTTCCAGGAGGCGATGTTCTTTCTCCCTCCCAGCAGATAATCACCTGAGAGCCTGCTCAGACCTGCCCTCCCCACAAAGCGCGGTAGCAACTCCCTGGGGCAGAAAACGTCTCTTCTAAAAGCAAGACAAGAGTTTAATTAAGCCCTAAATGCGCACAGTTGAGCCTGAAATTAGGGCGGTGGAGGGAGGGGGAGAAGGCAGTTGAGGACAGGGGGGGCTTCGACGCAGCACTGCCCCAGCTGAGCAAAACAGCCCTGTCAGCGGAACACTGACCAAGCCCACGGACTTGGTTACAAAACATTTTTGACCTAGAAAGGGGAGAATGCCGTGTTCCCTCTTCCCCTGTGTTTTGGGTGGGTAGTTGGGTTTGCGAAGAATGTGGAAAGTGGGAAGAAAGAAACAGGAAGTAGAGAGGTCACTCTGAGACTGGATTCCCAGGTCTGGGGCGGGGGAGGGATTGTGGGGTCCTGCAGTGACCGAAGCTGGGCAGGTAGGGACCCTCCCCACCCCTGAGATGTAAGGAAGGAGAGAGGGGGTCACTGAGGGCCAGCTGGGCTCTTGGTGCCCTGTCAGATTGCACGCACAGGTGTACCAAGCTTGCGGCTCCTGCCCAGAGCACAGCACCCAACCCCAGGCTTGGCTCTCCCAGGTGGGCAAAGCCCACTTTGCTCCTCAAGGAGGAAGGCAGAAGCCAGCCCTAATTGGCCCACCTGGCTGGGCTCTTGGCTTGAGGGCAAAGCAGCAGCGACTTGCTTTTGTTAACTAGGACTTCTGCAGGCCCTGCATTTGGGCAGTAGGTAGCTTGGGGGGGGGGGGCGCTTATTTCAGCCACTCCCCCTCCTGTCCCCAGGTCTCCCCACTCTGCTGCTGAAACATTCAAACCGTAGCCTCCTCATTTACCTGATAATTGATCCTCTTTTGCCCTGCAACTTGGGTTTGGTCTTAATTTGCCAGGGACTGAAGGCAAGAAGAGTCGGGCAGGCAGGCATGCTATCGCTTGTCTCCAGGCAGAAAGGCTGTTGCAACAGAGCCCCTGGGTGCGTGTAAAAGTACACGCGTGTAGCAGAGCGACGGAACAGACTGTACGGGGGTGGAGGAGATGCCTGGCTCTGCTCCCCTGTGTGCGGGGGGAGGGGCAATCGGGCTGATCTCTGTCACTGAAGAGTATCTCAGGGGACCCAGGACAGAGACGGGACCCAGTAGGGCTTCAGCGGCCACTACTTGAAGCTTCAGTGTGCTCCTGACCAGCCTCCTTGTATTGGTTTGCGTGGTAGCTTCTCTGATGGCCACCAGTCACTCACTTGCCCAGTAGGCCATCTGATCACTTAGTGGAGATGATCTGACCCCTGGGGGCTAGAAGCTGGTTGTAGGGCCTCCGACTGTAAGGGACTCTGCTGAAGAGGCGAAAGCGTGTTTTTTCACTGGTGACCACATAGAGCCTTGGGAAGCAGCAGCCAGAGTTCAGCCATTAGGCTGCCTCCATTTACTTTTCCTTTGGAGCGCTGGTGCTGCAGTGGAGTCCACCAGCTGCTCCTTCAAAACCTTATGGGGCAGTTCTACTTTGTCCTCTAGGGTCACTATGAGTCCGAATCAACTTGACAGCAACAGGTTTAATGGAACTTGGGTGTGGTGCTCCCACTTCTGCCCCTTCCTGGGACAGATATGGAAAATCCTGGCCTACTTCCCAATGCTGAATCAGAAGTATCATTGAGGGTTGATGGCCCGGTGGGCAGAGAATCAGGAGAGGCACCAGATAGCTCAGTGCAGCCTCCTCATCCATCCATCTTATCTCCCCTCTGCAACATCTCTGCCTCTATTAGTTTCCTGGAGTGGCTGGAAAAAAATGACTACAAGCTGGGTGGCTTAAAACAACGAAATTTATTCTCTCACAGTTCTCGAGGCAGAAATCTGAAATGAAGGGGTCGGCAGGGACACATTCCCTCTGCAGGCTCTGTGAGAGAATCCATCCCTTGCTTCTTCAGACTTTTGGTGGTGTCGGCATTCCTTGGCTTGTGGTTGCATCTCTCTCTGCCCTGCCTTCACATTACCTTCTCTTCTGGTGTGTAATCTCTCTCTGCCTTACCCTTGTAAGGACACTGTCATTGGGTTTAGGTTGGGTCCACTCAGACAATGCATGATGATCTTCTCATCTCCTGATCTTCAACTTAATCACATCTACAAGGCCGTTTTTCCAAATAAAGTCACATGCTCTGGTCCCAGAGATTTGGATATGAACACATCTTTGTGGGAGCCACGATTCAACCCCATACACTACTTAGTGGTCATTCAGCCTCATCTTGGACACCTCCAGTGATGGAAAGCTTACTACCTCATGAGTTGGGTCAGTCCAGGTCCAGACTGGTCTAATTGTTTTAAAATTTTTACTTGGGTAGAGTTGAAATTCTACTCAGCAGGAGCCTCTACCTGTTGAGTCTATTTCTGGCCTTCATAGCACATAAAGTACATCTAAATAAATAACCTCTCCATTCCTACCACCCTGTCATGGATTGAATTAAGTCCTCCAGAAATATTTGTCAACTTGGCTAGGTCCGGATTTGCAGTATTGTATGATTATCTACGATTTTATGTGATTTTCCTATATGTTGTAATGAGATGGATTAATGGCAGTTATATTGTTGAGATCTACAAGACTAAGTAGTGTCTTAAGTCCATCTCTTTTGAGATATAAAAGAGAAAAGTGAGCAGAGAGACATGGGGAGCTCATACCACCAGGAAAGCAGTGCCACGAGCAGAGCGTGTCCTTTGGACCTGAGGTTCCTGCTCTGAGATGCTCCCAGACCAAGAGAAGACTGATGCATCACAAGGACCTTCCACCAGAGCTGACAGAGAAAGAAAGTCTTCCCCTGGAGAAGGTGCCTTTTTTTTTTTTTATTGTTTGGACCTCACTTCTTTATTTACAAAACCTGTGTTTGGAACTTGGAAGAAAAATAAAAACAAACACTGGGAGCTCTGTAGCTGCCTTCTTTTCACCTTTCATAGCTTCTAGGAGTCTTCTGAGGGCAATTATCTGGCAACGTGGAAGCCTAGCAGGTTGCTCCTGCGCTTGCGCCTACTCTTCGGCTTTCCGTGTTGATTGAGCACCTTTGAGCTTGTTGGTGGCCCACATGAACTTAATTTGTCCTCAGTAGATGAGCCTCATGTAGTGGTGGCAGCAGAGATGTGCTAGAGGGCTGACAGTTTGACTGGCTGAGCAAGATGTTCAGCGAAGCACGTCAGCACCAGGGAGAAAGGTAAGAGTACGATTTGCCTCGAGGCGTGGAAGGACTTCTAGCCTACTGGACTGTGAGAGAATAAACTTCTGTTTGTTAAAACCATCCGCTAGCAGCACTAGATGACTAAGACACACCCTCTTCCCCTGATTACAATGCAAAACCAAAATCAGAAAAAGGGAAAGTGTATAGATTTTGGAGTCAGGAGATTCTGATTCATTGGTAGCCCTGTCCCTGGGACCTGTGCCTCAGTTGCCTCACCCACAACACCAGAGAGTTAGCCGTATCATTCTTTCCTGAGATGGTTTTGGGAAATGGAGCATTCCCTAACCTCATCCTGGATATTCCCTATTCACACTGGCATATTAAAGCTCTGAGAAGTCCTGAGCAAAGAAACCCATTTAGCCCAGTATTTTCCAAATTTATTTGAAAACATGCGGGGGCAATGGTGGTTCAGTAGTAGAAATCTTGTCTTCCATGTGGGAGACCTGGGTTCAATTCCTGGCCAAGGCACCCATCTGTCAATGGTGGTTTGTGTGTTGTTAAGCTGTTGAACAGGTTATAGTGGAGCTTCAGTCGAAGATGCACTAGGAAGAAAGGCCAGGTGACTTAACTTCTGAAATTCAGCCAATGAAAACCTTATGGATGACAGTGGTTCACTCTGCAACTGATCATGGGGATGGCACAGGACTGGGCAGTGTTTTATTCTGCTGTACATGGGGTCACCGTGAGTCAGGGGCTGACTTGATGGCAACTAACAACAACAACAACAATACTTGAAAACAGAGTCCTCTTTCTACCACTCTTTTATCTCCTGCAAAACTTCTTGCTACTTTGGGAAGGCTGGTCTCTGTGATTCTTTGGGGTTCTTTTCTAGTTCTCACAATCTGTTTAGGTCAAACCAAATAGTTGAGTTCATTGTCTTTGGTTCCCATCCCCAGCCTTGCTGCTAAGTATATTGCTGGAAGTAGTAAACTATCCATTACAGGATGAGATTCAAGAATCTGAAAAATTAGAAGCCCCTCCCCTAAACAGCAGACAGCAAGAGTGAGGTTGTGGGCGATGGCCTCCCGCAGGGGCCTGGGCCTCTCTGGCCCTTTACTGGGACTGTGGCTCAGTCCCTGCCTGGCACCAAAGAGGCCCCGGGGCCTGTGGGAGGAAGCCGGGGAGGAAGGAGCATTTCCACAGCCCTGTCCCACAGGATCCGGCTCAGCCTCTGGAGATTCAGATATTGCCTCAACCTCAAACTCAGTGTTGCTCAGCCCTCCCTCTTTAGGTAATGCTGCATCTGAAACTGGCTCTTCTCAAGCTTTTTCTGAAGGTCTAAACGAAATCCCTCCCACCTTTGCCAGAAAAGAGAAGCTGGATCTTATGAGATGGGAGTGAGAATACCTGGACCCACAAGGGCAAGACACTGCTAGTGGGAGGAAGGGAAGGGCCTGATGGGTGTGTCCTGAGGGGAAAGGGGGAAAGGCTGGGAATTACTGATACCTGGAATGCAGAAGGAATCCCTGGGTGGTGCAGGCTGAAAGGTTGGAGACTGGAGCCCACCCAGAGGCACCTTGGAAGAAAGGCCTGGTGATCTACTTTCAAAATGCCAGCCATCGAAGACCCTATAGAGCACAGTTCTATTCTGACACACATGAGGTCACCCTGAGTCAGAGTCAGCTCCACGGGAGTTAGGGATAAGCGTGGGCTCAAACTCTGGGCCCAAGGGGGGACATGAAAGCTTTGAAATGAAAGCTAAATTAGGAGAATGGCATGGACCGAAAAGGTCAAGAAGTTTATTCCCCTGGCCTTGAGTGAGATTACACCTGGGCTATTATCGTCTCCCGTCTTTAAGACCTCCAGAAGGGGCAAGGCAGCCCAGAGCCAACTTCATGTGTGTGGCACCTTTTACATAGCGGTCTCATCCACAGATAAAGGTTCACTACTGTTAGATACAGCTTCAGGGACTGTGTATTGGATGCTGCTGTGTCAGAAGCTATGCTAGCTGCTTTCACACATATGTTATTTAATACTGACAACCTCTAAAATTTTACAGGTGAAGAAACTGAAGCTCAGGAAGGCTAAGTATCTTGCCAAAAGTCAGGAGGCAAAGGAAGGAATAGGACCAGATCTGTCTGACTTCCAATCCCACACCACAGCTTTCCACTTCATTTAAAAACAAATTCTTTCTGAGTCCTGATGGTGCAGGAAGTTCTCTCCTACGCTCGTCTGAGATGGATCCAATGGGAGGACCATGAAAGTAGGTTGGATCTGCTCCCAAACCAGCCCAGAGACAGATGTCTGATCCTCTGGCACAGGTACTGGAGTGCGGAATGTTTGCCTTCTGTTAATGAAAGAAATGGATGTGATAATAAATGAATGCCCAACCCAGTGCAGTAATGATGTCCCTGACAATAAGGTTCCATGTTTGCTCTAGGCTGTGGGTTGTATTCATTGGCTATCATCACTGCTCAGGAGCCCCTGGACATGTCAACCAGTGTGGGGGCCCCAGGCACACTAACCAGGGGAGGGGGTCAAGTTTTCTGCCTTGCTGCCTCTAACTCTCAGAATTCACCCTGAGACATGAAGTCCCTGCAGACCTGCTTCCAGGTGGCCCAGACCAGAGTAAGGGAAAGGCACTAGGCTCCGGGGTCCATGGGGCAGTAGAAACAGCGCCCTGCGCTTGGCATCAGGAGACTAGAGTCTGGTCCCAGATCTGCCTCTGTCGCCTTGGGTGATCTGAGGAGAGTCTATTTCCCTCCCTGAGCCTGAGTTTCCTCATTTGTATAATGGCAAGAGTGGAAGTTGCACCAAATGAGCGCTCAGGTTCCTTCCAGCTCTGACATCACAGGACCCTGTAGATAATGCTCCTCCTGGAGCTGCTTTATGCTCCTAGTGCCAAAGCTTAGGGGGAAACCCTGCTCCACTATGTGGTGGGGGTGGCGGGGGCGGGGGCATGGGTAGGGAGGTGCTGAAGCAGAGGAACTCCTTCCCCGGAGCCTCTAGCTGGTAGGCGGAAGACCTCAGAGCTCTAAAAGCCCAACCTCTTCCTCTGTGGTGTGGTGGGACTGCTGTTCCTGCCTCAGCTTCCTGGAACTCTTTCTTCCTTTTCCACTTTTTCTAGTTCTTGTGTGTATGAAATTTCCCAGTTTGCAAGACATTCTCAGAAATATTATCCCATCCAAACATCCTCACAACTCTGTGAGACAGGCAAAGAAAGGGATGCAATGCTTCTGAACACCAGCCATGAGTCAGGCCCTTCCCAGGTTGCTTAATGGAATTTTCCCCTACAGCCACCAGAAATCCTTTGGGAATAAGGCAGAACATAGATAAATAGACAGCGGATGGATATATAGATAGATAAATACATGCATACCTAATCATCACCACAGTCCTGAGACCTTAGTGCTAATTATCATGACCACATCACAAGGGAGAAAACTGAGGCTCAGAGGGTTCTAGTGACTACCCAGGGTCCCTCTGCTGTCACATAGCAGAACCAAGATTTGGACCCAGGCCCTCTGATGCATTGATCTATGCACAGATCAGCATTTATAGCCCCACTTTGCAAACGAGTAGATTGAGGTATATAGAGATTGAGTAACTTTCTCAAGGTTTGCAGCTCTGAGTGGCAGAGCCAGGAATCAAAACCCAGCCTTTCGCCTACAAATCTAGGGCTGTTTCTGGAAACATCACAGCTGTCTCAAAAGAAAAACCATCGTTCCATTCATTCCTTCCTCCCTCCCTACTTCACTTCCTTCTCTCCTTTCTCCCCTGCTTCCTTCTTTCCAGGAACATCCCCTACCCTCTCGGCGCTCACGTGTCCTGGGCAGGAAATTGCATGATGTGCTCACTTGTGAAGATAACAGAGCACCACTCTGCGGGCTGTGTGTGTCTTTAGAGGTTGGGGGAAGAGGTGGGTATTGTCAGACAGCAACGCCCATGCGCCCGGCGACCCACAGCAGCTGACCCTTAGCTGCCACACTAGACCAGGGTGCCCAGGGTGGGGTGTGCTGACACAGGGGGGTGTTCAGTAGGGGTCTGGCAGCTCCTGGCCCTGCTATGTGGGGGTTGTCCTTGGGGTACCTGGCTGAGCCTGTGGAGGTCTGCTGTCTCCATCAGAGCACGACCCAGACAGTTGGAGTGCAGGAGCTGCCCAGGAAGGTACAAGGGATGTGGACTCTTCCTCTGCCGGGTACCTGTAGTCACCTGCTTCCCTTCACCTGGCCCAGCTGCTGTCCCTTCCCACCTCTCTCCTAAACTGTGGTGGCAGTCTCCTTCTCCATCGTGGGCTCTTCCCGCTCCCATCCATCCTCTACTCTGCCACCAGGGTGATCAGCTTAAAGCTAGATCTTCCAGCTTTAGGCTACAGCCCAGCCCCCTGGGTCATGGGGGAAAAAAAAAATCTCATCCCTAAGGGTATTCATCAAAATTGACAAACTCAGGCTTAAAGCATAGCCCAGATCATGTCTTCTTCCCTCTTCTCAAAACGTTGTCAATAGCATCTCTGGGGAGTCATGTTCGCTTCAGATCTGTGTATGTACACATGCGCACACGCACATGCGTGTGTGTGTGTAGAGGGCAGCTTTTTTTGGTAAACATATTTAAGTGTAAAACATGCACACAGCGCACAAATTGTGTGCACAGCTCTGTGAGTTTTCACAAAATGAACACATCTGTGTAAGCATCATCCAGCTCAAGAAACAGAATGTGGTCAGCACCAGGGGCCCCTCATACCCCCTTAGTCTCTACCTCCCCCCACCACCCCCGTGCAAGGGCAACCACTATCCTGACTTCTAGCATCACAGATTTATTCCGCCAGCTTTTAAAAATAAACTATACAATAATATATTAACTACTACTTTGTGTCTGGCTTCTTTTGCTCAACATTATGTTCACTATATATGTGTGTGTGGGATGTGTGTGTGTGCATAAAGAGAGACATTACATGTACACATACACATGTATGTGTATATACATCTGTATATATCGGTATATACGTATATATATAATCTGCCCTAACCTCCCTTTTCTTGCTGATATATTTTAAATCAAAATCCAAACATCATGTCGTTTCATCCCTGTGTCCTTTATTATGTGTCTCTAAAAAACAACATTATCTTACATAAACACAAGGCCATCACCCTAATAACAAGATTAAAAATAATTCCTGGGCATCATCTAATATCCAGTCTGTATTAAAAATTCCCAAATTGTATATTTTTAAAAGGAATAAATTTTAAAAGTTTGTGTATTTATGAAAGAAATTAACAGATACAGCTGAGGCTCTGACCCCATCGCCTCTCCTGCCTTCTTTCTCTCCCTCCCACCCCCTCCCTGAGGTAACCATGGTCTTAAAAAAAAAAAAAAATTTTTTTTTTTTTTTAAAGGTGGTGTATATTCATTAGTATTGTCTTTGGGATTAAATACAACCCCCTCCAAGGCCTTCCACAATGGATTCCTATGTCTGGCACAAAACCCACAGGATTTTAAGAGCTAGCTGATTCAGACTCCCATTTGGCTTCTGATTCTCCTTTACAACCTCCACCATGCACCTCCAGCCTCTTTGTGACAGTCTCCCTGAAGCTTTCATGATATTTTCAGACAATGCTGTCTTTCTTAAACTGAGGTCAAATCTACCTCCCCCAGCACCACCATCATCCTTAGCCCTAGCCTTGCCCTTTGGAGCCATGTCAAAGACGCCTAACTTTTTCCACAGGGAACACCTTCAGATATTTGGGGATAGCTCAAGACCTTTCTATCCCCACCCTCTACTCACCCAGACTATACATTTTAGACTATCCCCCTAGCTGAAATGAATCCAGTCAACTGGCTCCTGCCCCCACATACCCATACTTTCCTGAATCTGGGCCCTTCAAGTGCTGCTGTCTGTTCTGCAACCTCCCCCACCATCACCTGTCAACAACCTATCAGACTCCTGAGGCCAATGTCACTGCCACCAGCTACCTGAGCAAGGCCTTTTCTGATGTGCTCCATCTGGTATATTTTCACCCTCTGCAGTAACCAGAGAACCTGGCAGCTGCCTTGTGGCTTTTGCTGTGTTCTGACTTGTTTGAAAGTTATTTAACAACCTGTCTCATCCCTCACCAGATTCCAAATTCTTTGAGGACAGACACTTTCTTACCTGTCTTTGTTTTTCTTGAAATGTCTGGCAAACAGTAGGTGCTCTTTATGTGTTCACTGATGCATTAGTCAGGGCCCTTTTGGTTGCAAGTGACAGATACCCAGCTCCAACAGGCTTAAACAAAATAGGGAATTTCTTGGTTCATATAACTAGAAAGACAAGGATTTCAACCACTTGTATAACATGATTAGGTTCAGGTGATTAAACAACGTCATCAGAAATTTGTTGCTCTCCACTACTTGGCTTTGTTTCCCTCTGGACTGGCCTTATTCCCAGCAGCCTGTCCACAAGTGGTAGTAAGGAGCTCATTCTCCTTGGGGAAGAGAATACTTCTTTCCCAAAGATTTCAGCCAATTCTCAGGTCTGACTCTCAGAGGCCAGTCTTAGCTCAACCATACACACAATCTTGAACCAATTAATGACTTTAGCCAGGGAAGCGAGGTGTTATGATTGGCTAAGACTGGGTCACGTGTCCAAGTGCCCACCCCAGAGCTCCAGAGTAGGGTCAACCCACACTATATGGAATTTCCTCAAAGGATATCAGGATGTTCTTACCAAAAGAAGGGGGAATGGGTGCTGAGCCAGCAAAATGACAGATTCAACAGAGTTGGAAGAAGCCCTGGGGGCAAGTACCTGGGTCTCCTGCTCCTGGCCTACCTCTGAACTTCTCCTATATCCCCTATGGGCCCAGTGTGGTGGAGGAGAAAGGCAGAAGGACTAGCAGATGGGGAGTCAAGAGACCTGGGTATGCCCATCATCTGCACACAAGGTCTAGGTGACCTTGAGCCTGTGACTTACCCTACCAGAGCCTCAGTTTCTGTCTCAGGAAAATAGTGGTCCTGTTCATAGTACAAGTTGTTGAGATGATCAGATGAAACCCTGCAGGGTGAAGTATCTGTGTGTGTAGACAGGGTTTGTAATGGTTCAACACTATGCTAATGTGAGGATTCATTTTCACCCTCTGTACCAAGACTCTGGGGCCAGAATGCCTGTTTTTTAATCCCGGCTCTGTTGTTCTTTGGCTCTGGGACCTTGGGAGAGTTACTGAATCTCTCTTGACTTCAGTTTTCCTCATCTGTTTAGTGGGGATAATAATTGTAACTACCTTTCAAAGCTCTTGTGTATATTAAATGAGTTAATATATATGAACCAATTAAAACAATGTCTGGTGCAAAGAAAGTTCCATAAAAGGTTTTTATAGGTGTCACCATCATTATTGCCTCATGCCCCCGTGTTACCCGTTCTTCTTCTCAGCTAGATTGTAAGCTGCATGAGGCTTCCAGCTTCTCTTATGCCTGCCCCTCCCCAGGACATGCTCAGCAAATCCATGGGGCCAGGCTGAGGGACGGCTGTGAGATCCTGGCAGTGTCTTGGGCTCGGACCAGATTAGAAGTAGATGGAGACTCCTGGAGCTCCAGGCCTGGGTGAAGAGCAGGGAGGAAACTCAGACTGGGCCTGAACAGCCCTCTCTTGACTTCCCAGGCCTTCAGAGCGGGAAGGGTGGGAGAGGTGTTTTTCAAACACCTGATTTGGAGATGCCTGGGAGGAAACTGGTCCTGGGTGGAGGAGTGGTGGGGACAGAGTTTTCCTTCTTTAGCACTTCTGTGCCTCCCCCGGTAGTGGACAGATGCCGGTAGTGGACCAGCTGGGTTTCAGAGGCAGTCTTCAGAGATGGCCCAATCCAGCCTCTTGGTGGCAAATGAAGACACAGAGGTCCAGAGGTGTCCAGAGTTTGGCCCAGGCCACACAACCAGCCACATTTCCCCACTCGAAGGCCAACATTGCGCCAGTCTCTGTGTACAGATCTTAGACCCAGAAGGAGAAGTGAAGGAAGTTGTCCCGTTCTGCTTCTCCAGACTCGACAAACATTCCTACCAGGGGTGACTTCTGTTCTGACTCATAAAGATATTTCTGAATAATACCACCAGTCACTTTATCTCTGGAATGTATCCGGCTTTAAAACACACACACACACACACACACACTGGTTGTGGGGAAGTGCCCTCTTCCTGCCCAGAGTGCTTCTAGGGCAGTAATTCTGCTCAGAGTTTCCCAGGGGCCTCAAGCAGGTGCCCTTGAGGGAAAGGCTTTATTTGCATGTGCTTTCTTAAAAGTCTTTCATAAACTTCAATATAGCTCTAAATGTTGTCTGAGGCAACAAGAAGGCCTTTTTGTTGCTGCTGTTTGCTGTTTGCTTTTTTAGTTTAGAGATAACATGTGTAAAGTGAATAAAGTGATTGACTCAATGGCAACTACCAGCAACAACTGTCTTGAGTGTAGAAGGCAGAGGTGGCTCAGTGGTGGAATTCTCGCCTTCCATGTGGAAGATGCTGGTTCAGTTCCCAGCCAATGCCCCCCATGCACAGCCACCACCTGTCTGTCACCTGAGACTTGTGTGTGGCTGACGCTGCTGAACATGTTTCAGTGGAGATTCCAGGCTAGGAGGAAAGGCCGGGGGATCTACTTACCAAAACCAGCCATTGAAAACCCTGATTCTCAAAGGTCTGATTCTACTACCACCCAGAGGAAAAACATTCAATTTTAATATTACTATTATGATGCTTGCTATAGAGAAATGATGGCAGATCCATTTGGGCATGATGGATAGAAGGCAGTTAATCATCAAGAAATGGAGCTTGCCTCTAACCTTTCATGGTTGGAGGAATTGGTAATGGGTGGAGCACTGAGTTTAAAACCAGGTGAGCTAGGTTCGAGCTCAGGCCTGGGAAAACTTGGGTAGGTTGCTTTGCCACCCTGTTCCTTAGCCTCCTTTTTGGCAATCCTGAGATAGTACCTTGACTGTCGTCCACATCCCTTGCAGGGATGTTGTGAGGATAAGCGAGACCATGTGTTTGAAAAGGCTCATGAACTGTCTGGCGCTCAGAAGCTACTCTGGGAGTCATCTCTTGGTGTCACTCTCAGGAACCAAATGTTGGCTGGATGGACAAACGATGAAACTGGCAAAGGCAGGGCAGGGAGGTCCTAGAGACCAAGTGAGGTAGTGAGAAGACAGCCCGAGCCACTCTTCTTTCCTCATCCCAGCTTCCCTCCTTTCCTTCCCTTGCTCGCCATTACCTCCTCGGTAAGCTAGGTGACGGTGCTCGGGCTGTTTATTTATTCAGCAGAGAATTAATGAGCACAAATTGTGACAAAGCCACAAACCAGGTGAATTCCATGCTTTCAGGAGACCAGTAGGAGAGAAACAAAGACAGTCTAGATAGGAGGCAGGTAATGCAGTGTCCTGGGTAAGAACAGCTTGGAGTCAAAGAGGGCCAGCTGCACTCCCGAATGGGTCACTAACCTACTAACCAGTTCTCTTGGAAGTGAATTAATTTCACTTACTTAACCTGCAACTAGGGAACGATGCCCACCTCATACACTGTTGTGAGGATTAGATGAGACAAGCCCTGCAAAGCATTCGGCAAGGTGCCTGACTTGATAAAGGCTCAATAAATGTTAGCCTGTATTCTTAGCCTCTGTTATTCCAGAGGGAAACCCTGGTGGCATAGTGGTTAAGTGCTACAGCTGCTAACCAAGAGGTCAGCAGTTTGAATCTGCCAGGCGCTCCTTGGAAACTCTATGGGGCAGTTCTAGCCTGTCCTATAGGGTCACTATGAGTTGGAATTGACTCGATGGCAGTGGGTCTGTGTCCGCCCCCCCCCCCCCCCGCCTTCGGTTTGGTTATTGCGGGGAGCCGGAGGACTTCAATGAGAGCCCCGGTTCTAACTGGGTGATCCTGCCCGAGGGAAAAGCAGTGAGCTGGGCTTGGAGGCTGAATTCTCGGCTGACTGAAGTCGCCCAGCAGAGGCACCGGTTGGACCACGCAGTCAGTCCTTCGACAGCACCAGGGCACCGCTTTGTGTGTCTGGCGCTCCAAGGACTGACGGTTGAGGGCAGGCTCCGGAACCCAGGCCTTCCGGCAGGCAGAGGGACCCAACACTAGCTCTGGAGCAGGTGAAGGCCGGGATCAAAGCACTCTGAGGAAGGCCGGGGCGCACCAAGGGGAGGCTGGCGACTTGCATCAGCACAGATTCCGTGATGCTCTGCAGACGTCTCAGGGCTGCTGGGCTTTACGGGAACCCACAAGAAAGGAAACGGCCGGGGGAGCGCGCAGAGCGGGGGCGGGCGAGGGCGCGAGGGTGGGCTCGTCCGCCCGCGCGCTCCTGGCGGCCCCTGTCCAGGCCTGGGCGCGCCAGGGACTGCTGAGGCCGCGGAGGAAGCTCCCGCTCCCCTTTCCCCACCTCCTTTCCCCCGCATTACTGGAAGGACTGTGTGGGAGAGACCCAGAAGCACCCAGGTTTTCGATTGCGGGGTGGGGGAAGGCAGGGCAGCCGCTCAAAGAAAAACCAAACGTGCGTCTGTTCGCGGCGCTCGACTCGCGGCTGCACGGGGTAGGACCCTGGGCGCCCCGGGCGCCTACTCTTGCCCCCCTACAAGACCTCGCTGGGGCGCCTGGGAGCCCGTGAGGCCTGTCTTCTCTCTCCTCTCCTCCCCCCCTCCCCGTGTCTTGGATGCTGGGCTGCGGCTGCCAGCGCGGAGAGGGGCGGAGAGGCGAGTGGGAAAGTGTCACGATTTCTTCTCTCCTCCCCCCCCCCACCCCCAGTTTTCTGGGTTTTGCTGCTGCCGCTGGGGAAAGGGCTGATCCGTTTTGCGTCAAAGGACTGCATTTACTCAGTCTTGCTGGGAGAGGCGCGTAAACACCCAGGCAGGCCAGAGCGCAGGGATTAAAAAAAAAACACTACCGAGTACCCACCGTGGTGTGCGCGTCCGCCTGCCCCATACCCCTCGCTGTCCTGCGGAGTTGGGGACTCTGCCCAGCGGGCGGCGGCGGAGGTGTCAGAAACGGGGCTGGCGTCGCCTCGCTGAGCGGGTCCTTGGGGATGGAGCTCAGGACAGAATGTGTTTTATAGCCATAAACAATGACCCCGAGTATTGTTCGGGATTACTGTATCTTGGGGCCATTGGGGCGGCCAGATGCCGCCAGCCGTCCCGGAAACGCCAGCGCTTTATATAAAGGCCCGGGAAAGCTTCGAGTTCCCGGCTCTATTTTTCTTTCCTAGCAACACCCCCACTTTACAGATAAGGAAACTGAGGGCCGGAATTGTGATGTGTTACAGTGCAGTGCTTCACAGTCCACTATGGACTCTCAGCAACATCCTCCCGTTTGGTCCTCACAAAAAAAAACTTAGGGGGTACAGAGGGCGCCACTTAAGCGTTGGGTAAACTGATGCTAGGCAGATGCTCGACCAGAGCTCAAATTCCTCGACTCAGTACAATCGGAGGTTCGCTGTTCTTCCCACCACATCATATCATCTCTCAGAGGATTGAAGTTCCAAAGCTGACAGGGGCCTTAGAAGGTCATCTGGCCCAACCTCTTCATTTTATAAGAGGAAACTGAGGCCTAGAGAGGTTAAGGGACTCGCCCAAGGTCTCACAGCTTGTAAATAACACAGCCCAGCTTTCAGACTCAAAGGCCTGTGTGCTCTTTACCCTGCACCTCGCCCCGCCCAGTGAGGCGGGAAGATCCAGGAGTCGGGACTACCGGCGCCCTGAACTTCGCTCCAAACAGCTGAAGACAAAGTTGGGGCACACCCTATCTCTGGCCTCCCTCCCCCACATTTTTTTTCTTCCTTTCTTGTTAATTCCAACCAGTCTGGAGTTTGTTTCCAATGCCCGATTACTCCTATTAGAAATGTTACAGTTGCCCCGCATGGAGAGCGGCGGGAGTGTCTTTCGTCTTCCAGGCTACTCCTAACAAACCAATTATAAGACCTAGGGGGGAAAAAATTAAAAAAAAAAAAAAAAAAGCAGCAGCAGCAGCAGTGGGCAGCTCGCCACAGAGGGAAAAATAGGCAGCCCCGCCCCGCCCAGCGGCGCCGCGCCCCGCCAAGGTCCGGCCGCAGGGCGGCGCGTGTGCCCTGCGCGCCTAGGGCGCCCACTGCACCGGGCGGCGCCTGGATGGGCGCAGAACGACAGCGCGCGGCCGCGCCCTCCCTGCAAGCGGCTCTGCGCGCCCGGCTCCCGGCCTCGCGGTGGCGCCTCGCTAACCGCCGGTCTCGCTCTTCGGGACTGTGATTATTTTTTAAAACACTCAGCCGAGGTCTGCGCGGCCGCTCTCTGGGCCCCCGCCCCGCGCCCCTTGCTGGAGGGGGAGGACTGGAGCCGCACTCTCGGGAGCGGGCGAGGGAATCCCTCTCCCTCCACGTCACCCGAAAGCGAGGAAACCCGCACTCACGTCCTCTAAGGCAAATGACCATCTTTGGCAACGTGCGCCAATGGGACAGACCAAGGGCCCTGGGCCTGGGGGGTGGGCGGGGAGTGGGGAAGGGACCGGGCTGCCTGGACTCCCCGAACCGCGCCGCCTGTCCGCTCCCAACCTCTCGCCAGCCCTTCCTTCCTCACGCTGGGGTGTGCAGTTGGCGTCAGCGCGGCCAGGAGCCGGGGCAGGGAGGGGAGCACTACGCCCGCCTCCTCCCGTTTCTCTTCCTCCTCCTGGTCCTCCTCCCCCGCCTCCTCTTGCGCGCTCCTCCCTGCAAGGTGGAGTCGGGTTGACGTGAGTGAATCCACATGGTACAGGGGTGGATAATAAAGAGTGTGGAATTGAACTCGTGCCATTGTAGTGACTCATCTCGGGCAGAGCTCAGGGGCTCCAAGCGAGCGGCGCTCTTCGGGGAGAGAGAAAAAGAGAGAGAGGCGCAGACGGGCAGAGGCAAGGCCCGGGCTGACCGGCGAGGCGGCCCCTCCGGGAGCTGGCGCCCGGGAGGAGTGCAGGGCCGGGGCACCCGAACTGCGGCGCGGGAAGCCGGGGCCGCGTCCCCCTCTCAGCGCGCACGGGCGGCTCAGTTCTCGTTCCCCGGGCCATCTCCTCTGGCGCGTCGGGGCTGCGGGACAGGCGCCGGCTGCTGTTCTGCTCCTAGTCTGAGTGGCTTCGCAACTCGGGCGGCGAGTCTAGCCACAGGAAGTTTATTCTGGGGCTCCTTTTCTAAAAGGAGGAAATAGCAGAAGTTTTTCAAAGCGGACAGCCTTGCTTTTCTCTCTCTTTCATTTTATTTTTTGGCTTTCTCTGAAATCCGGGGCCCCCAGACCTGGCCGGCAGGGCTCATTGGGCCCCAAATCTTTTTTAATTTCCAATTTCTGGTTTGGACATCGCTGCCGGCTGGCCTCCGGCTGCGGGCGAGGGCGGGAGGGCTCGCGTGGGGGAGGGACCCAGGGACGCAAGGACTTTTTTAGAGGGAGGGACCGGGTGGACAACTGCTCCCGCGGCGCTTCCAGGGCAGCAAAGAAGTTCAGCGAGAGGCGCTCGGGGGACACTGTTCCCGCGGCCGTTGTTGCTACCTGCCGCTCCGCGCCCGGCGCTTCGGGGGACAAGCCCGAGCGGGAAGGCTAGACCCGAGGCACGGCCGGCCGGCGAGGAGCGCGCAGCAGCCAGTGCGCGGCCGCGACGAGGGCGGGGGAAGAAAAACACCCTGTTTCCTCTCGGGCTCCCAGCGCGGATCATGTACCACGATTATCCCGGGAACTTTGACACCTCGTCCCGGGGCAGCAGCGGCTCTCCTGCGCACGCCGAGTCCTACTCCAGCGTCGGCGGCGGCCAGCAGGTAGGTGCCGGCCTCTGATCACCTGGCTGCGCGAGCGGACCCTCGCCCTCCTGTCGCCACCACTGCATCTTTTTCTTTCTTTCCCTTTTGCTTGATTTTGGGAGAAAGTACCTATAGTCCACGGTTGTAAGTTCTGGATTTTCGTCCTGTGCCCCTCCCCTTTTTTTAAAGCTGGAGCGGGAAGGGGGTTTGAAGAGCCAACAAATCCTTTCCTTTTCACTACATCTTATCCAGACTAGCTCCTGTTCTGGAATTGCATATCCCTTTCCCGGGAGCCTGATAGCTCCCCTCCCAGAAACAGTTCCCCCCAACTTTCTTCTTGCTTCTACCCGCCCCCCACCCCGTGGTGGACAGACAAGAAATTCAGAAAATCTTTGCACCCACTGGCCCCTTCCAAGATCCAGGGACCCCATTCCTGTGGGAAAGCCCTCTCCCTCCCTTCTCCGGTTCTCCATGTCTTAGTTTATTTCCGAAAGAGGATTTGAAAACACGATTGGGTTCATTCAAGTAATCCGGATTGAGACGGAGGGTTGCTCCTCTGGGAGTCAGGTGTCAAGGTCAGGAAGGAGGAGGCCAGCCTTGAATGGCTCCGGTGGTCACCTATGTGACCGATCCCATCCTCTGTAGTGGTCAGGGCCAGGAACCTGCACTGCCCACAGAAGAGGCGCCTTGAGGGTCTGGGGTTACCAGGGCAAAGAGGCCCAGCAGAGAGAATTGAGGGAAAGAGACATCACTTGGGCTCCTGGGTAGTTCTGGAAGTGGAAAAACAACTTGTTTGTGAAGCAGCCAGACTGGTTTGCACTGGAGGGATTGTGCGTGCTCTCCGTGTGTCTATAAATACCAGGAAGGTGCTGATGGGGTGGTGGTTGGGTGCCTGGCGGGTGGAGCTAGCTGCCTGTTCTCTGCAGCAGATCCCAGGCTTGTGAGGGGGCTGGGTTAACACAGAAGGCCCACCACAATGTGCAGCCCACCTTGGGCAGGATCTGTGGACTCTCTAGGCAGCCAACTTGTGCAGGTCGTGCCTTTGGCCCTTAGAAGCCTGCCAGACAGGTGGGGCCTGGGGTGGGCTCCAGGGAGGGGTACACTGAGTTGGGGAATAAAATGGAAACATAGCCCTGTTTTGGACCTGGAAAGGGATACGTTGTTCTAGAGATTCCCCATACCTGGTGAGTTCACAAAATAGTGTCTTCCCTCTACCTCCCCCTGTTGTTGTTTTTAGGTGATGTGGAGTCAATTTTTGACTCTACCGACCCATGTGACAGAGTAAAACTGACCCATAGGGTTTTCTGGGCTGTACTCTTTATGGGAGCAGATTGCCAGATTTTTCTCCCATGGAATTGCTGAGTGAGTTTGAACTGCTGACCTTTCATTTAGCAGCTGAGTGTTCTTAACCATTGGGCCACTGGGGTTCCTTCTGCCTCCCCTGGTGCCTCCATAATCACCCATTGAAGAAAGCCAGTTGGGGTCTATGCATTGAGGGTGCAGCCACTGTACCCTTAATAACGTGTAGCAACGTGATGGGTTTAAAATCTTACCCTAAAAGTGGTTTGTTATGTTTGCTTTCCAGTTATGGTGGATTTTATTGGATTCAAACTTCATTAGGCAATGGGATGGAGTCATTATACCCATCGCCTCAATCTCCAATGCAACAAGTTCCCCCCGCCCTCCACCACCGCCGCCATATCAGGAAGGGATCCTTTGATTTCTTCCCTGTTGTTCTAGCTGCCATTTCTCTGATGGTGAGCATTTAGGTATTACGGTCATGCTGCCTGGCCTCACTCAGACCCTGGGGCCTGTATGGGAAGTTAGACCGGACATCAGTGCCCCGACTGAATAATCTGTGTCACTAGGGCTTGGAGCCCAGGATGTGAGTGAGGGCAATTCCCTGTTTTGGAAGAAAATCAGACAGGAAACTAGTGCTAGGAAGAAGGAAGAGATCTGAGTCCAGCAGAGTGTAATGGGGACTCATTACCAAAGCAAAAAGCAGCTGTTGGCCAATTCCTAGCATGCTGTAACACATGAAGATTTTGCAATTAGTAATAACCAGTGCACGGGGTTCTTGCATATAAGCATGTCTCTTCAGCCCAGCGGTGAGAGTGAGGCTCCTTTCAAACCAAAAGGGTTGGCAAGGTAGTGCCACTTTAGACAAGTTTCATAGCCCGCCCTCTCCTTAGGAGCAGGGGAGGGTTTTTCCACCCTCTCTCCAACGTTGAGTGGAGCTGTTCAGAGCTGTTCTGTGGTCATAAGGACCTGAGAGACTTCACAAGTCTGTGCTATGACTCCGCCCAATCTTGGGCTCAAGGTAACCTTACTGTATACCAGATAAAACCTGTATTCACTTTATTTCCCTCAGTGTCCTTTACTGGGAGTCTTTCATAGCAGTTAGTGGATGGGCCTTCCTCCTTACAGAGCCTCAGTGTAAGATGGTTCCCTGGCTTTCCCTTGGGCAAGTGAATACTCTTTTTCCCTGATCTCTTTCTTCATGGGATCCAGTATTGCTGAGAAAACTGTTTACCCACCCCAGAGATTTTCCCTCCTCTCTAGCTCCTAAAGTTTGGTGTTAACACATGGCGTTGAGTTCGAGTGACTTTGGGGATGTGCAGATAAATTTTTGAAACCCTCTGTTCTTGAATAGGACTGGAACTTGAAGCATGAAAAATATTTCCTGTTCCGGTTATAGTTTTCATCTCAAAGTTTGGCCATTGGTGATTTCGTTCTGTCAATACTAGTTGCTGTGCCACGTATCTCCCCCTCCTGAATTTTTTTGTTTTTGTTGTTATTTTCTCTGTCCTAACTTTCCTAGGAAGACACCTCCCAGATGTATGCCCTGCCTGGCTGCTTGACTATTACCGTTTCAGGGCCTGAGTATTACGCAATTCAGCCGGTTACACAAACATAGGTCATTTCATAACTTGTTTTCATCAGCTGGGCCCCCTTTTTATAAAAATCAAAACAAAAACAAGACCCAGAACTTTTCCAAGGCTGCCATTTGTCATTTCTCAGATAACGTGTGAAAATAAATCAAGGGGGCTATTTCCTTTTTGGAATCGAGGAATATCAGACTAGCTCCCTTTTCTTCAGCAACCACTCCCTCCCAAGACACACACACACACACACACACACACACACACGCACGCACGCACGCACGCACGCACGCACACACACACACACTCTCAAAATTCCCCAGAGTGAACTTTTGCCAACTGTACCAGGCTGGGACATTCCTCACATCAAAGAACTTTTACCAGAAATGACTGTGATTCCCAAGTCAACCCCAGTCATACCTCTCCAGTGCCCCCTACAGGACATTAGTAGAAGAACCATCTTGGGAATGTATTTTTCCAGTCCCAGAAGAGTGTTAACTAGGTTAGTTTTTGTAGTTCTTAGGATTTTTTTCCTTTTAATTAGGGACAAATAAATGCCATATATTTAAGAGGATCTAACTGTGAACTGCTTTAACTTCACAATGCAGTTTCTTTTTTTTTTATTTCTATTTTATTTTGTTCTAAATAAAGTTTTTTATTTAGACACAACAACAAATAAAGTCTGGTTGAGAAAGGACCGCTCTTCTCTTTCCCTGTTCTGATGTCTGTCTGTTCATTAGGGTGCCGGCACAATACCTTCAAATTCCCAAGGCTTGTTCTCTCTCTGTTTTTTTCTTCTGGTAAAACACATTTAATAAACATTTGCCATTTTAACCATTTTTAAATGTACAATTCAGTGACATTAATTACATTCACCATGTTGTGCAAACATCACCACTATCCATTTCCAAAACCTTTTCATCATCCAAAGAGAAATTCGGGGCCTCCTTAAGCAGTAACTCCCTGTTCCTGCCTCCTCTCCAGCTCCTGGTCATCACTTTGGTTTCCGTGCATTTGCTATTCTAGATATATAAGTGGAATCATACAGTGTTTGTCCTTTCGTGTCTGACTTTCACTCAGCATAATGTTTTCTAGGTTCATCCACATCATAGCATGTATCAGAACATCATTGCTCTTTATGAATGAATAACCAAGGCTTGATCTCTTGATGTGTTTTTATTAGGACACTGGGAATTGTTTTTGGGTGGGGGAGAAGGGTGGTGGAAGGTTCAGAGTTGGTGGGAAGAGGAAAGATATATATTAAGGTTCTGATGCTATTTTTTTTTTTTTTTTTTGGCCTTGATCTTGCAGATGTTGTAGATTAGGATCAAACAAAATGTTATACCAGGAATTTGTCTGTTCCGCTGATTCTTGATGGTGGAAGTCAGCGTCACTTTTTCATCAAAGTGAATGGGGTGAAATAGCAGTCATGTATTGTCTGAATGGCAGTTGAATTTTTCTATCCAAAACCCTGAATGCATTTCCATTTCTTTATTCCTGCCTGCCTTTTTATTTGATGTGAGTGTAAGTTAGGAGACTCATTTTTAAACTTTCTGTCTTAATATAAGCATACCGGAGCCTTGTACATCCAGATCACTGCTGTCCCTTTTGTAATTGTTCCTCAAGGGGACAAAATGACTCAGAAAGGTTTTGCAAAGCCCCTTTTTTGGAATTGCCTTTAGCAAATTCTTTTGAAAATCCTCCCTGCCAACAAATCTTTGTCCTTTGAGGGTCAATTAGAATTTTGGAAATTACCAAAAGATCTATGGAACCAAGTCTACCATGTGATCAGGCTGGGTCCACATGTGACCCTGAGGGCCTGTTGGTCTCAGTCTCAGGAGTGAGACTGGGAAAGTGTTCCCCAAGGCCAGGCACACCAGAGCAGGTACCTTTTATGACAGTATGCTTGCCATCCATGCTTTGGAATTTTCCCTCTGTTAACTAGGAATAAAAATATTGTTTTTGAGAGTTAAGGAAGCTAACTCTCTGGTTGATGTGTTAAAAGAAAAAAAAAATAGCTTCATTATTTTGTGGATGTGTTTCTTCTATGTGCATAGTAAGTATCATGTGGTGGCCACAGCATTTCAGAAGGATGGCATCTGCCTTGATTGAGGCAAATATATCTGTTACTGTTCCAACCCCACTTGGCAACTTTATCCTCCGTTAACTCACTGGGCCGAGAGAGAAGGTAAGATTTCTCTTGGCCCACCACTGTCATTCTCATCTCTGCCACTTGGCACTAGGTATGCTGTGGATCTAAGGGAAGAGGAAATGACATGCCCTTCTCATTGAGTACATAGTTGCTGAGGACTGGTGGGGTACAGGAGAGGTTCACAGAATGGTAAGTGAATTCCCTAGGGCTTTGGGGTGAGGCTTCTGGCTAGAAGGGCCTTGCCACAGTTTCCTTCCATCGGAGTCTCTGGGAGGAAGGAAGCCAGGGAAACTAGAGGATGACTCCATTTCAGCCACTTTCTTCTTTCCTCTGCTCTGCCTGGAAGTTAGGTGAAGGAAGATAGAGTGACTCTTTCAAGTGAACCTGGGGAAAAGAGGCTGAAACAGGCAGGCCACCTGAGGCAGTATTTGTATCCTGTAAAACTTGGGAAATTATGACTTTTTTAGCATCGGTTTTCATTGTGACATAAACGGCATTTTCTCAGATTAAAAAAGAAAAAGTTGCCGTTGAGTCGACACTGACTCATGACGACTCTATGTGTGTCAGAGTAGAACTGTGCTCCATAGGGTTTTCAGTGGCTAATTTTTCAGAAGTGGATCGCCAGGTCTTTCTTCTAAGATGCCTCTGGGTGGACTCAAACCTACAACCTTTCAGTTAGCAGCCAAGCACTTAAACATTTGTTGGACCAAATGAAGGCCCAAAGTGCAATGAGGACTCTGTGATGTCCAATGCTGAATCTACGAAGTATGGTTCAGTTCCGTATAGAGGACTTTTGAGAACATCCCAAGTTCAGTAAAAATATAGAGCAGTTGAGTCAAACTGGACCTTAACAGGGTTATTATGGGAAACATGATATGGCATTTGCCCTTACCTTCTCCTCTCCCCATGAGCCAATCTCCCGGGATGTCAGAATTCACCTTGCCCGTGTTGGAAATGTAAAAAAGGGGTTCTTAAGAGAAAAAGTAGAGGGTCCGTGAAAGAGAGGAAGACCCTCAATGAGATGGACTGACACAGTGGCTGCAACCATGGGCTCAAGCACAGCAACGATTGTGAGGATGGTACAGGACTGAGCAGTGTTTCGTTCTGTTGTGCATAGGGTCGCTATGAGTTGGAACCCACTTGATGGCACCTAACAACATCAGAGAAAAAAACCCAGTTCCTTCCATACATGCACAATCAGACCTCTGCTTAGTGATATAGGTCACAGGAGCCCACAGGGCTCATGGCTTCAGTGTTTGGTGGCCCAGTCAAGAATCAGTCTGAAGGAGAAATGCCTAGCTGAGGGGACAGACCAAGAACATCAACCCTGACTTCCACTTCTGCCCAGTGCAGGAGTCTCTGGGATAAACCCTTTATCTTCTCCATGCCTGTGGGAAATAAGGCCCAAACTCTAGCTATAGGACCTTTCAGTGAGTGGCTGTGGTTGTGACCCTCCTTTCTGAGTCCAAGGCCGTTTTCCCAAACTGGCAAGTGCTGGGCCTCTGAGCTGATGAGGAGGCTCTGTGTTCTGAGTGTCTTTCTTACAGGCAGTGGGAGGAGCACACACACGTTTACTGAGCAGCCCGTCAGCATCCTTAGGTTCAGGGTGCCGCCGGGTACAGCAGGTTCTGGTGCCCGAACACCAGCAGCAAGGCTCCAACTTCAGCCTCAGGGTCTGAAGATTCAAGTTGATGAGTAGGAGTCTATCTCCTGGGTGGGAGGAATCCCTCAGTTCTGATTTTCTGCTTTCTTATTTCTTCTCATCTTTCTCCTCCAACCTGAGCATAGGAGATGATAATGGTCCTCTAGGACACGGGTCAGCAAACTATGCCTGAGTGTTTTTGTAAATAAAGTTTAATGGAACACAGCCACGCCTTTGTGTTTGTGTATTGTCTGTGGCTGCTTTCACGTGTCAAGGGCAGGGCTGAGTGATGGTGACAGAGACAGTATGTCCCACAAAGCCTAAAATATTTACTGTCTGGTCTTTTACAGCAAGAGTTAGCCAAATTTTGCTGCAGGAGGTTGGTGGGGGCCACTTTGCCCTTTTATAGGCATTCTTTCCCACCCAGATGTTAACAGGGTGACGCAGGGCAATAAAGCCTTTGGAGGCTTTGCCAGGCTGAAGTGTCACACGGCCATCTAGCATTTTCATTCCGGTCCCTAGAGGAACTTCCAGGGGGGCTGGAGCGCCCCAGGGGGAGTCAACTTAGATCCTGGGTAACCCCCTCCACGTCCCCACCTGTAACACACAGCCAGTCGTGCAGCAACACACACCCAGCAGCGTAGCAACACACACCCAGCAGTGCAACAACACATACCCAGCAGTGCAGCAACACCCAGCAGTGTGGCAACACACCCAGCACTGCAGCAATGCACACCCAGCACTGGGGCAACACACACCCAGCACTGCGGCAACACACCCAGCACTGCAGCAGTAGGGGTAAAGCTGCCCCGATGCACACAGCTGGGCAATGCTCTCTTAGTTTCTGTTTAATGTTAACTCAGGCCCAGAGACCCCTGACTTACTTCCAACGTGCCATTTGGCTGATTCCGGGGTTCTCTTGGCATAGAAGAATGCCAGGCTAACTTCTGGGGCCACAAACTGTTAACCTCACTACTTCTCTCCCACCCAGTGTCACTTTCTGAATAATACATTGAGAGCTGAGGCCAGACACATCTGCCAGATCTAATTTAAACTTGTGTGTGTCTCCTGGAGAGGCTCCTCTTGGAGACAAAAGCATTCTTTATCAGGGCCCCAGTCCCCTCTAGGGATGGGACATTGTTTTCCTAGCAGTTTAGAGCCCGTGTGTTATCCAGATGGCTTTACCTCCTGTCTGAAACAAGGTGTACACGCAGTTCAGAAGCAGTCATTACCTACTGCCTTGTTTTTATGGCTGTCTTGTTTTGTCTAGACCAAGCCGATGGCTGCAAGGGATCTGGCTGAAGTATGCTGGGGAGCATATTCTGTAGATCTGCCGTCCACACAGCAAATGGGCTGGAGGGCCCAAAAGGGGCCAAGGACCATCCCCTAATTCCCTAAGGGATCTTAGTTTCCAAGCGTAGCTTCAGATTTCTTGCTGGCTTCCTCAAACTTAAACAGGGAGCAAGTTTGCTTGTTGGAATGGAGAGTGAATTTCGTGGGTGCTTTCCTGAGACAAAAGCTGACAGTCACCCACAGAGGTGGGGGTCACATCAAACATCGTACTGGGTGCCTTGGGTGCACCAGCCCCAGGCTTACCTGCTGAGACAGATCCTGACTTGGAAAGAGAAAAGAAATAAAAATGTTGGGTGCTTCCCTGGAGTAGGAAGCTGGCAATTCTCCCAGGAGTCTCTGCACGCAGAGCACAGAGACACTTATAATGATGGTGAGATGATGATGATGATGATGATGGTACAACCTTCCATTTGTTTGGAGCAGGGCTTCTCAACCCTGTCTGTACATTAGAATCTCCTTAGGAGCTTTTCAAAAAATATCATTATCAGTACTCCACCCCAGGCCAGTTATTTCAGAACTCTGATGGTGAGGCTCGGCTTTGGTATTTTTTAAAAGCTCCTCAGAATATTCTAATGTGTAACCAAAGCGAACAACCACTGGTATATGCGTCACAGTCTGTGATTACCTCTTCTTGTAGCTACTTATTTAATCCTCATGACAGTGTGGTGGGTTTGGTGCTGGTATTCCCCTTTATAGACAGGAAAACTGAGTCCTCAGTGATTTGCCAAGGGCAAAGCACGTAGTGCCTGAGGTAGGCCTCAAACCCAGGACACCCACTAACAAGTGCAGTGCTATGCCACCCCTGCCGCCCCTTCAGCAGTCCAAGAGAAAAATAGCTTCTGGGACTTGGTGCTTCTGCACCTACTCATCCATGGCCATGTGTTCTCACATACTCTGCCTCCTCACGGCCCAGCCCTGGTTGTCTTTTCTTTTTGAAGACCATTTCCCACTTGGATCCTTCCTTGTCCACTACACCCTTCCCTCCTTTACACACACACACACACGCACACCCACACACTTCTTTATAGTCAGCTCCTGATAAAGCCCAGTTGCCTTTGCCTTCAGAGATCCAAGGTTAGGGTCTATTGCACTGGTTAGCATTCGTCACAGAATCCCCGAATCCATTACACTGAGAATCTCTCCTCATGGAATCCCAGAATCTATCACACTGGGCAGCTCTCCTCATGGAATCCCAGAATCTGTTGCACTGGGCAGCTTGCCTCATGGAATCCCAGAATCCATTGCACTGAGCACTTCTCTTTGAATCCCAGGAACCATCGTGCTGGGTAGCTCTCTTCACTGAATGCCCTTGCCCTGGGGCCCCGGGTGGTCTGTGAGGTGAAGCAGCCACATTCTACCACCCAGACTGATGGTAGGCAGGTGGCAGGGGAGTGAGCGAGGTAGGGTCCCCAGCTCCCTCAATTAGAGTTAGGTACCCTAAGCTTCACTTTACTTACACAGTAGGAACCCAGGTCTCCACAGGGGCAAAGACAGTGGTGGTGGCAGCTGCCATTGCTGTTGATTCTTCTAATCCTGGTTGGTCTGACTGGGCTAGAATTGATGGGGGGATGCTATAATTGAGTCCCAGGGAGGTCCATGATAATGATAATGGGATTTCATTTGGGGCCAAACAGACTATGCGGCCTTCTTGGTAAGAGGGAATGTCTCTAGGGACCCATGGCAAGGCTGACTAGATGGACTTGGGTCTGGATTTCCAGGAAGAAGGAAGCAGTGCTAAAGCAGCTTGTGTGGCACCTTGTTTGAGAGCTCGGCTTCATTGTCAGGCTGAATTGGGCTTGAGTGCTGACTCCAGTGCTTGTTAGCAGTGTAGCCTTGAATAAGTTAATCTCTCTAAGCCTGAATTTCTTCCTCTGAAACGGAGATGACAGTTCTTACCTCAGAGGGAGAATTAATGAGAGATAATCTATGTAAAACACTAGCACGTGCCTGTCACTTAGTCACTTCTTGTTGTTGTTAGGTGCCGTCATTTAACCCACTAGGTTAGGAAAGAAAGTGTTTGGAGAACTTTTTCGTGGAAATAGGAATTGTCTGAGGATGAGGGTTCACCTGGGTTCCATTAGAGGGGCCTTCCCCTGAAAAGCTAGCAGTGGGAGATCCCTTTCTCCTCCCTCCTCCCACTTTCCAGGAGCTGCAATGAAGAAAGGTCAAGCCAGCTGTTGAGGAGCATGGTCCATTTTAGGTTTTGTACTCTGTCATCATCGTAGATTTTAAATAGAGTGTCTTCTGCAGCATGTCCCAGGGAGCTGTGCAGCATGGTCTGGACATAAATTGAGACAGGGAGAAAGCTCTGAGCTAGTGACACCAGAGTCTCCCATCTGCGAACACAGATAGGTACGAAGATAGGTACAGATAGACACAGTGCCTGCCCAGGGGAAGAGGAAGAGGGACAAGGACAGCAAGAGGAAATCTGGCCACAAGTGCCACCACCTTTCGGTCTCATGGGTTGGAAGACACTTTTTCAGGGACCTGGTATCACCCTCATGGGGTCACAGTCCCATCTTGAAACTGGAAAGTGACAAATGAAGGCACAAAAGCTTCCTGTTGCTGCAGAGCTGCTGGTATATGAGTCTCCTCAAGGTGCCTGAGCTGGTACACTGGGGAGGAATTGGCAGGTGACTCAGAGGCTCTGGTGGGTCCAGGTGGGGGGCCTGCCTCCTGCATGTGTAGGCATAGCTAGCCTGGGGGGCTGCAGAGAGGGCTTGCTGAGTGCCACTGGCTAAGGGCTGCACCTGTCTTGGAGGTTGTTTGGCATGTGACAGCATTCTCCTGAGCCCCCTGAGCATGGAGCTCATGGGACCCCAGGCAGGGAGCAGAGCTGACATGAAGCCCCAGGAACATAAAGCTTGCCCCACATCTTGGATGTGCAGGACTTGCCCGGCACTTGTTCTGGAAAGCCCACCTAGTGTCCTGACCTTGCTGTGCAAGCACTGACCCTGCTTTCTCTGCTGGTTTTCACCTCTTGGATCTACTTGTCCTGTTTGTTCTGCTCAGTATTTATTGGCTCAATTGTATTTTTCTCCTTGTTTCAGAAATTCCGGGTAGATATGCCTGGTTCAGGCAGTGCCTTCATCCCCACCATCAACGCCATCACGACCAGCCAGGACCTGCAGTGGATGGTGCAGCCCACAGTGATCACCTCCATGTCTAACCCGTACTCCCGCTCACACCCCTACAGCCCCCTGCCAGGCCTGGCCTCCGTCCCCGGGCACATGGCTCTCCCAAGACCTGGCGTGATCAAGACCATTGGCACTACTGTGGGACGCAGGAGGAGAGATGAGCAGGTACAGCTCAGAACAGTGAGGCCTTTGGGAGCCTCACACACACAGTGTTTTCTGCAGACTTGGGGGAACAGGTTAACGTGCTGGGAGGACCAGGGAGAGGGGGAAGAGGGGACCAGGAACACATCGCCCTCATCATTGGAGGCAGAGCCGGAGACCCAGGAGTCAGGCCAGGCTCTGTCATCTCTCCCGTATTTCCTAGAATCTCTGAGACTCAGTTTCCTCCCTTGAAAAAGGGAAATAATAGTACCTGCCAGACAGACTTGTTGTTCAAATAAGACCATGTGTGTGAAAGCGTGTTTAAATGGTTGGATGTCAACAAATGGGAAGGAGTGTTAAATCCTGTCCGTAGCAGTGGCCTTTGGGATATGGGGCAAGTAGCCATGGAGCCCTGCCTGTGGGCTCGTTTGATTCACCCTTAACTGTCTCCCAGTATCTGGTGCAGGCAGACACCCAGCTAACTTAAAGGGTCAGACTCTAAGCTGCCACACTGCCCAAATTACTTTCCATTCCTTCTTAGCATCCCGGGCTCCAACTTATAACAGGAGCTGGTTTCCGATGGTTGGAAGTACAGTGACAGAAGTACAGTGACTCCGGGGTCTTAGGAGTCTGCTCACCTGCTTTAGCTGTTGGGCTAAGGGTGGCCTTTTTTTCCCCAAGGGGCTTGGCTTTGAGAGAAAGTCAGCCTGGCCAGGAGGGAAGCCGGGAAACAGGGGGCCTCTGCATTTAGACAGTGTCTCCCCAGCACTCAGAAGGCCCATTGTCAGTATCAACAGTGAGCCAGGGCAGCGATCAGCCCCCCATTCCAGAGAGAGAAATCACAGCCATGCATAATTCTAGCAAGAAGGAAATGTTGTTTTCACAGAGCCCCACCCGTCCCTTCGCAAATGGTACAGTTAAGGCCCAGGCACACCTGCCTGGGGCCACTTAGAAGTGAGTGGGCAAGTCTGGCCTAGAGCCCAACTCTCTGGACTCGCTGTGCGGTGCCCGCCACACGATGCCTTGCCACCTAGAGCCCAGGGAGGGGAAATACTTTAGCAGTAGAATCCCCTCTTCACATGAAGGGTTAACACGGAGTACTACTCGATGACGGCATTGGAACTCTTCCCCGTTTCGACCCCTGTCCACCTCCACTCTAGAATCCGTAGGGCCCACGGTTTTCCAACATGTGACCATGTGTTCCCCACTGGGCAATCATGGAACTGGTGCTGTTTGTTTTCAGGATACTTGCAATTACCTGGATCATTGCTCCAAGGAATTGGATGCTTTCTCAGGAGAGATGCTCCTCTCAGGACAAAACTGGGCCTGCATCCACCCCTCTGTTGGTTGGTTCTGCTAATGCTGGGCCCACAGTGCAGGGTGACAGGGGAAGGTGTGTGTAGCAGATACCGTGGTAGATACAGCTTACAGCCACGTCTTGGCCTCTGCTGCCGGGACAGTGGCTGATATCCCTCTTGCTGTTGCTTTCCATAACTGCAGTTATAAATATTGCAGTAGTGATCATAATGTCATTTACAAATGTGCCTCCTCCAGGGAGTCCAAGGTACAAAGCTGAATAGTCACTATTGAGTTGGATTCTCCCAGAATGTAAGAGTGAGAGCCAGGTCTTTGAGGGACTCTTTTGCACCAGAGGACAACAAAGCAAGATCCGCTCAACGTGCTTCACTACCGTTTCGGCCCAATCACACCAAATTTAAAAGCTTGCATCTGGAAGGGACTTTGGAGACCATCTTTTCTAGTTTTCCATCTGCACCCATTTTACAGATAAGGAGACTGAGACCCAGAAAGGAGAAGGGCCCTGTCCAGGGGTACACAGTGAGTTTGTAGCAGAGCCAGGCCTGGAATCCGCCTCCTTTGACCCTCAGCTCTGTGGGTTTCCCACCACTTCACCTAGGCGTGCCCTAAGACAGTCTGTCTGGAGAATTTCCTTCCTTTTTTTTGAGAGGGAGGGAGAGAACATGGAGCATTTTATCCCACATCAGTTAGGAGTTCAGCTTTGAGGAAGCCTGGGCATAGCAGCCTAGAGCTTTGGCTTTTTGGGATTTTTTCTTTGGAGCCTACTTCTGCTGCCCAGCTCCCCACATGGTGGAGGAGCCTTTTAGAGGGAACCAGCCTGGTGCCCTAGCTACCCTCCTGAGGCTGCCCAGGAGGCTCCCTCTGAGGCCAGTAGCAGTGGCTGAGGAGGCAGGGAAGGGAGGGTATGTGTGGCTTGTGGGTGCGTACTTTGCATGCTGACATACTCAAGCCGTGGCCATGTTGATCTCACCGCCCCTGAATACTTCCTATGTCGACAGCTCCCCAAGTTGCCCCACACCCATTAGATGGAGGTTGGAGGGATGTGGGGAGGAAAGGCTTCTAGGTCAGTTGGAAGGCCAAGGGGGAAGGGAGGCTGAAGTGGATCAAGACCTGTCCTCCCTCTTTTCTGCCCCTTACAGTGAGGGACCTGGGGGAGCTTGCCAGGCCTCAAGGGAGCCCTGGTGGCCCTTTCAGGGGTGAACCCTGAACCCAGGACTGCAGCACGGGCATAAGGCTCTCTTGGTAACTTTGTTGGGCACAGGTTCAGACAAGTTTAGGAGCAGCAAGTATTCAGGGCCTTTGCCAAGTGGCCTTATGACCTGGGCCGGGCAGCCCGCCCCTACACAGAGCACAGTGCGTGAGTCTGTAGACTGTGGGTCTCAAGTCTCTTTAGATACTGTCAGGACTCAGACCATCAGAGAGGAAATCTCCGCCTTTCTAGCACTTTCTAGATTAGAGAAAACTTCCACACTGTGTCTCACTTGGCATAATAAAAGCTTTATGTGAAAGTTAGGGCAGGTATCATGAATTCCGTTTTACACATGGGAAATCCTAGGTCCAGGAAGGTTAAGTGACTTCTCCAAGACCGCATAATATGATATATCTGTGGGTTGCTCCCAATCTGTATTATCTCTTTCCTCTCTACTCTCATACCTCTCAGAGAACATGGAGCCTTTGGCCCTCCCAGTGGAAATGGAGGATTTCAAAGCCCTGGACCTAGGATGGGTACTTGAGAGGGAAGTGGAGCTGGGACTCGAATGTGGGACACTTAAGACCAGTGCTCTCAGAAAGCCAGTCTTTGGAAGGGACCTGAAGACTGGCAGGGATGTTAGCAGCTGAGTGGCCTTGTCTTGTCCAACCTGGAGGCCTCTGTAGGGGTTTGAGTGACACACTGAGGAAGGAGACAGTGAGGGAGAGGACAGCTAGGCCTGTTTCTTCACAGTGAGGTGGGGGAGGCAGAGGAAGGCAAAGCATGGTAACAACCATCTTGGGGTGGAGAGCACAGATTGGCAGAGGCACAGGTTGGCCCAAGCCCTGAGAGGCAGGACCTGTGGCACCAGGAGGCCGTGGGTGTCTCCTCAGCCTGTCAGGCTGCCTGCCTCCCTCTGGATCATGTTCCTTGGCTGGCGGTTGAGGATTTGATGGAGGACGATGTGATGAGCTTCTCTGTGCTCAGCTGGCCTCAGGCTGGCACATTTTCCTGACAGTGAGGTGCAGGGGCTCTGGCACCCTGGGGCTGCGGGGTCATCTCAGTGTAAACAGGCATGGGGCTGTGTGTTCACCTCAGTGTAAACAGGCATGGGGCTGTCCTCTCTGGTGCTGGGGCCTGCTTTACTGTTCGGAACATCACAGTGACAGACCTCCAGGGCTTCAGGGAGAGTCCTAGGGACTCTGGCCTGGCCAGCCAGGAGAGGGGTTTCCTCCCTCATGGGGGGCTGACAGTCAGGGCAGCTTTCTGCCCCCTCAAAGTGGATTTGGTCTTCTTCCCTGTGTGTTCCTGAGGGCAGAACCCAGGTCTTATTCTCCTTGGTCCCTTCTAAGGCACCAGTACTTCACTCAGCATATAGTGGGTATGAGGTCAAAGTCTGATAACTGAATAGGATGGTCTTTCCTTTTGAGCTGCTTTCTTCTTTGGCCCACAGCCGTCTCCTGCATCCCCTCTCCTGGGGAGGGCACTGGAGTCACAGCTCTGGGAGGGCTGTATGTTGGCAGAGCACTAGTCCTTGCCCTCTGGTTTGAGCTGGTGGGGGAGCCTGGCAGATACCTAACCATCCTCATTGGAAGCAGCTAGACTGTAAGCTCTTTGCAGGAGGGATCTTTGTTTGGTTCACAGATAAATCCCAAGCCCCTTGAACTGTGCCTGGTACATAGGAGGCTCTCGTTTGTTGAACGAGTGAATGGGTATGGTGGGAGGAGGATTCAACGTGCCTGAGGGCTCCTCCTCCTTCTGTACCTCCTGCCCAGCCTAGCACTCTGCCAGGTATCCAGGGGAGTCCTCTGGATGGGCTGTGAGCAGTGGGCACTCCAGGGCTGGCAGAGGAAGTCAGGAGTGAGGTGACACCCTTAGCCTCCCACTGGCAGTGGAATATTTCCCCTGGCGGCTCTTGCTTGTGTGGGGGCTCGGGGCCCAGCTGCTTCCCCAGGTGGGGATAATGAGCCTTGCAGAGCGGGCAGAGTGATGGGGAGCAGTCATTAGCCAGGGCTTAGAAGAAGCTGCTTACGTGGGTGGGGCCCCGCTGGCTGGCAAGAGGGGACTCTTGGGAAAACACTCTAAGCTCGAGCTCACTGGCCTTGGCACTGAATCAGGGCTGACATGACATGCTGCCATCATGTCTGGGCTGGTCATCCCTGACCCACTTGCTGCCCTGTTAGCCCTTAAAACAGGGCCATCACCTTCTAGGGCAGGTTCAGCTCACAGTGCCCTCCGATGCAGCTACACAGCTCTGGGATGTACGTTCCTAGGCCCCCGGACCCAGGCCCTCCTACCTCTCCCTCCCCAGTCCCAGGAGGGCTTCTTGCCCTACTTCAAAGACAGTTTTTAAACAAATGCTTGTGAACGCTTTGCCTCAACCTAATTGTGCTTCTCAACCTTGGCCTCTAGCTGTCTCCTGAAGAGGAAGAGAAGCGTCGAATCCGGAGGGAGAGGAACAAGCTGGCTGCTGCCAAGTGCCGGAACCGCCGCCGGGAGCTGACGGAGAAGCTGCAGGCGGTGAGGAGCTTGTGTGGGGTGGGGGCACTTCTGGGTGGGCCGGAGTGAGGGCCCCTGGGCTCCTGGCCCTCCCGCCGCCTCCTTGCTCACTTGTACCGTGGATGAGTCAGTGGAGACAGACATTCCCTCCTGTGAGCACATGGCTTAGCTTGTGCCGACTAAAACAAGAGAAAAGACACTGGCCTGTGGCACGAGCCTGGCCCAAAGAGAGAAGAACTAGATAGCTTTCTTGGGCCTGGCACCTTTTTGCACTCCGTGTCAGAGCCTTCCCTGCTTTTAGATGTGCAGGGGTCCCAGGTAAGAGTGGCAGAGGGTGTCAGCATCCTTGGTTCCCAGGAGCCAGGAGAGGCCCAGACCTGTCCCCCTCCCCCCCGCCCCGCCCCCCAAGGCTACTTCCAAGGTTCCAGCTGCCTCCATCCTACCTCCAGCAGGAGGGCTCCAGCCTGACTTAAGTGCTGTGGCGTGGGCAGCGGGGAGACCTGCCCTCTCAGCTCCCTCATCTCTGCAGAGGTCTGGATGCTCCCTGGTCCTGATGGAGATGGGTCACATGCCAACTGAGGCTTGTTTTCTTGGCGTTTTCTCATACCCTGCATGCAGGAGGGTTTACTGCCTCTGCTCTGAGCCTGGAGCTGTGGCCTTCGTACCTCCATGCTGTCCTTGTGAGTCACACTCTCATGCTGCTTAACTGCCCCGACGTGGGGGCCCATGGCCCTGCCCTTCCCTCTTGAGAGTTAGACCTGACCAACGGCACGTAACCCCGTAACCCCGCCAGAGTCTAGCCCTACGGGAAGGGCCGGGTGCCATGTGGAGGAAGCCCAGAGCCAGGCTGACTCTCCTGTGTGGAATGTTTTCAAAATGAGGAGATGAGGGAGACTGTCAGTGGTCCTTCCAATGACCAGCCACGTGAGGCTATGGATGTCACAGAGTGCCTTGCACCCCACATCACTTTATTTAATCCTCACAGGCACCATCCCCCTGCTTAAGCTGCCCTTTGTCCATCCTGGAACCCTCACACTTGGGTATTGAATGGCTGCTGGGTGGATTCTGTAATGCCCCATGGAGGTGTTAGCACCAGGCTCCATCAGTGATCAGCCCTCCATAGAGAACTCTTTCGGGAGACCCTCGGTTCGGCTAACTCTTCTCCACTCTAGCACTGCAAAGAGCTGTGCCCTCAGTGTACGCTCTGGGCACTCCTTACCGCCAGCCTTGGGGTAGCCCCCCCACTCCAAGGTCCTCTGCTTTCCTCCCCTCCTCCCAGAAACCTCACACCCTACTCCCCCGCCTCCCCCCAACCCCGTGCCAGCCACCCAGGCCCCAGAGCCACATCCTCCACAGGAAACCTCTCACAGGCTCATGACGTTCATCAGACCCTTGAGACAGATGGAAACTTTTTTTTACTGTGCAATGTGCTGTGTTCTGGTGAAGCTTTGCCCCATAGCTTCTTGTTCCTGAACACGAATCCGTTTTGAGGAAAAAGTGGGGAGGAGGCTGGTGACGCACACCTTTTCCTTTTCCACACTACTCGCTGCACCCTCACGGGCTTGATTCTCTGGCTTTGTGTCAGAGAAGGAGCTCTGGTGCTGGCTGTGGTCCTGTCATCCTCACTCGCCCTCGCAGACTGACAGTTTCCTCATTTGTCGAGCAAGGAGGCTGAACTGAATGTTCTCCAAGGGTCTTGTGAGTCCTGAAACACATTCTTCAGAAACTGGAGCAGAAAAGGGAAGAGGGGTATGTGTGATGATCCATCAAGGATTGACTGAGTACTTACTCCACGCCGGGCACTGTTCTAGGCACTAGGGACATAGCAGTGTGTATGACCAAGTCTGCGCTCTCGTGGAGCTTATCGGTGTGGTGTTTGTGTGCCCACAGGGGGCTGGCACAGGGTTGAAGAGGTAGGAGAGAAGGAGGGGTGGAGCCATGTGCTGTGCTCCCTTCTCCATTCAAATCTTCCCATTAATCGCCCCCTGGGGGGCACCCAGAGGGCAGTTCTGGGGCCAGGGCAGCAGAGCACTGCAGATAGTGAGTGGACTCTGGAGTCAGACACTATGAGGCTGAAATCTAGACTGCTCTGCCTGCTTGCTCTGTGACTTTGGGGAAAGTACTAAACCTCTTTAAACCTGTTTCCTCATCTGCAAAATGAGGGTTGGATTAGATAACACCTATGATGTGCTTAACACAGTGCCTGGCACTAAATAAGTGTCCAATCATGGCAACTACAGTTGTTACTCACCCCTCATCCAAGCCGACTTTCTTCCTTTCTCAATCCTGAACCTTGGAAATAAAAGGAATCTCCAGCCTCCAGATGACTCAGAACCCACAGGGTTGGAGGCCAGCTGTGTGAGCCAGCTGCTTCCGTGGTCCTCAGAACATGGCTAGCCTTCTCTTTCTGGCCTGGTTTTGAGCTGCCCCCAGCAGGTCCCTGGCATGTTGCTGTTCCTTACACGCCCCTTTTTCCCCAACAGGAGACAGAGGAACTGGAGGAGGAGAAGTCGGGCCTGCAGAAGGAGATCGCTGAGCTGCAGAAGGAGAAGGAGAAGCTGGAGTTCATGCTGGTGGCCCACGGGCCCGTGTGCAAGATCAGCCCCGAGGAACGCCGATCGCCCCCGGCCCCTGGGCTGCAGCCCTTGCGCAGTGGGGGCAGTGGAGTGGGTGCGGTGGTGGTGAAGCAGGAGCCCCTGGAAGAGGACAGCCCCTCGTCCTCCTCAGCAGGGCTGGACAAGGCCCAGCGTTCTGTCATCAAGCCCATCAGCATCGCAGGGGGCTTCTATGGGGAGGAGCCTCTCCACACCCCCATCGTGGTGACCTCCACACCCGCCATCACTCCAGGCACCTCAAACCTCGTCTTCACCTACCCCAGCGTCCTGGAGCAGGAGTCGCCTGCGTCACCCTCTGAGTCCTGCTCCAAGGCTCACCGCAGAAGCAGTAGCAGTGGGGACCAGTCATCAGACTCCTTGAACTCCCCGACTCTGCTGGCACTGTAACCAGTGGACCTCTCCTCCCCAGCTCTGGAGGGGGGCCTCATCACTGCCTCCTTCCTAGGGACCAGCACCTTCAAGCACTCCAGGGCCATGAGGGCAACAGGGGCAGCCTGCCAGAGAGCTTCCTGGCTCTGAAGAGACCCAGATGGGATTTGGTCGTGAGGCACTGGAGGACCTTGGGATGATCTCTTGAAAGTCATAGGACCTCCCTCATTCATCTTGCAAGCAAATCCTGTTTCTTGAAAAGCCTCGGAGAACTTGGTTTGGTAGACTGTGATGCCTCTGGCTTCTGAAGAGCCTGAAGCTGCCTGGACCATTCCTGTCCCTTTGTAACAGCATTGTCTCTGGAGTGATGGTGTCCTGCCCCACCCCACCCAGCATGCTCAGTGCCTTTTGGTTTCACCTTCCTTCTATTGGCCCCTTCCTTTCCTCCAGTGTCAATTTCACTCCTTCTTGGTTTTTATCGAATTTGCCATGACATTTCATCTGGGTGGTCTGAATATTAAAGCTCTTCATTTCTGGAGATGGGGCAGCAGGTGACTCTTGTACAGGGGCTGGCTCGTCCAGCGGGGACAATCAATGTGCAATACAGAGCCTTCCCTACCCTAACACTCCCCGGCCCACCACCACCTCCAGAACCACAACAGAGCTCCCTGAGCTGGCGTGGAGATGCTGCCACCGTGGGGGGGCTCTGAGGACCCTTCCTCCCCATCCTCAGAGACGGCTCTTGGTGAAGTGGCTTGACCATAAAACAGGGTGTGAGTGAGATAGCCAGGGCACAGGTTGGGTTTGCCAAACACCTAATTACCAGGCCAGGAATTGTGCCAACAAAGCCACACCGTTTGCTAGCTGGCTTCCCTTCACCCACTGTCTTAAGCTGAGCGGGGTGTTTCCTGTAATTACTGCCTCGCCATTCTGCCCCTGGACCCTTCTCTCCAGTCAGGGCAGACGTTCCTCTCTTGGAGCCACACATCACTCCAAGTCCCTGCCCTTCCCCTCTCTGGCTCAGGTGATGCCACCCACGGAAATTTAATGAGCGTGGGCCTAGACCCTCCTCAGATTGTTGCCAGGTGGCCCCTCCCTAAGCCTCAAAGGAGCCTTAGCTGTGGATGGAAAAGTGGGGAGAGAGCTGGGAGGCAGGTGTCTGGGAGGCGTTTGCTGCAGTAGCAGCAGCCCCAGCACCTGGCTCTCCCTGCCCTGGCTGCTCATTGGTCTCAGTGAGGCACTGGGCCTTTCTACACTTTGTGGTCATCTGATACCTGATGGGTTGAGTGCTTTCTCTTTTTCATACCCCCTGCCCCTAGTCTTCTCTCTGGTCCAGTCAATGACTTGTGAACAGCTGGCTCAGAGCTGTTGCTGTGGCTTATGCCCGATTCCTGGTTGTCAGTGGAACCTTCCCCGGCTGCTGAAATCTGAGACGTGTTGCTACCCACTGCAGGAGAGCTGCCCCTTCCCACAGCGGGGGTCAAAGGAAAGGTCTCTCCCTGGCCTCCCAGCATGAACACAGCTTGGCTTGGCCCTGCCTCCCCTCTGAGCCCTTTTCTCTGTAGGCATGGCTCCTGCTGACCTTCTTGTCCACATTGTCCTGGGAAGCAGCTTCTGGTCAAAGTTGGCTCTGCCGGCTAGTGCTCTGAGGGAGACTCTGCTATCGGTGATTCAGCTGTAGAGGTGATTGTATGATAATGTAAAACTGAGTATCTATTATTTAAATCAAACCCAGTGTGGGTTAAATTATAAAATTAGACTCTGGAGGGAGCAGTGAGACCCTCGCTTGGCTGCTCCTCTCCCGCAGGGAGCCTCGTGCGTGCTTGTTGTTTAATGTGCATTAAACACTGAGATGGGACAGCCTGAGGACTTAGATACACATCCCAGGATGACCGAGCAAGGCATGTGGAGGGATAGACGCTGCTGAGGGAGGAGCTTTTGATAAAGAATTTTGTTCAAAAACTTTAAAAAATGTATTCCCACATTTCCTCACCTGCGGTGCTGCTCTCCTGGTTTCTCAGAGGCTCTGGGAGGGGTGCTTCTAATGAGACTGGGCAGTTGGGTGTCTGGCTTCAGATTAATCAGAGAAGCAGGAGTCAGCCAGGAGTAGGAGGAGACGGGGAAAGAAGACTGGGTGTCCTCAGCTCTGAGAGGCTTCATCATCTCAAGTATTTGTAGCTGAGTGGGAGCTATTTGCGTCTTTGCGCGTACATATATTTGTTTCTTAAATGAAGCTGCTTTCTGGTCTTTTCTTTCTAAAGGTCTCTTTATTACCCACTTTGCACAGCACTGATGCTAAGCTTGGTCACAGTCTGTGACTTGGGGCCAGACTGGACTTTCCTAAGACAGAGTTTGGCTTTAGTTCAGGTCTCAAGCTATGTTGACTTCAGGACCAACAGGGTTGCCAGAGGCCTCTGAGCTGCCTTCCTATTTGGCTCTCTCTGGCTTTGTTCTTAGGAGGGATTTCTCAAAAAAAAAAAAAAAAAGCTAGAGGTTATTTGGGGAAAGGCTGAATTTACACCTAAGTCATGAACATATCTACAGTTTACTTCCTTCTGGCGAGCTCTCCAAGTTCACATACACCTGCATCCTTGCTCCAGAATCACCTCCTTTGTGGCTCCATCTAAGGGAAGAGCTGGAGGCGGGGTGCATCCGAGCTTGGTCTGGGACTGCCGTGCACCCCCTGTGCTCCAGCCGCAAGGCAGCTGGTGTGGACTCCGGCTGGGCTGCGGGCAGCTCTGGGATGGCACAGGGGAGGCACTCCTTGCTGGGCCACCTGGCTGGCCTCTCTGGGAACAGTCCTCTCTCAGCTGGGTGGGTGGGGACAGCTGCCAACACAGGAAAGGAAAGAGATCTCAGGTGAAGCTTTGGAAATTGCCGGAGCCAACTCCAAGCAGCGAATTCACTGGGGAGGCTTTCAGAAAGAGACCTTGCCTGTGCAGAAGGCCAGGCATGTCCCCTGGGTCCGTCACACAAGCATCTCAAAGCCAAGGGCCATCAGAAGCTGCAGCTTCTCTTAGCAGGCTGTGGGGAAAGGAGTCTTGTCTCTGCTGCTACTTGGCTACAAGTGGAAAGTGGGCTGGACTCTATGGAGCATTGAGACCTTTCTCCCCTTTTCTTGATGGACCAACAGTGCTCCTTGAAATCTCCCCACTTACCTTTCAGGTTGATTTTCTTCGCTGATCAGACAACCACATTGCCCCTTGAGGAAGGAAAAGAATAAGCACCTACTATGTGTCAGGCACTGTGTTAGGCACTTTTAAATACCCTCCTTAGGAAGATAGTAAGGGATGAGGGCACCCCTTATGAAAGGTCCCCAAGTAATTGAGGAACTACTACAAAAGCACTTGGAAGTGAGAAGGTCTTTCTCATTCTCTTTTCTGAGGCAAGATTGCCTTCAGCTTGAGGTTTGTTCTCAAATATCTATCCCCTACAATATCCACCACCTCCAAACTTTTCCCTCTTGTCCCTCCACCCCTGTGATGTGCTCCTTTGACCTCCATAGATGGTGGGAGGCGTCACATGAGTCCTTATAGAATTCGTGGACCAATAGAATACGTGGTGTGTAGAACTTTTAAAAACTGAAGTAGAGGGGTCTTGCTGCTTTCTGCTTGTTAAGTCTTCTTGGGCTTCATCTTAAAAGCCAGCATCTCGCTATTTATTGACAAATTGGGGTATGTGTGTGTATGTGTGTATGTGTACATTTCCAGGGGTGTCCCTGTCCTGCAGCTTTTTAAAAGGAAACCCAGCCATCCCTCTACTAATTTGACATCTTCTCATGCTTCTAGTGTTTTGGCCATACAGCAACAAAAGGTTTTCATTTTCTAATGCTGACTTGTTCAGGAGGGGCTATGTCAGATTTTGAGGGAGGCATGGGGAAGGGTAGGGGTGAAGAAATTGACATTTATTTTATTATTTATTTTAAATGTTTACATCTTCTTTGTGTTACACCAAGCCTGAATAGAAACAGATAGCATTAAAATAGTTCCTCTCTCCCCCTCTTCCTTCTTTATCTTTTAAAATTTCGGCTAATGACGCTTTTTTGTTTCGAAAACAATTTGTGATTTGTGCTGTGTACACTATGAAAAGCTTCTGTTTTCAAAGATGAGTGTCATTCTTCTGGGGACAGTGGTCACAGAGAAGTCTGCAGGATGAGAGAACACAGCGCAGGACCCTGCCCTGTTCCTCCAAAAGTTGTTTTCTCTGTATAATTAAAAGTTTATTCCATTTATTTTAGTTTGTGGTTACTTGATGTTGAGGAAGAAAATATTTGACTTTGTATAGACAATAGGTATCAGGGTGTTGTTTTCTGTTGTGGGAGATGTATATATAGTATTTTGGTATATAGTGGGAAATCATACACCTTGTGTATCTGTATCCGAGGTATGTCAGTGATGTGGACTGAAGTCTGCTATAAGACCCTGGGGGCAAGCAAGTTGTATGAGATTCATATAGCTCTATGGGGAACTTAATTACCTTTCTGAGCACCACTTTTTTTTTTTTTTTTTAAAGTAGTAGTGAAATGGTCCCAGTGGAGAGGCTCCTGAATAGGCCTGTCAAGACAGGACCGTGAGTTCAAAAGTCTTTGTATAGTTTTGAAAATTGAGGAGTATTTCTGCTCGGAAGCATCTCTGATGGTATTTTTTGTTGTTGTTCTTTATTTTGTAATTTTACTGTAATACAAGCCTACAGTATTTGCACTAAAGAGAGCTTGTTAGAAAAAGATTGCTGCTATGGAAGAAAGAACATATTAAAATTTCTCTCCCCTGCACTTTTTTTTTTTTTCTTTCCTGGTTAGCTTTACCACTTTCAACTGAGTAGCATTTTGTAGAATAAAATGGATTAAGATTGAAGAGCCTCTGATGGTTGGTTTATTCCGTCTTTTTTTCCTCTCTCTCCTGTAGCTTCTCTTTTTCTCCTCGTCCCCTCCACCTTTGGCCCTCTTGGTTAAAGTTGGTGCCTCTGGCTGGGGAGATATCAGGGAATGGTTCTCCTGAAATCTCTTTTGGGAAAACTATGAGGTGGCTGCTGGGAGGGGCATTAAAGTCTTCCTGCCTTCACTTGTCATGCCTCTTTTCCTCTGACCTTTCTCCCACGCTTCCCAATCTGTTCCCCACTTTTCAGGGCCAGATTCTCAGCCAACTGCCAACTACTGCCAATAAAAGCTCAACTTGCTGTGCCTTCCTGAGGGTGTTTTGTTTGAACAGGTTAACACTGGAAGCCCAGAAATCTTCAAAAAACCAATTAGATGTATCACTAAAGTTGCTGTAGGTCCGTAGGTGGTGCAAACATTTGTGCTTGACTACTGACCTGAAGGTTGGTGGTTCAAACCCACCTAGCATCACCACTGAAGAAAGGCCTGGCGATCTGCTTCTTAAAGATTACAGCCAAGAAAACCCTATGGAGCAGTTCTACTCTGTAACACAAGGCGCCGCCATGAATTGGAATCGACTCAACGGCAGTGTGTTTGGTTTTTCTTTGAAAGTTGTGGTGGTGGTCAAATGAGGTAATGTTCGGGACAGGCTCTGAGAATGACTGAGGCCTGCAAATGAGTGGGATTGTCACATCTCAAGATTCATTTTTGAATAGACACAGGTGTTCAGGTTTGGAATGCTCATAAGTGTCAGCATAGGCCCCATCTTCATGTAGACCAGGAAGCCCCGGGTGATGGTGTGGCATCTGTTCTGGTATGCTCCTTGCTTGCAGGGTAAATGGTAGGGAGGTAAACCTTTCATCAGTTAATGCCCATAGTGGTTGGAAGCTGGCTGAGAATTAGCCCTAAGAAACTACACCATTTGCTCCAAGCCGACAAACTCGGCGTGCAGGCCTCATTCTCTGGAGGACCCCAGAGCACTGGACTGGGATTCTGAGGAGCCCTGAGTCTTAGACCCATCCCACCACTCATTGGCTGTCAAGACTTTGAGAAAGCTATTTAACCTCTCTGAGCTTTCCTTCCTTCGTCTGTAAGATAGATAGATAGCTGCCATCCAGTCGACTCTGACTCATGGTGACCTTATGTACAACAGAATGAAATGTTGCCTGGCCTTTCATCATCCTCGCAGTCACCAGAATGTTCGAGTATATCACTGTGGCTATTGTGCCATGTCTCTCACCATGGGTCCCCCATACCCTGGCTGGCCCTCTGTTTCACCAAACATGAAGTCCTCTATTGATTGACCCCTCCTGATGATGTGTCCAAAGCAAACAAGTTAGGCAGTGTTCTATGGTTATCCATAACATTTCATTGGCTAATTTTTGGAAGTAGATCACCAGGCCTTTTTTCCTCATCTGTAAAAGGAAGGATAGTGATAATAAAAGAGCACCCACCTAAGTAGGATAGCAACATCTCCTTTTCTTTCCCGGTGGGCTCCGGAGTATTAAGGAGGGGAGCCACTCGGAAGTGTCCGCACCAGCCTTCCCGTTGACCTCTTCTGCCCAAGTGGACCGGGAGACGCAGAAGGAGTCTGGGGTGTTTCAATAGCACCTGTACTTCCTTGATCAACTGATGTGCTTCCTTGTGGTGTAAACATCAAGGAGGCAGGGACACGGAGTGTTCCCATTCGGCCACTGTAGGCTTTTGGGATTACGCTACCCGGAGAGAAGCACATGCTCATGTTTCTATGCTTGCCTCTCACCCTCTGCACTCTGTAACATTTCTCATCTCCCAGTAACACTTCCACATCCACTTGGTCTGTTTGAATGTCCACCTTTACTATGACATGTGACAGTTAGAGGGGTCCGTGACTGCCAGGCCCTGACTAGATGGAGTTAAAAGCAGCCCTGCTGCTTGTGCAGCTGTAAATGCCTTAAAAGCGCTCAGGCAGCTTCGCAGTCTTTTACTGGGAAAACAAGCAGGGGCAACGAGCTGGGGTCTCACTCCTGACAGGGTCTGTCGCGACAATTGTGCAGTCACCTCTAATTCTAGGCAGTCTTGGTCCAGCTCACTGACCTGGGTTGATGGTAAATGCTATTGATTATATTTCCAACAAACTTGGAGTTTAAAGGATTAAACAGGATTCTCCTCTTAGGAAAGATGTCTTGGTGAGAGGCCCCTGAGACAAGCCCTCTTTTGCTGAACCCAGAGCTCCCCAAGTGAACACAACTTGGTCACCAGGCTTTCTGTGTTCATTAGACGATTTCCTATAGCAGTTAAGACCCATAGACCTTGGTTGTAAAAATGACTGATGCAGCTTGATTATAGTACAGCCATGGGGATCTGGGCTCCAGTGCTGTTTGAAATGTAAGGCTGTGATTTTCCTTTTGGCTGTATGTGTTTAAAGGGTGGAGGGGGTACTTGTATGTGGGCAGCCCAGCTCCGGCTCACCGCAGGGTGGGGCCCACACCCAGCAGGCCCCTGTGAGGAGGAGGGCTGATGGGTGCCTCTCTGGGCCAGCCCAAGGTGGGGCCGTGCACCTGACCCGGGCCGCTGCTGCTGCACCTGCCCTTGTGCTCACTGACAGAAATTCTGCTCCTCCTCTGACCAGACAACAAAAGCAGTGTTTCCAGAGAAGCTGTGAGCTGTTGGGATGAGTCCACCCACCCTTCTTTACAGTCAGGCTTTGCCTTTGCCAAACCTGCCTGGAGCGGAGAGAAGCTGTAACCCATGACTCTGCCCTTTGGGCAGGAGCCTTGTCTCTCCTCCCCACGGAGTCCCTGGTGGACAGATGGCCACTGTGAAGCTTTATCCATGTTCTGTCAGTTGCTATCACTGGAAAGTTCCACTCATTTAAAGGAAAAAAAAAAACAAAAACCTAATTCAGGCTGCATCTTTGGAACTAGAAAGTCCTTAATCAAACTAAACACCTTAACAAATCCTATGTAAAACAAAGGAGAAAACAAACCAAAATATAAATACTCAGCAGCGTCCTGGTTTGTAACGATGTTCAGCTCTAATGGTGTCTCTGAGGACATGGCCCAGTTTGTACCCGGGAAACCCCATTCCTTACCAAAAGGAGAAGTACAGGGGGTGGTGGGACCTTTAGGTCTGGTGCTATTCTAGAATATAGTGCTCCCTTGTCCCTAGGACCTTTAGAAAGGGACCATATTATTTAGGCAATATTTTTGAGACTCTCAATGACTATTTTCTGAACTAAAAAACAATCATGAAACAGTAACATGAAAATAAACTAATAACTATCAATAGTCATATTGTTTCCTCTTCTGAATTTCACACCTTTTCCTATGCCTTCTCATAGGCTGTCTCATTCAGCAGCCCGAGAGAGAAACACTGCTGAATGTGTTGAAAAACATCAGCTCCAGGAGAAATTCCTTCTCCCTTACGTAGTGGTATGTCTGGTACTCCAGTGCATAAGCCATGTGTTTGTTTCTCAAGTAAAGACGGAATAAACCTGAAAAGATAAACTTCTTTCACTGATGAAAACAGACACCTTTTTCATGCTGCAAACATAAGAGAACAGCATTTAAGAAATCTGTTGGAAACCCTGGTGGCGTAGTGGTTAAGTGCTACGGCTGCTAACCAAAGGGTTGGCAGTCCAAATCCACCAGATGCTCCTTGGAAACTCCATGGGGCAGTTCGACTCTGTCCTGTAGGGTTGCTATGAGTCGGAATCGACTCATGGCACTGGGTTTGGTTTTGTTTTTGGTGTGCAAAAAGAGAGAGTGGCCACCACATTCTTACTGGTATGAGGGAGAGACGATCTCTTTCATTCAAAAAGTACTTCTGTTTGTTCCTACCAAGTGCACGACCATACAAAAGGCACTACTGGGAACACACAGTTGTATAAGATGCTATTTATACAAATATTATATAAGGTGTCTCTTTGCTTTATGGTCAAATGCTTTAAATTGAAATATCAAATAACCACAAGCTAGAAGCTGCCCTCCAGGTGGTTGCAATCTGGTAAGAGTGAAAGGGTGCGGGGCGGGGGGGACACAGATGTTTAAGGTAGAAGACACAACGGAATTTGGCCTTCAGTAATGATGGCTGCAGCACGGAGGGTGGCAGGTGGGGGAATTAAGAAGATTTTGTGGAGGAAGGTCATTGAGCCTTGAAGGATGAGCAGACATCTGTAGACAAGATGCAGTGGAGAGCAAGCATTCTGGGAGAATAGAGAATCTGAGCAAAGACATGGATGGAGGAAAGCGTGGCTTGGGTTTATGGAGGAGACCTGGATGCCTGCAACATGGGCTGATTTAGGGATAATGGAAATTTAAGCTGAGATCTTGAGGGCTTTGAATGACAAGCCTGAATATTTTTGTTAGTCAGTCAATCAACACAATGTACTGAGTGCCTAGTTATGCCAGGCACTGTCTTTGGTGCTGGGGAGGCAGAGGGAACAAGGAAGCCCTAGTGCCCCACCCCTGCCATACCTCTGACCTATAGTCTAAAAAAAAAAAAACCCACTGCCGTCAGGGGGAGAATCAAGACTTCCCCCAGTGTAGTTGTAGTGAATTCCAAGTTCACTGAATGTCTCTAAGTCGACGTACAATGTGCCGTGGGTGCAGATGCCACCGGTGTTCAGGGAGGGCTTCTCAGAACAAGTAGTTTTTAAGCTGGGACCCCCATAGTGAGCAGAAATCCAAGCTTTGTTTCTACGTATTGGGAGCTGCAAAGGTCTTGTGAATAGGGAAGTGACACGACCACACTCTTAAGTTAGGAAGATTAACCCAGCCGGTGTGCAGGTGGGGAGCAGGAAGGGAAAGATGCTCTGTCAACAGCCTGGGATAGAGCCAGGACACGAAGGAGGTGTCCTGGGGAGGTGGAGCCCAAGATGTCTGGTTCAAGGAATAGACACTGATAGCCAAGAGCAGGAGCTGGTTGGGGGATGGGGAGGCCCGAGTCCTGAATTTGGTCTTAGACACGTTAATGAAGGAGCTCGCAGGATTTACAGGTGTCAACGTTCAGCTACAGTGGAAAGGCTAGACAGGAGACACAGATTAAAAATTTTCTTCTGGAGAAAATCACACATCCTTGCAGATTGGTGTCACCATCAATTCATGTTTCCAACCTGCCCTGGGCCTCGGTGTGCCTAGAAGCTCTTCTGTGTTTTCCTGGCCAGGTCTCTTTCCCGTACCCCAGAGATTCAAACTGCCTCCTCTTTTCTTAAACCTTACCCCCGCCCCCTCACTTTCCACAGATGACATCTCCTTTCACTTTACAGAAAATGGATGCCACCAGAAGGAGATCTCAACTTCCCATCATCTACAAACCTATTGCATGTCTTCTGTCTTATCTCCTTCACCTGCTACAGCAGAGAATGATCCTTCCAGCTCCCCAAGGCTCATTTCTCCACCAAGCTCCTGGGCCCACGTTCCTTCTTTTCAGGGATCCTCTTCATTCAGCGTCCCGTCTTCTTATATGTTATTGACCTCCACCTCTCCAAGAGTCCCTTCCCATTGGCATTAAACAAGTTCAAATCTCACCCATCTTAAAAATGACAAAAATCTTCCCTTGACTCTGCCTCCCATTTCAGGGTCTCAGCCTAGAGTCCTGAAAGAGTTGTCTAAACTTGTCTCCACTTCCTCCCCTCCCACTCTTCCCTCAACCCACTGAGGTTTGGCTTCCACCCCCACTGCCCCGAGACTCTGTACTTCCTTGTGACTAAATCCTACAGACACCTCAGGCTTTATCTTATTTGACCACTGCACAGAGTCCACAGTTAACCACTCCTTTGAGATGCCATTTTCTCTGCCTTCCCTCCTCCTACCCTTGACTCTCATTTCTGTTTCTGGATTGAATAGTGCCCCCCACCTTTCCCCCCAAAATATGTGTTGGAATCCTAACCCCTGTACCTGTGGATATAATTTTGTTTGGAAATAGGGTTTTCTTTGTTGCGTTGATTAGATCATACTCAAGTAGGGTGAGTCCTGAATGCCTGAGTTATAAAGAGAGCAGATTAGACGCAGAGACATGTGTACACACAGGGGAAGATGGACGGTAAGTGAGGATCACCTACAAACAAAGGAACACCAAGGATCACCAGCAGGCACCAGAAATTAGGAGAGAGGCTCACAGAAAGAATCAATATGGCTGAGATCTTGATTTGGACTTTTAGCTTCCAGATTTGTGAGAAAATAAATTTTTGTTCTTTAAAGCCACCCACTAGTGGTACTTGTGTTACAACAGCACTAAGAAATCAAGACATCCCCCCTTATCAATGCACTTCACCACCAAGTTCTGGCTATTTCACCTAAATATGTTTCAAATTTGAATGTTCTATCCAGCCCCACTGCCACCATCCTAGTACAAGCAGCTGTCATCTCTCCCGTGGACAACTACGGTCACCCCCAATCCATTCCCCACTCTGCAGCCAGACAGGTCTTTTGAAACACCAGACTGATTGTGTAATCCCCCTGCTCAATACAAGGTTTTATTCTCTCATATAAAAATTTGGAGCCGGGAGTTTGAAGGCTGGCCTGGTGGTTTCTTGAAGTTGTCAGGGACTGGAGTTCTCCAGCTTTTCTCTCTGCCATTCCCAGGGGGGTGGCCCTTGTTTTCATGGCCCAAGTTCTAGCAAACTCTAGCCATCATATTTGCTTTCCAAGAAGCATTATGGAGAAATGGGAGGAAAAGGGCCCCCATTCCTGCTTTATTTTGACCCTTTCCCTTTTATGGAGACTTCCCTGAAAAACCTTATGACTCTTTATATTTTTATCAGCTAGAACCTGCCAGCTGAAAGGGAGTCTGGGAAATGTAATTTTTATTACAGCCTTATTAATACAATTGGGGGTTGTATTATTGAGGAAGAATGGGTACTGGGGTAAGCAATTAGTAGTTTCTGCCAGAGTCTACACCTTTGGCCACCCCAAAATTTATATTCTTTCCTCTTCCCACACTTTCAGTTTTACTCCTTCCTTCCCAGGGAAGACAATTCCAAAGTCTCATCCAGATGAGCAGTCCTCTCAGTGAGCTTCAGCTGTAGCTCCTAATGATCTGACAATGTACAAACTAAAAGACCCCGTCCATACCCAATATACCACATGGAATAGGCAGAATAACTGCAATAAAAACCCCCATTCAGAAAAGAGAAGCATGAGAAACACACCACGTGTCAGCTCGGAGCAACTATCAAATACTAATAGGCTAGAGAAGTAAAGACTCTCCCTTTCTTGGCTGTGGAGTAAAATCCTTGGTTAGCCTATCTAGTGGCCCCTATTCTGCTCTCTGGGAAGAATTTCCTTGATCGTTGTCTGTGTCTCTGGGCTTTTCCATCTGGAAGGTTCTTCCTGGCCCTATAGCCAGGTCCTATGGCCTGGTACGTACGGCCACCCTTGAAATGGGCATTGGTGGGTAGGCCTACCAGGGTACTTTGGAGTATTCACTCTGCTTCCTGCTGCTACAGGTGCTGGGGCCAAGGGATTGCTTTAAAATTTAACTATTAAGACTGGCAAGCCGTAGTCAATGCATTATTTTTGTTCAATGTATTTTCTTTAAAAGCTTAGTAGTCTTCCAATCCTTCTGTTTTTGGTTAGTTTCTTGTCCAAAAACTGTAGCTAAAGATCTACTGTAGACACTTTAAAGATCTACTGTAGACACTTTATGGGAACTCAGGGTGGCTTGAAAAGTGTGTCTAATTGCACAAATCACCAAGTTTACTGTGATGTGATGTGAAGACTTCTAGATAGATATGTGAAGAAATCTCCTCCCAGGGCCCTAAAAGGGACACCTCTCCCTCCTTCAGCTAACATACCTTAGCTGTCTGGGACTTCAGCTGGGAGTTGGAAGATTCAACACACACCTGACTTTCTTTCGCACCTGCTTGCTCTCTTGCCTTCTCTGAACCTGACTGTCAGGGCTTTCCCTCTTCCCAGTTCTCTTCCTTAAGCAGAGTTCTATGATCAATTTCTACCAGGCCTGCTTCTTGATATCTTAAGGAGCTAGTTAAAGACATCCAGAATATCCACTTTCCCAAGACTGTTTTCTGGCTGAAAAATCCTATTTTGGATTCAGAAGCTAAATGTTAATTATCTCTGCATTTTGTCTTTGAAAAAACCATTCCAAGGCAAGTGGGTAACTGGCCAACCAGGAAGAAGGTCACACGCACAGAAATGCAAAAGAGAAACTCAAATAATATTTTTCAAAATAGAGTCCTGCTTACATCATTAAGGACTTTCTATTTTGCTTAGGGTAAGTCCAAAATGTGTAAGAGGGTCCTTCCAGTTCTGACCCCTACTAAACTCTCCAGTCTCATCTGATCAAGCACCCAGCCTCACACTTTTCACTACAACCACACTGGACTTTTCTCAGTTCCTTCGATACATTTTGTTCAGAACTTTCACAAAAGCCTTAGTCTAGGCTGGAAAGCTCTTTGCCTCTCTCTCTTTAATTTGATAACTCTTGTTCATTTCTCAGGTTTTGATTTAAAGGTCACTGCCTTGGACTTGACGGCAAAGAGTTTGGTTTGTCTTTTCGGCCTTGGGGAGGATTTCTCTGACCCACGGTATCCTTTTCCCTCGGAGAATCTTGCACTCATGTGGTTATTTGGCTATTTCAATGATGTGGTAAGAACCTGTGTTCCCCATTGGAACCTAAGCTACAGGAGCGCAAGAACTATGTCAGTTCTGTCTGCCTGGCACATCCTCGTTGTCACCACCCTAGTTCAGGTCGTCATCATCTCTCACCTCCATTAGAAAGAGGAGTTTCTGAAATGCAAACCAGCTTAGAACCCTCTAGTGCTTCCTTTTTGCACTCAAGTCAAAGTCAAATCCTTCACTTGGCTTCCAAAGTCCTGCATAACCTGGCCCCATCTTGTCCCACCGCCTTCCTGCCCCTTCGACTTTCATCTACACGGAAATGTATTTAGTGTATTAAAGGGGCTGAACCTCTTGCCCAAAAGTCTTCAGCTATGCTATTGCTGCTTTCTGTATACCATATTTTTTTGCAACTAATGCGTCCACGTAAATAACACGCCCGCATGTGTAATGCGCACAGCACACCTAGGAAGATAATGCACAAGGGGGGTTGTGTGGTTGGCAAAAAATTTATAACATGCACATTATTTGCATAAAATATGGTTGACAACAATTTTTCATCCTTCAGCTGTAAGTTGAGAGACCGATTGATTGATTGACTAATTCATTCATCCCTGTTCTAGCACTAGAAATCTGCCAGGTGTTGAGGAAATGGGGTGAAGAAGGCAGATCAGCTTCTAGTCATCTGCATGTTCTCTTACTACCCTCACCCCAAGGCTGGGCTAGGTGCCTCTCCTCTGGATTCTCCTGACTCTCTGAAGCATTTCCTTATCACTGACATAATGACTGTTTACCTGCCTGTCTGTCTTGCTAGCCTGTGAGCTAGTTGTTAAATGAACCCATGAATTTCAAAGTACTCTGCCAGGGGTAGTAAAAAAGAAATCAGAAGTGGCATAGAATGGAGGAGCTGGCCCTGTGGCACTGTGGGTGTGGGGCACAGGTCAAGTTGGAAACGGTGGGACGGGGGGGGGGGAGGCAAAGGCAGTTGGGCTCCTTTTCATGCTCCTTCCTTAGGGAATTACAGGAAGTGTAATCCAAGAAATGCACTTGGAGCCAGACATACAAGGTAACTGCAGTATGATTCCATGTACAGGAAATCTCCAGAATAGGTAAGCCTATAGAGATGGAAAGTAGATTAGTAGTTTCCAGCAGATGGGAAGAGGAGGAAATGTGGAGTTATTGCTTAATGGATATGGGGTTTTCTTTTGGGGTGAAGAAAATATTCTGAAACTAGACAGAGGTAGTGGTTGCATAACACTGTAAATGTGTTAATTGTCACTGAACTTTACACTTTACAATGGTTAATTTTATGCTATGTGAGTTGTACCTCGATTAAAAATTATTTTTTAATTTTATTTATTTTGTTGTTGAGAATATGCATAGCTAGCATACACCAGTTCTACAGTTTCTACATGTACCATTTTGTGGCACCGAATACATTCTTTGAGTTGTACAATCATTCTCACCCTCTTTTTCTGAGTTGATCCCTCCCATTAACTTAAATTCACTGGCCCCTAAGATTCCTTTCAAGTTGCTGTTGTCGATTTGATCCTGTATAGATAGTTCTTAAAAGAGCATAATGCTCAAGGTAGACATTTTCTACTAGTTAAGCTAAACCATTGTTTGGTATTAAGAAGACTTCAGGGGATATTTTTGGTTTAAGGTTTAAAGATTATCTCAGGGCAATAGTTTCAGGGGTTCATCCAACCTTCAGGGCTCCAGGGATTCTGGAGTTCATGAGTGTTATAGATTGACTAGTATCCCTCAAAATGTGTGTTAACTTGGCTGGGCCATGATTCCCAGTATTGTGCGGTTGTCCACCATTTTGTGATCTGATGTGATTATCCTATGTATTGTAAATCCTAACCTCTATGAAGTTAATGAGGCAGGATTAGAGGCAATTATGTTAATGAGACAGAATTTAGTCTATAGAATTAGGTTGTGTCTTGAGTCAATTTCTTTGAGATATAAAAGAGAGAAGGGAGCAGAGAGGTGAGGGGCCTCTTTATTACTAAGCAAGAAGAGCCATGAGTGGAGCCCTGAGAAGCTCCTAGATCGGGGAAACATTGATGATAAGGACCTTCCCCTAGAGCCGACAGAGAGAGAAAGGCTTCGCCTGAAGATAGCACCCAGAATTTGAACTTCTAGCCTCCTAGACTGTGAGAGAATAAATTTCTGTTTGTTAAAGCCATTCACTTGTGGCGTTTCTGTAATAGCAGCACCAGATGACTAAGACAATGAGATTCTGAAACTCTGTTCTGCATTTTTCCCCCTTTGATCAAAGATTCTTCTACCGAATCTTTGATCAAAGTATTCAGTAATGGTAACCAGGGACCATTTAGTTTTTCTGCTCTCATGGCAAAGCAGGCAATTGTTCATGGAGGCAATTAGTCACACTTTCCATATCCCCCTCCTATTCCTGATGCTCCTTCTTCCTATGTTGCTCCAGGCAAATAGAGACCAGTGGTTATGTCTTGGACAGCCACTTGCAAGCTTTTAATTCCCCAGGCACTATGTAAAGATCTTGGAGGTAGAACTGAAGCATTAAACCTGTTATTGGACCCATTAACTGGGATGTCCCATGAAACCATGACCCTAAATCTCCAAACCAAGAAACCCAAATTCCCACAAAGTTTTGGGTTGTATTAATACATAAGGGGAAGCATCAAAAGAAGATGGAAGGAATACACAGAGTCGTCATACCAAAAAGAATTAGTCGACGTTCAACCATTTCAAGAGGTAGCATGTGATCAGGAACCTATGGTGCTGAGGGAGGAAGTCCAAGCTGCACTGAAGGCATTGGTGAAGAACAAGGCGCCAGGAATTGACAGAATATCAATTAAAATGTTTCAACATTCGTCTATGCCTGGCCAACCAACTGGGAGAGATCTATATTTATGCCTATTCCCAAGAAAGGTGATCCAACAGAATACAGAAATTATCAAACAATATCATTAATATCACACGAAAGCAAAATTTTGCTAAAGTTCATTGAAAAGCAGCTGCAGCAGTGTATCGATTGACAGGGAACTGCCAGAAATTCCAGCCAGATTCAGAGGAGGACGTGGAACCAGGGATATCATTGCTGGTGTCAGATGGATCCTGGCTGAAAGCAGAGAATACCAGAAGGATGTTTACCTGTGTTTTACTGACTATGCAAAGGCATTCAGCCGTGTGGATCATAACAAATTATGGGTAACATTGTGAAGAATGGGAATTCCAGAACACTTAATTGTGCTCATGAGGAACCTGTACATTGATCAAGAGGCAGTTGTTTAGACAGAACAAGTGGATACCGAGTGGTTAAAGTTAAGAAAGGTGTGAGTGAGGCTTGTATTCTTTCACCATACCTATTTAATCTGTATGCTGAACAAATAATACGGAAGCTGGACTATATGAAGAAGAGCGGGGCATCAGGATTGGAGGAAGACTCGTTAACAACCTGCACTATGCAGATAACACAACCTTGCTTGCTGAAAGTGAAGAGGACTAGAAGCACTTACTGATGAAGATCAAAGATCACAGCCTTCAGTATGGATTGCACCTCAACATAAAGAAAACAAAAATCCTCACAACTGGACCAATAAGCAACATCATGGTAAACAGAGAAGAGATGGAAGTTGTCAAGGATTTCATTTTACTTGGATCCACAATCAACATGCATGGAAGCAGCAGTCAAGAAATCAAAAGACACATTGCATTGGGCAAATCTGCTGCAAAGGACCTCTTTAAAGGGTTGAAACTCAAAGATGTCACCTTGAAGACTAAGGTGCACCTGACCCAAGCCATGGTATTTTCAATCACATCATATGCATGTGAAAGCTGGGCGATGAATAAGGAAGACCAAAGAAGATTTGATGCCTTTGAACTGTGGTGTTGGCAAAGATACTGAATATACCATGGACTACCAAAAGAACAAACAAATCTGTCTTGGAAGAAGTACAACCAGAATGCTCCTTTATAAGCAAGGATGGCGAGACTGAGTCTTACATACTTTGGACGTGTCATCAGGAGGAATCAGTCCCTGGAGAAGGGCATCAGGCTTGGTAAAGTACAGGGTCAGCAGAAAAAAGGAAGACCCTCAACAATGGGCTCGAGCATAACAACGATTGTAAGGATAGTGCAGGACTGGGCAGTGTTTCGCTCTGTGGTACATAGGGTTGCTATGAGTCGGAACTGACTTGATGGTATCTAATAACAACAACAACAATACATAAGTACCCTTAGTAGCTACTCTTTTTTCTTTTTTTTGGTAGCCATTGTAAATATATCTATCACACAAATTTTGCCAATTCAACTTTTTACAGGTATACGACAGCAATTACAATAATCAGCTGTGCAACCCTACCCTCAATCAAAGTGATTTTTTTCATCACTGTTAACCACCCCCCGCCCCCTCCTCCCCACCCCTGGTAACCACTAATAAACTTTGGTCTCTCTGTATTTGCCTTTTCTTGTTCTTTTGTATAAGTGAGGTCATATAATATTTGTCCTTTTGTGATTGACTTATTTTACTCAGCCTAATGTCTTCCAGTTCCATCCATATTGTAGCATGTGTCAAGACTTCATTTCTCTTACTGGCTGAGTAGTATTCTATTGTATGTATGTACCACATTTTGTGTATTCACCCATCTGTTGATGGGCACTTAGGTTGTTTCCACCTTTTGGCTATTGTGAATGATGCTACAATGAACACTGGTGCACAAGTCTCTATTTGAGTCTCTGCTTTAAAAAAGTTCTTTAAAAGAAAGAGAAATGCACTTGGATCTGGAGGGGAGGGCTATGGAGTCTTTCATCTTCCTCTGCCGGTCCCTGGTGGAGTGGCAGTGGCTCCTTGGTCCCTGGGGCTGGGCCGGGTCTGCTCTGACAGGAGAAAGGGCCTCCTAGAGGACCTGGTTCTTCTCTGGGTACACCTGGATAAGCTTGGAATACCTGGGCACAGTCCCCATATGTGCCAGGTGCTGTGCAAGAGCATCACAAATACCTCAGACATGGGGACTAGGTGGCAGGCAGGCTCTCCTGGATGGGGGAGGAGGGGAGTGCCTTGGACGCTCTGTGCCAAGAGCAAGGTCTCTGGAGCAATGGTAAGTAAGTGTGAGTGTGTTTGTGAAGGTTTGTGAGAGATCGGCTGGTCTCGCTGAGAGGCAGTGTGGACAAACAAAAGCCACCCAAATTATAGTTAGAACCAGAAGCACTAGATTTGGGTCTCCCTTCCCTGCCAGTTAATGGCTGTGTAATCTTGAGCAAGTCACTGTTCTTCTCTGAATAAAAATGAAAGCAGTCATTTTTGAGCACTTACTCTACAGCCCCCCAGTGCTAATGTTACACATCCACTCTCCCCTTTAGTCTCAACTGTTCCCATCTTAGAGCTGAGGAAATGTGTGCTCCAAGGATGGGTGGCTTGTCCAAGGCCACCCAGCTGTTCATTGAGCACAAGTGATGCCGCAACACCTCCCCTCGGTCACCTTTCTGCGTCAGCTGACTGTCAAGTTGATGATAATGATGATAACACCCCTTGCGTGGTTGTGAGCATGAAAAGGTCCTCTGAAGAGGTTTTCATAAATGTTATTATTTCATGAAGCGGGAGATTAGAAAGTTGCTGTGTAAAGGACCTGTGTGTTAATCTCTTGGGAAGAAAGGTTCAGGTCAATGAGCAACTGAAGACAGTGTGTCATTGCAGGACCTGAGAACAATAACCCTACAGGCAGTTCTACTCTGTCCTATGACTTGGAGTGGACTGGATGGCAGTGGGTTTGCTTATAGCCTTTTTTCAGCTAGGTTTCTCATGAGGCCGTCAGGGCTCTTGTCTCCTCTCCACGTGCTGCAGGCTACTAGTGCACAGCCAGGCCCCTCCTCACCTGTCCCCCACACATCTAGCCCAGAGCCGGACCTACAATAGCGGTGGGATGGAGTGCAGGCAGCCCCTCCTGAGTCCCTGCCGAGGTTGGAGTACAGCACTGACCTGTAGGGATCCCAGCAGGAACTCGCCACTCAAGGGCTTAAATCCCTGTTTGTCCATTCATTAGCTGAGAGACCTTGGGCAAGTCACTAAACCTTCCTGAATTCCCATTTTCTAATATGCAAAATGAGGGTTATAACACCTACTTCATAGGGTTGTTGTAAGGATTACGTGAGATAATGTGCTTAAAGTGACTCACACACCTTAAACACCACATAATGATTAAAGCTATCATTATTTAGCCACCCTTCCTTATTGTAATGTCAGGGAGGTGGAGTTCCGAGAGTCATGGCATATTCAGGGCTACACAGCTATCCAGCAGTAGGCTGCACTTCCTCTGGGGCGATCATTTCAACCCTTATCTTGGTCCAAGAATCCCTAACAGATCAGATGAACAGAGAGCCTTGCATTTCACACCCTCAACCCCATTTGGCAAGGCATTAGAAAGCCATAGGCTGCTACTGTTTCCCAGCTCTGCCTCAAATTTGCCAGGTAAACTGGGAGGGTTTGGTTCAGCTCCCCCAGCACCACCCTCCTCACAGAAGAGGGGGCCTCTCTATGGGAGATGTCTGTGTTCCTGAATGGATCAGAACACCGCTCCCTCTGCATGAGAGGTTTTATGATTCTAAAGCTCCTGGCCTGTCTGTCCTGCCGCCAGATTCCATCTCCAGAGGCTCCCCCTACCCCACCTCGTTCACCTTGCTTCTCCTGAGCGGAACCAGGCTCATCGGTATTGCTCTGACCTTGTGACACATACCCCCTCCTTTATGAACTGAATTGTATCCTCCAAAAATATGTGTTGTAAATCCTAACTCCTATACCTGTGGATGCAATCCTGTCTGGGAATAGGGGTTTCTTTGTTATGTTAATGAGGCCACATCAATGTAGGCTGTGTTTTAAGCCAGTCGCTTTTGAGACTTAACAGGAGCAGATCAGGCACAGAGACAAGCAAGCACTAATGGGGGAAGACAGATGCCATATGGAGATCCCCAAGGAAGCCAAGAATGCTAGAGAAGCTGAGACAAGGATGTTCCCCAGAGTGGACACAGAAACCCTTCTCAAGAGCCAGCACCATGAATTCAGACTTCTAGACTCCTGGACTATGAGGAAATAAATTTCTGTTTGTTAAAGTCACTCGCTTGTGGTACTTCTGTTATAGCAGCACTAAGAAACTAAGATGACCTCTTCAAATGTGTTGCCTGACATACAGATCTTGTGTCCATTTAAGGTGAAGTAAAAGTAATTCTATTTGGAAAATTGCACAATATCCTGTAATGACAGATGACCCGATATTGTGAAACAGAGCCAAGGAGCTTCGGCTCATGGGAAGCTGTCTCTGACGCCCTAAGCCGGGCATTTGACGACCAGCAGCTGTGCCCAGCAGTCTTAGCCCTGGGCAGATTCCCCCACTAGTGTCTCTGCCACTCTGGAACCCCCACTTCCACCTGTTCCCTCCTTCTGCCCCAAAGGTCAGGCCTACTGCCATTTTAGAGCCCCACCCCATAACCGCCACCGTTTCCATAGCCATCACCCCTTCCCCTACCTGTTCCACAAATACAGGTGCCAGGGCCAGACATGGGCCTTGGGAATGTAGGTGTGAGCAGGTGACAAGTTGAGGATAGGAATATGGGGGGATGGAGACACCGAAGGGGCCCTTGCCCCTTACATCCTCCCTCCCCCCACCCCCACGGCCCAGCTGGGAGGTCCTTGGAGAGTCCACAAGGAATGAGGACCAACACTTAAGCAGGCCTCACAGTGCTCCAGGCACTGCTCTAAGCACTTAACACACCATAGCCTATGAAGTGGTATTATCATTACCCCATTTTAAAGATGAGAAAACCAAGACACAGAGAGGCTAAGTAACTTGTCCAAGGCCACACAGCTTGAAAGTGACAGAGCAGGAATTTTAGCCCATTTTCTGGGCCAGAGTGCCATGGGAACACTGGAGTTGGCCAGTCCCCAATATAATCCCCTCTGACCCCACCAATTCTTCCCTTCTCCTCCCGCTGGGTGACTGCCACGAAGTCCAGGGCTGGATCCTCAAGACATGACTGTGTGCTGTCTTCAAGTCAGGACAGCCACATGCAGTGGACAGTTGCAGGTCCAAGTCCCTCTGCTTGCTTTTCTTGCCTGCAGGCCCAGCCTTACCCCGGCTCGGGGACCTCCAAGGGTTTAGTGCAGAGCCACCCAGCTGCCAGGATGAGCGTGTTCAGGTCTGCGGCCAGCTGGCTCAGCACCACTTGGATACCTGGCGGTCTGCATGAGGCACCCAGTCTGGAGTCAGGCTGCCTGGCAAGCTCCCTCAGCACTGAGGCCCACCAGGCTCTCTGAGCCTTTCTTCCTGCACCTTGGACCTGCCTTGGGCTGAGTTGGTGGATGGAACTGTGAGGGGCCCAGAGTGGTGGGACAGGGGAGGGTATTGAATGGGGCTCTGGCCCAGTCTCCTGCTTCCTTTATCACCCCCTCCCCTGTCTGCACAAATTGCCCTAGGAGCAGACCCCGCCCCAAACCCCTGCCAGCTTCTCTCAGGCCCTTTCTCATCCATCCAGACCCTCTCTTTTTCTATCAAAACGCACAGCCTCAGCTCACAGCTACTGAGGTCATGCCTACAGAACATGCTGAGCATAGTGCCTGGCCCGTAGGGGCTCAGTAAGGGAAGTTGCCCTTCCTTTAGCCCGCCCTGTCTCCATGGGCCTGACAGAGGACTCCAGGCTCCACGTAGCCTACATGACAGGGTAAGGGCAGACTCCTTGCGCCCTCTGTCATCTGCAATCCTCTTCTCTCTGCTCTCTACTTGGGAAACCTGTCTTACCCTTGACAACTCAGCAGAGGTGTTACCTCCTCCAAAGCCTACAGGATCCCCCGGGCAGCGAGGGGCTCCCACCCCAGCTTCTACAGTGCTCTGCTCACATTTTGAAGGATAGTTACTGGGAGGTTTTAAGATTGTTGATTTGTTTGATGTCCCTAGACTGAGCTCCACAAGATGGGTACATGTTTCTTCTTTTTTCTTTGGGACCATTTTTAATTACACATGAAATTCATGAATACGTGCATATTGTAAAATATTAAAAAAATACACAAAACGTGTAAACCCAATCCTCTCCCTAGAGAATACCACTGTTAATAGTTGGTGAGTTTCTTTGTCCAGGTATTTATTTTCTTCCTGTATAAATTTATTTAGTAGGGCTTTTTTCTTCTTCTCCTTTTTTTTTATTTTAACACAAATGGGGTTCATCTATACACACTGTTCTATGGCTTGCTTTTTCAGCTAATAATAGATTATAGTGTGGCAGGCAGAATGATGGCCCCCCAAAGATGCCCATGTCCTAATCCCCCAAACCTGTGAATATGTGATCTTACAGGACAAAAGTGACTTTGCATATGAGACTAAGTGAATGGTCTTGTGATGGGAAAGTTACTTACCCTGGCTTATTTGGGTGGGCCCAAAGTAATCATAAAGTATTCATAAGAGGAAAGCCAGACGGTCAGAGTCAGATAGAAGGAGAGAGAAAGAGATTCCAAGATGTTACACTGCTGGCTTTGAGGACGAAGGGAGGGACCACAAGCCAAGGAATGCAGACACCTCTGAGACTGGAAAAACCAAGGAAACAGATTCTCCCATCAGAGCCTCCTGAAAGACCAGCCCTGCTGACACCTTGACTTTAGCCCAGTGAAACTGATTTCAGACATCTGATCTATAGTATTATAACTTTATATTGTTTTAAGCTAATAGATTTGTGGTAATTTATTACAGCAGCAATAGAAAACTAATATAATGGGTATACAGATGAGATAAAAAATAATATTAATGGTGGTAAACAACAACAACAAAAAAAACACAAGCTCATTGCCATCGAGTTACTTTGACTCCTATCAACCCTATAGGACAGAGTAGAACTGCCTCATAGGGTTTCCAAGGCTGTAATCTTTATGGATGCAGACTGCCACATCTTTCTCTTGCAGAGCAGTGAGTTCGAACTTTCAGAAAGCAGCTGAGTACTTTAACCAGTGCGCTACCAGGGCTCCTTATTAATGGTAGTAATTAGCATTTATTGAGTGTGTACTATATGCCAGACACTGTTCTAGCATAACATAAACCATTATGTGGATTATTTCATTCAATCTCCACAGTAGCCCAGTGAATTAAAGCCATTATTACCACAATTTAACAGATGAGGAAACTGAACCACAAAGTGGTTAAGAAACTTGCCCAGATTCACCCAGCAAGTGTTAGAACCAGATCTGGAAATTGCCTGTTCACACACCATTTTTCCTATGAGATGGTTGTTCTTTATGGGTTTCAGGGTCCATAGGTGCTCACTATGCATTTATTGACTGAAGGAATGAATGGCAGCAGCTCCTGGGACCCCTAGAAGAACATGGGCCAGTCCGATCACACTCCCTTAAGCCAGGTTGGCAGTGAATGCCCCAAAGGAAAACCAAAAACCAAGCAGGAAGGGGGGCAAGCAGGAGGGGTGGTATGGAGGTGAGGTGCCCCCTCTATTCACCAACTGATCACAAGTCCCAGAGACTTTCTGGAGGAGGGTGATGGTCTGGTCCATTTTCTCCTAATCCTCAGAAAAGTGTGGCAGACAATTTTGGAGCTTGGGGTGTCCCATGGACAGTATTGGGATGCTAGTGTCAAATCCCTCCCCCTGAAATTCTAGATTCCAATTCCAGACACTCGAATGTGCCAAGATAGCCCGTCCCTGCATTGAAAGATCTGGCCAGGCCAGCCGCAGTGCACAGGAGGGATAGTGGTGACTTGGCCAGCTGTCTCCTGGGTGCAGGTGGCTGGCCAACACCCACATGCTAAGGCAAGGCTTGCCTTGACCCAGCCTAGCGATTTATTTGGTCACTGTGACAAAGGGGACAGCTGCCCACAGGGCCCAGCAGGTCTTATGATCGGCAGCCCAAATCGATGGCAGTGCCCTAGCTACCTCTTGGGGGTGGGGGGCAGATAATGACAGCCTCAAAACACCCAGCCCCCCAGAGGACATGGCTCTAGACAAACCTTCTTGTGTCAGACCCTCAGCTTGCTATGGGTCTTTCTGTCTCCTTCCCCCAACTCTCTCAGTCTGTAACAGCAGGAAACAAAGACACTAAGCAAAAACTCTATCTTGACCCAATATAGCACCAGTAGAGGGGAATCAGGGGCCTGAATAGAAGCTGAGAACATCGTTCCCACCTCATATCATAGGTTCTTGGTGTTGAAAACATTCTAAATATCACTCTCCCCACTGGTAATCCACTAGTTGAATTTCCCCTACAATATTCCCAGTGGAGAATGGTTACCTAGTCTCTGCTTGAACTCCTCCAGTGATGGGGAGCTTATGACCTTCCAAAGCGGCCTATAATATCCCCAGGCAGTTCCTCATGACTGGAGTGTTTCATCCTTACGTGGTCCTTCCTTACTTTGTGTCCATCTGCTTCCCTGCACTCCTCCTTCTTGGTCGCCATGAAGATGACCACTCCCTGTTCCTCATGGCTTTTCAGATATTTGAAGGCAGCTAAATGGGTCTCTTCCAACTGAGAGAGAACATTGTGGGGTCTAGCAACAGAAAGAAAGTCAGCCCTTTACAAGCTTGGGGAAGGTTTGCCCCAAGATTCAGGCCCACCACATGGAGCGGCTTTGCTTTACGTTCTTTTTCACGACCCGCACATGGGCCTAGAGCAGCAGGATGGAGGGGCTGCACAAGACTGCTTGGAAGCGACTCAACCCACTGGCTGAGTCCTGGTGAGGTGTTTCTGGGTCCCTGGGGTCTGCAGAGAGGGACATGGTATCCTGGATAGAGCACTGTCCTGTCATTTGACCACCAGCTTCCAGCCCTGGTTTTACCACTTGCTGATGGGGATTCCTTAATCAAGTTGCTTAAAGTCTCTGAGCTTTAGTATTCCCACCTATAAAATGAGAAAGTATCTTACTATGTTGTTATGAGATGAAATGACATCACTAATGGAAAATACTTTGTAAACCAAAACACACTCTATAAATGATTAACTGATTTAAACGGTAAACAAAGAAGCTTTGGAGCTTGAACTTCTTTGTCCTGGGCCTCCCTAGTTAGTGGGTGAAAAGTCTGTGGCAGAGTTGTTTGTTTTATTTTATTGTGGTTACACGTACATATAAAACCAAAAGTTGTCATTTTAACCATTTTTAAGTGTACACTTCAGTGGCATTAATCACATTCACTATGCTATCATCACCACCAACCACTTCCAAATGTTTTCATCCCCCCAACAGAAACTCAGTACCCCTTAAGCAATACCTTCCCTGTCTTTCCTCCCCTCAGCCCCTGGTGACCTCTAATAAACCTCTGTGTCTATTTGTGTATTCTAGATATTTCACACAAGTGGGATCACACAATATTTGTCCTTTGGTGTCTGACTTATTTTACTCAGGATGACATTTTCAAGGTTCACCCATGTCCTAGCATGTATCAGGACTTCATTTCTCTTCATGGCTGAATAATATTGGAGTTGGTTTCAGTATTGGACCAACTCCTCAAGCCTGTGGACTCCTCCTCAAGCCCTGTGGCTGATCCTGGTACCCGAAGAGCTCCCCACTGTGGGCTCACAGTCCCCCTTGCATGGCTGCCCACGGAGCCGCTCTGCCCACATCTCAAGGGTAGGACTCTGGGCCCACCAGCCCCAGACACTGGCTCTGCTCTTGCTCTGGGTACAACAAAAGAATGTGGTGTGCCCACTGAGGTCCGGCTTTGGGTTGGGGGCCTTCAGGGTGCCAGTCAGTTTTCTTCCCTAGGCTGGTGGAGCTGGACCCACACAGCCTCTGTTCATCACTGCCACTGTCCCTCCTTGTCCAGTTTTCAATTTAGACAGTGGTTAATTCTGATACCCCAAATGAGGCAGGGTTTTACTGAGAGAAGCATTGAAGGGATCAGGAGTGCGGAGCCAACCAAGTGAGCACAGAGAAACTAATAAGTGAGAGGATCTCATTGAATCCAACCCGCTCATTGAAAAGGTGAGGCCCGGGAAGGACAGACTGCCCCTGGTTAGTGATCAGGCTGGGATCCCAAGCATCGGCCTCTGCTGCCTCCCAGACCCCTCCTTGGCTCCATCTTGGCAGGCGCAAGGGAGTCCTGTGATTGGGCAGAGGTGGCTGCCGCCCTCACTCACTGGTGTTACAGGAGCGGAAAGGCCAGGAGCCGCCACAAATAGCAGCATGTCCCCACCTGCCTAACGCTAATCCGGTTTATCCTGAGTTAGTAGACACCTGTGAGTGTACTTCCCTGGTGGGGCTGGGCAGCCCCATCCTTCCTCATGCCACACAGGCCACGAGGGCGAGGGCGGCAGTGGCGGTGACGGCCTTAGGCCCTGCCCAGGGAGCCTTGGGCAAGGCAGGTGGCGGCGGCAGCCCTTGAGAAGGAAGGGAAACGGGCCGGCTTTTCTGGGATGTGTGTGTGAGCTGAGGAGGGGGCACACGCAGCCTGTTTGATTGGGGCACGGTCCCACCCAGAGACGGCGGCGCTGATTCCCAGGGGGCAGCAGCACGGCCTGGCAGGGGTGTTTGCCCAGGTGGGGGCCAGATATAGGGCAGGTGCCCGGTTGTGCCCAGGCTCCGCCTGCCTGTCCTCTGCTATAAAGCAGGAACAAGTCTCATCCTTACCTGCCTGGGGGGACAGTGAACAGAAGTGAGCTAATGTCTGCTCTGCTGGTCCTCCACTTAGGGAGGCAGCCTGTAAAGAGTCTATTTTTATGGCCTGGAGCTCAGCCCGGCTTCCTTGGGGGCCCCTGGCTGCTCCCCGGTGGCCCCCACAGGACACGAGTCGGCTGTTGGACCTACAGGCCCTGGCACTGCCTGTGGGAGGATCCCGCCAGCGGTGAGCTCTCTGGAGCCCGAGGCCTGGGCCTAGGTTAACTCCTTCACAGCCCATTGTTCAGAGTTCAAGGAGACGCCACCCGCTCCTGGCATTCTGGTTAAACCAAGAGCCTGGGCGGCCAGGCGTGGCGGGGCCTAATGAGCAGGGTGTGCCCGCAGTTGTTGTTAGGCGAGGTGAGGCGGTGGGCAGGTCCCACCCACGCGGGTGGGCGGTGGGCTTGCGCAAGAGTTCCCTGCAGGCTGCGCGCCTCCAGTGTTCTCCCCCCCGGGTTTGCTTTAAAAAACAAATGCTCAGCTTTGTGCGTGTGCGTGTGTGGGGTGGGGGGGTGGGGGAGGGAGAGGGTATTTCTAAGTATTTCCAAGACATGTCAACACTTTTAAACCCCCGACTCTATTGTATTGGGAAAGATGATGCAAGTTAAGGGGGTGAAATGTAAAAGTGGCTTCTTGCCTCCCTCCTTTTAAACCGCCCCCCCATCTTCAAAAGCAGGAGCCTTATGAAGTCACACAGGGATTGCGTACGGGGGGTGGGCCTCACATCTTAGCTGTCCCCGGCCTCGCCTCAGTTGACGATGAACCTCCTGCTCTCTGGCTCGCTGCCCGGAAACATAGTTGCAGCCCACTGGCCTGCTTTCTAGATTGAAAAACTGTTGGCACAGGGCTTGATGATGGAAGGGTGGAGTTCCCGGACCTGCTTGTTTTTCATGGGTAGGGCTTTTAGCAAAGATCTCTGACGGCTCAGGCTGTTTTGGACCTAGACAGTCCTCCAAGTAACGGCTGTTTACCATTGTGTGTCTTTGACGGACTATTTCTCTGTTGGAGAAGCCATTCTCCTGCCTTTCAGAGCGTTTAGCTTGGTTGGTACCCAGGGGTGGGTCTGTCATTATCCATCGCTTGAATACTTGTGTGAGCACCTGGAATCTGGCCTCTGGGTCTGCTGCTAGTTGGGAAGTTTCCAGCTTGGAAGCAGTTGGATTGTGGTCTTGATGGGAAAGCCATCGAGAGAACAAGGGAAGGGGGGCCTGGGAAGAAATCTGAGATTCTAGAAATTGGTTTCGGAGTCACTCCGGATGCTCCTGAGGTCTAGCAACATAGAGGGGTGATCTGGAAACATCAGACTGCAGAGTGGGATGGGCCCTGGATGGATGCTGTTCTTCTGGAATCTCTTCCTAATATTATAATCACCCAGGCTACAAGCGAAGCCATTGGCTAAATTCATTCATTTAGGTATTTCTTTTGCCAGACAATTTTGTGGCTCATGGTGGTAGGCCTTGGGGATATTAAAAGAACAGCAACCCTTGGGAAATCTCCTGTCAACACAACTTCCCATCTATCTCCAGCCCGTCTCCCCTCTGAGCCCCAAACTCTGTGAAGCTGCCCTCCTGACATCACTAATCCAGTCTCCACAGGCAGTAGGTGCTCACTGTCTCCTTTGCTGGAAACACGGCAATGTTGTCATTGTCCTTGGAATAAAAGGCAAACCTCTTAGTGCAGCCACTGCTTTCACGCCCCTGCTCAGTTCTCCCTGGGCTCCAGACACAGGTTGTTCCAAGCTCTGAGCACGCTAGGCTCCTTCTTCCATCAGGGGAATGTGCATTCTGTAATCTCTGTCTGGGATGTTCTCTCTTGGCTGTTATTCTTTAGATTTCATCCTAAATATTACTCCAGACCAGAAGGCCTTCCCTGAACCCATCAATCTAAAGCAATCTCCCTACCCCTCACACCTTTTATAATTACATACGGGGTGTGTGTGTGTGTGTGTTTGGGGAGAGGAGTGTGTCAAAACATGTGACTCAGGTGTGCAAATGGTGCTTCTTTATTTTCTATATCTGACCTCACCTTGCCAGAGCACCTGTTCAGCATCAGAGGAAAAAAATCTTAACCTTGTCTGTTCAAGGTAACACAGCCTCTTCTGATTTAAAATTCTTTTACAGGCAGATGCACCTCTTTGGGGTAAACAGGTTTTCAGGTGTCTGGCCTACCGCTTTTCCTGCCCCCCTCTCTCAGCAGCACCTGGGCACAGGTTCATGTAATGTGGTGGAGGTGGGGAAGAATGTGCAGTTGCGATGATGTCTTGCGCTGCAGACTCCTTTGACCTCCACAGAAGGGTGGCATCTCACCTTGGTGCTGGTGTTGATACTGTCCATATAGCCTCTCTTGCTGTCTTGTCCTGCTGAGTTAGTGAAACTCATGGTCTAGTTGCTTGGTCCAGGCAATGAACAAGGATGGCTCCCCGGAAACTCAGCCCTTAGCCCTCAGCTCTTGCACCTATACCCTCTGTCTAGTCCCTAGCTTTGGGCCATCCAGCCTCTGCTACAAATCCCTCTTGCCTATACTCCTACCTTCTGCATATGCCACCTGTTTTTACAGAAACTTCTAAATCTCAGCCACCAGACCATAGAGAACCAGAGGCTTCAACTCCAGGTGACTTTTCTATCTAAACACACCTGCCATTTCTGCTTTGGCCACCTCATGTTGGAACAAAGCACACTTTATGGACTTTTCTCCCCAGAAATTAAATAGGGAAGCGGGGTAGAAGCCCACTTTACTTTGGGTTTTTCCCAAAATCTATTTGTGGTTTCTACTGTCATGCCCTGGGTGGAGGCTCAGGGGCTGGGAACTGGTCTCTGCTCAAGCAAATCACTGTCATCTCGATTTCCCTAATCTGCAGTCAAAAGCCCCAGTGTTGAGACTCGTATACTGGCTGAATAGCTATGGCCAACTCACCGCACTTCTCTGAGCCCCAGGTCCTTCATATGTAAGAGTGGGTTCTTAGGACTCAACCCTCAGAGTCAATGTGAAGATTAGAGAGGACATAGCTGCTTTATAGCTGAAAGGTGCATCACACTGTAATTTCTCTTCTTGCCATTATTTTTCTAATTTTTATGTCAGAAAAATTAAAATCTTACCTTCCCTCTTCTGGGAGAGCACTCTTCAGCCATACCCTTACAATCTGACTCAATGGAAGGGGTTTACACTGCTAATGAGGGAAGAAGGCTGTTGGAAGGAATTGGAGGTTATATTGCTAGGGTAGGGAGTAGCCATAAAGCAGGATCAGAGTACCAAAAAAAAAAAAAAAAACCAAACCCGTTGCTGTCGAGTCAATTCTGACTCATAGTGACCCTATGGGACAAAGTAGAACTGCCCCACACAGTTTCCAAGGAACACCTGGTGGACTCCAACGGCAAACTTTTTAGTTAGCAGCTATAGCTCGTAACCACTACGCCACGTGGTTATGAGCTATAGCTGCTAACTAAAAAGTTAGAGTAGAAAATCTAAAAGTATTTTCCATCTTGCAAGTGAGACAATCACATATTATGATGAAGAGAGTAAGGTAAGGAACGCAGAGCTTAAATTTTTTTTAGGTTACCCCTCAATTTTAGAGCCTCAATTCTCCCATCTACCAAAAGGGAATGATGCATTCCATACTCAGGGCATTATGAAGACCAAGTGGTATTAAAAAAAAAAAAAAAGCTGTCAACACGTAGGAGATGCTTAATAAATGTCAGTTCTTCTGCCCTTTCCCACAAGGCAGCAGTCCATTCTAAAGGCCTCGAGATTCTGTGAATCACAAAGATGCATTTTCTTGTCCCAGCAGTGCTTTTAGGAACCAAGGGGAGGTAGAGGGGCCAAGTCAGCAGGGGTGATGGGGACTGTGCCCACCATGTTGTCTCTCTTACTTAGGCTAAATTAACGAACAGAATGGAAACCCTTGTAGAGTAGTGGTTAAGAGCTATGGCTGCTAGCCAAAAGGTTGGCAGTTCGTTTTATGATGCCCTGCTTCCCATGGATTCCCTTTCTGTTTCCCTTCGTTCTACCTGGGCTTAATAGCTGCTGCCACCCTCATCCCACCATCCACATCAGCCCTCATGTGGACGGGGTAGGCTGACTGAGAGGCCTGGCCACCTGGCCCAAGTTGGGTCACCTCAGTCCCTGGGCCCTCTCACAGCCTACCCCTCCCTCAGTCTCAGTTCTTTGTCCAGCAGAACCAGAGGGGTTATCCCAGAGTCCACAGCCAGAGATTTTTACCTGAGTGTGTACTGAGGAACTCTGTGTAGGAAACCCTGGGCTAGCTGACCCCGCCTTTTTTTTTTTTTTTTTAACAGATGGGGATTTGTCAAAGGTCACACAGGGTGTGAGTGGTGGAGTCCAGTCTGAACGGCTTCGGGCTCCAGTGCAGGGGATCAGGAAGACGCTCACCACACTCCTGTCACCCACATTCTTCCCTCTGCCCCACACGCACAGCACACCCCGCAGGGCCCGCCTGTCCCCTCAAGCCAGGTCAATCTTGTGAAGATACCCTCATCCCAGCCCCAACAGCACTTCCGATGCTCATCTCAGCCTGTTACTAAAAACTCAGATTCCAGCTTGGGATTCTCACTCATTTTCATCTGGAAAACACCTGTGCCTCCTCAGGCCTTGGGGAGGAGTCAGGGTTGAGGGCAAAGCTAAGCGCTGGATGCTGGGGCCTTCTCTTCCTCCTCCAAACCTCTAAGGGACTTGCTGAGCTTGTGCAGGGCCAGGTTCTCAGAACACAGGCTCATGGGTGAGGTCTCCTGAACCTTCTAGCTTCCATCACTCCCTGACTTTCTGGGAAGCTAGGGTGGGCAGAGGCTGCTTAAAATTTAAAAGGGTTCACAATGTTCTTCGGCCTGAGTGCCAGGCAGTTCTGTGGAGACCAGGGTTCTACCCTCACATCCACATCACCCCCACTTACTTCTCCACTGCCATCTTCCAGGCCCACCATGAGGTGGGTGGCTATAGACAAGACACTGGGCTGGGGTGGAGTGGAATGAAGAAAATGGAAACTGAGTGCACAGGTACAGCAGCAATTTAGGTAGAGAGCAAGTTCAACCTTCTCGAAAGTTCAAGCTTCCCTTCTGCACAACCTCCTCCCCAATGCCACTTTCTCTTGGATCAGCTGCAAAATATGCAAGATGTTAGGCATTGTAGTCATATACAGGGAGCCATCTTGCCTCAGCCTGGGACAGAGGGGAGGGAAGGCTAGACAGCATCCTTGTCACGGGGTTCATGTGGCAAGCACAGACCATCAGTCTGAGCCGATGATCCCTACAGGCAGCCCCCTCACTAACCCAGCCCTTTAGGCCCCCCCACCAAAAAAACAGAAACAAACCCGTTGCTGTCAAGTTGATTGCAACTCAGCGACCCTGTAGGACAAAGAACTGCCCCATATGGTTTCCAAGGAGCACCTGGTGGATTTGAACTGCTGACCTTAACCACTACACCACCAAGGTTTCCTACAGGGCTCAGTGGATGGGATATAGGAGGGTCATATTCACCTTGACAAGTACTTACTGAATACACAGGATGGTGTCTGGGCCCCAAGAGTGGGATGGAAATGGAGGAGAACAATATGGAGACACAAAAAAACAAGTTCTTTTGGGAGGAATTAATCAGAAAGTAGTTCTAGAACATCTTCATCACAGTAGCACGAGCAGAACAGCAGTCGAGAACTTCTTCCCTTCAAAACCCACTGTGGTGTGACATGGAAAGTTACCACGCCGCTGCGAGACAGTCAGCAAACGGGGGAAGGTCAAGGCTTAGGTGCCATGAGAGCAAGAACGCAGCCATACTTACCTGTTTTATTTTAGAGACTACTTAAATATTGCTTAAAGGAATTAAGTGGCTTGTGTTTTGAATCCTTATGAATCAAGTTTGCTAGGTTTTATGTGGTAGCATATTTTGGTTTTTATTGAGTTACACTCTACATACATGTGAGAGACACAGATCTTTTGTGTACAATTATGCGACTTTTGAGAGACGTATACACCTGTGTAACCATGACTCTACTCAGTTATAGTGTATTTCCATCACCCCAGGAAGTTCCCTTCTGTCGCTTTCCTGTCAATCCCCACCCCCACCCTGAGGCAACCACTGTTCTGATTCTATCATCAGAGATTAGTTTTACCTGTTCTAGAACTTTATATAAATGGAATCATACAGTATGTACTCTTTTGTGCTGGCTTCTTTCAACAGAATGTTGATACGATTCATCCATGTTGTTGCATCTATCAGTGGTTTGTTGAGTTTTATTGCTGAGTAATCTTTCACTGTATAAAGTTATCACAATTTGTTTATTCATCCACCTTTTCCCAGTTTTTGGCTATTATGAATAAAACTGTTATGAAGATTTTTTTACAAGTTCTTTTGTGAACATGTTTTCATTTCTCTCGGGTAAATACTTAGAAGTGGAATTGCTACATCATAAGGTAGGTATATGTTTACTTTTATAAGAAACTGCCAAACAGCTTCCCAAAAAGGTTATATTATTTTATGCCCCATCGGCAATTATGAGAGTTCCAGTTGTCCCATATCCTCACCAGCATTTGGTGTTGTTGGCCTTCTTAAATTTAACCATTTCTAGTGGGTGTGGAATGGTATTGCACTTGGTTTTAATTTGCATCTCCTAATTAATAATTAATAATGACGTTGATCAGTTTTTCATGTGCTTACTGATCATTTGTAATCTTCTTTTGTGACATGTCTGTTCAAGTCTTTTGCTATCTTTTACATATTGGGTTTTTTATTTTTATTATTGACTTATTGGTATTCTCTATTTGTTTTGTGACTTTTATGACCTGCTTAAGAAATATTTGCCTTCCCAGGGTCATGAAGATTTTTCTCCTCTGTTCTCTTCTAGAAGTTTTGTAGTTTTAGGTTTAGGTCTATGATCCTTTCAGAATAATTTCTGAATCTGTTGTGAGTTAACTGTCAATGTTCATTTTTTTTCCATACAAATATCCAGTTGCTCTAGCACTATATAAAATTTTTAAAAACCTTTCCTTTCCCCATTGAGTTGCCTTGTCACCTTTGTTGATAATTGCTTGACCACATATGTGTGAGTCTACTTCTGGGCTCTCTATTGTTCCATTGATCTCATCAATCCTTATACCAATACCACACTGTCTTGATCACTGTACCCTTCCAGCAAGTCCTAAATTGGGTAGTGAAAATCCTCCATGGGGTAGTATATTTCTGAAATTACGAGCATCCCCCCAGCATTTATCCTTTTCCCTTTTCACCACTCAAGCAGTATTATGCTGATTGCCAAGGGGAGGTGGACACAATAGGATGCAGGGGAGAAAAAAAGGGGCCTTGTTGGCTTTGGTTTTCAAAGCCCAAATTCTTCGGGGAACAGAGACACAAAGTTTGGGGAAAACAGCATGATAGGGAGTAGTTCTGTTCCCCACTTCCAGCCAGCGATGCTTCTAAGACTAGAGAAAAGTCCGCTTGGCTGAGTGAAGAGGGAAGAACTGAGAGAATTAGAGACAGAGCAGCTGTATACTCCTACACCTTGGGTGAGGGCCCCAGAGAGCCAGCAAGACCTCAGGGCAGGATGTTGTAGCCTTACATCCTATCCCTGGGTGGCCCAGGAGCAGCAGAATGAGTCCTGGACCGTCAGTGTGGCCAGCTGTGTCCTGAGGGGCTGTGGGGCCAAGGACAGTGGCTGTTCCAGGACAGACAGGAGGTCCTAAAGAAAGCCACTCCCATGCCTTGGCTTTCTGTGAGCTACCTGAAAATCACTCGCAACACTAAGGAAAGGGGAGAGATTCCTGAATTGGCTACAATTAATTTTCTGCCACTCTGATGAAGAGGTGTTTCAGCTGAGCTACAGGGAAGGAAAGAAAGCAATAACTTTTGGACACCTGAATTTGTTGCTTAAGGTTTATTCTGGCTTTAGATAAAACTTGTTGCAAGCTACATTTAAATGACTAAGTCTAATGTTAACAGAGAGTGATATTGGGGGAGAGGACCCATCTGTTCTGATGGAAAGGAGATGGCAGGAAGGAACCGGGGCATTTCTGGCCAGCGTGTTCCCACCTCAACTATGTTGCAGCCCCTGCACTTAGGATGTCAAAATTCCATCAAACAATTCATCCTCATGACATGTTCTGAGTTCCAGCTCCTCTGTCCTGAAATATATTAATTAATTGTTTCTATTTAATGCAGTCCACCACCAATCTGTCTGTTTGTTGTACCTTGGTGGCGTGTGTGTTGCTGTGATGCTGGAAGCTATGCCACTGGTATTTCAAATACCAGCAGGGTCACCCATGGTGGACAGGTTTTAGTGGATCTTTTTCCAGACTAAGATAGGCTAGGAAGAAGGATTGCAATCTACTTCTGAAAATTAGCCAGTGAAACCACCATGGGTTATAACAGAACATTATCTGATACAGTGCTGGAACGTGAGCCCCCTAGGTTGGAAGGCACTCAAAATACACGGTGTCTGCAACATCGGGCTTGAGCATACCAGCGATCATGAAGATGGCACAGGATAGGGCAATATTTCTTCGTTCTGTTGTACATGGGGTCACCATGAGTTGGAGCCAGCTTGATGGCAACTAACAACATTACTCTCATCTTGAGCAACTCAAAGGACATTGCTGTGTGTTCCAGGCCACGCCCTTCAGGATCTGTGAGGAGCAGAGCTTTGAGGTGACCCCCTTTGCCCACATGGGAGAGACCATTTAGGGAGCTGAGGCTCAGAGAGAGGACACCATCTTGTCCTGGTTGCAGAGAACGTTGGGGTGGGGCTACCTCGTGCTTCACAGTACTGGCATTATGCTCCGTGCCATTCATGTCCTTCCTACGCCCATTATAGGTATGGGGAAACTGATGCTTCAGCCCTATTTATTAAATGCTGGGACAGTCCAGTGTGCATATTGTTTTGCTGATATTAACATGTTCAGCTTGCACCGTGACTCCAAGAACGTAAAATAGAAATTCCAAAACCTCACTGAATTAATGCATTCCTTTGTTGTGATCTCATTTCAACCAAATGGTCAAAAGTGGGACACATGGAAAATAGAAAACAGACAAAAAATATTTGCTTGACTGAATTTCTGGACCAGGGTGCGCATAAGAACATAAACACGCACACCCACTGTACACACACACCCTGCAGGCTGGGCCCAGGGTTAGGGCCCTTTCAAAGCAGCATAGCTGGGTTGTCAATTTCAGGGCTGCCCCTGGACCTAGCTGTGTGGGGTAAGGCCAGGGATACCTGGGTCCAGGGCAGCACTGTCTCCTGAGGCTCAGTGAAAGCCCCTGTGCTGACTGCTCTGGAAGCCAGGAAGGTGCGGGGGCTGTCACTCCAAGCTGAGAAGCCATCATCATACTTCGGGGTGTGGCAGAGGGTCAGGTTCTGGTTCATTGCTAAGTAAAGCCTGGCCCCTCTCTGGGGTCCTGGGACCCTCTTCCTGTGGGCATGGGCTCCTGGTGCATGTCTGTTCCCCACAGAGTGGCCCTGAGGGAATATTGAACTTGTTCACCCTCCTGGCAGCCAGGCTGTGACGCGCATGGGCCTCTTACTCATGCAGAAGTCATCAGTCCTGTTTCCAGGAGTCTGAGTCATTCGGTGAGGGGGGGAGGAGGTGAGCACTCTGGGTGGGAGTGGCACCATGTTGAGAGAGGTTATGTGGTCCAGAATGAACCAGAACACAGCAAGTGCCCTCATGTCTCTTACTCCAAAGCTGGAAATGCTGCTCGTACTAGAAGGGACGGACCCTTAACTGCTCACAAGAGGGAGGTGTGTGTGTGGAATGCTGGCACCTTAAGGAAACCGGAGACCAAGGCAACAAGAACACCTCTCTTCATTCCTAGGCAGCTGAGAAAGTCGTGGTAGCCTACAGGAGGGATGCCAGAAAGGAGGGCTCCTTTCTGACTTACTGATAAAATATAAACTCACAATTGTCTAGTACTTTATTCTGTTTGGCCCTGCAAGGGAAGCCTATCACCATCTCCATCTTATAGCCAAAGAACTGCAGCTCAGGGAGGTCATGGGAGTTGCTAGCGTCCCACTGTCAGGAACTATCAGAACTGGGATGAGAACCCAGGTTCCTTAGTGACGGCACCTACACCTTTGGACCTGAGGGCTTCCCCTATGCAGAACTCTGCCAAGCTTTGAACTTGTTTTCTTTTGAAAATCAGCTTTCCCCAGCTTGGCTCAGTCTGGACTGACATGGATGAGTGCTGGGGCCCCAGGACCCTGTCCTATAACCAACACTCCCCCACCCTCCCGCCCCCAGCACTCACCCAAGGAAACTGAATGTAGGATGAAGAGTTGGTGAGCGGGTTGGCCAAAACTGTGCGAGGTGGCCCCCGGGGTCTGTGGCCCAAGTCTAAGGAGCAAAACCAGCCATCAGGCATTTTGGCTCTGGATTGGCTGAGAGTCTGGCATCTTAACACTTTACCTCAGTTTCTTATATTTCCCAGTATGCTACTTCCCAGAGGGCCACTGGAATGCATCGTTAGTTCCCTGGAAGAGGCAACCCTGCAGGAAACATACCTAGGAAGAGAACTTCCACTTTGTGAGCACCACCTATGTTCCTGGGGATTGTGCTATGTTTTATATGTGTTATCTGTGTGAATCTTCACAAAAATCTGCGAGGTAGGCATTTAGTACTCTTGTTATACTGGTGGGGAAATTGAGGCTTGCGAGGTCATGTAAATTCTGCTACTACTAAGTGAAGGAGGCAGAATTTGAATCCAGATCCAGTGGCTCCAGTGTTTGTCCCCCTGAATCATCTTGCCTTCACAAGTCTCCAATGCTCAGGAAATGCACCCTAAACCACCTCATCTTGGACACTACCCTCAGATAATGACCAAAGAGAAAGCCTTGGTTGTGGGAAAATGACTACTTGAGATTAAAAGCCCCTTTAAAAACATCATGGCTGCATTCCCCACACCTGCACACAGTAGGCACGGAGCACACGTTTGTCCACTGACTGAGGGAAGGAAGAGCCACCAATACAGTTCCTTTCTAACAGGCAGAGAGAATTCAAATTTTGTCTTCGCAATCAACCCCTGTTGAAACTTCCTGTTTCTGAAGAACAGAGATTTTTTACAGATCCCAGAGGTCGTCCAGTAAACCCAGCAACGATTACCAAATAATTCTGGTTTTGATGAGCTCAGCGGGTATGAATCAGAAGCAGGCAGATTTGCGTTTCCCTTGAAATACACCCAAGATTAAATGTTAGAGGGAGAAGCAAAAATGTGTCTGGGAATTTATTACCAGCAAGGAAATGCTGGCCATGTCAATGTCCAAGGCCAGGTTGACATGGTCTTTCCTTCTTTCTGAGTTGGAACAGGAGCCGTCAAGTACCTGAGCAATGTCTGATACCATTGTTGTTTACATTGAAACAACCTCTTGGCATCCAGGGTCCATCTTTGTATTTCCCACCTGGATTTCCTATCTCAAAAAGAGAATTCTGGGGATGAGAGTCCCTCCTGGGGGCCCTTGTCGTCTTGGTCACTGCTGTGGCCTAGAGGAGGACCTGGCTCCAGTTCCCCCAGGAGAAAGCCCTGGTGGCTTCCCAGAAGGCACGGAGGTCTGAGCCAGGAGAGATGATGGGCGTCCACACAGCTATGAGCCCACAGGCACCGACTCAGGAAGCCAGGGCCTCTGGTCCTTTACTGGGATCAGGTAGGACATGGGTGAAGGGTCAGGCTGGGTGGGCAATATGTCCCAGTGAAGCCTGGCTTTTTTTTTTTTTAAAGGCATTCATGGTACTGGCAGTGGCCAGGAAGGACCTGTAGAAAATGGTGGAACGCGGAGCTGAAGCAGGGGGCCTGGTGGTGGTGGGGATTGGTTTGGAAGTGGTTAAGAGCTCAGATAGCCTTGACTTCTGATTCTGCTACTTATTGGCTAAGGAACCTTGGCAAGTCATGTCACCCACTGAAGCTCGGCCTCTTCATATGTCATGAGGGACATTGTGCCTACTTCTGAGGATCCATGTGCTAAGGCCTCCAGCACAGGCCTGGCCCTGGTACCCTCTCACTGAGAGAGCCAAACCAGTTGCCACTTAGTCAGTTCCAACTCATGGCGACCCCATGGGTGTCAGAATAGATCTGTGTTCCATGGAGGTTTCAATTGCTGATTTTTTGTAAGTAGATTGCCAGATCTTTATTCCAAGGCACCTCTGGGTGGACTTGAACCGCCAACCTTTTGGTTAGCAGGTGAGCATTTTAACTGAGAGAGGCAGTTGTTAATCTATGGAAGTTGTACTTGCCTCTTCCGGACGTAGAGTCCTTTCCTTGAAGAGGGGATCTGGTCATGCCTCCAGGGGTCCTTACTGCCTGTAGAACAGCATCTCAACTCCTTTAGGGTCTGGCTTTGCTGGCCTCTTCAATCTTCTCTCCCACCACCTCTCTGTTCACGCTCTCAGGAATGACTCCAGTTCCCCACCCCACTCCCACCTCTGTGCCTTCAAACTTGATGCTCCTCCCTCTGCCTGAAACTCCCTTCCCCTCCCTTTGTCTGGCTCCCGCCTACTCTTCCTACACAACTTATCTCCGACATGCCCTCCCCTCCGTGGGGAGTCTCTCCTGACCCCTGTCAGCCACGTCCCTGTCCTCTCTACAGCTCTGTTTCTTTCTGGCACACCTACACTCTGCTTCTGAATGACCTTCCCCTCTAGGCCATCAGTTCCCAGTCCTGTCAGTTGTCTCTCCTCCCCATTGCCTGGTTTAGTGTCTGAAATGTAACAACAGGAATAAACATGTGTTGAAAGAATGAATGAATTACTACATGAATGACTTCTCCTGGGTCCTGGGGGCTCAGTCTTATGAATGAGTCACAGAGCCCAAGTCACCGTGTCTTGTCCCCACCCACTGACCTGGGCAAAATGCTCACTGTGATGACATCACTAAGTTACCCTTAATTCTCAGAATCACCCATGCCTTCTTTCTTCTCCTTTTGCTCCTATCTGCTTCTCACCCCCTCCTCCTCCTTCCTTTTCTTTCTCCTCCGGGGGCGGCTCATCTAAATAAGGCAATGCTGGTCCAGACTGTCATAGAGTGTTGTCATGGTTTTCATCAATTAGAAGGCTCTTGGGTAATTGTGAGACAGAATCATGAGCCCCAGCCCCAGATGAGAACTGGGTAAGATTCCTGTGGGACACTTTGGTTTGGATGAGGAGACTCTGCTGCAAATAACAGGATCCTGGTGCTTTCAAGCTAACTGAGTAGGAAGCTGGGAGGACAGATGCAGGTGGGGAAGGAGGAGGGCGTTTTACTGAGAGGGTCTGGGCCATGGAGAATAGCACGGGGTATGGGAACCTGGCAGAAGGCTTTGGTCTTGAAGCCTCCATACCCGAGGCATCCCTGGTTCTGGCGTGGGTGGGGAGGGGGCACTGCCCTCCCCCATATGCTCACGCTTGGGTGCCCACAGTCCTTTGGGAGGTAGCCTTCCTCCCCCAGCAGAACTCAGATGTTCAGGCAGGAGCCCCAAAGGTGACCTTTCCAGCCATAAGCCCCAGTCAGTCCCAGGGGATATCACTCCTCCTTCATCCTATTTTCTCTCCTTGACCCCTCTTTTGGAGTGCTTGGGTGGCGCAAATGGGTAAACATTTGGCTACTAACCAAAAGGTTGGCAGCTCGAACCCACCCGGGGTACCTCAGAAGAAAGGCCTGGTAATCTACTTCAGGAAAAAAATTAGCTATTAAAAATCCTATGGAGCACAGTTCTACTGTGACATACTTGGGGTCGCCATGAGTTGGAATCGACTCAGTGGCAACTGGTTTCACTCTGTTTGTACCCCTCCTTTCCTTTCCCCTAAGACTCTGCCTATTTCATTACCTGTCATGGAGGTATTTCTGGCTCATGTTATGAGGAGCTGGCCATTCTGAGCATGCCTCTAGGTCACTGCCACTTTCTTGTGATACACGTTTCCATGAGAATGAAAAAATAAATAAGGGCCCTTCGTCTAGAAAGTCGATGTCTGTAGGATCATGAAGAGAAGAGATGGAATATTCACCGTTCTCTCAAATATATCACAAATACCTGAATAAAAGGCAGTCTCTGAGGAAGGAGAACAATAATATTAGAATGAATACAAGGACTACAAGCAGCCCCGAGGTTACGAATGTCTGAATTACCTACAACCTGTAGTTACGAACCAACCCCTGAAAAGCCTATTATATTAAAAATTTGAGGTAAACATAATGGTTTGTAAAAACAAATGTACACGAAAACATTACTATTATTGCGGTATTGTTATGTTAAATGTTTTAGTGTATCTGAAGGTGTTTCTTTAATGTTTTTTATGCATAAAAAGTACCCTGTATACTATATTCTGAGACAAACATTTGACTACCTGACGTTAGATATGAACTGTACCTAACTGTTCTGACTTAGGTACAAATTAGACTTAAAGACAGATTTAGGGATGGAACTGGTTTGTAATCCAGGGACTCCCTCTATTATTTCATGTACTATTTCATGAGGTGGAAAATGGATGCTATTAATTGCCCTACAAGTCATTTTGTAGTAAGTAACCATAAGTAAATAAGCCAAGAAGGGTAGATAAATCAAAAGATGTTTCTTAAGGGGCAGAGGGACGCTTGTCAGCCACAGAGTCTCTCCAGCCCCACCTCACACTCTTTCAATCTTCTCATGGTCTGACTCTGTGCTGCATTCTGAGCCCCTGAGGGCAGGAGCTGCATATTCCATCTCTCTTTCAATCCCCAGTGCCTAGAACAGCACCTGGCACATAGTAGGTGCTCAACAGGCAGGGTGATCAAATATATAATTTATCATTCAAACTGGGATGCCTCAAGAGTGACAGGGGGACAACAGTTTTAATCTGGGGCTATCCTGGGCAAACCAGTGTCTGTTCTCTATCCTAGGAATAGTTGCCTGTTGAATGAATGAATGATTCCATAACAGGCTAAGGCTGCTGGCACTGAGGCATCCATGTCTTCCCATAACCGTCAATGTCGCTTTCAAATAGAAGTGTGTGTACCATGGATGAAGCCACTGCTGCATTTTAAAGCCCATCTTTATTCTTATGCTGCATATAAGGACTCCCTCCAGAGAGAAAAGCTGGGCTGAGATTGTACAGTCCTGCTGGGGCTCCTCAGTCTTCTCCACCATGAGAACTACTCGCTTGCGTGCCAAGCTTACTCTGCGCCAGTCGCAGTGTTCTTTATCGTATGAAATCGTCATATCAGCCCTGTGAAGTAGATACTCATTGCTTTTAACAGGTGAGTCAACTGAAGCTCAGAGAAGACAAATAACAAGCCCAATGTCACACAGATAACCAATCACAGAGCTGCAACCCATGCCCAAGTCCAATAGACACCAAAGTTCATGGTGTTAATACTCCATAACCCTGCCTTTTGGGCAGCCTTGTCTCTGTGAGAAGGCTTAGAACAGAGCCCAGGTGTATCCCAGTTAAAGACATTCTCACCTGCTGCATGCCTCACGTGCCCTGATAATCTCAGGTTCATTAGCTAGAGAGGAGTTGGCGGGGTCTAAGACAGAAGGCTTGTCTGGATGGGAACAGGAAGTTTGACCTCCTGGAGGCCAACACTGTGCCTGATTGCTTTGTAAGCCTTGGATGTGGCAGTGGACACTCAGAGCCTCTGGGTACAGGGGACAGTGAGAAGTGGGCTCTTGGTGGGTTACAGGCCCTCCGGCCTCAGGAGTAGACAGGGTTGGGCTCTAATCATCCTCCTTTCACAGATGAGGACGTAAGACCTGAACACTGCATGTGGGAGTGGGTTAAAGAGAAGGCAGTGCTCTGTCAGGCCTTCACACCCTCCTACTTCCTTCCAGGGCTGTAGGGCTGAAGTTTCCTTTGGGATTACACACAGGGCAATGGAATAGAAATGAGAGTCCAGAAATAAACCCACACATCTATGGTCAACTAATTTTTGACAAGGATACCAAGTCCATCTGATGGTGAAAAAAAGAGTCTTTCCAATAAATGGTGTTGGGAAATTTGGATCTCCACAAAAAGAAAAATGAAACAACACCCATACCTCACACCATGTATAAAAACAAATTCAAAATGGATTAAGGACCTACATATGCAAACTAAAACCATAAAATTCTTAGAAAAACAAGCAGGGGCAGTGCAGCCAGGGCTATTTTTCGATAATGGATTATCTAACATAACAACAAAAGCACAAACAGAAAAAGAAAAAAATAAAATAAAGAAATGGGACCTCATAAAAATAAAAACTTTTGCTCATCTTTAGAAACCATATATCCGATAAGAATCCAAAAACCAAAATACGTATAAAAATCTGATGAGAATCTAATAACCAAAATGTATATAAAACTTTGACAACATAACAACAAAAAGAGAACACAATCATAAAATGGGCAAAGGGCTTGCTCTAGGGGAGGACAGTTAACCAAACTCAGATGTTCGGGCAGATTTTCAGGCAGAAGATTTTCAGGCCCTGAAGGTGACCTCCCCAGCCACGAGCACCAGCCAACCCCATGGCATACACCACTGCCTCCTTCATCCCACTTTCTCTCCTTTGACCCCTCCTTACCTTTTCCCTAAGACTCTCTCCACCTTATTACATGTTGTAGAGATGTTCTGGCCTGGTCTGGCCTGGCCTGGCCATTTTTCCAGAATTTGGCTTGTTTTTTTTATAGCCCAGTCCCAGCCCATCAGACAAGCAGGCTTGGTGGTCTGAGGACTCCAGTTCAGGTGGGCCATGCCCCACAAGAGAGCCAGGGGGTGCAGCTGGCAGGGGCCAGGTCAGGCTGAAATGGAGCAGAGGGGAGGTGAATGCCAGGCTGCTTCTTCCTGTGTAGGATTCCCAGGTCAGGGGGCGGGGGTGGTGGTGGGGCGGGGGGGATCCCACCTGGGCAGGCACTCTCTCCTGGGCATATTGTGTGTGGTGGTGGGGGGGGAGAGTGAAAGGGGGTGAGCAAGGAGCTGGGTCTACGCCAGGTAAGGGTTCAGCCAGGGCTCTGTGAGGGAGCACTGGCAGCCCCCCTCCCAGCTCACCCTGCACCTGCTTGCCTCCAGTTCTCCTTACACCTTGCCCTTTCTGACCATCCAGGAGGCGCTGCCGACCAAGCACAGCTAACTGGCGCCCTCTGGCGTCTGACACTCATGGGCCCAGTTGCCCCTCCTAAATAGGGCTTTGCACACTGCTCTCTGAGCCGGGCCCTGGGAAGAATCTCCAGACCTATAATTCATCTTTCAAAGGGACTCTTCTAAGAGTGAGATGGCTCTGCTGGTAATAATTCTGGAGCAATCAACAGAAAACGGGACAATACCAGGCAAGCCAGGGCAGAAGCCCTCTCCCCACTGTAACCACCAGAACCCTCTCTGGTATAAAAAAAAAACTGGTATAAGTCCGTGAAATAATGCCTATGAAGTTCTTAGCATGAAACCTGGTAGCAGGGGCAGATTACCCAATAAGCAAGGTACTCATGGGCTTAATTGTGCTTAGGTACTAATCTGTAGTGCACAGTTTCACCTGGTTTTCACCACCAATGTGGTGAAACCTAGCCTACCTTGGTTACTGTAAGCCAGAGCATACTGTGCTTACTGATCAACCTGCCCCTGCCTGGGACCATAAGTGATCCAAGAAAAATGGCTAGCTATACTTTTTTTTTTTTTTTTTATACTTAGTAGTCATGACCGTCTGGTCAGTCTGGAGGGCGGCAGGGGAGGCTGTTTCTGGGTGGGAGGAGCTGCACCCCCAAAGCTCCTAGTACAGGCGGGAATAGGGTTTTAAGTTCTTTCTCCCACAGAGCAGTTGGTGGGTTCGAACCACCGACTTTCCGTTTAGCCGCCAAGTGCTTAACCACTGCACCACCAACCCAAAACACCAGCCTGTATTTTGATTAGTCACAACCAGCCCCCCTGTTCTTGCCATCTTGGGTCTTGCTGGGGAGTCTGTAAGGCAAACTGCTGCCCCAGCAAGAGGAGGACATTTTTTTGTTTTGCTTGTTTGTTTTTTGGCCATTTTTTAAAATTGTGGTAAACGTGTGTAACAGATCCAACATTTCCACATTCTTCATGTATGCAATTCAGTCATATTAGTTATATTTATCATGCTGTTCATTAATATCCATTTCCAAATTGTCCCATCACCCTTAACAGAAGCTCAGCGAGAGGAGGATGTTTGGAAGTGACTCATTTTCCCACTTCTTTTTCATATGGGTCCCCCCTCCCCATCCTGGCCCCTTGCACCAGCTTTAGAGATGACCTCTGCTCTGCTGGGCACCCTCGATGACTAACACAGACAAGTGTGTGGGTGCCACCTGCCCTGGCCTACACCCCACCCTCACCCCTCTGTTTACTCATCACTGCCCTGTGTTTTCTGGGGGAAGGCCTCAGGGCAGTTTACTAACTTCTGACTCCCCAAGGCTCCCTGATGTGGGTTGATGCAAGGCGACCTTTGTCTACAGCTCCTGTGCCAGGTGGGGTCCTGCACGGGGCTTTCATCCTGCTCCCGGGAGCTGCTGTTGCCAGCGAGGCAGTCATGCACACGGGTAGCTATAGTAGAAGGCCCCAGTGGTGAGAGCTAGGGCCGGGGACGCTTGGGAGGTCATGGAGCACAGAAGAGGGCAGGTTTCTTCTGCCTAGAAATTGTAGAGAAGATCCTGCAGGGTGGGGATAAAGGATTTCCACAGGTGGAGGTAGAATACTACCAACTGAGGACTTAGCATGGGGAGTCCAGGGTGACTGAGCACAGCGCACGCGTGTGTGTGTGTGAGTGAGTGTGCATGTGTGTATGTGTGTGAGTGTGCATGTATGAGTGTGTCAGGGACTGTATGCTTGTGTGTGTGCTTGTGAGTGTGTGTGAGTGTGAATGTGTGCGTGTGTAGGTGTGATTCAAATGACTTTGGTGAAGTCAGCAAGATTTGGGGAGCAGGCAAACATCATTTTTGAGAGTTCTCCTTGGACTAGGGGTGAAGGGACAGGTCTGGTGCCTTGTCTAGGAAAGGGAAAAAAGAAAGATGTTTTTGCTTTCTTCAAACCAGTTTGCCCATATCCTCGGCATATGTGTCCTGTGAAGGACCTGTTCGGGGCTGTGCATGTCTGGGTCTGAGGGGCGCTGTGCCTACTAAAGGCCACGCAGTCTCTCTGCCAGCTTCCACCTATGGACTTACCCAGCCATTGTAGGAGCACAGGGAAGGCCAGGCTCTGCCCGCCATCCTCCTGCACCTTCCCCCGGCCCCACCCCCAGCATGCAGAGCAGTAGTCGCCACTCCCCATGGCAGGCCATGAGCTCAGCCTCATTCAGTGAGGCAATGCTTCTCTCTGCTCCACCTTTTCTCTCAGGGCCTGGCCCTAATTTGTATAACATGAGGCTTCCTATTCCTGCTCATACGCAGAGCTTTGTATGACCACACGCATGCGCACACACGCACATGCACACATGCATACATTGGGGTCTGGAGCAAAAAACCTGGGTTTTAAACGAGGCTCTGCCATTTACCAGCTATGTGGCCTTGGGCAAATTGAACTCTTTGTGCCTCAGTTATCTCATCTGTAAATTAGGGATAATAACACTTAATGGTACTTATCTCATGGGTCTGTCATGAGGATCAAATGAGATGATTCATGTGAAAACACTTTGCAAAGGGATATGCCAATGGAAGAGATTATTGTTGTTTTCATACCACACATGACCCAACAACACACTTGCCCAAGAATGGAAACACACACATATTGAGAGCTGCTCAAGTGCCTGGCACTGCTCTAGGTACTTGGGCTATAAATATAAAACAGACAAAGACCCCTGCCCTCTTGGAACTTACATTCTAGAGGTGGAACTCACACATACCCAATCTACCCAGCACACCTCTGACCTCTGTCCTGCACCTGCAACCCTAGCCTGGAAGCTTAGGCAACATCAGGGTGCTAGGAATTTTCTTCCTCACTACCTTGCCATTACCAGCATGGCCTGGAAGGCCCTTGAATGGAAAAACAAGGTCATTCTGACACTGTAGAAACTCAGAGTGTTGTAGCAAGAAGACAGTACAATCATTAAGTCTAATTGCCTATTTTACAGATGAGGAAATCAGGGCCCAGAAAGGCTTAACTACCTTGCCCTAGGTTATGCAGCTGGTCAGTAACAAAACCATTCATTCAACAAATATTTACTGAGCTCCTGCTCTGTGCCACCCACTGTTGTGGACATTAGAATAAAGCCTCTGCCTTCTAGTAGAGGGAGACTTAAGAGAAATATGTAAACAAATAAGCGAATTTCATGAGCATTAGGCAGAAAGTCATATAGGATCATGGGATGAAGGTGACCTCAGGGCTACCTGAGCTGGAGAGATAACAGAAGGCCTCTCGAGGAGGGGACATTTAAACTGAGTCCTGAATGATGAGATGGACTAGTAATTTGAAAATCTGGGAGAACACTGCAAACAGGCAACAGCATCTGGGAAGGGTACTTAAGTGTTGGAAGATCAGAAAGAAGGCCAGTGTGGCTGGAGTGTGGTTAATAAGGAGGGAGACGGTAGGAGATCGGATAAGCAAGGTGCACAGGGGCCAAGGCCTGGTGGAGGAGGGGAGGAGTATGATGGTTCCCTGGTGGCACAATGGTTAAGTGCTCAGCTACTAACTGAAGTTTGGCGGTTCAAACCCATCAAGAGGCTCTGCAGGATAAAGACTTGGTGATCCGCTTCTGTAAAGATCACAGCCAAGAAAACCCTATGATGCAATTCTACTCTCTCACGTGGAGTCATTCTGAGTTGGAATCGACTTGACAGCACCTAACAACAACAGTGACATGCCAGGTTTTGAGTAGGAGGGTGATGTGATTTAGTTTTTTTTTTTTTTTTTTTATTAAGGTCACTCCAGCTGTAGTGGCTTTCTGTAAAGAATGGCCAGAGGGAGCAAAGGTGGATGCAGGGAGACCAGTAAAGAGGCTATTGCAGGAATCCAGACTAGAGATGTTGGTTATTTGTCAATGGCTACGTGGCAGCAGTGAGGGGTGATCAGATTTGATATTTATTTTGACGGCACAGCTCACACAATTTGCTGAAAGGTGGAAAATGGAGGATGAGGGAAATAGAGGACTTAAGGATGACTCCTTGGTTCTTGGCCCCAGCAATTAGAAATTGTGACGTCATTAGATGACAGAGGGGAGAGAAGTTGATCTGGGTGATGGTGGGAATCAAAGGCTCTGCTTCACACACGTGAAATTTGAGGTGCTTGTTGGATATTGGGCATATGAGTCTGGAACTCAGGGAAGAGGTCAGGATTAAGATAGGAGTTTGGGAGCCATTAGTATATAAGGATTCTGTGGCTACCCCACCAAAATCTAGAACAAGTCAGTGTCTCCGAAAGGAGGGAATAGTCAGTTGTGTCAAATATTTCTGGGAATTTGAGTTAGATGAGAACTAAGGAATGAGTGCTAGATTGGGCACGGAGGTCACGGGGGACCCTGTTTCTTTGGGGTGGTGAGTGGAGATGCCCAGCTGGAATGGGTGAGGAGAGAGTGGAAAGTGGAGAAGTATAGACAGAGACTGCACAACTCCTCCAAATTATGCAGTGAGAGATGGGATGGTAGCTCAATGGGACACGGTATCAGGGGAGGGTGGATGGCACAGTATTAAACAATGGTTGTGTCTGATGGAAAAGATCCAGTAGTGAAGGAGAAATTGATAACATAGGCAAGGGGGGATAATTGAAGGACCAGAATCCTTGAGAGGGTGAGAAGTGATGGTATCCAGACCACGAGGAAACACCTCTACCATTGTCTCAGGAAGGAGATAGGTATGTGAGAATAGACAAAGGAAAAGCTCAGAGACATCAAGGTAAAGGAACTGAGCAGAGGACACTTTCCGCGGAAGTTGTCCTAAATGGTGACCCAAGTCGGAGGCTTAAAGGACTCCAGAGAGCCCCTTCTTGCCCTTAAAAGGCAAAGGAATACCTCTCAAGTCCCTGATCCCAGTGGAAAACAGTCATCAGAAGAGAAAACAGGGCTTTGAGCAAGAATTTGGGGAGATCAACAGTCTCCAAGCCACAGGAGCTGAAAAAGTATGGCTTGAGGGATGAAGTGGCCTTCTCTGGTTACACAGTGCCCAGGGCAACTGGGACTACTTCGGTTTTGTTATTTATTTATTTATTTTTAATCTAGCTTTTTATGCAGCAATTCCAGCTTGCAGCCCCTTTCCTTCCTAGGGGTGGGAGTGGAACAGGAACATGTGGCATGGTACTTTCAGCTCACTCAGCTCAGAAGAATGAGTCCTTTCTGGGACCCATGGCTGCAGCACCCCTAGGGACCAACAGGTGGCCACACCACCCTGTTCTGGTGGTGTCTAGCTGGCAATGACTGTGTAGGTCAATGCATCCGGCATCCTTGGAGGGTCCTGTGAGGGAACAAGATGGAAATGGTGGCTGTTCCCCGCAGCTCTCCTCTCTCTCACTCTCCCCTGGGCAACCCTGGCAGCTGACCTAGCATTTCTTGGTTTGGGGAACGAAGAGGACCTAGAGCATTTTGCTATTTCTGTTCTTCAAGGAAAGATGAATGCCTTGCCCTTGCAAGGTACTGTCTCCTAGAAGACAGGAAACTTCCCGGAAGTCTAGTACTCACAATGGAGTGTAAGAACAATGGAGATCTGGCCCCAATAGGTGGTTCCCTGTGCAAATAGTTCCATTTGCATGAGAAGAGGCACTCTAGGGTGAGGAGAAAGAATGCTGTTAAGGTTGTTCTTGGAGCTGAACTTTTTTTTTTTTTTTTTGGTGAAGGGCTGTTGCCTTTTGTTAGCAACATTGAATGCAAGGGTCAGAAAGTCCCCAGAGCCCATCTTGTTCTGTCATCATTATACACACGACTGTTCTACAACAATCTGATGTGGAGTCCTGCAGCTTCCACTGGACACTTCAAGGACAGATATCTTACTACCTTGAAAGAAGATTGACCCTCGAGTGGAAAAACCTGTGTTGGCGCCTGATCACAGAGCCTTAAAAAAAAACAATCAAACCCACTGCTGTCAAGTCAATTCTCATGGTGACCCTATCAGACAGAGTAGAACTGCCCAATAGGGTTTCCAAGGAGCACCTGGCAGATTTGAACTGCCTACCTCTTGGTTAGCAGCTGTAGCACTTAACCATTATGCCACCAGGGTTTCCCATGGAGCCTTAGCTTCCTCATATATAAAATGGGGTGGGGGGAATACTTGCCCTAATCCACTTTACAGAGCTGTTGTGAGGATCAATGACGTAATATCTGTGAATGTACTTTGTAAACTCTAAAGTACTCTGTACAGATAAGGGATTATTCACATTATCATTCTTCTTGCCTCCCTATGTCATCATGATATGTAGACGACACTAGAGGAGTTGAAGCACTTACTGATGAAGATCAAAGACCACAGCCTTCAGTATGGATTACACCTCAACATAAAACGAAAATCCTCACAATAAGCAACATCATGATAAACAAGGGAAAGACTGAAGTTGTCAAGGACTCCATTTTACTTGGATCCACAATCAACACTTACAGAAGCAGTAGTCAAGAAATCAAATGACATATTGCATTGGGCAAATCTGCTGCAAAAAAAAAAAAGACCTCTTTAAACTGTTAAAAAGCAAAGATGTCACTTTGAAGACTAAGAGGACTAAGGTGCACCTGGCCCAAGCCATGGTATTTTCTTTTCTTTCTTTATTTTTTATTGTGCTTTAGATGAGGCTTTGCAGAGCAAATTAGTTTCTCTTTAAACAATTAATACACATATTGTTTTATTACATTGGTTGCCAACCCCATAATGTGTCAACACTCTCCCCTTTTCGACCCTGTTTTCCCCGTTTCCATTTGTCCAGCTTTCCTGTCCCCTCCTGCCTTCTTGTCCTTGCCCCTTGGTTGGTGTGCCCATTTAGTCTCATATACATGCTTGACCTATGTGTATTATTGCTTGTTTTATGGGTCTGTCTAATCTTTGGCTAAAGGGCGAACCTCAGGAGTGACTTCACTACTGAATTAAAAGGGTATCTGGGGGCCATACTCTCAGAGTTTCTCTAGTCTCTGTCAGGCCAGTAAGTCTGGTCCTTTTCTGTGAGTTTGAATTTTGTTCTACATTTTTCTCCAGCTCTGTTTGGGACCCCCTATTGTGATCCTTGTCAGAGCAGTTGGTGGCGGTAGTCGGACAGCATCTTGTTGTGCTGGACTCAGTCTGGTGGAAGCTGTGGTAGTTGTGGTTCATTACCAAACCATGGTATTTTCAGTTGCCTCATATGCTTGTGAAAACCGGACAATGAATAAAAGACTGAAGAAGAAGAAATGCATTTGAACTATAGTGTTGGCAAAGAGTATTAAATATACCATGGACTGCCAGAAGAATAAGCAAATATGTCTTGGAAGAAGTAGAGCCAGAATGCTTCTTAGAAACAAGGATGGTGAGACTTTGTCTCATGTACTTTGGACATATTATCAGGAGTGACCAGTCCCTGGAGAAGGACTTCATGCTTGGTAAAGAAGTGGGTCAGTGAAAAAGAGGAAGGTCCTCCAGAAGGTAGATTGACACAGTGGCCGCAACAAGGGGCTCAAACACAGCAATGATTGTGAGGTGGCTGTGCTTGAGGTGCATTGGCTGGGAATCAAACCCAGGTCTCCTGCATGGAAAGCCAGAATTCTTCCACTGAACCACCAATGCCTCATACCTCATACATATGTCTTACTATGTCCCTCTCTTTTTAGCAACTTCATACTCCATCCTAGCTCCATACTCCCTTGAGCAATACTAACCTCCTGCCTATATCTTATCCTTTGGAAACTAAGTCACCACCTCCTATAGAAGGCCTTCCCAGATACATCCTCCCTCTCCCTTCACCTAAGCCAGATGGAATCTGGGGAGCTGTGTGAGGCAATGAATATATAAATGGGGGTTATAAAGATCTAGGTTTGAATTCTGCTATCACCATTTCCACCACTCATCTGTACTGTGCTGGCTTGGGTGTTGCTGTGATGCTGAAAGCTATGTTGCTGGTATTTCAAATACCAGGAAGTCACTCATGGTGGACAGGTTTCAGCAGAGCTCCCAGACTAAGACAGACTAGGAAGAAGGACCTGGCAATCTACTTCTTAAAAAAAAAAAAAAAGGCTAGTAAAAACCAAATGAATAACAGCAGAACATTGTCTGATATAATACCGGAAGGTGAGACCCTCAGGTTAAAACAGCTGCCTCCTCAGAGTCAACCTTAATGATGTTGATGGAGTCAAGCTTTCAGGGACTTCATTTGCTGGTGTGGCATGACTCAAAATGAGAAGAAACACCTACAAGCATCCATAAATAATCAGAATGTGGAATGTACAAAGTATGAATCTAGGAAAATTGAAAGTCATCAAAAATGAGATGGAATGCATAAAGATCAATATCCTAGGCATTAGTGAGCTGAAATGGATGGGTATTGGCCATTTTGAACCAGAGAATCATACGGTCTACTCTGCCAGGAATGACAAGTTGAAGAGGAATGGAGTTACAGTCATTGTCAAAAAGAACATTTCAGTAGTACAGCCACTATGGAAAACAATACAGCGCCTCCTTAAAAAGCTAGAAATGGAAATACCATACAATTCAGCAATCCCACTCATAGGAATATATCTTAGAGAAATAAGAGCCATCACACAAACAGACATATGCAGCATTATTCACAATAGCAAAAAGGTGGAAACAACCTAAGTGCCCATCAACAGATAAATGGATAAACAAATTATGGTACATACACACAATGGAATACTACACTATGATAAAGAACAATGATGAATCTGCAAAACATCGCACAACATGAATGAACCTGGAGGGCATTATGCTGAGTGAAATAAGACAATCACAAAAGGACAAATACTGTATGAGATCACTATTATAAAAACTTAAGAAAAAGTTTACACACAGAAAAAAAAAACTTTGATGGTTATGAGAGAAGGTAGAGGTGGGGAGGGAAAATCACAAACTAGATAGTGGACAAGTGTTAACTTTGGTGAAGGAGGAGACAACACGTAACAGGGGAAATCAGCACAACTTGACCAAGGCAAAGTCATACAAGCTTCCTAGACATACCCACACGCCTTGAGGAACCAAATTACTGGGGCTGAGGGCTGGAAACCATGGGCTGGGGGGACACCTAGGTCAATTGGCATAACAGTTCATAAAGAAAATGTTCTACATCCTACTGTGTTGACTAGCATCTGGGGTCTTAAAAGCTTGTGAGTGGCCATCTAAGATACATATACTGGTCCCAACCTGTCCAGAGCAAAGGAGAATGAAACAAATGAAAGACACAAGGAAAATATTAGTCCAAAGAACTAATGGACCACATGAATCACAGCCTTCACCAGCCTGAGCCCAGAAGCAGATGGTGTGTGGCTACCAAAACTGACAACTCTGACAGGAACCACAATAGAGGGTCCTGGGCAGAGTGGGAGAAAAAAGTAGAACAAAATTCAAATTTGCAAAAAAAAAACCAGACTTACTGAGATTGGAAGAATCTCCAAGACTATGGTCCCTGGACACCCTGCTAACTCGGAACTGAAGCCACTCTCAAAGTCCACCTTTCAGACAAAGATTAGATAGGCCTATAAAATAAAATAAAAAACAACACATGTGAGGAATGTGCTTCTTAGTTCAATCAAATATACAAAAACAAATGGGCAACACCTGCCCAAAAGCGAAGGCAAGAAGGGACAGGAAAACTGGACAAATGGATATCAGGAATCAGGGTGGAAAGGGAGGGAGTGTTGACACATTGTGGGGATTGCAACCAGTGTCAAAAAACAATTCGTGTATAAATTTTTGAATGAAAAACTAATTTGTGCTATAAACTTTCACTTAAAGCACAACAAAAACAAAAGAACATTTTAAGATCTATCCTGAAGTACTGTCAGTGACAGGATAACGTCCATACACTTACAGGGATGACCAGTTAATACAACCATTATTCAAATTTATACAGCAGCCACTAATGCCAAGATGAAGAAACTGAAGATTTTAACCAACTTCTGCAGTCTGAAATTGATCAACATGCAATCAAGATGCGATTGATAATTACTGGCAATTGGAATGTGAAAGTTGGAAACAAAGAGGCAGCATCGGTAGTTCGGAAATATGGTCTTGGTGATAGACATGACACCAGAGATAGCATGATAGAATTGTGCAACACCAATGACTTACTCATTGCAAATATCTTTTTCAACAACATAAACAGCAACTATAGATGTGAACCTCGCCAGATGGAATACACAGGAATCAAATCGACGACATCTGTGGGAAAAAATGGTGGAAAAGCTCAAAATCATCAGTCAAAACAAGGCCAGGGGCAGACTGCAGAACAGACCATCAATGACTCATATGTAAATTCAAGTTGAAGCTGGAGAAGTTAAAACAAGCCCCTGAGAGCCATATATGACACTGAATATATCCCACCTGAATTTAGAAACCATCTCAAGAATTGATTTGACACATTCAACATTAGTGATCAAAGACTAGATAAGTTGTGGGATGACATCAAGGACACTGCACATGAAGAAATAAAAAAATCATTTTAAAAAAGGGAAGAAAGAAACAGATCAGAATGGATTTCAAAAGAGACTATGAAACTTGTTCTTGAATATAGAATAGCTAAAGCTATGGAAGAAATGATCGTGTAAAAGAGCTGAACAGAAGATTTCAAAGGGCAGCTTGAGAAGACAAAGTAAAGTATTATAACCAAAAGTGCAAAGACCTGGAGTTAGAAAACCAAAAACGAAGAACATGCTCAGTATTTCTCCAGCTCAAAGAACTGAATAAAAATTCAGGCCATTGACAGATGGGGCCAAGATGGCAAAGTAGTCAGGCACTTCCTGTGGTCCCTCTTACAATACCCCCCCCAAAAGTAAATTGATTATACATGACAAGCTAGGAGCCCTGAACATTAACGGCAAAGTTGAGGAATTGGACTGAGTGGCAAGGGGAGGGAGAAATGGTTCAGAAGAAGTGAGGTGTTGCCAGACCCAACCAGGTGGGAACTGGCACCCCACAGGCCAATTCTGACACTGCCATGAGCACGGTGAGGTGAGCATAGGGGTTTGGGACATGTTTTTCACACTGGGGGAGGCCAAACCGCAAAGAATCTGCTCAACCCTCCAGAACAAGCGAGAAGCCGCCTACAATCAGCAAATGATAAGTACCTGTGTTTAAACTACCACGATCGAAAAATACCCCTTTGGGAAAACTCTCTCACCCACTTACCTGTTCCCTTCCCGCTCTGCACTGGGTCCCAGCCAGCTGCATCTCCTGGTCTGGAAGAAGGACCCTACACTCAGCCTGAGTCATTCTCCTGGCCTCAGAGAGGGAACAAATTAACAAACAAGGAAAAAATAATCTGCCAGCTCCCCTAAGCCAGGAACTCAGGGCAGAAACAGCTCCTTTGCCTAGGCACAAGTGTAAGGGGTCCATGGATGTTGAATGCTTTTCACCCCTGCATAGACATGTGTGGGCCAATTTCAATAGCATAGGCCCACATTAGCACAGTGCAACAGGGTATATACATGAAGTCTGTCTTCTTCTGTTTCAGCTACATGGTAGAGAGGCAAGTTTGTGACATTTCACACTGCTCTGCCTATTAAGCAGGGTCCTCACCTACCCACATCAGGGTCCTAAGGACTGGTGGCTCCACCCATGACACCTAGCCACCTGCTACAGGAGCCCAAGAATAAGTGGTGCCTCCCAGTCCTTATAGCCAAAGGCATTGGGTACCTATAGTCAGATGCTTCCGGTGATCCCCCTTACAGCAAAGACCCCAGAAAACAAAGAAATGATTATATATATGACAAGCTAGGAACCCTAAACATCAAAGGCAAAGTTAGGAAATCTGACCGAGCAGCCCGGGGAGGGAGAAACAGTTCAGAAGTGGCAAGGAGTTTCCAGACCTGACTTGGTGGAAACCGGCGCCCCTCAGGCACGATCCCCTGGAGCGACTGCAGTGGGGCTGGCATAACATTCGGGATGCAGTTCTCTCAGGGAGAGACAGCGAGCAGCATAGTCTACTCACACCTCTAAAACCAGAGAAGAACAGCTCTCTCAGCAAAAGCTAAGTACTTGTGTTTATTTTACCATGCCCCCCAGAGCCCAGGCCAGCTTCAGTGGCTGTCAGTTTCCCTGTGCCTGAGATAGGTCCTGCTGTGTACACTGAGCCATTCTCCCAGTCTTGCAAAAGGAATAAATTAGCAATTGGGGGAAAAGATAATTTGCCAGCTCCACTAACCTGGGGAGCTCAGGACAGAAGCAGCTCCTGACCAGGCAAAAATGGTCTGTGGACTTTGAATACCTTTCACCCTTGCATGGACCTCTGTAGGCCCATTTCAGGAGATTAGGCCCTTGTTGGCAGACTGCAATGGTGTATGTGTTTGAGATCTGACTTCAACTGTTTCAGCTGTGCAGTGGAGAGGTGAGTTTTTGATGTTTGATACAATGTTGCCTATTGAACAGGGACCTCACCTACCCACATCAGGGACCTGATGACTGGTGGCTCCACCCACGTCACCTAGCCACCTGCGACAGGAGTCCAAAGAAAAGTGGTGCCTCCCAGTCTTTACAACAAAAAGCATTGGGTGCCCATGGACTGGCTGCAGAACCAACCCACCTGTACACTCTAGGGAACAGGGACGTGCTTTCCTCACAGATGCTCAGGAGATGATTGTCAGCCCCCTGCTGCAACCAGATACCTGTGCCTACACCATTCACCCCTACCCCTCTAAGACAGGACAGAACCTGTACCACATACTTGATGACCAAATACCTGGACACCTGAGCTGAATCCATACAAGCAAAGTGAATAGAATCCTTGGCTTATATACCTGGCCATAAAAGAAAAGTGAACGGACTCCTAAGCTCACATACGAACAGCTCTAGCCATCTGCTGACAGGATGTTAGAGCTTCAAAGTTGAAAATAATCAAGGTACCTCACTCAAGCAGCCTATTTTGGTATATCAAAACAAAACAAAGCAAGAAGCTAGGATACAGTAAGCTAACTTAAAATAAATTACTACAGTAACTTATAAATGGCTTGTAGGCAACAGTCAATATCGAATCACATACAGATTATGATTGCTTTAGCGAGCTCTCAAAAGAAGATTCAAGAAATCTCCTGGATGAAGATGTCTTCCTGGAATTACCAGATGTAGAATACAAAAGATTAATATACAGAACTCTTCAAGAGATCAGGCAAAACACAGAACAAGCCAAGGAACACACAGATAAAGCAGATGAAGAAATTAAAAAGGTTATTCAAGAAAATAATGAAAAATTTAATAGGCTGCAAGAATCCATAGAGAGACAGCAATCAAAAATTCAGAATATAAACAACAAAATCACAGAATTAGACAACTCAATAGAAAGTCAGAGGAGGAGAATTGAGGACATGGAAGTCAGAATTAGTGAGATTGAAGATAAAGTACTTGGCACCAATATATTTGAAGAAAAATCAGACAAAAGAAAATGAAAAACCAAAGAATCATGTGGGACTCTATCAACAGGAATAACCTATGAGTGATTGGAATACCAGGACAGGTAGGAATAACATAAAATACAGAGAGAATTGTTGAAGATTTGTTGGCAGAATACTTCCCTGATATCATGAAAGATGAGAAGATATCTATCCAAGATGCTCATCAAACTCTGCATAAAGTAGATCTCAAAAGAGAGTCATCAAGATATATTGTAATCAAACTTGCCCAAACCAAATACACACAGAGAACTTTAAGAGTGGCTGGGGTAAACAAAAAGTCACCTACAAAGGAGAGTCAATAAGAATAAGCTTGAACTACTCGGCAGAAACCATGCAGGCAAGAAGTCAATGGGATGACTTATATAAAGCATTGAAGGAAAAACATTGCCAGCCAAGAATCATATATGCAGCAAAACTGTCTCTCGAATACAAAGGTGAAATTAGGACATTTCCAGATAAACAGAAGTCTAGAAAATTTGTAAAAACCACACCAAAACTACAAGAAATATTAAAGGGAGTTCTCTGGTTAGAAAATCAGTAATATCAGATATCAACCCAAGACTAGAACACAGGACAGAACAACCAGAAATCAAACCAGACAGGGAAATCACAAAAATAAATCAAGATTAAAAAAACACTCAAAACAAGGGAACAGTGATGTCATTATGTAAAAGAAGACAAAATTAAAACAATGGAGAGGGACTAAGAAATGTAGTCATAGATCTTTCATATGCAGAGGCAATCAAGGTGATATAAAGAAACAAAAGTTTGGTTTAAACTTAGAAAAATATGGGTAGATGTTAAGATAGCCACAAAGAAGACTAAAAATCCTACTCATCAAAATGAAATACAAGAAAAACATAAAGACTCAGCAAAAACAAAATCAAGGACAACAGATAAGAGGAAAAGACAACATATGAAGATAAACTACTCAGCAAAAAAATTAAGTGGAAAAAAGAAACTGTCAACAACACAAAAAAAAAAAGACATCAAAATGATAGCACTAAACTCACACCTATCCATAATTACGCTGAATGTAAATGGACTAAAGGCACCAATAAATAGAGAGTGGCAGAATGGATTAAAAACCACGGCCTGTTTATATGCTGCCTAAAAGAGACACACCTTAGACGTAAAGACAAAAACAAACTGAAACTCAAAGGATGGAGAAAAATATATCAAGCAAACAACAATCAAAAAAGAGAAGGAGTGGCAATATTAATTTCTGACAAAATAGACTTTGAAGTAAAAGCCACCACAAAGGACAAGGAAGGACACTATATAATGACTAAAGGCACAACAAACCAGCAGGATATAACCTATTAAATATTTATGTACCCAATGACAGGGCTGCAAGATACATAAAACGAACTCTAACAGTATTGAAAAGTGAGATAGACAGCTCCACAAAAATAGTAGGAGACTTCAATACACCACTTTCAGTGAAGGACAGAACATCCAGAAAGAAGCTCAAGAAAGACATGGAAGATCTAAATGCCACAATCTCTATAATCATAGAGATATACAGAATGCTCCACCAAACAACAGCCAAGTTTTCTTTCTTTTCCAATGCACATGGAACATTCTCTAGAATTGACCACATATTAGGTCATAAAGCAAGCCTTAACAGAATCCAAAACACTGAAATATTACAAAGAACCTTCTCTGACCATAAAGCCAAAAAAGTAGAAGTCAATAACAGAAAAAGCATGGAAAAGAAACCAAACGTATGGAAATTGAACAACACTATTCTCAAAAATGAGTGAGTTATGGAAGAAATTAAGGATGGAAAAAACAAATTCATAAAATTCAATGCGAGTGAAAACACCTCCTATCAGAACCTTTGGCACACAGCTAAAGCAGTGCTCAGAGGTCAATTTACGTCAATAAATGCACACATACAAAAGAAAAAAGGGCCAATATCAAAGAATTATCCCTACGATTTAAACAAATAGAAAGAGAGCAACAAAAGAAACCTTCAGGCACTAGAAGAAACCGAATAATAAAAATTAGAGCAGAATTAAAAGAAATAGAAAACAGAAAAACAATTGAAAGAGTTAACAAGACCAAAAGCTGGTTCTTTAAAAAACTGACAAAATTGACAAATCATTCGCCAGACTGACTAAAGAAAAACAGGAGAGTAAGCAAATAGCCTGAATAAGAAATGAGATGGGCAATATCACAACAGATCAAACTGAAATTTAAAAAATCATATCAGATTACTATGAAAAATTGTACTCTAACAAATTTGAAAGCCTAGAAGAAATAGATGAATTTCTAGAAACATACTACCTACCTAAACTAACACAAATAGAGGTAGAACAACTAAATAAACCCATAACAAAAGAAGGGATTGAAAAGGTAATTTAAAAACTCCCAACAAATAAAGCTCTGGCCCAGACAGCTTCACTGGAGAGTTCTACCAAGCATTCAGAGAAGAGTTAACACCACTACTACTAAAGGCATTTCAGAGCATAGAAAAGGATGGAATACTCCCAAACTCATTCTGTGAAGCCAGCATATTCCTGATACCAAAACCAGGTAAAGACACCACAAAAAAGGAAAATTAGAGGCCTGTATCCCTCACGAACTTAGATGCAAAAACCCTCAACAAAATTCCAGCCAATAGAATTCAACAACATATCAAAAAATAGTTCACCATGACCAAGTGGGATTCGTACCAGGTAAGCAGGGATGGTTCAACATTAGAAATACAATGAATGTAACCCATCATATAAATAAAACAAAAGACAAGAACCACATGATCTTATCAATTGATGCAGAAAAGCCATTTGACAAAGACCAGCACCCATCCATGATAAAAACTCTCAGCAAAATAGGAGTAGAAGGGAAATTCCTCAACATAATAAAGGGCATTTATACAAAACCAACAGACAACAGCATCCTAAATGGAGAGAGTCTGAAAGCATTCCGCTTGAGAATGGGAACCAGACAAGGATGCCCTTTATCACCACTCTTATTCAACATTGTGTGGAGGTCTTAGCCAGAGCGATTATGCTAGATTAAGAAATACGGGGCATCCAGATTTGTCAGGAAGAAGTAAAAGTATCTCTGTTTGCAGATTACATGATCTTATATTCAGAAAACCTTAAAGAATCCTCAAGAAAACTACTGAAACTAATAGAAGGGCCCAGCAGAATATCAGAGTGCAAGACAAACGTACAAAAATCAGTTGGATTCCTCTACACCAATAAAGAGAACGTTGAAGAGGAAATCACCAAATCATTACCATTTACAGTAGCCCCCAATTAGATGAAATACTTAGGAATAAATTTAACCAGAGATATAAAAGACCTATACAAGGAAAACTACAAGACACTACTGCAAGAAACCAAAAGAGCCCTACACAAGTGGAAAAACATACCTTGCTCTTGGATAGGAAGACTCAACATTGTAAAAATGTCTATTCTACCAAAAGCGATCTATAACTACAATGCAATTCTGAACCAAATTCCAAGGACTTTTCTTAATGAGATGGAGAAACAAACCACCAACTTCATATGGAAGGGAAAGAGGCCCTGGATAAGTAAAGCATTACTAAAAAAAAAGAACAAAATTAGAGGCCTCACACTACCTGATTTTAGAACATATTACACTGCCTCAGTAGTCAGAACATTCTGGTACTGGTACCACAACGAATACATAGACCAATGCAATAGAATTGAAAATCCAGACATAAGTTCATCCACATATGAACAGCTGATATTTGACAAAGGCCCAAAGTCAGTTCAATGGAGGAAAAGACAGCCTCTTTAAGAAGCGGTGCTGGCACAACTGGATAGCCATCTGCAAAAAAATGAAACAAGACCCATACCTCATACCATGCACAAAAACTAACTCAAAATGGATCAAAGTCCTAAATATAAAATCTAAAACAGTAAAGATCATGGAAGAAAAAATAGGGACAATGACAGGAGCCCTTATCCATGGCATAAACAGTATAAAACATTACTAACAATGCACAAACACCAGAAAAGACACTAGATAACTAGATAAAAATCAAACACCTATGTTCATCCAAACACTTCACCCACAGAGTAAAAAGATTACCCACAGACTGGGAAAAAGTTTTTAGCTATGACATTTCCAATTAGTGTCTGATCTCTAAAATCTACGTGATACTACAAAAACTCAACAGCAAAAAGACAAATAACCCAATTAAAAAATGGGCAAAGGATATGAACAGGCACTTCACCAAAGGAGACATTCAGGCAGCTAACGGATACATGAGGAAATGCTCACAATCATTAGCCACTAGAGAAATGGAAATCAAAACTACAATGAAATACTATCTCACTCCAACAACAACAACAAAAAAAAGGCTGTCATTAATCCAAAAACACAAAATTATAAATGTTGGAGAGGTGTGGAGAGACTGGAACACATGTATACTGCTGGCGGAAATGCAAAATGGTACAACCACTTTGGAAATCTATCTGGAGCTTCTTAAAAAGCTAGAAATAGAACTACCATACAATCCAGCAATCCCACTCCTTGGAACATATCCTAGAGAAATGAGAACCTTTACACAAACAGATATATGCACACTCATGTTCACTGCAGCACTGTTTACAATAGCAAAAAGATGGAAGCACCTCAGATGCCCATCAATGGATGAATGGATAAATAAATTATGGTATATTCATAAAATGGAATACTACACATCGATAAAGAACAATGATGACTCTGTGAAACATTTCATAACATGGCGGAATCTGAAAGGCATTATGCTGAGTGAAATTAGTCAGCTGCAAAAGGACAAATGTTGTATGATATCAGTATTATAACAACTCAAGAAATAATTTAAACACGGAAGAAAATATTCTTTGATGGTTTTGAGCATGGGGAGGGAGGGAAAGGGATATTCGTTAATAGTAGACAAGAACAATTTTAGGTGAAGTGAAAGACAACATGCAATACGGGAGAGGTCAGCACAACTGGACTAACCCAAAAGCAAAGAAGTTTCCTGAATAAACCAAATGCTTTGAAGGCCTGAATAGCAGGGGCAGGGGACCGGGGAAAATGCTTTCAGGGGGCAACTAGGTAAATTGGCATAATAAAATCTATTAAGAAAATATTCTGCATCCCACTTTGTTGAGTGGCATCTGGGGTCTTAAACATTAGTTAGTGACCATCTAAGGTGCATGTTGGTATCAACCCACCTGGAGCAAAGGACAATGAAGAACACCAAAGACACAAGGTAATTATGAGCCCAAGAGGCAGAAAGGGCCACATAAATCAGAGACTACATGAGCCTGAGACCAGAAGAACTAGATTGTGCCCAGCTACTACCAATGACTGCCCTGACAGGGAACACAGCAGAGAATCCCTGATGGTTCAGGAGAGCGGTGGGATGCAGACCTCAAATTCTCTTAAAAAGACCAGATTTAATGGTCTGAGTGTGACTAGAAATTCCCCAGACCTTCTGTTAACCCAAGACAGGAACCATTCCTAAATCCAACTCTTCAGATAGTGTTTGGACTGGAGTATAAGATAGAAAATGATACTGGTGAGGAATGAGTTTCTTGGCTCATGTGGACACATGAGACTATGTGGGCAGCTCCTGTCTGAAAAAGAGATGAGAAGGCAGAGGGGGACAGAAGCAGGCTGAATGGACACAGGGAATGCAGGGTCAAGAGAAGAAGTGTGCTGTCTCATGAGAGGGTGACTAACTAGAAGTATATAGAAAGGTGTATATAAATTTTTGTATGAGAGAATGACTTGATTTGTAAACTTTCACTTAAAGTACAATAATAAAAAAACAGGGAAATAGAGCCCTCATTATGTAACGATAACAACATTAAAACAAAAAAGAGGGACTGAAAAATGTAGTCATAGATCTTTCATATGGAGAGGAAATTAAGGTGATATAAAGAAATAAAAGATTTGTTTAAACTTTGAAAAATAGGGGTAAATATTAAGGTAACCACAAAGAAAACTAGCAATCCTACACATCAAAATGAAAAACAAGAAAAACACAAAGACTCAGCAAATACACAATCAACAACAGTGAAAAAGAGGAAAAGAAAATATATACAGAAAAATGACTCAGCACAGAAAATTAAGTGGAACAAAGAAACTGTCAACAAAACACAAAAAAAGACATCAGCTGTCTAAAGAAGAGGAAGGCAAGGCATTACGAAGTAATAATAGACTGGTTCAAACCTAGGAAAATAAGGGTAAATTTCAAGGTAACCACAGGGAAGGTTAACAAACCTACTCACCCAAATAAAGAAAAACATAAAGTCTAAATAAAAACAAAACCTACAAAAACAAAAGAAATGAAAAATAAGTCCACAAACAAAAGGAACTCAGCACAGGAGAGTAAGAGGAACAAAGAAAATGTTAGAAAAACACACACACACACACAAAGCACTACAAAATGGCAGCAATAAAGTCACACCTATCAATGATTACACTGAATGTAAATGGCTTAAATGCACCCGTAAAGAGACACAAAGTGACAGAATGGATTAAAAGCAGAATCCAGCAATGTGCTTTCTACAAGAGACACCCCTTGAAACAAAGACATAAATTTATTAAAAATCAAAGGATGGAAAAAAATATATCAAGCAAACAACTACCAAAAGAGAGCAGGAGTGGCAATACTAATCTCAGATAAAATAGACTTTAAAACAAAATCCACCATAAAAGACAATGACAGGGCTCCAAAATAGATAAAACAAAATCAAGACCTGAAAAGAGAAATTGACAGTTCCACAATAATAGTAGGAGACTTCAACACACCACTCTCAGTAAAGGACAAAACATCTAGAAAGAAACTCAACAAAGATACAGAAGAGCTAAAGAGCACAATCAGCCAACTTGACCTCATAGACATTTATAGAATACTCCACCCAACAGCTGCAAAGTACATGTTTTTTTCCAATGCACGTGGAACATTCTCCAGATTAGACCACATCTCAGACCACAGAGCAACCCTCAACAAAATCCAAAACATTGAGATAACACAAAGTATCTTCTCTGAGCACAATGCCATCAAAGTAGAAATTAACAAGAGGAAGAGCAAGGAAAAAAAAAAACAATTACATGGAGACTGAATAACACCCTACTTAAAAATCACTGGGTAATAGAAGAAATCAGAGATGGAATAATAAAAATTCCTAGAATCAAACGTGAATGAAAACATATCATACCAAAACCTTTGGGACACAGCAAAGGCAGTGCTCAGAGGTCAGTTTGTAGCAATAGATGGACACATCAAAAAAGAAGAAAGGGACAAAATCAAAACATTAGCTACACAACTTGAACAAATAGAAAGAGAACAGCAAAAGAAGCCCACAGCCACCAGAAGAAAGAAAATAATAAAGATCAGAGCAGAAATAAATGAAATAGAGAATAGAAAAACAATAGAAAGAATCAACAAAACCAAAAATTGGTTCTTGGAAAGGATCAACAAAATCAACAAACCACTAGCCGAACTGACAAAAGAAAAACAGGAGAGGATGCAAATAAGCCAAATGAAAAATGAAATGGAGGACATCACAACAGACCCAAATGAAATAAAAAGGATTATAACAGAGTATTATGAAAAACTGTACTCCAACAAATTTGAAAACCTAGAGGAAATGGACAAATTTCTAGAAACACACTACTTACCCAAAGCAACACAAAATGATGTTGAAAATCTGAACAGGCCCATAACAAGAGAAAAGATTGAAAAGGTGGTAAAAAAAAAAAAAAAAAAAACTCCTAACAAAAAAAAGCCCTGGCCCAGATGGCTTTACTGGAGAATTCTATGAAACATTCAGAGAAGAGCTTACACCAGTACTACTCAAACTATTTCAGAACATAGAAAAGGAAGCAATACTTCTGAATTTATTCTGTGAAGCCAGCATAATGGTGATACCAAGACCAGGCAAAAACACCACAAAAAGAAAGAAAATTACAGACTAATATCTGTTATGAATACAAATGCAAAAATTCTCAACAAAATTCTAGCCAATAGAATTCAGCATCATATCAAAAAGGTAACACATGACCAAGTAAGATTTATACCAAGTGTGCAAGGATGGTTCAACACTAGAAAATCAATCAACGTAATCCACCACATAAATGAAAAGGAAGAAAAGAATCACATGATCACCTCAACTGATGCAGAAAAGGACATTCAACAATGTCCAACACACATTCCTGATAAAAAAACTCTCAATAATATAGGTATAGAAGGGAAATTTCTCAATGTAATAAAGGGCATATATGCAAAACCAACAGCCAACATCATTCTTAATGGAGAGAGGCTGAAAACATTTCCCTTGAGAATAGGAACAAGACAAGGATATCCTTTATCACCACTCCTATTTAACATTGTGCTGGAAGTCCTAGCTAGAGAGATAAGGCAAGAAACAGAAATAAAGGGCATCCAAATTGGCAATGAAGGAGTAAAACTCTCCCTATTTGCAGATCATATGATACTATACATAGAAAACCCAAAAGATTTGATGAGAAAACTATTGGAACTAATAGAAACATTCAGCAGGGTGGCAGGATACAGGAAAAACATACAAAAATCAGTTGGATTCCTGTACAACAATAAAGAGAACAATGAAAAGAAAATCAGGAAAACAATACTACTCATAATAGCCCATAAAAAAATAAAATACTTGGGAATAAATCTAACCAGGGATGTAAAAGACCTATACAATGAAAACTACAAAACACTACTGCAAGAAACCAAAAGAGATCTACATAAATGGAAAAACATACCATGTTCATGGATAGGTAGACTCAACATTGTGAAAATGACAATTCTACCCAAAGCGATTTACAAATACGATGCAATCCCAATCCAAATACCAACAACATTCTTTAGAGAGATGAAAAACTTATCATTAACTTTATATGGAAAGGGAAGGAGCCCCAGATAAGTAAAGCACTATTGAAGAAGAAGAATAAAGTAGGAGGACTCATGCTACTTGACCTCAGAACCTACTACACAGCTACTATAGTCAAAGCAGCTTGGTACTGGTACAACCACAGATACATTGACCGATGGGATAGAATTGAGAACCTGGACGTAAATCTACCCATCTATGGTCACAAGGGCCCAAAGCCCATGAAATGGGGGAAAAGACAGCCTTTTTAACAAACAGTGCTGGCAAAACTGGATGACCATCTGCAAAAAAATGGCACAGGACCCATACCTCACACCATATACAAAAACTAACTCAAAATGGATCAAAAGACCTAAATATAAAGCCAAAAACTATGAAATTCATAGAAGGACAAATAGGATCAACACTGGAGGCCCTAATGCACAGCATTAGCCAGATACAAACCACAATCAAGAACACACACGAGCTCCAGAGGGTAAGCTAGGTAACTGGGATCTTCTAAAAATTAAACACTTATGCTCATCAAAAGATTTCACCAAAAGAGTAAAAAGAGAACCTACGGACTGGGAAACAATTTTTGGCTATTACAAATCAGATAAAAGTCCAATCTTTAAAATCTACAAGAAAATCCAAAACCTCTACGAAAAAAAAGACAAATAATCTAATTAAGAAATGGGCAAAGGAAGTGAACAGACACTTCACCAAACAAGACATTCAAGTGGCCAAGAGACACATGAGGAAATGCTCACAATCTCTAACCGTTACAGAAATGCAAATCAAAACCAAATGAGATACCATCTCACCCTGGCATTTCTGGCATGAATCAATAAAACAGGAAATAACAAACATTGGAGAGGCTGCGGGGAGATAGGAACTCTTAGGCACTGCTGGTGGGAATGCAAAACGATGCAACTGTTTTGGAAAACAAAGCTAGAAATACCATATGATCCAGTAATCCCACTCCTAGGAATATATCCTAGAGAAATAAGAGCTGTCACACAAATACACATATGCACACCCATGTGCATTGTAGCATTGTTCACAATAGCAAAAAGATGGAAACAACTTAGATGCCCTTCAACAGATGAATGGATAAACAAACTGTGGTACATACACACAAACGGAGTATTACACAATGATAAAGAACAATGATGAATCTGTGAAGCATCTCATAACATGGATGAATCTGGAAGACATTATGCTGAGTGAAATAAGTCAATCACAAAAGGACAATATTGTATAAGACCACTACTGTAAAAACTCTTGAAAAGTTTTACACACAAAAAGAAACAATCTTTGATGGTTATGAGGGAGGGGAGGGGTTGGAATGGAAAAACACTTAATAGACAATCGATAAGGAGTAACTTTGGTAAAGGGTAAGACAGTACACAATACTGGGGAAGCCAGCACAACCTGTACAAGGCAAGGTCATGGTAGCTCCATAAGCTCCATAGACACATTCAAACTCCCTGAGAGGCTGAATTGCTGAGCTGAGGGCTATGGGGACCATGATCTCAGGGAACATCTAGCTCAATTGGCATAACATAGTTTATAAAGAAAATGTTCTACATTCTACTTATGGTGAGTAGTGTCTGGGGTCTTAAAAGCCTGTGAGCGGCCATCTATGATACCCTCCTGGTCTCACCCCTTTGGGAGCAAGGAAGAATGAAGAAAACTAAAGATACAAGGGCAAGATTAATCCACATCTACCATGGCATCCACTAGACTGAGTCCAATACAACTAGTTGGCACCAGGCTACCACTGACTGCTCTGATAGGGGTCACAATAGAGGGTCCTGGACAGAACTGGAGAAAAATGTAGCACAAAATTCTAACTCAAAAGGAAAGACCAGACTTACTGGCTTAACAGAGACTGGACAAATCTTGAAAGCATGGCCTCCGGACACCCTTTTAGCTCTGTAATGAGGTCACTCCTGAGGTTCACCCTTCAGCCAAACATTGAACAGACCCATGGAACAAAATAAGACTAAAGACACATGGAAACGCTCAGGATCATTAGCCATTAGGGAAATGCAAATCAAGACTACGATGAGGTACCATCACACCCCAACAAGCCTGGCATTAATCCAAAAAACACAAGATAGTAAATGTTGGAGAGGCTGTAGAGAGACTGGAACACTTATACACTGCTGGTGGGAATGTAAAATGGTACAACCACTTTGGAAATCCATTTGGTTCTTCCTTAGAAAGGTAGAAATAGAGTTACGATATGATCCAGCAATCCCGCTCCTTGGATATATCCTGGAGAAGTAAGAGACTTCACACTAGTAGACATATGCACACCCATGTTCATTGCAGCACTGTTTACAATAGCAAAAAGATGGAAACAACCAAGGTGCTCATCAATGGGTGAATAAATAAACATATTATGGTATATTCACACAATGGAATACTACGCAACAATAAAGAACAGCAATGAATCTGTGAAACATAACATGGAGGAATCTGGAAGCCATTATGCTGAATGAAATTGGTCAGCCACAAAAGGACAAATATTGTATGAGACCACTATTATAAGAACTCTAGAAAAGGTTTAAACACAGAAGAAAACATTCTTTGATGGTTATGGAAGTGGGGAGGGAGGGAGGGAGAGAGAGAGGTATTCACTAATTAGGTATTAGACAAGAATTATTTTAGGTGAAGGGAAGGACAACACACAATACAGGGGAAGTCAGCACAACTGGACTAATCCAAAAGCTAAGAATTTCCTGAATACAACCAAACACTTCAAGGGACAGAGTAGCAGGGGAGGTGGTCTGGAGACCATGGTTTCAGGGGGCACCTGGATCGATTGGCATAACAATGTATATTAAGAAAACGTTCTGCATCCCACTTTGGTGAGTGGCTTCTGGGGTCTTAAAAGCTAGCAAGTAGCCATCTAAGATGCATCAACTAGTCTCAACCCACCTGGAACAAAGGGGAATGAAGAAAACCAGAGACACAAGGAAAATATGAGCCCAAGAGAAAGCAACAGCCACATAAACCAGAGACTCCTTCAGCCTGAGACTAGAACTAGATGGTGGCTGGCTACCACCAATGACTGCCCTGACAAGGAACACAACAGAGAATCCCTGATAGAGTAGGAGAAAAGTGGGATGCAGACCTCAAATTCACTCAATCAGACTTAATAGTCTCATTGAGATCAGAGGGACCCCAGAGTTCATGGCCCCTGGACTGTCTCTTAGCCCCAAACTAAAACCATTCTTGAAGCCAACTCTTCAGACAAAGATTAGACTGGACTATAAGACATTAAATGATACTGGTGAGGAGTGTGCTTCTTAGCTCAAGCAGGTACATGAGACTATGTGGGCAGCTCCTGTCTGGAGGTGAGGTGAGAAGGCAGAGGGGGACAGGAGCTGGTTGAAAGGACATGGGAAATACAGGGGGGAGAGAAGGAGTGTGCTGTCACATTGTAGGGAGAGCAGCTAGTGTCACATAACAATGTGTGTATAAGTTTTTGTATGAGAAACTGACTTGAATTGTAAACTTTCACTTAAAGCACAATTAAAATAAAGTTTAAGCCTTGAGTTGCAATACTGAAGGGCTCTATGGGCAAAAGGAGCCCTGGTGGTGCAGTGGTTAAGAGCTACGGTGAGCTATGGTGAACTATGGCTGCTAACCAAAAACTCGGCAGTTCAAATCCACCAGCTGCTCTTTGGAAACTCTATAGGGGCAGTTCTACTCTGTCCTATAGCGTCACTATGAGTCAGATTCAACCTGACGGCAATGGACAGGACAGGATATGGACAAAATACTGAATAATGCAGGTAACATCAAAAGAAGATGGAAGGAATACAGAGTCACTGTACCAAAAAGAATTAATTGGTCTAGGTTCAATCATTTCAGGAAGTAGCATATGATCAAGACTCAATGGTACTGAAGGAAAAAGTCCAAGCTGCACTGAAGAAATTGTTGAAAAACAAGGCTCCAGAATTGACAGAATAACAATTGAGTTGTTTCATCAAACAGAGGCAGTGTTGGAAGAGCTCACTCATCTATGTCAAGAAATTTTGAAGACAGTTACCTGATCAATAGATTAGAAGAGATCCGTATTTGTAACCATTCCAAAGAAAGGTGAGCCACCAGAAAGCAGAAATTATGGAACAATATCATTAATATCATCTGCAAGTAAACTTTTGCAGAAGATAGTTAAAAAACGGTTGCAGCAGTACATCAACTGGAAACTGCCAGAAACTCAAGCTGTGTTCAAAAGAAGACATGGAATGAGGGATATCATTGCTGATGTCAGATGGATCTTGGCTGAAAGCAGATAATACTAATAAGATGTTTACCTGTGTTTTACTGATTACTGAAAGGCATTCCTCTGTATGGATCATAACAAATTAGGGATAACATTGTGAAGAATGGGAATTCCAGAACACTTAACTGTGCTCATGTGGAGCCTATACATAGACCAAGTGGCAGTCATTTGAACAGAACGAGGTGATACTGCAAAGTTTAAAGTCAGGAAAAGTGTGCATCAGGGTGTATCACTTCACCATACTTATTCAATCTATATGCTAAGCAAATAATACAAGAAGCTGGTCTATATGAAGAAGAATGCACCATCAGGATTGCAGGAAGATTCATTAACAACCTGCGATATGTAGATAACACAACCTTGCTTACTGAAAGTGAAGTGCACTTGAAGCGCTTACTGATGAAATTCCGAAGATTACAGCCTTCAGTATGGATTACACATAGACATAAAGAAAACAAAAATTCTCATACCTGGACCAATAAGTAAGATCATGGTAAAAGAGAAAGTATTGAAGTTACCAAGGATTTCATTTTACTTGGATCCACAATTAACACTCATGGAATCAGTGATCAAGAAATGTAATGATGTATTGCACTGGACAAATCTGCTGCAAAGGACTTCTTTAAGGTGTTAAAAAGCAAGGATGTTACGCTGAGGACAGAAGTGTGCCTAACCCAACCCATGGTATTTTCAATTGCCTCATATGCTGTGAAAGCTGGACAATGAATAAGGAAGACCGAAGAAGAATTGATGTCTTTGAGTTATGGTGTTGATGAAGAATATTGAATATACCATGGACTGCCAGAAGAGCAAACAAATCTGTCCTGGAAGAAGTACAGCCGTGAAGGAAAGATGGTGGGATTTCGTTTCGGGTACTTTGGATCTGTTATCAGGAAGGACCAGTGCTTAGAGAAGGACATCATGCTTGATAAAGTAGGCGGTCAGTGAAAAAGAGGAAGACCTTAACAGGATGAACTGATACAGTGGCTGCAACAATGAGCTCAAGCATAGCGACGATTGTGAGGATGGTGCAGGCTGTTGTACATAGGGTCGTTATGAGTGATAACCGACTCAAGGGTGCCTAACAACACTTCCAGCATTTACTATTCCTGTGACCTTGACAAAATACTTAATCTCCCCAGGCCTCAACATCTCGTGTAAATTAATGGCAACAAATTATTTAAAATGATGATAATGATGATTAAATGATGTAACATAACCAACAGTGCTAGAACATGCAGGATGCTCAATAGTTTCCTTCCTGTGGACTCTCATAGCTTGTTATCTGAACTTTCAGCCTTGCATTAGAAATATTTGAGCCAGTCATTCATACAACAAACATTTAAGTAATATGAAGGCAACAACTGTTGTGAAGAAAACTAAAGAAAGTCAAGAGAGGGGAAGGAATGTGTGTCTTGTGTTGTTATTTTCATAGGGTCCTCAGGAAAGACCTCTCTGGTAAGGTGACATTTGAGCAGAGAGCTGAGGGAGTGAGCCCTGTAGATATCGGAGAAGAGTGCAAAGAACAAATGCAAATCCCTGAGGTCCCTGAGGCAGGAATATGCCCGTTGTGTTTGAGGAATAACAAAGAAGCCAATGTGGCCCAAGGGAGCAAGGGAGGGAGGAAGAGGCATAAAGGGGCTGAGATTAGGGTCCCATGACATGGGACCTTTGTAGACCACTGTGAGGACTCTTTTTTTGTCTTGGTGAGGTGTAAAGTCAATGCAGAGCGTTGAGCAGAAGAGTGAAAGAATGGCAGGTTTTTAAAAGATTCCTTTGGCTGCCGTATGGAGAGTCAACTGTAAGGGAAGATTGATTAGTAGGGTGTTGTAGTAACCTAGGCAAGAGGTAATGGTGGCTTGGACTAGGAAGACAAATGGAGTTAGAAAGGAGCAGCCAGATTCTGAAGGTATTTTGATTCAAAGGTAGAGCCAAGAGTACTTGCTAGAATGAGAGAGAAAGAGCAAAAGCCAAGGTTTTTGCCTGGGGAATTGTTAAGATGGAGTTTCCATCATGGAGGTAGGCAAATCTATGGGAAAAGCAGGTTTGAGTAGGGTAGAGTGGAAACAGGAATTTGGTTTTGTATTTAGTTGCGTATTTACCATTTTCCATGTTCTTCGTTTGTTCCAAAAGATTCAAATTTCCCTCTGGTATTGTTTCCCATCAGCCTGTGAACTTTCTTAGCATTTCTTGTAGTGAAGATCTGTTAATGGTGAATTCTTTTTGTTTTCTTTTATCTGGAAACAGAAGTCAGTGGTAACTTGAATTTTTTTCCCCCCTCTGTACGTACATCTTTTTTTTCTGGCCACTTTCAAGATTTTCTCCTTATCTTTATTTCTTAGCAATTTGCCTGTGATAGACTTGGGGTTTACTGAGCTTCTTTAATCTATAAATGCATGTCTTTCACTAAATATGAGGAATTTTAGGCAAATTATTTCTTCAAATAAATATGTATATATTCTGTACCATAATATCTCTTCTTTGCTTCTGGGGATCCAATAACACATATGTTATTAGACATTTTGATATTGTTATTCAGGCCTCTGAGACTTTAGTTTTTTTTCCCAATCTTTTTTCTCTTTATTTTTTAGATTAGGTACTTTCTACTATATAACTTCCAGGTTTGTCTCTACTCTATTGTTAAGACTACCCAGTGAATATTTCATTTCAAATATTATATTTTTCAGTTCAAGAATTTCCATTCAGTTTTTGAAAACAGATTTTATTTTTCTACTGAGGTTTCTTTTCATTTGTCACAAACATAATTGTAACAGTTACTTTAAAAATCATGATCTGCTCATTTCAACATCTGGGTCATCTCAGGATCAGTCTCTGTTATAAGAATGGGTGGCATTTTCTATTTTCTTTATATGTTGATTAATTTTGGATAGTATTCCGGACATTGTGATTATTAAGCTGTGGAGACTGGATTTTGTTTTTACAGCTCCAGAGAATGTTGATTTTTATTTGTTTCAGTTGGCAGTTACATTGGTTGGATCAAACTATGATGTGTTTCTTGGGTCATAGCTCAAAACTCAGTTCAATTCTTTTATTTTTAATTGGGGTGCTTGAGTCTGCCCCATGCGTCCATGGTTCAAGAATTGTCAAAGATTTGAGCAGACTTTATACACAAAACTTTTAGCTCTGCCTCTCTGGGTCTCTCTTTTCCTGTATTCCCCCTCTCCTGGCCTCAAACTCTATTTCTTTGCTTCTTTAGGCCAGAAGGACTGCAGGCTTTCTATCATAGTTTTATCTGCTATGTATGACCCCTACTGTGGATTGCCATCAGGCTAAAAGCCATAAAGAATGGAATGCTCATCCCATGCATTCTTTTCCTCCAAGTGTTGACCATTCTCCAGAAACTGCCTGCTTCTATTTATTCTCCAATGGCTTCATGTAGTTTTTTTCATATTTTGTTCAGAGTTTATAGTTGCTATCTGCAGGGGTTTGTCTAGTGGGAGCTTACTGAGCTATTCTAGAAACAGAACTGCCAGGAGTTTCATTTTAGAAGTTAAGTCTGAGATATTCATTAGACATCCAAGTGAAAATGTTCAGCAGGCAGTTGGATATATGCACCTAGAGTTCAGGAGAGAAATCATTTAACATTTGACATGGGAGTAGATAAAATCAGCTAGGGTGTGAGTGTAGATATAGAAGAGAAACAGGCCCTGAACAAAGCCCTGATGCACTCCAGTGTTTAAAGGTCAGTATGACAAAGAAATCAGCAAAGCAGACCAAGAAGGACCAGCTAATGGGGGAGGAAAAAAACCAACAGAGTGTGTTGTATTGAAATCCATGTGAAGAAATTATTTTTTAAAAATAGTAGAGACATGTTACTACTGATAGATTAAGTAAGACGAAGATTAAAAGTTGACTATTATATTTAGGAATATGAACCTTGGTGAGCCTGAGAACTGCTTTGTTCAGGTGCTGGAATCACAACTGTCTGAGATGAAGTGCAGAATTGGAGCCTAGGAATATGAAGAAATCATTCAAAGAATTTTACTGTTAAAGAGAGCAGAAAAATGGGATAGAAGCTAGAGGGGGAAATGAGGTCAAAAGAAGTTTTGTTTTGATTTTTGACATTGAGAAAGATTGCATCATGTGGTTATGCTAAAGTAGGAGGTAATTGAGAGGGAATAACGGATGTGTCAAGAGAGGGCAGTATCCTGTGCACAAGTGGAGCAGGTGGTTTTAGAATCATGGGCAGTTCATTCATAGCAGCTAGAGGGAAGGGCAGAGAAGCGATTGGGTATTAGATGTGATTGCAGCAGGGGTGGGGGAGGGAGAGAGGGACTATCATAAGAGAACGTAGCCTGGGGAAAATAAAAAAAGGCAGAGGGAAGAGCCAAGAAAATTGCAGAGCTGCAGCCCTGATGGCAGCACAGGTTCTGGACCAAAACTTGCCTGCAGGCCACCCCACCTCTGAACTTGCACTCAGTCTGTGAGTGAAGAAATCCCCTTTATTGATTAAACCAGCTTGTGTTGGGTTTTCTGTTTCTTAGAATCAAGGAAGTCTAAAATAATAAATACAGTTGTTACGGATTTTTTGAAAATGAATTTTCATAAGTTAGAGCTTTATTATTTATAAAAAATGGCTACATTTAAATAGACAGACCAGAAGTTCTTAGTCCAAATGGATATTGCCATTCTTCCAAGTACTTCTGGGAGACTATTCCAGAGAATATTGCCATACCTCAAAATACCTTTAGACTTTTTTTTTTTTTTTTAGTTGCCTTAAATCTGAGTTACAGTAAGTCCCCAGGTTAGGAATGTCCACCTTATGGACAACTCATACTTGCCCTTTAATGTTATATAAATTTACCCTCACTTTGAAATGATTGAAGCAACAAACTTGCAACAATTCATCACAATTCCCTTCACTGACTCCACATGGAATTGTCAAATCATTGAAAAGGCTTCCTTTCCTTGCACTAAAGTAAAGCTAAGTAAGAACCGTATGCACCTGTTCTGACTTACCCACAAATTTGACTTAAAGACACAGTTAGGAATGGATCTTGTTCGTAACCCGGGGACTGCCTGTACATGCTTTGATACCCTCAAAGATGACAAATTATGGTCTTCTGTTGGTGGATTTGGTGTTGGGAACAGAAAAGAACTAGTTGGAGCTGAGTCTGGTAAATACCTTTTTGGTCAAAATCTGTTCCACGGAAAGCCCAGTGTAATCCAGAACATGATCATGGAAAAGAAACCAGTCACTGTCCAGAGTTTGACCTTTTGGGCTAGAAAGTTATCTATCGGATTCCTTTGGCAAGGCTGACCATATGACCTTGCAGAATATTTTCAGCATAACCATGCTGCTGATGTCAAGGAAAACAAACCCATTGCCACTAAGTTGATTCTGACTCATAGAGACCATGTAGGACAGAGCAGAACTGCCCCATAGGGTTTCCAAGGAGTGGCTGGTGAATTCAAACTGCTGACCTTTGGGTTAGCAGCCGTAGCTTTTAACCACTGTGCCACCAGAGAACCTTCCATAAAGATTACAGCCATGGAAATCCTATGTGAAAATTCTGCTCTGTCCTACAGGGTGGCTATGAGTTGGAATCGACTAGATGGCAAAGGGGTTAATGGGCGGGGAGGAGGGGGGGATTATAAATTAACAATCTGGCATTCTGAAAAGAATCAGGCCTGCAGGCATGTGGATCGTTCATCCAGAGAGCCAGAGAGAGCTAATCATTCAGGCTGTACCGGGCTTCTCAGGCTCAGATAGCTACAAGGGCCCGGGAAGATGATGTCTGGAAGCTGGTCCTCAGCATCTCTGTCAGGGATATGAGAGGGAGTAGTGGGGACTGGGTCAAGGTTTTGGAGTACACGCCCCATCTACGGGAGGAAGCTTTTACTGTGTTCATGCTAATTATTGCCATGCAGGGGCTTCAATATTTCTAGATCATCCAAATTTTCAAGAGAAGTCAGAAGTCAGAACTTTAAAATATAAAATCACCCCATTTTAAAAGGTCAACAAATTCCAAAGCATTTAAAAACACTGAGTGAGCTAAGAGTTTCCAGGCTAAATAAAACACCATGACCCTCAGGTTTCCATTTAGACCTCCGTTCTCTACCTGGAGGAGTCCCAGGGTGGCACAGATGGTTAAGCACTTGGCTACTAGCTGAAATGTTTGTGGTTCAAATCTACCCAGAGGAACCTCGGAAGAGAGGCCTGGCCATCTGCTTTTAAAAGGTCACAGCCTTGAAAACCCTAAGGAGCAGCTGTACTCTGCATATACAGAGTTGCCATGAGGGATCAACTTCACAGAGACTGGTTGTTTTTCTGTTTATTGCCCTGGGGGAGGGATAGGTGTGACAGGGCAGTTTGGGCCTATCCCCTTCACATATTCCTGTATAGACAGAGCTTGAAGGTGTCTGGGAGGGAGGTGGGCAGTTGTGCTGTGGGCCTGAGTGGCCTAGGAGCCATCCTCCTGCTCTTTGGGGACCATCAATACTAACACCTCTAGTGGATGGATACGGCCCCATTTGAGGTCAACTGGTGGGAGAGGAAACCAGGGTCTCTGGGAAGGAAATGCCCTGAGGACAGGAGAGGCTGACCCAGTGCCCCAGGCCCACCCAGGACCACTCAGAGGTGCCTCTGAGTGCACTGCAAGGAGAGGCTTTCCTTCTCCTCCCTAAAAAGAAAAAACTAAGGCTGGGGAAATTCGGCTGGACTGACTTCAGGTATTGCCTTAGTCACAACCATGGCAGGGGACAGGGATTTCAACAGCCATCTCCTGGGGCATCCACTATCCAGTTTTTTCTCTCAAAGGGACTAGTCTGGGGATTGCTGACCTCCTACAGTGAGCGCTCCCTGGGGAGGCTGGGCTTGAAAAAAAAAAAAATTTTTTTTTTTTGGCTTAGGAAAGGGCAAATTCCTGGAAAATAGAGCGTGGGCTCAAGCCACTCATTCATTCATTTAAAAAAAAAAACAACTGGTTTTGAAAACATCACATTACTTTGAGAAGATTTAAATAACAAATACACAAAGAAAAAAAATTTTTTTTTTCTTCTCCCTTATAAATCTCCTCTACTCCTGCTTTCCTGCAACAATCACAGTTAGAAGTGGGAGGGCGTCCTTTCAAAGTTTTTGCTCTGTACATACAAAAACATAGATGTCATTTGTTTTTGTTTTACTTTTCTAGGCAGTTCTAAACCTTACTTTAAAGAAAATCTCAGCAATGTTATCTTAGGCTTCCTACCATGTCAGCATGCAGAGATCCGCCTCAGCCCACGGCTCCAGTTGTACAGCACAAAGAGGTGGGGCCGTGTGTAGGGTCCATGATGGTCAGGCAGCACCCATCGGTTTCACTGGCCTACCTCCTTCTTTGGTTGTCATTGGAGGTTAGGTCTGCTTAGCCAGGCCCATCCTTACCCAAGGAGAGTCCCAATGCCCCAGAGCTGCCGCTTCACTGTAGTCATTGTGCCGGAGGGATGGGAGGCACTGGGGAAAGGCCATAGTGGCCCAGTACACTGGGACTAGGTGTGAGATCAGATGCTGGGCCTTGGTTGGCTTTGGGGCATTTCCTGCCACAGGGACATGTTTGTTCTTTCTAAGACAAGTCATTGCAGGCCCATTCTCATTCCTATTCAAACCAAAATGGGCTCACAGAGGAATTTCTGCTTTATAGGAGTTTCCCATTTATTTAAAAAACAAACAAGCAAAAAAACACGAGCCCATTGTGAGAGAGTTGATTCTGACTAATGGCAACCCCATGTGTTACAGAGTAGAGCCTCCCCATAGGGTTTCCTTGGCTGTAACATTTATGGAAGCAGATTGCCAGGCCTTTCTTTCACAGCATCGCTGGGTATGTTCTAGCTGCCAATCTTTAGGTTAGCAGCTGATCACAAACCACTCGTGCCACCTGTGGACCTTTCCCCACTATAAAGAAGGCCAGTTTGGGTGCTGCCAGAGAGACCCAAGGTGTTCTAGAGCTTCAAAAGAAGGTGTGATCACAGCTGGTAGGAGGAGGCTGGAAACAACATCCTGATGGCAAGCATTCCTGAGTGCCTGACGCTGAGCACTCCAGAACCTGATCTCATTTAACCCACATCCCTCCAAGGTAGATATCATCACCCTAATTGTATAGATTGGGAAACAGGCTTTGAAGATGTGCAGTGGCTTGCCCAGGGCCACATAACGGGAAAGTGGCAGAGCAGGAGTTAAGGTCAGATGTCCCTGACTGCAAAGTGTTGACTCATATGCATTTTGCTCTGTGGCTGAATGAGACGGGTGAGGTTTAAGATGCACCTGGAAGTGGGAAGGAATGTGGCAGATGAAGATGGGAGGGAGGCAATCCAGGCTGTAGATATGGCCTGAACAAAGAACTGGAGGTAGCTCAAAAAGAGACTTTTGGGATAAGGTCAGGAAGGAAGGTTTAGACTGCCTGTGGAAGGGTTTGAGGGCCTGGGTGAGGGGCTTGTACCTCTTCTAGAAGGCCACAGGAGTCACTGATGGAGTGACTGATGCCAGTAGCCCAACCTGGCAGCACTGAGGAGCAGCTCAGTTGTAAAGAGAGAAAGTGAAGACAAGAAGGGAAGAAGCCACCCAAGACTGTGGAGGAGGTGGGGCACGCTGGAGACATGAGCTGTAGGCAGAGGAAAGGGACGAGTTGTCTCCCTTGTATGGGCCTGGAGTGTGTTTGGGGACAGCTGCCCAGAGAAGCTGGTCCAAGGCTGAAGGTGCAGCAGGCCCACCTCAGGGAGGAACTTGGCAGTACCCACCACCCTGGGAGGAGAGTGAGAGGCTGGGGTGAAGCTGATGGGTAGAAGAAGAAAGGGGCTTATAGCTGGTCAAGGTGAGAAACAACCCTCTGTTGATTTGGTTGGGGGATGAAGAAGGGGTGGGGTCTGGTAAGAACCAGTGTCAATCGTCACATCTTTTCCTCAGGCCCAGCTCGGGCTATGGTGTGCTGTGAGTCTATGTGTATCTTGGTCAGGCCAAAGCTGCCTTCTTGGGGGAGCTTGGCCCTAGTGGGCGGTATCTTAGCTTCCTAGGGTTGCTGTAGCAAGGTACCATAAATCATGTGGCTTATAAAGAACAGGAATTTATTTTCTCATGGTTTTGGAGGCTAGAAGTCTGAATTCAGGGTGCCAACAGGGCCATGTTCTCTCTGAAGGCTCTAGGGGAAGATCTTTTCTTGTCTCTTCCAGCTTCTGCTGGTGCCAGGTGTTCCAAAGATTGCAGCTGCAACATCACTCTTTGTCACAGGGCCTTTTTTTCTCAGTCCATATTTCTTCTTCACTTTTATAATGACGCTGCTCAGAGTGGATTAGGGTCTACCTTACTAGGGTATGAAAAAAAAAATTTTTTTTTTTTTTTTTGTATGAGGAGTCCTTAAATCCAAAAACCAAACCAGTTGCCATTGAGTCGACTCTAACTTACGGTGATCCCATCTGTTTCAGAGTAGAACTGCACCTCATAGGGTTTTCAATGGGTGTGACTTTCCGGAGGTGTTCAGGTAACATAAAATGATCCAAGGTGCAGGTCAGAAAATATTTCAAAATCAATTTTCCAGCTGTGAGACTTCATTTTGTCAATTAAACAGTCTTGCCTTTCCTCCAACAGATAGTGGTAGATTACCTGTGAACCTATTTTCATCACCCCTAAAGTAAACCTAAAAAACCAAAACCAAACCCATTGCTGTCGAGTCAATTCCAACTCATAGTGACCCTGTAGGACAGAGTAGGACGGCCCCATACGGTTTCCAAGGAGCACCTGGCGAATCCGAAGTGCCGACCTTTTGGTTAGCAGCCATAGCTTTTAACCACCATGCCAAAAGTAAAGGATGCAGATGGTTAGCATGCTTGGCTGCTAACTGGAAGGTTGGCGCTTCGAGTTCATTCAGGAGCATCTCAGAAGAAAGGCCTGTGATCTACTTCTGAAAAATCTGCCATTGAAAACCCAATGGGGCACAATTCTACTCTGACACGCATGGTGTTGCCATGAGTTGGAATCAACTCCACAGCAACTGGTATTTACTTGGATATGACTTCATGTTAACTTACCTGATAACCACCTCAAAGACCCTATTTCCAAACAAGGTCATGTTCACAGGTTCAAAAAAAGAAAAAAACCCAAACCCAGTGCCGTTGAGTCGATTCCAACTCATAGCGACCCTATAGAACAGAGTAGAACTGCCCCACAGAGTTTCCAAGGAGCACCTAGCAGATTTGAACTGCTGACCCTTTGGTTAGCAGCTGTAGCACCTAACCACCATGCCACCAGGGTTTCCTCACAGGTTCTAGGGGTTAGAAATTCAACATAAATTTGGGGGGAACACAATTCAGTTCATAACAGATGATGGCTGTTTTCACTTGTCCTATATGGCATTAGACCTGTGGCACTGGCTATGCACTGGACAGGGTCTGAGCTCTGTGCCCAGGCTGGAGTAGCAGCACACATGCTGCCCTATCTCTGGGACATCCCAGCCACCAAGTCAGGCTGCCATGCCAATCCCTTATCTAGCATTCTCGGGGCTGACCACTATGCCTTTGTTCAAGCTTCGCACTGCCTGGGATTCCCTCTTCCAATTTGAACTCTTCGCTTTTTCAAGACCTGCCTCAAGTTCCACCTGTTCTGAGAAGCTTTCCCTCAGAGGAGCCTGCCTCACTCTGCACTGGTTGGCATTGCATACGTTTATATGCTTTTTCCTCTTTTCCTCTTACCTGTGGTCTCTAGACTATTTTTTTGAACTGTGAGAAAAGAAATGTCTGTTCTTTAAAGGCACCCACTTGTAGTATTTGTATTACAGGAGCACTATGTAACTAAGACCTCCCCAAAGTAATAAGGTATTTGAGGGTAGGAACTGCATCTTATATCTTTTTTTCTCCCCCATAACCCTAAGATGGGTTTGGCACACAAAAGAAGACCAACAATTATGGAATGCTGAACGAGTAGGAATTCCCTTCCTCCCCCATGGGGTCCTGTAGCTCTGGGAACTTGACCTTAAAACATACCCAGAGGATGTGGTGAGATCCAGGCTGGGGCAGGGAGGAGCTGAAGAATGCTTCCACCGTGATGGTTCTTAGGAATGAGGGACCTTGGCAATGATCCAACCCTCTTACTCTACTGATGGTGAAACAGAAGTCCTAGGTGGGGAATAGGCACCCTTAGGGGCAGAGATGAGCCGAGCCCTGGATTCCCAGGCTCTGAAGAGTACCACTAAGGCCTCCATTGCTAAAACCCGATTTTCTAGGCCTCAGATCCTTGACTTCTTAGAACTCATTGCCATCAAGTCAATTCCAACTCATAGTGACCCTGTAGGACAGACTAGAAATGCTCCATAGGGTTTCCAAGGTTGTAAATCTTTATGGAAGAAAACTATACATCTTTCTCCCATGAAGTGGCTGGTAGGTTTGAACCACTGACCTTTCAGTTAGCAGCCGAATGCCTTAACCACTGCACCACCAGGGCTCCTTGATGCTTCTCAGAAGCATTCCCCATTTTGGAAATACTCTTCTATTCCCCAAGATCCTGCTAATCACAGGGCCTTGAAGTGAATCTAGGAGAAGTCTCCTGGTTGTGTGTTTCCTTACCGTAATTTTACATTCATTTGTGAAACCATTTAATTAAAGTCTCTCAGGGGAGCCTGTCTAGAGTATGTTGTTGCTGCTAGTTGCCATTGAGTCACCTCCAATGCATGGTGACCCCATGTGTAACAGAATGAAATATTGTCCAGTCCTTTACCGTCTTCGTGATCATTGGTGGGTTTGAGTCCATTATTGTGGCCATTCTGGCAATCCGTCTGTTAAGGGTTTCCATTACCTTCGCTAGCCTTCCACTTTACCAAACATGATGTCCTTCTCCAGTGATCAGCCCCTGATGAAGTGTCCAAAGTAAGTGAGCTGAAGTCTTGGACAATATTGCATGATCAATAGGGTTTTCATTAGCTAATTTTGGGAAGTAGTTTGTCAGTCTTCCTAGTCTGTCTTAGTCTGGAAGCTCTGTTGAAACCTGTGTACCACAAGTGACCTGGCTGGTATTTAAAATACAAGTGGCATAGCTTTCAGCATCATAGCAACACGCCCGCCACTGCAGTATGACAAACTGACAGGCGGGTTGTGGCCTAGAGTATAAGCTCCATGAAGTCAGGGGCCATGCCCAGCACTTAGAAGTAGCTCAGTTAGCATGTGCTGCCCCATAGGCCCTTCTCAGTGATGGTGCTTCTGGACTCAGGTCACAAGCCATGCAGGACAGATGTGTACTGTCTGCGTGCTGAGTAACTTTTGAGCACGTGGAAGCCGGCATCAGGGGACAGTGGGAGGACAGCCCAGAGGGCTGGAGCACAAGGCTCCAGGGAGGTGATGATAACAGGGAAGAGAAGAGATGCTGGTAAAAGGACTTGGCCTTGAATTGGGGAAGAATTGTTTTATTTCCTGGCAATATGAGAAAGAGGAAGGGGAAGCCTGCAGTGAAGTCCACTTTGAGCCTAGATTTATCACCAGGTCAGCAGCCTTTGTGTTCACTTAAATCCCTGCCACACAATTGGGCTCAGTCACATCCTCTTTTTAGACAGTGCTTACTGGGATGATTATGGGGAGCCTTGGGGCCTTTTAGCCCCTGGCCAAAGAACCTGGGAGAGGCCAGGGGAGAGGAGAAGATTCCTCCTCCTTTGGGCTAGGGCTCGGCAGGGCTGGGGCAAGGCCTAAACCAAGGGAGAAGTGGTGTGTTACCAGGTGCTACTGTTCCAGAGGTTCTCAGCTGGCTGGGCTCCTAGATGGTGCCACATGGGTGCATAGGGATGGTACCTGGAAGATACGGGGCTCCAGAGAAGAACTTTCCTGACACTTGGGTTCTCAAAACTCCAAAAGGGGCAAAGAGAAACTTCAGACTAATTGGGCTGCAGCATGAAACCTGAAGATACTGAGAGAAGCCCCATGCCTCACGTCTGTTGAAGCATAGGATACAAGCCCAGGTGAGCAGGTGAGAACACAGGTGATAGACTTACTGCACAAGCTGGACAGAGGCATAAGCAGAAAGCAAAGCGCCTTCATTCTGTCTGGCCAGCCCCCTGCAAACCTCTCTTTGGATCCATTCTTCCCTGCAGTGAAGCCCCAGGCAGGTCCCATAGCTTTTCTGGCCTCTCTAAATATCCAGCCGAGTGCAATATCAAAACTTAAGCTCTATTCCCCTGAAAATGTATTCCCCTGGCCAGTTTAGGCTGGGGGAACAGCAGGGGGAGAGAAAAGTGGTCTTTTCCTCTTGACTTCTCTCTTTACATCCCCTCTCCCTGGCTGGGAGAGCTAGGCTGCTCCAGGGTTGGAGGAGGCAGGGGAGAAAGGAGAGAGAGATGCAGGAAATAGCTTGCTTGACTTTTGTGATGGATTGAATTGTGTCCTCCAGAAGTGTGTGTCAACTTGGTTAGGGCACGTATGGTTGTCGTCCATTTTGTTATTTTCCTATGTATTGTAAATCATAATCTCTACCTGTAGTTAAAGAGGATTAGGGTGGTATGTAGCACCTTTGCTTAGGCCACATCCCTGATCCAATGTACAAGGATTTTTCCTGAGGTGTGGCCTGCACCACCTTTATCTCTTAAGAGATAAAAGGAAGGGGAAGTAAGCAGATAGTTGGGGACCTCATACTACCAAGAAAGCAGCACCAGGAACAGAGTGTGTCCTTTGGGCCCGGGGTCCCTGCACCTGAGAAGCTCTTTGGCCAGGGGAAGTTGGTGGACAAAGAATCTTTCTCCAAAACCAACAGAGGGAGAAAGCCTTTCCCTGGAGCTGACACCTCAAATTTGAACTTTTAGCCTACTTTACTGTGGGGAAATAAATTTCTGTTTGTTAAAGCCATCCACTTGTGGTATTTCTGTTATGGCAGCACTTGATGACTAAACCAAGTTTTTACAGTTGTCTTGGGTGGTGGTGGTTCAGTGGTAGAATTCTCACCTTCTGTAGAGGAGTCCTGGGTTTGATTTCTGCCAATGCACCTCAAGCACTACCCATCTGTCAGTGGAGGGTTGTGTTTTACTATGATGTTGGACAAGTTTCAGTGGACCTTCCAGATTAAGACAGATTAGAAAGTAAAGCCTGGAGATCTATTTCTGAAAGTCAGGCAGTGAAAACCCTTTGGATCACAAAGGTCCAACCTGCAACCCATCATGGGAATGGTGTAGAACTGGGAGTTGACTTGATGGCAGCTAACAAAAATATGGCATTAGTGCCCTCAGGGTGTGGCAGATTGCAGAGTTAGATTATCCCCTGTGGGGTTTTATGGTTACTTTGTAGCTTTTCATATCCTCGAGGTATTTTATCTATGGTTCTGTAACACAGGAGATGCCTTCTCAACCTAACAGCATAAGACTCCTCTCCTAGCCCTCTGGCTTCCATCAATCCTCACCTTGTCCCTTTGGGGTCCATCTGACCGACAAGCTTGTCTTTGCTCCACCAAACCCTGGAAACACAGGTTCTTCAAGGCAAGCCCTCTCTTCACCCAGATACTCTATCACACATTGAGACTTTTCAGAAGTCAGCCAGACACTAGTTCTTGTGCCTCTCAAATTCTTGGGGCCACTTGTCAAAGTCTTTGAGGTCCCCTACCCCTGGCTTCCGCCACTCCTCTGTCAGTTTGTTATACTGTGTGGCTTGTGTGTTGCTGTGATGCTAGAAGCTATGTCACCAGTATTTGAAATACCAGCAGGGTCACCCATAGTGGACAGATTTCAGCAGAGCTTGCAGACTAAGACAGACTAGGAAGAATGACCTGACAGTCTGCTTCTGAAAAAGTTGGCCAGAGAAAACCTTATGAACACCAGTGGAACATGCCAGTGGAACTTTGTCTGATATAGTGCTGGAAAATGAGCCCCTCAGGTTGGAAGGCACTCAAAATACAACTGGGGAAGAGTTGCCTCCCCAAAGTAGAGTTGACTTTAATGATGTGGATAGACTCAAACTTTCGGGACCTACATTTCCTGATGTGGCATGACTTAAAATGAGAAGAAACAGCTGCAAACATCCATTAATAATCAAAACATGGAATGTACAAAGTATGAATCCAGGAAAATTAGACGTCATCAAAAATGAAATGGAATGCTTGAGTATAGATACCCTAGGAATAGTGAGGTGAAATGGACTGGTATTGGTCATTTTGAATAGGGCAATCATATGATCTACTATGCTGGGAATGACATAGTGAAGAAGAATGGCGTTACATTCATCATCAAAAAGAAAATTCAAAATCTATCCTGAAGTACGATGCTGTCAGAATTGGGGTAATATCCATATGCCTACAAGGAAGACCAGTTAATCCAACTATTATTCAAATTTACACACCAACCACTAATGCCAAAGATGAGGAAACTGAAGATTTTTACCAACTTCTGCAGTTTGAAATTGTTTGAACGTGCAATCAAGATGCATTGATAATTACTGGTGATTGGAATGCAAAAGCTGAGAACAAAGGAGAAGGACCAGTATTTGGAAAGTACGGCCTTGGTGACAGAAATGATGCCAGAGATCACATGACAGAATTTTGCAACACCAACAAGTTGTTCATTGCAATTACCTTTTTTCAACAACATAAACGGCAACTATACATGTGGACCTTGCTGTTTTTTTTTTTTTATACATGTGGACCTTGCTGGATGGAATACACAGGAATCGAATTGACTACATCTGTGGAAAGAGATGATGGAAAAGCTAAATATCATCAGTTAGAACAAGGCCAGGGACCAACTGCAGAACAGAACATGAATTGTTCATATGCAAGTTCAAGCTGAAGCTGAAGAAAATTAAAACAAGTTCATGACAGCCAAAATATGATCTAGATATATCTCACCTGAATTTAGAGACTATTATGGATTGAATTGTGCCCCCCAGAAATGTGTATCAACTTGGCTGGGCCATGATCCTTAGTGATTTGATAGCTGAATGATGGTGTGATCACTTCCTTGGTAAGACTTGATATTATATTATCACCTCCATGATAGGATCTGCTGTGAGTAGCCAATTGGTAGAAAGGGAGTTTCCCTGGGGTGTGGCCTGCACCACCTTTTATCTTAGAAGAAATCAAAGGAAAGGGAGGCAAGCAGAGAGTTGGGGACCTCATACCACCAAGAAGACAGTGTTGGGAGCAGAGCGCATTCTTTGGACCTGAGGTTCTTATGCTGAGATGCTCCCAGATCAAGAGAAGAATGATGCAATACTAGGACCTTCATCCAGAGATGACAGAGAGAGAAAGCTTTCCCCTGTAGATGGTGCCCTGAATTCAGACTTCTAGCTTACTGGACTGTGACAGAAAAAAATTCTTTTTGTTAAAGCCACCCACTTGTGGTATTTCTGTTATAGCAGCACTAGACAACTAAGACAGAGACTATCTCAAAGATACATTTCACTCAATGAATACTAATGACTAAAGACCAGACGAGTTGTGGGATGACATGAAGAAAGCAAAAGGTCATTAAAAGACAGGAAAGAAAGAAAAGACCAAAATGAATTTCAGAAGAGACTCTGGAACTTGCTCTTGAATGTAGAGTAGCTAAAGCAAATGGAAGAGATGATGAAGTAAAATAACTAACAGAAGATTTCAAAGGGCAGCTCCAGAAAACAAAGTACAGTGTTATAATGAACTGTGCAAAAACCCGGAGTTAGAAAACCAAAAGGAAAGAACATGCTCAGCATTTCTTACAATGAAAGAGCTAAAGAAAAAGTCAAGCCTCGAGTTGAAATTTTGAATAATTCTATGGGCAAAATATCGAACAACTTAGGAAACATCAACAACAACAACAACAAAAAAAAAGATGAAGAAAATGGAAAGAATACACAGTCATTGTGCCAAAAAAATTTGGTTGATGTCTTAGGCTGGGCTCTCCAGAGAAGCAAAACCAGTAAAGCATATATATATATATGGTGAGGCTGGAGGCTTTTACTGATTCACATAGCCACAGGGGCTGGCGAACCCAAGATTGGCAGGGCAGACAGCAGGGCTCCTGCTCACAGGCTGCAAAGACCAATGAATCACAAGATTGGCAGGCAGGATGACAGATAAGCTGCTAGCTCAAGTCCCAAGAACTGGAGGTCAGATGAACAGGAGCCACCTGCCAGATCCAAAGCAAGCAAAAATCCTGAGGCTTGCCAGGAAGTCCACTTATATTGGATGCAGGCCACAGCCACAAGGAAACTCCCTTTCAACTGATTGGCTACTCACAGCAGATCCTGTCACGGAGGTGATCATATATCGAATCTCATCACGGAGGTAATCACATCATCATACTACATCATAACTGCCAAACCTCTGAGAATCTTGGCCCAGAAAAGTTGGCACACAACATTAATGACCAGTCACTATTTCAGGATATAGCATATAATTGAGAACTGATAGTATCGAAGGAAGAAGCCCAAGCTGCACTGAAGGCATTGGTGAAAAACAGGGCTCCAGGAGTTGATAGAATACCAATAGTCATGGATTGAACTGTGTCCCTCAAAAATATGTGTCAAATTGGTTAGGCCATGATTTCCAGTACTGTGTGTGTTCCCCATTTTGCGATTGTAATTTTATGTCAAAGAGGATTAGGGTGGGGTTGTAACACCCTTACTAAGATCACATCCCTGATCTAATGTAAAGGGAGTTTCCCTGGAGTGTGGCTTGCACCACCTTTTGTCTTACAAGAGTTAAAAGGAAAGGGAAGCAAGCAGAGAGGGGACCTCATACCACCAAGAAAGCAGTGCCAGGAGCAGAGTGAATCCTTCGGACTCCGGGTTCCTGCACGGAGAAGCTCCTAGTCCAGGAGAAGATTTATGACAAGGACCTTCCTCCAGAGCTGACAGCGAAAGCCTTCCCCTGGTTCTGATGCCCCGAATTTGGACTTCTAGCCTACTAGACTGTGAGAAAATAAATTTCTGTTTATTGAAGCCATTCACTTGAGGTATTTCTGTTATAGCAGCACTAGATAACTAAGACACCAATTGAGATGTTTCAACAAACTGATGCAGTGCTGGAGGTGCTCACTCGTCTATGCTAAGAAATTTGGAAGACAGCTACCTCGCTTACTGACTGGAAGAGATTCATATTTGTGCCCATTCCAAAGAAAGGTGACCCAACAGAATGTGAAAATTATCAAACAATATCAGTAATATCACACCCAAGTAAATTTTTGCTGAAGATAATTAAAAAACATGTGCAGTGGTACATCAACAGGGAACTTCCAGAAAGTCAAGCCAGGTTCAGAACAGAAGGTGGAATGAGGGATATCATTGCTGATGTCAGATGAATCTTGGCAGAAAGCAGAGACTATCAGAAAGATGTTAACCTGTGTTTTATTAACTGCAAAGGCATTTGTCTATGTGGATCATAACAAATTATGGATAACATTGTGAAAAATGGGAATTCCAGAACACTTAATTGTGCTCATGAGGAACCTGTACATAGACCAAGAGATAGTCGTTCAAACAGAACAAGGGGATACTGTGTGGTTTAAAATCAGGAAATGTGTGCATCAGGGTTGTATCTTTTTACCACTCTTATTCAGTCTGTATGCTGAGCAAATAATCAGAGGAGCTGGATTATATGAAGAAGGCAGCATTAGGATTGGAGGAAGACCCATTAACAACCTGCATTATGCAGATGACACAACCTTGCTTGCTGAAAGCAAAGAGGACTTGAAGCACTTACTGATGAATATCAAAGATTACAGCCTTCAGTATGGATTACACCTCAACATAAGGAAAACAAAAATGCTCACAGCTGGACCAATAGGCAACATGATAAACGGGGGAAGATTGACATTGTCAAAGATTTCATTTTACTTGGGTCCACAATAGACACCCATGGATGCAGCAGTCAAAAAATCAAATGACGTATTGCTTTGGGCAAATCTTCTGCAAAAGACCTCTTTTTTACATTTACCATGCACTGTCAGAAGAATGGAAACCCTGGTGGCGTAGTGGTTAAGTGCTACGGCTGCTAACCGAAGGGTCAGCAGTTTGAATCCTCCAGGCACTCCTTGGAAACTCTATGGGGTGGTCCTATTCTCTCCTATAGGGTCGCTATGAGTCGGAATCGACTCAATGGCACTGGGTTTGGTTTGGTTTTTTGGTCAGAAGAATGAACGAGTCTGTCTTGGAAGTAAAGACAGAGCACTCCTTGGAAGCAGCTATGGCGAGACTTTGTCTCAGGTACTTTGGACATGTTATCAGAAGGGAACAGTCCCTGGAGGAGGATGTCATGCTTGGTAAGGAAGAGGGTCAGTGAAAAAGAGGAAGACTCTTAACAAGATGGATTGACACAGTTGCTGCAAAAATGGGCTCAAGCACAGCAAAGATTGTGAGGATAAGGCAGGACTGGGCAGTGTTCATTCTGTTGTACCTAGGGTCACTATGAGTTGGAACAGACTCGATGGTACCAAACAACAGCAACAACCCTTGACCTGAGGTGAGGGTTATGCACAACCTCTGATAACATCCTGTGAAAAAGCCTCACCACCTGCCTCTTCAGTCTCCCAAGGAACTGGATCGGATGACAGGCTGGTAGCATGATTGATGTCACAAATTTTATTCAGGCAGCTTAAGGGCTCCAGGATGTAGCAATGTTTGGCACCTATTGAATTGCTGTTGGCCTTTGGGGGTTCTGCCAAAGAAAACAGGATGAGTCTCCTTCATCCTCATAAAAGGCAAGGATGTGCAAAATGGTTGAGCCAGAAGACTGAGGCAAGTCCAGGGAGAGAGTCCAGTGTGTGAGAAGAGTGCCATATTTTTACTCAAATAGCACATACCTACTACTTTTGTTTGCCAACTGCACCTTCCCCCTATGAGGTTTTTTTTTTTAACTGTGCTATGCTAATTTTTTTACAGTAACACACACAAAAAATTGGTATAGCAGTGCTTATGTTAATACCACCATCTGTCTGTGGTTTGTTATACTGTGGTGGATTGTGTGTTGCTATGATGCTGGAAGCTATGCCACCAGTATTTCAAATATCAGCAGGGTCTCCCATGGTGGATGGGTTTCAGTAGATCTTCCAGACTAGCACAGACTAGGAAGAAGGACCTGGCAGTCTACTTCCAAAAATTTAGTCAATGAAAATCCTAAGGATCATGACAGAGTATTGTCTGAAACAGTGCTGGAAGATGAGTTTCCTCAGTTGGAAGGCACTCGAAATACACAGTGGCTTCAACAAAGGACTCGAACATACCAGTGATTGTGGCAATGGCACAGAACCAGGCAATGTTCCTGTTATACATGGGATCACTGTGAGTCAAAGTTGACTGGATGGCAATTAACAACAGCAAATTTCCATACTGACCTTCAGCAAACTAATGCTGGGCTGGAGGTTGACTAATGGAGTGGGCCTGAGAACTCAGGTGCTGGGCAGGATGGTTCCCCAGGATGGTGCAGGGTAGCTGGAGAGGCACAGCAGGTAGGTCCAGCTATGGATATATCAAGCCCAGAAGATTGCTGTAGGGGGATGGTAGCACTGGTGGGGCCCAGCCCATAATAGGGTCCTACTGTCTCAGGCATAATTTAGGCAACATTTGGCCTAGGGGCTTCCAACGGTTGGCAGTAAGTTCCAATCAGCCACCTGAGCCCAGTTTTAGGGAGTCCGGGGCAGGAAGCATCACTTTGGAGGAGGTCAGCCTGTAGGCAACTACCTTTGCTACCAGGAAAGGGGTTTCCCCCAAACGAGACAGGGTAGCATAAGCCCAATCTTTTTTTTTTTTTTCCTAGTGTCCCTTCTGTTTACAATACTTGCAGCATCTTTATCAACAGAGGGTTGTTTAGAATTAGGACCACTTAATTGTGTTATATGCAAGGTCATAGATTTATTTTGAGTTTTGTATCATTTCTGTTCCAAAGTTCTTTCAAAGTGTTTGACTAGATGTTCAGGTAGTGGCGCTACCTCCCATTCTACTTTTTGATTGTGAATCAGGACTCTGATTTCAGGTTTAACCACTGTCATGGATTGAATTGTATCCTCCAAAAATATCTGTCAACTTGGGTAGGTCATGATTCCCTGGTATGATTGGGTGATTGTCTACTATTTTATCTTCTGATGTGATTTCCCTATGTGTTGTAAATCCTATCACTATGACGTAATAAGATGGATTAGTGGCAGTTATACTGATGAGGCCTACAAGATTAGATAGTGTCTTAAGCCAATCTCTTTTGAGATATAAAAGAGAGAAGCGTGCAGAGAGACAGAGTGACCTCATATCACCAAGAAAGCAGTGCCAGAAGCAGAGCGCACCCTTTGGACCTGAGGTGCCTGCGCTGAGATTCTCCCAGACCAAGGGAAGGTGGATGATGAGGACTTACTTCCAGAGCCAACAGAGAAACAAAGCCTTCCCCTGGAACTGGCACCCTGAATTCAGATTCAGACTTGCAGCCTACTGGACTGTGAGAGAATAAAACTCTTTGTTAAAGCTGCCCACCTGTGGCATTTCTATTATAGCAGCACTAGATGACTAAGACAACCACATTTATAGAATGAGAAGAGTGGGCTGTTATTTTGTTTTAGGACTGATTCCTAAACCTTAGGGGGTAATTTTTAGTCTCTCCTTAAAATCTCCTATTGATTCGTTCTTTCTCTGCTTAGAAGACTGAATCAAGACTCCATTAATTTTTATAGTGAAAGTCTCTGAAATTGTTTTTAGTAAATTCTGATCTATTTCCTGGGCTGTCTTCAAGCCTTTACGCTTAGCGTGTACTTGGATCCCTTAAATATGACTCTGAGTTAGTCCATTCTGCTTTTTCCATTGATAATTTAGCACCTGATGTTCCTACCAACATGTGAATTAGTTGACAGAGACCCGGCTAGCCTGGATTGCCCCTAGTGAGATTCTGACTTCTTCGGAAAGAGGTAACTGTCTTGTCAGGGCTTGGGGAAATCTTTGATAATAGCTCTTAGTTCTGCCCAAGACAAGGGTTTAAATTCTATGATAGACAGTGTCTTAGTTTCTTAGTGTTACTGTAGCAGAAAAATCACAAGCTTAAAGGACAGAAATTTATTTTCTTATAGTTTAGGAGGCTAGAAGTCTGAATTCAGGGCACCAGTTATAGTGGAATATCTTCTGTCTGTGTCAGCTCTTGGGGGAGAACATTATCTCTTCCAGCATTGCTGGGTTCCTTGGCAATTTTCACATGACATCTGTCTTCTCCCTTTTGTGACTGCTCCTGTGTCTAATCTGCTTGTTTGATAACTCAGAAGTGATTAGGTTTAGGACATATCCTACACTGATATGGCTTCCATATAACAAAGAAAAACCTGTTCCCAAATGGGATTATATCCATAGGTATAGTGGCTTTAGGGTAACACAATTTAATCCAAAACAGAAGGCATGTCAGATTCTTGAGCAGACTATTTTTAAAGGCAAATGATGTTTTGGAGTATCAGAGTGCTTCTTATGAAAAAAGCAAGGGATCCTGATAAACAGAAGGAGGAGGTTAAGGGGGCTGAAGGTTTGGGGTCAGATCTTATGAAAGAAGTGGTAGAGCAGGGCATAATAATGAATAAAGGGTGCTAGAGGGTGAAGGCTTAATAAAGGAAGCAGTTTTAGCCAAGATAGTTTTACACTTAAAGTTATCAAGTTCCTTGTTACCCTCGGCCAAAGAGATTTTTAAAGAAGCAATTTTAGAATTCTGTTTAGAAGCTCTAGTGTACCAATCAAAATATTGTGCTCACTGGGCCTGAAGAATTTTATTCCTTTTTCATTCTAAATCACACCTCAGATGAGCAGTTCTAGTTAAATTAAATGTTCCACAAAGTGTCCACTGAAGACTCAAATTATCCTCAGTGAATTCTTTCATTTAGGGAAATATAGGAGCTATGGCGGTAATGAGTGTAACCATACAAAGCAGGAGTTTCTCACAGAGGGAGAGACAGGTGAGATTGAGAAGACCCCTGGTGCTAGTCAGTTGAAAGTGGTGCCTGTACAGCTTCAATGTTTCAGGCTCCTGACCTAATTGTCAGCCACCTCCAAACACAGACCTAACAATCTGAGATACCCCAGCAGGCAGGATATATTAGTGAAATTGCTTTCTCTGAATCAAAACCAAGCTCTCAGGACAAATAGGAGGAGAGGAGACTCTCACTTGGGTTATTGATGACCCACAGCAAAGTTTGTCCTCAGAGGATGCCTTTCAGGAGATAACTGCAAACTATCAGTCTGTGAGGTCAGCTCAAACAGCTGAGTTGCAGAGACCCTGCTGCATTCTACTCTATGGTCCTCCTCCTCATGACAAAATAGCACTTAAGGACACAGGGCAAAACAAAGGGAGAGGCAGAAGCAAATCTCCAAGGACGGAACCCAAAAGTAGAACATTAACCAAATACAAATGCCTAGGATTTGACAAGTGAATAAACCAGCCAAGGAACTCAATTCAAAGAGGGTACGTTTTGGGCATAGTGCAGACTGGCCTGTTGAAGGGGAAGGATGTTCGATGGCAATGAGGCATAGGGACTTTTGTGGGCACCACACCGGTCAAGAGCCATGGTTCATGGTGACAAGCAGGTCAGGCTGGGTCTGAGCCAGGGCACCAAGGTTACTGTCAAATATAAAACAAACAAGAACCACATGATCTTATCAATTGAAGCAGAAAAGGCATTTGACAAAGTCCAATGCCAATTCATGACAAAAACTCTCAGCAAAATAGGAATAGATGGGAAATTCCTCAACATAATAAATGACATTTATACAAAGCCAACAACCAACATTATCCTAAATGGAGAGAGTCTAAAAGCATTTCCCTTAAAAACGGGAACCAGACAAGGATGACCTTTATCACCACTTCTACTCAACTTTGTGCTGGAGGTCCTAGCCAGAGCAATTAGGCTAGATGAAGAAATAAAGGGCATCCAAATTGGTAAGGAAGAAATAAAATATCCGTATTTGCAGATGATATGATCTTATACACAGAAAACCCCAAAGAATCCACAAGAAAACTACTAAAACTAACAGAAGATTTCAGCAAAGTATCAGCATGCAAAATAAACATACAAAAATCAGTTGGATTCCTCTACACCAAAAAAGAAAACATCAAAGAAAAAATCACCAAATCAATACCATTTACAATAACTCCCAATAAGATAAAATACTTAGGAATAAATCTAACCAGAGATGTAAAAGACCTATACAAAGAAAATTACAAGACACTACTGTGTCGCTATGAGTCGGAATTGACTTGACGGCACTGGGTTTACCGTAAGAAACCAAAAGAGACCTACATAAGCAGAAATATATACCTTGCTCATGGATTGGAAGACTCAACATTGTGAAAACGTCTATTCCACCCAAAGCGATCTACAGATACAATGCAATCCCAATCCAAATGCCAACATTTTTTTTTAAATTGTGAAATTTTAAAAGTGAAAGTTTACAGCTCAAGTTAGTTTCTCATACAAAAATTTATACAAGCATTGTTATGTGACCCTAGTTTCTACCCCTATAATATGTCAGCACACTCCTCCTTTCCAACCCAGATTTCTTGTGTCCATCCAACCAGCTCCTGACCCTTTTTGCCTTCTCATCTTGCCTCTGGACAGGAGCTGCCCATTTAGTCTCCTATATCTACTTGAATTAAGAAGCACACTCTTCAAGAGTATCATTTTATGTCTTATAATCCAGTCTAATCTTTGTCTAAAGAGTTGGCTTTGGAAATGATTTTAGGTCTGGGTTAACAGAGAGTCCCGGAGCCATGTCTTCTGAGGTTCCTCCAGTCTCAGTCAGACCATTAAGTCTGGTCTTTTTACTAGAATTTTAGTTCTGAACCCCACTTTTCTCCTGCTCGATTAGCTAACAACATTTTTTAATAAGATGGTGAAACAAATCACCAACTTCATATGGAAAGGGAAGTGGCCCCGGATAATTAAAGCATTACTGAAAAAGAAGAACAAAATGGGGGGCCTCACACTACCAGATTTTACAGCCTATTATACCTTTATAATAGTCAAAACAGCCTGGTACTGGTACAACAACAGATACATAGACCAGTGGAACAGAATTCAGAATTCCGATGTAAATTCATCCACCTATGAGCAGCTGATATTTGTCAAAGGCCCAAAGTCAGTTAAATGAGGAAGACAGTCTACTTAACAAATGGTAGGGGCATAACTGGACATCCATCTGCAAAAAAAAGAAAAAAGAAACAAGATCCATACCTCACACCATGCACAAAAACTAACTCAAAGTGGATCAAAGACCTAAATATAAAATCTAAAATGATAAAGATCATGGAACAAAAAATAGGGGATAAACAGAACACAAAACATAACTAACAATGCACAAACACCAGAAAAGAAACCAGGTGAGGAGGCGGGGCCAAGATAGTGGAATAGCCAGATGCTTCTGGCAATTCCCTCTTACAACAAAGATCTGAAAAAACAAATGAAATGATTATATTTATGACAACCTAGGAGCCCTGAACATCAAAGGCAAAGTTAGAAAATGGACTGAGCAGCAGGGGGTGGGAGAGTCGGTTCAGGAGTGGAGAGGAGTTGCTAGGCCTAAATCGCCCAGTTCCCACAGGGACCATTCCTGGGAGTGGCTGCCGTGGGCTGGTAGTAGCACCTGGCTGCAGTTTCCTCAGAGAGAAGCAGCCAGGCACAAAGCCTACTCACACCTTCAGAACCAGAGAAGAAAGGCGCTCTAGGCAAAAGCTAAGTACTTGGGATAATTTTACCACTCCCTCCACCCCCAAGCCAGCTTCAGTAGCTGTTGATTTCCCTGGGCCTGAGATAGGCCCTGTTGGGTGCCTGGAGCCATCCTCCCAGCCTTGGAGAAGGAATAAATTTGCAATTGGGGGAAAAGATAATTTGCCAGCTCTGTTAACCTAGAGGGCTCAGCACAGAAGCAACTACTGTCCAGGCATAAACGGTCCATGGATTTTGAATAACTTTCCCCACTGCATGGACCTGTATGGGCCTATTTAAGGAGAATAGACCCTTGTTGGCAGGCGACAACTGTTTCAGTTGTGTGGTGGAAAGGTGGGTGTTTGATATTTGAAACCATTTTGCCTATTAAACAGGATCCTCACCTATCTACATCGGGGGCCCAAGGATTGGTGGCTCCACTCAGGTCTCTCAGCCACCTGCAACAGGGGTCCAAGGATAACTGGTACCTCTCGGTCCTTACAACCAAAAACATTGGGTGCCCATGGTCCATCTGTAGAACCCACCCACTTGTACGCTTTAGGGAACATGGACACGCTTCCCTCAGAGACACTTAGGGGATGATTCTCAGCCCCCTGTTTTGTTCAGAGTGTGACCCCCTGCTGCAACCAGATACTGGTACCTACACCAATCACCCCTGCCCCTCTAAGACTGTAGGACAGAGCCTGTACCACATACTTGATGGTCAGCTACCTGGACACCTGAGCTGAATTCATACAAGAAAAGTGAACGGACTCCTAGACTGATATACCTGATAACAGCTGTAGCCATCTGGGGAAAGGAAGTCAGAGCTTCAAAGGCGAAAATAATCAAGCTAGCTCACTCAAGCAACCCATTTGGGCATATCAAAACAAAACAAAGAAAGAAGCTAGAACACAGTAAGCAAACATAAAATAAACTAATACAAAAACTTATAGATTGCTCAGAGACAACAGTCAATATCAAGTCACATAAAGAAACAGAACATGATTGCCTCAACAAGCTATCAAAAAAAAAAAAAAGAATCAACAAATCCTCTGGATGAAGGTGCCTTCCTGGAAGTACCAGATGCAGGATTTAAAAGATTAATATACAGAACTCTTCAAGACATCAGGAATGAAATTAGGAAGGATATCAAACAATATGCAGAACAAGCCAAGGAACACACAGATAAAGTAGTCAAAGAAATTAAAAAGGTTATTAGAGAACATAATGAAAAATTTAATAAGCTGCAAAAATCCATAGACAGACAGCAATCAGAAATTCAGAAGATTAACAATAAAATTACAGAATCAGACAACTCAATAGAAAGTCAGAAGAACAGAACTGAGCAACTGGAAGGCAGAATTGGTGAACTTGAAGTTAAAGCACTTCGCACCAATGTATTTGAAGAAAAATCAGATAAAAGAATTTCAAAAAAATGAAGAAAACTTAAGAATCATGTGGGACTCTATCAACAGAAATAACCTACAAGTGATTGGAGTACCAGAACAGGGAGGGATAACAGAAAATACAGAGAGAATTGTTGAAGATTTGTTCACAGAAAACTTCCCTGATATTGTGAAAGATGAGACTATATCTATCCAAGGTGCTCATCAAACTCCACATAAGGTAGATGTTAAAGGAAAGTCACCAAGACATATTATAATCAAACTTGCCAAAACCAAAGATAAAGAGAGAATTTTAAGAGCAGACAGGGATAAACGAAAAGTCACCTACAAAGGAGAGTCAATAAGAATATACTCAGACTACTCAGCAGAAACCATGCAGGCAAGAAGACAAAGGAATGACTTACATAAAGCATTGATAAAAAAATTGCCAACCAAGAATCATATATCCAGCAAAACTCTCTTAAATATGAAGGTGAAATTAGGACATTTCCAGATAAACACAAGTTTAGGGAATTCGTAAAAACCAAACCAAAACTACAATGAATACTAAAGGGTGTTCTTTGGTTAGAAAATCAATAATATCATGTATCAACCCAAGACTAGAACTCTGGAGGGAGCAATCAGATGTAAACCCAGACACAGAAATCACAAAAATAAATCAAGATAAAAAATGCTCAAAACAGGGAAACAGCAATGTTATTATGTAAAAGAAGATAACATTAAAACAATAAAGATGGAGTAAGAAATGTAGTCATAGATCTTTCTTATGGAGAGGAAGGCTAGGCAATACAAAGAAATAAAAGCTAGGTTTAAATTTCGAAAAATAGGGGTAAATATTAAGATAACCACAAAGGAGAATAACTATCCTCCACATCAAAATAAAATACAAGAAAAAATAAAGACTCAGCAGAGAAAAAATCAACAACAACGAAGAAAAGGCAATATATAAACTACTCAGCACAAACAATTAAGTGGGAAAAAGAAACAGTCTACAACACACAAAAAAAGACATCAAATGACACCATTAAATTCATATCTATCCATGAGTATGCTGAATTTAAATGGATTAAACACACCAATAAAGAGACAGAAAGTGGCAGAATGGGTTAAAAAACACGATCCATCTATACGTTGCCTACAAGAGACAGACCATAGACTTAGAGACAAAAACAAACTAAAAGTAAAAGGATGGATAAAAATATATCAAGCAAACAACAATCAAAAAAGAGAATGAGTGGCAATATTAATTTCTGAAAAAATACACTTTAAAGTTAAATCCACCACAAAGGATAAGGAAGGACACTGTATAATGATTAAAGGGACAATATACCAGGAGGATATAACAGCATTAAATATTTATGCACCCAATGACAGGGCTGCAAGATACATAAAACAAACTAACAGCATTGAAAAGTGAGATAGACAGCTTCACAATAATAGTAGGAGACTTCAACACACCACTTTCAGTGAAGGGAAGAACATCCAGAAAGAAGCTCAATAAAGACACGGAAGAACTAAATGCCACGATCAACCTACTTGACCTCATATACATATACAGAGCACTCCACCCAACAGCAGTCAAGTATACTTTCTTTTTCAATGCACATGGAACATCCTCTAGAATTGACCACATATTAGGTCATTAAGCAAACCTTTGCAGAATCTAAAACATTGAAATATTACAAAGCATCTTCTCTGACGGTAAGGCCATAAAAGTAGAAGTCAATAACAGAAAAAACATGGAAAAGAAATCAACACTTGGAAACTGAACAATGCTCTGCTCAAAAACGACTGGGTTATAGAAGACTTCAGAAAAAAAAAAAATCAAGGATGGAAAAAAGAAATTCATAGAATCCAAAGAGAATGAAAACACTTCCTATCAGAACCTTTGGGACACAGCAAAAGCAGTGCTCAGAGGTCAATGTATATCAATAAATGCACACATACAAAAAGAAGAAAGGGTCAATATCAAAGAATTATCCCTACAACTTGAACAAATAGAAAGAGAGCAACAAAAGAAACCCTCAGGCACTAAAAGAAAGGAAATAATAAAAATTAAAGCAGAATTGAATGAAATAGAAAACAGAAAAACAACTGAAAGAATTAACAAGACCAAAAGCTGGTTCTTTGAAAAAATTAACAAAATTGAAAAACCATTGGCCAAACTGACAAAAGAAAAACAGGAAAGGAAGCAAATAACCCAAATAAGAAATGAGATGGATGATATTACAACAGACCCAACTGAAATTAAAAGAATCATATCAAATTACTATGAAAAATTGTACTCTAACAAATTTGAAAACCTGTAAGTAATGGATGAATTTCTAGAAACGCACTACCTACCTAAACTAACACAAACAGAGGTAGAACAACTAAAAAGACCCACAACAAAAGAAGAGATTAAAAAGGTAACCAAAAAACTCCCCCCAAAAAAGCCCCGGCCCTGTCAGGTTCACTGGAGAGTTCTACCAAACTTTCAGAGAAGAGTTAAAACCACTACTACTAAAGGTGTTTCAGATCATAGAAAAGCATGGAATACTACCAAACTCATTCTATGAAGCCAGCATACCCCTGATACCCAAACCAGGTAAAGACACCAAAAAAAGAAAGAAAAAGAAATTTACAGACCCATATCTCTCATGAACTTAGATGCAAAACTCCTCAGCAAAATTGTAGCCAATAGAATTCAATAACATATCAAAAAAAATAATTCACCATGACCAAGTGGGATTCATACCAGGTATGCAGGGATGGTTCAACATTAGAAAAACAATTAATGTAATCCATTATATAAATAAAACAAAAGACAAGAATCATATGATTTTATCAATTGATGCAGAAAAGGCATTTGATAAAGTTCAGCACTCTGAGCAAAACAGGAATTCAGGGAAAATTTCTTGACATAATAATGGGCATTTATACAAAGCCAACAGTCAACATCATCCTAAATGGAGACAGTCTGAAGGCACTCCCCTTGAGATCCAGAACCAGACAAGGATGCCCTTTATCACCACTCTTATTCAACATTGTGCTGGAGGTCCTAGCAAAGAGCAATTAGGTTAGATAAAAAAATAAAGGGCATCCAGATTGGTAAGGAAGAAGTAAAAGTATCTCTATTTGCAGATGACATGATCTTATACACAGAAAACCCTAAGAAATCCTCAAGAAAACTACTGAATCTAATAGAAGAGTTCTGCAGAGTATCAGGATACAAAAGAAACTTGCAGAAATCAGTTGGATTCCTCTACACCAACAAAAAGAACATGGAAGAGGAAATCACCAAATCAATACCATTTACAGTAGCCTCCAAGAAGATAAAATACTTAGGAATAAATCTTACCAGAGATGTAAAAGACTCATACAAAGAAAATGACAAAATACTACTGCAAGATGCCAAAAGAGACTTACATAAGTAGAAAAACATACCTTGGTCATTGGTAGGAAGACTTAACATTGTAAAAATGTCTATTCTACCAAAAGCAATCTATAGATACAATGCAATTCTAATTGAAATTCCAAAGATATTTTTTAATGAGATGGAGAAACAAATCATCAACTTCATATGGAAGGGAAAGAGACCCTGGATAGGTAAAGCATTACTGAAAAAGAAGAACAAAGTGTGAGGCCTCACTCTACCTGATTTTAGAACCTCTTACACTGCCACAGTAATCAAAACAGCCTGGTACTGTTACAACAACAGATACTCAGACCAATAGAACAGAATTGAGAAACCCATCTACGTATAAGCTGCTGATATTTGACAAAGACCCAAAGTCAGTTAAGTGGGGAAAAGACAGTTTTTTAAACAAGTGGTGCTGGTACATAACTGGATATTCATCTGGAAAAAAATGAAACAAGGCCCATACCTCACATCATGCACAAAAACGAACTCAAAATGGATCAAAGACCTAAATATAAAATCTAAAATGATAAAAATCATGGAAGAAAAAATAGAGACAACACTAGGAGCCTTAATACATGGCATAAACAGTATACAAAACATTACTAACAATGTAGAAGAGAAACTAGATAACTGGGAACTCCTAAAAATCAAACACCTATGCTCATCCAAAGACTTCATCAAAATGGTAAAAATATAACCTACAGACTGGGAAAAAAAAATTAGCTATGACATTTCCAATCAGCACCTTATCTTCAAAATCTACATGATACTGCAAAAACTCAACAACAAAAAGGCAAATAACCCAATCAAAAAATGGGCAAAAGATATGAACAGGCGCTACGCTAAAGAAGACCTTCGACAGATAACAGATACATGAGGAAATGCTCGCGATCATTAGCCATTAGAGAAATGGAAATCAAAACTACAATGAGATTCCACCTCACTCCAACAAGGCTGGCATGAATCCAAAAAACACAAAATAATAAATGATTGAGAGGTTGTGGAGAGACTGGAACACTTATACACTGCTGCTGGGAATGTAAAAATGTTACAATCACTTTGGAAATCAATTTGGTGCTTCCTTGAAAAGCTAGAAATAGAACTACCACACGATACAGCAATCCCACTCCTTGGAATATATCCTAGTGAAATAAGAGCCTTTACACGAACAGATATACGCACACCCGTGTTCATTGCAGCATTGTTTACAATAGCAAAAAGATGGAAGCAACCAAGGTGCCCATCATTGGATGAATGGGTAAATAAATTATGGTATATTCACACAATGGAATACTACACATGGATAAAAAAGAGTGATGAATCTGTGAAACATTTCATAACATGGAGGAATCTGGAAGGCATTATGCTGAGTGAAATTAGTCAGTTGCAAAAGGACAAATATTGCATAAGGCCACTATTATAAGTGCTGGAGAAATAGTTTAAATAGAGAAGAAAATATTCTTAGACGGTTATGAGAGGGGGTAGGGAGGGAAGGAGGGAAAGGGATATTCACTAATTAGATAGTAGATAAGAACTATTTTAGGTGACTGGAGGGACAACACATAATACAGGAGAGGTCAGCACAACTGGAGTAAACCAAAAACAAAGAAGTTTTCTGAATAAACTGAACACTTCGAAGGACAGCCCAACAGGGGTGGGGGTTTGGGGACCATGGTTTCAGGGGACATCTAAGTCAATTGGCATAATAAAATCTATTAAGAAAACATTCTGCATTCCACTTTGGAGAGTGGCGTCTGGGGCCTTAAACGCTAGCAAATGGCCATCTAAGAAGCTTCAATTGGTCTCAAACCACCTGGAGCAAACTGAAATGAATAAGACCAAAGACACAAGGTAATTATGAGCCCAAGAGACAGAAGGGGCCACATAAACCGAAGATTACATCAGCCTGAGACCAGAAGAACTAGATGGTGCCTGGCTACAACTAATGACTGCCCTGACAGGGAACACAACAGAGAACCCCTGAGGGAGCAGGAGAGCAGTGGGATGCAGACCCCAAATTCTCATAAAAAGACCAGACTTAATGGTCTGAGTGATACTAGAAGGACCCTGGTAGTCATGGTCCCCAGACCTTCTGTTAGCCCAGGACAGGAACCATTCCCAAAGCCAACTCTTCAGGCAGGGCTTGGACTGGACAATGTGATAGAAAATGATACTGGTGAAGAATGAGCTTCTAGGACCAAGTAGTCACATGAGACTACGTTGGTATCTCCTATCTGGAGGGGAGATGAGAGGGCAGAGGAGGTCAGACACTGACGGAATGGACACAAAAAGAGAGAGTGGAGGGAAGCAGTGGGCTGTCTCATTAGGGGGAGAGCAATTAGGAGTACATGGCAAGGTGTATATAAATTTTTATAGCAGAGACTGACTTGATTTGTAAATTTCACTTAAAGCACAATTAAAAGAAAAAGAAACTAGGTATCTAGGAACTCCTAAAAATGAAACACTTATGCTCATCAAAAGACTTTACCAAAACAGTAAAAAGACAACCTATAGATGGGGCAAAAATTTTTGGCTAGGACATATCCCATCAATGTCTAATCTCTAAAATCTACAAGATATTGCAAAGCTTCAACCACTGAAAGAAAAACAACCTAATTAAAAAATGGGCAAAAGACATGAACAGGTACTTCACCAAAGAAGACATTCAGGTGCCTAACAGATACATGAGGCAATGCTCACCATCATTAACCATTACCAAAAAAAAAACCCCAAAAACCAAAAATCCAAACCCATTGCCATCTAGTCGATTCCAACTCATAGTGACCCTATAGAACAGAGTAGAACTGCCCCATCGGGCTTCCAAGAAGCGCCTGGTGGATTCCAACTGCCGACATTTTTGCTTAGCAGCTGTAGCTCTTAACCACTACAACACCAGGGTTTCGCATTAGCCATTAGAAAAATGCAAATCAAAACTACAATGAGATTCCATTAACCCAAAAAAAACAAAAGAATAAATGTTGGAGAGGTTGTGGAGAGACTGGAACACTTGTACACTGCTAGTGGGAATGTAAAATGGTACAACCACTTTGGAAATAGATTTGTTGCTTCCTTAAAAAGCTAGAAATTGAAGTACTATATGATCCAGCAATCCCACTCCTTGGAATATATCCTAGAGAAATAAGAGCCCTCACACAAATAGATATATACACACCCATGTTCATTGCAGTACTGTTCACAATAGCAAAAAGATGGAAACAACCTAGGTGACCATCAATGGGTGAAAAGATACACAAATTATGGTATATTCACACCATGGAATATTACACAACAATAAAGAACAAAGATGAATTCTTGAAACATTTCATAACATGGATGAATCTGGAAGGCATTTATGCTGAGTGAAGCTAGTCAACCGCAAAAGGACAAATATTGTACGAGACTACTATTATAAGAACTCAAGAAAAGGTTTAAACACAGAAGAAAACATTCTTTGATGGTTACAAGTGTGGGGAGGGAGGGAGAGGGAAATTCACTAACTAGATAAACCAAAGAAACCAAACCCATTGCCGTTGAGCGGATTCTGACTCATAGTGACCCTAAAGGACAGAGTAGAACTGTGCCATAGAGTTTCCAAGGAGCACTTGATGGATTTGAACGGCTGATCTTTTGGATAGCAGTGGTAGCTCTTAACCTCTACTCCACCAGGTTTTCCAACTAGATAGTAGACAAGAACCATCTTAGGTGAGAGGAAGAACAACACGCAATACACAGGAAGTTAGCACCACTGGACTAAACCAAAAGCTAAGAAGTTTCCTGAACACAGCCAAACACTTTGAGGGGCAGTGTAGTAGAGACTGAAATCTAGGAACCATGGTTTTTGGGATATCTAGGTCAATTGGCATAAAAAAGTTTATTAAGAAAATGTTCTGCATCCTACTTTGGTGAGTGGCATCTAGGGCCTTAAAAGCTAGCAAGCAGCCATCTAAGATGCATCAACTGATCCCAACCCATCTGGAGCAAAGGAGAATGAAGAACACCAAGGACACAAGGAAAGTATTAGTGCAAGAGACAAAAGGGCCACATATACCAGAGACTTCATCAACCTGAGACCAGAAGAACTAGATGGTACCCAGCTACCACCAATGATCGCCCTGACAGGGAACATGACAGAAGGTCCCTGCCACAGCAGGAGAAAAGTGGGGTACAGAACTCAAATTCTAGTAAAAGGACCAGACTTGATGGTCTGACTGAGACTCGAAGAGCCCCAGAAGACATGGCCCCTGGACTCTCTGTTAACCCAGAACTGAGACCATTCCTGAAGCTCACTATTCAGACAATGAATGGACTACAAGACATAAAATGATACTCGTGAAGAGTGTGTTTCTTAGTTCAAGTAGATACAGGAGACTAAACGGACAGCTTCTGTCTGGAGGTGAGAGAAGAAGGCAGAAAGAGATGGGAGCTGGCTGGATGGACACAGGAAATCTGGGGTGGAAAGGAGGAATGTGCGGTCACATTATAGGAATAGCAACTGGGTCACGTAATAATGTGTGTATAAATTTTTTTGTGAGAAACTAACTTGAGCTGTACACTTTCACCTAAAGCACAATAAAAATAAAGTAAAATAAAACCAAACTCAAGACAAAATTAGCAAAGACTATTTATAAACTTGCAGCCGCAAGGGAACCAGCTGTAATCACTTTCATTTCAGTAGGGGTTCAAAGGTGTCTGAAAGAAGAATAAAAAGAGAAAATCATGAGACAGTCTCTGATTGGCAAGTATTCTTTTAGGGTGGGATTTTTTGAAAATGCGGAGACTCTCATTAACCTTCAAGTACATGTAGCAATCCTTGTTTGTTCACTATCCATTTTTTACGTGACTGGGAAATTTTCAGGTTTTCCTATTTTTTTTTTAAAGGACATTTTAAGAGATTTATTAACTCTCTGGGGGGCAGAGGAGGATACTGAAGCCAGGCAGAGACCAGGCAGGGTTTCACTCCTTTGTGCAGGAATGTGTGGTCTTAGTCCCAAGGGTGCAGTTCCTCAGGACACAGTTTCCTACTGTGTGCAAAGCTGCTGTATTAGGGACTGTGCCCAAAACCCACTGCCATGGAGTAGATTCCAACTCATAGAGTCCCTATAGGACAGAGTAGAACTGCTCCATACAATTTCAGGGTTGTCATCTTAACAGAAGCAGACTGCCACATCTTTCTACCATGTAGTGGCTGGCAGGTTCGAACCGCCAACCTTTAGGTTAGCAGCCAAGTACTTTAGTAAATGCACTTCCAGAGCTCCTTAGAGACTGTGCAGGGGGTTACAGAGATGAATGAGACACAGGCTCTAACTTTTCCAGCAAAAGGACAGCCCCAATTGGCCAATTTTTTGATACTCAGCAAGATGAAGTAAGTGATAGAGCTATAAGTAAACTGCCATTGAGGGCACGAGTAATTAATCCATTGTGTTATGGATTGAATTGTGTCCCCCCAAAAGATAGTGCAAGTTCTAACCTCTGTACTGTGAATGTGGCCTTGTTCGGGGAAATAGGATTTTTCTTTGCAGGTATTATCGGTTAAATTACCAACATAATACCAGAGCAGAGTGGTATCTTGGTTTCTTAGCCCTGCTATGATAGAAATACCACAAGTGGGTAGCTTTAATGAACAGAAATTTATTTTCTTTCAGTTCAAGAGGCTAGAAGTCTGAATTTAGGGCATCTGCTCTAGCAGAAAGCTTTCTCTGTCTGCTCTGGAGGAAAATCCTTGTCTCAGCTTCTCTAGCACTCTTCTTGGCACTCCTTGGAGATCCCCACGTGGCATCTATTTTTCCACTTTCATGCTTCCTTGCTTCTGTGCCTAATCTGCTTTTTTTTATATCTCAAAAGTGATTGGTTTGAGACACACCCTACACTGATATGGCTTCATTAACATAACAAAGAAAACCCTACTCCCAAATGGGATCACATGTGAAAACGGGTTAGTATTTATAACACATATTTTTTGGAGACAAAATTCAATCCATAACAGGCGGGTTCTAATTCCTTCTGAGTGGTGTCTTATAAAAGAGGAGAACACACACAAAGACAAGGGCCTGGCCTTGACTGGGCCAGAGAAGCATTTTAGGAAGAAATGTTGAAACTGAGACCTGAAGGAGAGTTAGTGAGCCCAAGAGGTGAAAGGGGGATTGACTTGGCACAAAAGTTTCCAGCAGAGAAAGCAGCACGTGTCAAGGCTCAGAGGGGGCAAAAGGATGACATTCATGGAAGTAAAAGGAGTCCAGTGAGCCTGGGGTCAGAGAAGAAGGGGAGAGTGAGGTTTAAGGCTGGAAAGGAAGAGGGCATACAGAGCCTTGTAACCTGTCTTAGTTACCTAGTGCTGCTGTAACAGGAACACCACAAGTGGGTAGCTTTAACAAATGAAAATTCATTTTCTCACAGTTTAGGAGGCTAGAAGTCCGAATTCAGGGCACTGGCTCTAGGGGAAAGTTTTCTTTCTCCATCAGCTCTGGGGGAATGTCCTTGTTCCTTGGTTTCTCGGCTATCTTCGTGTGGTGTGGCATCTATCTTCCCCCATCTCTCTTGCTTAATTTCCTCCTTTTATATCTCAAAAGAGATACAGCCTACACTAATGCTGCCTCATTAGCATAACAAAGAAAACCCACTCCTAAATGGAATTATAACCACAGGTATAAGGATTAGAATTTACAACACATTTTTTTTCTTTTCTTTTTTTATTGTACTTTAGATAAAGGTTTACAGAACAAACTAGCTTCTCATTAAACAGTTAGTACACACATTGTTTTATGACATTGGTTTAACGACCCCACGACATGTCAACACTCTCCCTTCTTGACCTTCGGTTCCCTATTATCCACTTTCCTGTCCCCTGCTGCCTTCTAGTCCTTGTCCCTGTACTGGTGTGCCCATTTAGTCTCATTTTGTTTTATGGCTAAAGTGTGAACCTCAGGGGTGACTTTATTACTGAATTAAAAGAGTGTCTGAGAGCCACACTCTCGGGGTTTCTCCAGTCTCTGTCAGGCCAGTAAGTCTGATTTTGTGTGTGTGTGTGAGTTAGAATTTTGTTCTACATTTTTCTCCAGCTTTGTCTGGGACCCTGTATTGTGATCCCTGTCAGAGCAGTCAGTGGTGATAGCCAGGCACCATCTAGTTCTCCTGGCCTTGGAGAAGAAATAAATTAACAACTGGGGAAAAAGATAACCTGCCAGCTCTAATAAGCTGGGGAGCTCAGGACAGGAGCAGCTCCTGTCCAGGCACAAACAGTCCATGGACTTTGAATATCTTTCACCTCTGCATGGACCTGTGTGGGCCCATTTAAGGAGAATAGGCTCTTGCTGGCAGACTGCAACTGTTTCAACAGTGTGGTGGAAGGGTCAGTGTTTGATGTTTGACACCACTTTACCTATTAAACAGGGTCCTCACCTACCCACATCGGGGGCCTAAGGACTGGAGGCTCCACCCACATCACCTAGCCACCCACAACAGGAGTCCAAGGAGAAGTGGTAACTCCCAGTCCTTACAACCAAAAGCATTGGTTGCTCATAGTCTGGCTGCAGAATGCACCCACCTGTGCACTCTAGGGAACCGGAACACACTTTCCTCACAGACACTTAGGGGACGGTTGTCAGCCTTCTGCCTTATTCAGAGAGTGATCCCCTGCTACAACCAGCTACAGCAATTACCACTGCCCCTCTAAGACTGTAGGACAGAGTCTTACCACACACTTGATGACCAACTACCTGGACACCTGAGCTGAATCCGTACAAGAAAAGTGAATGGACTGCTAGGCTGTCATATACCAGATAACAGCTCTAGCTACCTGGTGACAGGATGTTAGAGCTTCAAAGATGAAAATAATCAAGATAGCTCACTCAAGCAGCCTATTTTGGGCCTATCAAAACAAAACAAAGCAAGAAGCTAGGATACAGTAAGCAAACATAAAATAAACTAATACAATAACTTATACATGGCTCTGAGAAAACAGTCAATATCAAATCACATAAAGAGAAAGACCATGATTACTTGAACAAGCTCTCAAAACAAAGAATCAAGGAATTTTCCAGATGAAGGTGTCTTCCTGTAATTACCAGATGCAGAATACAAAAGATTAATATATGGAGCTCTTCAAGACATCAGGAACTACATCAGGCAAAATGAGGAACAAACCAAGGAACACACAGATAAAGCAGTTGAAGAAATTAAAAAGATTATTCAAGAACTTAATGAAAAATTTGATAGGCTGCAAGAATCCATAAAGAGACAGAAATCAGAAATTCAGAAGATTAACAATAGTATTTCAGAATTAGACAACTCAATAGAAAGTCTGAGGAACAGAATTGAGGAAGTGGAAGACAGAATTAGCGAGATTGAAGATAAAACACTTGGCACCAATATGTTCGAAAAAAATCAGATAGAAGATTTCAAAAAATGAAGAAATTCTAAGAATCATGGGGGATTCTATCCAGAGATAGAATTAAGTGGGAAAAAGAAACTGTCAACAAAACACAAAAAAAGACATCAAAATGACAGCACTAAACTCATACCTATCCATAATTACACTGAATTTAAATGGATTAAATGTACCAATAAAGAGACACAGAGTGGCAGAATGGATAAGAAAACACAATCTGTCTATATGCTGCCTTAGATTTAGAGACACAAACAAACTAAAACTCACAGGATGGACAAAAAATATATCAATCAAACAACAATCAAAAAAAAGCAGAGATGGCTATATTAATTTCTGACAAAATGGACTTTAAAGTTAAATTCACCACAAAGGATAAGGAAGGACACTATAGAATAATTGAAGGGACAACACACCAGGAGGATATATCCGTATTAAATATTTATGCAGCCAATGACAGGGCTGCAAGATACATAAAACACACTCTAACAGCATTGAAAAGTGAGATAGACAGCTTCACAATAATGGTAGGAGACTTCAACACACCACTTTTGGTGAAGGGAAGAACATCCAGAAAGAAGCTCAACAAAGACATGGAAGCTCTAAATGCCACAATCAACCAGCTTGACCTCATAAACATATGCAGAACACTCCACCCAACAGCAGTCAAGTACACTTTCTTTTCCAATGCACATGAAACATTCTCTAGAATAGACCACATATTAGGTCATAAAGCAAGCCTTAACAGAATTCAAAACATCAAAATATTACAAAGCATCTTCTCTGACCATAAAAGTAGAAATCAATAACAGAAAAAGCAGGGAAAAGAAATCAAACACTTAGAAACTGAACAATACTTTGCTCAGAAATGACTGGGTTATAGAAGGCATTAAGGATGGAATAAAGAAATTCATAGCATCCAATGAGAATGAAAACACTTCCTATCAGAATCTTTGGGACACAGCTAAAGCAGTGCTGAGAGGTCAATTTATATCAATAAATGCACACATACAAAAAGAAGAAAGGGTCAAAATCAAAGAATTATCCCTACAACTTAAACAAATAGAAAGAGAACAACAAAAGAAGCCCTCAGTCACCAGAAGAAAGCAAATAATAAAAATTAGAGCAGAATTAAATGAAATAGAAAACAGAAAAACAAATGAAAGAATTAAGAAGACCAAAAGCTGGCTCTTTGAAAAAATCAACAAAATTGATAAACCATTGGCAAAACTGACAAAAGAAAAATAGGAGAGGAAGCAAATAACCCGAGTAAGAAATGAGATGGGTGATATCACAACAGACCCAACTGAAATTAATAAAACAATCATACCAGAATACTATGAAAAATTGTACTCTAACAAATTTGAAAACCTAGAAGAAATGGATGAATTTCTAGAAACACACTACCTACCTAAACTAACACAAATAGAGGTAGAACAACTAAATAAACCCATATCAAAAGAAGAGATTGAAGAGGTAGTTAAAAAAGCTCCCAACAACAAAAACAACAAAAAAGCCCTGGCCCTGACAGGTTCCGTTGCAGAGTTCTCCCCAACTTTCAGAGAAGACTTAACACCACTACTACTAGAGATATTTCAGAGCATAGAAAAGGATGGAATACTCCCAAACTCATTATATAAAGCCAGAATAACCCTGATATCAAAACCAGGTAAAGATACTACAAAAAAAGAAAATTATAGACCTATATCCCTCATGAACTTAGATGCAAAAATCTTAACAAAATTCTAGCCAATGGAATTCAACAACATATCAAAAAAATAATTCACCATGACCAACTGGGATTCATACCAGGTATGCAGGGATGGTTCAACACTAGAAAAACAATTAATATAATTCATCGTAGAAATAAAACAAAAGACAAGAACTACATGATCTTATAAATTGATGCAGAAAAGGCATTTGACAAAGTCCAACACCAATTCATGATAAAAACTCTCAGCAAAATAGGAATTCAAGGAAAATCCCTCAACATAATAAAGGACTTTTATACAAAGCCAACAGCCAACATCATCCGAAATGGAGAGACTCTGAAAGCATTCCCCTTGAGAACGGGAGCCAGACAAGGATGCCCTTTATCACCACTCTTACTCAACATTGTGCTAGAGGTCCTAGCCAGAGCAATTAGGCTAGATAAAGAAATAAGGGGCATCCAAATTGGTAAGGAGGAAGTAAAAGTATCTCTATTTGCAGATGACATGATCTTATACACAGAAAACCCTAAAGAATCTTCAAGAAAACTACTGAAACTAATAGAAGAGTTCAGCAGAGCATCAGGATACAAGATAAACATAAAAAGATTAGTTGGATTCCTCTACACCAACAAAGAGAACATTGAAGAGGAAATCACCAAATCAATACCATTTACAATAGCCCTCAAGAAGATAAAATACTTAGGAATAAATCTTACCAGAGACATAAAAGACCTATACGAGGAAATTACAAGACGCTACAGCAAGAACCAAAAAAGACCTACATAAGTGGAAAAACATACCTTGGTCATGGATAGGAAGACTTAACATTGTAAAAATGTCTATTCTACCAAAAGTGATCTATAGCAACAATGCAGGCCGGGTCCAAATTCCAACAACATTTTTTAATGAGATGGAGAAACAAATAAACAAAGTCATATGGAAGGGAAAAAGGCCCCAGGTAAGTAAAGCATTACTGAAAAAGAAGAGCAAAGTAGGAGGCCTCACACTACCTGATTTTAGAACCTATTAATCATAGAGGTCAGCAGTTCAAATCCACCAGGTGCTCCCTGGAAACTCTATGGGGCAGTTCTACCCTGTCCTATAGGGTTGCTATGAGTCGGAATCGACTCGACAGCAGTGGGTTATACTGTCACAGTAGTCAAAACAGCCTGGTACTGGTACAACAACAGATACATAGACCCATGGAACAGAATTGAGAATCCCAACACAAATCCATTTATATATGAGCAGGTGATATTTGACAAAGGCCCCAAATCAGTTAAATGGGAAAAAGACAGTCTCTTTAACAAATGGTGCTGGCATAACTGGATATCCATCTGCAAAAAAGTGAAACAAGACCCATACCTCACACTATGCACAAAAACTAACTCAAAGTGGATCAAAGACTTAAATATAAAATCTAAATTTATAAAGGTCATGGAAGAAAAAATTGGGACAACACTAAGAGCCCTCATACATGGCATAAGCAGTATACAAAACATTACTAACAATGCATAAACAGTGGAAGAGAAACTAGGTAACTGGGAGCTCCTAAAAATCAAACATCTATGTTCATCCAAAGACTTCACCAAAAGAGTTAAAAGGTTACCTACAGACTGGGAAAAAAATTTTTAGCCATGACATTTCCAGTCAGTGTCTGATCTCTAAAATGTATATAATACTGTAAAAACTCAACTACAAAAAGACAACCCAATTAAAAAATGGGCAAAATATATGAACAGGCGCTATGCTAAAGACCTTCAGATAGCTAACAGATACATGAGGAAATGCTCACGATATTTAGCCATTAGAGAAATGCAAATTAAAACTACAATCAGATTCCATCTCACTCCAACAAGGCTGGCATTAATCCAAAAAACACAAAATAGTAAATGTTGTAGAGGTTGGGGAGAGACTGAAACACATATACACTGCTAGTGGGGATGTAAAATGTTACAACTACTTTGGAAATTGATTTGGTTCTTCCTTGAAAAGCTAGAAATAGAACTACCATAAGATCCAGCAAGCCCACTCCTTGGAATATATCCTAAAGAAATAAGAGCCTCTACACAAATAGATATATGCACCCCCCATGTTCATTGCAGCACTGTTTGCAAGAGCAAGAAGATGGAAGAAACAAGGCGCCCATTAATGGATGAATGGATAAATAAATTATGGTATATTCACACAATGGAATACTACACATCAATAAAGAACAATGATGAATCCATGAAACATTTCATAACCTGGAGGAATCTGGAAGGCATTATGCTCAGTGAAATTAGTTGCAAAAGGACAAGTATTGTATGAGACCACCATTATAAGAACTCAAGAAATAGTTTAAACAGAGAAGAAAATATTCTTTGATGGTTGTAAGAGTGGGGAGGGAGGGAGGAAGGGAGGGAGGGGCAGGGTTTTCACTAATTAGATAGTAGATAAGAACCATTTAGGTGAAGGGAAAGACAACACACAATACAGGGGAGGTCAGCACAACTGGACTAAACCAAAAGCAAAGAAGTTTCCTAAATAAACCAAACACTTCGAAGTCCAGGGGTTTGGGGACCATGGTTTCAGGGGACATCTAGGTCAATCGGCATAATAAAACCTATTAGGAAAACATTCTGCATCCCACTTTGGAGAGTGGCGTTTGGCGTCTTAAACGCTAGCAAATGGCCATCTAAGATGCATCAATTGGTCTCAACCCATCTGGAGAGAAGCAGAGTGAACACCAAAGACACAAGGTAATTATGAGCCCAAGAGACAGAAAGGGCCACATAAATCAGAGACTACATCAGCCTGAGACCAGAGAACTAGATGGTGCCCAGTTACAACTTATGACTGCCCTAACAGAGAACACAACAGAGAAGCCCTGAAGGAGCAGGAGAGCAGTGGGATGCAGACTTCAAATTTTCATAAAAAGACCAGGCTTAATGGTCTGACTTAGACTAAAAGGATCCCAAAGGTCATGGTCCCCAGACCTCCTGTTAGCTCAAGACAGGAATCATTCCCAAAGCCAACCCTTCAGACAGGGATTGGACTGGACTATAACAAAATGATACTGGTGAGGAGTGAGATTCTTGGATCAAATAGACACGTGAGACTATGTGGGCAGCTCCTGTCTGGAGGGGAAATGAGAAGGCTGAGGGGGACAGAATCTGGCTGAATGGACACAGAAATACAAGGTGGAGAGAAGGAGTGTGCTGTCTCATTAGGGGGAGAGTAACTAAGAGTATATAGCAAAAAAAAAAAAAAAAAATATAGCAGGGTATATATAAATTTTTGTAGGAGAAACTGACTTGATTTGTAAACTTTCACTTAAAGCACAATAAAATTTTTTAAAAAAGAGTAGGGATAATTGCAGCACTATTCACAATAGCCAGAAGGTTGAAACAGCTGAAATGTCTGTCGACAGATGAATGAATAAACAAAATGTGGTATATCCATACAATGGAACATTACTCACCCATATGGAGAAATAAAGTTTCTGGATGAACCTTGAAAATATGCTGAGCAAAATAAGTCAGTCACAAAAAGACAAGTATTTTATGATCTGACTTAAATGAAATACCTAGAATAGGCAAATGCATGCAGACCAAAGTGGTTACGAGGGTTGGGAAAGAGAGAGAGAAATGGAGGACTCAATGCTTAGGGAACACTCAGCTTCTGTTAGGGGCGATGGAAAAAGTTGGGAACAGATAAGGGTGATGGTTAAACAATATGATGAGCATAATTAATGTCACTGAACTGTTCATGTAAAGCTTGTTGAAATGACATATGTTTTGTGATATAAATATAATTACCGTGGGGGGAAAAAAAGGAATAGAGGTAGAGGTCAGTTGTGTCAAATGCTGCTGAGATGTCAGGCAAGATCAGGTCTGAGGACCTGACTGTCTATGGGACTGAGCAGATTGTTGACCTTAGAACAAGTCTGGAAGAGTGATGGGAGCAGAAGCCACACGGAAGGGCAGGCAAGAGTGAGTAGGAAAGACCACCTGGTTATGGGTGGAGGGTCGAATGAGGTGGTAGTCCGCAGGGGTTGCTATAGGGACCCAGGTAAGATATGCTAAAGGTTAAGGCCTCTGAGCCTCACACTCATTAAGAAAACTTGGATTTCAATGTCAACATAGAGGAACAATTGGAAACTTGGCTCAAGTTGGCCTGTCCCAGAAGCAAAGAAGAAAGTGAGAGGAGATAGAAGGAGCCAGCCAGGAATCCTCAAGAGACCTCACTGAGATTCCGGTCACTCTCTGGAGAACCTGCAATTAAGGCCCATGTCCCTGCATGTACCTGGTGACACACGCTCCCAGGAGGTCTCTGAGGGTGAATTAAGGGAAAAACTCAAATGAACAACAGTGAGGATTAAGAGAACTGGCTTTCGGGTGAGAAAAACCAGGATTTAGGAATCTGGCTCCACCACCTGCTGTCTGTGTGAGCTGGGGCAAGGTTCTAAGCATTTCTGTGGATTATAAAAAAGATCCTGTTTCGGAAATGTTATAGTATAAAAATATGAAATTCAAAAAGTCAGTTTCCTCAAGTTTTCTCTTCTGAGCACTTATCGTGCTCAGCCAACCTGCTGTCAGGTTGGCCCCCGACTCGTGGTGACCCCATGTACAGCAGAAGGAAATGCTGCCTGGTCCTGTGTCATCCACGATTGGTTTTCACTGGCTGATTTTTGGAAGTAGATCACCAGGCCTTTCTTCCTAGTCTGTCTTAGTCTGGAAGCTCTGCTGAAACCCGTTTAGCATCATAGCAACATATAAGCCTCCACTGACAGATGAGTGGTGGCCGCACTTGAGGTCCATTGGCCAGAATTGAACCCTGGTCTTCTGTATGGAAGGTGAGAATTCTACCACTGAGCCATACTAACCCTCAGTTATGAAGAGAAACTTTCTGAATCAGTGGAGGAAGAAGGAACAATAGGCCGCCCTCTCTCGGCCTCTGTAGGACCCACAGGATGGAGATGTCTGGGAAACAGCCTGAAGTGACAAAACTTCTCACACAGTACCCAGTCCAGCCTGGCTGTCCCGATGGTAGGAGGTCAGTGTGGATCTGCCCAGTACAGGGACCCATCTGCATCAGGGCCCTGGGGTCAGAGGGCCACCCAGCCTCACCTCACTTTCTTCCTGCCCAGCTTCATGCCACAACACTGCCCTCTCCCCAGGAGTGTAATCAAAGGTAAACAGTGGGTCTGCCAAGGCAGCTGGCAAGTAAACATGCTTGAGCATCATGACTCAAGCTATAAATGCCCACATGCCCATGGCTGGTAGGACTGACAGCCAGCCCCGGTAGTAATTCGTGACGCCATGCTACAGCAATCTCCTGTCCCACAGCCAAACGCCCAGAGGCCTCATTCCAGAGTGGAAGTGTGGATGGAGGGACGTCCCAGCTGGTAAGCTACACTGGCCGGTGGAGAGGGGCTTTTCCCTCCCTGGAGCACTGGTCCAGCAGAACCCTTCCCTGGAGGGTGCTCTGTTCTGAATCCAGTCCGGGGAGGCATGTGAGGTCAGAGAAGGATGGTTTGGGGACTGTGGGAGTGAGGAGTTTCCCAGTGTGGTCTGAAGGAGGTGAGATTCCTAGGGAAAGACCAGGAGACTTTGGTTATTCCCCTTGAATTTGAGGAGCAGACATTTTGCAAAGGGTACTTAGTGAGGCAAAGGTTAGCCAAAAACATGAGTTTCCATGGGATCCCTATGGTGGGCAGAGCATCAAATTTCTCCAGCACACTCCATTGAGCCTGCCACTTGGGACAGGGATGACCTGGGAGTCCAATGCAGGCATCTCAGCTCTAGAAGCACCAGGGGAGAGTTTCCCTGTGTGCCAAAGTCCACTGGTCATGTCAGCCTGACTCCATGGGCTCCCTCCCCAGAAGGGAGATGGTGTGGGCACTAGGCTGTTGTCTGCTGCTGCAGGTTCTGTGTCTCCTTGGCTTGAACTTGGCCATCTCTGGCCTCTACCCTTAGTAACTGAGCAACCTCGGGCAAGTTACTTTTTCTCTCTAGGTTTTAAGATTTTTATCTGTAAAACTGGACTAAAAATATTTTTACTGCAATTGGTCATGGTGATTCAGCCCTACACAATGAGTAGGGAGAACACTGAACTTGAATCAGGGAATCCAAAACCTAGTCCAGGCCCTTAGTCACAGACAAGCCATTTTTCTTTTGTTGTGTCAGTTTTCCTATCTGTACAGTGGGCGTGAAGGGGGCTGAACTAGATGGCTGTTAATGTCTGGGTGCTCTCTGACCATTTCTGACCTAGACCCTGTTACTTTCCTGTCACTGGGTGGGATTCTGATGGAGAAGAATACCCTCATTCAATTCTCTGGTCCTTCTGAGGTAGCACCAAGGAAGGACAAGTAGGGGAGGAGAACTTTCCTGGTGCTTCTGCCAGAAGTCGTGTTTCCTCCACGAGTGCTCTGAGCTAGACTGCATGTTGGTCAGGCTGGATGTTCTGCTCAGGCTCAATATCCAGGAGGGGAGGGTCACATTGCCAGATTCTTCTCCTGACTCGGTGCATGAGCAAAGGCCTTCCCAAGCTTTCCTTCTGAAGGGTGTTTAAGGCCATTTCACCAGGCAAACCCCTCAGCAGTGCCGGAGAGAAACAAATAGACACGAAGGCAGAAGGCTTGAATCAGAACCCCCTTTATACAAGTCACTAGTTGGATGTGCTTAGTCAAGACTTTTAAGCTTGTCTCCCCCGCCTCAGCCCCACCCCAGGAACGCAGCTAGTTTTAAATGAGGTAACGTTTATGAGTTTGGTTAGCAAGATGCCTGGGACAATGTTATTTACATCTGAGCCTGGACGTGTGGGAATGGGTTACAGATAGGCAGAGACACTGATCCCCTAGCCCTTTGGGTTTGCAGAAGAAGCCTGGGCTGTCCAAGACCCCTGGCTGATCATCTCAAGCCACAGTAGCCTTGTCTGCTGACCCTGTGTGCTGTGCGACTAGTCCCATCTGCCATGTATAATGGAGACAAGGCTGGGCAGTGTTGCACTAAAAAATTCTAATCAGTGGGACACATGGGAACCTGTGGGGCCTCAGACTCTGTGGGTGGAAAGAGGGAGAACAGAGAGGGATCACCAGGTGGGGTAGCTGTGTGACTTGGAACATGTCAGGGCTCGTGCTGTAGGGGCCTCCCCCCCCGCCCCGGTATTAGTGTCCCAGGGTTCTGTGACACAAGATGGATGGTTTAAAACAACAGAAATTTATTCTCTCACAGTTCTATAGACTAGAAGTCCAAAATCAAAGTGCTGGCAGGACCGTGCTCTCTCTGTGGCTCTAAGGGATGGTCCTTTCTTGCCTCATCACTCTTTCTCCTTTTATTACTAATACCATGATATTTGAAAATTATATTTTTTTCTAGAAATGCATCACTGGCCCTTTCTTCATTTTGTCCCTTACTTTTTCACTCCTGAAGTATGAAGTATGCTCTCTTTGTCTTCAGTATCTTGAGCTTGAGCATAAGCAAAGCCCGTGCCCAAAGGAAGCTAAGACCTCATCTTAACTTGATTACACCTACAAAGACCCTATTTCCAAATAAGGTCACACTCACAGGTTCTGGATACACATGAATTTTGGGGGGACATTATTCAACCTAGTACACCCCCATCTGTAAAACAGTGGTCAGCCAGTGCTGGTATGCTTCTCTGTGGTAATGGCTGCAGAAAGGGGAGGAATATCCGGGATACTTGAAAGCAACAGCTAGTCTCACCTCTTCCCCAGCTACCATGAGCCCGTTCTTTACTCTGCAAGTCAGAGAGAGGAACTCATGTTGTCAATCTCACACATAAGGAAACCGAGGCTTGAGGAAGAGAAAATGACTTTAGGTTATAAAGGGTATCATGGCTGATCTAGAACTTCAGCCCACAGATCCTGGTGCTCAGCAACTGGGCCTTTCTGGGCACCAGAATCTGTTCCTTTTCCCATCTGCTCCCTGACCTCTGAGAGGTAAGTCCAGCATCTTACTCAACGTATTCCCGTGGTCTTCCTCTCTGGCGAGCTTAGTCTGACTATGTCAGCTGTCAATAGCCTGCTTTGGTGTTAGACCATGTCCAGTGGACTTTCAGCTTGTCCGTGGCAACAGAGATGGAGACTGTTCAGCCCTGAGTGCAGGGCGCCTGGTGGGTCCTTGGCAGACTTGGGTCCACTGGAGCAAGAACTCTCGACCAGGCTGCACATCAGAATTAACTGATGAACTTTAAAAAGTAGGCATGGACATCCAAGTCCCACTCCAGCTTAATTAGAATCTCTGAGGGTGAGACCCAGGCATAGTTTTTTTTTTTTTTTTTTAACAAGAGTTTCCCAGGTGGTTCCAATGTATAGCCAGGATTGAGAACCACTACTTGAGAGGACAGCAGTATGACCCTGGGGAAGAGTCATGACCTCAGAAGTCTCAAAGTTGCATCTCCATTGTCTTTCCCAAGATGCTTTGTGGTACCGAGGCAATGTGCCTCTCCCTTTCTGCAGTTCTCTATCCTGAATATGTGAATTTTATTCCTTTTGTCTTTTCTGTTCTGCTGAGCTGATATTTTTATGGCTGTCCCGGTCTCTTTCCTTTCATCCTGACTTTGTTTCATTCACTTATTTATTCATCCAATGTTTAACCAATGCCTGCTATGATAGGCACTGTGCTGGGTGCTGGGGATACAGCAAAGAAGAAGACAGGCCAGGTGCCTGCTTTCATGGAGTGTACATTCCACTGAGATTTGCCTCATCACTCTTTCTCCTTTTATTACTAATACCATGATATTTGAAAATTATATTTTTTTCTAGAAATGCATCACTGGCCCTTTCTTCATTTTGTCCCTTACTTTTTCACTCCTGAAGTATGAAGTATGCTCTCTTTGTCTTCAGTATCTTGAGCTTGAGCATAAGCAAAGCCCGTGCCCAAAGGAAGCTAAGACAACCCAGTTACTCGCACAGGACAATGTTTGCATGTGTGTGTACCCCGGTCTTGTGTATACACAGAAACACAAGGACCTGGGTAATATACCAGGTCTGAAGATTCCTAATCCAGTGTTCCTTTTACTTCAAGCATCTTGGGGAACACGGGCTTAGTTGGGCCAATTGTCTCTTTGTCCCTGGAGAATATTCAACCAATGAATAAAGATATATTGAGGGTCTGGTATGTGCAGGAGGACACTGGGTTACGTCTTCCTGGAGTGTGTGTCAAGATGGCAGAAAGGGAAAAGGCCAACCTCTACCTCAGGAAGCCCACAAGGAACATAAGACTATTTCCGTGGAGAAGGAGTGAGCAATACAGGCTGTCGGTAGTGAGGACTAGTAGGCACTTTCCCTGAGAGTCCAGAGTAGGGTTCCCTGGTAGGGTTTACCTCAAGGAGCTCTACCAGGTGAGGGCCCACGCCTGCTTTGGGGGGCTCATGTGGCCTCATGCTTGTTACAACATTTCTCAGTTCCACGGTCCCCAGCATCCCACTTTCTTCTTTTGCACAGGCACTACAGACCCAAAAGATAGGCAAAAGCTGTTAATTGGCTAGGATTCAAATCAACAGAGGATTCTAGGAAACCCCTCAGCCAATCCTTAACTTCAGCCATCTCCCCAAATCAAGACTGGCGCTAAATTATGGAAGGCCTTAATTGCTGGCCTGAGGGTGCAGAGGCCTAAGGAGTTCTTAATTCTCTCACTAGGTCTTTGCCTGCTGGTACCTGCATATGACCACTCTTCCCTAACCTGACGTATCAGAATCTTCTTAAAGTAGAGCATTCTGTCAGAGAAGAGCTTTCCACTGGAGTTAGTGTCAGTCAAAATATGGTTGGGCAACTGACTGCAGGAAAATTGTAGCAAGGGCACAAGGATCAATTTGCTGGTCCGGTTAGTTGACTTCAAAGGCTCCTTTCAACTTTGAGACTCTGAATTTATAACGGTTTGATCTCCTCCGTTTTATATTTATATGTGGAAATGCTTTTCCCTAAGCATAACTGACAAAACAAGCAGTCTGACCAATTCAAATATTCTTTAAATCTAGTTGTGTGAAGGTGCTTTGCAGAAAAGCTGAAACTTGGGGCAGTCGATTATTCTGAGGTAGATAGCACTTTGGCTGGTTCCACCCCTCCCACAGTTTTACACACACCCTTCCTCTTCCAGCTGAGTGTCTTCCGTAAAATAGGCACCTAATGAGTACTCGTGAAGATGACAGCTACAGGTGCCCACGTCCCATCTCATGGTCAGAGTTCACCCAGGCACTAGGGACGAGGATTTCCTCTTCAAAAAAAAAAGGACAATTTGACTTACTATCTGCTCACAACCATAAAAAAGCTTGACTTGTACCTATCTTTCTTCCCGAGGCCCAGAGCTGTTCACAGGCACTGCTCCTGCTTTAGCCCAAGGGAATTTGATCTAGTTTCCTCTTTATCCAGAGGGAAAAACAAACCTCTGTTCTTTTTCTCAAAGCCTAGGGATTTCTTAGTGAACAATTTCTCTCACTAGGACTTTGCTAAGCCTGCTGGTGCCTGTATCAGGCCACTTGTCCCTAACCCAACACAGGAGAATCTTTGAACATGTAGGGCGTTCAGAATCTACTACTTTCTAAGGTAGTGGTTTTCACATTTTTCTGATCATGACCTACATTAAAAAATACATTTTCCATCATACATGCAGCTGAGACAAGTTTCCTGAAACGTAACTTACCCTTACTGTATGCAATGCCCCCAGACATTTTCTATTTTATTTAATTTTTAATAAATGGGCCGATCATCCACCAAATTAAATTTTTGGCATAACCATGGGTTGGAACCTCCAATCTGAAAAATGCTCTTCAAGGCCTGTACTGCTTTAAACCGCGTGACCTTGTGGCTGAGGCTTGGTCTAGCACCCTCTTGTGGATTCTTGGACAATAGCAAATACTCAGCTTTTTCACACCAAAAAAAAAAAAAATTTTTTTTTAAGAAACCTTTGGAAACCCTGGTGGCATAGTGGTTAAGTGCTACGGCTGCAAACCAAAGCGCCAGCAGTTCGAATCTGCCAAGCACTCCTTGGAAACTCTATGGGGCAGTTCTACTCTGTCCTATAGGGTCACCATGAGTTGGAATCGACTCAACAGCACTGGGTTTGGTTTCGGTTTTTTAAGAAAACTTTGGAAACCCTGGTGGTGCAGTGGTTAAGAACTCGGCCGCTAACTAAAAGGCTGGCAGTTCAAATCCACCAGGCGCTCCTTGGAAACTCTATGGGGCAGCTCTAGTCTGTCCTATAGGGTTGCTATGAGTGGGAAAAGGCTCGACGGCAATGGGTTTTTTGTAATTTTTTTAAAGAAAACTTTGGAAACTCTGGGGTGCAGTGGTTAAGAGTTTGGCTGCTAACCAAAAAGTTGGCAGTTCAAATTCACCAGGCACTCCTTGGAAGCTCTATGGGGCAGCTCTACTCTGTCCTATGAGTTGGAATCAACTCGATGGCAATGGGTTTGGTTTGGTTTTTTTGGAAGAGACCTTCAGAACAGGACACAGGTTACCGTCTCTAAAAGACATGAATTCATGGGCCTGTGATTTCCCCAAAAAGATATCTGTTGATAAAAAAAAAAAAAAGATAGTTGCTAAAAATCTGAAATGGAGCCTCTTTCCTCCCCTGGGGCAAAACATGTTCACTTTAGCAGCAAAAATCAGAGAACAAAAGTTTGTAGACAAGTGATGGAGCTCTTGTCTGGCTGTTAATGACTACATTTTCTCTTGTTTTCACAGCTGCTAGTAGACCACATAGATTAAAAAAAAAAAAACCCATTGCTGTCAAGTCGATTCCAACTCACGGTGAACCCACGTGTTACAGAGGAGAACTGCTCCACGGGATATTATTGGCTGTAATCTTCCAGAAGCCGATCACTAGGCCCTTCTTCTGCAGCATCACTGGGTGAGTTCAAACCACCCAGGTTAGTAGTCCGGAGTAAAGTATTTGTGCCAGATATAGCAAAGAAAAACAAACAAACCCACTTCCGTTGATTCCAACTCATAGCAACCCTATAGGACAGAGTAGAACTGCCCCATACGGTTTCCAGGGAGTACCTGGTAGATTCAAACTGCCAACCTTTTGGTTAGCAGCTGAGCTCTTAACGCCACCAGGGTCGGGTGTTAATTAAGTTAACATATGAAAGGATCCCACCACAGTGCCTAGTAAGAATGCTCAAGAAGTGTTACGTCTCTCATTGCTTCCTAGTCAATGAGGATTCCTTGAGGCATTGATGGAACTCAAAAATTTCTTTTATCTAAGAGGGAGTTCAGTCTGTCTTATATTAAAAGGCCTCATATAGGTTAAAAATGTTTTAAAGTAATTTCCCTGTGTTTCTGAGCATTGTAGACCCTAGAGGATGGTGTGTGGGCTAGCCCGGTTGGACCATGGTGGTCATGTGGAGAAGCAGTAAGAAATGGGAATGAATATGTTGGCTGTAAAGCCAGGTTGTTTTTGCTCATTTCCTATCATGCCTCCGTCTGATCTAAGCAAAGCAGAGACCTGTGAACACTTACTCAGTCTATGCAGGTTCCATGATACTCCTCAGAGTTGTTGGTGGTGCATAGCTGGGTGGACTCCTGACAGCCTTTTTGGTGGGACCTCAGCATTGTGTCTCTCATTGAACTTGTGAGCAGTTTAATGACGATTGCAAGTGTGTAGGTTTGCAGGGGTGCCTATGCCCAAATGGTCCCTGCAGACCTTGGCCTTGGGCATATTTTCTTCTTCCATCTGTCTGTGTGCTGCTGCCTGCCTGGCCCTGAGACCAGCTCAATGACTGGCTGGGTTGGGTATGTCAGTGCCCACACACTCCTGGTGTAGCTGAGGCCCCAGTGCAGAGTTGAGGCTGAGCCCTTTGGCATGACTAAGTCAGTGGTCACCCACAAACCACATTTTTCGGAGCAGATGAGAAAGGAAGACAATGTCCTAAACTCAGGGAGCCAGGAACAATGGGCCTCCCACTTAGTGTTCAGCTTATATTCAAGCAATGGAGCTATAACTGTAATTTTTTAAAACATGAGAAAAATGTCTGGATCAGCCAGCAGATCAAAATCTGAGGTTGGGTAACAAATCAGCACCAGACTTCTAGCTATGGCCTTGGAAGCTAGGAGTCTCAAGCGTGGCCAAAATGCAAAAATGATTTAAATACATTTGTTAATGTTAACCAAAGGCAATCGTGCCTTGGTGTTTGTGGGGAAAAATTCCAAATTTCGCCCTCAAGAGCATTTTGTTACACAGAAGATTTTAAATTCCAGCTCAGCTTGTCTCATTTAGACCTATCCCAGCATTCCCGACTGAGTTTGCCCAAAGGAAACTGCTGATTCTGTCAAACCCAGTTCCACAGCTCACCCTTCTGGCTTGCACCTCTCAGTTCAACCTGCAGACAATGACTGTGGCATGCATATCGTCCAACACTCCCCCGTGATGAGTTTGCGGATGGGGGTGGGATAGGAACAAGCCTTTCTGGATGGTACAGACCAGGGATCCCAGGGGTGCTCCTGAGACACGGCGGGGACACATTTCTGACTAGGAAGAAGAGATCTCATATTTGGAGGTGGTTTATGGTTTACCAAGGTTTTCACTCCCTTCGTGACCTTTATCTCCAAAGCTACAGCTGAGAAATTTGAGGCCATATTAGCTTGCTCAAGTTCCCATAGCTGTGGCCAAGCTGAAATTCCAGCCAGGACCTCAGGTTTCGAGGCTTGTGCTCTTCCCAGCTGACCAGTCCCCCAGCACTGGCAATTTCTGGTCACCCACCATCATGGCAGGATAGATGAAGGCGGCTGTGTGGTCTTGGCCTTTTAGTGCCTACAACTAGATCATGCTAACTGGTTTTGAACCATCTGCCTTAAGCAATCTTCTGCCTAAATGTTAATATTTATCGTTTACAGCTGGCCATTGCCCCTTTCAAAGGTGAAACAATAAAATTTATGATAGGTGCACTATCAGACCACAGAGGAGCGTATAAAAGCCAGAAGAAGCGTGCTAGGCCAACCATTTGCCAAATTGCTTCAGCCAGAAGCCAGAGACGCTAGGAAGATTCTGGCATGGGGCTACGGCCAAGTATTTTCCTCCTGGGGCTGCTGCTGCTGCTTCTGGGGCAAGGTAAGTGTGCCTTTTGCTCAGAGGACAACCAGTAGTCCGGCCTTGATGGTGTCCAATATTGCTTAGGAAAGGAGTTTGGGAGTAGAAGGTACTCTTTTAGTGAGGTATAGGAGATAAGGCACAAAATACACAGTTTGAACATGTGAAGACTGGTTTGCCTCTTGTTGAACGAGATGCAGGGAATGCCTACGGAGTGATTGAGGTTCAAGTGCCCTAAAGACTATGGGGCAAGAGGCAGGTGTTGGGATAGGTGAGAAGTGTAGATTGGCGGTGTCATGGTCGGAAAAAAAACCAACGAAATCTTCAACAAATTGATATCATCATGTGTTTGGTTTCTTTTTTTAAAGTATTTTATTTTTCATTGTTCTTGAAAACATACACAGCAAAGCATACACCAGCTCAACAATTTCTACATGTACAATTCAGTAACATTGATTACATTCTCACTGTGCAATCATTTTCAACTTGAGCAACCATTCTCACCCTGCTTTTCCAAATTATTCCTCCACTACTGACATAAACTCACTGCCCCCTAAGTGTTTGGTTTCTTTACTGGCAGGACAAAAGAATTAGACAAGGGCTAGTAAAGGGTATGGGCAAGCCTTTGCACATAAGGCTTACAACTATAGGTTTCTTTGCTCCTGGCTTCAAGGGATATTGAGGATGTTTGGGTAACAGTTTGGTAGGATCTATCTCAACTTAGGTTCTACTTCAATTATTTTTTCTATGTCAGTGGAATTTTTAGCCATAGACTATACAGCATCAAGATCTTTATCTGGAGGTTTGTATCAAATATAATGGAGAAGTTAGAGGTATATCCAGAGCAGACACAACTTGATTATAAATAGAGGAGTCCTCTGGAACTTCAAGAAATAGTCCCTATGGTGTCCATTTACTGTAACAATTCAATTTTAAAAATAATTCTCCTTCTATTAAATTTGCAGGAAGGAATTTTTTTCAGTCAAGGGCCCAAGGGTTAAGGGCTGGGAGATGGGGAAGATTTGAGGTTATTTGAAATGTCTATCACCTTTGTGGTATTGTTTACTCTAAAGAAGAGAGAGGTTGGACAAAGGTGGCAGGTTTTAATGTAAAAAGGGTACTACCTGTATTTACCATAAACTGATGAACTGTACCATCTAGATTAATAACTAATTCACTTTGAGTGTTTAAGGGCAACATAAGATAAAAAAAAAAAATATTGGGTGCTTTATCCTTCCTCAGAGCACCTCAGTGATCTGCATTGAGGGAATTTTCATTGTTTTGGTTTTTCTTCTGTAAGACAAAAGAATCCAGTATCCCTTCTGTTTAAAATATCTAGAAATGTCAATAGATGATTGGTTGGGAAGTGGGCCACCTAGCTGTTTGATGTGCTGGGCCATAAGTTTATTTTGGGTCTTGTCTTGTTTTATTCTAAAGCCCTTTCAAAATGTTCTGCCAGATGTTGTAGTTAAGATAAAGGAGTTATTTCCCATGCTGATTTCTGTTTTCATATTAAGTTTCCAGTTTTAGGTTTAACTCCATTAACAAAATGAGATGAAAGGGCTGCTGTTACATCAGCACCTGAATGTTATTTTCTAGTCTTTCTTGAAAATCTTCTATAGTTTCATCTACTCTCCATTTGCATGATTTAATTATGGTCCAATCAATTTTTACTGGAAACGTCTTTCTTGGTAGGGCTTTGGCCTACATCATCCTTGGTGAAGTAATGCCATTTAGAAAGAGATGCACAAGAATTAGGATTGTAATCAGGGTACATATAACAATGAGAAACCACTTCCAACCTACTAGGAAGGCTATTATCAGAAAATGAAAAATAAGTACTGAAGAGGATGTGGAGAAATTGGAACTCTCATGCATTACTGGTGGAAGTGAAAAATGATGCAGCTACTATGGAAAGCAGTTTGGTGGTTCCTCAGAAAAGATAAACATAGAATTACTACCCATTAAAAACCCATTGCTGCCAAGTTGATTCTGACTCATCGTGACCCTCATAGAGTTGAACTACCACATAGGGTTTTAAAGCTGCAAGCTTTATGGAAGCAGACTGCCAGGTCTTTTCTCCCATGGAGTTGATGGTGGGTTTGAACTGCCAACCTTTCAGTTAGCAGCTGAGCACTTGACCAATGCACCACCAGGGCTCCAGATTACCATATGACCCCATAATTCCACTCCTAGGTATATACTCAAAAGACTTTAAAGCAGGGACGCAAACAGATGACTGTACACCAATGTCATTGCAGCATTATTCACAATAGCTTAAATGTGGAAAACATCCAAGTGTTCATCAACAGATGAATGTATAAATAAAATGTGGTACGTGTATATCAAAAACCCCAAATACATTGCTGTCGAGTTGATTCTGACTTATAGTGACCCTATAGGACAGAGTAGAACTGCCCTGTAGGGTCTCCAAGAAGCACCTGGTAGATAGGAACTGCCAAACTTTTGGTTAGCAGCCAAACTCTTAACCACTCTGCCACCAGGGTTTCCAGTACGTATGATACAATATGATACAATTATATTCAGTCATAAAGGAAAATGAAGTTCTGATACATGCTACGAAATGGATGAACCTTGAAAACATTATGCTGAGTGAAATGTCAGACACGAAAGGATGAATATTGTATGACCCTACTTACATGAAATTTTTAGAATAGGCAAATGCATAGAGACAAATGTTAACTAGTGGTTACCAGGGCCTGAGGGGAGAGGGAAATGGGGAATTATTATTTAAGGAGTACTGAGTTTCTCTTTGGAGTGATGAAAAGATTTTGGAAATAGTGGTGATGATTGTAAAAAAATTAAATTCTAAACACACATACTGTATATTCTCAATAATGTATGCCCACAATAATGTTTTGTGCATTAATCCTTTATATTTTCTCCCTGTATTCATCTTTTTGATATCCAAATAAGAATTTGTACATGAATTCTACCCCAAACCCAAATCCATTCCTGTCGAGTCAACTCTGACTCATAGCAACTCTATAGGACACAGCAGAACTGCCCCATAGGGTTTCAAGGCGGTAAATCTTTACAGAAGCAGACTGCCATATCTTTCTCCTGCAGAGTGGCTGGTGGGTTTGAACCATTGATCTTTTGGTTTGCAGTTGAGTGCTTAACCACTGTGCGACCAGGGCTCCTAGGGACCATATAAATATATCTACTTTGCATTCCAAAAAAAATCATTTGCCATAAAAAGAATATCATGTATTTTGAGAGGAATTTAAAAAACTACAGAGACCAATTCAAGATGGCACCCTAGTCAGATGCACCACACCATCCCTCTAAAGCAAAGACCCAAGAAACAAAGTATAACAGATACAGATGACAACCCTGGAACCCTGAGCATCAAATGAAAGGATGTAGAATTAGATCAAACACCATTTGAAAAAAGAAACTGAATGACAGCAGCAAATGGGAAGAAATACCGAGTGGAGGTACCCTGCCAGTCAGTCCAGCACAGCAGGGCCATTTTGAGACAAAACCAGTAGAAACCCTGAGTAAGGAGCATAGGATGCAAAATCAAAGAACTCTCAAAAAGAGACAAAGAAACTGCATAGACATACCCAGAGTGAAACAAGGTGAGCAGAAAATGAACTGGAGCTAAGGAGGGGGAAAGTACTGGAAGGAAGACAAAAGCTTCAGGGGTCCCAGCATACACAGAGCAGGGAGGAAATCAGAACCCAGAGACAAGGCGACTCTCCAGCAGCAGTATGTGAATGATAGGGCAGGTGGCAAACACAGAGTAGAGATGAACACTCTCTTCTTTTTCTTTTTTTCTCCCCCTTTCCCAGCCACCAGCCCCACTCTTCCCCCAGTAGAGAGAGTGCCTGTACAACCCCTGGCCACCTGCCTTGCACATTCCTGCTGGAGAGAGTACCTGCGTGTCACTTGGCTGCCCGCCCTGCCCCACCCACACCAGAGAGAGTGCCAGTGCTTGTATGAGTGAGCACTTGTATGATCCCTGGCCACCTATCCCTGCCAGAGAGCACCTCCACACCTCCAGGCCACCTGCCCTGTTCCTTGCCCCCCTCCACCCACTAGCAAGTGACTGTGAGCATTCCCATATCACTGGCTAGGGTCTACTCAACATACCCTTAGCTGTTCCACATACACAGTGAACAGTGACAAGGGTTTACCCTGCTCACTGCTGCCCCATACACCTCAGAGCAAGTGGAGAACACCCCCATGCTGCCAGATGAACAATCACCAAAGCATGCCCAACCCACCTATCCTGATATATCAAAACAAAACAAAATCATTAGTAAATAACATAACACCTTAATACCTCAGAGACAGCAGACTATATATATCAAATCATATAAAGAAACAAGACAAGATGGCTCAATCAACTGACCAAAAATAAAGGGGCAGAAAACCTTCCTGATGAAGAGTCAGTAATAGAACTGCCTGGTAAGGAATTCGAAAGGCTTATATATAAGGTCTCAAGTAGATCAAGGAAAACACAGACAAAACCCTAAAAGAATTCAGGAAAATAATATAAAAATTAAATAGACAATTAGAAATCATACCAAAACAGCAACTAGAGTTCAGAAGATTAACAATAAAATATCAGAAATAGATAACTAAACCAAAGGACATAGATATAGACCTGAAACGATGGAAGGAAAAATTAGTGACTAGAGGACAAATCCCTTGATATCAATTTGTTTGAAGAACAATCAGAAAAAAGAATGAAGAAAAATGAAGAAAGCCTAAGGGTTATGTGGGACACTATGAAAAGGAATAATTTACACCTGGTTGGAATCCCAGAACAGAAGGAGAAGAAAAAAAAAAAAGAAAAGCACAGAGAGAATTTTTAAAGATCTGCTGGAAGAAAACTTCCCCAATATCATGAAAGATGAGATTTCCATCCAAGAAGCTCAACAAACCTCATACAGGATAGACCCTAAAAGAAAGGCACTCTGCAAGCCCAAAGATAAAGAGAGAATTCTGAGAGCAGCTCGGCAAAAATGAAATATCACCTACAAAGGGGCTCCAATAAGACTAAACTCAGTAAAAACTATGCAGGCAAGAAGGTAATGGGATGACATATATAAAACCCTGAAAGAATAGAATTGCTAACCAAGAATCATATATGCAGCAAAATTGTCTTTCAGATACAATGGTAAAATTAGGATATTCTCAGATAAACAGAAATTAAGGGAATTGTAAAAACCAGACCATCCTTACAAGAAATATTAAAGGGAGTTCTTTGGATAGAGAACCAAAGACATAAGACAACAACATGAGAGTAACCCAGCTGATGGCATCACCAAGATACCAACCCAGATACAGAAATCTCAATTTTTTTTTATAAAGCTAGAGATTCAAAAACAGAGAATCAGAGATTTCAATCTGTAAGCGACAACAACTTCAAAACAAAAGGGGAAATAAATGGCGTAGACATGGAACTTCCATACAGAGAAGTCATGGCAATATCAAGAAATAACAGACTGTTTTAAACTTAGGAAGATAAAGGTAAATGCTAGAGTAACCACAAAGAAAGTTAATAAACCCACTCACCAAAATAAAGAAGAAAGCCATACCCAGTAAACACAAAATCAACAACAATGAAGGAAATGAAAAGAAAATCCCTAAACAAACAAAGAAAAATTCAGCACAGGAAATTAAGTGGAACAAAGAAAATGTCAACTGCAACAAAAAGCATAACAAAAGGACAACAGTAAATTCATACCTATCAATAATCACAAAGAGTATAAATGGCTTAAATGCACCAGTAAAGAGACAAACAGTGGCAGAATGGATTTAAAAACATGACCAATCAATATGTTGCCTACACGAGACATACCTTAGTGACAAAGACACAAAAAGATTAAAAATCAAAGGATGGAAAAAAAAAATCACGCAAACCGTAACCAAAAAACAGCAGGAGTGGCAATATTAATCTCTGATAAAATAGACTTTAAATCAAAATCCATTGTAAGAGACAAGGAGGGCATCACATAATGATTAAAGGGATAATCCACCAAGAAGATGTAACCATGATAAATATTTATGCACTCAATGACAGCTCCAAAATTCGTAAAACAAACTCTAACAGCATTGAAGAGAATTGACAGTTCCACAATAATAGGATGGTTAACAGCTATAGTGCGCGGTAGCTCTTAACCACTGTGCCACCAGGACTCCACAATAATAATAGGAGATTTTAACACACCACTTAACTTATGATGAAGGACGGAACAAATGGAAAGAAACTAAACAAAGATACAGAAGATCTAAATAACACAATTAACCAACTTGACCTGTGTTATAGATTGAATTGTGTTCCCCCAAAATGTGTCAACTTGGCTAGGCCATGATTCCCAGTATTGTGTGGTCATCCTCCATTCTGTAATCTGATGTAATTTTCCTATGAGTTGTAAACACTAACCTCCATGATGTTAATGAGGCAGGATTAGAGGCAGTTATGTTAATGAGGTGGAATACAATCTACAGGAGTAGGTTGTATCTTTTGTCAATCTCTTTTGAGATATAAAGGAGAGAAGCGAGCAGAGAGGAGAGGGACCTCATTGCCACCAAGCAAGAAGAGCTAGGAGCACAGCATGTCCTTTGGACCTGGAGTTCCTGCACTAAGAAGTTCCTAGACCAGGGGAAGATTGGTGACAAGGTGCTTCCCCCAGAGCCAAAAGAGAGACAGCCTTCCCCTGGAGCTGGCACCCTGAATTTCCACCTCTACTCTCCTAAACTGTGAGAGAATACATTTTTCTTTCCTGAAGGCATCCATTTATGGTATTTCTGTTATAGCAGCACTAGATAACTAAGACAGCCTCATAGACATATACAGAACATTCCACCCAACAGCAGCACTGTGCACATTCTTCTCTAACGTACGTGAATCATTCTCCAGAATAGACCATAATAGACCATATTTTAGACCACAAACAAGCCTCAATAAATTAAAAACATCAAAATAACACAAAGCATCTTCCCTGATCACAACCCTATAAAACTAGAAATCAATAACAGGAAGAAGACGGGGAAAAAAACACAGAAACTGAATAACACCTTGCTTAAAAAAACCACTAGGTAATAAACGAAATTAAAAAATTCCCAGAATCAAATGAGAATGGAAAAAAACATACCAAAACCCAAGGGACACAAAAAAGCAGTGCTCAGAGGAGAATTCATAACAATAAATGCACACATCAAAAAAGAAGAAAGGGCCAAAATCAGTAGCTTAACCCTACAACTCAAAAAAATAGAAAAGGGGCAGCAAAAGAAGCCCACAGTCACCAGAAAAAAAAGGAAATAAGAAAGGTTAGAGCAGAAATAAATGAAATAGAAAACAGAAAAACAATAGGAAGAATCAACAAGACTGGAAGCTGGTTCTTTGAAAACGCTGGCCAAAGTAACAAAGGAAAAGAATGAAAAAATGCAAATAACCAAAATAACAAATGAGGTGAGTGACTTTACAACAGAACCAACTGAGATAAAAGGATTGTAACAGAATACTATGAAAAACTGTACTCCAACATATTTGAAAACTTAGAAGCAATGAACAAATTTCTAGAAACACTTTACCTACCTAAACAAACAGATACTGAAGTAGATAATTTCAACGGACCCATAATAAAAGGAGAAAATGAAGAAATCATTAAAAACAAAACAAAAAAACACTCCCAGCAAAAATAAAAGCCATAGCCCAGATGGCTTCAGTGGAGAATTCTACCAGACATTTGGAGAAAAGTTGACACCAATCCAACTCAAACTATTCCAGAATATAGAAAAGGAAGGAATACTACTGAATTCATTCTATGAAATCAGCATAACCCTGATACCAAAGCCAGGCAAAAAAAAAAAAATTCATTCTATGAAATCAGCATAACCCTGATACCAAAGCCAGGCAAAGACACCACTAAAAAGGAAAATTATAGAACACTATTTTTTTTTTTTATCCCTCAAGAATATATATGCAAAAATTCACAACAAAATTTTAACCAATAGAATTCAACAATATATCAAAAAGATAATACAACATGACTAAGTGGGATTCATGCCAGGTATGCAAGGATAGTTTAACATTAGAAAATCAATCTAATTCACCACATAAATAAAACAAAGGAAAAGAATTACACGATAATCTCAATTGATGCAGAAAAGGCATTTGAGGAAGTCAAAAAACTCTCAGTAAAATAAGAATAGAAGGGGAATTCCTAAACATAATTAAGAGTATTGTATTTGCAAATTGCTTTGGGTAAAAAAAAGGGTATTGTATTTGTAAATTGCTTTGGGTTGATTGTCATTTTCCCAACTTTGCATCTACCTATCCATGAGCGTAGTATGTTTTTCCATTTATGTAGACCTCTTTTGGTTTCTTGCAGTAGGGTTTTGTAGTTTTCTTTGTATAGGTCTTTTACATCCCTGGTTAGATTTATTCCTAAGTTTTTGTTTGTTTGTTTGTCTGTTTGTTTTAGGGGCTATTATAATTAGTATTGTTTTCCTGATTTCCTTTTTATCATTCTCTTTATTGGTGTATAGGAATCCAGCTGATTTTTGTATGTTTATCCTGCCACTCTGCTGAAGCTTTCTATTAGTTCCAGTAGTTTTCTCATGGAGTCTTTTGGGTTTTCTATGTAGTATCGTATCATCTGCAAATAGGGACAGTTTTACTTCTTCACTACCAATTTGGATGCCCTTTATTTCTGTTTCTTGCCTTATTGCTCTAGCTAGGACTTCCAGCACAGTGTTAAATAAGAGTGGTAGTAAAGGGCATCCTTGTCCCTGTTCTCGAGGGGAATGTTTTCAGCCTCTCTTCATTAAGAATGATGTTGGCCGTTGGATTTGTATAGATGCCCTTTACTATATTGAGAAATTTCCCTTCTATAACTATTTTATTGAGAGCTTTTATAAGGAATGGGTGTTGGACTTTGTCGAATGCCTTTTCTGCATTGATCGAGATGATCATATGATTCTTTTCTTTCCGTTTATTTATGTGATGGATTTTCTAAAGTTGAACCATCCTTGCGTACTGGTATGAATCCTACTTGGTCGTGGTGTATTATTTTTTTGATATGATGCTGAACTCTATTGGCTAGAATTTTGTTTGAGATTTTGTGTGTGTGTGTAGTGTCTTTGCCTGGTTTTGGTATCAGGGTTATGCTGGCTTCATAGAATAAATTTGGAAGTATCGCTTCCTTTTCTGTGTTTCAAAATAGTTTGAGTAGTACTGGTGTAAATTCTTCTCTGAATGTTTGTTAGAATTCTCCAATGAAGCCATCTGGGCCAGGGCTTTTTTTTCATTGGGAGTTTTTCTTTTTTAATTACCTTTTCAATCTGTTCAGATTTTCAGCGTCATTTTGTGTTAGTTTGGGTAGGTAGTGTGTTTTTAGAAATTTGTTCATTTCCCCTAGGTTTCAAATTTGTTGGAGTATAGTTTTTCATAATACTCTGTTACAATTCTTTGTATTTCAGTTGGGTCTGTTGTAATGTCCCCCATTTCAATTCTTATTTGGGCTTTTTTGCATTCTCTCCTTTTCTTTTGTCAATTTGGCCAGTGGTTTGTTGATTTTGTTGATACTTTCAAGAAACCAACTTTTGTTCTTGTTTATTCTTTCCATTGTTTTTCTGTTTTCTATTTCATTTATTTCTGCTCTGATCCTTATTATTTCCTTTCTTTTGGTGGCTGTGGGCTTTTATTTATTTATTTTTTTGGCTGTCCTCTTTCTATTTGTTTGAGTTGTGTAGCTAATGCTTTGATATTTTCCCTTTCTTCTTTTTTGCTGGGTGGATCTGTTGCTAGAAATTGACCTCTGAGCACTGTCTTTGCTGTGTCCAAAGGTTTTGGTACAATATGTTTTCATTCTCGTTTGACTCTAGGGATCTTTTTATTCCATCACTGATTTCTTCTATTACTTAGTGGTTTTTAAGGAGGGTGTTACTCAGTTTCCTTGTAATTGATTTTTTTCCTTTGTCTTCCTGTTGTTAATTCTTACCTTGATGGTCTTGTGGCCAGAGAAGATAGTTTATATTATCACAATGTTTTGGATTTTGTTGAGGGTTGCTTTGTGGCTTAAGATGTGGTCTATTCTGGAGAATGTTTCATGTGCTTTGGAAAAGAATGTGTACTTTGCAGCTGTTGGGTGGAGTGTTCTATATATGTATATGAGGTCAAGTTGGCTGATGGTCCCCTTTATCCCCTTTAGCTCTTCTGAATCTTTGTTGAGTTTCTTTCTAGATGTTCTGTCCTCTACCAAGAGTGGTGCATTGAAGTCTACTATTATTGTGGAGCTGTTAATTTCTCTTTTCAGGGCTCTTGGAGTTTGTTTTATGTATTTTGGAGCCCTGTCATTGGGTGCATAGATATTTACTATGGTTATGTCTTCATGATGGATCATTCTTAGTCTTTTATGGTGGATTTTGTTTTAAAGTCTATTTTATCTGAGACTAGTACTGCCACTCCTGCTCTTTTTTGGTAGCTGTTTGCTTGACATATTTTTTTCCATCCTTTGATTTTTAACAAATATAAGTCTTTGTTTCTAAGGTGTGTCTCTTGTAGACAGCATATTGATGGATTTTTTTTTTAATGCATTCCGTCACTCTCTGTCCCTTTAGGGGTGCATTTAGGCCATTTACATTCGTGTAATTATTGATAGGTATGAGTTTATCACTGTCATTTTGCAGTGCTTTTTTTTTTGTGGTGCTGATGTTTTCTTTTTTCCTCTTACTCTCCTGCTCTGAATTCCTTTCGTTTGTGGGTTTTTTTTTTTTTTCATTTGTTTTGTTTTTGTAGATTTTGTTTTTATTGAGACTTTGCATTTTTTTTTCCATGTTTCAATGAGTAGGTTTGTTAACTTTCTGTGTGGTTACCTTGAAATTTACCCTTATCTTCCTAGGTTTGAACCAGTCTATTATTACTTGGTATCACTTGCCTCCTTCTCCATTAGAAAGTTCTATGCCTACACTGTTTATTCCCTCTTTTATTGTTCTGATGTTGTTGTCATTTACTGATTAATCTTTCTGGTTCCCTACTGTAATTTGGGAGAGTCCTTGAGAGTTCATTTCCTAGGTTGGTATCTGGCTTGTATGATCTTGCTTCCTAGATTCAGACTGTGGTCCGATGTTGTTTATTCTCAAACTGAAGGACTCCCTTTAATAATTCTTGTAAGTTTGGTTTTTATATATTCCCTTAATTTCTGTTTATCTGGAAACTCTAAATTTCACCGTCATATATTTGAACAAGAGTTTTGTAGGATATATTATTCTTGGTTGGAAATTTTTTTCTTTCAAGGTTTTATATATGTCATCCTATTGCCTTCTTACCTGCATGGTTCCTGTTGAATAATTAGAGCTTAGTCTTGTTGTTTCCCCTCATATGTGACTTTTTGTCTTTCTCGAGCTGCTCTCAGGATTCTTTCTTTGTCTTTGGTTTTAGCAAGAGTGATTATGAAATGCTTTGATGATTTTCTTTTGGGGCCTATGCTATATGGGGTTCATTCAGCTTCTTGGATGGTCAGCTTTTCATCTTTCATGATATCAGGGAAGTTTTCTGTCACAATTCTTTAATGATCCTCTGTGTGTTTTCCATTTTCTCCCCCTGTTCTGGAACTCTGGTCACACACAAATTTTTTATTTTGATTGTATCCCACATAATTCTCAGAGTTTCTTCATTTTACTTCATTCTTTTTTCTGATTTTTCCTCAAAGTTATATCCAAGTGTTTGTGTTCAATTTCACTGATTCTCTCTTCCATTGTTTCAAACCTGTTCCTCAGCCCTTCTATGACACTGTCCATTTCTGAAATCTTGTTGTTTATTTTTTGGACTTCTAATTGTAGTTTTTGTATGATTTCTAGTTGTGAATTTATTTTACATTTTGTTCCTGTATTATTTTCCTGAATTCTTCCATTTTTTTAATCTGTATTTTTCATGAATTTGTCTATTTTTCCCTCATTTTTGTCTGCTTTTTGCTTCATCTCTTGGGTAGCTCTGAATATTAGAGATTTGAATTCCCTATCAGGTAGTTCTAGTGCCTTTTATTCTACTGGAAAGTCATCTTGTGTTTTATTTTGTATGCCTACTGGAACCATCCTGTCCTGCTTTTTTTTTTTTTTTAATATGTTTTGATACTGTCTGCTGTCTTTGGAACATTCAGTAGTTATTTTCTTCATTCGTTGATTGTAGATCTGTTTGTTTAATCCTGCTCTTTTGTTTTATTTCGTTATGTCTGAGCAGGCAGGCGGTGTGTCCTTTGTTGTTTCCTTGTCTGTGGGCTTCATACTTTTCACTTCCTTGTCCAATGGGCAGGGCCAGCCACTCAGCCATGGTGCAGCAGGGCAGGTCCAGCTGAAGGGGAGGGACTGGGATGGGTTGTTTGTGGCATGTACTAGGGCCAACAGGACAGATTAGGAATCAGCACAGGGCAAGTTCTGGTAGGCCGTGCCTGTGCTGCTCGGGGGTGTGGTGTTCAGCACACTGTGCAGCAGGCAGGAAGGGGGGGGTTGTGATGTGTGGAGCTAAGATGGGTATGAGAAAGAAGAGAGAGGAGAGAGAAACAGGAGCCAAAAGCAAAAGAACAACAGCAAAAGAATGCTAAGGGAGCTTGCCTTTGGATTGGAGGACAAGAAACTGAGAAATGGAGAAAAACAAAAAGAAAAAAATAATAAAATAAACAAAAATTAGAAAAAAAAAGAGGAAAAGCAAAGCCCCCAGGGATCTCACCGGTGTGGCTGTGAAGACTGGGAAAGTGGCTCCCTGGCTAGAAGGGGCTCCCAAGCCATGAAAGAAGAAGAAGAAGAAAACAAATGAACAAACAGAACAAAACAGAACAAAAGAAAAAGGAAATGCTCTCACGGATCCCACAAGCATGGCTGCGTAGACCAGGGATGTGGCTCCCAAGCCAGGCAGTAGAGCCCAGCTAGAAGGGGCTCCCAAGCCTTGAAAAGAAAATGAACAAACAAAACAAAAGAAGAAGGAAAAAAAGCCCCAGGGATAGTACCATCATGGCAGCACAGTCCGGGGAAGCAGTTACCCAGCCAAGCGGCACTTCACAGTAGAGCTGGCACATGGAGCCAGGTGTTCAAAAGAAAGGTGGGGAAGGTGATGAGAAGCAGGAAGGAAACCAAAAGAAGCTGAAAAAAGCAACACCAGCAACAAACAAATGGCACTGATTGAGCTGGTCAGTGTGGGCAGGGCAGATCCAAGTGGTCCAGGCTGGAGTTGGTGCCACCTGGCCATGAGACTTTGGACAGTAGGAAGCAGTGGAGATACAGCCAGGGAGAGAAGGATGGGGAGTGGGAAACCAGGCAGCAAACCAGCCATTCCCTTCATTAGACTTCCATAGACCTTATTTGCATGGTCCCACCCCACATGGTGTCATGAACTTTATTTGAATCATTAGCAAGCTACCCAATCCCTTTGGTGGGCCACAATTACCTTATTTGTATAGTCCCATCCAATCACTTAGGTGGGAGTTACAAGACCATGGCAAGAAAGGCCACACAAAAGCAATCCATCACACTGCAATACCTCACACCATACACAAAAACTAACTCAAGATGGATCAAAAATCTGAATGTAAAACTTAAAACTATAAAGGTTGTAGAAGAAAAAATGGGCAAACCTAGGAGCCCTAATTTATGGCATAAATAGACTATTAAACATAAGTAAAAAAGCATAAACACCAGAATATAAACTAGATGATGAGGACCACCTAAAAATTAAAAAACTTAGGCTCATAGAAAGACTCTTCTAAAAGAGGAAAAAGAGAACCCACAGACTGGGGAAAAAATTTTTGGCTGTAACACATCTGACAAGGGCCTAATCTCTAAAATTTACAGAAAACTTTAACAACTCAACAACAAAAAGATGAACAACCCAATTAAAAAATGGGGAAAGGATATGAACAAACACTTCACCAAAGAAGAGATCCAAGCAGCCAACAAATACGTGAAGAGATGCTCTCGATCGTTAGCTGTTAGAGATATGCAAATCAAAACTACAGTGAGATACCATCTCACACCAGTAATGATGGCACTGATCAAAAAATAGAAAACCGCAAATGCTGGAGAGGCTGTGGGAGATTGGAACTCTCATACACTGCTGGCTGGAATGCAGAATGGTACAGCCACTATGGAAAACGATATGGTGCTTCCTCAAAAAGCTAGAAAAAGAAATACCATATGATTCAGCAATCCCACTCCCAGGTATACACTCTAAAGAAATAAGAGCCATCACACAAATGGACATATGCACAAGCATGTTCATTGCAACATTATTTACAATAGCAAAAAGATGGAAACAGCCTAAGTGCCCATCAGTGGATGAATGGATAAACAAACTGTGGTATATACACACAATGGAATACTACGCAACGTTAAATAATAACCACGAATCTGTGAAACATCTCGCAACATGGATGAACCTGGAGGACATTAGCAGAATGAAATAAGTCAATCACAAAAGAACAAATATAGTATAAGACTACTAGTATATTATTTAAAAAAAAAAAAAAGGTTTTCACAGACAGAAACATTTTTTGATGGTTATCAGGGATTGGGGGGAGGGGGAACCACTAACTAGATAGTAGACACGTATTAACTTTGGTGAAGGGAGAGATGATACACAATATGGGGGAGGTCAGCACAATATAATCAAGGTAAAGGAAGACACTGAAAGGTACACAACAGTAAAAGGCAACAATGATAAATACTAATACATAAGTAATCCTGCAATAATAGTAATAACAAACAATAATGTGCAAGTGCATACACAGATAGATGTGTAAGCTTAACAGGGATGGAAGGGCACGTAGAAATACACCCACATACATATATATGTCTACGTGTTACAATTATACCCATGTATGCAATAGCGCACACAAGTGACACAGTCATGAAGACTTCTTAGCCATAGCCATATAACTCCTGGGACTGAGATACTGGGCTTGAGGGCTAGGGACCATAGTGTTGCAGGACATCTAGATCAATTGGCATATCATAATTCATAGAGACAATGTTGTGCATATTACTTCAGTGAGGAGCAACTGAGGTCTTAAAAGCTTGCAAGTGGCCGTCTAAGATACAACAATTTGTCTCTTCCTGTCCAGAGCAAAGAAGAATGAAGAAAACCAAAGACTCAAGGAAAGAATTAGTCCAAAGGACTAATGGGCCACGTGAACCACGGCCTCCACTAGACTAAGATCAGAAGAACTAGATGGTGCCCAGCTACCACTACCAACCGCTCTGACCAGGACCACAGTAGTAGGTCATGGACAGAGTGGGAGAAAAATATAGAACAAAATTCAAACTAAATAAGACCTGATTTACTGGTCTGATAGAGACTGATGGAACCCGTGAGACTATAGTCCTTAGACACCCTTCAAACTTGGAACTGAAATCTCTCCCAGAGATCACATTATATAGCTATACAATAGACAGGCCTGTAAGATGAACGATACCATCAGTGAGGAAAGTACACCTGAGAACAATCAACTATATGAGACCTAAAGGGCAGCATTTGCCCAAAATAAAATTCAGAAGGAAGGTAGGGATAGGTAAGCTGGGTGAATGGACATGGGGAACGCAGAGAGGAAGTGGGAAGTGCTAACACAGAGATTTGCAGCCAATATCACAAAACAAGCTGTGTATAAATTGTTGATTGGGAAACTAATTTGTTCTGTAAATTTTCACCTAAACCACAATAAAATGTCCAAAAAAAAAAAGAAAGAAAAGGAAAAGATATGCTCACGGTTTAGAAGACTCAATGTTGTAAAGATGTCAATTTTCCCAAATTGATTTACAGAATTCAAACTAACCTGTATCAAAATCCCAACTGGGTTTGTGTGTGTGTGTGTGTGGAAAATTGACAAGCTGATAGTAAAATTCATATGTAAATTAAAAACCAAGACATTTCTAAAGAAGACAAAAATTGGGAGAACTTGATTTCCCTCCCAAATAACAAAACTTATTAAAAGCTATAACAATTAAGATAATTTAATTGAATTGTTTGTCTTTTTCTTGTTGAACTGTAACAACCCTTTGTATATTCTGAATATTAAATCCTTATCTAAAAAAATCTTTTTTTTATCTGACATGTGATTTCCAAACATTTTTTCCATTCTATAGGTTGTCTTTTTACTTTGTTGATAAAGTCCTTTCTTTGAATAAAAGTTTGTAATTTTGATGAACTCCAATATTTCCATATTTTTTCTCTTGTTGCTTGTTCTTTTAGTGTCATTTTCAAGAATCCATTGTCAAAAACAATGTCCTGAAAGTTTACCCTTATGTTTTCTTATAAGATTTTTGTGGTTTTACCACTTATATTTAGGTCATTGATACATTTTGAGTTAAATTTCAAATACGGTGTGAAGTATGGATCCAATTTCATTCTTTTGCGTTAGAAGATCCAGTTGTCCCAGCACCATTTGTTGAAGAAACTATTCCTTCCCCATTGAATGGGCATGGCACCATTGTTGAAAATCAACTCACCATAGATGTAGGGTTTATTTCTAGATTGAATTTTATTCCACTGGTCTATTTGCCTATCATTATACCAGTGCCAGTCTCTTTCAATTACTATAACTTTATAATATGTTTGGAACTCAGGGACTGTGAGTCCTCTTACTCTGTTCTTTTTCAAGATAGTTTTGGCTATTCAGTGTACCTTGAAGTTCCATATGAATGTGAGGATTTGCTTTTCCATTAAAAAAAAAAAAAAGCTGTTGAAATTTTGATAGGGATCATTTTCATTCTGTAGATCACTTTGGATAGTATTGGCATCTTAACGGTATTAAGTCTTCCAATCCATAAATATAGATGTTTTTCCATTTACTTAGGTGTTCTTGAATTTCTTTCAGCAATGTTTTACAGTTTTCAGAGTACTAGTGTTTCACCTCCCTCATTAAATTTATTCCTAAGTATTTTATTCTTTTAGATGCTGTTTGAAATGGCATTGTTATCGTAATTTCCTTATTAGATTGCTCATTGCTAATGTACAGAAGCACAACTGATTTTTCTGTGTTGGTCTTGTACCTTGTGACTTTGCTGAAATCATTTATTAGCTCTACTAGCTTTCTTATAGATTATTTGGGATTTTCTATACATAGGATCATGTCATCTGTGAAAAGGGATAGTTTTACTTCTTCCTTCCTGATTTGAATAACTTTTTTTTTCTTTCTTAACTGTTCTGACTAGAACTTCCAGTACAATCTTGAATAGCAGTGGTGAAAGTGGACAATCTTATCTTGTTTATGATTTGGGAAGAAAACTCGAGTCCTCGAGTGCTATGTTAGCTGTAGGGTTTTTATAAATGCTCTTTATCAAGTTGAGGAATTACTCTTCTAGTCCAAGTTTGAGAGTTTTTGTCATGAAAAGCTGTTGGAATTTGTCAAATGCCTTTTTTGCATTAATTGAGATGATCATATGGTTTTGTTTCTTTGTCCCATTAATGTGGTGTATTACACTGTTTTGTTTTATATTGAACCACTTTTGCACTCCCGGGATAAATCCCACTGCATCAGGGCGTGTAATCCCTTTAATTTGCTAGTATTTTTTGAGGAATTTTGCATCTATATTCACAAGGGATATTGGTCTGTAGTTTTCTTTCCTTGTGATGTCTTTTTCTCTGCTTTGGTATCCAGGGTTATACTGGCCTAAATTTTTTTTTTTTTTGAAGAATTTGAGAAGGATTGTGTTTAATTCTTTAGACATTGGTAGAACTCACTAGTGAAGTCATCTGGTTCCAGACTTTTCTTTGTTGGGAGGTTTTTGATTACCAATTCAATGTCTTTACTTGTTTGGGTCTGTTGAGATTTTCTATTTCTTCTTAAGTTCTTTTAGGTAATTAGGTTAATTAGCGTGTTTCCAAGAATTTGTCCATTTCTTCCAGATTATCTAATTTGTTGATGTACAATTGTTTATAGAATTCGCTTCAATCCTCTTTATGTATGTGTTGTAATAATGTCCCACATTCATTTCAGATTTTAGCTATTTGTGTTTTTTCCTCCCTTTTCCTTTTGTCAGTCTAGCTAAAAAAAAAAAAAAAAAAACACAAACCCATTGCCACTGAGTCGATTCCGACTCATAGCAACCCTATATGACAGAGTAGAAGTATAGCTAAAGGTGTGTCAATTTTATTGATCTTTCAAAGAACCTACTTCTGGTTTCATTGATCTATTGTTTTTTTCTTTCTACTTCCTGATTCATTTATATCTGCTCTGATCTTTATTATTTCCTTCCTTCCGATAGCTTTGGCCTTAGTTTTCTCTTTTCTAGTTCCTCAAGGTGTAAGAATAGGTTATTGATTTGAAAGCTTTTTTCCCCTAAATTTTATTTGTTTTGTTGTTCTTGTTGAGAATATACACAGAAGAACATACACCAATTCAACAGTTTCTACATGTACAATTTAGTGACGCTGATTGCATTCTTCGAGTTGTGCAACTGTTCTCACCCTACTTTTCTGAATTGTTCCTCACTCATTAGCATAAAATCACTGCCCCCTAAGGTTTCTATCCAATCTTTCAAGTTGCTGTTGTCAATTTGATCCCATATAGATAGTTCTTAAGGGAGCATAATGCTCAAGGCAGACCTTTTTCACTAGTTAAGCTAAGCTATTGTTCAGTGTTAAGATCTGAAGACCTAGGATATATAGGAATCTTGGTCAAATTTGGAGATGTACTGATCTGCATTGAGTACATACTTTCATTCCAAAACCTACTGTGCTTAACTGGTGGTAACTGATTATATAAAGTAAGCCTAATATAAAAAGTCAAACCTAAGTAACTTTATGAGGCCCTTGCGTAGTGCGTATGGTCCAAGTGACACGTTGGAAGAGCGGCCTGGTGATGATCTTCTGTAAAGATTACAGCCAAGAAAACTCTATGGAACAGTTGTGTTTTTTCTTTATAAAACAACCAGACCTAACAGACATATACAGAATACACCACTCAACCGCAGTACTGGGTTATGCTCTCTTAAAGATTAAGACTCAATGGCAATGGGTTTGGTTTTTTTTTTTTTTTTTTTTTTTTTAGCTAGACTAACAAAAGGAAAAAGGAGAAAAAGTACAAATAGCTAAAATCAGAAATGAATGTGGGACATTATTACAACACATACATACATAAAGAGGATTAAAGTGAAATTCTATGAACAATTGTACATCAACAAATTAGATAATACAGATGAAATGGACAAATTCTTGGAAACACACAAGTTAACCTAATTGCCTAAAGTAAGAAGAAATAGAAAATCTCAACAGACCCAAACAAGTAAAGACATTGAATTGGTAATCAAAAACCTCCCCACAAAGAAAAGTCTGGAACCAGATGGCTTCACTAGTGAGTTCTACCAAACATCTAAAGAATTAAACACAATCCTTCCCAAATTCTTCAAAAAAAAATTTTAGGCCAGTGTTACCCCAAATACCAAAGCAGAGAAAAAGACATCACAAGGAAAGAAAACTACAGACCAATATCCCTTGTGAATATAGATGCAAAATTCCTCAAAAAATACTAGCAAATTAAAGAGATTACACTCCCTGATACAGTGGGATTTATCCCGGGAGTGCAAAAGTGGTTCAATATAAAACAAAACGGTATAATACACCACATTTAACAGAACAAACAAAACCATATGATCATCTCAATTAATGCAAAAAAGGCATTTGACAAACTCCAACAGCTTTTCATGACAAAAACTCTCAAACTTGGACTAGAAGAGTAATTCCTCAACTTGATAAAGAGCATTTATAAAAACCCTACAGCTAACATAGCACTCGAGGACTCGAGTTTTCTTCCCAAATCATAAACAAGATAAGATTGTCCACTTTCACCACTGCTCTTCAAGATTGTACTGGAAGTTCTAGCCAGAACAATTAAGAAAGAAAAAAAAAAGTTATTCAAATCAGGAAGGAAGAAGTAAAATTGAAATTACTAGCTGCTTTTTGTGGTATAGGAAGGTCAGAGTCTTAGACCTGCTCATGCTACCATTTTCCCAGAAGTCTCTTCTAAGTTCATTTTTCCATATGAACTTTAGATCAGAATGCCTGGCTTTAGGAAAAAAAAAAAAAGCATTAGTATTTTTATTTGAATTAAATGTGTAAATTAAGGGAAACTAATTTTATTCCTAAGTATTTTATCCTTACTTTTATTATAAATGTGCCTTTCTCTTCTACTATAGCTTCTAACAGGACCAGCTTATATATTGGTGTATATGAAGGCTGTTACTTTTTGTGTAATAATGTTATATCTCCTATCTTATGAAATTATTCTATTGCTTGAAGTAGTTTTATCATTAACTCTCTAGGATTTTCCAAGTATACTCCCATATCATCAACACGTAGCAATAGTTTTCCTTCTCTTCTAATTCTTCTATCTATATTTTTTCTTTTCTAATTGCATTGGCTTGTAGCTCCAATACAATATTGAATAGCCATGGAGATAGTGGGCATTCTTGACTTGTTCCTGACCTTAGTGGGAAACTGAATTTTTCCCAATTCAGTTAGATGATGGCCTGTGGGGCTGATACACACACACACACATGCACACATGTGCATGCACGCACAAGTACATACACATATGTACACACACTAAGGGGATATCTATAAATTTTCTATTTTCTTGATTGCTTTTATTTTATCAGGAATGAATATTAAATTCTGTTGAAGGTTTTTTGGGCAGCTATGAAAAGCGTGTTTTCCCCCTTCAAAACTATTATTTTGATTATATTAATACATTTGCTAATATTGAACCATCCATGCCCTCCTGGGATATAAGCAACTTGATCATGATGTATTATTGTTTTTACATATTGCTGGACTTAGTTTGCTTTTGTTTAGGATTTTTTTTTTCTCATGTGCTCATAAATGTGATTGAACTGTAATTTTCTTTTTTCCCACTGCCCTTGTTGTGTTTTGGTACCAATGTTACATGCTATCATAAAACGAGTTCAGGAATGTTCCTAATTTTCTGTTTTCTGGAATAATTTGTAATAAGACTAAAATTATTTTTTTCCTTTGTATGATAGAAGTCACCAATAAAGCTATCTGGGCCTGGATTTTTCTTTTTTTTTTTTTCTATACTTGATGGATTTTTGACTATTGGTTCAATGTCTTTAATGATTATAGAATATTTTCTATTTCTTCTTAAGTCAGTTTTGGAAAGTTTTATTTTGCTAGGAATGTGTCCATTTCCAGTAAATTTTCACGTATTTTGGCATAGATTTGTACATGATTTTCTGTTATCTCGTCAATATCTGAATGTTCTGTAGTCCTGCCACTTTTTTGTTTCCAGTACTAATTATTTCTGACTTCTCTTTCTTTGATTCATCCTGCCACAAGTTTGTCCATTTTTTGAATCTTTTTAAAGGACGAGTTTTTGACTTTGTTCATCCTTTATGTCACAATTATTGATTGCTACATAGCAAGTTTCTCCAAATCTTAGTGACTTACAACAAAGGCCATTTTATTTACTCACCATTCATAGGATCTGCAATTTGGGCAGACAGCAACTGGGACATCTTCTCTCTGTTCCACATAATCTCATCTGAGATTGATTTAGGCGATCCAAACTGGCCTCACTCAACATGTCTGGCAATTTAGTAATGTTAACTTGGGTATTTTGGTGCTCCTGCATATGGCCTTTCTCTAAGGACAGCCTAGATCCCTTTACTTGGTGACTCAGAATCCCAAAAAGAACAAAAAATAAAAGCTACAAGATCTTTACCTAGGCCCAAAAGTCATTTTTGCTGCATCTATTGGTAAATGCATTACAGGACCAGCCTAGGTTTAAGGGGAAGAGAAATAGACTTCACTCTGTGATGGGAGAAACGAGAAAGTCACATTGCAAAAGGGCACACTAGATGAGAGGAAATGCTGTGGTCATCTTTGGAAAAATATATCACGTTCTATATTGTATGTTTGTTTCCTAGCTCATTAATTTTTTTTTTAATTATTGTCTCCTTTTTCCCTTCATTGGGTTTATGTTACTGTTCATTTGATTACTTTTTGTGATGCTTAGCTTTTTAATTTCCAGTATTTTCCATTATACGTGTTAATGAGTACCTTAAAAGCTTTGATATATTGTTATTTTTGGTATTCAGTTTAAAATATTTTCTTATTTTCACTATAATTTCTTTCATTGATTCAATGGCATCATTGAGGGGTGTGGACTGCACATTGGGTGACACTGTCAGAGGCGGTGACACAAAAATGATAGTTTATAAAATTTTTGTGCAGTGTTTCGGCAGAAATTTATCATTTTTTATAAAAATGTAACTGTAGTTAGTTAAAACAAAATAAAAATTTGTAAGCCCAGCTTACATGTACCAATGTACCTACAAGGCTAAAACCCTATGCTAATTTAATTTCTGAACCTTCCAGTGCAATTTCATTTCTGAACCTTCCATTACCCAACTACAATGACACTTCAAATCATGTGGTTTTGTCTGCATACATTGCAAGCACACACTGTCGTTTTCGTTGTTGCCGGTGTTTTATAGTCATTGATTTTGTCAAATTTTCTGGTGTTTTAGCTACAATATTGTGGTAATTAGCGTGAGGGGTTGACACGAAGAGTTACCACACTGGGTGACACCAACCCTAGTGATGCCACTGCATTTAAAAAAAAAAAAAAAACAACCCACATTGATTCACTTTTTTAAGTATATTTCTCAATTTCCAAGTATATAGTCTCTTTATGGTTATCTTTTTATTATCGTACTCTGGCACAATTGCATTGGTTTTATAGAATATCCTCAATATAAATTCATCTTAAAAATTTAAGACTTGTTTTCTGATATAATTGCTTTACGGATAATTACATGGTCCATTTTTATAAATATTCCATGTGTGTTTGAAAGGAATGTTTATTCTGAAGTTGTTGAGTGTAATGTTCTGTAGACATTCATTAGGTCAGATATATTTTAGCTGTGTTGTTCAAAAATTCTAATTTTTTAAATTGCTATTAAATAAGGAAAGAGATATACTACAATCTTCCTCTAGGATTGTATATATATTTCTCCTCGTAGTTGTCAATAATTGTCTTGTTATTCTTGCCACATGATTTCATATGTACAAGTTCTGAAGCTTTTAATTTTCTTGGTAGATTGAAAATTTCATAATTATGAAGTATAGTGCTCTTAAAGTCTATCTTGTCTGATATTAATATATCTAGAACAGCTTTTGTTTCCTAAGTATTTGCTTAGCTTTTAATTTCGACGTTTATGTTGTTATGTTTTGTTTTAAGTTTGTCTTTGCTAACAACATGTTCTTGGATTTTTAAAATCCATTTGACAACTTTTTTCTTTTAACTGGAGCATTTGACCCATTTATATTGAATGCAATGATGAATATATTTGGGTATCAGTCTTCCCTTTTATTTTGTCCTATTTGTCCCTTTTGGTTTTTTCTCCCTTCATGCCTTCTTTCGGATTGACTTTTTTCCCATCATTCCATTTTCTGCTTTTCTACTAATTAGTATTTTACATACTCTGTCCAATCTTTTAAGGATTACCATAGAAACTATAACATGCATCCTTAACTCATTAAATCAATATCTTCATCTACCACCAAAATGATTAAAAAAAAAAATTAGAACTCTGATTTCTATGTACTGGCTTATATGTAATTACTGTCATGAATTTTTAATTGTATGCACTTTTAAACTCCATTGGACACTGTTATCATTACTGTTTTACGTAGTCAATGTTCATTTTAATTTATTCACATATTTACTACTTTCTTTTCTCTTCATTTTTTTCTTGTATGTCTGACCTTCCATCTTGTATCATTTTCCTTCTATCCAAAGAATACTCTTTAGGATATCCTATGGTGTTAGGTCTGTTGGTGGCAAACCCTCTCAGGTTCTGTTAGTCTCAAAATAGTTCTAGTTCACCTTTATTCTTGAAAGATATTATTGCTAGGTATCGAATTCTAGATTGGCAGGATTTGTTTTTTCCGATATATTCAATATATCATTCCACCACGTTCTGGTTTCCATTGTTGCTTTTGAGAAGTTGTCTGTTAGTTTATTGCTCCTTTAAAATTGATCTCTTTACATCTATGGTTGCTTTTAAGAATTTCTTTTTGTCTTAGATTTTTCAATAGTTTTACTACAATGCACCTAGGCATGCTTTTCTTTGAATTTATCTTGCTTGGCATTTGTAGTGTATCTTGAATCTGTAGCTTGATATCTTCCATCAGCTTTGAAAAACTATCAACCAGTGTCTCTTGACATGTTGCCTCTACCCCATTTTTTCTGTATTTTCCTTCTGGAATATCAATTGAATGTTTGACTTTCTCACTCTATGCAACATGTCTCTTAGCCTCTCTTCCAGCTTTACCATCGTTTTGTCTTTATAGACAGCATTCTAAGTAACTTGACCTCTCTGAGGCTCAAATTATGGAAATCCTGGTGGCATAGCAGTTAAGAGCTATGGCTAATAACCAAAAGGTCGGCTGTTCAAATTCATCAAGCACTGCTTGGAAACCCCTATGGGGCAGTTCTACTCTGTCCTTTAGGGTTGCTATAAGTCAGAATTGACTTGACAGCAATGGGTTTAGTGTTTTTTTTTTTTTTTAAGTAACTTATTATGCCATATCTTGTAGCTTCTTACTCACTTTCAGTTGTATCTAATTTGCTGTTAAACCTGATTACCAAAGCTTTTAAAAATTGGTTATTTTTTATTTCTCAAATTTCATTTTTATTTAGTTTTTTCTTTTAAACCAAATTTACAATGTTACTTTTTGAATTTTTGAACTCCTGTAAATATTCTCAGGAGTCCCTGGGTGGTGCAAACGGTTAAGCACTGACTACTAACCAAAATGTTGGTGGCTCAAAATATGAATTGGAATAGATTCGACAGCAAATAACAACAACAACGAATAAATAGTCTCAAGCTTGTCTTTCGTTATTTTAGACATAGAAGTTTTTTTATAGTCTTGTCTGATAATTTCGGTATCCAAAATATACTGCTTTTTTTTTATTGTGTGCTACTCAGAGTCCTTGAAAAAATCATCTGTGAGATTCTTTGAGGCCTAAGAAGAAGGTGCCTTTCATCAGAGAAGATGTAAAAGTTCATTTTGTCAGGCATGGGGACATCACCATTTGAAGACTGTCATAGTTACCTAGTGCTGCTATAACAGAAATACCACAAGTGTATGGCTTTACCAAACAGAAGCTTATTTTCTCACAGTTCAGGGGGCTAGAAGTCTGAATTCAGGGCACCAGCTCTAGGAGAAAGCTTTCTCTCTCTTTTGGTTCTGTGGGGAAGTCCTTGATATCAATCTTCCCCTGATCTAGTAGTCTCTCAGTGCAGAGGCCCAGGGTCCGAAGGACATGCTTTGCTCTAGGTGCTTCTTTCTTGGGTGTATGAGGTCCCATCTCTCTGCTTGCTTCTCTCTTCTTTTATCTCTTGTAAGATAAAAGGCTGATGCAGGTCACATCCCAGGGAAACTCCCCTTACATTGGATCAGGGCTGTGACCTGAGTAAGGGTGTTGCATCCCACCCTAATCTTCTTTAACATAATCTAACCTTGCCTCATTAACCACAGGCAGAGATTAGGATTTACAACACATAGGAAAATCACTTCAGATCATAAAATGGTGGACAACCAACACAATACTGGGAATCATAGCCTAACCAAGTTGATACACATTTTTGGAGATACAATTTAATCCATAGCAAGGACCATTTCAAACTAAATTTATGGTGTGAGTTTCCCTAGAACAGCCAAACCCTGTGCTAAGCACTGTGCATATATAATCAATTTGCTTGAAGAGAGGCTTTACTATTCTTCCCATCTTACAGATGAGAAAACCAAAACTCAGAGAAGTTAAGTAACTTGCCTAAGGTCACCCAGCTAATAAGCACAGGAGCATGAATTCACTCTTGAGTCTGAGTCTAGAGCAGAGTCTTTCATTACAATCCGGCATTACCATAAAGCCCAAGGGAAGAAAGACTCAAAATCGGGCTTTGGTTTAAGCTTTTAAAATGGATTCAACAAACAACACATAAGAAAGCAGATTCCTGCTTTGAAAATTCGGATTTATAAGGCTGCAACTTTATTGTGTGAAAACTGCAATTGACAAGAGCAAGTCGGCCAGAAATCACTGTATCTAATAAAATATAATTTTTCCTGGAATTTCATTTTCCTCAAATGATTCAAAAGTTTCCCGGGAGAACATCATGCCTGTGATTAAATACTCGTTGCCTTGGTAATGCACCCAAAACTTGTCTGTCAATACAAAGCCAAAGGTGGGCATTTGGTGAGCTCGCTGTGTGAAGAAAGAAATACCTCTTTCATTCTAAAACAAGTAAAAGCAGCCAACTTTGTTTTGCAAGGGCTCAGAGTCCTTTCTGGAGGTTGCTGGCCCAGCCTTCTAGAAATCATTTCTTTCAAAATAAGAGTGGAAAGGAACCTTAGAGAACTTCTGGAGGCCCAACACCTCAAGTAATTGATGAGGCTTGGAGCAGGGGGATCTGCTTGGGTCACCCATCTGGTTGATGGGAGAGCCATCCTTGGAATTCTGGGTCAGAGCGTCTCCTCTACATCATGAGGCCTCAGTTCCCACCCTCACCCTCGCCCCTGCACTTGCCTCCAAATTTCTGCTCTGAGCAGCAAGCACAGGAATGGGATTTTCTCTGGGAGCTCAGGAGTTCTGCTTTCCCAGGATGTCATCTATGCCTTGTAGATTTTTAGGACTGTCCATCATCTTTTTCATCAAGTTCCATTTTTGCTACTGTCAGTTAACTGTATGAGCACCCTCTAAGAACCCAAGTTGGGCTGAACCTGGCTGGTGGATATTAAGAAAACCTCTGAGGAGAGGGTTAATCTGCACAAAACCACTGAAAATAATTAAGCACCAGAATAAGTGGAGCTGGCTGTAATAAAAAGCAACAGGGTTCAGAGAATTAGAGATGGATGTGGGCTGGAGAAGTTTCACATGGGAGGTGAGCCGCAATTGAGCACTGAAGGATGAGTGGGATTAAATTAAACGCAGAGGAACAGAGAGGGCATTAAAGGAGAGTGAACAGCAGACCCAAAGGCAAAGTGGGGGCTCAGTAAGGTGAGTTTGAGGAGCAGGGAGCAGGCCTGATGGGCTGGAGTGCCAGGATTGGTGTTTGGGGGAAGTGACACATAGATGCAGTAGGCCTTTGAAATCCCAGTACAGGAAAACAATAGTGCCTTTTGGTTTAAAGGGACTTCAATGATTTAATCCAAATTGTATATCTTACATTTACAAAAATTAAGCCCTAGAGAGGTTGACTGACACACCCAAGGTCACATGGCAAGCCTGGAATTTGGATTTGTTGCAGGGGGAAATAGGGAGCTATTAAGGGTTCTTCAGCAGGGGAGTAAGGAGACTTGGTGGCACAATGGTTAAGTGCTGGGCTGCTAACCAAAAGTTTGGCAGTTTGAATCCACTCAGCAGCCCCAAGAAAGGCCTGGCAATCTGTTTCCATAAAAATTACAGCCTAGAAATCCTTATGAGGCAATTCTACTCCATCACATGGGGTTGCTATGAATCAGAATCGACTCGATGGCACCCAACAACAAGCAGGCAAGTGGCGTGATGCAAGTGATATTTTGGACAAGATGAGTGTGCCAGCTTCAGACATAAAAGCTTGTGAGTCACAAGAGCAACACACTGGTAAGTAGAGCCCTGGGTCCTAGCTAGAGACCCATCAGAGAGTTTGCTGTAATCTGGGAATGGCAAATGCTTTTCTTGTACTTTGTCCAGACATTGAAGTCTCTAGGTGGTACAGACCTCGGCTGCTCACTGAAAGTTTGGTGGTAATCTACTTCAGAAAATCAGCCACTGAAAACCCTGGGGAGCACAATTCTTCTCTGACACACGGAGCCACCATGAGTCAGAGTTGATTCCACGACTAGTTTTTTTATGAAGCTATTTCCTCTTGCATACCTGCATCTCTGAGAAATTGTGGGTCCTAAGGCAATGCTCTGTTCTTTGCACCAGGACCTCTGGGTTGTCTCTAGGAGGTTAAGACCACGGGTCCCCCACATAGTTCTCTGAGATTATCCCTCCTGTTGGGTTTTGCTGATCATTGCTACTGTCCCTTTCCAGCTTTCAGGGGCAGTGGGTCTTGTCCCCTTGAAAGTTCTAGCCCATGGTGGTTGAAGCAAAGCTGGTAGCCTGGGTGATTATAGAGGATGTTAGCAAGGAATCAGCGTTCTAGGATCTGCCACTGTCAAGGAATCCATGCTCATCTTCACCATGGTGTCTTCTTCTGTGGACAACTTCTTCCTGGCTCTGGGTCTGGCTCAATTATCTCCATGAAGAAGGTAAGGAAAATGCAACTAAAACTGAAGCATTCCCTGCCCAAGGCTATACAATGGGCCAAGGTCAAAACTGCAAGTCAACTTTGGATATGTTGCCTTCTGCCAGGACTGCTCCTGGAGACTTCTTTCCCCTCTTGGGACACAGAGTGTATGATATTGGATGTTGGGTGGGCGTTAGGGGATAGAGATGGGAGGGTGCATTAGTCTCAGCCTGGAATGGGGTCTGTGATGGCCAGTGGTATCTCCCTGCGATCTCAACAAGCCACTAAGTATTCAGAGAATGGTGGTTTGAGACTTTTTGAACTGAGTTTTGTAATCTCATCAGAGTAGAGGTTGTGTCTACCCAAAGATTGTGACATTGTTAATCCAATATCATTTCTTGGCAGTCCTGATGATAAATCTAGACTGACTGATGAGCCAGGGCAGATGAAAATATTGATCTTGTAGACATGGCAAAAAATTAATTTCCATACGCTGGGAACTCAGTGTCTATTCATAACTTTCTTTCAAAAAGACTTTGGTCTCAAGGAAAACATACCAGACCAGGTTAGGAGAGTAGAGTTCCACACATGGCCCTGTTACTACCTTGCTAACTGATCTTTGATGAGTTTGCTAACCTCTCTGGAGCTCAGTTTCCTGAGCAAGTAGACCAGATGATCTCAAAGTCTGCCTGCTTGGCCATTCTAGAATTTTACGGTGAGCATTCAGAGGCCAACCCAGCTACCCTAGAAAGCTGCTCTGGCCCTGGAGCTACCTTCCCCTGACTGTGGCATGTGGCTGCCCAGGCACCGCGCTGACAGAGAACATGATGCAAACATCCTGTGCTCCTCAGAGCCCCAGCATTCTGACGTTGGAGCAGCATCCAAACATGACTCATGCTTTCTGACTCAGTACCCACAGCTAGTCATGTGCAGGGTGGGCTCACAGGTTGGCTGCAGCCTCGCATGGGTTCTGTGTATGAATGGGAATGAGATGCTGCATGGGTGACAGCCCAAAGGACTGCCACCCATTGGACCTACTCACAGCCCAAAAGACTGCCACCCATAGGACCTGCTCCCAACCCAAAGCAGCACAGGGCCAAACACTGTACAGCTGGGCCTTCTTGTCTCCAGCTCAGCAGCACAGCTCACTGCTTAGAGGAGGGCAGTCCCTGCCTGAGCCTACCCCTACCACGCTGGTGTGGTCCCTATGAACTTGTGGAGTCACCAAGCCACTCTGAGCCTGTCAAAGTGCAATAGGGTCACAAATCCTGCCCCTATTTACTCTTTAGGACTGCTGTAAGGACATTACACTTTTCAAAGAGCCAAGAATTTAATGTACATGGAAGAGCAGCCTCTGTTCCATGCATGTTGGCCTCGGCAGCCATCCCTGCTGCCCAGGACCAGCTCCTTCCTTTCATCCAACCGGGCAGGTCACCCCTCAACATGTACATCCCTCATCTGTTTACACAGCACCTTCCTATTCTGTCTGATCCTCATCACAGCTCCACATAGAAAGCAGGGAAGCTATTCTTGTCCCCATTTATAGATGAGGAAGTTGAGGTTCAGAAAGATTAAATGCTCCATCAAGGTTATGAAATGACTGTCTTTCCTCAAGAAGGGAGGGGCAGGTGGAAAATTGTGCTCAGGACTCAGTATACATGGACAAACATTAAGGAAATCTATAAATTAAGAGAGCACATGATCCCTTGATTTTTGCTTTTGAAATCACCCCACCCACCCTGGCCAGCTATTGCGTTGACACACTTTGGCTTCCTTTGAGAGCTGAACTCTCAGACTTGGAAGCTCGTGTACCTCACCAGAGGGGCTTTTCAAACCTGCTGATGCTCTAGGCCCCACCCCAGGCCAATTAACCCTGAATCTCTATGTTTGAGGACTGGGCATTGGTATTTTTTAAAAAAGTTCCCAAGGTGATGGGTTGAGACCCCTGCTTAGAAGGTTCTTCTCTAAGGAAGAATCAGGTGTGTCTTTACCAAGCCGAGGTCCAGTGCTCTGACGGCACTTTGTGGGTTCCAGGGCCCCAGATGTCATAGCTCCGTCCAACTTGGTTGACTGATCTCAGACAAACCAGTTTCTCAGAGGTGCACAAGTGTTATTCTCTTTCATTCCTATCAGGGTGGAAAATATGTTTTGTTTTGTTTTTTACCCCATTACTGACCTTACTTTAAAAAAAAAGTGGGAAATTTTCAGGGAGCTCAAAGCCCTTCATAGATCCATAAGCTTGATGCTGGAACAACTTTCCAAAAGCGAAAAGTTCAATCATCAAGTCACTGGTTGGGGTTCTGTGGTGCCAAACAAAGCGCTTTGACAATTTCTTCCACAAAGCCTCCGGGTGCTGTGGGAATAGGTGAGAATTTTCGTCCTATTTACCTGGCAGGAAGCACAGAGAAACAGACTAAGGGCCCACGTCTCTCCAGGAGTCAGTGGAGACATAACACGATGAGGGTGGGTCCTGCCTGTTGTCACCTCTCCAGTCAATTGAGAGACACCAGGCCTTTGAGAAAGAGAAAGTAGAGTTGGGAATTCTAGGGCAGTTATAGGTTTCGGGATAGAGAACTTATGCATAATTCATGAAGTTTCTGGGAATAGGTGGGCAATTTCAGGAACTAATTAACATGTATGAGGGTGCAGTAGGGGGTGCAATATGGTAGCTGGGGGCGTGTGTTTTTTGGGGGGGTATGACGCATGAAATTTATCTAAGGATAGCTTTGTGGCTTATTGCTCATGTCCGAATGGAGGGGGTGGGTGGGTGGTGAGTAGTGAAGTGGCCTTGAACAGAGAAACAGTAAGAAAACCTTGGGCTGTTTCACAGAAATGCCTTATCAAGAATTCACAGAGGCTGGGTGTGATGGGAGGAGGAGGAATAATTTAACCCTGTTGGTTACATTTCAGGAGGGGGAAGAGTTTAACCCTGTTGGTTACAGAGACAGGACAAAGGGATCCTGAATTTTCATGTGGGTATTCAGGTGTGAACACTTACCTTGCCGTTTCTAGACACAGCCTGATATGGGTTGAATTGAGTCCTCCCCCAAAATTTATCTTGAAATCCTAACCCCTGGTACCTGTGAATCACCTTGTTTGGAACTAGGGTCTTTGAAGAAGTTGTCAGTGAAGGTAACATGATGTCATACCAGAGTACAGTTGGTCCTAATCCAATCTGACTAGGCTCCTATTAAAGAGGATCAGAGAGACAGACAGGGAGAAGACAGTCATGTGACCTTGGAATGATGCTGCAGCTACAAGCCAAGGAACACCTGGAGCTACCAGAAGCTGGGAGCGACAAGAAGGGCTCTTCCCCTAGAGCCTTTGAGAGAGATGGCCCCACTGACACCCAGAATTTGGACTACTACCCTCCAAAACTGTGAGAAACTAAATTTCTGTTCTTATGGGCCCCCAATTTTTATTCTTGTTATGGGAGCCCTAAAAAACTAATATACAGCTTCTTTGCGACATGCTGGGGCACCTAGCATGAATGACTCACATCAAGTGAAAAACGTGAACTCCTGACCATTTAGGTATAAGAAGAAAACACAGAAAATTGAGGCTGGGAGGATCTTAAAGATGCTCTATGCCAACCAAATGGCAGCTCAAGAAGACAAATTATTATAATGAAATGTGCAAAGACCTGGAGATAGAAAACCAAAAGGGAAGAACACGATTGGCATTTCTCAAGCTGAAAGAACTGAAGAAAAAATTCATATTGAGTTGTAATATTGAAGAAATCTATGTGGAAAATATTAAACAATGCAGGAAGCATCAAAAGACGATGGGAGGAATACACAAGGTCACCATACCAAAAAGAATTGGTGGACATTCAACCATTTCAGGACGTAGCATATGATCAAGAACCTATGGTAATGAAGAAGAGGTCCAAGCTGCACTAAAGGCATTGGTGAAAAACAGGGCTCCAGGAATTGACAGAATACCAATTAAAATGTTTCAACAAATGAATGCAGCACTGGAAGTGCTCACTCATCTATGCCAAGAAATTTGGAAGACAGCTACCTGGCCAACTGACTGGAAGATATTCGTATTTTTCCCCTTTCCAAAGACAGGTGATCCAACAGAATGCAGAAATTATTAAATAGTATCATTAATAACACATGCAAGTAAAATTTTGCTGAAGATCATCAAAAACAGTTGCAGCCATACATCAACAGGGGACTGCCAGAAATTCAAGCTAGATTCAGAAGAGGACGTGGAATAAAGAATATCATTGCTGATGTCAGATGGATCTTGGCTGAAACCAGAGAATACCAGAAAGATATTTGTCTGTGTGTTATTGACTATGCAAAGGCATTCAGCTATGTGGACCATAACAAATTACAGATAATATTGAGAAGAATAAGAATTCCGGAACAATTAATTGAGCTCGTGAGAAACCTGCACATAGTTCAAGAGGCAGTCATTAGAACAGAACAAGGGGATACTGCGTGGTTTAAAATGAGGAAAGGTGTGTGTCAGAGTTGTATCCTTTCACCATACTTATTCAATCTGTATGCTGAGCAAATAATCTGAGAAGTAGGATTATATGAAGAAGAATGTGGCATCAGGATTGGAGGAAGACTCATTAACAACTTATGATATGCAGATGACATAACCTTGCTTGCTGAAAGTGAAGAAGACTTGAAGCACCTACTGATGAAGATCGAAGACCACAGCCTTCAATATGGACTACACCTCAACATAAAGAAAACAAAAATCTTCACAACTGGACCAATGAGCAACATCATGATAAACAGAGAAGATCGAAGTTGTCAGGGATTTCATTTTACTTGGATCCACAATCAAAGACCATGGATGCAGCAGTCAAGAAATCAAACGGTGCATTGCATTGGGCAAACCTGCTGCAAAAGACCTCTTTAAAATGTTAAAAAGCACATATGTCACTTTATTTAAGGACTAAGGTGTGCCTTACCCAAGCCATGGTGTTTTCAATTACCTCATACACATATGAAAGCTGGACAATGAACAAGGAAGACTGAAGAAGAATTGATGCCTTTGAATGATAGCGTTGGTGATTTCGAATGATGGTGTTGGTGAAGAATATTGAATATACCATGGGCTGCCAATAGAATGAACAAATCTGTCTTTGAAGAAGTACAGCCAGAATGATCCTTAGAAGCAAGGATGGCAAGACTTCATCTCACAAACTTTACACATCTTATCAGGAGGGACCAATCCCTGAAGAAGGACATCATGCTTGATAAAGTAGAGGATCAGCAAAAAAGAGACAGACCCTCAATGAGATGGATTGACACAGTGGCTGCAACAATGGGATTGAATATACCAATGATTGTGAGGCTGTGCAGGACTGGGCAGTGCTTCGTTCTGTTATACAAAAGTCGCTATATGTCTGAACTGACTTGAAGGCACCTAACAACAACAACAACATGCCAACCACCTCTCCGATGCTGAAATTATAATAACTGTTGTTAGTTGCCATTGCCGAGTCATTTCTGACTCATAGCAACCTTGGACTGCCAAAAGAACAAACAAATCTGTCTTAGAAGAAGTGCGACCAGAATGCTCCTTAGAGGCAAGGATGGCGAGACTGCGTCTTACATACTTTGGACATGTTGTCAAGAGGGATCAGTCCCTGGAGAAGGACATCATGCTTGGCAGAGTACAGGGTCAGCGGAAAAGAGGAAGACCCTCAACGAGGTGGATTGACACAGTGGCTGCAACAATGAGCTCAAGCATAACGATTGTAAGGATGGCGCAGGACCCGGCAGTGTTTCGTTCTGTTTTGCATAGGGTCGCTATGAGTCGGAACCAACTCAGTGGTACCTAACAACAACAACAGATGGTTGCTCACGGATTTTAAGGCCCCAGATGCTACTCACCAAAGTAGGGTGTAGAACATTTTCTTTATGAACTATGTAATGCCAGTTGACCTAAATGTCCCCTGAGACCATGGTCCCCAGCCCTCAGCCCCAGTAACTCAGTCCCTCAAGGTGTTTCGATGTGTCTATGAAGCTTCTATGACTTTGCCTTGGTCAAATCGTGCTGACTTCCCCTATATTGTGTGTCTTTCCCTTCACCAAAATTAACACTCGTCTACAGTGGTTTCCCCTCCTCTCACTCGTAACCATCAAAGGTTGTTTCTTTCTTTGTGTAAACCTTTTCTTGAGTTTTTATAATAGTAGTCTCATACAATATTTGCCCTTTTGTGATTGACTTATTTCATGCAGCATAATGCTCTCCATGTTGTGAGTTTTTTTGCAGATTCATCATTGTTCTTCATCCTTGTGTAGTATTCCATTGTGTGTATGTACCATAATTTGTTTATCCATTCGTCTGTTGATGGGCACTTAGGTTGTTTCCATAGTTTTGCTATTGCAAATAATGCTGCAATGAACATAGGTGTGCACATGTCTATTAGTGTGATGGCTCTTATTTCTCTAGGCTATATTCCTATGAGTGAGATTGCTGGATCTTATGGTACGTGTATTTCTAGCTTTTTAAGGAGGCACCATATCATTTTCCATGGAGGTTTTACCATTTTACCTTCCCACCAGTAGTGCATAAGTGTTCCAATCTCCTTGCAACCTCTCCAATTTTTGTTATTTTCTGTTTTTTTTTTTTTTTTTTATTCCTGGCAGTAATGTCGGATTGACATGGTAGGTGTCTCATTGTAGTTTTTGATTTGTGTTTCTCTAATGGCTAATGATCTTGAGCATTTCCTCATCTGTTTAGCTGTCTGAATGTCTTCTTTGGTGAAGTGTCTGTTAATATCCTTTGCTCATTTTTTAACTAGATTATTTGTCTTTTTGTTGTTGAGGTGTTGAAGTACTTTGTAGATTTTAGAAATTAGACCCTTTTGGGATATATCGTAGCCAATTTTTTTTTCCCAGTCTATAGGTTCTCTTTTTACTCTTATGGTAAAGCCTTTTGATGAGCATAAGCGTTTGATTTTTAGGAGCCCTTTTTTTTTTTTTTTTAGTTATCTAGTTTATCTTCTGTTGTTTAGGCATTGTTAGTTATGATTTGTATTTTGTTTATGCCATGTATGAGGGACCGTAGTGTTGTCCCTATTTTTTCTTCCATGATCTTTATCATTTTGGGTTTTATATTTAGGTCTTTGATCCATTTCGTGTTAGCTTCTGTGTATGGTGTGAGGTGTGGGTCCTGTTTCATTTTTTCACAGATGGACATCTAGCTTTGCCAGGGCCATTTGTTGAAAAGACCGTCTTTTCCCCCATTTGATGGACTTTGGTCCTTTACCAAAGATCAGCTAGCCATAGGTGGATGGATTTACATCTGGGTTCTCAATTCTGTGCCGTTGGTCTATGTGTTTGTCATTGTCACAGTACCATGCTGTTTTGACTGTGTAGGCTGAGATTGGGCAGTGGGAGGCCTCCTGCTTTGTTCTTTGGTTTCAATAATGTTTTGCTTATCCAGCCCTGTTTCCTTTCCATGTGAAGTTTTTCCATCTCATTAAAGAGTGCTGTTTGTATTTGGGTTGAGATTGCATTGTATCTGTAGATGGGTTTGGGTAGAACTGACATTTTCACAATGTTGAGTCTTCCTATCCGTGAGCATGGTACGTTTTTCCATTTATGTAGGTTTCTTTTTGTTTCTTATAGTAGTGTTTTGTAGTTTTCTTTGCATAGGTCTTTTAAGTCTCTGGTTAGATTTATTTTATCTTTTTAGGGACTATTATAAATGGTATTGTTTTCCTGATTTCCTTTTTGAAGTTCTCTTTGTTGGCATATAGGAATTCAACTCATTTTTGTATGTTGGTTTTGTATCCTGCTACTCTGCTGAATCTTTCTATTAGTTCCAGTAGTTGTCTTGTGGAATCTTTGGGGTTGGCTATGTATAGTATATCATCTGCGAATGTTAAATAGAAATGGTGATAAAGGGCGTCTTTTTCTTGTTTCCATTCCCAGGGGGAATGCTTTCAGCCTCTCTCCACGTTGAAAATGATGTTGGCTGTTGGTTTTGTATAGATGCCCTTTATTATGTTGACTAATTTCCCTTCTATTCCTATTTTATTGAGAGTTTTTATCAGGAATGGATATTGGGTTTTAATATATGTCTTTTCTGTGTCAATTGAGATGATCATGTGATTCTTTTCTTTTGTTCTATTTATATGGTGGATTACATTTCCTAAGTTGAAACATCCCTTCATGGTTGGTATGAATTCCACTTGGTTGTGGTATGTTATGTTTTTGATATGATGCTAAATTTTATTGGCTAGAATTTTGTCAAAAATTTTTGCATCTATATTCATGAGAGATATTGGTCTCCAATTATCTTTTTTTATGGTGTCTTTTCCTGGCTTTGGTATCAGGGTTATGCTGGCTTTATAGAATTAATTTGGGAGTATCCCTTCCTTTTCTATGCTCTGAAATAATTTGAGTAGTACTTGTGTGAGCGCTTCTCTGAATGTTTGGTAGAATTCTCCAGTGAAGCCATCCAGGCCAGGGCTTCTTTCGTTGTTGTTGTAAGTTTTTTTCAAAATTAATTTTTCAATTTCTTCTCTTGTTATAGGTCTGTTCAGATTTTCTATCTTAGTTTGTGTTAGTTTAGGTAGGTAGTGTATTTCTAGAAAATTGTCCATTTCCTCTAGCTTCTCAAATTTGTTGGAGTACAAGTTTTCATAGTACTCTGTTATGATCCTTTTTATTTCAGATGAGCCTGTCATAATGTCCCCCATCTCATTTCTTATTTGGGCTATTTGCTTCCTTTCCTGTTTTTCTTTTGTCATTTTGGCCAATGGTTTGTTGATTTTGTTGATCTTTGCAAAGAACCAACTTTTGGTCTTGTTGATTCTTTCTGTTGTTTTTCTGTTCTCTATTTCATTTATTTCTGCTCTAATCTTTGTTATTTCCTTTCTTCTGGTGCCTGTAGCCTCCTTTAGCTTTTTCTGTTCTCTTTCTATTTGTATGAGTTGTAGGGCTAACATTTTGATTTTGGCCTGTTCTTTTTTAGTGCATGCATTTATTGCTATAAATAGATTCTGATTGTTGCCTGACATTGTTGGTTCTCTATTCAAAGGGCTTTCTTTAATATTTCTTATAAATTTAGTTTGGTTTTTACAAATTCCCTTAATTTCAGTTTATCTGGAAATGTCCTAATTTTGCCATTGTATTTGAGAGAGTTTTGCAGGATATATTTATTCTTGGTTGGCAATTTTTTTCTTTCAAGGTTTTATATATGTCATACCATTGCCTTCATGCCTGCATAGTTTCTGCCGAGTAATCGGAGGTTAGTCTTATTGTTTCTCCTTTGTAAGTGATTTTTTGTTTTTTCTCGAGCTGCTCTCAGGATTCTTTCATTGTCGTTGGTTTTGGCAAGTGTGATCTTTCTTTTTGGTGACTTTCTTTTGGGTTCTATCCTATATGGGGTTCGTTGAGCTTCTTGGATTGTCACCTGTTTGTCTCTCATGGTATTTAGAAAGTTTTCTGCCAGCAAATCTTCAACAATCTTCTCTGTGTTTTCCATTTTCTCCCCTTGTTCTGGAACTCCAATGACAGGCAACTTTTTGCTCTTGATTGTTTCCCACATAATTCTTAGGTTTTCCTCATTCTTTTCTCTAATTTTTCCTCAAACAAAGTGACATCCATGGATTTGTTCAATCTCATTGATTCCATCTTTCCTTGTTTCAAATTTGCTCCTAAAGCCTTCTACTGAGTTGTCCATTTCTGAAATTTTGTTGTTTATCTTTTGGATTTCTAGTTGCTGTTTTTGTATGATTTCTAATTGTTTATTTATTTTGAATTTTTGTCATTCTGTTATTTTCCTGAATTCTTTGATTGCTTTGTCTGTGTTTCCCTTTGTTTTGACTATGTTTTGGTTGGTTTTGTCTGTTTTCCATGATTTTGTGTGTGTGTGTGTGTGTTTTCCTTGATTTTGTCTTTGTTTTCCTTGATCTCTTTCTTCCTAATCTTTTGGAGAGCCCTAAATATTAGTTTTTGAAATTACGTGTCATGTAGTTCCAATGCCTTTTCTTCTACTGGAAGGTTATCTGATTCTTTATTTTGGTCACTTGCTGGAGCCATCTTTTCTTGCTTTTTTCAAAAATATTTTTGATATTGTCTTCTGTCTTCGAGACATTCAGGTATAATTTTCTTTATTTATTGACTGTATGTTTGTTTTGTCCTTTTTCGTTTGTTTTGATATGTGAGGGTAGGTGGGCCAGGAGTGCTTTGCTGCTTGCTCATCTGTGGGCACGATAGCTCTCACCACCTTATCCAGGTGGGCAGGGCAGGAGCAGACAGAGCAAGCCTACTTTGCTGTATGCTGGTTTGGTGAGGCTGAGGATGGGCTGGGTGGATGCTGTCTGCCTCTCCATGTTTGTCCAATGGTGTGGGAGCATTCACATCCCTTTGCCAGATGGGCAAGGGTATTGGAAGAGGAGTGCTATGGGCTTTCTTCCCACCATTCAGCAGCTGGCCTAGCAGCAAGAGGGGAAGGGAGTGTGAGCTAGGTGTAATAGTGGGCCTGAGTGCCTGGATGCTCTAGCTGCAGCAGCACAGGGGGGCCAGTGGGGATGGGGGGAGATGGCATATGTGGCTAAATGGGAGGGAGAAAGAAAATAAGAGAGAAAGAATTAACAAAAGGGCAGCAGGGTGGGAACAGGTGGGTGGGGGCAGGGTGGACCCAGGGCCAGTGGGGAGTAGGGGAGGTAGTGTATGAGACAGAAGGGTGAGGGGTGGGAAAATGTTTCTGTGGTTACTGGGTGCTCTATTTCCTGTTAGGGCCTCAGTGAAGCTGCCTTCCTATACTCCCTGTCTAGGTTCATTGCTGGCTGTGTTTCAAGATGAACGCACTATGCTGTGTTAGTTGGCAGGGGACCTTTAGTCCATATCTCTCCTCATTCTCTGTTTTTCATCAGTTTCTTCTTCTACTCAGTGTTTGATCTTGTTCTTTATCCCTTCATTTGATGCTCAGAGTTCCAGAATTGGCATTTGTTTGTTTTACTTAGTTTTCAAGTCTTTGCTGCAGAGGGATGGCATGGTGCATCTGTCTAGGGTACCATGTTGGCTCCTGGTTGTATTTCTTCTAAGACTGGTTTGTTCATTCTTCTGATAGTCCACAGTATGTTTTATATTCTTCACCAACACCACAGTTTGAATGCACCAATTATTCTTTATATAATTGGTAATCATAATAGCTACCAATTATAGTACCCTTACCATGTCAGACAATGTGTTATATGTCTACATGCATGCAATCCTTGTAGTAACTCCACAAGGCAGACATTGTCAATCTCATTTTATCGGTGAGGATATTAAGGCTTAGAGAGATTGACCACATCAAGGGTACCCAAGCACTTCACCCCTGCTCAGTGTTGTCTGCCGTATGCCCATCCAAGACCCCAGTCTCTGCTGGGGCCAGTGCCCTGGGTGGTCCATTCTTCTTCAGGCAACTCCAGCTGTTCTACCAAGGGCAACCTGCCTCCACTGGTCCAGTCCTGGTTTGAGGGCCACACAGAAAAAGTCCAGCCACCCTTGAGGTCCAGTCCTTAAGATACTGAAGGAAGTTCTCATATACCATCTTCAGCTTCTCTTTTGTGGTCTTCCCAGCTGTGTTTACATTGTTTGAAATTGTCCCACCTGTTCTGTGTTATTTTCCCTTCTCTTGGATTAAGTGTTTTTATTAATTCAGTTCCACCACCCCACTCTGCTTAATATTAGCTTGCCAATTATACATTTTCTATTATTTGGTATCTAAGATTATAACATGCATCTTTGGCTTGTTAAAATCTAGTACAAATTGGTTGGTACGTTTACCAGTTCCTAGATAATAGAAAAAAATAGTTTAAGCTCATTTACTACCCCACCTTCTGCCTTTTACACTGTTGATGTCATGAATTTAAATTTTATATATATTTTATTTTAATAACTTTTTAGAGATTACATAAAATTTACACAAAAAAGTAAAAATAGAAACAGTATGAAGCACCGCTATACTTTTACCAGATTCATTGAACTATTGTTAACATTTTATCCCATTTGCTTTATTATTAACTCTTTCCCTCATTTTCTCTACCTACACATACACATACATAATTTTTCTCCCTAAAACTATTGAAGGGTAAATTTTATACATCACAGCCCTTTATTCCTAAACACTTCAATGCATATTTCCCTGAGATAAGCATATTCTCTCACATAACCACAGTGTAGTTATCAACTTTATAAATTTACATTGATAATACTTTCATATAATCTAGCATCTGCATTCCAATTTTATCAGTAGACCTAATAATATCTATAGTATCTTCCCTTTCCAATACAGAATCCAGACTAGAATCAGTTATTGCTTTTAGTTGTGATGTGTCTTCAGCCACTCTCAATTTGAAACATTTCCAGTCTTTGAAGTTTATGACATTGATATTTTTGAAGAATACACTTCTTCTCCTTTTAGTAATTTTTTTTTTAAGTTTCTTATTTTGTGTTTGTCTGATGCTTCCTCGTGACCAGATTGAGGTTATGCATTCCTGGCTGAAACACTGCATAGGTGATGTTGCAATCTTCCCTGCATATCATATCTGCAGGCACATGATGTCATCTGCAATGTCCAAGAATGATGTTATATTTAATCTTCTCGTCAAGGTTTTGCCTGATTTCTTACTATAATTACCGGTTTATTTTTTAATCTCCTTAGCAACTAATAAGTAATCTATGAAGAGACACTTTAATTTAAATATTCTGCTTCTGATAAAAATTTCCACCATAGATTTGAAATCCACTGATTATTTTTACCTGATTTAATCTTTATCAAGATAGTTGAAAAACAATGATTTTCAGCTCTAGCACTCCATTCGTATTTGTCACCTGGCCCTTAGAGTCTAATGTAAGCAGGAGCCTTCCTTTCTCATCCATTTATTTATTTCACAGACTCTTATTTTTTCAACTATAACTCATTACTATATGATCAACATACAATGTTGCAGCACTGAAATTGCTGATGTTATCATTCTCAGGTGTTCAATTTTATGATTTACTGTTCAAAACACTGCTGTGTTTTGAAGTGAAAACTAAAATAAATGAGGTATTTGACTTACGTCAGAACTGACTTATGACAGAGTCATTGAAACAGAACCCCATCGTAAGTCAGGGACTACCTGTACTTAATCATTTTGGTGCTCAAATTGTCCCAGATGTGGCTGGTGGGAGTCCCTTCAGTCTGGTTCCTGTGCCTCTGTGACATCAGCTATCATTTGAGAAATCATGATCACTCCAATCCATCCCCACGGAATTCTTTCTAGCTTTTCCTTTCCATATTTATTGGCCCTTCTTCCACAGTGAGAACTCTGGTTCTCAAAACATCAACATTTACTCATTTCCTTAATTCTATAATATACGTAAAATAGTTTCAGAATTGTCGAATTCTACTACCCACCTTACTAAAAAGAGTTCAGGATTAGTCTGCAATTCTTCCTTCCCACTCCTTTCTTACACGAAAGCTAGAATACTATTTACTTTTGTGCTTTGCTTTTATCACTTTATAATATCTTCTGGAAATCTCTTCATGTCAGTTCATAGAGATCTTCCTTATTCTTGTTTACTGTTGCATGATACTCCATTACGTGCATGTACAATAGTTTATTAAAACAATCCTCTATAGTTTTTGATATTTTGAAATGATGAATAATGATGAAATGGCTAACCTTGGTTGTGCATTTTTGTATAGTCGAAGGTGTAACTTTGGGATAAATTCCTAGAAGTAGGATTGCTGTGTGACAAAAAGAAAAATCATGTGTAGTTTTGTTATGTATTGTCAATATCCTCTCAGTATGAATTGTACCATTTTACATTCCCACCAGCAATGTATCTACATATATTTTACACCTCACAATTCATCTAGCGAAACTTTTATTTTGGTTATTGTACTTTTCATCTCTAGAATTTCCATTTGGTTCTTTTTTGTAGTTTCTATTTGTTGAGTCATTGCATTCATATTTTCCTTTAATTTTTTTAACATAGTTTCTTGAATTCTTTGGGGAAAAATGTATGCTGCTTTGAAGACTTTGCCTGTAAAAATCCAACATCTGGGTCCACTCAGAGTATTTTCTATTGACTACTTTTTTCCTTGAATATGGGGTAAACTCTTCAGTTTAATGTTGTGTCTAGCAACACTTGATTGAAAACTGGACATTTTCAGTAAAATAATGTAACAACTCTGGATTCTGTTTTATTTTTCTGAGGATTATTGGTTTATTTTTTAGTAACTTACCTGAACTTAAACTGTGGAATCTGTCTCCTCTGTGGTGTGCAGCCACTGGTGTCTGCTCAGCTTTTTGTTCATATTTTTACTTTTTAACCTGGCATTCTAGGGGTCACCCCTGGGTTTGCATGGTTTTATGGTCGGTCGATGATTTGATCAGAGGTTGTGCTCAATCACCTTGAGCCCATAGGCTTTCATGCTGTTGATTGATCTGTGTGTAGGTTAGGGAATGCACAAAAAATTGCAGTCAATTCTTAAGTTTCTCCTGGGTTTAATTTTACATGGAGCTATTTCAGGTCTTCCTAGCACATATATAGATTTCTAGTCAGCCAGGCATATATGGAGAACCCTTACTCCAGCCTTTTATTATTTTCTGGATTGCCCCTGTTAAATTTCATATTGATTTGCCTCTCGCTAAGCATTTGCTAGGGTAAGTGGTATTGCTAATCACCAGAGATGCCATCCTCCTATTTCACTCTGATGACCTTTTTACAGTACCAGTCTAGATCAGGGGTTGGTTGGCAAGCTATGGCTCATGGGCTGAAACCAACCTATCACTTGTTTTTGTACAACCCATGAGCTAAGAATGGTTTTTACATTTTTGAATGGTTGAAAAAATAGAATATTTCATGACACATGAAAATCATGAAATTCAAATTTCTGTCTCCATAAATCAAGTTAATTTGTTTACATATTGTCTATGGCTGCTTTCCCACTACAAAGGCAGAGTTGAGCAATTGCAACAGAAACCATACGGTGTACAAAGCCTAAAATATTTACTACCTGGCCTTTTACAGAGAAAAGTTTGCCAACCCCCTGCTCTAGACTTTGGGCATATGACTTACACTTGGCTTGTTGGTTAAAAGCACAGACCATGGAGCCAGACTGTCCATTTTCAAAACCTGGCATCAGCATTTGCCAGCTGTGCCACTATTAAAGTAACACTTAACTTTTCTGGGCCTCAGTTTCCTATCTGTAAAGTGGGGATGAGAGTATGTACCTCATAGAGTTGTTATGAGGATTAAATGAATTAATTCATGTAAGTGCTTAGAGCAGTGCCTGTCGTATAGAAGCTGGCTACCATTATATTTTTATCCTGACTTAAAAAGAATTTTAACAAAATAATCTCAAATCTCTGTCCCACTAACTCATTTGCCCCACTACTCCCAGAATAATGACTGTCTTAAAACTCATCTCTTTGAAGACTGGCCATGGTTCCTTGTTGCTCAGGGACTAGGCTGCCATTGGCAGCTCCCCAGCCCAACCACTGTCTGTCTTTGAAACTTTGTCTACGCTGCCCACCCCTTCTTCCTTTCCATTGACAAACCCTGTGCTCTTGCCTTTTCCAGCACTCTGAGCTTGTCCACCCCTCTGCACTTCCCGTCATGTGGCTCTTTATCTCCAGAATGCTTTCTTCTGGGAATTCCAAAAGGGTCATTGAGATTTGGAGGGGGGTTACAGCCTTCATTACTTGTACAAACTTCTGCATGGAAATCAGTGCCTGATGTCCCAGTGGGGCATAAAATGGAAATAATACTGTTGCACCTCATGAAATTCATGATAAATTATTTTCAGGGTCAAAAAATGAAGCTGTACAAAGGGACAAATATCATTATGATTCCATTCATATGAAATATCTAGGATAGGCAAGTGTATAGAGACCAAAGTTTATTAGTGGTTACAAGGGACTCATGGGAGAGAGAGGAAAGGAGGACTCACTATTTAGGGGATACTGAGCTTCTGTTAAGGGTGATGTAAAAATTTGGAAACAGGTAATAGCAACCATTGAACAACATAATCAATATAACTCATGTTACTGAATTGTACACGTGAGGAATGTTAAAAGGCAAATGATTTGTTACATATATATTTGTCATATACACACAAAGTGAAGCTCTTCCCCATGTCAGGCTCCCCTTGGCATTGCCTAATACTGATTGGGGGCTCTTACAAGGCACACTCTTACTAGGAATACATGCTCTGGGCAGAGAACTGGGTGGGCAAAATTCAGAAGAAGCAAGGGACCTGGATCTCTGGTTAAACATCAGTATCACAAATGTATCATGCAGCCATTAAAATCAACACCAGTGTGAAAAATGCTCACAATACAGCATTTTGGAAGCACACAGGATACGAAATTGTTTCCACATTGACTACAATGAGATGAAAAGTAGGTCTAAATGTGGACATGAGAATGTGAATGAGTGAAATCACTTTTGACTGTAGGAGTAGTAGCATTGTAGGTGATCTTATCTTTCCCTTATTCAGAATGCTGTTAACTTTTTTTTTTTTAACTTTACCACAGTATCTGTGGAATTGAAAAATTAAGTGTTTTATTCAAAAACGTGTCAACTTGCACACTTAAATGTATTTTATCATATGTAAATTAGACTCTTAAAAAAAAGCTAAATGTTTTCAAATACTGGTCAGAGGTAAGCTGAGATGAGGATGGAGCATCTTTGGGTCTCCCCATCTGCCTTTTCTTCCCTTTTACCCAGCAATCAGCAAAACCCTGTAACTTCAGTTATCTAGTGCTGCTATAACAGAAATACTGCAAGTGAATGGCTTTAACAAACAGAAGTTTATTGTCTCACAGTTTAGGAGGTTAGAAGTCCGAATTCAGGGCACCAGCTCATGGGGAAGGCTTTCTTTCTCTGTCAGTTCTGTCAGTCCTTGTTAATCTTCCCCTGGTCTAGGAGCTTCTCAGCACAGAAGCCCTGGGTCCAAAAGATGTGTTCCACTCCCTGTACTCCTTTCTTGATGGTACCTATCTCTCTGCTAGCTATTTGCTCCTTTTATCTCTGTTAGAATAAAAGGTGATGCAGGCCACACCCCAGGGAACCTCCCTTTATATCAGATCAGGACTATGACCTGAGTAAGGGTGTTCACCCCAGCCTGATCCTCTTTAATATAACCTAATCTTGCCTCATTAACCACTGGTAGAGAATAGGATTTACAATGAATAGCAAAATTTCACCAGATCACAAAATGGAAGACAGTCACACAATACTGGGAATCATGGCCTAGTCAAGCTGACACATATTTTTTTTTGGGGGGGGGGTGGCATAATTAAACTCATGACACCACTCATCACAGTGAGTGTTAGGAACCCCAGGAATTGCTCTTCTCTTAAACTCACATCATCTTCAGTCTGTCCTTGAATGTCCTTTGCCTTCCCTTCTTTGTCCTGGATCCCCAAACAATCATAGCTATTCATCCAACATTATCTTTCACTTTGCTAAGGACGGGGTAAAGGAATCTGTGATAATGCACCAATGCGTCATATGAGGTTATTGCTAACCCCTCCCAGATAATACTTTGCTCTTCAGCCTGGAGATTTCGCCCTAATTGGTTGCATTAATGAAAGCACAGTGTCCCAAATAATGGAGGAGGTGGTTGGTGGAATTGAATCTGGGCTTTCTTAGCACAAGGCAAATTCTTGAGCCGGGCATGTACGTGGGGGCTGGGAAGAAGAGGCCTAGCTGAGGAAAGACTGTAAATTGGGAAGTGGGTTAATTCTGGTCAAATAAACTGAGCAATTTTTGTGTTTTTTTAGTGACCACCCAGGCTGTCACTACTCCTGGAAGGAACACGTTGGAAGAGCAGCTATGGCCAGAGGTGAGGGCTTTGCACTGGTGAGGGGAGTTAAGGAGATTTTCCCTTCCTGGTGGCCCAGTGATTAAGAGTTCAGCTGCCAACCTAAAGGTCGGCAGTTCAAATCCACCAGGTGTTCCTTGGAAACTCTATGGGGCAGTTCTACTCTGTCCTATAGGGTTGCTATGAATCGAAATCAACTTGAGGGCAACAGGTAGTGGGCAATCCAAGTCTTAATGCAATTGGTAAGCCCTTCCCTGAGGCCTTGAAGGAATGGGCTGAATGAGTTTCTTCCACTAGCAATAGTTGGGCCACCTGACAGAGCAGAAAAAGCATAACCATACCTCCTGGAATTTGGAACTCATCTCCCTACAGACTGAGTGGGAGGTTCCCAGAAGTGTCCAGAAAGGGGTATAAATGGGTCTGTTATCTCTGTGAACCTTGAAGCAGATGTTGTGAGTTATCTGAAGGCATCTGGGTGAGGTCTTCTCAGAATATCCACAAGAGTTGAGAGTAAATGCTGTATCTCTTACTGTAATCAGTAATTCAAGAGAAAATAACCAGTGTCTTCTGACGAAAGCCAGCTGTGTCCAAGTACTACAATTCACTTGCACATTTATGATCCCCTTCCTAAAGGCATTCATGTTATCCACAGAAGCGAAAGTTACTCTGGGACCTTGGTACAGGCATCTGAGGAGGTCCAAGTGACCTTGAGGACCCAAGCACTGGTCACAGGTTCCTTCTCTGCTCTCAAAAAGACTCCTGAAGCCCCTCTGGGCTGGGGACACTCAGATCTGGTGGAGACACAAGATTCCTTCAGTTTTAAGTTTATCCACTTTACAGTGGCAAATAAACATAATGCCTCATTTGGTTGCTTTTGTGTAAATAATCAAATTTAAAAAGGGAGACTACATAATACAAATAAGTATAAAAAAACCAAACCAAACCTGTTGCAGCCAAGTCAATTTTGACTCATCGCGACCCTATAGGTCAGAGTAGAACTGCCCTATAGAGTTTCCAAGGAGCGCCTGGCAGATTTGAACTGCCAACTCTTTGGTTAGCAGCCGTAGCACTTAACCACTACGCCACCAGGGTTTCCACACAAATAAGTATAATGGCATAGAATTGGTTTTTATTCTCCATCATTCTCCCTACCTCTCCATCCCACTGTTCCGAGATGTCATTAAGTGCCACCTACCAAATCATTGTCAGTAGACTTATGTCCCCTTTTTCCATGGGGTTTGGAAAGCATGACTATGGACCATTGTTGCTTCTGGATTTTGAGGCTAGAGCAAGTACATGGTCATTTCTATACCAAGTTTTCAGGACCCGCAATATTTCCATATAAGGTAATCGATGTTTCTGATGTTTGGTGTCCATTGCAGCCCCTGAGTGATTTTCCATTTCCATGTAAGGCAGAGGAGCCAGGACCCAAAGTGCCTTCTGAGTCAGGTATGTGACCACTGACCACAAGTGACTGCTTTCTGATATGGCCAGCACATCTTGCACTCCTTCCGAACCCTTGAGGAGTTCAAGTCCTCCATCTTTCCCATCCTAAGCCCCTCACACCACCTCTGTTTGCCCCTCAGTTATTTTTATGCAGGGCAGTAGCCCAACACACTGCTCAAAGGTAGAAACCAACAAGGCCCAGCAGTGGCTTGCGTGGGTGAGGGTGACTTTCAGGAACTCTCCTCCCTGTGGGTGGTCAGTGTCACAGAACCTTAGTCACTACATGGCATCCCCATTCCTGTAATGGAGCACAGTAGCTTCTCGAGGCTTTTTTTTTTTCTCTCTATAATGGCTGAGTTTGTCTAATAACTGGATGCTATGAATATCATTCTTGAGCTGGTCTTCTTCCCAGCTTTATCATATTAAATGGTTGTATTCTAGACTGTGTTTAATGGCTTTATTTATGATTTCATTACACTGACTTAATCAGTTAAACATGCTATTCTTGTTGTTGTGTGCCACTGAGTCAATTCAAACCCATAGTGACCCCACAGGACAGAATAGAACTGCCTCATCCGCTGTAATCTTTATGGTAGTAGATTGTGGGTGTTTTCTTCTGCGGAGCCACTGGTGGATTCACACCGACTTTTTGGTTAGCAGCCAAGTGCTTAACCATTGTGCCCCCAGGGCTCCTTATGCTATTCTTACTCTACTATCATATAAGGACTTTAGGTAGAAAAATAAATAGATGCATTTCTTAGGAAATGAGCTCTTTAAAAAGTTTTCTTCAAACTATCCCATAACATGACAACGGATATGTCAGTGGATTTTAGGGACATTAATTTCTAAAACATTAGTGACTCAGGTGGGTAAAAAAAACGTGGGTGGTACAAAAGGTTAATGCTCTCAGCTGCTAACCAAAAGGTTGGTGGTTTGAGTCAACCCAGAGGCACCTCAGAAGAAAGGCCTGATGATCTACTTCCAAAAAATCAGCCATTGAAATTCTGATGTAGCACAGTTTTATTCTGACATGCCCAGGGTCCCCACGAGTTGAAATCGGCTCCATAGCAACTGGTAAGGTAAAGGAAGGCAGGTGGGTAACAGAGGCTCTCAAGGGTATCCTTCGTATATGCCTTGCAGCTGATGTTTACGTGTGTTCACAGACTTTGAATGCTATTTTCCGACAATTTCAAGCTAAAGTTCTCCTTTTTTGCATCCAGGTGGTTTTCATTTTAATTTTTGCGTTCTTACTTATTTACGGCCCAGAAATGCAGAGCCATGGGTTAGAGGGAAGTGAGAGGCAGACAGAGGTCCAGGCGAGAGGGAAATGGGGCATGAGTTACCCTTCATGGGATACCTGTGGGGGAGCCTGAGTCAAGTTGAGAGTATGGCATCCAGAGAGGACTGAATCTCTTTTCAGTGGGATCCCCAGGCCTCCCAGTGACTGCCTGGCCTTCTGCCTTCCAGTCCCACATTTGTCAGAGTCAACCTCAGTGACTCAAGGGCTAGGGGTCGGGTGTGGGTCTGCCCCTCCCATGGCCTACATTTTGGAGACTGTAGATCTGACCTTCCTACACGGGTTCTTGTCTTTGTAGTTCACTCTCTGAGGCCTTCTGACATTAAAGTTGTGGCAGCCATTGGGAATCTGGAAACTGTGAGTATTTAAAGGGACTGGGGATTAGGAGGTGGGGGTTGGCACTGGTGACCCTCTGCATGAGCTCCCGGTAACCAGGTGGAATGCCTTATTTTGGGAGAGAAGAACATTATATGAGTTGGAGAAATCCTAAAAATGCAAGGGGTACTGAATCTTTCTTTGAAAATCATTTTTTACATCAAGGTGAGAAAACTTATTTTTCTTGGGGAGGTCACTACCCATTGATAAATGAACGCTGACACAAGATTTTTAAAAGTAATCATCTTAAAAATTTCTATTTCTGTGATAAAGAAAAAAAACGTTTCCCTGGTGGCATGATGGTTAAATGCTACGGCCGCTAACCAAAGGGTTGGCAGTTCAAATCCACCAGGCACTCCTTGGAAACTCTACGGACAGTTCTATTCTGTCCTATAGGGTCACTATGAGTCAGAATTGACTCGATGGCAACAGGGTTGTTCGGGTTACTTGCTTTAATATGATGCCAAATCAATCTTTGTTAATAAATTTTAAGTGGCATATTTTATGTGATTGGTAAGGGAGAAAGATAAGAGGTAAAAAGGGAAAGATGGGAATGGAGGAAAAAGGAATGAGCAGAGAGAGGTATCTGGGGAGAAGAGAGCTAGAAGCAAAGAATGTCAGTGTGTTTCCCCAATCAGTCATTGCTTCCCACAATCCCACTTGCCCTGGTCTTAGTAAAGCTGTCACAGCCCTGCTGCCCCTCAGGGCCTAGCGACCCCAGCCTCAGGGAACACATCTTTGTCATGTCTCTGCTCTACCCAAAGCTGTACTTGTACCTCCACACTTGAACCTGGGACATTCCCCTGCCTCCCCTGGTGTCTTCTTCCCAACTCTGATGACCGCTTTTCTTTCCCAGCACCCCTCCCCTGTCCCCAGTGCAGCCTGTATCCCTGTGCCGCCCCCCCCACCCCCCAGACCCTGCCTGCTTACCTGAAAACTCCAACCCACTATTCCACGCACAGCGCTCGCAGACCTAATGCCCCCAGAGCACCTGGGCCCATTTCCCTCTTCTCCTCTTCACACATAACCAAGTCCCATCCCTCTGGAACGAGCCTGGGACACTGCCCAGCTGGTGTCCGCTCTCCCATGTTTATGAACGCCACCTCTGCTTGAATGCTGGGTGAAGATGCCCATGCCGAGATCTTTTATTTCTTGTAGGCCTAAACACATATCTACTTTGTGTTAGTCGTCTGGTGCTGCTATAACAGAAATACCACAAGTGGATGGCTTTAACGAAGAGAAATTTATTCTCGCACAGTCTAGTAGGTTACAAGTCCAAATTCAGAGCGTCAGCTCCAGGGGAAGGCTTTCTCTCTCTGTCGGCTCTGGAGGAAGGTCCTTGTCCTCAATCTTCCCATGTCAAAGAGCTTCTCAGGCACAGGGACCCCGTGTCCAAAGGATGCGCTCTGCTTCTGGTCCTGCTTTCTTGGTGGTATGAGGTCCCCAATTCTGTGCTTGCTTGCCTTTTCTTTTATCTCTTGAGAGATAAAAGGTAGTACAGGCCACACACTAGGGAAACGATCCCACCCTAATCTCTTAACAGAAAATTACAATCACAAAATGGAGGACAACCACACAATACTGGGAATCATGGCCTAACCAAGTTGATACACACATTTTTGGGGGGGGACATAATTCAATCCATGACGTACTTGTTGACCACAGTCGTGAAAGCTGTGGGCAGGGGTGGTAGGTATAGTGGGAAGAAGGGTGTGAAGGTGCCGCTGTGTGGAGCACGAGGCTTAATATTAGAAAACTGACCACGGACCCCATGGAAACCTGGCAGGTCAAACTTCCCCTTCACCATCCTTGTTTCATTCTACTTGTGCTGGTGGATTTAAAATTGCAGGCATTGCTGTCTGTATGCATCAGTGGGGTGTCTGAAGTTTTGCTACTGGAGAAGATGTGAAAGGAGAGATGGAAATAAATGAGAAAAGCAGGCTACAGATAGGAGGCTGGCTTTGCTAAGCCTGTGTCTCTGCATACTGGTGCTTATTCCAGACCTGGAATTCCGAACACCTTCCTGCAGGACTCACGTACTCTTCCACCTGGGGCAGGGACACTCATTGCAGGGAAATCCTCACCCAAAAAAAAAAAAAAGTCAGGTTTTATTATTCCAGTGCAGTGACTTCCACCCTCTACTCCCATCTCGGGAAGTCTCTGTCATCACGAATTATTCAGGCTTGGCAGCACCTGTCACTCAGTCACCCTTTCTCCTTTTGGGAGCCAGAGGCAGACGCCGCTCAGTATAGCTTCAGTCCCAGATGGTCCCCACCACCAGAATCATTACCATCACCCCAAGGGTGTCACTGCCTCTAGGATCCAACCTGAAAGCACAGCTTCTCAGATGCCTCCCTCTTCTGTTTGGCTGGAGAGATGGCCATCGTAAAGTTAGCCTGGTTTGTTTAAAAAAAAAAAAAAATCAGGCCAGGGAAAAATAATGGAAGGCATTGAATTAAAAAAAAAAAAAAAAAAGGTTCTTAATGCTGATGCTTCTGCTGTGGGTTCCTGGAGCTTTCTGTAACCAAGTCATACTCACTTATTCATGACTGTAACTAGCATTTATTTAATTGCTATGGGCCATATTTTCTTCTCAGAACTTTAAAGGTCAGATTTGTAGAAGTCATTTTCAAAATAACACTCGTGATACATGTTCAATAAAAGAAAACACTTTTAAAAACCCAGATGTATGTAGAATAAAAAACAGAAGTCCCCATTCACAGGCCCTACCTCTCTGCCTCAGCACGTGCTCACACTGGTGCTGATGCTCAGCACTTGCGCTTTCTTGCACTCTCTCGTTTATAGGGTTTATACTTAAAAAAAAAAAAATCCTACATAGGATCATATTGCAATATACTGTCTGTGACTTATTTTTTTCACTTAATAAAGTGTCATAGACATTTTACAACCCACTCTACCAACATCCTTGAGGGCAAGGCCCGTGTCTTATTTAGCTTTGTGTCTCCAGTGCCTGAGTACTTGCCACAGGTGTACATTCAGCAAATGAGCAGTGAGAAAAAATGGATGGCAGCAGGCCAAATTGAGAAGTAGGAGCTTGCAGTGTTGTCCAAGCTTTCCATTTCTTCACAGGTCACTCAACTCTTCCCAGTTCCACCATGGTTCCTCTTGTTTGCTCCTTCTCTCCCTCCCCGCCTCTCTTTACCATTTTCCATCAAGCTTGTTCTGAGAAATGGATCTTCTATCAATCATTGTAGGAAGTAAATTGGTAGTGCCAAGTCGTGCCATGAGCAGGAATCAACTCCACAACAGTGGTTTTTTTTTTTTTTTGGATTGTTTAAATGCTGGGTAGTTAAGTGTAAACCATGGTGACTCCATGGGCATCAGAGTATAACTGTGCTCCACAGGGTTTTCAGTGGTTGATTTTTCAGAAGTAGATCATCAGGCCTTTCTTCTGAGGTGCCTCTGGGTGGACTTCAACCTCCAAACTTTTGGTTAGCAGCTGAATGTGTTAACCGTTTACACTACCCAGGGTCACGAGTTAAGGATAGATGAGCTTTTTAGCATGAAGCCAAAGCAGTTTGGGTGTAGGCCATATGGGTGAAGCTGTCTACCTGTCACCATCATACCGTAAGACACTACCTTCTAGGAATTTCAAGAGAGATGATTTACATCAGAAACTGAAGATAATACTATAACAACAACCAATATTTACTGAGCACTTTCTATATACTAGGCATTATCCTAAGCATCCCCATGGGCTTGCAAAGGACAGAAGCCCCAGGTGGGGTTACCATTGTCTTACCACCTCCAGCCCCCAATTGACCAATTTCCCACCAGAGACTCCTGTGTTGTTCAGCATGTTACCAAGGGGCGGGGAGGGGGGATCAGAGACTTGCTTGGTTCATCCAAAACATATTAATTCGACAAATATATATTGAGGACTTATGATGTGTCAGGCTCTATTCTAGGCCTAAGGAATAGAGTGGAAAGCAAAACAGACGAAAACCCCTGCCCTCGTGGTGCTTACATTCTATTCAGGGGAGATAGACAAGAAACAAAATAAATTTTAAGTTGTGGGTAGACAATAAATAAAATAAATTTTAGACTGTGAAAGGTCACAATAAAACAATCTCTTTTGTTTCTATGTAGAATGTTAAAATTTTATGATTCATTTGATCTAAGCTCTCCTGCCTCTGTTTTCTGTTCTGAGGAAAACATGCATACCTTCAATTGCTCTAAAGTCTGACAATTATGCTGCTGAGGAAAGCCTAACATTCTTCCCTCGCTATACAACTACCATGGGGTGGATGTGGTCTTTCTCTGAGTCCACAGGTTCCCCTTTCATTGTGGGAGGGGTATTCTGATAGGCAGCTTAGGGTCTCATAAGGAAAGATTCCACCACCTTCCTTGGCTGGGCTATTAACATCTCATGTCTTTTCCAGCCTCCAGACTTGGGGATGGTTGACCTGAAGAAGCAAAAATGGTAACTGTTCTGGAATCCCAGAATAATAGAGCAGAAAGGAGACTTAGAGTCTCTCTGATCTAGTCACCTTGCTTTACTGAGGAAAACTGAGGGCCAGAGAAGCTAGATGCTGTGCTCAAGGCTACCATAGGAGCAGGTGGCAAACTGGGACCAGACCCAGCCTCCCAGGCCAATAATCCCAGTACCAGTGAACCATCATGGCCCCTCTGAGTAAATAAGGAGGAGATGTGGGAGGGGCAAAATACTGGAATTCTTGCTTCCCACCACCTGGTCTCCTTACTCTACTCTTGGAGAACAGGGCAGGGTTTGGGTCAGGGTCAGTCAGTCATTCTACACCGGCGTCAACAGCACCTTCCAGTGTTGGGGTCAGCAGTGGGAAGGAGGAGGAGGGTCCAGAGGGTGCTGTTACCTCCTTTCTGGTGACTGCAACATCATTCAAGCTGTGTCTCTGATTCCAGGAAGGAGAACCCCAGAACCAAAGCTAGGCTGACCCAAAGCTTATTAGGAAATAGAGCATAGCAGTCAGGGGAAAGAGTTGTTGGTAGGGAACAAATACAGCCTAACACTTGTGTGGTTGCTACTACTTACAGGACTGAAGATATGCCACAGCAGGTGTGCATGCTAGCAACAGGTGAGTCCTGTGTTTCCACATCTGGATTCCGGATTGTCCCGCCCTTCCCACCTAGCAGTATTTTGGTTAATGAGGATGCACCATATTGGCCGCTTCATTACTAGAGCCTGAGGGGAAAGGGGAAGGCAGTCCTAGAGGCCAGGTCAGATAAGGGGGCCAGGGCACGAAAGTCACAAAATCTCAATGGAAGGCATGAGAACTGTGTCCAAGGGTCTCTGGGCAAAGAGAAGTGAGTAGGCATTGGGTTGACCTTAGGGAACATGGGAGAGGGGTTAGGTGCTGGTGTGAGGGCTGGACTGGGGTGCTGACACAACCCTGAGGCTTTTTCCCACATGCCTGGACTTGTAGCACTGTAGCTGAAAAACTGTCAATGGTTCACTCCTCAGGGAGAGGACCCGGGCCTAATTTTCAGTCTATTTCATTTTGTAATAACTCCTTGGCTTATAAGTACATCAAGTGGGTTCAGGAAAGTGAAACTGAGAAAATAAAAATCGACTACAATCTCACTATCCAGTGATAATCATTAACATGCTGACCTTTTTATATATGAATGTGCTCATGAAGATATTATGTGTAACCTGGTGTTTTTCATTCATATCAGAGGTTCCTCATGACTCTCTGCATTAAGTCATCTCGAAGCCCCTAAATCCCTTAGCTCCAACTGAGTTAGCCTAGTGGGACATTACAGTCTCCTATCCTTGGGGCTCATAAATCAGGAACAAGGAAAACCACGGCTCACTCCATAATTAGAGTGAGAAGATGCAGACCTCAACACAAATGCTCAGTGGAGCTGACCCCCCAGGGGAGTGTAATCAGCAAGCGAGGGAGGAAGCCAGTGTTGTCCATTCAACCGGTGAATTTACATAGAGGGCCAGGGGTTCATTAGACACCCCAGGGAGAGGAGGAGGGATGAAGATGCTGGCCCTGCCCTCAGGTTCTCATCGCAGTTCAGCAGGAGAGGTTGAAGCCTGGTGTTCTGTCCCTTTGTGATCTGATTGACAGGTGAGGGGTTTTTGATGGTCAAACTGTAGGAAGGTCCCCATGCAGAAAGTCAAGGACTCTGAAAGAATAAGCCCTACATTGTCATTGTGGTCTTCACTCCAGTGTCTAGTGCCTAGGCCTGGCCCTGTTCAGCTTTAAATGGTAGTGAGCGAGAAATGAAAGTGTGGCGTATTGGGGGTGTCTGGGAAGCCACAGACGCGACTGCTGCTTTGTCTGATTTTAATTTTTCGTCATCCATCCTGTAAGAAAGTCCTCTCCTTCCCTCCCTCCCTCTCTCTCACTATCTGTCTCTCCCTCTACCTCTCTCTCACTCACGCAGGCACGCATGCACGCACACAGCATCCCTACGGTCTTGAACTGGGCTCAAAGCTCTCAGTTTTCTCCCCATGTGTGGGAACTGGCTACTTCTGCAAACCTTGTCAGCAGATAGAAAGCAAAATTCATTAGTTTAAGGATGAAGAAACCCAGTCACAAATGAGTGAGATGGCTGCTTAAGATCACAAAGCCAAGTGATGAAGTCTCCTGCCTCCAGCCCAGTTCTCTTGCCCCAGCCCCATCTGATGCTTGGGATGCCCCCAACAGCCTGGGTTCCACATTGAAGGGAGCCCCTCTAAAGCTGCCTTCTGCTCCCAGAGAGCCCCCAGGCCCTGCTGGATGGGAGCAAAGAGAAAAGGGGACTGTGATGGGGGTGGAGGTATCTTCCTCCCCTTCCTCTCTCCCTGCTCTGCCCTCTTCTCTCTTGGGAGCAAGACATAAGCGCTCCTGACAGCGTTATTTTTAGCTCTCTTCTGGCTGTCAGCACTGGGATATGTTCTCTGTGTGTTCCCTGGAGCTTTCCCGCCCCACTGTCACTCTTGGGAGGAGGGAGGGGGCCGGGAGTCAGCCTGTGCCCTGGCCCTGCATCGCTTTCTCTAATGAGGCAGTAGCTCATGGCAGTTAAAAGCTTTGGTGCCCTGAAGCACTGGCTTAAGGTGCAGTAAAGCCAGTTGTCTAAGTTGCTTACCTTCTCTAAGCCTCAGTTTCCCCTAACTAAATTGGAGCTAATTTGCCGTGGGTTTGTGAAGAAGATAGAACACAGAATACTTGTAAGGTGCTTAGCACCATGCTGGGCCTGGCACTTGACAGGTGTCAATTTTCACTCCATTCACTTCCAGGGGCCTGCAATGAGGCTGACCTCATAGCTCAAGGCAGGGTGTGAAGGCTATGCCTTGGGACGGGAGCAGCAACCCCACTCCCTCACCCTTGAAGGGTCAGTCCTTAAAGATGGCCTCCGGGGCTCAAGGCCAGGACCTCAAACCAGCCCTCTCTCTCTAGTCCTCTCAGATATCATCAGACACTTCAATTCCTCTGTTCTGAGGTCCATGTGCTTTCCTGGGAAGAGTCTTGTGCCCCTCGATGACGATAAGTAAGTTCCCTGTCTCCTCCCTCCAGGTTTGCGTATTTCTGCTGGTCTCTGGCACATAGGCCAGAGGATCTGGGCTGGACTGGCAAAGTCAAAGAGGCTTAAAAATAGAGGTCTTTATCAAGCCAAACTAAAATGTCTCTCTCTTGCTGATTTCAGTCTGGCTCATGGGCCTAATTTTAACCATCAGGTCAATGTCTGCCCTTCAGAAACCAAAACTGGTTCCATATGGCCTCAGATCACACACCGGCAGCTGGGTAGGGGCAAAAGGCAAGCTTCCAGCCTGAAGCCGTGGCTGTGCCCACATCCCAGAAGTGCCAGGCTTCAGGGTTAAGTAATCCTGCAGAATAATATTTAACTGTTTTTTCTCTCTGCATCCCTCCCTCTGCCCAGAGACCTGTGGATTCAGGCCAGAGAACTGGTGAGAAGCATGAAAGAGAACTTGGTAAGAATCCATGGGACTTCCAGCATGGTTGGGGCTACCCACACTTGCTGTGAGGCAGGTGGACAAAATATACCAAGCAATGAGGGCCTGGTACCATCTTACCCTGTGCTCAGCTACTGGGGTGGCCTGAGCTCTTCAAAAATGTCCTTTCCAGGTGACTCTCTAGAGGTTATTCAACATAGGACTAGTTCTTTCCTTCGGAATGGTTTTCTGTGAGGTCCTGCCAAAAGTAGCTGAGGGACAAATGACCTCTACTGAGGTAGCTGAGAACTTGGATTCTAGAGAAGGGCCAGTTTGAGTTTGAACCCTGAATTCTCCACCTATTGAGTTTGAACCCTGAATTCTCCACCTATTAGCTGTATGATATTGAGTAGGGGACTTAACCTCTCTAAATTTCAGTTTTCTCATTTATGAAATGGATATAATAAAAGAACCTGAATCACAGTCCTTAAAAACCCAAACCAAACCCGTTGCCATGGAGTCACTTCTGACTCATGGTGACCCTATAGGACAGAGTAGAACTGCCCCCATAGGGTTTCCAAGGCTGTAAATCTTTATGGAAGCAGACTGCCACATCTTTCTCCTGTGGAGCAGCTAGTAGGTTTGAACCACTGACCTTTTGGTGAGCAGCCAAGCACTTAACAACTGTGCCACTAGGGTAGTAGTTGTATACTCTTTAACATGGCACCTGGCACAAAGTCAGTGCTTGATAAATGACTGTAGCTGTCATTATAGTGGGGATTATCATTGTTCTTAACTACCATATTCATCGTAGGTCTTAGATGGAGGCCTCTAGTATGTTTATATGGCCTGGGACCACCTCTCCTAACAGTTTAGATACTCTTTACCTAATAACTCATATAAATTTGTAATAAGCATCCTCAGATATTTTGTGCTGTCCTTAGGGGCAAGTATCAAATCAAGGCAAGCCTTGCTACCAAGCCAGCTCTAACTAAGCATTGAGCCTGGACGGCTAGAACCAAGGGAAACTTCTATCTCAACCAGCCATGCATGCATTAAGAGTTCAGGCATTACCAAGGAACTCATTCCAGGTCATATAGGGGCAGTAACAAATGCAAGAAATAGGCCATAAAGAGTTTGTTTCACCCTAGCAGGAGGATTCCAGAACTTCTAGCCAAGTCATAAAACCATGTGATTATTCTCAAAGCCAGTTTGGAGATCCCTAATCCACACCCTTAATTTCACAGATGAGGAGACTGAAGTTCCAAGCATTCACGTGACCTGTCCAAGGCCACACAACTAATTCATAGTCCAATGTTCCTCAACTCTATGCCTCTTAAAGCACAAATAAAACATTTATTTCACAAGTATTAACATTCATAGTAGAAAAACCAGAAAACAGATAAGCACAAAGAATATTAATGTGACCAGATCAACTGCAGAAACTCAAAAGGTTAGATAGGAAGCTTAGGGGGCAGGGAGCTCAGGTGAACGGGGAAATTCGGAAAAGGAGGGAGAATGGTTGCACAACTTGAAGAATTTAATCAATGTCACCGAATTGTATGCATAGAAACTATTAAATTGGTCTATATTCTTCCGTGTATATTTTCAACAACAACAAAATTAAAGTAAATTATCAAAAAAAGATTATTAAAATCATCTTTAAACCTAATACCCAGAAATAATTACTGTCAACATCTTGGTGTGTACTCCCTCGGTGGGTTTTTTTCTTAGCACATATATCTGTATGTGTTTTATAAAAAAGGGATGCTGCTGTATATAGATACTTTTTATAACCTGCTTTCTTACTCAATGTATTAACATTCCCATGACAATAATTACCGTTCCGAGCATTGTTTTAATAGCTACATAGCAGTTCATATTATGAGTATTCCACAGTTTACACAGCCAGTTTTCTATTTTAGAAATTTATGTTTCCAGTTTTCACTCTTATGAACAATGCTCTAATGAATCTAATTGTAGCTAAATGTTTGCACGCATCTTTAATTGTTTCCTTAAGATACATTTTGGGAAATGAAATTGTTGGATCAAAGGGTATGCCCCTCAAAAAAAAAAAAGTTTTTTGATATATTTTGCCAAATTGCCTTCTAGAGCAGTTGTACCAGATTCCTACCATATACTTCATCTTTTGGAAAAAAAAAAAAAAACTCATAAATATGATTTTATGGAGGTGGGTGTATGAACTTGAAAGACATGCAGGAAGGACATCTTTGGGTGCAAAGTCTTACCTCTGTTTCTCTCTGACGCTGCTCAGGAACTCAGTTTTCAGAATGACTGGAAGCTCATCAATGTGTTCTTCAGCAACGCAAGCCAGTGCCACCTGTGTTCCTCCAACCAACAGGTAAACCACAGGCTAGGCAGCCCAGGACTTGTAAATGCTGGGGCGGGGAGCCAAGGGAACGTGAACTTAACCTGCCTGATCTCCACCTGTAGGAACCCAAGGAACCATATATAGGAATAGGTGTTCTTAAAGTACTATCCTGCAGATCATGATCAGGTAGCTAAGCTGAGCCAAGGTCATCCTGCAGCTGAGAAAAATCAGCTTCCCAGCTAGTGAAAAATTATTTTGCTGGTTTTAATTTTGGTTTCATATGAGTACTGAGTTTAGGAGAAAGCAGGATGTGTACTCTGTCATCACCCCTTGATGCCACGAGCTCCAGCTGTTGTTTAATTTGGGAAAGCTGCTGCCTATTATCTAGGTAGAGTGTTTCTTCTAGGCAAGTGAAACACATGGCTTCACTTATTCTTTATGTAGGTGACTTTCTATAACTTAAGTCCTTACTTAAAAACCTCCAGGTTCAAAAAGTATAAGAGGTGGCTCAGAAGCCAAGGCCATGGTGGCATAAATGTTCCTCGGGACCCTCCAGCCTGGCTGCCACCAAGCTTCCCTGCCACCTAAGACAGTCCAATTGTCTGCCCGCTGTCCTCCCAGCCCCTCTTGCAGACCTCTGCTAGGCCATGACACAGGCATGGGTAAAATTAATGAGGTGCTGCCTCTCTCCCACAATATATACTCTTGCCCTCCTCATAATGCCCCATGACCCCATTGACTCCGGGCCCTCCATCAAAATTCCCCTTTTTAAGACAATCTTGGACCCTGGGGTATGCTAATGGAAACCAGCTTTCCCCAACCAGCTCTTGTAGTTCCATGTTCCTGCAGATCTCCTGGGCTTGTAGCATATAGATAACGGAGTTTAATGTTCTAGTTCACCTCTCTTGGTTGACTGTTTTCTCCAATGCCAAGAGAAATTTACATGCCCTACTTATTTTCTGCCCCCACCCTCTTTTTTGTCATTGTGCATACCAGCATTTATTCATGAATTTATACATTCATGCATTCAAGTACTCAAACAAGCATTTAGGCATTGCTGTATTCCTCTATATATCCACTGGACCATGCACCCATGCACCAATCCATCCATACATTATGATATTCATGCATAACCAGAGGCATAGAGAGGGTAACGAGTGCCAGGGGCAATCTCTAAATTGCGCTTTCCCCCCCGTGCCCCTCCGTGCCCCAATTTCAAGATGAATAGATGTTGATAGCAGCAATGTGCCAGCAGAAGCGCCTACTCCCCTCTTGACCAGCTGCCTTGGTTAGGTGCCTTTCATATTTGAGGCACCTTGGAATGTCATTCCTTGCCTCATCTGGTGCCCCTTGTGAACTTCTGCCCCCCCCCCCCCCGCTACACCTCTGTGTCTACCATGCTTGAGGAAGGGCATGGAGCCACACCAGGTTAACAGAAACCACTTGGTGGCACCTCCTCCCCCTCAAGTGGCACCCAGGGTACTAGCCATACCTACCATATCTTAGATACACCTCTGTTATATCAGCTAATTTTCTCTTCTTGCATGCAGACATATGCCGTTGTATTTATGATGAATTTGTTCATGCTATGAGTATGAGTTTGTTCATACTTTTCACGTGTGAATGCATTCATAGATGCTTCTACTCATTAATGATTTCTTCTGTACATTTTATCTTGCACTCAAGTATTCTTACGTGAATTCTTGCATTCTTCATGTATTTGTGTCCTCAAGTATTCTAAAATATATAAAGTTCCTGTGTGCGTGTATTCACATATTCAGTGTTTACTTTTTTTATTGTTTTTGTTTATAATTTTTATTGTGCTTTAAGTAAACGTTTACAAATCAAGTCAGTCTCTTACACAAAAATCCATATATACCTTGCTACACACTCCCAGTTACTCTCTCCCTCCACTCTCTCTTTTTTGTGTCCCTTTCGCCAGCTTCTAACCTCCTCCACCCTCTCATCTCCCCTGCAGGCAGGAGATGCCAACATAGTCTCAAGTGTCCACCTGATCCAAGAAGCTCACTCCTCACCAGCATCCCTCTGCAACCCATTATCCTGTCCAATCCATGTCTGAAGAGTTGGCTTCAGGAATGGTTCCTGTCCTGGGCCAACAGAAGGTCTGGGGGCCATGACCACCGGGTCCTTCTAGTCTCAGTCAGACCATTAAGTCTGGTCTTATGAGAATTTGGGGTCTGCATCCCACTGCTCTCCTGCTCCCTCAGGGGTTCTCTGTTGTGTTCCCTGTCAGGGCAGTCATCAGTAGTAGCCGGGCACCGTCTAGTTCTTCTGATCTCAGGATGATGTAGTCTCTGGTTCATGTGGCCCTTTCTATCTCTTGGGCTCGTAATTACCTTGTGCCCTTGGTGTTCTTCATTCTTCTTTGATCTAGGTGGGTTGAGACCAATTGATGCATCTTAGATGGCTGCTTGCTAGCGTTTAAGACCCCAGACACCACTCTTCAAAGTGGGATGTAGAATGTTTTCTTAATAGATTTTATTATGCCAATTGACTTAGAAGTCCTCTGAAACCATGTTCCCCAGACCCCTGCCCCTGCTACGCTGGCCTTTGAAGCATTCAGTTTATTCAGAAAACTTCTTTGCTTTTGGTTTAGTCCAATTGTGCTGACCTCCCCTGTATTGTGTGCTGTCTTTCCCTTCACCTAAAGTAGTTTTTATCTACTATCTAATTAGCAAAAGCCCCTCCCCTCCCCTCCCTCCCTTCCCCCTCTCGTAACCACAAAAAAATGTTTTCTTCTCAGTTTAAACTATTTCTCAAGTTCTTATAATAGTGGTCTTATACAATATTTGTCCTTTTGCAACTGACTGATTTCACTCAGCATAATGCCTTCCAGGTTCCTCCATGTTATGAAATGTTTCACAGATTCTTCACTGTTCTTTATTGATGCTTAGTATTCCATTGTGTGAATACACCAAACTTTATTTATCCATTCATCCCTTGATGGGCACCTTGGTTGCTTCCATCTTTTTGCTATTGTAAACAGTGCTGCAATAAACATGAGTGTGCATATATCTGTTTGTGTAAAGGCTCTTATTTCTCTAGGATATATTCCAAGGAGTGGGATTGCTGGATTGTATGGTAGTTCTATTTCTAGCTTTTTAAGGAAGTACCAAATCAATTTCCAAAGTGGTTGTACTATTTTATATTCCCACCAGCAGTGTATAAGTGTTCCAATCTCTCCACAGCCTCTCCAACATTTATTATTTTGTGTTTTTTGGATTAATGCCAGCCTTGTTGGAGTGAGATGAAGTCTCATTGTAGTTTTGATCTGCATTTCTCTAATGGCTAATGATCGTGAACATTTCCTCATGTATCTGTTAGCTACCTGAATGTCTTCTTTAGTGAAGTGTCTGTTCATATCTTTTGTCAGTTTTTTAATAGGGTTATTTGTCTTCTTGAAGTGGAGTTTTTGCAGTATCATGTAGACTTTAGAGATCAGGGGCTGATCAGAAATGTCATAGTTAAAAACTTTTTCCCAGTCTGTAGGTGGTCTTTTTACTCTTTTGGTGAAGTCTTTGAATGAGCATAGGTGTTTCATTTTTAGGAGCTTCCAGTTACCTAGTTTTTCTTCTGCATTCTTAATGGTGTTTTGTACACTGTTTACGCCATGTATTAGGGCTCCTAACACTGTCCCTATTTTTTCTTTCATGATCTTTAGCATTCTAGATTTTATATTTAGGTCTTTGATCCATTTTGAGTTAGTTTTTGTGCATGGAGTGAGGTATGGGTCTTGTTTCATTTTTTTGCAGATGGATATCCAGTTACGCCAGCACCATTTGTTAAAAAGACTGTCTTTTCCCCATTTAACTGTTTTGAGGTCTTTGTCAAGGATCAGCTGCTCATATGTGGATGGATTTACGTCTGGATTCTCAATTCTGTTCCATTGGTCCATGTACCTGTTGTTGTACAAGTTCGGTATTTACTTTCATTAAATTTTAGTTACACAAGCAATACACAAATCTTTTCTCCTTTTATAAAATGAAAATATTACACTCAAAGCTAGAACACCCTTTGGCCACCACCCTCAATCCTGTTTCTCCCCCTCAGTTTCTAAAGATAGGTAATTCTATGAATTTCCATGTATCTTTAGATCTGTGAGCCTCACTATTTTATGTGTGTGTGTGTGTGTGTGTAAAAGAGAAAAAAAATTAACATAAATAGTATTACACTGTATGTATCATTGAGCAGATTTTTTTCACTCACCGATTTTTTTTTTTTTACATCTAGTCACACAACGGACTAGTGTAAATTTACTGCATTTTATTTTGCCATTTCCCTTTTGATGGCCATTTGGATATTTCTACTTTTTCACCATTATAAGCAATGCTACAGTAAACAATCTTGTTCACTTGAACATGTACAAATGTTTTTCAAACTGTGGATTCAAATTAGTGAGTAAAAAAATAAGTTTGAAGGATCACAACCAAAATTGTAACAAATAGAAACAGAATAAACTATAAAATATTAGAGTTCACTACATGTAGTAAGGTAAATGTTGATTCCTGAAACTTTTGACTTATTTCTACATGGACACCTGTACTGGCTTGCAATGTGAAACTTAGACTCTAGATCATGTTCAAAATCACTTAAAGAAAAGTGCCTAGAGTCGATTCTTAGACATAGAACTGCTGGTCGTCAGATGTGTGCAGTTTTAGTTTTAATAAGACACCAAATAAGAGAATAATTTTGAAAATCAGTTGCTGTTGAGTTGATTCTGACTCATGGTGAGGGTTTTCCATGGCTAGTTTTTGTAGATCACCAGGCCTTTCTTTTGAGGGACCTCTGGGTAGACTCAAACCTTCAACCTTTTGGTTAGCAGCGGAACATGGTAACCATTTGCACCACCTGGGGACTCCTTAGGGACTGCCTAATTGCCCTCCAGAGTAGCTGAACTATTCACATTTCCATCAGTGTCTGAGAGCTCCTGTTCCCTATAGTCTTTCTAAATCTTGTTTTTTGTCAACATGTGGAATTCCCTCGAGATGAAGGCATGTTGATACACCGGGACTGAGTTTACTCACACAAAGCACCTCATACTTTTAATTGGCTAAACATATGACAAGAGTAATCCTGCTTCACTCTAGCTTCTAAATGGCAGGAAACCAGTGACTTGACCGCCATAAATTCAGCTCGTTGTAGCAATGCTCACTAGCATCTGCTCAAATCCACTTGTCGTTGCTTTTTTTTTTTCTTCCATCTTGATTTTTCCTTTTGCACAAAGACCACCAAATCTTTGAGCCAAGAATAAATCTCGCCTCCATTTTTATTTCCTTTGAAGGGCCTTGTTGTGCCTAGGTCTGCCTCACTTGGCTCCCCTGGCCTAGGCCTGCCTGCTCTTCCCTTCACCTCCCTGAGCTTCTGTAGCTCAGACCCACCACTCACCCCCTAGTCTTCCAGGCTTGCCTCTGGCCATAGCACAGCTCCATCTTCAGACTAACCCTGTGGCATAGCTCAACATCCCCTTTTGGAATAGTCCTTACACAGCCTTTTTTACATTCCTCAAAACACACCCTAGGCACAATCTCTCCCTCAGTGGTTGTCAAAATGTGCTGTACAGAGTCCCGGGGCCACTGGAGGTGTCTCTGAGGACAAAAGTCAAGTCAGAGAAGGTGGCCCCCAGGCTGCTACCTGACTTCACAGAGCAGCTTTGTTTGCCTTTGTCATGTGTTGAGGGTTTCCCAAAATAGTTCACATGGGGGATAAAGTGTTTTAGTGTTAAAAAGGAATGTTAAAATACTGTCCTGCCCTATATTAGGACTTGGAATTCACCTCCCTATAGTGTTGCTATGAGTTGAAATTGACTTGACGGCAATGGTTTGTTTTTTGGTGTTTTGCAGGGGGAGGCCTTGGAAACTGTTGTGGTGTAGTGGTTAAGAGCTACGGCTACTAATCAAAAGGCCAGCAGCTCAAATCCACCAGGCACCCCTTGGAAACTCTATGGGGCAATTCTGGTCTATCCTATAGGGTTGCTATGAGTCAGAATCGACTCAACGGCAATAGGTTGGTTTTTTTAGGGAGGCCTTAATTTTTTTAAGGAGCCCTGGTGGAATAGTGGTTAAGCACTTGGCTGCTACCTGAAAGAGCAGAGGTTCAAACCCTTCAGCCACTCCACAGGAGAAAGATATGGCAGCCTGCTTACAACATAAAGATACCAAACCAAACTTGTCATCAAGTTGACTCAGACACATAGCGACCTTATAGGATAGAGCAGAACTGCCCCATAGGGTTTTCTAGGTTGAAATCTTAACAGAAGCTGACTGCCACATCTTTCTCCCACGGAGCAGCTGGTGGGTTCCAACCGCTCACCTTTTAGTTTACAGCTGTGTGCTAAACAACTATGCCACCAGGGCTCTTTCCATAACGATTATAGCCTTGGAAACCCTATGCGACAGTTCCGCTTTGTCCTCTAGGGTTGCTATGAGTTGAAACTGACTCAATGGCAGTTTTTTTTTTAGGGAGAAAACATTGGAAAGAGCCTTGGTGGCGCAATGGTTTAAGTACTTGGCTGCTAACCAAAAGGTTGGCGATTGGGACCCACCAGTGGCTCCACGAGAGAGAAAAGACCTGGCGATCTGTTCCTGTAAAGATTACAGCCTAGGAAACCCCAAGGGGCAGTTCTACTCTATCCTATAGGGTCTCTATAAGTCAGAATCGACTTGAGGGCACACAACAACAACAACACGGGGGTCTTGGAGTCCCTGAGTGGTGCAAACAATTAAGTGCTCAGCCACTAACTGAAAGGTTGGTGGTTCAAACCCACCCAGAGACACCTCAGAAGAAAGGCCAGTGATCTACTTCTGAAAGGTCATAGCCATTGAAAACCCTACGGCGCAATTCTACTCTGTACACATGGGGTTGCCATGTGTCAGAACTGACTCGATGGCTACTAACAGCAACAAGAAATTGGGCTCCTTTAGAGGGAAATAGATAAGGGCTCTTTTTGGATTTCTTAAGACCAAAACCATAAGGAAGTAGATCAGGACCTATTGGCTGGGCAGTGACGACTATGCTCCAGGCCTTCCCTGGTGGGTCGTTATTCCAAGCACAGGTACTTCCTGAGCAAGTGGTAGCTTGGGTCGCAGCAGTGACATGTGGTACTTTTAGAATCTGGACTCTTTTTTGCTGGTCTGTACTTACAGTCTAGTTTTGTTAATGAGTAATATCAGAAATCAGAAGAAGAGAAAGCAAAATGAAGGAAAAAGACCTCAAAGCCCCTGATACCGCAAGAAAACATACACATTTACTCACTGCAGCTGTGTTAGGAACAGATGTGAGCATCTGGGAGGACACACTGGTGGTGTGGCTCAGGAAACCTGAAAAGGTTCCCACCTTCTGACTAAGCACCCTAACTCTTTGGAACAAATCCCAAGGAAACAAACGTGTTTGATACTAGAGCATTCTTTGAGATCTAGGGACCAAAAAATCTACGTAGAAAGGTACAAGTTCATTTGGAAAAATAAACTTTTTCCTGACATTGGGGTCAAGACGGACTATATGATGTGCAACCTTATAGAGGAGAGACATTACATGTGAGTGTAATGTCTTCCACTGAGGAACAAGGACAGTTGGTGCCCCAAGTGACAACCATTCAGGCCTGAAAGGGCTGGGTGGCCCCATTCAGTCAGCAGCTGGGAACAAGCACCTCCGCCGAGAAGGATCTGAAGCAGGGTTCCCACTGGGGGTCCGGGCAGGAGTCCCCTGCTACACCACTGGTTGCGTCGAGTCAGCTCTGACTCACAGTGACCCCATGTGTGTCGGAGTAGAGCTGTGCTCCACAGGTTCTCAGTGACTGGTGTTCAAGAATAGATCACCTGGTCTTTCTTCGGGGGCACCTCTGGTGGACATAAGCCTCCAACCTTTTGGTTAGCAGCCAAGCACATTAACCGTCTGCACTGGGGTTAGCCCTGCTGCCTTAAGGAAGCAGAATGCCCTGAATGCCGGACAGATGGGCAACAAGGATGTTTTTAGACAGAGTTCTCAAGGGTCTTCAGAAAGGAAAGTGTGATGCTTAATGCCTTGCTCAGAGACAGACTCACTTGGACAGGAGAAAACTAGTACAAGCTTTATCATGGTTCTCGAAACTGAGCTGCCTCCCAAAGGAAGTCTCCCTGAAACACGAACATTCCATTTCTCAAAGGAATGTTGCACTGTTTTCTCCAGCACTGTGGGTCCAGGAGATTGGCAGCTGTCTCCAGAGTCACTGCCTGTGTCCCCTCAGGAAACAGAACAGCACCTGGGCCTTCCTTGTCTCCTATCTGAGCCAAGTCGCCTCAGGGGACAGTCAGTGTGCAGGTAGCTTAACAGTTAGTCTGGTTGTCAACTTTATTTTTATTTGGTTATTTTTACACTGAAAAGACAAGCCAGGGCTGAAATTGGAGGTGCTCTCGTTTGTTTATTTATTTTTATTACCTGCAGGGAAGGAACAGGTGTGTGTGTGTGTGTGTGTGTGTGTGTGTGTGTGTATGTTGGATGTGTAGAGGAAAAAAAAAAAAACACCATTGCTGTCAAGTCAATTGACTTATAGTGACTCTATAGGACAGAGAACTGTCCCATAGGGTTTCCAAGGAGCACCTGGTAGATTCGAGCTGCTGACCTTTTGGTTAGTAGCCGAGCTCTTAACTGCTAGGGGACATACCCAGGTGGCAGAAGCCTACTCGGTCTCTTCCTCTGGGAATCCTTTTCTTACTCAGGGCAAATGTGGCAGGGATGGGGTCTGAGAAAATAGCACCAAGTGGAAGTCTGAGGCCTCAAATCCTGGAGTCTTAAAACCAGGATTAATTGAGTTCTCCCTTTGGATCTGATTTTCCTCAGATAAAAGTGATCCCAGCAGCCTTTATGAACAAGTCCAGTCTTCCGCCCCTCAACATGAGTGTCACAATTGTATCAGGGGTGTTTTACCTTGCCCTGACCTTCAGTGTGCCCTTTCCTAATATGGAACACCTACCTAGATGGGGTTGGTTTTTCTCCAGGTGGATGATGGCTTGGGAACCCAGAGACTGGAGGAAATCCAGGAAGTACTGGGAGTGTTACACTTATTGGTGGGAAACCAGGGTCTAAATTTGTCCTTGCCACTGCCATCTCAGCCAGGGAAGGGGCTCAGGCCCACTGGAGTCTGGGCTTCCTCAGCCTTGTGGGCATGGTACTCCCTGTCCCACCCTCACTGGGCACATTTCTTTCTCACAGAACAGCCACGTGAAGTATAGCATGGACAAGCTGACCCGAACCCTGGACTACCTGCATCAGGAGGTGAGGCTTACAGCTTCCACAGCTCCATAGCACAGAAGACCTGGGGCCTTTGCAGCCGGGAGACAGCTGCCTGTCCAAGGATGGGAGGGCGAGTTCTGGGTTTTATTCCCAAATGGCCTCCCATGGGAAGGAGGAAATGAACTCCTTTAAGGGAGATCATTCTCTAGGGAAAGGGAAAGCTCTGGAGAAGCTGTCTTTTCACTCTTTTAAATTAAAACATGGATCAGGCATAGAGTTGTCTACTCTTGCAAGGATATTTCTGAGACCCCTGAGGAGAAAGGAATAAAGCACAGTTCCTTACGGAAGAGTTGATGGACCTACTCTTTCTTGAGGCCACTGTCTGACTGAATCTGGGGTGATGACAGACTGGAGGGGCCCTGACAGCCATCAAGGTTTCCCTCCTGGAGTGACCATGATGAATACTGAAGGTTCTGGGGATCCTAGGGGGAACTCTATGGCTCTCACTTTCCCATCTCCTCCCCCTGGGTGGCAGCTCTTCTGTTGGAGAGGGTCTACAGATCTTGCCACTGTGGGCTTGCTCCCTGTTGGCACCATGGTGGGGAGGCACTCTGCTTCCGTGAGGGATGGTGAGTAATACCTTTCTGGAATGGCATTGCTGGAAGCTTTGGACAGAGTCCAACTGAACACCTCCCAAAAGAGTGTGCCTATTTAACAAAGGAGAGGCCTAACATGTTCGATCAGAGCCCAGGGTTCCAGAGAGGCTTCTGGGCAGTAATGGTGACTTGATGAATGCTCATTTTCTTCTCTGTTGTGTACTCCTAGGTCCCCAAAGTATTTGTGAACCTGGTGGATCTCTCTGAGGCTATGGGCTTCTCTCACTGGCATCAGGACACTCAGCTCAGGTAAAAACGGAACGGAAGGCAACCAACATCTGTTGAGTGGCTACCATGTGCAGGCACTGAGTAGGGCACTTGTGTGCATTAATCCTATGAGGGAATTTACACAAGTGGAGAGTGACAGTGGTAAGTAATGTGTACGGACCACACAGCTAGTCAGTGGCAGTCAGGGGAAATCCCCTGCCGAGTATGCTTTGGGGACTGAGTTTGAAGGATGAAATCTTTGGTCTGGCTGATGTGGTGCCAGATGACCTACCCCTGCCAGAATGATTTGAGAATTAAACAATGGGTTTGACAAATCATCTCTAAACCAAGAATTGTTGCTTCTGGAAATTGGAAAGAAAACAATTTAGCCTAAATGTATTTCATCTTCACAGAGCATGATTTCCATACATTTCTAAAAATTTTCATCAAATTTAAGTTATTTGGACCCAAACCCTACAATTTTTGGTTTTGCACCCAGAAAAGAAGTTCACAGGTAAAAGTCAGGGTAGAGACAACTAGAGATGGTGGCAACAGGAAAAAGGAGAGAAAGACAGTACTAAGGGGGAGAGGAGGCATTTGAGAAGGAAGAAAGGCAAAAGGAATACAGAGTCGGGGAGGGGAGGATAGGACGCAGGTTTCACATGTGAGGAGCAAAGGAGGGGAGGGTATACCAGGAGATGGAGCCCATCTCCACATCCCACCCCTACAGAAGGGGTAGGTGGGGAACAAGAGGTTCACAATGTACCTTCTCACCCTATATTCTCCCCAACATTTGCTTCCTTCCTTCTCATGCCACTTCTAAGACTTCCAAATTCTTCCCCACTCCCTAAGCAACTTCCAGTTTCCGTCACCCCTTCTTCCCCCAAGGGGCAGGCTGATGGCACCCTAGCACTGCACCAGTTCTCTCTTTCTTCTCGTTCCACCTGCAGCCCCCCAGCAGAGCCCTGCAGATGCTCCATGGAGACTTCAAAGCTGTCCAGGGTTGTGATGCAGTGGTCCTATCAGGTGAGCCCGCCCTGGGAGACTGGGTTGCTGGCTCACAGAGGATGAGGTGGCCATGGAGAAGAACAGAATTAGGGCACAGCTCAACCAATGCTAAGTTTGCTAACATGGGACTGCGTCAACTGGATTTGGGACTGAGAGTCAGGAACCAAAGAGAGCTTCCTAATGACTATTGAATATTCCTCCTATGGGACAGGGCAGAGGGGGAAGGGTGGAGGAGCTTCAGGTAAAATATAGTGAAGAACTTTGCAAATTCCTTCTGAAAGGCTCTTGGTAATTTACCACGTGTACTACTGCATGTGGCCAGGGAGCTGGTTCTGCTCAGGCTGTGCCTGTACCCCAGGCCATAGCTCCAGTGGGAGAGTCAGGGCTCCTGAAGATATGCTTTCTAGTTTACAGAAGAGACCCCAAGAGAGTGTGGTGGCTCATGAAAACCATCGTCGCAAACAGCTCAAAGCGCAGTTTCTACTGCCATGTTTAACATGATGGTTTTGTTTAAAAAAGTTATGTTTGGAGTTGTGAGGTGCTTCTCACTCCGGAAATGACCACTTTTTTTTTTTTTTTTTTTTTTAACATGGTTAACAGCACATCCCTCTAAAGAACTTAGCCCTTGAGGAGACGGTGGGGTGTCTAGCCAGATGCTGGGCAGGCTTATATTTCCTGAGCTTCCAGATAATATATTTCAGGTCTACCTGTGTTATTGCCTGACTGCTGGGGCTTCAGAGGAGAACAAAACCCCAGCTTGGTTCCTCAGAGAGCTGGGAAGCATGAGATAAAGAGGGAGTTTTGGAATTGTTCCAGGGTGGGGCAGGCTCTACCTTGCTCATGCTTCTGACTGTTTGCCTCTCTGCTCCCTTCCTTCAGAAAACCTGGGAGGAGCTCCTGGCCTCCAGCAAGTACAGTGAGCAGGAGTCATTCACGGTTGTTTTCCAGCCTCTCTTCTCTGAGACAGCCCTGTTGCCCCTCTTGGTGAGTGAGAGCTATAGTTGAGGCACAGGGGCGCAGACTGGAGAGGGGGCCTGGGCCACAGGTCTACCCTGACTCCCCCCTCCGACCCATCACCTCTGCAGAAGACCCAACCCAATCAGCTTCACTGAACCCAGGATATGTTGTCTCAGGGACAAATGCTGTGATGTTCTTATACTTTCTTGTGTCATTCCCCACAAGGTTGGATAGCCCCGAGAGGCAGGTTCTTAAAGGCAGGGCAGCCCAGAGCTCAAATGCATGGGCTCTTCAGATTCATGTCTTCTAATCCTCGCCTTGGAATGGGTCAGCTGTATGACCTTGGGCAAGTTGTTTGAACTCTCTGTGCCTCAGTTCCTCATTTGTAAAATCAGGATTGTTATGAGTACCCCTACCTCTAGAGTTGTTGTAAGGGTCACATGAAGTAATAAATACACAGAACCGGGGCTGGCCTGGCACTTAGGAAGCACTTAGTACCTCTTAGCTATATTGTAATCACTCAGGGCAGAATTTCCAGGAGCACCAGTCATGCTCCCCCCCTCTGCACTCTCTTCTGCACCCATCCCTACAAGGGACAACAGGTTCAAGTGGTCCCCTGGGTAGATGGGCAAATGCCCCTTGCTCCAGTGCAGCCACCTAGACCATGTAGCACTCTGGGTGGGCTCACACATGAAGCCTTGGAGCCTCAAGGAGCCTGGCTCTTGACTGCTAGAGTCATCATTCGTGCTCCAGGACTAAGATGTTTAAAGTAATGCTTTAAGAGGAGGAGGAGATTATCACCTTCCCATCCCCTCCATTCATCTCCCACTCAGACCACACCTGAACCACTTCCTTGTCACTGGCTCCTTCTGTTCAGTTCAGTTGTGTAGAAGCCCATGAACACTGAGCAATCAAAGGCTTGACCTGCTTCTGTAAGCCCCTATCTCTGAGCCCTGACCCTAGACAGCAATCCTATAAATGCTTGCCATTGCTGATGGTGTACTGAGGGGAGAGTATGGAAGGTTCAGAAACCCCTATCTCTACACCAGGGAAAAGCATGTGTTGGAGGCAGGCCTATTGCATCCCTTTTGGGGGCACAGAGGGGTTCTTTTCTTACTTGGGTCTCTTTCAGGGGGAGCCACCACTCCAGGATCTCATCGGACTTGCCTTGAATCTCTGGAACAGCATGGTGAGTGGGCCCGAGGCCATGAGTCAGGACATGGGCCTTCAGGAGGGGCAGGGTCTCTACTGCCACTCCCACTATTCACACTGCTCTGAGGAGAGGAGCTGTAAGACGCCCACAGGGTCCTAGGACAATGTGTCTGGGCCACTAGGGAAACTTCTCACACCCTGGGGACAGCCAGTTCTGACCACTGGGGGGTTTGACCTCCTTGTCCCAGAGGCTGGGCCACAGACATCTGGGGAGGGGACTTTTGGTGGGGCCTCAGGTCTGCTCTTCCCAGGGGTGGGGCAGTTTCCTCACAGTCTGTGTGGAAATCTTTACTTGGGTGTGGAGCTGGCTCACATCCCAACTCCTATCCAGCTTTCTATCATTTTACAGTTGTATTGCATCTGCAGTTTTAAGGGCCTAGGGTGGTACCTGGGACAAGCAGGGTCTTTAGAGTCACGAAGACCTGGGCTCAAATCCTGGCTTCACTCTTCATAAGCTATGTGAGTTCAGGGCCTCAACTCCCTTTCGGCAAAACCCAGATCATAAGTCCTGACACAACACTTGTCAAGTGTGTACCATGTTCCTGGCCCACAGTAAATACTCAATGTGAGTTGGCCAGTTTTACCAGAACTATGACAGACTTCCCCAGGCTCCAAAGGTCCCCTAGGGCCATCTGGAATGAGTCAGCAACCAGAATGCAATGTCAAGGGTTCTCTGTTATTGCTTTAGCTTTTCCCAGGCCACCAGACAGAGATCTGATTTTCCCATTTACTTTTTCTCCATCCAAGTTGCCCTCTTGTTAGAATTCCAATGATAGCATCTTGTTTTTTCTTCTTCTTTGCATTAGAAAGATTTCTCTCCATGTCCCCAGTGGATGTGTCTGCTGGGTACCATAAGCCCCTATACTTCAGCTGTATTAGCCATTGCAAGGCAGAGAGCAGGGAGTGGAAGGGCAGGGAGCAGCCCCCAGCCAGCCCACACCAATGGAAGCACACTGTCCTTTGGATCAGGCATTTGATTTCTTTGAACAGGGACCCTGGTTAGTAGACCTAGCCCTTAGGTGGGGTATTCCCTCAGAACACCACTTTGCTTCTTATCTTTTATGAGGGGCAAAGGAAGTAAAACAGGACCCCCAGTGGGGGTTGCCCTCCCTCCACCCCCTCTCTGTGGGAGAAAAATCCATTATTTCAGTTCACCCAAACCTCTCTCCCCCTTTCTCCCAACTAATTAAAGGGCATGTACTGAGCACCCTGCCCTATGCTGGGTGCCAAGGAGGGTACATGAGAAAACCAAACATGGCCACTGTCCTCAGTGAGCTTAAGAAGTAGCTGGGCAGGGTGGGGAACCCAGATGAAAAAAAGAGTCAACAGGAACTCAGCCAGTAGTGTTGTACTGGGCTGTGCCAAAAGTGATATGGACAATGTGGTCAGGGCAACCCTGTGAAGGCAGGACTTGAATTAGCTTTGTCGGATGTATCAGAGGGGATAAGGAAGGTATTCCCAGGCAAGAGGGCCTTTGTGAGAAAATGGTGGAATGGAAAAAAAAAAAAAAACGAATACACCAGATGCATTAGCAAGAGACGGTAAGAAGTCGGTCTGATAAGCGCTGAAATGTGGAGATAATGAGGCCCAGAGAATGAATGAAGTGCCTGGGACATCGGAAAGAGAGAAGCTGATGACAGCAGATCCAGGGTGAGAGGGCTGGATTTCCTCCTCTTTCTCCTTTTATCTTGTTATTTACTGTCATTGGTGGCAGTGGCAGCAGTGATGATAATCACCATTTATTGGGTCTTCTGGGTGCTGTCCCCTGTGCACACAGATAGGCACGTAGCATGCACAGTGCCTTACAACCTAGTTGAGGGACAGATGAGAAGGCACACAGAAAGAAATACAGGTCTCACGCTAACAGCCAAAGGACTGGGCCACAGTAAGTGTCACAGGGGTTCAGAGGAGGAGGAGGCTTTCAAAGGTGGAATTTTACCCTTACTCTTTCCAGTCCTGCCCAATCAGCAACAAGGTCCACAGCTTCCCAATAAGAGTTCCTTAAGGCCCGTACGTCCCAGGTCAGTGAGGAGGGAGGGAATGAGATATGTATGGGTTTCCCCAAGCATGCCTGTTCCCTAGCTTCCCCGTGGGTGAAATACCAAGCCATTCCACAGCTTGCACAGCAAGAACAGCTTTTAGAACCAGGGCTTCGCATCATTCATTCTGGTTTGAAGCAGTCGAAGCCCTGTTTAGAATACACTTGCAACTCCAGAAAAAAAAAAGAAAAAATCTTTTTTTTTTTGGTAGGAATAAATCCATAAGAAATTAAGAATTTCACAAAAAAGACCAGACTTACTGGTCTGACAGAGACTGGAGGAACTCCTGAGACTATGGCCCCCAGACACCCTTCTAACTCAGAACTGAAACCATTGTCCGAAGTTCACCTACCACCCAAAGATTAGATAGGCCTATAAAACAAACAATAACACAGGGGAGGAACGTGCTCCTTAGATCCATAAAGTATATGAGACCAAATAGGCAATACCTGCCCAAAAGCAAAGACAAGAAGGCAGGAAGGGAAAGGAAAACTGGATGAATGGAAACAGGGGAACCAGTGTGGAAAGAGGGAGAGTGCTGACACATTGTGGAGATTACAACCAATGTCACAAAACAATTTGTGTATAAATTTTTGAATGAGAAACTAATTGGCTCTGTAAACTTTCACCTAAACACATACACACACACAAAAACCAAAGAAGAGTTTAGCTGAACTAGTAAAGAATATCTGCCTTGACGATCGTGCTCTTTTAAGAACAATCTATATGGGATCAAACTGATAACAGCAACTTGATAGATTAGATAGGGAGGCGGAGCCAAGATAGCAAACTAGTCAGACTCACTAAGACATCCTTCTGTAACAAAGACCCAAAAAAACCAAGTAGAACGGATACAGACATCAATCCTGGAACCCTGAACCTTAAATAAAGGGATAAAGTATTAGACTAGAAGCCACTGAAAAGAAGAAACTGATCAGAAACAGCAAGCAACTAGAGATACAGAGTGGAGGTTCCCTGCCAACTGGCATGACACAGCATGGCCACCTTGGGATAAACCAAAAACCCCACATGAAGAGCACAGAAAGGTGCCTTCGTGGAATTCCCTATAGGAGACAGAGAATTGGAAAGACATACCCGGAGCAAAGTAAGACCCCATTTGCTGGCTGCAGCTCAAGGAAGTGCCCAGACACTCTCATATGGTAACCAGAGGAGCATGCTCCTACAACCACCACCCTTCTGGTGAATAGCAGCACGAACCACCCCAACCTGGCTACCCCAACTGCCAGGGATCACAGTAGGAACACCCCTATTCCTCTCCCCCATCTAGCCCCATCCACACCCTCCCTTCTCCCCCTACCCCATTTCTCCCCTCTGCCTTGCTGTGCTGTGGCCCTGAACAGAACTGACCTCTCGTCACCTTCTTCCCCACTGGCTCTGCCTCACTGTGCAATGGCCCAAAGTGGAACTGGCCCTGCACCATTTCCCTCCCTGCCAGCACTGCCCCACCACACTCTTGGTCCTGAGCTAAACTGGCCCTGCATCATCTCCCTCCCTGCCATCTCTGTCCCACCACACCAAGGCCCAAAGTGGAACTGACCCCGTGCCACCTCCCTCCTCACTGGCTCTGCCTGCTGCACCACAGATGAAGGACCCAACCCCCCCCCCCACTGGACCTGCCCCGCTGCATCATAGCTGAGCAACGAGCCCTGCCTGTTCAGACAAGGTGATTAAAACTATCATGTCCATAGACAAGCAAGCAACAAAGCACGCCAGCATGCCTGCCCAGACATATCAAAACAAAAAAGCAAGACTAAACAAACTTAGTCAATAAACAAAGAAAATAATACTTGAATATCCCAGAAACAGCAGACAATACTGAAGGATATAAAAAAGCAGGACAAGATGGCTCCAGCAAGTGACTAAAATAATCAGATGACCTTCCAGTAGAAGGAAAGGCAGTGGAACTACCTGGTACAGGATTCAAAAGACTAATAATTAGGGCTCGACAAGAGATTAGGAAAGACATCAAGAAAAACTAAGAAAAAAATAGACAAAATAATGGAAAACACAGACAAAATCAACCAGAACATAGCCAAAATAAAGACAAATACAGGCAAAGCAATAGAAGAATTCAGGAAAATAACACGAGAACAAAACATCAAAATAAATAATTAGAAATTATACAAAAACAGAAACTAGAAATCCAAAAGATAAACAACAAAATTTTAGAAATGGACAACTCAGTAGAAGGTTTTAGGAGCAAATTTGAAAAAAGGAAGACAGAATCAGCAAAATTAAAGAGAAATCCATTGATGCTACTTTGAGAAATAATCAGAGAAAAGACTGAAGAAAATCTAAGAATTATGTGGGAAACAATCAAGAGCAAAAATTTGCTAGTCATCAGAGTTCCAGAACAGGGGTAGAAAATGGAAAACACAGAGAGGATTGTTGATTTCCCAGCAGAAAACTTCCCTAATATTTTGAAAGACAAGAAGCTGACTATTTAAGCTCAACAAACCCTGTATAGAATAGACTCCAAAAGAAAGTCATCAAGATATGTAATCATACTGGCCAAAACCAGAGAAAAAGAAAGAATCCTGAGAAAAAGAAAGAATCCTGAGAATAGCTCAAGAAAAATGAGAAGTCACTTACAAAGGGGAAAAAATAAGACTAAACTCTGATTACTTGGCAGAAACTATGCAGGCAAGAAGGCAAGGGGATGGCATATATAAAAACCTCAAAGAAAGAAAGTGCCAACCAAGAATAATCTATCCTGGAAAACTCTCTCTCAAATATGATGGTAAAATTAGGACATTTCCAGATAAACAAAAATTAAGGGGATTTGTAAAAACCAAACCAAACTTACAAGATATATTAAAGGGAGTCCTTCAGTTAGAGGACCAAAAGCATCAGACAACAACCTGAATGAATCCAGGACACAGGACAGCATCAGCCAGATAAGAACCTAGGTAATGAACTGTCAGTGTTAAAATAAAACTAAAAGATTTAAAACAAGGTACCAGAGATGTCAATCTGTAAATGACAACAATATCAAAATAATAAAAGGTGGAATAAGCAATGTAGGTATAGAACTTTCAAATGGAGAGGAAGTCAAGGCAATATCAAGTAATAAAAGACTGGTTCAAACTTACGAAGATAAGGGTAAATTTCAAGTTAACTGCAAAGAAAGTTAATATACCTACTCATCAAAATAATAATAATAATAAAAAGACTCAATAAACACAAAATCTATAATACTGAAAGAAATGAAAAGAAATTCACGAACAAAAGAAACTCAGCATAGGAAATAAGAGAAACAAAGAAAATGTCAGCACCACAGAAAAAAAGCACAAAAAAATGACAGCAATGAACTCGCAGCTATCAATAATCGCACTGAATGTAAATAGCTTAAATATACCTGTAAGGAGACAGAGAGTGACATAATGGATAAAAAAGCTTGACCCATCAATATGCTGTCTACAAGAGACACAGCTTAGACATAAAGACACAAATTTGTTTAAAATAAAAAAATATCAAGCAAACAGCAATCAAAAAAGAGCAGGAGTGGCAATATTAGCCTCAGATAAAATAGAATTTAAGGCAAAATCAACCATAAAAGACAAGGAAGGACATTATGTAAGAATTTAAGGGACAAAACACCAAGAAAACATGACCCTAATAAGCATCTACACAACCAAGAACAGGGCTCCAAAATACATAAAACAAACTCTAACAGCACTAAAAAGAGAAAATAACAGGTCCACAGTAATAGTACGAGACTTCAACACATCACTCTTGGTAAAGGACAGAACACCTAGAAAGAAACTCAACAAAGGTACAGAAGACCTAAGGCCACAATCAACCAACTTGACATCGTAGGCATACATAGAACACTCTATGCAACAACAGCAAAGCACACACTCTTTTATAATGCACACGGACCATTCTCCAGAATAGGCCACATAGCAACCCTCAACAGAATCAAAAACACTGAGATAATAGAAACTATCTTCTATGATCGCAATGCATAAAAGCGAAAATTCATAGCAGGAAGAGCAGGGGGAAGAATAATAAACATGGAAACTGAATAACACCTTGCTTAAAAACCACCAGGAAATAGAAGGAATCAAAGATGAATAAAAAAAAAAATTCCTAGAACCAAATGAGAATGAAGACACATCGTACCAAAACCTTTGGAACACAGCAAAGGCAGTGCTCAATTTACAGGTCAATTTATAGCAAAAGATGCACACATTAAAAAAAAGAAGAAAGGGCCAAAATCAAAACATTAGCCCCTTAACTCAAACGAATAGAAAAAGAACAGCAAAAGAAGCCCACAGGCACCAGAAGAAAGGAAATAATAATAATAAAATAAATGAAATGGCACCCAGAAAAACAATAGAAAGAATCAAAAAGACGAATAGTTGGTTCTTGGAAAAGATCAACAAAATCAACAAACCACTGGCCAAACTGACAAAAGAAAAACAGAAGAGAAAGCAAATAACCCAAAGAAGAAATGAGAAGGGGGGCATAACAACAGATCCACCTGAGTAAAAAAGGTTCATAACAGAGTGCTATGAAAAACTATACTCCAACAAGTTCGAAAACCTAGAGGAAATGAACGAATTTCTAGAAACACACTACAAACTGAGATAGAAAATTTGAACAGTCCCATAACAAGGGAAGAGACTGAAAAAGTAATAATAAAAAAAAAAAAAAATTAAAAACTTCCAACAAAAATAAGTCCTGGCACAGATGGCTTCACTGGAGATTTCTACCAAACATTCAGAGAAGAGCTCACTTGAGTACTACTCAAACTATTTCAGAGCATAGAAAAGGGATACTCTCGAAATCATCCCATGAAGCCAGCATAACCCTGATAACAAAACCAGGCAAAGACACCACAAAAGAAAGAAAGAAAATTCAGACCAATATCTCTCATGAACATAGATGTAAAAATTCCCAACAAAATTCTAGCCAATAGAATCCAGCATCATATCAAAAAAAACAATACACCACAACCAAGTAGGATTCATACTAGGTATGCAAGGGTGGTTAGACATTAGAAAAGCAATCAATGTAATTCACCACATAAAGAGAAGAAAAGAATCACACGATCATTTCAATTGATGCAGAAAAGGCATTTGATAAAGTCCAACACCCATTCCTGATAAAAACTCTCAATAAAATAGGAATAGAAGAGAAATACCTCAACATAATGAAGGGCATCTATACAAAACCAACAGCCAGCATCATTCTGAGTGGAGAGAGGCTGAAAACACTCCCCTGGTGAACAGGAACAAGACAAGAATGCCCTTTATCATCACTCCTATTTAACATTGTGCTGGAAGTCCTAGCCTGAGCAATAAGGCAAGATTCAGAAATAAAAGGCATCCAGATTGGTAAGGAAGAAGTAAAACTACCCCTACTTTCAGATGATGCGATACTATACATAGAGAATCCTAAAGATTCCACAAGAAAACTATTGGATCTAATAGAAAGACAAGATCAACATACAAAAATCAGCTGGATTCCTATACACCAAAAAAGAGAACTACAAAAAGAAAATCAGGAGAACATACCATTTATAATAGCCCCTAAAAAATAAAGTACTTAGGAATAAATCTAACCACGAACATAAAAGACCTATGTAAAAAAATCTACAAATCACTGTTGCAAGAAACCAAAAGAGCCCTACATAAATGGAAAAATATACCATTCTCAGGGATAGGAAGGCTCAACATTGTGAAAACATCAATCCTACCCAAAGCGATCTACAGATATAATGCAGCCCCTATACAAATACCAACAACATTTTTTAATGAGATGGAAAAACTAATCACCAACTTTATATGGAAAGGAAAGAGGCCTCAGACAAGCAAAGCATTAGTGAAGAAGAACAAAGTAGGAGGAGGCCTCACACTACCTGATCTTAAAAACCCTACCTGATCTTAGAGCCTACTATACACTTAGGTAGTCAAAACATCCTGGTACTGGTACAACAACAGACACATTGACCAATGGAATAGAATTGACAGTCCAGATGTAAATCCATCCACATATGGTCAACTGATCTTTGACAAAGGCATAAAGTCCATTAAATGGGGGAAAGGACGGTCTTTTCAACAAATGCTGCGGGCAAAACTGGATATGTTCCCTGTAAAAAAAAAGAAATAGGATCCATACCTCACACCGTACACAAAAACTAATTCAAAATTCATCAGAGTCCTAAATATAAAATAAAAAACTATACAGATCATGGAAGAAAAAAATAGGGTCAACACTACCAAAACCTGTTGCCATCGAGTCAATTCTGACTCATAGCGACCCTATAGGACATAGTAGAACTGCCCCATAGAGTTTCCAAGGAGCGCCTGGTAGATATGAACTGCTGACCTTTTGGTTAGCAGCGTAGCTCTTAACCACTACACCATCAGGATTTCCAGGTCAACACTAGGGGACCTAATATATGGGCATAAATAGGATACAAATCATAACTAACAACACACAAACACCAGAAGATAAACTAAATAACTGGGGTCTTCTAAAAATGAAACACTCATGCTCTTCAAAAGACTTCACCAAAAGAGCAAAAAGAGAACCTACAGACTGGGAAAAAAATTTTGACTACGACACATCTGACAAAGGTATACTCTCTAAAATGTATGAAATATGCCAACACCTCAACAACAAAAAGACAAATAATCCAATTTAAAAATGGGCCAAGGATACGAAGAGACACTTCACCAAAGAAGACATTCAGACAGCTAACAGACATTTGAGGAAATGCTCGCGACCATTAGCCATTAGAGAAATGCAAATCGAAACTATGGTGAGATACCTTCTGACCCCAACATTACCGGCACTAAAAAAGAAGGAAAAAAACAGAAAATAACAAATGTTGGAGAGGTTGCAGGGAGATTGGAACTCTTATGCACTGCTAGTGGGAACATAAATCGTGCAACCACTTTGGAAAACAATATGGCGCTTCCTTAAAAAACTAGAGATAGATATACCATATGATCCAGCAATCCCACTCCTAGAAATATATCCTTGAGAAATAAACGATGTCACACAAATAGACATTTGCATATCCATGTTCATTGCATCATTATTCACAATAGTAATAAAAATGGAAATAGCCTAAACGGCCATCAACAGATGAAAGGATAAGCGAATTATAGTACATACACACAGTGGAACATATGAAACGATAAAGAACAATAATGGATTTGCAAAACGTCTTATGACATGGATGAATTTGGAGGGCATTATGCTGAGTGAAATAAATCAATCACAAAAGAACAAATACTGTATGAGACCACTATTATAAAACTCATGAAAAGGTTTACACACAGAGAGAAACAATCTTTGATGGTTATGAGGGAGGGGAGGAGTGGGGAGTGAAAATCACTAACTAGATAGTAGTTAAGTGGTAACTTTGGTGAAGGGAAAGACAGTACACAATATAGGGGAAGTTAGCACAGTTTGACCAAGGCAAAGTCGTAGAAGCTTCATAGACACATCCAAACTCCCTGAGGGACCAAGTTACTGGGGCTGAGGTCTGGGGACCATGGTCTTGGGGGACATCTAGGTCAACTAGCATGACATAGTTCATTAAAAAAAAAAAGTCCTATATTCGACTTTGGTGAGTAGTGTCTGGGGTCCCATCACTTCCAGAGCAAAGGAGAATGAAGAAAACCAAAGACACAAAGCAAATATTAGTGCAAAGGGCTAATGGACCACATGAACCACAGCCTCCACCAGCCTGAGCCCAGAAGAACCAGGTGTTGCCTGGCTACCACCACCAACCACTTTGAAAGGGATCACAATAGAGAGTCCTGGACAGAGCGGGAGAAAAATGTAGAACAAAATTCAAATTAAAAAAAAAAAGACCAGACTTACTGGTCTGACAGACACTGAAGGAACCCTGAGAATATGGCCCTCAGACAACATTTTAACTCAGAACTGAAGTCACTCCCAAATTTTACCCTTCAGCCAAAGATTAGATGGGGTGGGCCTATAAAACAAACAATAACAGAGAAGAGGAACGTGTATAGTTCAATCATGTGTAGGAGACTAAATGGGCAATACCTGCCCAAAAGCAAAAATGAGAAGGCAGGAAGGGAGAGGAACACTGGATGAATGAAACCAGGAACCTGGGGTGGAGAAGGGGAGTGTTGACACATAGCAGGGTTTGCAGCCAATGTCACAAAATAATTTGTGTGTTAATTGTTGAATGAGAAACTAATTTGCTCTGTAAACTTTCACATAAAGCACAATTAAAAAAAAATTAGGGGATTTATGTTAGTGAGGGAGGAACAATTCGGAAAAGGAGAGTGAGAATAGTTGCACAACTGGAAGAATGTAGTCGATCGATGTCACTTAATTGCATGTATAGAAACTGTTGAATTGGTGATGTGTTCTGTTGTGTATATTCTCAACAACAACAAAAATAAATATTTTTTTAAAAAAATTTTTAAAGAAATTAAGTATTTAACAGGCTAGTGCACTGGGCAAGGAAACAGAAACTCTGGGTTCTGGCTCCAATACTGCTTTTGGTTGACTTTTGAGGCAAGTCACTTATCTTTCTGGGCCTCCATGTTCTCTACCTCCCAAAACGGTATAATGTTCCTCAGCCAGCCTCTGAGGGCCTTTACGCCCTTGGACCCTCTCATAGACACAGGGAAGGTAGGAGAATCTCTGCCTCCATCTCCTTGGTTCTCTCTGGTGTGTTGGTTGGATATAACCACAAGCACAGAGAATAAAAGCAGGTATGCTGCTAACCAAAAGATTGGAGGTTCAAGTTCATCCATAGAAGTCTTGGAAGAAAGTCTTGGCAATTTGTTTCAAAAAATTGACCATCGAAAACCATATAAAGGACAGGTCCATTCTGACACACATGGGGTTACAGCGAGTTGGAATAGATGGCAATTGGTAAAATGCCTATCTATGTCCACATTCATAGATACACAGAGGTTCAAATAAGGGCTACCCACGATGGGGAGCAGGGAGAGGCAGCGAAATTGCTGTGATCACGGGGGCCCAGACTCCACCCACTTCCCTCCCCCAGCCAGCGCCAGGACCCAGGAGGGTTCTCTGCTGTGCAGCTCAGAGGGTCATGTGTGAGTGGGTACAGGCCACGTCAGTGTCTGTCCTCCCTGATCAAGCCTCCAGATGTGGGCGAACTCTGGGGCTAGTGAAGAAAAAGCTTCATGCACCTGCAGTGGTTGTGAGCAGCACTGTTCCTGGAATACTTCTGGAGTTGTCCCAGCTGAATGAGCTCTCTATGCTGAAGCCTGAGTTCAAAATTGAGGAGTTGTTTGTCTGGAATGTGATCTACTCACTAGCCCCTTTTGGCTACCACCTCAAAAATTTTGGATAATTCTTGGACAGCGGTAGTTTTGAAGGGTTGCAGTTTGGGGGAACTTTGCTCCCAGATCCTTTCAGCAATCACTGACCCCCCACCTTATGCCAAGCCCTCTGCAAGGTGCTGGAGCCACAAGGTAGGGTAAGTAAGACTGTGTCTGCTCAGGAATTGCTTCTAGCCAAGTGGGAAGCCTCCTCTGGAGGGAATTTTTAAGAACATTCTCTACTCCTCCCACATTCCCATTAATTTTGTGATGAGAGAGGCTGTGCAGAGAAGATGCAAGTAATTAAAGGATTGAAGAGTGAAAGCATAAAGACCAAAACCAGTTGCCTCTAGAGTAAAGAGCACATATATTTGTGTGTAGCACAGGGTGGCAGGACAAAGAGGGCCACACAAGAAATTATTTCAAGTACCATGTTGTTCTCAATTCTCACTGAGGATACAGGAGGACAGAGGGTCAGAGCAGGAACAAAGGGGATTAAGTGGAAGCAGGAAGGATGTGCTGTTGTTAGCTGCTGTTGAGTCAGTCCCAACACATGGTGATCCCATGCACAATGGAATGATTCACTGTCTGGTCCTACACCATCCCTATGATAAGTTTTAGGTCATACCATTGTGATCCATAGGATTTTCACTAGCTGAGTTGGGGGAGTAGATTGGCAGGCCTTTCTTCCTAGTCCATCTTAGTCTAGAAACTCTGCTGAAACCTGTTCAGCATCATAGCAATTTGCAAGACTCCACTGACATGGGAGGTGGCTGTGCATGAGGTGCATTGGCTGGGAATGGAACCTGGGTCTCCTGCATGGAAGGTGGGAATTCTACACCTGAAGAGACATTTAGGATAAGGCTCCAAAAGGAAATGGATTTGTTGGGAAAATCTATGAAATTTCTTTCCTTAAGGTCCTTTAAAAATAGGCTCTGTTACTGCAGTGTGATGGATTGATTTTGTGTGGCCTTTCTCACCGTGGTCTTGTGACTCCCACCCAGGTGATTGGGTGAGATTGTGCAGATAGAGTAATTGTGGCCCACCAAAGGGATTGGTAAGTTTTTACCATCCTCCTTGGATGGAGGTGAGCCATCCCAGAGGCAAGAAAGAAGAGGATCCCACCACTACCAAGGAAGAAGAGCTAGCACGTCCTTTGGACCCAGGATTCCTACTCTGAGAAGCTCCTGGAACTGGAAGACTGAGAGAGAGAACTGTAACATTGAAGACAGAAAGAAGTGGTGGCAGGAGGACAGACCAGCAGGAGGCACCACAATGGGCATCTTGGCCCATGGAACAAGAAAGCTAAGTGCTGGGGTGCCTCTGGGGACTTGTTGGCAGGGGGTAAAAGCGCTTTGTAACACTTGCCCCTGAGCAGGGAAGAGGACGAGAGGCCAGGGAGAGGTGTGCCTATGGCACGGCTAGGAAGAGGCTGTCCTGATGGAAGAACTATATCCTGAGTGTTCCTAAGCCTTAGCTATAAACTGTTACTTCTCTAAAAAACCCTATAATCGTGAGTATTGTCTGTGAGTTCTGTGTGGCCCTTGCAATGAATTATCAACCCAACAGAGGAGTAGAGAGTGCCTCAGGAGGTACACTTGGTGTAAGAATTGGTAAAGATTATAGAGAAAGGAGGCATGTCTGACCTCCACCTCATAGGAATCAGCCTTGAGCTGTTGATCTTGATTCTCCCTCCCCCTTGGGAAGTTAAAGGAGGTCAGATGCTGCCCGCATGCTGTTTTTATAGTTGGTGCCAGAAGTGGGATTCTTTGCAATGGCTCCAGACTCCTGAAAGCATGGGACTTTGTGAGAGAAAGAACAAAGGGGCTTGGGAAGTGAAACTTTTGATTCTTAGATGCTCACCTTGGTTGTTGTTACCTGTAATGGCTGAAAAGCCACAGCTGAAGAGGCCTGGGGCAAAGGCCAGGTCAGATAAGCAGCATGATTCAGAGGGGGCCTACTGGTTCCACCCACCCAGAGGCCCAAGGCCATATGTATATGAATGGGAAGATAGTTAAGGGGTGGAGAAGAGAAAATGCAACTGGAATGTTTTTTAAAAAGTTATGTGTTTAGGATTATGTGTTTATTTGAATGTACTACGGATATTGAATCTTTCTCCTCCCAGTGTTGTAAAACAGACCTAAATTTATGATAGAAATGAATATTGGGTATTACAGATTACAGATGGCATGTAACTTTGCCTTCAGCCAATACTTGATTGGATATGCTAAAAAGGGAACTAGGATTTGCCTGGGAGAAACATAGACTTTTTGGTTCAGGCCAGTAGCACTATGTATAGAGTGGGAACTTAGGTTGAAAACCCAAGCCCAGATTTTGCATTTGAAAAGGCATGCTGAACCACCTAGAACTGCTGAGAGAATAGAAGATTTGCATTTGAAGCAAGGACCTGTGGGGTCGGGAAGGGGGGGGCTGTTTTGCTTTTTTTAAGTTCAAGCAAGCAAGTGTGTCTTTGGATGCATCAAGTCAGGAAAAGTCAGTGCCCATCAGAAGGAACTCCCTTCCAGGACTGGAAGTTAGAGAGAGCTGGCAAGTAGACACTTTAGTATGCTCTCTTGTAACCACCCGTGTCCACTCAATGAGTGGAAATTGGGGAAGTGCAGCAATGAAGAGACAGGCTAAGTTTGGACATGTTCCATTGGCACCGATTGGCCTAGCCCAGGAGGTCTAGGGAGAGAGATGGAGGGAGGGCTGGCTGGTCGGAAGTAAAGGAAGTTGTGTGGACTCCTTAAGTTTATGAGTGGAACCTATTGACCTAGCCCAAAATGAGGCTAGGGATGAGAGAGGGTGAAGCGGCTGTCTGAAGTGTCGGGGGCGGGGGGGGGGTGTGTGTGAACTCTTGAGCTTTAAGGCTGCTACCCATTGTGACCTAGTTGGATGGCCAGGGATGAACTAGCCAGAAACCAATCAAATAGAGAGAAATATATTTGACATCATGAGCTGGTGTAGATTGCTGCAATTTGATGGCTTACTCTGGACTGGACTTTGCTTATGGATGCAGATGTTCAAGGTTCCAATCAGAACAGAAGATTCTTCAAGACCAAGGAACATGCTTGTCTCCTCAGAGTACTTATTTGATAGGGATGGGCATTTTAAACATTGGCTATCTAAAATGGAAGGAGATAAAGGCATGAAGTGGCTGTCTTACTTGCTTTTGTTGGTGTGCTTACACTCAAAATGAGGGAGACAAGGGAGGATCTCCATTGAATAGATTCCTTTTTTCCTAATAGAAAGGTGTGTGTCAGGGTTGTATCCTTTCACCAAACTTACTCAATCTGTATACTGAGCAAATAACCCCAGAAGCTGGACTATATGAACAAGAACAGGACATCAGGATTGGAGGAAGACTCATTAACAGCCTGAGATATGCAGATGACACTCTGCTGAAAGTGAAGAGGACTTGAAGTACTTACTGATGAAGATTGAAGACTATAGCCTTCAGTATGGATTACACCTGAACATAAAGAAAACAAAAATCTTTACAAATGAACCAATAAGCAACATCATGATAAATGGAGAAAAGATTGAAGTTGTCAAGGATTTCATTTTGCTTGGATCAATGACCATGGAAGCAGCAGGCAAGAAACCAAATGACACATTGCATTAGGCAAATCTGCTACAAAAGATCTCTTTAAAGTGTTAAAAAGCAAAGGTGTCACTTTAAAGACTAAGGTGCACCTGACCCAAGCCATGGTGTTTTTAGTCACTTCATATGCATGCGAAAGCTGGACAGTGAGTAAAGAAGAGTGAAGAAGAATCGATGCCTTTGATTTGTGGTGTGGGCAAAGAATATTTAATATACCACGGATTGACAGAAGAATGAACAAATCCATCTTGAAAGAAGTACAGCCAGAATGGTCCTTGGAAGCAAGGATGGGGAGACTCCATTTCACATACTTTGGAGATATTATCAGGAGGGAGTAGTCCCTGGAGAAGGACAAGATGCCTGGTAAAGTAGAGGGTCAGAGAAAAAGAGGAAGACCTTCAAGGAGATGAGGGTCTTCCTGACACAGTGGCTGAAACAATGGGCTCAAGTATAACAACGATTGTGGGTATATCACAGGACCGGACATCATTTCATTGTGTTATAGATAGGGGTGCTATGAGTCAGAACCAACTCGAGGGCACCTAACAGCAACAACATGTTATTGAGGCAGGACTCAAGCTACAAGATTAGATTTTATCTTGAATAAATCTCTTTTGAGATATAAAAGAGAGACTCAGCAGAGCAGAGAGGATAGGGACCAAGAAAGAAGAGCCAGGAAAAGAGCACGTCTTTTGGATTCAGGATCCCTGTGTTGAGAAACTCCAAGACTCAAGGGAAGATTGATGACAAGGACCTTCCCCTAGAGCCGACAGAGAGAGAAAGGCTTCCTCTGGAGCCAGCACCTTGAATTCCGACTTCTAGCCTCCTAGGCTGGGAGAGAATAAATCTCTGTTTGTTAAAGCCATCCACTTGTGGTATTTCTGTTATAGCAGCACTAGATAACTAAGACAGATTGCCACTCATTTTCCAAAAGGTTAAGCTAATTACACCCTCTTATCTAACTTCCATTTGGGTTAAGAGCTAATCTTGAAAAGGCTAAAGTTCTTTCCTTGGCTTCTTGTTTACTGGGGCACAGATACTGGGATAAGATATTGCTGAAGAACCTTGAAATCCTCACAGAGGATGGCAGAGTCAGTGACTGAGCCGGACAGCATGCCCTATCCTGTAGCTTCCTGCTTCTGTGTCCCCGTCAGTGTCCTTGGAAGGGGAGGTGAGGGACAAAGGTGGCATCTGAGCACAGCCCCTGTGGGCAGCCGGGCTGACAGCAGACCATGAGGGTCCCAAACAGTAGATAATAGCACATGAAAAAGAAAATATATAATATCTGAAAGCCACTGTCTTTTTAGAAATATTTATGTATTTATAATGAACATTTAAAAATAACAAAAAGATCCCTCCCACATCTAATTCTTCAACCCCTTTATATTCCGATCTTCCAGTTAATGCTTTTTACCTCAGCTTATAATCTGCTAGTTTCCCCTGTTGGCATATCAAACTTTTTTTCTATGTTGTTAATAGCCTTCATGGTTATCATTTAGTAGCTGCCTATATCAGAGCTGATACCACCATCCTCATTCCTGAATTGCTACCATTCTAGTTGCTGGGGAGTGTGTGGGCTGTGCTGGGTTCCATGTCACTGTACCTCTGTGTCCTAAGTAAAGACAGGTCCTGGGGACCTGACTCAGGACCCATACATAACTTGCCTCACTCATAGCTTGTATAAGCAGTTCTCAGGTAATAAGGTTTCCATTGTCTACTATCACAGATATGTGTCCACAAGAGGAAGGGAGCCCTGGGGAAACAGCTGCATGCCTTACATGACTTCTCATACCTGCTCTCCTCTCTCAGGGAATCACAAATACTGAACTGGCCAGAAGATGGGCAACAGGGAGAGGGAAGAGGAGCTAAGATGGATAGTTAGCCTGAATGCTCAGAAAACTGCATGACCCACTGAGAGACACTTTGTTTGGACATTGGTGTCCTAGTCCCAGCTCTGCGCTAGCTAACTGGGCCCCACCTTGACCCCACTAATGCTCAATTTCCTCTCCTGTAATATTATGATGGGTGGACTAGGAAGTCCCTTCACAGTGATCGCTTTCATATGGTGGTTACCCAATATTAGCCTCATCAGAATAACCTGGCAGCCTTGCTAAGCACAGATTGCTTGGCACCACCTCCGGAGTTTCTAGAGATTCCATACACCTGGAGTAGGGCCTGGAACCTTGCATTTCTAATTAGTTCCCAGGTGCTGATGCTCCTGGTCCAGGATTTAAACTGATAACCAGTGGTCTAATGAGTCTAGCTCAATGGTACCCTAGAGTGCTGCTACCTGTACAAGACTTTTCTGTTCTAAGGATGTCTCATCACCTTCTCTTCTAGATGAAGCCAGCAGGACAGAAGGATGAGCCATTCAGTGCAAAAGAGAGGAGGCCAATGAAATGTCCCACTCAGGTGGGCAGGGACTGGGCAGGGAGGCTGTCTCAAACTGAATTGGGATGGGGAGAGATGGGGTTACCAAGTGGGGCTTTCTACCTGGCTGGGACATCAGGCCCATCAGTCTTGGGCCTGTTCTTCCAGACCCGGGCACAGCTTTGCTCACTTTGCTTATACTTCTGGGCCATGAGAGCAGTTTTAGTAGAACTGAGGCCCCTCCACATCTGGGGGCGGGGTGGTGGTGGTATAGAAACAAAGCCACAGCTCTCCAGGACCCAAATGCTGCTCTTCCCATCTTCTCTATGTCCCAAGCCCCTGACCCAGATGCCTTTCCCAGACCATCCTCTGTCTCTGTGTGGAGAAGGAGGCAGGGTGTCTGAGGATCTAAGTAGCCTTAAAGGTAGGCCATTTTGCTGAGTCTTAAATAACTGTAACATGTAGTATATATATAATCGATGTTTCTCAATAAACAGATGAGAAAATCAAACAAAAACCCATTGCCATCGTGTTGATTCCCACTCATAGTGACCCTATAGGACAGAGTAGAACTGCCCTAACTAGACATAAATGAATACAATTCCTTTCATCATTTAGTGCTAGTTAAATTCTTAGCTTTCTTGTTGAATTGGTGAGTTTTTTGCTACTAGACAACAAGAACTATATAATCTATCCTGTTTCTTTGTTTTGACTGCCAAGAAGCTTAAAATTAAGCGCTCTGCTCATTGAAATATGTACACTTAGCCAAGTCATGAACCTCCAGGATAGACATCAAGAGATAAGTATTGCAAAGGGGAAATTTCAAAGCATTAATGAGCTCCTTCAGGGAACAAATGGGCAGCACAGAGAAGAGCCAGAGAATGGTTTGGTCATCATATAAAGTATGATAAGATTTTTCCAAACTGGCCAGTGGTGTTGCTCGATAATAAAGCCTGATAATTAAGGGATATATTATCTTCTTCTGCAGGAGAATCCCTATCTGTTTACCTACAGAAACAGCAACTACCTGCCTAGCTCATCAAAAACCCAAAAGATGCCTGAGGTATGGAAAGACTTTTCTGTAATTAAAAAACATGCAAATAAACATCTTGCAGAGTCTTTGGAACCTTTGCACATGGTTTCTTATGTCCTGGAACCCCACTGTCTCTGGGGGTGCTGTGGGCTGCAGAGGTAATGGAGGCTATGATGAATATCTGAAATCCAGGCTGGGCAAGGACGGAGAATCACAAGTATGCCTGTTCCTTGGCACCTAGAAGCAGGTTTACCCTAAAGGTCTTATCTTTAGAACAGCTTACAACAGCATCCTGTGGCTTCATAGGCGATATTAGGGTAGCTCAGCACTGCCTGTTCCCTATCTGTTGTGATGTCAGACACCAGACCTTTCTCAAATCTCTGTCAGGTCCTTTTAAACTCATTATAGGCATTAATCTGAAGAGAAGTTTAAGAAAAGGCAGAGCAACGTGGTGAAGTTTGAAACCAGATGGTATGGAGACAAAAAGGCCTCAGCAGTTTGTCCACACCCATAGGAGCACCTCACAGTTACTCACATCTTGCTTGTTGTTTATCTCGTGAGCCTCTTTCTGATACATCCTGTCCATATCAGATAGGGTACCCCGCACTCCTCTGAGGAACCGAGGACTGCCTGAAGGTGGATGTCTTTGTTTTCAGAGAACTGGGCAACCATGTGGGTCAAGACAAATTCAGTCCTAGTGAAGGCCCTGCCTCCCTATGGTGTAAAAGAGGGTGAGATTTACTCCAAGTGGTGGATACAAAGTTGACAGCCTGAGCCTCCACCGTGAAACCAAAGAGCTACAGTGTGAAAGACTCCTTGCCCCACACTTTCTAACAATATCATAGCAATGAGAATACATCTGAGAGGCAGTATGGCACAGTGAGTTAAGAGAACTGGCAAAATTCCTAGCCTTTCTGTGCCTTGGTTTTTTTCCTCTGGGAAATGGTGATAGTAATAAACCTACCTCATAGAATTGTTATTAAATTAGAATAAGTTAATAAGTATTAAGCACTGAGAATAATATCTGACATACCATGAGCTATATGTAAGTGTGGCTATTATTGTCATCCTTCAGGATGTATTTATTGAATATCGACGGCAATGGGGAAAAAAAATCACTAGAATATAAGTTCAGTGAAAGCAAGGACTCAGAGTAGTTACCTAATAACTATTGGATGGATGGATGATTACCAGGCATAGGAGATAAAAACATAGATAAAATATATTCCTTGTCCTAAGGAACTCAGTCTGGTAGAGAAATATAAACGTTAATCAGCAATTACAACATAATGTAATAAGTACTATAATTAAAGTTTTAATGGGGTATTCTGGGAAAGCAGGGGAAAATAGACTAACTTAGACCAGAGACAGTTGAAGAAGGCTTCCCAAAGAGTACTCATGACCTCAGCCTTGAAGGATGACTAAGTTTGAGCCAGGTGGACGGAAGTGTGAGAAAACTGAAAGTAGAGCTAACTGCTTGAGCAAAGGCATGGAGGTGTGGGACAGCACAGTGAGTTTGGCCAGGGCTGGTAGCTTAAAATGTCCAGAGGCCTTCTGGGGCACTCCAGGGAGAATGCACTGATGTTAACACGGAGTAGTAATTTATTTGTTAAACCAACAAATAGTTATTAACCATCTGCTGTGTGCCAGGCACTGTGCTAGGCTTTGGGAATACAACAATGAACGAAACAGACAAAACTCCCTGCCCTCACTGAGAACACGGACAGGGGAGTGACATATTTATGATGATTAAAGAAACCCATTCTGGATGGATTCAGAGGGCCAGGGAAGAAGTACAAAGGACTTAAGACGATGATCCTGGTGAATACTGCAGCATTCCAGGCGAGAAATAACAAAAGACTAAACTTAGGCTGAGGTTGAGGGACTGGAGAGGAGGAGATGGGCTTGGGGAGCCTTTGGAAAGGACTTTGTGGAAAATTGGATGTGAGTGTTGAAGGAGAGGGAGAAATCGAAAGAGATAAGTGAGTTTTTATGTTACCTTAGGTGATATTTTCCAAAATAGAGGCCCTACTTCTCACTCAGTTTCCTAGACTGCAAGCTCCATTTCATGCTGCCACCTGGAAATTCATCTTATTTCTGTGTGTATCCCATTGCAGGTGAGAGAAGGAACGGAAGTCAACTGTCCTGACAAGGATCCGTCTGACTCGATTCCCACCTCAGGTACACAGCTCGAGTCCAGTGACTTTTAAACTCATTTGAGACCTGAAATCATTAAAGTAAGAGCCATTTTAGTATGAGAAGGACTTTCCACACACTCTGAAATACTCTTGAGAGGTTTTATAAAGACAACAGGAATTGCTTTGTGTGTATACTTGTAAATTCAAGCCTGCGTTTGAGTTATTCTTTAACTAAAATTTGATAGCAGCATCATTATCAGAAAGCATTTATTGAGCACTAACCACATGCCAGGCCATGTTCTACAAAAAGTCCGATTTAGTTGAGTGAGATGATGTTCTTGTCCCTGCATTTAAGCCTTGGGAAGGATAATTTGCTCTCCAATAAGCAAAACCACCTTTCGTCAGAAAGCAAAAGTAGCCATTCCACAACCCCTGACAGCCTCATTTGCAGAATGCACTCGAACACCACACAGAAAAGGAAAGCAACCATACTATAGCATGCCGTCTTCACTGTTTCTCAGGGTTTCTAAAATGACTAATATGGGCACTGAAAGGGACTAGTGGCTTATTCTAGGCAGAGGTCAGCAACTTTCCCAAGAGGAGCTGCTGAAGGGCTAAGCCTTTCTGAGCCAGCAAGGTCACACAGGGGCATGCGACCTTGGGAAGTCACAGGAAGGCCACATGGTGACCTACATGACTCAAACACCAGTTCAGGAGCATTTTTTTTGCAATAGCCCTACAGGTTCCCATGCTTAGTCCTGGAGGGTGACTCATTTGTCCGTTTAATTATTAGCTAACCGTTCAGTTTCCACTATGTGCCTTCCAGGAGTTTATAATCTAGTTGATCTATTGCTGCTCATAGAGAATTAAGTTTGGTGACATCACAGTGAGTAGAAGAAATCTTGCAGGAATGGGATCTTTCCAGCCAGATTGTCTGAGAAAAATATTTCCTTTTTCTTTGCTGCATATTAGTAGAGCAAGTAAATGCCCTGGCTTGGCTTTCCCTTCCCATCTTCGCTCTACATACTCAAATTAAGTCAAATGACTGGGAGGTAAGTTAAAAATCTTCTCACTAAAACTTTGGTATATAACTGACTCTTGTTCTACCTTGTAGAATAATGGAATAGGTGATATAGATCTTATATTACACACATATCTATAACCAAAAAAAAAAAAAATCTGTTGTTGACCCGATACTGACTCATAGCGACCCTATAGGACCCTTGGAAACCCCATAGGGTTTCCAAGGAGCAGCTGGTATACATTCGAACTGCCAACCTTTTGGTTAGCAGCCATAGCTCTTATCCACTGTGCTGCCAGGGCTATACATATCTATACTTCTATAGATATATACGTACAGATATACTGCATATATTTATATATATATATGGTATATATAACCAGATGATACACACACACACACACACACATATACATATGTAAAGTCTTTAGACTTTTTTTCATGCTTGTTGACAACTCGTTTTATTGGTTAGTTTACTGGCAGAACCTTAGCAGCAGAAATAAATTATCAGCTTCATATCTAGGTCCTCCTACAGCAAAACCCCTTACTCAGAGTTATATACAAAACATCTGAGTATGTTTTAATAGCTGTACTCTTTGCAGTGAAATAATATCCATCATCTTTTTAACCTTATCACTCTGAAAAGATGATCTGCAAAGCATTTTGCAATCTTTGTGGATTACGTTCCTATGCAGTGATAACCAACCAGGCCATTACAGCATATCTCAACATCTTAAAAGCCAGATAAAATGTGAAATTCTTTCTTATACCCTGATGCTGAAGGTTATTTTGTTTATTGGCACTTCAAGATATAACAGCAAGAAATCTGAAGACCTTGAGATCTGAGATATTCTAGTGATAGGAGCTGTTTGAATACACAGATGAACAGGTTTAGGCCTCTAATCAAGTGGGCATGGGATCAAAACATTCACTCTTGCCAATGGGGTGGGCACAGTCCTCAGAGAAAAATGATGGGCCTGCACTTGGGAGTCCTGCTTCACCTGAAAAGTCTCACTTAGAAAAATGGCCACAAACAGCTGGACAATAATGAAAAACAGTTATTTTCCCAAAACCTTTATACTCCCTCTGTCTAGTTTTTCTGACAGACTAATCCACAGATAACATAGGTCCAGCCAAAAATGATGTTTCAAAGTAAAACATCATCTGCCATAAGCAGGCCATGGCCGTGGCAACCTGGTTCCGTCCCCCTCATTCCACTCCAGAGCCCGCAGACAGTGAACCTCTTCACTGACCTGTGGAGCCTTTGGGATGAGATCTAGACAGTACATAGTTGGAAGCAATTTTTATGACCATGTGACATTTCATAGCCAAAGAATAAAGTTTCTAAGCTTCTTCTACAATCAGTGCACACGTGCATTTTGCTGAGTGCTACATACTGTGGGCTTTATAATTCGTAAATACTTGTATTATTTTATATTACTCGATGGCCCTCTCCTTAACATGGTCGGAACGGCTAAGAAAAATATATTGGACCTAGTAACTGACGTAAAGTTTTCACAGTGAGAAAAGGAGTAGTTTTTGTACTTAAAGGAGCGGCAGTAAGGAGCCAGAGGGGCCGTGGCCCCACTGGTTTTTATACCTCTCCTGAAGCCAAGCTGTCAATTTCATGCAAAAAGGCAAAATTCATGGTATTTGAAAATAGAGATCCACAAGGCTAACTATATGCTGCGGTCACCAATAGTATAAAACAGAACCGTGACTTCATTTATTGTAGTCCATTGACTCCTTTCTAAGCACCTGATATCATTTCTTTGACCCATTTGGTGAAAATTAGTTATTCAAAAGCTGATATGAAAAATGCGCAGGTTACAGAACTAGGTGATCATCATGCGTGAGGGGTTTCACTTTGCTCTGAGACAGCAATGTCACTTCCAGCCCAGGCCCTGGAGCTGTTTCTATGGTCATTGCCTGTTCAAGGGTCTGTGACCTGACCTAGCCTTTGATCAGAGAAGAATGATGCCCCACAGGAAATAACAGCCGGGTGGTCTCTAGGAGGAAACCCTGGTTGGCAGTGTGGTTAAGAGCTACGGCTGCTAACCAAAAGGTCAGCAGTTTGAATCCACCAGGCGCTCCTTGGAAACCGCATAGGACAACTGTACTCTGTCCTGTAGGGTCTCTATAGGGTTGCTATGAGTCGGAATTGAAATGGCAACCAGTTTTTTTTTTTTTTTTTTGGTTTCTAGGAGCGACAAGCCTACTAAATAAATTCAAACTCACCCTCAAGACACATGGATAAATGTGTTTCCCTGTCCTGAGGGCTCCATCATTTAAAACTGTGAGAGCTGGAAAGTTCCTGTCACAGAGCCACCTATTTAACTTTTAATTCAATTTAGCGCATTTATTGAGCTAGGTACAAGGCACATGTTTCTTCAGAAAAACTCATACCAAAGCATTCCAGAGGCAGAAACAAGGTTCTAACCTGTGTTAGCAGTACATGATGGTTGTGGAAGTCTTAATACAGGTTCCTAAAGTCAGAGGACAAATGGGTTCGGTAACCCTAGCTGGCAATGGAGAGAAAGTTGTTTTTTCAGATTACAGGCCCACGTGGTTTAAGTTGTTGGGTCACATGAAAAGAAAATAGCAGCGTGCCAAGTCTTCCTCCTGGGTGTAACTTTTCATGTGGTGGGCAGTTTCCCCATCCTACACTCTGCTATACAGTCTCCTTGCTATTCGTAATATTTTACCGTAGTTTGGATGGCCTTCTGATAAAAGGCCTCCTCTGTAGAAATCTTGATGAGTTAATGATGTGTTTATCAACCTTCTTTCAAGGTGGTGGACAGTTTGTACCAGATAATGTTCAGCTAATCAGCCCACACAAATTTAATCTTATCACGAAATTTTTTCTTTTCCTTCAAGGAGAGCAATTGCTAAAGTGCTTTGCTCTGTTTCCAGGCTGTGTCTTTTGTCATGTATGATAACATTAACAAACCTCAACTCAAGGTCTACAGGATATTAAACCAATGAATTGTGCCACAGTCTATCTTGACAATAAAATCCCAGATAAGTCAAATCTTTCCCCCCTCCATTTAGTTCATTCAGTTTATTACCTTTTGCAGGAACCCCCCCCCGCAAAAATCAACCAATCAGTCTATCTGCACGTATATACATACACATACATACATATACACATAGACATTGACATATGTATGTGTGTGTGTGTTTCCTTTCATCTGATACAAATTTAGGGGACAGGGATGGCCAGTTTCAGCTGCCTCTTTAACAAACTGCAGCACTCTTTTGAGGTAAATCTATCCATCCATCCACATTTTACCAGTCCCGAAAATTTCCCCTAACTTTTGCATACTACCTAGTGCTCACAGAAGTCATTGTATTATGTATTATGGCAATGATAGCAGAGTGGTGGACTGTCACCACCAGCCGCTATGATAAACCACGCCAGAGTTGAGGGGAGTGAATCCTGGTTTTCATTCTGTTGCCTTTTTTGCCCATAGCCCAGTTTCTTGGAGAAGAGGCCATTTTAAAGTTTTCAGGCTCAGGCCTGGGGACATGTGCTAATGTGTGCAGCTGTCTTTGTGATTTGATATTATTCTCCTGACAACATCCTGTAGCTGTGGAAAGCTGGGGCAGGGCCAAGCAGGCTGTAATCACGTGTAAGGAAGTGTGTGTGGGGGTGGGGGTGGATGCAGGTGGAGTTTGGAAAGGAGGGAGGGCTCTGAAGAAAGAGCCCCAGTGGCTGTCAAATCTAAGAGGCAAAGGTGCAAATCTGCCTCCAAGCATTGCGATGGCAGCTGCAACTGCAGGAACTGACCACTGCCAACAGCTTCAAAAATAAAGAAGTGTCTCTATCAGTGGTTCTCAAAATATGGTACCCAGACCAGCAGCATCAGCATCACCTGGGAGCTTGTTAGAAATACCCCACACCTGCTCCTCTGGGGGTGGGGCCAGCAATCTGTTTTAACAAGCCCTCCAGATACTCAAGTTTGAGGCCCACTAATCTATACATTTTACACACACACGACTATGTACATATCCCTTTACATCCTGTGAGGCAGCACAAGGGGCATTTGTTTTCCATTGACAGCACAGCCACAGTGGGGGGGAGTGGCAGTTCTACATTTGCAGGCAGCATGGAAGTCAGGTAGACAAGATGTCTCCAAGGAAGGGGCCAAGACCTGGAGATCCCTTCGAACATCATTTTCACTGAGTGTTAATAAAGCTTACTGAGTAGATATAATTATTCAACTATGATTTGGATTTTGGTGGGTGACGTGGGTTATATGCATTCCAGTTGTGTTGAGAGCATCTTGTTCTGTGTTTTACTGCATATTTTATTGAGTCTCTTGGCAAAGAAGGGCTGCCAAGAAAGCCTTCTTGCAGACAAGTTTTAGTTCATCCATCTTAAGCAACGGCCTACTGAAATGATGAGCTCCTTCCCCTGGGGGCTGGGCCATTCCCTGGTACAAGCTCTATATTAGGCTTCTTCAAAGTCACAGACGTTATTATGACAATTTCACACAGCATTGCACCACCAGAGACCACGGAAGGGGCATCTGAGAGGGAAGATTGCACCATGGGAAAGTCAGGGTGGCTATGGGAGTGAGGTATTGCGAGTACAAGGGAGCCTGTGATTTGAGTGGAACATGCTACTTATGATAAAGGAATTGTAGATGTGGTCCCCAAAACGTGCTGGGATCTGTAACGTGAAGGGGTATAGTAGAGATGTATTTATTCAAGTATTTGCATAAATATCAATATTCGTGTTAATCTCCTAACTTGTCAGCTGGATATAAAAGGCCTGAGGCCCTAACCTACCTTTCTAATATTTTTTGTTAGTCTCCTTATATATGTGCCACTTAAACCAAGCTGTATGACTATCTGTTCTATATAGACTTTACTATACCCCAGCTTGCCCTTATGTTTTTTTTCCCATCATTTCCTGCTCAGCAGTAACCCTATTTCGCTTTCCTTCATCCTCATCTCCTGAGACCTAGTTCAAATGCTACCTTCTCCTTGAAGCCTGCTCTGAACCACTTCTGCCCATTCCCCAGGGGGAGGGCATCTCCCCAGCTCCAGAACTTCATGTCACTTTCTACTTCTCAGAGTATGTATCATTCTATACTTCGTATTTTAACTATTACCTGTTGCCATTCAGTTGATTCCGACTCATAGAGACCCTATAGGACCGACTAGAACTATCCCATAGAGTTTCCAAGGAGCGGCTGGTGGATTTGAACTGCTGACCTTTGGTTGGCAGCCATAGCTCTTAACCACTGTGCCAGCAGGGCTCCGTTTTAACTACGCATGTTTCTTATTTTCCCATTAGCCTGTGAGTTTCTTGAGTGCGTTCTTCATTTCTGATCACTGTGTATTTCCCAGAATCCCCAGCCCACTGTTTGGTGTTCAGTGTTTGTCATATGGGTAAATAGCCTTCATCCACATCATAGTAGACACCTAAAAGCAAGGATACAAAATAGAGTCGGCAAATGGATGCAGAGAGCCCAGGGTGAGAAGGGAAAGGGGAGAGTGCTTACACATTGTAGGGATTACCCAATTTCACACAACAACCCATGTACAAATTTTTGAATGAAAAACTAATTGGCACTGTAAACTTCCACCTAAAATATGATTAAAAAAAAAAATCAGTGGTACAAAACCATTCCCCTTTTTACTTTAGAACAACTGTGCTGATTGATATAATGTTCTATCCCAAACATCATCGGATCCTGGGATAGACTAAGTATTGGCTCCTTACTCACAAATCACAGTGGCAAGGGCTAGTTCATGCCCTGAGAGTGACTGCTGCTCTGATGCCTGTCAGGTCTCACCCTGTACCAGCACACACAGCCACTCTTAAAGCTGGGCCCACCTTTCAGCCCTGGCCCTACGTCAATGACAACCTCCAGTTGCCTGAGGGTGGAGACCAGCAACCAGGCGCCATGACTGGCATTGCTGAGCCTGATTGGTAAAGGTGGACTTTTAACCTCTTTTGTCCACGCTGAATTGCTTTTAAAAACTGACTTCCCCTCAGTTTGTCTGGAAGGTCTTTATTTGTTTTCAGAGGAGATGGGCCAAGTGCTTTCCTGGAATCCCAATCTTCCATTCACTCCTGCTTGTATTCTCAGTTCATAGGTTGAGGCCGGCTGACATCAAGGTAATTGGAGCCATGGGTGACTCTCTTACGGTAAGTTACCCTGAATGTAGAAGGGGAGCTGGGAGGGGAGAAGCTTTTGATTGATACGAGAACCTGGAGAGAAAAATCTCACTCTCTGCTTGTAAACATTTCTATCCCTCTTTCTGATCTCCATCTCCCTCAATCCACTTGCCTGTGCTGGAATCCAGTAGCATTTCTTGCCCACCTCCATTCTAACTTCCTCATTCCTCTTCTAATACGGGGATGAAGGGGAGAGTAGGCCACGCCTGCTAGAAGTGGAGGGACCCCAGAGGGAGCGCCCCCAATTTACACAGCCTGTCAGCTGTGGAGGCAGGATTAGACTAGGTCTCATAACCACAGTATAGGGTCCTTCAGAGTTCTGGTGTTTAGTTTGTCCATGTAGGAATCAAATGAAAGGTACCAAGGAGAGGAGCAAAGATGATGATATAGGGACAAGTGCTAATGGGGTGGCGAGGGGACACAGTGAGCAAAAGGGGTCAGTGGAAGAGCTGGAGGTACTGAAGAGATACAAGTCCACCTCTGCAGCCCCCTACATGGATACCCAAGGCTCCACAAGGAGCCTGGATGTCGGGTTCTAGAGGTCCCCAGTCACACGCATCCCTTAGCAACTCATTACTGACTAGTCCAGCTGTTGTTCTCTGGGTGAGTAGAACGCAGGGCCTACAGCTAAATCCCCTAGCCACCTGACACCTGTGGCCTGTTCACATTTATATTACCTCACTCAATATCCTCACAACAAATTCCTGCAAAGTATGACTTTGCCTAGATTTATGGGCCACACACCTTATAAGTCCTGGACGCAGGACCAGAACTCGGAGATCCTGACGCTAAGTCCAGAATTCTATCCCTACAAGGTAGCCCCCTCCTCCATGACCCCTCAGTGTCTCCTGACCCCAAAGGCCCTATTGCTCACAACCTTCAGGGGAGGAAGGACAAGCAGCCTGGTTGCTAGGACCTTCCATATGGCTTCTCCCAACCAGTTATTGCTGGGTGTAGCTGATACCACCTCCCGCCAGCTTCATGGTCTCCTTAAAGATGCTCTTGGGATGAGGACCATCAAGGATCATCATGGCTGCTTAGGCCTGCCTGGGGAGGCAGCACTCTGAGTGTGACACACCTGGCAAGTGGCAAAGAAACTGGGCACAGAGAGTAGGGATCACTTCCTGGGTGCCCTCTCCCTGTAGCCAGTCTTCACCTGCAGTCCGCCTGCGAGGCCAGTGTTCAGCATGACCTTTGGAACAGCCCTGCTATTTATTGGTCATAAACCTGTAAAGTGGTCAATACACTGCAGTTTAAAAAGACACTATTTCTGAGCTGAGTGGAGGGTACATGGGATTTCATTCCATTACTATTTTTTAATGTGTACATATGTGAGGTGTGTTTATGTGAAAGGATTATGATGTGCTTTCTTTTATGAAATGTCTCACAACTTTAAAAAATGAGGAAACCAGGACCCTGAAATGTGTCCGTTTGAAAATACACACCATGGTATAACTGTCAGAGCACTTTTGCTAGCCTGGTTTCCCTTGATCTTGGTCCGGGCATGGTGTCTTAGAATGCGACAGAGCTGTGAACAGCGCCAGCATCCCTGGTGACAGCTCTCACTCGCCTCTGAAGAGGCAGGAGGCATGGAAGACTTGGTGTGGTCTGGACTCCAGATTCTGCAGAACGCCCATGCGTCCCTGGCCAGGACCAGAGCCCAGCCTTCTGGCAGGCGGGCAGAGGAAGGGCCACGGGGAAAAGCCAAGGAAACTTACTCCCTTGTCGCTTCCTCTCAGGCAGGTAATGGAGCCGGGTCCGAGCCTTGGAACCTCTTGGATGTCCTTACTGAGTACCGAGGCCTGTCCTGGAGGTGGGTGAGGGCATGGCAAGGCCCTGAAGAACCTTCCTTCACTGCAGAGGAGAGGAAGCCCTCTGAGCATTTTAGAAAACTATTCCTCTAGTAGCGGAATGAGCCAATGCCTAGTTAGTGCTTTTCTACAACAAACTCCTAGGTTTAACTTGAAGCAGGTGTGTATTAGCTTCCCCAGGCCACTATAGTCCCCAAAACAGGAACTGAGGCTGAGCAGGAGTTTGGGGGAGAAACCACAGAAGTGTTAGAGTTGGAAAAGCATGTCTAGCTTCCCTCCCTCCCTCTGTGACGTGGAATCCCAGAAAGAGGCAGTGGCCTGGGTGATGGACAGATTACGGCATGTGGAACCAGAGCCGAGCTGTGTCTGAGCCCCAGCTCTCCAGCTTTATGTGACCTTGGGCAAGGTGTCTCTGAGCTTGTCTCCTCAGATGCAGGGATAATAGTCCTCCCTGACATCACTGTAATTGCCGTGGAGTCAATTCTGACTCATGGCGACCCCTTGTGTATCAGAGTAGAACAGTGCTCCACAGGGTTTTCAATGGCTGATTTTTCAGAAGCAGATCACCAGGCTTTTCTTCTGAGGCACCTCTGGGTAGACTCAAACCTCCAGCCTTTCAGTTAGCAGATAAGCACACTAACCATTTGTACTACCCCTGGATTCCATTGTGAGGACTAGAGAGAATTTAAGTACGCAGCACAGGGCCTGACACAAAGTAGGTATGAAGAGTAGCTGGCCTCATTATTTAAGAGCCTTCACTTCACAGATGAGGAAACAAGGCCCAGAGAGGGGAAATAACCTGTCCAAGGTCACACAGCCAGATGATAAAAGAGCAAGAAGTAGAACAGGGGGTTCGTCACTCCTAATTCCGTACTTGCCCTCATCATGACTTGCTTCGTGCAGGCTTGTTTTCTATGGCTGTGGTCAAACTCAGGCTGCCACAGCTGCGTGAGCAGGACTTGCATTACCTCTGTGCTCTGAAAGCCTGGCTCGTGCCAGTCATGGCCAGACAGGCGTGGTGTTTCCTCGGCCAGGAATTTGGCATCTCCATCTGGCACCAGCTTGAACCTGGGTACTGAAGCTCTGGCATCCTCTCCACGTTGCTGCATGGAGCTAAACCCCAAATATTGTGAAAGCCTTTTAAATGTTCCCAGACGTGCTTGGCACAGATGGAGGGGAGATGGAAAACTCGGAATCCTATCAACTCTGGAATGCTGCATATTTTCACGCCTAGAAACCCATGGAGTTTGATCTCCTTTGCATTTCAGAAGTACTGTTTTTTGTCCTGGAAGATGGCTTGCTATCTAGAAGACCCTTTAAAAACGGGCTTCGCCAAGGCAAGCGGAAGAGAAAGACCAGAGCAAACCTTGAACTGTGTTTGCCATAATAACGATGATGACGCAGAGCTGCAGTGGATGGTCAGGCTAGGGCAGGGCCCTGTACCCAAAGAGGGCCCACCTTCTCTCTGGAAGACAGGTGAACGGACCCCCTTGGTTTCCCTGCCCCAATGCCAGAGCTCGAAGTTTTTTTTTAAATTCTTTTTTTTTTTTATTTTACATCAGCCGTTACAGTTTAAATCAGGATTTCAGATTTGTGGGGGGAGGAGTTACCGTATTCTGGCTTGTTTTTCCATTTTTCTACTGGAATAATGAGGAAAAGGCAAGTTTCAAGCCTACAGGGTTTGGGGTTTTTGTTTGTTTTTTCAGAAAAAGAAATGTCTTTCTTCTTGGCAGTGTCTGAAGTGTTTCGGCCTCTCTGGCATTTTAACCTTCACCGTTTTTCTTTCCAAAAAACAGTGTCGGCGGAGATCAGAACATAAGCACAGTCACTACCTTGGCAAGTGAGTCCTTGCTCCCTGGATGGTTTAGGGGCAGACTGAGGGAGCTTAACCTTCGCATTTCAGCCGCTCCCCTTGGAGGCAGACGCGGATTTGGAATGGGACCACGGACGGCAGGGACCGCCAGGCTCAGTAGGGGGCGCTGCTTCCCGAGGCTGTCGCCCTTGCTCTGCTTCTTGAGAGAGATTAAAGCCTTGGAGAGTTTTTTTTGTTTTTGTTTTTTTTTTTAAGAAGAATTATATTTGTCTAAGGAAGGAAGAGAGTAAGAAAGAGGGAGAGGAAGAGAGAGCTCAGATCAAATTTTAATACAAATCATTAAGAAATGGTTTGAGAAAGAAGGAAAGGAAAGCTTTTCTGCTTTGCCTGTGGTCCTGAGCAGAGCAGCTCTCTGGTACAGGAGGCACTGAGTTAGGGTGGGCTGAGCTGAGTATCACATTGTACAAAGATGTTAAATTCTTGTGTGTCGCTTTATGAAGCCCTGCTATTGCAGCAGTAAGAGATGAGGTGACCTTGTTCACGCTGTGCAAGCACAGCCATGTCTGGGGTTGAACATTTTCCTTAAATTACTTCACCCACAACCTGTTTGGAATGATTTTTTAAAAGCCTGGCTACGTTCTCTGAAGAGTCTTGTTCTATTGATCTTTCTCTTCTCCTAAATGCTTGTTCTTAAAGTACACATGCAATAAATGTTTAAATTTAATTATTTTCCCTTAAAATCTTCTGGGTAATAATTTTGCCTCAGAGGAATTTAATTGGTCCTGTTCTCAGTTACTTGTCTTGTTAGGTCCCTTTGTAATACGTCTTTAGAAGCAAAGAAATTATTTAAATAAGTCACCAAGGTGTGATGGTCCAAAAATCAAACCCGTTGCCACTGAGTCAATTTCAACTCATGGCAATCCCATGTGTTACAGACCAGAACTGCTCCATAAGGTTTTCTTGGCTGTAATCTTGTGTTCTTCTCAGGTTTACTATTTCTCAAGATCTTATAATAGTGGTCTTATACAATATTTGTCCTTTTGCCTCTGACTAATTTCGCTCAGCATAATGCCTTCCAGGTTCCTCCATGTTATGAAATATTTCAGAGATTCGTCACTGTTCTTTATCGATGCGTAGTATTCCATTGTGTGAATATACCACAATTTATTTAACCATTCATCCGTTGATGGACACCTTGGTTGCTTCCAACTTTTTGCTATTGTAAACAGAGCTGCAATAAACATGGGTGTGCATATATCTGTTTGTATGAAGGCTCTTGTATCTCTAGGGTATATTCCTAGGAGTGGGATTTCTGGCTTGTATGGTAGTTCTATTTCTAACTGTTTAAGATAACGCCAGATAGATTTCCAAAGTGGTTGTACCATTTTACATTCCCACCAGCAGTGTATGAGAGTTCCAATCTCTCCGCAGCCTCTCCAACATTTATTATTTTGTGTTTTTTGGATTAATGCCAGCCTTGCTGGTGTGAGATGGAATCTCATCGTAGTTTTAATTTGCATTTCTCTAATGGCTAATGATCGAGAGCATTTTCTCATGTATCTGTTGGCTGCCTGAATATCTTCTTTAGAGAAATGTGTGTTCATATCCTTTGCCCACTTCTTGATTGGGTTGTTTGTCTTTTTGTGGTTGAGTTTTGACAGAATCATGTAGATTTTAGAGATCAGGCGCTGGTCGGAGATGTCATAGCTGAAAATTCTTTCCCAATCTGTAGGTGGTCTTTTTACTCTTTTGGTGAAGTCTTTAGATGAGCATAGGTGTTTGATTTTTAGGAGCTCCCAGTTATCGGGTTTCTCTTCATCATTTTTGGTAATGTTTTGTATTCTGTTTATACCTTGTATTAGGGCTCCTAGGGTTGTCCCAATTTTTTCTTCCATGATCTTTATCGTTTTAGTCTTTATGTTTAGGTCTTTGATCCACTTGGAGTTAGTTTTTGTGCATGGTGTGAGGTATGGGTCCTGTTTCATTTTTTTGCAAATGGATATCCAGTTATGCCAGCACCATTTGTTAAAAAGGCTGTCTTTTCCCCAGTTAATTGACACTGGTCCTTTGTCAAATATCAGCTGCTCATACGTGGATGGATCTATGTCTGGGTTCTCAATTCTGTTCCATTGGTCTATGTGTCTGTTGTTGTACCAATACCAGGCTGTTTTGACTACTGTGGCTGTATAATAGGTTCTGAAGTCAGGTAAGGTGAGGCCTCCCACTTTCTTCTTCTTTTTCAGTAGTGCTTTGCTTATCCGGGGCTTCTTTCCCTTCCATATGAAATTGGTGATTTGTTTCTCTATCCCCTTAAAATATGACATTGGAATTTGGATCGGAAGTGCGTTAAATGTATAGATGGCTTTTGGTAGAATAGACATTTTTACTATGTTAAGTCTTCCTATCCATGAGCAAGGTATGTTTTTCCACTTAAGTATGTCCTTTTGAATTTCTTGTAGTAGAGCTTTGTAGTTTTCTTTGTATAGGTCTTTTACCTCCTTGGTAAGATTTATTCCTAAGTATCTTATCTTCTTGGGGGCTACTGTGAATGGTATTGATTTGGTTATTTCCTCTTCGGTGTTCTTTTTGTTGATGTAGAGGAATCCAAGTGATTTTTGTATGTTTATTTTATAACCTGAGACTCTGCCAAACTCTTCTATTAGTTTCAGTAGTTTTCTGGAGGATTCCTTAGGGTTTTCTGTGTATATAATCATGTCATCTGCAAATAGTGATAACTTTACTTCTTCCTTGCCAATCCGGATACCTTTTATTTCTTTGTCTAGCCTGATTGCCCTGGCTAAGACTTCCAACACGATGTTGAATAAGAGCGGTGATAAAGGGCATCCTTGTCTGGTTCCCGTTCTCAAGGGAAATGCTTTCAGGTTCTCTCCATTTAGAGTGATATTGGCTGTTGGCTTTGCATAGATGCCCTTTATTATGTTGAGGAATTTTCCTTCAATTCCTATTTTGGTAAGAGTTTTTATCATGAATGGGTGTTGGACTTTGTCAAATGCCTTTTCTGCATCAATTGATAAGATCATGTGGTTTTTGTCTTTTGTTTTATTTATGTGATGGATTACATTAATGGTTTTTCTGATATTAAACCAGCCTTGCATACCTGGTATAAATCCCACTTGATCAGGGTGAATTATTTTTTTGATGTGTCGTTGGATTCTATTGGCTAGAATTTTGTTGAGGATTTTTGCATCAATGTTCATGAGGGATATAGGTCTATAATTTTCTTTTTTTGTAATGTCTTTACCTGGTTTTGGTATCAGGGAGATGGTGGCTTCATAGAATGAGTTGGGTAGTATTCCGTCATTTTCTATGCTTTGGAATACCTTTAGTAGTAGTGGTGTTAACTCTTCTCTGAAAATTTGGTAGAACTCTGCAGTGAAGCCGTCTGGGCCAGGACTTTTTTTTGTTGGGAGTTTTTTGATTACCGTTTCAATCTCTTTTTTTGTTATGGGTCTATTTAGTTGTTCTACTTCTGAATGTGTTAGTTTAGGTAGGTAGTGTTTTTCCAGGAATTCATCCATTTCTTCTAGGTTTTCAAATTTGTTAGAGTACAATTTTTCATAATAATCTGAAATGATTCTTTTAATTTCATTTAGTTCTGTTGTGATGTGGTCCTTCTCATTTCTTATTCGGGTTATTTGTTTCCTTTCCTGTATTTCTTTAGTCAGTCTAGCCAATGGTTTATCAATTTTGTTAATTTTTTCAAAGAACCAGCTTTTGGCTTTGTTAATTCTTTCGATTGTTTTTCTGTTCTCTAATTCATTTAGTTCAGCTCTAATTTTTATTATTTGTTTTCTTCTGGTGCCTGATGGATTCTTTTGTTGCTCAGTTTCTATTTGTTCAAGTTGTAGGGACAGTTCTCTGATTTTGGCTCTTTCTTCTTTTTGTATGTGTGCATTTATCGATATAAATTGGCCTCTGAGCACTGCTTTTGCTGTGTCCCAGAGGTTTTGATCTTGGCTGTAATCTTTATGGCAGCAGATTGCCAGGCCTTTCTTCTGTGGTACCATGGGGTGAGTTTGAACTGCCAACCTTTAGGTTAGTAGCTGAGTGACAGGGCCGGCTGAATCTTCACACAAGCAGAGTTGATCAGACTTGACAGTTGTAACCGCATTTGCTCTGTTTTTGCTATTTGAAAATTCTGTTGAATTGAAGCAGGTACAGTTCTGTGCCACACGTACTCCCTGTCTTCTTTATTTCTAGGTCTACACACAAGAGCTATAAATAAGCTCCTCTATTGCTAGGAGATGGCTTGGGATGCTTGTAAATGTGATTCACTGGGATGTGAGGCAGCCCAGCGTATACAACAGTTTGCTGCGCTAATTCCCCTGCTTTTATCAAGGACAAGATGATTGGAAATCATCTGGCACAAGCTCTTTCACCAAAGAGATCTGCAGAGGACTGAAATAATATCACTCCTCGGGGACAGTGTTGTTCCTCAGGTGGACTTCCCTGGCACATTAGCCTAGCAATGAAGATAGCCCATGTGGGATTCTCCTTGCTAAAGAGATGTGAAGACAGCTCTGGCTGTAGAGGTTGGATAAACTAAGGGACAGTAACTATATGGAGATGTGTTAGAAAAACCACAAGGCCAAGGAGCTGGAACAGAGCCTCAGCTCCACCCCCTACTTAATTTAACCCAGCAAATACTCCAGTGCTGGGTGCTGGGGAAATAGAGGAGTGAGGCAAAGACTCTGCCCTGATGACTTCTCCAGAGTCTCTTTGGGGATATGTCTCTCCAAAGACAGACACATGAACCAATAATCACAGCCATGTACAATGTTTAGGGAAAAATAAAAAGGCTGCTGTGTCTTCTGAAAAGGGGCTTGATGAGCTAGAATTCACCAGGTAAGGAAAGGGGATGGGGCATTCCTGGCACAGATAACTGCACGCACCAGCAAGTTGTTGCCCTGTGTGATGTGTAGTCCTGTTCTATGACATGCCTGGTGAGTAGCTAGCTAGCTGGATTCCTCTAGTATTGGGGAGCCTACTATTCCTAGGGCCACCCACTCCATTATCAGATAGCTTGGTGATTTCAGTTCTTCCTTTTATTAAGTAGAAATCAGAGGAATTTCCATCCAGTAGTACAATGTCCCCCAAAGCCACAAGGAATATGTTCAATCCATCTGTGTTGTGTGGTCCTGCAGCAGTGCCTGGTTCTAGAGAACAAACAGATGGATGTCATGGGGCCCTGAAGCTCTGGTCAAAGCCTGATGCCTGGCCAGTTCCTCTCCCATATCCCAGCAGACAGTGGGATAGGGGGATGTGCCCTGTGTCGGAAGTGAGCTAGGGTTCTACTCCGGGATGCCATTCTTAGCAGCTGTGTGACTTTGAACAATCCTCCTAGCCTGTCTGGACTTTGGTTTATTCCTAATTCAGTCTATAAATTTTTACTGAGCATTATGTGAAGATCTCAGCCTAGTTTGGGAGATAGAAAAGTAAACATTCAAATGTAAATTGAAAGGTCAACAAAATTGACAAACCAGTAGCTAGACTAACTAAGAAAAAAAAAAAAGAGAGAGAGAGAAAGAAGACTCAGATTACTAAAATCAGGAGTGAGAGAGAGGGTGCATTTCTACCTACCAGAAGAAGTGAATCTATAAAGATAGAAAGTAGATTTCTGGTTGCCAGGGGCTGGGAGGGTTGAGAGAAAATGAGGAGTGACTACTAACAAGCACATGTCTTTTTTTGGCTGGGGGTGGGGGTGGTGATGAAAGTGTACAACTTTGAATATATTAATAATCACTGAACTGTACGCTTTAAAGTGGTGAATTTTATGGTACGTGAATTATATCTCAATAAAGTTATTATACATTTAGAAAAAAAGAAAAATTTGTGAGAGAAGTACCTCACTCAGTCTCACATTTATTCAACAATAATTTAGTAAGCACCTTGTGCTTCACTATTAACCTAAGGTTGGTGATTTGAACCCACCCAGCCATGCCATGAAAGAAAGGCCTGGCGATCTGCTCCATAGAGATTACAGCCAAGAAAACCAAATGGTGTAGTTCTTCTTTGTTACATGGGGTCACCGTGAGTCGGAATAGACTCAGTGGCAATGGATTTCGTGCGCTGCTGAGAGTGGTGCAAATGGTTAAGCACTCAGCTACTAACTGAAAAATTGGCGGTTCAAACCCACCCAGATATACTTTGGAAGACACGCCTGGTAATCTACTTCCAAAAGGTCACAGCCATGGAAACCCTACAGAGTTCAGTTCTACTCTGAAGCACATGGGGTCGCCATGATTCAGAATCAACTCAAACGCAACTGGTCGTGTGCGGCTGACGTGATTAAGCATCTACCTGCTCAACATCTTTTTTCAGTGTTGAGTGACACTTCTGAGGTGAGGGCTGTGGACTGGGAGCTCCGCTTTGTCCCCAGCACCCACTGGAGCTTATCAAAGGAACTTGAAGGTTGCTTTGGGGGAGTTTCCAAGCATGTCTCTTTCTGGCATTTGCAGACATCCTCCGGGAGTTCAACCCTTCCCTGACGGGCTTCTCTGTTGGCACTGGGAAAGAAAGCAGTGCAGGAGCCTTCCTCAACCAGGCTGTGGCAGGAGACCGAGCTGAGTGAGTAGGGGAGCCTTGGGGGTAGACAGCACAGGGACTCTGGGGCCTGGAGGGGCTTGGCCTAGGTGGGGTGCATGGCTGCAGGACTAGTAGGGCTTGGTCTAGGGGAGGGGTCTGAGGGTCCAAGGTGGTCAGGGTTCTCCAGGGACATCCCTTGCTGTCAGACACAGAAACCTGCTACCCCCCAACCCTTCCCCCAGGGAACTAGTCACAACTGACTCAGACACCAGCATAAGGTGTGACTTTGTAGATCACAGCTGACTCTGAGTCCCAGTTGTCACCACCATGATTGTTAGTTCTCCCGTCTTAGAGTCATGTTCTCCCTCCCTTTCTCAGACATGCTTTTTTGGGCAGCCTTTTCAGGCTCCAGGTTTTGCCTCCTTCCTTTGCCATGGGAAGAGCACCAGACCTGGAAGGGGTAGACCCAGTTTTGCATCCTACCCCTTCCACCCCCTATGCGCTCTAAGCCTCAGCCTGGAAAACGGGGCTAGCTGGGAAGCTCAGCTGTCATATTGGATGTGAACATTCTGGTGAGCTATAGAGGGGATGCACATGCTGGGTCAGCAATATGCATATGTTGGGGTCACAGCAATAATCCAGCTGGGCTGCAGAACTTCCCCCCTCCACCTGCAGAAAGCTTTTAGTAAGCTCAGGGACAAGTATGCCTTGTTACATGGGCCCTGAACCACTGGTACCTGAGAGTAGGCTGGTCAGCTCCATTTCTCTCCAAGATCCCAAAGCCTTGAGTGCTGCTTTGGGTCTGGAGCACAGTCAGAGAACATGTGAATTCCATACCCAGTCTAGGAAGAATAAATGAAAAGACCCTTTCTGTCCCTTGATTCTATTTTTCTTTTAGAATAATTACAAACCTCATTTTACTGCCAGAAAATATGGGACACCTCCACCAGCTGGCCAGATGTAAAGCCATGTGCATTTCCTAGGGATTCCTAGTGTGGCCCCTAGATTCCCTGACGTGATTCTCCTAGCTCTCAAGGCCGTCCTAAGGCTACAAGCCACCTGAGCAGATTCCTCATTTACCTACGACAGGGAAGGTGACACAGATTACCCAAAGAAGAAATCATACAGAATCTAATCATGGGGTTTAAAATGAATTCTGTGGGTTGCTTTTTTTTTTTTTTTATTTCTCCTTATGGCAGGGGTGGGATTGGAAGTTTACCAGTTTATGGCTTGAAATTTTTGACTTACTTTAATATGACCGTAATTTTGTTTTCTCCAAGCATACATCAGCCAATGGTATAAGAGGGAGGTAGTTCTAAGCATGATTAGTTCAGGAAGGCATCCAAGAACAGAATCTTAGAGTGTACACACAAAAGCAACCAAAGCTGAGTGCAATTCATATGTCCCTGCTCTCCCTGAGGCCTTGGGGCCCTTCCATCCAAATAATCCATTTGTCTAAGCACACCCCTGGGTGGCAGGGGAGAGTTGGGATTATTATTCCCATGTTCCAGATTTGGATTTCGACATGTTGTCAGGAAGGATCAGTCGGAGAAGGACATCATGCTTGGTAAAGTAGAGGGTCGACAAAAAAGAGTAAGACCCTCAATGAGATGGATTGACACAGCGGCTGCAACAATGGGCTCAAGTATAACAACAATTGTGAGCATGGCCCAGGACCAGGCAGTGTTTCACTCTGTGGTACATAGAGTTGCTGTGAGTTGGAACTGACTCAATGACACCTAACAACAACAATAACGTTCCAGATGAAGAAACTGTAGCACAAAGAAGCTAAATGTCCTGAACAAACACATAGATTTGACCACATGGTTTATTCTTGTGCACTGCAGGTTTTATTTCAGGTCAGATGGTGACTCTTATACATGCACAGTAGTGTATGATTTATACAGGACCTTTGTGTTTTCATCCCATGTGTTTCGTGCAATAACTCCAAGATGGACAGAGCAGAGGGTCGCATTCTCATTTCTTATTAATGATGAAGTTAAGATTCACAGGGGTTGCATAATCATCACAAAACTCTAGTTCGTAGAAAGAGCAGCTGCCCTGATAATTCCAGATTTACAGATGAGGAAACTGAGGCTCAAAGATATTTGGTGACTTACCCAAGTTCCACACCCAGGTTACCTGATTCCTAGTCTGACCATGACCAGGCCAGCTGGACTAACAGTTAAAAGGGGAAAGGATGACAACAAATGCCTCCTGCTAGGCACTGTGCCAGGGACTTGATGATGATGATGGTGCTGGTGGTGGTGATAGAACTAATTCAATGGATGCTTCCCGGGCCACGTACTGTTCTAAATTCTTTATGCGGTACCTCATTTAATCCTTCCAACAACTCTATGATGAAACTATGTTTACCATCCCCATTTTACAAAGGAGAAAAGAGGTTTGCAAGCTGAAGTCCTTTGCCAAGGTCTCAGAGCTGTCCAGTGGTGGGATCAGGACTCAAACCCATGCTGTCTGCAACCAGTAGTGACTCTTGCCGGGTGTGCCGGGCTGTTTTACCCATCTCATGTAGTCTTCCGATGACCCTCTAAGATGGCGGGGGCGGGGGGGAATACCTCCATTTTTGCAGTCTTTTTAAACTAAGAATTTAAGCCACTTTCCTAGTTAACAAGAGGCAACTAAGCACCAAATCCAGGTGTGTCTGACTCAACCAGGCCACCTTGAGGATGAGGGGGCTGAAGTCATGGCACCAATGGAAATGGCCACATTCCAAGCCATGCATGATATGAAACATGAAGTACTTACACGCAGACCTTCTGTTTGCCCTGAACAAGCCTGACTCCAAAGAGAAAGTATACAATCACATACGCCAGTCAGAAAGTAATGACACAGTCAGCCCCTCATGTGTGCAGAGCTCTGCCCTTTCCAAAGCACCTTCATGTGCCCCACCCTGGGGGAGCCAAGGGGAGGAAGCTCTTTGGGGCATGGCCTTCAGTCCAATTTTCCTGCCAGAGGCCTACCTGGACCCTCCTGCTACATACTTGATTCCTACTCTGTCTGCTAGGCTCCCTTTCGTGCCCCAGCCCCATAATCCCCACTCCTCACGTGACCTCTTCCTGTGTGTGTCTGCAGGCATTTATCCACCCAGGCGAGGAAGCTGGTGGACCTGATGAAGAATGACTCGGTAAGTGTGGGAGGTGCCGCCTAGGACCACGCAGGGTGAGACTCCCTGGAAAAGGGGAGCAGGCAGGAGAGATCTGTAGAGGCAGGGGGTCAGCTATAGGGGAGGGGGATACTGGGAGCCAGGCCAGACTTCTAGCAGACATATCTGAAGTCTGAAACTCCGCTCCTCTGAAAAAGGGATTCTCATTCATTTGTTCAGTCAGTCAGCCATCTACATTGAACATTTATCATTCCTCAGGCACTGGGCAGAGTGGTGGAGATATACAGAAAATATTACAGTCCCTGCCCTCAAGGAGCTCATAAGGGGAGGCCAACACGAAGAATGCAAGTTATAAAACTGTTGCCATGTGCTATAAAGAGGGCTATGTGTAAGGTAGGTTGATAGCACAGAGGAAGGGACAGGCCTATCTGCTTGTGAAGGCCAGGGAGTTTTGAGCTGGGTTCTGAAAAATGAATATGAGGTTCTACCTCAAATGATTCATTTTGAATCGGACAATCATATAGTCTACTATACTGGGAATGACAACTTGAAGCGCAATGGTGTTGCATTCATCGTCAAAAAGAACGCTTCAAGATCTATCCTGAAGTACAGCGCTGTCAGTGATAGGATAATATCCATACAGCTACAAGGAAGACCAGTTAGTACAACTATTATTCATATTTACACACCAACCAGTAGGGCCAAAGATGAAGAAACGGAAGATTATTATCAGCCGCTGCAGTCTGAAATCAATTGAACATGCAATCAAGATGCATTGATAATTACTGGCGATTGGAATGCGAAAGTTGGAAACAAAGAAGAAGGATCAATAGTTGGAAAATATGGCCTTGGTGATAGAAACAATGCTGGAGATCGAATGATAGAATTTTGCAAGACCAACAACTTCTTCATTGCAAATACCTTCTTTCACCAACATCAACGGTGACTATTTTTTTTTTTTTTAATATACACATGGACCTTGCCATGGGGAACACACAGAAATCAAATTGACTACATCTGTGGAAAGAGACGATGGAAAAGCTCAATATCATCAGTCAGAACAAGGCCAGGAGCCGACTGTGGAACAGACCATCAATTGCTCGTATGCAAATTCAAGCTGAAACAGAAGAAAATCAGAGCAAGTCCACGAGAGCCAAAATATGACCTTGAGTATATCCCACCTGAATTTAGGGACCATATGAAGAATAGATTTGACTCATCGAACACTCGTGACTGAAGACTGGACGAGTTGTGGAATGACATCAAGGACATCATCCATGAAGAAAGCAAGAGGTCACTGAAAAGACAGGAAAGAAAGAAAAGACCCAGATGGATGTCAGAGGAGACTCTGAAACTTGCTCTTGAGCATCAAGCAGCTCAAGCAAAAGGAAGAACTGATGAAGTAAAAGAACTAAACAGAAGATTTCAAAGGGCGGCTTGAGAAGACGAAGTAAAGTACTATAATGACATGTGCAGAGAGCTGGAGATGGAAAACCAAAAGGGAAGAACACGCTCAGCGTTTCTCAAGCTGAAAGAACTGAAGAAAAAATTCAAGCCTCAAGTTGCAATAGTGAAGGATTCCATGGGGAAAATATTAAATGACGAAGGAAGCATCAAAAGAAGATGGAAGGAATACACAGAGTCATTACATCGAAAAGAGTTAGTCGATATTCAACCATTTCAAGAGGTGGCATATGATCAGGAACTGATGGTACTGAAGGAAGAAGTCCAAGCTGCTCTGAAGGCATTGGCGAAAAACAAGGCTCCAGGAATTGATGGAATATCAATTGAGATGTTTCAACAAACAGATGCAGCGCTGGAGGTGCTCACTCATCTATGCCAAGAAATATGGAAGACAGCTTCCTGGCCAGCTGACTGGAAGAGATCCACATTTATGGCTATTCCCAAGAAAGGTGATCCAACCGAATGTGGAAATTATAGGACAATATCATTAATATCATGCACAAGCAAAATTTTGCTGAAGATCATTCAAAAAGGGCTGCAGCAGTATATCAACAGGGAACTGCCAGAAATTCAGGTCGGTTTCAGAAGAGGACGTGGAACCAGGGATATCATTGCTGATGTCAGATGGATCCTGGCTGAAAGCAGAGGTTACCAGAAGGATGTTTACCTGTGTTTTATTGACTATGCAAAGGCATTCGACTGTGTCGATCATAACAAACTATGGATAAAATTGCAAAGAATGGGAATTCCAGAACACTTAATTGTGCTCATGAAGAACCTTTACATAGATCAAGAGGCAGTTGTTTGGACAGAACAAGGGGATACTGTTTGGTTTAAAGTCAGGAAAGGTGTGTGTCAGGGTTGTATTCTTTCACCATACCTATTCAATCTGTATGCTGAACAAATAATCTGAGAAGCTGGACTATATGAAGAAGAACAGGACATCAGGATTGGAGGAAGACTCATTAACAACCTGCGTTATGCAGATAACACAACCTTGCTTGCTGAAAGTGAAGAGGACTTGAAGCACTTACTAATGAAGATCAAAGACCACAGCCTCCAGTGTGGATTGCACCTCAACATAAAGAAAACAAAAATCCTCACAACTGGACCAATGAGCAACATCATGATAAACGGAAAAAAGATCGAAGTTGTCAAGGATTTCATTTTACTTGGATCCACAATCAACAGCCATGCAAGCAGCAGTCAAGAAATCAAAAGACGCATTGCATTGGGTAAATCTGCTGCAAAGGACCTCTTTAAAGTGTTGAAGAGCAAAGATATCACCCTGAAGACTAAGGTGCTCCTGACCCAAGCCATATTTTCAATCACATCATATGCATGTGAAAGCTGGACAACAAATAAGGAAGACAAAAGAAGAACTGACGCCTTTGAATTGTGGTGTTGGTGAGGAATATTGAATATACCATGGACTGCCAAAAGAACAAACAAATCTGTCTTAGAAGAAGTGCGACCAGAATGCTCCTTAGAGGCAAGGATGGTGAGACTGCGTCTTACATACTTTGGACATGTTGTCAAGAGGGATTAGTCCCTGGAGAAGGACATCATGCTTGGCAGAGTACAGGGTCAGCGGAAAAGAGGAAGACCCTCAACGAGGTGGATTGACACAGTGGCTGCAACAATGAGCTCAAGCATAACAACGATTGTAAGGATGGCTCAGGATAGGGCAGTGTTTTGTTCTGTTGTGCATAGGGTCGCTATGAGTAGGAACCGACTCAACGGCACCTAACAACAACAACACCTCAAATGAAAGCAGTTTTCTCAATTCAGACATTTCTTGGAGCTGCAAAGTGGATAAAATAACTAAAGGGGTGTGTAGAGGGCAAGAGATGGGATTACTTATCTTTCACGTAGTTGAATGGACTCTTTCTACCCTTAATGTCAGAGATTTCTGGATTTTTTTTTCTTTCATCTTTCTCCTGCTATCCTTTTTGGGAGTGTATGTCAAAGAAGACCAAGCCATGCAGTGTAAGAGGCTATGAGGGCCACAGCTGCCCTTGGGCCACAATATAGTTCATGGGTATGGCTACTCCCCCTTCCACCCAGCCTGGTGCCTTCAAGTACTTCTATAAGTCCCTCTTGGAGTAGGCAGATAAAAAGGCAAAATCCTTTCAGAGCACAGGGTTGGAGCTTCTGCCTTCCTCTTCCCAGCCTCTCAGGCTTGATTTGCTCATGAGCAGTTTGAGGTAACTGAGTTAGGAGAGCATCCTCTTAAGGGATGATGGTTCTTTCTCCCATATGGCAAAATTAGTATAGAAGATTTCTAAAGGATCGCAGAATAAATGGCCTCCTTTCCCATAGCCAGAACCAGCCTTCCCTGTCCCGCCCCCTTTTCCTTCCTATGCTGGAGGCGAAAGAGGTGAAGCTTGGTGGGCATCAGTACCCATTTCCAAGAGGACATTTGAGAACTGACCTACATACTACCTATGTATGGGTGAAGCCACATGGAAGTCCAGTGATTCCACTGGGGGAAAAAAGTTGAACAATTTAAATGAACAATTTAGCACCTACCAAATCCCTATGGCCCTGGGACCCCAAAACCAGAGAGAGAAAATATGAATGTCTACTAAATCCTCCAGTGGGAACCAATCTCTCCTAGTGCTCAGCACTTTGTATTTTCATTTACTTGACTCTGGGACAAGGTGCTTACTTGTTTGTTTTCTATTTATTTCAGAGGATAAATTTTCAGGAAGATTGGAAGATAATAACCCTGTTTATAGGCTGCAATGACCTCTGTGGTTTCTGCGATGACCCGGTGAGTCTGCAAGGCCCTTAACTCAAGACTCACTCCCAGGAAAGAATCTCCAACAGCCCCAGGAGCAGGGCAGCTGGGCTGGGCCTAGGGTTCATGGTTTGGCCTGAACCCAGCCTGGGATGAATCCTGAGACTGAGAGGGCTTTCACCTCCAGGGAGAGAGTCAATAGGGTAAGCAGGACTGGTTCTGAGACTGAACCTGATTAGGTTTCCTAACAAGGGAGTTTGATATCATTCTAGAAACCAAGATAACAGTCCAATGATCTAGAAAAATATTGTGTAGCTTCAAACAAACAAATAAGCCCGTTGCCCTTATAGGACAGAGTACAACTGCCCCACAGGGTTTCCAAGGAGCGGCTGGTAGATTCAAGCTGCCGATCTTTTGGTTAGCAGACAAATACTTAACCACTGCACCACCAATGATAAGTCAGCTCCAGTCTCCAGCATTCAACAGCCTCTACATCTCCACCTTTGTACTGTCACTTACTTGTAGGCACAAGCATCAGGCAAGGTTCTAAACCAGGTCATGCTGGGCTGATGGGAAGCCCATGATGGAGGCTGCTGCTGTGGGTGTGGCTCTTCTTCCTGGAGCCCCAGAATCTCTGAGCTGGAAGACACCCCACAAGCCATTCTAACCAGTCTCCCACCACGGAAGGGATTCCTTATGTAGAATCCACCTGCTTAATATCGCCAGTGATGGGCAAATCTTTAGTTTGCTCTTTTAGTGTTTCTTTGTGTTGAGCCCAAATCTGCCTCCCAAATTCCACCTCTTCAACCTGTGCTGGGCAAGCCCGTACCCTCTTTTACTCTCAATTCAATTGACTTAAAAAAAAATTTTTATTATTTTTAATAAAACAAACAATAGATGTATTATAATTTTAAGTTAAAATATATTTCATGTAATACATGTAAGAAACGTATCAAAGAACAGAGAAAAAAATCTTTGTAATAGCCATTGTTAACATTTTGATAAACATCTGTTTAACATTTTCTGTGGCTACAGAAAAATTGTTTTAGTTTCTAAAAATAGTATCATTCTGAAAATATTGTTTGGTAACCTGCTTTTTCTTCAATTAGTAATACATTGAGAAGATATCCCCATGATCAATATATATTTTTCTATAAAATAATTTTTAAAGACGGTATCATAGTCCCTAACATAACCAAAAACCAAACCCCATAATATAGATGGGCCATAATTTACTTAGCTATTATTGGGTATTTAGCTCACAGTACTTCAAATTTTGCCTATTTTAAATAACACTATGATTAACATACATCTTTGGGCACATCCATAATTGTTTCTTTAGAATATATTCTAAGAAGTAAGATTTTTAGGCAAAAAGGTATGCCCATTTACCATGACATTTTATCGTGAAAATTTCTAAGCATGTGGAGAAATGGAAACAATTATATAGTAAATACCTATATACCTACTACCTAGATCCTACAATTGTTAACATTTTGCTAACACATATCTATCTATTCATCCATCTTATGTTTTTGTGAGTTTGCACATTTTTAATGCTTTGGATACATTTTTTCAAAGTGTTCCCCAAAAGTTTGTACCCGTATGCCTATTTCCCCACACCCCAACTGACAATGTATGCTTTCTTTTTAGCAGTTGCCAATCTTGGCTGCTAACCAAAAAGGTCATAGCTCAAAGCCACCAGCCACACCTTGGAAATCCCATGGGGCAGTTCTACTCTGTCCTATAGGGTCGCTATGAGTCAGAATTGACTCGATGGCAATGGGTTTGGTTTTGGTTTTGGATTTAATCTGTTAGATGAAAAACTGCATCTCATTTTTAAAATTCGCGTTTATTTGATTACTAGATAGGAATAAACTTTGATCTCCCTCTGCTCAATACTCATTGAATTTCTTCTTTTGTTAACTTCTCTGTCATGGCTATTGGCCAGTTTCCTTTGAAATAGTCATCTTTTTCCTACTGCTTTTTTAAAACCTCTATCTTAAGCATACAAACCCTTTATCAAATATGTTGCCTATTTTGTTGTTTGCTTTTTAAGTTTGTTTTCAGATAAACAGAACATTTTTCATTTCTAGTACCTTTTGCTAAGTGTGAATATATGCCAGGCACTGTGCTAGGTGCCAAGCAGTGACAAGTGAAACATAGGCCCTATTCTCAAGGACCTCACACTGTCAGTGGAGGAAGACACAGACAGTTCACCATAACACAGTGGGAAAAACATCACAATGTGATTCTAGTGATGCACACAGAAAAGAGATCAAAAGTTAAAATTGCCATGGAAATTTTGGGACAATGGCGGGGATGGGGAGGGCGGTCATCATACAGCATGAGGCTTTCCAACTAGAACTTGAAAATGAATACTTTTGTCATGCAGAAAGGGAACCAGCAGAGCCAAATCTGGGAAGTAGTGAGTCTTGCTGTGGCCTTTGGGCAACTGCCTAGAGGGGTGACCCTGTCCCCCAGCCCTCTTGTGGCCCACTTTCCCAGCCTCAGAGTCACCAGGGTCAGGAGTTTTCAAGTTGTAAGTGGTGCAGCTTTGATCAGTTTAGTATATCAGGGTCTGGGTTAGATTTCTTTCAGAGAAAGAACATTTAAAAACAAGTGTTGAGATCAGGAGAAACAATGGTTAAAATGTGTTTATGCTACTTGGGTAGTACGGGGTGTCACAGGACCCCACTTCCCTTCCTGTTATCTCTGTAGGTGATTTGGTTACAGTGTGTATCCCCAGACACTTGAGGCCCTAAGGAAAAGAGGTCAGGCCATAGGGCCAGAGACTGCTCAAGCTGCAAGCGATTTTAGAGGTCATTTGGTCCAATACTCCCATTTTAGAGAGGCTCAGAGAGGTGATGTGACTTAGCTAAGGCTCTACAGATAGTTGTCATGATGTGGACCCAGAGCTTTCTGTAACTCTGTACAGAAGAAGGGGTGGATCTCTGAGGATCACAACCATGACAAGCCCCGGCCTGTGGGGGTGATATGGAGGCTGGGGCCCCCAAAGACACCCCTGTGTCTCACTGTTGCCCACTCTGGCTGAAATACAGGAAGTTGGGGACCCAAGAAAGGATGTGGCCCTGGTCTGTAGGGAGATCTGGTGATAAACATGTTAAAGAGACCCCTCCTCTTCCTACAGGTTCGCTATTCTCCCCAGAACTTCACCGGCAACATTGGGAAGGCCCTGGACATCCTCCACGCTGAGGTACACAGCCTAGGCTGCACAGCCTCTGAGCAGCTCAGCTACAGCTTCCTTCATCTTGGGCCCCAGATCCAGCCTGGAGGCAGCTCTGACTTCCTGCTGAGACCTCCTGCCAGGGTACCCTTACCTGAAGACCAGCACAGACCAGCACTGCCTGTCATAGAATCAATGGAGGGATGGGGTGTGGGTGGAGCCAGGCTGAAGGCTATAGACCTGTTAGACCAGTAGGAGGAGCAGGCCCCATACCCAGGTAAGAGACTGGAGCTGTGCAGCCTGGGTCCTCTTGGGGACTCATTTTGCCTTTCCTCAGGTTCCTCGGGCTTTTGTGAACCTGGTGTTGGTGCTAGAGATCATTGGCCTGAGGGAGCTGTTCCAGGAGGAGAAAGTCAGCTGCCCAAGACTGATCCTCAGGTGAGAGGGGAGCTTCTTTACCTGATTCCCAAATGGGTGTGGGGTCCTTAGCAGAAACTTACTCTGATTAGTGAGAAAACCCTAGGGTAGAGTGTGAGAAGTGCTAAAACCACCCCATTTTCTAACCTGAGAAGGCCTAATGGAGTAGGCATCCCACGGCTTTTGTGACCCCAGGATGGACCTCAGCTACCTGCCCTCAGGGTGTGCATTTAGAACCCCAGCCCTGCTTCTGTTGTCCTAGCAGCCTCCTAAAACCTTTGAGTCTCAGAGAGAAAGGAATGTAGTCATCCAACGCGGACAGGCCTCAGGGAGTGCCCAAACCTCTGCTTGGACATGCTTTTGAGTGTGTCTGGAACTTCTTTCCCCTCTGGGCAGCCACCTCCTGGACAGAGGGACCTCTGACTGGTGTGGGTGCTCATGCTGGGCATTCACAAAGCTAGAGTCACAGCCACCTACTAGAGGAGTGGGTGGTCAAATTAGAATCAGCAAGGCCCAGAGGACAGTGTCTTCCCCAGAGAAGAGAGAGCTCTGGTCCTGGGAAGACCTCTGAGAGGCCTTCTTCATCCCTCAGGCTTCAGAGCCAAACAAAGATGGCTTCCTCCAATGTTACACATCTGTCACCCTCAGAAAAAAGATATCCTTCTAACCTAAGCGTGAAAATTTCCCACATGCCTTCCTGCAGGTCCTCCTCTAGACCTTTAGCCCAGGTCCTGGTCCTGTGTCCCTGAGTTAATGGTGCCCTGCCCCATGCCGCCACCTGGCTCTGTAGCTCCATAGGGGCCTTCACTATAGCCCTGAGCACATCTCATGGTCATTCTTGAGCTTCGCTCCCCCACAGGCTGTGAACTCGGGGTCTGAGTCACTGCTAGCACAGTGTAGGCATTCAGAAGCTGGTTACTGAACGACTGAATGAATAATTCACAAAGGCCAGGCTTGCTCTTGGAAATTAAGCAGTATCTTGGCTGCTCGCTTGAAGATACATGCCAAAGCTCACCTGGGGGCCCAGGCTGCACAGGGAAGGCCTCGGGAGGCCGGAGCAGAGGGAAGAAGTCCTGGATGACATGTGCCCATTGCCACAGCTGGTGTCAGGTGCACTGTTTTCAACTACTGACTCACACCCTGGCTCCCACTGTCTCCAGTCGTTGGGCCACACAGGGAGCTCAGCATATTCATTCAGGTTCAGAGCTGTACTGAAGGAGTCTGTCACCACCGAGCACTGCAGGACTTTTTAGACTATTAAAACTAAAGGTTTAGGGTAAGCGTTTGCCAGGTTTGTTCTTAGAACTGCAATGGCCAAACCGCTAAATGTCAGGGTGAGGTGGACTCAGGGTCACCCTGGCGTGCCACCTGTCCTGTGCCTGCCCTCCCCTACCCTTCCAGTGTTCTGTGTCTCAGGGGCTGTGCTTCCCTCCGCAGTGCTAAGTCTACAGCGAGCCATGCACATTGTCCCCCAGGATCAAAAGCCCAGATTTGTAAAATGGCCTGCAGTCAGAGTTGCAGACAGGACCAAAGTTTCATACAGAGGTTAAGAACTCAGAAAGGCCCATAAGCAGCACAAACGGTTTACGCTCAACTGTGAATCTAAAGGGTATTGTGGAAGAAAAGCCCTGACATCCTACTTCCATAAAGATCACAGCCATGAAAACCCCATGAAGTAGTTCTACTCCGTAACACATGAGGTTGCCATGAGTTAGAACTGACTCGACAGCAACTGACAACAACAACTCAGGTGCAGAGCTAGACGGACTTGAGTTCAAGTCCTAGCTTCCACACTCAGCATTCATGTGGCCTTGAGAAAGTTGCTTAACCACTAGGAGCCTCAGTTTTCTCATCTATAAAATGGGAGAATGGCTGTGAGAACTGAACAGGTTAATGCCTATAAAGCTCTTAGCACAGTGCTTGGCGTAGTAAACATTAAATATATGTTAGCCTTTATTATTGTTATTATTGTCATCACGACTGTTATTTAAAAGGAGGTGTACCTCATCTGCACAGCATTGTCCTTGCACAGCCGTAAGGTAACTCAATTCCATGAAAGTCACTTCTGTAGATGTCGAAAGACCTAACTACTACATTTTCAAGAGCAAATCCAGGTCCAGGAAATTTCTTTAGCTTTATTGGTACAGTCTACAGGTTAGCCAGCCAGATCCCCCATTAGCACAGATTTCTGATTCCTCCAAGCAAAAAGAAGAATATTCTGAGTCTCAAGCCAGCGCTTCTGTGTCATGCATTTGGAGCTATGATTTTGGTGGGCTGGGGCATCTCTGGTTTGGTCTGCAGGTCTCTGTGCCCCTGTGTCCTGAAGTTTGATGACAACTCAACAGAACTTGCCAGCCTCATCGAAATGAATAAAAAGTATCAGGTAAGCTGAGGCTTACACAGGAGCTACGATGTGATTTGATTGCTCTATTTAGAAAATGAGTAAATGCTCAGGTAATTTTGACTGGCTGGGTGTGCAACTACCACTGACTACTGTGCTGATATAGACACCCATGAGGCAGCAGGGGCTGTGGTCAAATATTCAAACACGGAGACAAGTGACCGAACAACTCACTGAACTCAGTGCCCTGGCCGCTGCGTGAAAACAAGTGTTTCCACTTGCCTGCGGAGGAATGTGCTGTCCTGGGAAGGAATTTCAGACTGGGTCTGACCAGATCCAAACCCTGACTGATGGTGTGACTTAGACAAGTAAGCTAAGAAAGCTCTCTGGGCTTCAGACTCCTGGATGTGAGACTAAGGCTGAGACAGCGCCCTCCCGAGGGCATCGCCAGGATGCACAAAGCAGCAGGCACACAGAGGATGCCCTCCCCTTCATGGGAATGGGTGTCACAGGAAGCACAGGGGGAGGATCAGCAGATGGTCTCCAGACATCTCACAGTGATCCATTTTAGTCTCATCAAGTCATTTACCAGAATAGCTGACTCCCTTAACTATCTTGACTTTGCCCTCAAGTGATCATCCAGTCACTTGAGAGGACAGTGGTAGGTCTCCCAACCTTTCCGGAGTATACTGAAAACAGCTTCCAGAGTTGGACCCATCCTTCAAGCCCATGGACTCCTGGGACTAGAACCACTTCCCTGCAAACTCTTTTGGTGGCAGCCACACCTGCCAGGTAGATCAGGGGCTCAGAGAAATGAACTTCTGTATATCATTCTCTGACACCATTGCCCGGCCCTCTGGCTGCCTCCCCAACTGTACTTCCTTCTTCTGTGAGCAGCCACCTGTGTCTCCGTTAACCACACCTGCACCAGGAGAGAGAAGGCAGCTGAGGTTATAGCCATGAGAGTACCCATTTCAGCTGGGGCTCTTAGGTGTAAGCACTAAAAGCTTATGCAATTTCAAGCTAACTTAAGTAGGTTTGTTTATTAGGTAGCCCATAGAATCTCTGGAAAAGCTAGAGAGCTAGGGTCAGAGGCCAAGTTACCAGGAATCATGGAATTCTAGTGGGCAGTCCACTAGGAATCAAAATCATGCCAAAGAACTAGTCCAGTGAAGACATCACAGACACTTCAGATTGCTGGCACTGGCTACCCAGGCCTTCACTGTCACTGCTGCTTCTAGGAATTGGAGGTAGCTGCCACCTCAGCAAAATGGATTCTGTGCTGCCCCTCCATCTTTCTGTCACTAGCTTCCAGCCCCAAAGACTGAGACTGGGGCTGCCATTTGGGAAAGCCTTGGCCGTGTGCCCATACCTTAGGTGCAAGCAGGCCGGGAAAGCAAAATTTGTCTTTTTCAGCTTTTATAGTGGGAAGGGAAACCCTGGTTGCATAGTGGTTAAGTGCCATGGCTGCTAACAAAAAGGTCAGCAGTTCAAATCCACCAGGTGCTCCTTGAAAACTCTACGGGGTGGTTCTACTCTGTTCTATGGGGTCATTATGAGTTGGAATTGGCAATGGGCTTTTTGGGGTTTCTTTAGTGGGAATCAAGGAGCCCTGATGGTGCAATGGTTAAACACATGGGTGCTAACCAAGAGGTTGGCAGTTCAAACCCACCCAGAAGATTTGCAGGAGAAAAGACCCAGCAATCTGCTCCTGTAAAGATTGCAACCTGGAAAACTCTATGGGGCAGCTTTACTTTGCCATATGGGGTTGCTATGAGTCAGAATTGACTCTGGCACCTAATATCAACAATGTGGTGGGAAGCAGGCTCTTCCTCTCATACAGTGGGGTTTACAAACATAGGAAGTGGGTTCAGGTGCTAGTTAGTCAAAGAGAATGAGAAATAGTCACCAAAACTGCCTTCACGGCCTTTCTAAATTGGCCAGCTGTTGGCAGGTCCCCATGGAGACCCTTGGTCTAGTGTCCTGGAAATGCTCACAGCTCAGCCATGTTTGGTCACCGTGCCCTCTCTCAGGATCATCTCACTTCTTACCTCCTGCAAGCACTATTGTTCTCATCGCTCTCCCTGGTGATGAGCATCGCTATTAATAACCACGGTCATTTACTGAGTACTTACTGTGTGCCAGGCGCTCACACACTATTTCTTTTAATTCTCAAAAGCTGTATGGTTCCACTCACTGTGAGCTATGGCTGATCCCCAAAGTAACCGCTAGCATTGGAAGGGGCTCAAGAGATGGTCCTGGCATTGTCGAACATCCTCACTTACAGATGAGGGAACAAGGGTCAGAGAGAGAACGTGGCTTTTGCTAGAAGTCACTCAGCTAGTTAGTGGTATCGTAGCTTTCTCCCTCCTGAGATCACTCCCTCTCCTTCCCCTATCAAGCTTTATGCCTTACTAAGACTCTGCCTGTACCTGGAGGAGACTGCCCAAGAGCTTAGAGGTGAGAGGTCTCTGGCATAGGGGCTTTCTTGCTGCGTGGCCTCGGGAAAAGAGTGTGGTGTTCCCTGAAGTGACCACACTGACGTTCTAGGGTGCATGAGCCTGACTTTCTTCTCCAGCCAGGCTCCTGGCCCCAAATGGTGGAAACCCTGGTGAGTCATGAAATGGCAGAGCCTGGCAGGAGCCAGAGCCAGAACTGGGGTAACTGGTCTTCCTGGAACTGAGCCCAAGGGGAAGCTATGGTGATAACAGCTCTATTACCTCCTGGAGAGATCTGAGAGGCTCAAATCTCTCCAGGCACATACACATGCATACATGTGAGCTCACAGGCGCACACACGCATGCACACAGGAGCGCAGGCACACATACCATGCACAAGCAATATAAATATGCATTCAGTGTTGTTGATTCACCTTTGATTAATCAATTGGAGGACAGAAATAAATGTGAGGATTATTGTCTTAGTTATCTAGTGCATCGATAACAGAAATGCCACCAGTGGACGGCTTGAATGAACAGAAATTTATTTACTATTTCTGTTGAGTTGATTCTGACTCATAGCGATGCTACAGGATGGGGTGGAACTGCCCCATAGTGTTTCCAAGGAGTGGCTGGTGGATTCAAACTGTCAAACTTTTGGTTAGCAGCCATAGCTCTTAACCACTATGCCACCAGCGCTCCCTCACAGCCCAGGAGGCTAGAAATCTGAGTTTAGAGTGCTGGCTGTACAGGAAGGGCTCTCTCTGTGGGCTCTGGGGAAAGGTCCTTGTCTTTTTTCAGCTTCTGTCCCTTGGTAGTCATGGTGATGTTCATGTGGCATGGCATCTGTCTTCCCCCATCTCTGCTTGCTTACTGCCTTGTTTAATCTGCTCTTTCATATTTTAAAAGAGATTAATTTAAGACACATTAACAAAGCAAACTCATTCCCACATGGGATTATAACCACAGGTATAGGGGTTAGGATTTACAACACATACTTTGGGAGGACACAATTCAATCCATAACTATTATCTGTAATGTCATTTAACCAAATAATCTCCCTCCCCAAGTCTTTAATAGGAATAGTTTTAAAAGAGAGCAAGCTGTTAGATTTAGGCTCTTCCTTACTTTCCTGTTTACACAAAAAACCCGTTTACACAGCTGGTGTTAAATATATGCAATTGAAGCCGGTGCCAAGGGGTAGAAGTCGATCTAGGATCTGAGAAAATAATTAGTTGGCTCCTGATCAGTTGAGGTGTTGCTGAAGATTAACCTCACCAAAGGTCAGACTCTGGAATTCTGTGGTTGAGAAAGAGAGTACACAAAGGTGAAGCAGACACAAGACCCCATTTTCACTCACAAATCGTCAGAGTCTTGGGGCTCTGCAGCTGCTGCACTCGCCTCTGTAAATTCCTCTGTATTCCCATCTTTGTATCTGTTCCCTGACCCTGTCTCTTTTCTTCCCCCAGGAGGGAACCTACCAACTGGTTGAGAGTGGGAGATACGACACCAGGGAAGATTTTACAGTGGTTGTGCAGCCATTCTTTGAAAAAGTGGACATACCAAAGACCCTGGTAAAGAAAGAAAACACCATGGATAAGGGGGATTCACAGAGTCCACAGTTGTTTCTGAACGTCATTTGTGTTGAATGATGCCTCCGTAACACCACCCCTTTTCTGCCCTGTGACTAGGAGGGGTTGCCTGACAGCTCTTTCTTCGCTCCTGACTGCTTCCATTTCAGCAGCAAGTCTCACGCCCGTGCAGCCAGTGCCCTGTGGCACAACATGGTAAGATGGCTGAGGCTGGAAAGCCCTGGGGGACCTAGGGCCTGTGAGCCTGAAGGTGCCCCCCACAGCAGTGACAGCAAGCCCCACTTCCTTTGTCCCTCCCTCCGTGCCCCACCCTGGCCTGCACCCTGACCTTTCAGTTCCTGCCACCTCTTTCTCACTCCCCACCTTCCTGCTTCTTGGTTTAGCTGGAACCCGTTGGCCAGAAGACAACAGAGCATAATTTTGAAAACAACATCCATATCACATGTCCAGACCAGGTAGAGTGAAAAGCATGCCCTCACGGTGCATCTATCTGAAGCAGCTTCTCCAGGTTTTGGCTGTCTTTAAGGCTCCTCAGTTCATTTCCTCCCAGGTTCTCACCCCCAGCCCAGCTCTGACCACCCACCTACACCGTCTCGTTGGTCTGCAAGGGATAACAGCCTCAGTGACCAAGAGGCCCTGGAGCACTCCTCATTCTCTCCACATGGCAGGGAGCCCTGGCACATGTCCGAGCTGGACGCAGCTCTTTCAGGCCAGGGAGGGGAACGTGGCAGCAACATCCAGCTCAGGATGTTGACAGGGTACCCTGTCTTCATATAGCCTCTGCCTCCCTAGCAGTATGGAAGAGTGAGAAACAGAGACCTAGAATAATATCTTGTTGGATGGGGGGCAGTAAGGGAGAGGAGGAGTTAGGGGTTATAAGTTGGAAGCCAGAGCTAGGAATGTAGACATTAACCAGGAAGGCGAAGCAGAACAAGACCCTATTTTCACTCACAAATTGTCAGATTCTTGGAGCTCGGAAGCTGCTGCCCTCACCTCTATAATTTCCTCCGTAGTCCCAGAGGATCCCCAGGCCCAACACTGCTAACCACTGTGCTGGGGCTTGCGTGGGGCAAGGGCAGTGAGAGACCAGGCTGGGGAGCGGGGCCATGGGCTTCATCAGCAGAAAGTGTTGTACTGGTTGGTTGGTGGGATGGGGCTGGGTGGAGAACTGGAGGTGACACACCTGTCCCCAGTCAGCAGGATGAGGGAAAAGGGAAGACATACATGTTCCTGGGGAGCCCCCAATAGGCTCCGGTTGCCAAGGGAGTCCAGAGTGCATCCTGGAGGGAGCCCACAGCAGTCAGCTTGAGCAGCCTGGCAGGAGGCACCAAGCTTGGGGATGCGGGGCAGGGGAGGCTGAGAGTGTTCAGGCCAAGGTCAGCACTTATTGAAGGCTGAAAAGCAGGAGAGCAGTGCAGGAAGCAAGCTAGATTTGCTGCCATTGGCTCACCTCCCTCTTTTCACAGGTCTGGCCGTTTCTGAGCACATACAAGAATGTACAGGTATTGTATGTGGCTTCCTTTAGGCTCACCAGAGAATGTGGTGGCCAGCCCTGGGCAGGAATGGCCCAGTAGGGTGGGAATGGCCCAGTTGGGCAGGAATGGCCCAACAGGGCAGGGTGGGAGAGTGGGCAAGAGTTCCTGATGGACCAGCCGAAGGGGGCTTCCTGCTCTTTTGTAAAGGCCTATCATGGCTTGGACACCCTGGTTGCATAGTGGTTAACTGCTAATCAAAAGGTCGGCAGTTCAAATCCACCAAGCACCCCTTGGAAACCCTGTAGTGCAGTTCTACTCTATCCTATAAGGTTGCTATGAGTCGGAATCAACTAGATGACAATGGGTTTTGTTTTTTGTTTTTGTTTTTTTATCATGGCTTGGGCTACTGGAGACAGTGTGGAGTAAACCCCATTGATAGAGCCTGGATAGGAGTCCAGCCAATCAAATCACAGCTTCATCAAAGACATAAGTGAAGACAACTCTCCTCTTTATAAAGCTGGGAGTGTTGGTGAAGAAACAGGGGCTGATACTGTCAAAGTCTTGCTTCTTGCACTGGATGATGGATGGGTCTGAACTAGATCCAACTTCAACCTGGCTGATATCCAAAATCACCCAGGGAACTTTCTGAAAATGCCCTTCTAGTTCCTTCCCCAGGGATAAAACCAAAAAACCCATTACATTGGGTCGATTCTGACTCATAGTGACCCTACAGGACAGAGTAGAACCGGCCCATAGGTTTCCAAGGAGTGCCTGGTGGATTTGAACTGCCGACCTTTGGTTAGCACTTAACCACTAAGCCACCAGGGTTTTCCCAGGGGTAGGGCCCAGGAATCTGTATTTTTCAAGCTGCCTGGGTGAGTCTGTTGCTCAGCCAGCCTCTCTGGTTCCTTTCTACCCTGAGATTCTGGGTTTGATTCTATGCCCTTAGGGTCATGGAAGCTGGCTTCTGTGCAGGGACAGAGCTCCTTCTGCCTCACCCCCCACCTCAGGTAAGCTGCCTATGACACACCAGAACCCAGGGGCCATTTCACGAGGGTTTAGATGCCAACAAGTTCTTTGACAAGACTTTTAATATGCAAATTATGTTACATTTATGACTTGTACTTGCTTCCTGTCTGGGGTGGTTGCCTGGGACAAACTCCGCTCTGCCCTGTGGCCGTATCATGCCTGTAGGCCCCCAGATGGTCAGAGCCAGGAGCTGTGTGCTACCCTCCTACTTCCTCCTGTTAGAGGCAGCACAAGCTGGAGGCACCACAGGAGCCCCCCCTTCATTTGTGGCAGAGCCCTGCAGTGTGGCCTCTCTGAACCGCAGAGGTCCCAAGACGAAGCTAGCTCAGCGAGCTGCTTTTGTGGCCCAGGCTCTGCAATCACAGTTCTGAACCATGCCTGCCAGCAGGGCCTAGAAATCCCCTTGACTCTTCAGAGGAGACTTGGGGTTGGGAGAAGGTACGACATGATTATCCCTCAGATTCTTGGTGGAAATCCAGAACCCAGCTCTGACCAGCTACACACCAGGCCCTGTACTTCACCTCAGCCAGTTCTGTACCCACCTGGCTCCTACACTCAGCCCCAGCTGGCAACCAGCATGACTACTAGGCACCAAAGTGGTGGGACCCCATTCTGCCCTCTCTACTGAGGGGAAGCCCCCTTTTCTTTCTCTCTAGTTACCTTTTCTCCCCAGGCCCCTCCTCCTTTTCATGAAGGCCTGGATCAGTTGATTGGGAAACTGTCTTCATACAACCACTGGCTCCCAGCACCATGGATGCTCACTCCTGCATGACCCAAAAACACATGCAGGCCGTGTTTCTGTTCTTGCACCAACAAGAAGTACTCGACTCTGCATCTTCCTTCCCACAACTCAAGAGTGTCCTCTTGTCTTTCCAGTACATGCCCTGAGACCCGCAGATATTCAAGTTGTGGCTGCTCTGGGGGATTCTCTGACTGTAAGGACTCTTGGGCTCTGGTCTGTATGGGTGGCTGGGCTGGGTCCCCTGGTCTGCCTGTTCTGATGGGAGGAATAAACAAGGTGTCGGTGGACAAGCAGCCCCATCTAAATGGCCTCTGAGGCCTTGACCCCTCCCCTAGAGTTTACGAGCAGGTCTTCTAGATTGCCTTCTGCCACTAAGAAAGGATGATCTCTCCTGTCATCTTTAAAATAATAATGTTTTGGTCAGACATATAAAATGGGGAGAAGCTAAAGCTAAGTAACTTCCCTACCATAATTAGTCCTTTGTAGTTATTGATGAATTCTTAAGGGTCAAGTGCCTAAGGATGCTCTCTCTCCAGCATAGCTTTTTTTTTTTTTTTTTTAAGTGTAGTATTAAGTGATTTTTCAAAGTTAATAGCAAACAATTTTTTCTGGGGGGCCCTGCTAAGGTGCTGGGAACTGTGCTAAGAAATGTGCATGCATTATCTCTCCTAAAAACAAAACAAAAAAAAACACACACATTGCCATCCCGTTGATTCTGACTTATAACGACCCTATAGGACAAAGTAGAACTGCCCCACAGGGTCTCTTCTAACTGCTGACCTTTTGGTTAGCAGCCAAACACTTTTCTCTCTCCTAGCCTACTCAAAAACCCAAAAAGCGCCCTAACGTAGATACCGCTAGCCCCATTTTGCAGGTGAGGAAATTGATGATTAGGCAGGCCTGGGCTGTCCTGCATTGAGTAAGGAGGCAGCTGAGACTCAGGCAAGTGAAGGGACTGGCCTGAAGGCACATAGCTGGGGAGGGGTATCCACAGAAGGCAAACCCGGCCCTCAGACTCTGGACCAGGGCTTGGTCATGCCAGCGATGAGTGCATCCTCTTGGGAAGACACAGTCTCCCTCTTCTGACTTGCTGATTTTCCCATGGATCTTGGTATATTTTTAAAGGCTGGCAATGGAATTGGCTCCAAACCAGAAGACCTTCCTGATGTCGCCACACAGTATCGGGGACTGTCGTATAGGTAATGTTAACCTTTGACGTTCCACTGCATCCTCCTCTGCCATGCTCATCCACAGAGTTTGAGGGGGAGGGTGTGCCCTCTGTAAAAGCCTGAATACCAAAGAGCAAGGACTGGGTCTGGAAGGGGCTTCCAGACGAAAAACATGTATTTCTGCCAGACATGAAATTTAGTTGGGGAAGGGGGGATATTTTACTCCTGATAATCTTTTTTTTTTTTTTAAATTATGCAGGGAAAGTAAACCAGGGTTCTTATCAGACTCCTGGGTCAACAAATCCAACACAAAATGCACCTAAAAAGCACCAAATCTCTGAGCTTTCAGCTGCCCGCTGCGTGTGTATGTTCACATGTGGATGTCCTTACTGCTATTTACTGTCTAGCTGTACTTATTCATGTCATTCTGTGCTCACAACTCTGTCTTTACATACACATGCCCACCTGTCCAGAGAACCTCTGAAATCTACCACATACTTCAGGAGGAAGTAAAGTCACAGTCAATCAGCATTGCTGAGCCCATCCTGCCTGCAGCCACAGTGCTAGGTATTGAGGCGGGTGGGAGAGGGGAATATGTGGAAAGAACAGGCAAATCCTGGTGCTCAGTTGGCAAGTGCTGTTTAAAAACAAAAGATACCCCAGTGCTGCAGGAATATAGAAGAGGGAGTAGCCACCCGTACCAGCAGAGATGGAAGGCTTCACAAAGAAGGTGGTACCTCAGTTATGTCTCGAAAGACTAGCAATTAGGTGGAAAGAATGAGAGGACATTCCAGACAGAAGTGGAAAATTTCAGGATGTGTGAGGTGAGGGGGTTGGGTGTAGGTATTCTTGAGTTTCTTTCTTTCCTAATAAAGATCATGTTTATGTGTGCCTCAAAGTAATTGGTGGTTGGCTCTGAATCCATGTTACTTAGGAAAACAACTAGAAGAAAGCTAACCACAAGAGGGCACAGCGCTAATGGGAGGTTGAGTGCTTGCCTCTTCCCTTTTCTTTAAAGTTAATTCAAATAAAATACTATCCCCACAAGAAGTGAGAGGAAGCAACATGGGGCTGTTCAGGACTGTGATAATTCTCGGGCCAAACCCAAGGAGAGTTACATAGATGAGGGTTTGCTGGGTGGGAAAGAGGTGACATCACTCAGCCTCTAGTAATCAGAGGGTCCAGGGGGTCCTTGGCATGAGGTCATCACCCTGCTGAGAGCTGAGGTAAATGGCTCCTCCATCCTCCATGATCTCCCAAATTGCTGGCTATCCTCAGCCAGGTAGGTGGTCTCTAAAAGGCTGCCTTGGAACAAAACAGAGCCTTGCTCCACACCACTCTGGCCCAAACATTACTGAGGCTGTAAGGAAAAAGAAAAATCAGAGGAAGAGAAAGAAACCAGAGCTTATTACAATTTAAAAAAAAAAAAAAAACACAAGGTTGCACGGCAGCTGCATTTAGTCTCAGCAACAAAAGCAATGACCTCACAGTATAGTGTGGGAAAATGGAAAAGAAAGTAGACGAGCCACACAGCAGATGACTGATAAGCTACAAATGGTGGAGCCTTCTGGGGAAGTAAGATGTGCCCGGCTCTGCACACAGTACAAGTAGATGGGTTCCTGGGACCCAGGTGTAAACAGGCCGTCTTCTGCTACAAGTTTCTCTCTGTAGCAACTGCAAACTTCAATTGCTGTTTCCTTCTGCAAATAAGGTCTATGTTTGAACCTTCTGGTTCTAACCCCAAACCCTAATGTTCAATAGCTGCTGTCCCTTTAAACGTTTTATTTGTCCTCTGTGTTACAAATACCCGTCCCAAGATCTGCACGTATTATAGATGAAGCTCCAAATCAGCATCTGAGAGGCCTTTTGACATTTGATAGAACACGTAGATTAACATTTCTCAAAGTGTGTTCCATGGAACACTAGCCCCATCCATGTTCCTAAACAAAAAAAACCAAACCCAGTGCCGTCGAGTCAATTCCGACTCATAGCAACCCTATAGGACAGAGTAGAACTGCCCCATGTTCCTGAGGAGGGGAAAATCCTTTGTATTTGTTTGAGAAACACCATCAATTAAATTCCACTTCTGGGGAATTCGCAATGCATATTAGCACTACAAAGGCTCTGAGAAGCCCTGCAATGAAGAAATCTATTTAAATTCATTTAATCCAGTATTCCCTTTAATTCCAGAACTCTTTCTTTTTGCATAATACCTATTAATATTCCCTGGGAATAGTGATGTAGTAGACTTATCTGAGAATAGAAATTTTCTGAAGCTGTTAAATCTTCTAGATTGGAAATACCAGGTAATTAATGACTCCAAGTAAAAGAATGGTGTGAAGAATGGTATTTGAGCCTTTTCCCCCAAGGAAAGTAGAGGGAGTGGACCTCAAGGAGTTGGACAGGGGAGAATTCTTGGGGGAGTGGGGAAGCTTGTGGGCAGGACCTGCAGAGGGAGGCTTGGTTGTGAATATTTCCAAGGCCCCTTGCTCTGTGAGAATCCTAAACCACTGAAAGGTCACAGCTTTGGCTAACTTAACACTGTGGCAGGTCTTTAGACCATTGTGTTTCCTTCCATTGAAATACCTTTTCTTGTTTGAGACCATTCAAAGGACCAAAATAAAATTTACTTACCAAAAAATACCTTTCTTTGTTTTTTTGTTTTTTGAACAGTTTCTACATGTACAATTTAGTGACATTGGTTATATTCTTTGAGTCGAGCAACCATCTTCACCCTCCTTTGAGTCAGAATTGACTCGATGCCACCGGGTTTGTTTTGGGTATTTTTTTTTTCTGAGTTGTTCCTCCTCATTAACATAAACTCACTGCCCCCCTGCAAGCTTCCCACCCAATCCTTCAAGTTGTTGCTGTCAATTTATCACATGTAGATAGTTCTTAAAAGAGCATAATGCTTAAGGCAGACCTTTTTCACTGATCCAAAAAAAACCAACCCAGTGCGGTCAAGTCAATTCCGACTCATAGCTACCCTATAGGACAGAGTAGAACTGCCCCATAGAGTTTCCAAGGAGCGCCTGGCGGATTTGAACTGCCGACCCTTTGGTTAGCAGCTGTAGCACTTAACCACTACGCCACCAAAGGTTTGGAAACCTTTTTCACTAGTTAATCTAAACTATTCTTTGGTTTTAAGATGACATCAGGGGATATTTTTGGTCCAAGGTTTAAAGATTATCTCAGGGCAATAATTTCAGGAATTCATCTGCTCTCCATGGCTCCAGAAAGTCTACAGTCCATGAGAATTTGTAATTCTATTCTGCATTTTCCCTCTTTTGGTCAGGATTCTTCTGTGGAATCTTTGATCAAAATGTTCAGTAATGGTAGCCAGGCACCATCCAGTTCTTCTGGTCTCATGGCAAAGGAGGCAGTTGTTCATGGAGGTAATTAGCCACACATTCCATGTGCTCCTTCTATTCCTGACTCTCCTTCTTTCTCTATTACTCCAAATGAATAGGGACCAATTTTTGTGCCTTGGATGTCCACTAGCAAGCTTTTAAAACCCCAGACACTAAATAACAAACTAGAAGGTAGAACAGAAGCACTAAACATGAAATTAGGTCAATTAACCGGAATGTCTAATGAAACCATGACTCTAAACCTCCAAACCAAGGAACCATGAATGTTTGGTTGTAAATAAGCAGCATTAGCAGCTATTCTTTTTGTTGTTGTTGTTGTAAGTATACCCATCAAACAACTTTTGACAGTTCAGCTTTTTATAGGTATACAACTTATTGACAGCAATTACAATAAAAGGCTGTGAAACCCTACCTTTAATCAATGTGATTTTTCTGTCACCATTAACTCCCCTTTTTCCCCTCCCTCCTGCCCCTACTAACCACTAATAAACTTTGGTCTCTGTACATTTGCCTTTTCTTGTCTTTTTATATAAGTGAGGTCATACAATATTTGTCCTGTGTGGTTAGCTAGTTTCACTCAGCATAATGTCTTCAAGTTCCATCCATACTGTAGTATGTGTTAAGACTTCATTTCTCCTACTGGCTAAGTAGTATTCCACTGTATATATGTATCACATTTTGTTTATCACCTGTTGAGGGGCTTTAGTTGTTTCCACCTTTTGGCTATTGTAAATGCTGTTTCCACAATGGCTATACCATTTGGCATTCTCAACAGCAATGGTTAAGTTTTCCAATTTCCCCACATTCTTACCAACATTTATTATTTTCTTTTTTTTTTTAGTCTTAGCCACCACATGTTTGTCAGTTTGTTGTACTGTGGTGGCTGGCATGTTGCTGTGATACTGGAAGCTTTGACACCAGTATTTCAAATACTAGCAGTGTCACTGTTGGTGGACACGTTTCAGCTGAGCTTCCAGACTAAGACAAACTAGGAAGAAGGACATGACAGTCTACTTCTCAAAAAATTGGTTGTGAAAACCTTATAAATAGCAGTGGAACATTGTCTGATATAGTGCCAAAAGATGAGCCCCTCAGGTTGAAAAGCACTCAAAATTCAACTGGGGAAGAGCTGTCTTCTCAAAGTGGGGTTGACCTTAATGATATGGATGGAGTCAAGCTTTCGGGACCTTCATTTGCTGATGTGGCACTCCTCATAATGAGAAGAAACAGCTGCAAACATCCATTAATAATTGGAATGTGGAATGTACAACATATGAATCTATGAAAATTATAAGTTGTAAAAAATGAGATGGAATGAATAAACATCGATATACTAGGCATTAGTGAGCTGAAATGGACTGGTATTGGCCATTTTGAATCAGAAAATCATATAGTCTACTATGCTGGGAATGACAAAGAAGAATCATGTGGCATTCATTGTCAAAAAGAACATTCCAAGATCTATCCTGAATTACAACACTGTCAGTGATAGAATAATATCCATACACCTACAAGGAAGACCAGTTAATACGACAATTATTCAAATAAACACACCAACCACTAAGGCCAAAGATGAAGAAATTGAAAATTTTTACCAAATTCTGCAGTATGAAATTGATCAAACACGCAGTCAGGATGCATTGACAATTACTGGTAATTGGAATCCAAAAGCTGGAAACAAAGAAGAAGGATTGGTAGTTGGAAAGCATGGCCTTGGTGATAGAAACAACACTGGAGATGGCATGATAGAATTTTACAAGACCAATGACTTCTTCATCACAAATACCTTTTTTCACCAACATAAATGATGACTATACACATGAACCTCACCAGACACAGTAATCAAATTGACTACATCTGTGGAAAGAGACAATGGAAAAGCTCAATATCATCAGTCAGAACAAGGCCAGGGGACAAATTTTGCTCAAGATCACTCAAAAGCAGTTGCAGCAGTACAGGGAACTGCCAGAAATTCGAACCAGATTCAGAAGAGGACATGGAATAAGGGATATCACTACCAATGTCAGGTGGGTCCTGGCTGAAAGCAGAAAATACCAGAAATATGTTTACCTGTGTTTTATTGACTATGCAAAGGCATTTGACTATGTGAATCATAACAAATTATGAATAACATTGCAAAGAATGGAGATTCCAGAACACTTGATTGTGTTCATGAGGAACCTGTACTTAGACCAAGAGGCAGTTGTTTGAACAGAGCAAGGGGATACTGCTGATTTACAGTCAAGAAAGGTGTGTGTCAGGGTTGTATCCTCTCATCATACTTATTCAATCTGTATGCTGAGCAAATAATCCAAGAAGCTGGACTGTATACAGAAGAACTTGGCATCAGGATTGAAGGAAGATTCATTAACAATGTGTGATATGCAGATGACACAACCCTGCTTGATGAAAGTGAAAACTTGAAGCACTTACTGATGAAGATTAAAGACCACAGCCTTCAGTATGGATTATACCTCAACATAAAGAAATCAAAAATTCTCACAAGGGGACCAATAAGCAACATCATGATAAATGGAGAAAAGATTGACATTGTCAAGGATTTCATTTTACTTGGATCCACAATCAACACCAATGAAAGCAGCAGTCAAGAAATCAAAAGATGCATTGCATTAGGCAAATCTGCTGCAAAAGATCTCTTCAAAGTGTTAAAAAGCAAAGATGTCAACCTGAAGACTAAGGTGGGCCTGACCCAAGCCATGGTATTTTCTATCGCCTCATATGCATGTGAAAGCTGGACAGTGAATAAGGAAGACCACTGAAGAATTGATGCCTTTGAATTATAATGTTGGCAAAGAATATTAAATATACTATGGATTGCCAGAAAAACGAACAAATCTGTCTTGGAAGAAGTATAGCAAAATGCTCCTTGGAAGCAAAGATGGTGAGATTTCGTCTCACATACTTTGGACATGTTGTCAGGAGGTACCAGTCCCTGGAGAAGGACATCATGCTTGATAAAGTACAGGGTCAGTGAAAAAGAGGAATACCCTCCAGGAGATGAGAGTGTTCAAGTATAACAATGATTGTGAGAATGGCACAGAACTGGGCAGTGTTTCCTTCTGTTGTACACAGGGTCACTATGAGTAGGAACCGACTTGATGGCACCTAACAACAACAATCCCAGTGGGAGTGAAATGATATCTCATTGTGGTTTTGATTTACATCTCTCTGATGGCTAATGATGTAGGGCATTTTTCATGTGTTTGGTGGTCATTCGAACATCCTCTTTGGTGAAATCTCAGTTCAAGTCCTTTGTCCACTTTATGATTGGGTTATTTGTCTTCTTGTTGTCAATGTTTTATATATATTTTGATTGTTAGATTCTTGTCAGATATATGGTTTGCAAAGATGTTCCCCCTGTCGGTAGCTTGTCTTCACTTTTTTGATTAAGTCTTTTGGTGAACAAACATTTTTAATTTTTATGAGGTCCCATTTACTTAATTTGTCTTTTTCTGTTTCGGCTTTTGTTATTAGGTAATCCATCGTTGAAAGCTAAGCCTGACAGCATTGTCCCTGCTTGTTCATCTAAGGATTTTATGGTTTTAGTTTGCACATTTAGGCCCTTAATTCATTTTGAATTTGTTTTTGTGTGTGGTGTGAAGCATGAATCCTGTTTCATTTTTCTGCATGTGGAAATCCAATTTTCCCAGCACCATTCATTGAAGAGATTCTTCTTTCCCCATCGAATGGACTTAGCACCCTTGTCAAAAATCATTTGACCATAGATGTGTGAGTTTATTTCTAGACTGTCAATTCTAGTCCATTGGTCTATGTGTCTATTGTTATGCCAGTACCAGGCTGTTTTGATTACTCTAGATGTATGGTATGTTTAAAAATTAGGAAGTGTGAGTCCTACTTTGTTCTTCTCTTTCAACATTACTTTAGTTATTTGGGGACTCTTGCCATTCCATATAATTTGAGGATTGGTTTTTCTATTTCTGTAAAGAAGGCTGTTGGAATTTTTATTGGGATTGCTTTGAATCTATGGATCGTTTTGGGTAATATTGACATATTAACAATATTAAGTTTTCCAATCCATGAACTTGGAATATCTTTCCATTTATTTCAGTCTTCTTTAATCTCTTTAGCAGTGGTTTGTAGTTTTCATTGTATAAGTCCTTCACATCCCTGGTTAGATTTATTCCTAGGTATTTTATTCTCTTAAATGCTATTGTAAATGGATTTGTTTCCCTAATTTCCCTTTCAGATTTCTCATTGTTGGTGTATAGAAACTCAACTGATTTTTGTTTGTTGACCTTGTACCCTGCAACTTTGCTAAATTCTTTCTTTGTCTTTAATTAGGAGTTCAATCTCACATTACTGAAACTCCTTCAACAAATGCTTGTTGTGCATCTATTGAGAAGTGTGTCTTTGTGCACTGTGGGTGACAACAAATAAACAAAGCCCAGCCATTGAGCTCATTGAGCTCATAGAGTAATATAAATTGCGTTAATCTGAAGGGCCTAGTGTAGACTAGCTGTTTGGTATGATTTTCTTTCATGTTTCAACATAGTTCTCTGATAAAAATGGAGGCTTAAATGTTTTTGCTCCTCCATTTTTTTTTTTTTTTTGTATAACCCTCTTATTTCTCCCCAAAATTTCCACTTTAAATGGAATTAGTGAGAGATTTGGATAATAGCATGTTGATTTTGATCAGCCACCACCCTTGTTTTCAAACAAAAATGCCTTTAGACAAGAAATTACAAGAGAATAGAAAGTACTTGATGTGTATGTGTTTATATATGTCTCTATGTTTATTGAAGAAAAGCGGGTAGAGTTAGAATACAGCAATTGGAGAAGGAATATGGATTTATAATTTCCTCTCAAGTATAAATTGTTCTAAGTAAGTGCCTGTTATGGTTAAAATTCTGTGTCAACTTGCTGAGCCATGATTCTCAGTGGTTTGGCAGCTATGTAATGATATAGTTTGACAGTTTTATAATGATGTAATTTGGTAGTTGTGTAATGATGTAGTCATTCTCCATGATGCAATCTGATGTGATCAGCTAATCAGTTGTAAGGGGAATTTCCTCAGGGGTGTGGCCTGCATCCAATACAGATATAGACGTTCTGGCAAAGATTACTTGCTTGCTCTGGATCCTGCATCCTCGGGGGTGTGGCCTGCATCCAATACATATATGGATGTTCTGGCAAAGATCATTTGTTTGCTCTGGATCCTGCATCTGGCTCATCATCATCTGACCTCCAGTTCTTGGGACTTGAGCCAGCTGCCTGCCATATAGTCTGACAATCTTTGGATTTGTCAGTCTCTGCAGTGTGTGAGCCAGTGGCCTGCCATCTGACCTGCTAATCTTGGGTTCATCAGCCCCTGCAGCTACGTGAGTCAGAAGCCTTCAGCCTGATGCCTGAACCCAGACTTGGGACTTAGAAGCCTCTACAACTGCATGAGTCATTTCCTTGAAATAAATCTCTGTGTGTGTGTGTGTGTGTGTGTGTGTGTGTGTGTGTGTGTATTGCCTCTGGTTGATGGCCTGCCCTTTGAGCAGTCTGTGCTGGTGGGCTGGATACCAAGACTCTGTTCTCAAAATCTGGGCGCCTGGAAGAATATGCTTGGATTGAGGAGGGAAGGGCAGAAGAAAAATATGAATAAACACAGTATGTCCCGAATATTGGAACTCGCTAAAATAGAAATATTTCTTTCCCTACCTTCTGCATGGCATACAATTTCAATGCATGAAAGGAAATGAAATCTTTAGAGCGTATCTTGAGGTTAGATAGAGGACCATAAAACTCGATTAGATTAGACGAAATCAGATTGGGCAGTAAGAGGCCATTTCCTGAAATTTCTATGGAATTGTACCTGACTGCTGGGCAGAGGAGAGCTTACCCATTTTCCAAAGGTTCCAAGCTCTAGCACTGTGATTTTCGTGTCCTTTAGCAAGGTAATTGGCCCCTATGCACCTCGGTTTCCTACTCTGTAGTTGGAGATAGTCATGTGGTTGGGGGACATGAGATAACTGGTGAGGAGCATCTAGTTCAGGGATGGGCACCAAAATACATATTCAGCTAGGGGCTCTCTCTCCTGATTCAGTGGACAAGGAAATGGCTCCCTTTTGTTTTCAAATCCTGGATTTGTAAGGGGACCCAATCCATGGGGGAATGTACATTTTTCTGAGAAGTCCTCAAAAGACAAAGAGATGAACCTGGCACATCTTCTTGTCATGGACAGTAAGATGGGGCTGCTTTTTGTAAAGGGAATGTATTCATTCAATCTCTCTTATTCTCTCTCCTCCACCCCCCATCTCATTCTCTCTCTTTCCCTGGCTTGCTCACTCACTACAGTTCAGGAGGGGACGGCTCCCTGAAGAATGTGACCACGTTACCTAGTAAGTAACCACAGGGGCTTGAGTCTGCCCACTAGCTTCATCCAGTCCCTAGACTTCCTGAGAGTCCCTCCCTGCTAAGAAATGAGCAAGTAGCATCTCTCTTATGAGCTGCCACTGAAGTAGGAAGAGAGACCTACGGACAAGGTGGGGCGGGGGGGGAGGGGGAGGGACAGAATAAATACTGGATTTTGAACCAGGAAACCCAGGTTTAAGCCCTGGCCCTTCTACATGCTTACCAGGTGACTAGGACAAGTTACCTAACGTTCTTAGCCTCAGGTTTCCTCAACTGTAAAATGTTTCCTCAGCTGGCCCAAGGAATTGCTGAGATAATCAAATAAGGTAGTATTCACTGCACTGTGAATTGTAAAGTATGAAAAAAAGATAAAAGCAAGGAACCAGGTAGGGGGCTGTGGGGCTCTTGCTGCCTTAACCCAAGCCACTCTTGGGCGGCCCATCCTCAACTCAGAGAGGGCCCCAACTCCTCTCCATGCCTCTCCTGTCCGGCCCCTTCTCAGGCTGCATAAAGATGAACACACAGCTCACTTTGGGGACCCTGAACGCCACAGGACCAGAGAAGATACCCTGGCCTCTGGCCTGAACTCTTTGTGGCCTCCTCATCCCTTCTTTTCCAGATATCTTTCGGGAGTTTAACGGAAATCTCACAGGCTATGCGGTGGGCACAGGGAGTGCCAATGACACAAATGCATTCCTCAATCAGGCTGTTCCTGGAGCAAAGGCTGAGTATGGCATTTGGGGAGGGAGCTCTGGGATGGGGAGGAGGAGGCACATAGCCCACTTTACAATCGTTAAACTGACCTCGGTGTGCAAAGGGGATGTTTACCTAGTAGCAGAAAGGATTTGAGAGGATCTCAGTCCCTACTGTTACCTGGCCGCCCCTGGGACTGGAGCTAGAAAGAAAGACTATGGCCGTAGGAAGGAACACTGCCTCTAGAGGCTGAACTCCTGGCCTTGTTTTCATGTGCGGCATGATCTAATAATTGGGCTTACTGACCAACCTTAACTAATTTTTAAAACTTACCATGGCATAACAATGCTAGAGAGATCCACTCTCCCCAGAGCCTCGCAAGTAACAATTTTCCAAAAAGATCAAAGAGGCAAGCCAAATGGATGGCAGCCCAAAATCTCCAGCCTTAGAGGACTCGGGGGCAACATGTCCTGTCCCTCACCCTTTGATGGAACTAACAACGAATGAAGTAGAGAAGCCCAGAAGTACCCAGCCTCCCTGAACGAGCTCCAGTGGGAGCCCCTTACCCTGCTTCGAGAGGTTCTCCAGCCTGGGTCTCCTTGCTCTGTCATGTGCCATCTTCTTGCTCAGATCCACACCCTTGTAGTCGATAGGCATGCCCCCCAGGCCTGTTCTCTCAGCCTGGGAAGACAGATGATCCCACTAACGTCTCCCTGAGATCACCATGCTGGAGATACATTGCACCCCAGGTCTATAACAGGGCCTGGGCTAGTGGGGAGTCAGGGTGCCCAAGATCTGTTCCTCTCATGGGTTATAAACACAGGCACGTGTACCGTGTATATCTATTTCCAATCTCTTTCTAAAAGAAGCATTTAGATAAGTTCATAAAAATTAACATATACGTAAGAGAGAAAAACCACAGCCACTGGGGGGAAAAAAGGAGGAAACAACTATGTCAATACGAGTGCTTTTCAGTTACTGTGCTTGAGCATCAGACTCAGCTTCCTGGCAGCCAAGGTAAAAAAAAAACCACGCTAAAACTTTCATAGATCCGATTTGGGAATATATGCAAGTGCTTCAAAAGAGACTAAGTGTTTCCTGGCATGGGATCCTAAAAGTGAACATGTCGAATCCTAGAAAGGAGACCACAACAGCAAGCCTAAGTGCAGCACCCTGACTGCAGCTTTAGAACAAACACAACTGGCTTTTCAAATGGTTATTTGTTGCACTAACTCCCCAGAGGAGGCAAGCACCAGCATGTGGCTCCTCCTCGCCTCTGAGCCTCGGGGTCTCTGCCAGCTCACGCAGCAGAGATGGTGCCAGGAAGCCTCCAGTCCAGATCTGTGAGAGGAAAAGTCTGGGCACGGCCGTTCCTCAACAAAGCCATGATTTCCTCTCCTTCTCAGGGAACTTGTACACCAAGTCCAGACTCTGGTGCAGAGGATGAAAACGGACCAAGTGAGTCAGATTTATGTTTGTTTATAAAAATCCATTTTCTCACCCATTAGGCTTGTCTTCCAATGAAATGGTCTGCCCCGAGAAGCAGTAAGCTCCCTGTCTCTAGAGGCAGTCTAGCAGAGACAGACAGCCCTCTGTGGGAGACTCTACGCAGGAGATGATGTCACTGGGGGTAGGGTTGCTGCTGGTCACAGTGAACTTGAAAGTTCCTCCTGATGCTAAGATTCTATGGTCTGTAAATAAACCTCTAAAATTCCTTCAACTCTGAGGTTCTGATGCTAGTATTCCAAACAGGCAAGGAAGTTGTAGGGGGTTGAATGGACTAGAGACGTGAGGTTTTGTTTATTGGTGGAAATTCATCAAGCATTCTCCTCCCACTGTGTAGAGAGTAAATTTCCATGAAGACTGGAAGGTCATCACAGTGCTGATTGGTGGCAGTGATCTCTGTGACTACTGCACGGATTCGGTAAACGGGGCGGGGCCGTGCCTACTCCTTGCTCCTGACTTCACATGGTAGGCCTTGGAGGTTCTCTCTGAAAATAGTTCCTAGATCAGCCCTAGGATTGTCCAACTGCACCTATGTGTGCTATAATTCTCAGGTTTTTGGCTCCCCCTTGGTGACCCAGATGGTAGGAGGTGGCAACTATATGGTGCTTCTACACCCCACTCTTACAACTCCTGAGAACCCAGAAAGAAAAGAAACTGTAGACCCCAATCAGTTGGAAGGAGGACCCTCCACTTTCTCTCCCGAACTAAAGCTCTGGCTGAAGGGTCTTGCCTTCTGGTTGGCCCAGTTTTGACAACATGGAGTAGTCGATGGTTCACCTCAGATACTGACAGTTGTTCACAATTTGAGGCCAGAGGGAGAAGAAGTCCTCAGGGCTGGAGTCAGAAGAGAAGGCTGCAACTGCCTGCCCCACTGCCCACCCAGCTTCTCTCCTCGCCCTCCTGTCTCTTCCAGAATCTGTATTCAGCAGCCAACTTTTTTGACCATCTCCGCAATGCCTTGGACATCTTACATAGAGAGGTGGGTGGAAGGCTTCCACAACCTGACATAACTCAAGTATGGCAAGGGGTGGGAGAACAATGGTAGAAGTACCTCCTTCCCTGAAGGAGAGAGCCAAGGGCATGGGCTCCTTCCCCTTCCAGAGGTTTGGGCCTGCCCTGAGGAGTTACAGCCCAGAGGGATCTCAGGCTTGAAGAAGGGAGGCAGTGTGCACTCTAATAGGCACCCCACCCTCACCCAGGACATTCCCCGGTGGTGGCAGCTGGTTGAGAGTTCCTCTCTATCAGCCCCCAGGCTAGGCACTGCATTCCAAGCCACAGGGTATGTCTATAGCAAGGCCCTCTCTGGTCCTGCACCCAGCAGCACGTCCTCACCCCATCCCCTGGCAAGGACACACTGCTTTGGCTGTCCAGGAGGGAGCACTGACTGAAGGGGGCTCCTCTAGTGTCTGAGTCCCCGCACCTACTCAATGGACTTAGGCCAGATTGGACTGGAGGGAGATGGTCAAGGGCTAATGTCCAGGCTAATGAGAAAGTAACCCATCTCACCAAATTTAAAGTGAACATGTTGGGGCTCACTAAATGATGGCTGAACTGAGCTGAACTCTCAGCATTTAGACTGGGTCAGCCACATTCTCACTCCAGGAGATGCCATTTGTACTGCAGCCCGTGTAGGTGGAACCTGTGGAGTTGTGCAGTACATGACCTGCAGGGCCCTCCATGGGAGCCCCATGTAGATCCCTTCCCACAATGCCACTCAGAGGCACTGAACTGGAGTTCCAAAGGGGTCCTCCAGCCAGTTTCCACATCTCAGGGCACTAAGGCAGCTTGAGGAAGTGGCCCTTGGAGCCCCTCTCTCATCTGCGCCCTTGCTCTTAGGTGCCCAGGGCCCTGGTCAACCTCGTGGACTTCATGAGCCCCAGTGTCATACGGCAGGTGTTCCTGGGAAACCCAGACAAGTGCCCAGTGCAGCAGGCCAGGTAGGCAGGTGCTGGCTGCCTCAGTGGGACAGATGCTTACCCCTGGTCTGGTTTATGTGCAGCGATGACTCCTCAGGGTCTTCTTGTCTTGTCCATCCATGTGTCCAAATCTGTAAAGGGGGACCTGTGCCAGAACCACCCCCTTCCTGGAAGTCGGTGTCATGACCCCTCCCACCTCCCTCTTCCCTTACCCAACCTCAAGGTTGCAGGCAAGAACATCTGTAGTCCTAGGGGAGGCACAGGGGTGAGGTCAGGCTGTGACAAAGGCTGGTGTCTGAGAAAGAATGTAGCCCAGACTGTGACAAGGAGCAACATAAAGGGTATACACACGTGTGGTCAAAATATATCAGAAAGCAAGAAAACGTGCCTGGAAATGAAATATACAATTCAAAATAGTACCAGTAGTTGCCTTTATAAGGAAGGAGAGAATGGCATGGGTGGGCTAGGGGTGGTCACAAGGGAACTTCAAATAGAGAATGTCCTGTTTCTTCAGCAGGGCGGTAGGTGCCTGGGTATGTGTTTTATTATTCTTTATACCTCATACATACATCTATTTAACAAATACTTTCACAGCACATGCTGTACACCAGGCACTGCTCTGAATGCTTTAACTCCCTTTTATCTCTTTAATATATGAAGTATATTTCATAGGTAGGAAATATCTCATAATAAAAACAAAACAGTACGCAGATGTTCAGGAGGAAGGAGGACACTGGTGTGAACTTAGGAAGTATCTGAGGACATGAGTATCAAAGGCACCGAAATACCAGCTCCAATGCCAGAGAAGGCATTTTTATTTTAATTAAAAGTTGAACTTTCACTGGCTGGATTCATTAGCTCACTGTTAAGTTGTGGCAGGCCTAGCACCTGTGGCCTACTGCTCGTGCTATGTTCATATGAGGGACTGCTCACTCATATCCCAGGTTCTCCTAGGGGACTTTATCCTGTACCAGTGACAGGCCGAAAACCCGTTCTTGGCATTGTGTCCAACCTCACAGCACACATGCTCCTAAGCCAGGCTGGGCCAGGGCTAGGGAGCTGCCATCCACGCAACAAAAGCCAGTTCCCTAACCAGAGACCAGTACTCAAGATGTTAGGGGCTTCAGCTCTGGGTTCTCCTGCCTCCCGCCTTGTGCAGTGTTCTGTGTAACTGTGTCCTGAGCCCGCGAGAGAACTCCCAAGAGCTGGCCAGGTTGGAGGTCGTCGCCCAAGCTTACCAGGTGAGACCACGAAAGGACCTCTCCCCACCACTCAGCACATAGCCCCGAGCTCCCCTGGAGGAGCCCCACAGGGGAGGGGAGGCACCCACCAACCAACCAACCCTGGACCCTTTCTACTGCTGCACACAGCTAAGGTGCCTCAGAGTCCAGGCTGGAGTCATCCTAATAGAATCCAGGTGGCAAAGCCCACAAGGCCCAGCTGCCTTTGGCGGCTTAACCCAACATTTGACCTGAAGAGGGCAGTAGCACGGGATGCCCCAAGAGACTGCCGTTCTCTCTCCCTACACCCTGGAAGTCTAGCCACCACCCCTGCCCCAACCCACTCTGGCCTCATGCCTGCACAGGCAGGCGACCAGGAAGGAGGGTACAGGACTGCTTGCTGGGGCCCCTCTGGAGACTGCGCCAGGTTTTTGTTCCTTGCCAGACTTCCTGCCTGGCCCTTCACAGCTTGCAGTCCACTAAAAACCAAAACAGAAAAGTAACCCAACCTGCTTCCAAACTCTCTGGAAAGAGATTTGCAGTCAAATGTGTTTGTGTTAGAGTCCTGGTGGCACAGCCATAAAGAGCTTGGCTGCTAACCAAAAGGCTGGCAGTTCAAATCTACCAACTGCTCCTTGGAAACCCTATGGGGCAGTTCTACTCTGTCCTATAGGGTTGATATGAATTGGAATAGACTTGACGGCAACGGATTTGGGGTTTTTTGGTTTGGTATTTCTGTTCTCAAGGGAAGGGCAGAGTCGGCCCAGCCCTGTCCAGGGAGATGGGGGCAGAGCTGTCACCATGCTGCCCGCCACCCCTGTCCCTGCCCCTGGGAGCTCAGCCTACCCAGGACCTGTGTTGAAGGTGCCATGTGTGATGTGTGTCTCCAGAACAGCATGCGTGAGCTGGTCGAGTCGGGCCGTTATGACACACGGGAGGACTTCTCCGTGGTTCTACAGCCCTTCTTCTACAACATCTGGCTCCCAGTCCTGGAGGTACACCCATGGGGCTCCCGGGGGAAAGCCTGCCATGGTGCCCTTGGAGGAGGAAACCCAAAGCAGAAATGCCAAGCGCTTCCATAAAGGTGGGGACAAAATGGGAAAGACACAGACAGGAGAGAGCTGCTCTCCAGATGCTGTTCTGGTGGGGGAGAGGTACAGCCTCCTTGAACAACTGAACTGCATCTCCAGAGACAGCCTGATGTGGGAAGTTCCATTATGACTGAGGACCTACTACATGATTCCCACACACTAAAACTTCGAAACCACCTCCTGTAACAGAGGCTCAGAGATGTGAATTATCTTTCTTAAAGTCATATAAGTAATAAGGGATGGCGAGGCAGCATATTTGGTAAAGTAGAGGGTCAATGAAAATGAGGGAACCCCTCAATGAAATGGATTGACACAATAGCCATGACAATGGACTCAAACATACTAACAATCATGAAGATGATGAAGGACCAGGCAACATTTTGTTCTGTTATATGTAAAGTCACCAAGAGCAGCTTATAACATAATAATATAACTCCATATGATCAGCTTTCTACCCCATACACTCTCTTCGCACATGACTCTACAGTTATAAAGGAGAGTTCTGTGCATTATCTGTTTGCAACCTGGCCGTGCTTTTTGCCTGATGCGTCCACTCTGAACAGAAGAGACCAGGATGAGTGCTTGATTCTGTCTACCAGATCCTCTGTCCTAAGGGCCTCTCCTAACTGGAGGTAGTTGGAAGGAGAGAAGCTTTGTGCACCTAAGTATCTCAGGAGAGAAGATGCTGGGGTCAGGTGGCATGCTGCCCTGGTATCGGCTGTGCCCAGGTGTACCCCAAGGCTCAGCCAGATTCTCACCCCGGCCCTCAAGACAACAAGGACCAACTGGCTGAGCACTGTGAAGTGGCTTTTCCCAGCAGGCTGTTCAGATTTCCTGAGACAATGGTCTCATTCCCTCACCTATGGCATGTTGTTGTTGTTGTTGTTGTTGTTGTTAGGTGCAATCGAGTTGGTTCTGACTCATAGCAACCCTATGCACAACAGAATGAACACTGCCCGGTCCTGCCCCATCCTTACAATCGTTGTCATGCTTGAGCTCGTTGTTGCAGCCACTGTGTCAGTCCACCTCCTTGAGGGTCTTCCTTTTTTCTGCTGACCCTGTACTTTGCCAAGCATGATGTCCTTCTCCAGAGACTGATCCCTCCTGACAACATGTCCAAAGTATGTAAGACGCAGTCTCGCCATTCTTGCTTCTAAAGAGCATTCTGGTTGTACTTCTTCCAAAACAGATTTATTCATTCTTCTGGCAATCCATGGTATATTCAATATTCTTTGCCAAAGGCATCAATTCTTCTTCTGCCTTCCTTATTCATCGTCCAGCTTTCACATGTATATGATGCGATTGAAAATACCATGGCTTGGGTCAGGCGCACCTTAGTCTTCAAGGTGACACCTTTGCTCTTCAACACTTTAAAGAGGTCCTTTGCAGCAGATTTACCCAATGCAATGCGTCTTTTGATTTCTTGACTGCTGCTTCCATGGCTATTGATTGTGGATCCAAGTAAAATGAAATCCTTGACAGCTTCAATCTTTTCTCTGTTTATCGTGATGTTGCTTATTGGTCCAGTTGTCAGGATTTTTGTTTTCTTTATGTTGAGGTACAATCCACACTGAAGGCTGTGGTCTTTGATCTTCATCAGTAAGTGCTTCAAGTCCCCTTCACTTGCAGTAAGCAAGGTTGTGTCATCTGCATAACGCAGGTTGTTAATGAGTTTTCCTCTAATCCTGATGCCCCGTTCTTCATCATATAGCCCAGCTTCTTGGATTATTTCCTCAACGTACAGATTGAATTGGTATGGTAAAAGAATACAACCCTGGCACACACCTTTCCTGACTTTAAACCAATCAGTATCCCCTTGTTCTGTCCAAACAACTGCCTCTTGATCTATGTAAAGGTTCTTCATGAGCACAATTAAGTGTTCTGGAATTCTCAGTCTTAGAAATGTTATCCATAATTTATGATCCACACAGTTGAATGCCTTTGCATAGTCAATAAAACACAGCAAATATCCTTCTGGTATTCTCTGCTTTCAGCCAGGATCCATCTGACATCATGATATCCCTGGTTCCATGCCCTCTTCTGAAACCAACCTGAATTTCTGGCAGTTCCCTGTTGATATACTGCTGCAGCCCTTTTTGAATGATCTTCAGCAAAATTTTGCTTGCGTATGATATTAATGATATTGTCCTATAATTTCCACATTCGACTGGATCACCTTTCTTGGAAATAGCCGTAAATATGGATCTCTTCCAGTCAGTTGGCCGGGAAGCTGTCTTCCATATTTCCTGGCATAGATGAGTGAGCACCTCCAGCGCTGCATCTGTTTGTTGAAACATCTCAATTGATATTTCATCAATTCCTGAAGCCTTGTTTTTCACCAATGCTTTCAGAGCAGCTTGGACTTCTTCCTTCAGTACCTTCGGTTCCTGATTATATGCTACCTCTTGAAATGGTTGGACACCGACTAATTCTTTTTGGTATAACGACTGTATATTCCTTCCACCTTCTTTTGATGCTTCCTGCATCATTTAATATTTTCCCCATGGAATCCTTCACTATTGCAACTCGAGGCTTGAATTTTTTCTTCAGTTCTGTCAGCTTGAGAAACACCAAGCATATTCTTCCCTTTTGGTTTTCCATTTCCAGCTCTTTGCACATGTCATTATAACACTTTATTTTGTCTTCTCAAGCTGCCCTTTGAAATCTTCTGTTCAGTTCTTTTACTTCATCAATTCTTCCTTTTGCTTTAGCTGCTCGATGTTCGAGAGCAAGTTTCAGAGTCTCCTCCGACATCCACCTTGGTCTTTTCTTTCTTTCCTGTCTTTTCAGTGACCTCTTGCTTTCTTCATGGATGATGTCCTTGATGTCTTTCCACAACTCGTTCGGTCTTCAGTCACGAGTGTTCGATGAGTCAAATCTCTTCTTCATATGGTCTCTAAATTCAGGTGGGATATACTCAAGGCCATATTTTGGCTCTTGTGGACTTGCTCTGATTTTCTTCAGTTTCAGCTTGAATTTGCATACGAGCAATTGATGGTCTGTTCCACAGTCGGCTCCTGGCCTTGTTCTGACTGATGATGTTGAGCTTTTCCATCGTCTCTTTGCACATATGTAGTCAATTTGATTTCTGTGTATTCCCTCTGGTGAGGTCCATGTGTATAGTCACCGTTTATGTTGGTGAAAGAAGGTATTTGCAATGAAGAAGTCATTGGTCTTGCAAAATTCTATCATTCGATCTCCAGCATTGTCTCTATCACCAAGGCCATATTTTCCAACTACTGATCCTTCTTCTTCATTTCCAACTTTTGCATTAAAATCAAGAGTAATTATTAATGCATCTTGATTGCATATTCAATTGATTTCAGACTGTAGCAGCTGATAAAAATCTTCTATTTCTTCATTTTTGGCCCTAGTGGCTGGTGTGTATGTTTGAATAATAGTCGTATTAACTGGTCTTCCTTGTAGGCGTATAAATATTATCCTATCACTGACAGCGTTGTACTTTAGGACAGATCTTGAAATGTTCTTTTTGATGGTGAACGCAACACTATTCCTCTTCAAGTTGTCATTTCCAGCATAGTAGACTATATGATTGTCCGATTCAAAATGGTCAATACCAGTTCATTTCAGCTCACTAATGCCTAGGATATCGATGTTTATGCGTTCCATTTCATTTTTGATGATTTACAATTTTCCTAGATTCATACTTCGTATGTTCTAGGTTCTGATTATTAATGGATGTTTGCAGCTGTTTCTTCTTATTTTGAGTCATGCCACAGAAGCAAACGAAGGTCCCGAAAGCTTTACTCCATCCACGTCATTAAGGTTGACTCTACTTTGAGGAGGCAGCTCTTCCCCAGTCATCTTTTGAGTGCCTTCCAACCTGGGAGGCTCATCTTCCCACACTATATCAGACAATGTTCTGCTGCTATTCATAAGGTTTTCACTAGCTAATAGTTTTCAGAAGTAGACTGCCGGGTCCTTCTTCCTAATCTGTCTTAGTCTGGAAGCTCAGCTGAAACCTGTCCTCCATGGGTGACCGTGCTGGTATCTGAATACCGGTGGCCTAGCTTCCAGCATCACAGCAACATGCAAGCCCCCAGAGTACGACAAACTGACAGACACATGGGAGACCTATGGCATAAGCTAGGGCAATAGGTCCTGGTTGGTGCAAATGGTTTATACTTGACTACTAACCTAAAGGTTGGCAGTTCGAACCCACCCAGTGGCACCACAGAAGAAAGGCCTGGTGATCTGCTTACATAAAGATTACAGCCAAGAAAACCCTATGGAGCTATTCTACTCTATAATGTATATGGTGTCTCATGAATTGGAATCAGCTTAATGGCAATGGGTTTGTTTGTTTTTTAGGGCATTGTATGAATGTGTCTAAATATAAATATGGTGCTTTTTGATTAAATAAGGGGAAATTATAGAACCAGTAAGAGGGCAGGGGTTTTAGGCCACCTGAGGCTATCTGCTATGGGATTGCTCTGATCTCCGGAGTAAGGTAAGTAGGCCATGCAGAGGGCCAATGACTGTAAGCACTCTCAGGGGGAGGAGGGCATTGAATGGTTAGTTCCAGGGATCGGCCCATCTGGGCCCTCTAGACCAACAAGACCTTGAGGAAGTATGTTTCTCTCTTTCAGGATGGGCGCCCGGATACATCCTTCTTCGCCCCAGACTGCATCCACCCAAATCAGAAATTCCACTCCCAGCTCTCCAGGGCCCTTTGGGTCAATATGGTAAAATAAGCAGGTGTCTCTGATTCACTGGGTTCTCATCTAGGACACCTGAAGAATGGAGCCTGGTTCTGGGCCTGCTTTTATGAGCAAGGCTGGCCGATCCGTGTGAAGTCTGTAGAATTTTAAATAAGGAGTCCTTCAGATTTTGCTCAGCCCAGATCCACCTCCTCCCTCTCCTCTGAATTTTTGGAACTGTGACAAGGGGCCCTTTCCACATGCATTCGAGGCAGAAACCTCACATTTACTTCACATTTCCTATGTCCCAATAACTGTGCAAGGCAGTTTAAGCCATGTTATCTCATTTAAGCCTCTCAACAGGCCTGCAAGGGAAGTATTTAGAGTTCGTGAGGAAGCTGAATACTAGAGAAGCTAAGAGAACTTCCCAATGTCCCACAGCTGGCAACTGGCAGAGCCAGGAGTGGAAGCGAGACTCCCTAAAATCAAGTTCCCAACTCTCCCCACTGCACTAGGCTGCCAGAGGATGTTCATTTCAGCAGAAACAAATTACTACACTTGTCTCTTTCTTTTCTTCTCCACCAGCTTCAGCCACTAGGAAGGAAAACAAACACCCTGGATCTGGCAGCAGCCATACCCCTCTCCTGCCCCACTCAGGTAATGAGGGAGGACCTCTTGTTGCCTCTCTCCAGAAACCAGAGTGCAGACCTCCCCTCATCCTCTACTGGGCTTCTGCGTTGCCCACCTTTTCCCCTACACTGGGAGCCAATGTCAGCGTCAGAGGTGTGGGAGTTGGCCTCCGAGGTGGGAAGAAGGCACAGAAGAAGTTATTTCTTTGGGAATGGGAGAAGCAGCTAGGAAAGGAGGCCTGCACCCAAGGAGAGGGAAAGGATGGGGGGAGAGAGGTGGATTCTTTAGAAGGGGGATCGAGAAGCCAGAAGAATGGCAAGAAGGCTCATTTTAGCAGCAGCATTTGGGGCAGATGGGAACAGGCTGACTGCAGGTTGGAGGGTAACAAGGATACAGCTGGGCTCAGAAGTGGTGGTTAGAGACTGAAAGCCTGGCTTGGGGATTTTCCAGCAGGGAAAGGGTCAAAGATGGGAGCAACAAACAGGAGAGCCCAAGAGCTTCATGGAGGAGGAGCCAGTAGGGTTGGCATGGTGGAAACTGGGAAGAGGACTCAGATCAGGCTCCTTTTAAGGAGGAATATGTGAGTGGATGTTAAACTTGATTTCAGGCCTAGGAGTGGGGGCAGGTTCATGTTCCCATTGCCTTGAGTTTCCTTTTCTCGGCCCTATCTGTGGCTTTTTAACCAAATAAGGCAGAGACCAGAGAGCACTGTGCAGCGATAAAAGCAGAGGGACCTGATCCAGTCCAGGAGGCTGGGTTTCCCTCCTACAGCTGGCTGCATCACCTCTCCCTTCAGGCTGGCCAGTGGCCAGCTCCCCTGTGTGTCTACAGGGCTCCTGAAAGAGTGGGCACCCCTTCCCCTGGCCCATGCTCCTGTCTACTGCCTTCCCTACCTCAGTCTTAGGTCCAGTCTTATGTACCATCAGCCTCACCAGGGAGCAAGAGCGGCAGGAAAAGTATACTGGAGGTATGGGAAGTTCGTGGTGGCAGTGGGCTCAGTTGCTGGTGTAGTGCTTTAAGTAGAGAGATATTTAAATTATGTTACAACTAGGGTATCATGCTCTCCTGTCCAAATGGTCAGATGCTGGCCAAAGGGCTGGGGCAAGGTCCTAGAAGCCCCTACTGTGCTAGGTGTAAACCCTTTAATTGCTAGATTCTAGGGATGTTCAGGAAGTCCTGGGTGAGGAATTGGAGCTTCTAGGTAGTGAGGACATTTGGGGACTCAGAACAGTGGCTACAAACCAAACTGTAGGTAAGTATTTCAGTATGTCAACAACCTATATGGCCATACTGAGTATCAGCCATGGAAGACCCTGTCCAAACAACTGACATCCCTTTTATTAAATAGTGGAAGTAATAACTACCCATACCAGGGAGCTATCATTTATTCTTTCTCTTAACAAGCATTTATTAAGCACCAAGCTGGAGCCTAGGCACTGGCTCGGGGAAAGCCCTGTCACCATGGGCTTCAAGGTGGCCTCTGTCACTCTCTGTCCGAGACCAGGTGGGAAGTCCAGAAAGGGTGATCCTCCATCCAACATCTCAAGGCCAATGGGCTCAGCTCCTCCCTCCTGGACAGAGCCTGATGGAGTCATTGATGAGCATAGGAGAGCACATCCAGCCTCCTGGAATTGGTAGAAGAGCCTGGGAGTGTGGTTGCTAGGCAACCCTGGAGCCCATTCCAAAAGGGTCCATCTGTTGGCCAGCCCATCTTCACTGCACCAGGAATTCTGCGTTCCACAGATTCCATCTGCTCCCTCCCATGTGCCTTGGAGCTATATAAAAGCCACCAGCATCTCAGTGTGAGCTAACAGGGCCTGGGCAGCATGTATTTTAGTCCTAGCTCTGTCTAAACATAGAGGCAAGAAGCAACAGGCAGGACCCAGTGGGGGAGGAGGAGGCCAAGGTGGGTGTGAAGCAGTGAGGGGCTTTCTCAGCCTCCTCCCTTCTCCTCCCCCAACCCAGTGAAATTACAATTATATTCTGCTGTGCCAGGTGGGGCCACATAACATCACTCCAGAGATTTCTGTTGTCCTTGAAGTTTGGGCAAAATATTTTACAGCTAGTGTTTGCCTAGCCACCCTGTGGACTGTGTTCCCCCTCACTGCCTTAATCACCTCTCTGCCCACTCCTTCTCTACCCTGGGGCATCCGGCTGTGACTCCTGAGGCTTTGAAGAAACTGTTGCCCTTTCTTGTCTCTTTTAATGACCCTTCTCCTTCCTTCTCCCATACTCTAAAATGTGGACATTTTCCAGCATTCATGTCTTAGCCATCTTCTCTTTTCTCTCTCTCCACATCCCTTCACTCTGAGATTTATCCATTTCCAGGGTTTCCTGCTAAACTTCTTTGCACAAGACTCCTCAATCTGTGTATTAGTTTCTTCTTTCCCAAACTCCAGACCATACACAGATTAAATGTATGGTCAGAGAGTATCAACAAGGAGGGAAACTAGAGCGATAGAGACAAAGATGAAAGAGAGAGAGACTGAGATAATTTCATATAATATTTCATCCAGTCTTTTATCGTTAGAAAAAGCAAAAGGGGAAGCCAAACCCCACGAAATCAAGTTCCGAGCTTTCCCCACTTAAACTTTCTTGCTGTCATGGCTTGAATTATGTCCCCCCAAAATATGTGTCAACTTGGTTAGGCCATGCTTCCCAGTATTGTGTGGTTGCCCTCCATTTTGTTTTTCCTATGTGTTTGTAAATCATAATCTCTACCTGTGGTTAAAGAGGATTAGGGTGGGACGTAACACCCTTGCTCAGGTCACATCCCTGATCCCATGTAAAGGGAGTTTCCCTGGGGTGTGGCGGGCACCACCTTTTATCTTACAAGAGATGAAAGGGAAGCAAGCAGAGAGTGGGGGACCTCATACCACCAAAAAAGCAGTGCGGGGAGCACAGTGTGTCCTTTGTACCCGGGGTTCCTGAGCAGAGAAACTCCTAGTCCAGGGGAAGATTGATGACAAGGACTTTTCCAGAGCTGACAGAGAGAGAGAGAAAGACTTCCCCGGGAGCTGTTGCCCTGTATTTGGACTTCTAGCCTACTAGACTGTGAGAAAACAAATTTCTCTTTGTTAAAGCCATCCACTTGTGGTATTTCTGTTATAGCAGCACTAGCTGACTAAGACGACTGGATGACTAAGACGACTGGATGACTAAGACAATTGTTTCTACTTTGAATTACTTGTGATGGAGACACTATATGGCATAGGGGTTAAGAGCTATGGCTGCTAACCAAAAGATCAACAGTTTTAATCCACCAGACACTCCTTGGAAAAACTCTATGGGGCAGTTCTACTCTGTCTATAGGGTTGCTATAAGTCGGAATTGACTCAACGGTAATGGGTTTTAATGCTTAGGGCCTCTAAATCTCCTAATACTGCCCTGACTCCATCATTACCTCAAACTCAACTTTCATTCAAAAAGTTATGTTTCTAGCAGTGAATGTCTAAATGGCAACTAAATATTTGTCTTCCCAAATTCTCTTCCCCTTAGGACTTCCTTTTTCTGTCTATGTTATTGGGGTTTTCATGGTTACACAGGCATGAAACTTCAGGTGCCCCATCTGATAGAATTCTTCCTAATGCTCCTCCCACCTGCCTGCTTTTCCATTTCCACCACCACCACCCTGTTCAGATCCTCAGTACCTTGCATGTTAAAGGCTACCTAGTTTTACTTTCCCATCATAAGACAACAAAGAATTGTTTAACCATAGACTCTCAGACAGGAGAGGCTTTGGATTTCTGTTGATGCAATACACATTGCCATTAAGTCAGTCCTAACTCATGTGACCCCATGTGTTACAGAGTAGAACTGAGCTCCATAGGGCTCTCTTGGCTATAATCTTCACAGAAGCAGATTGCCATGCCTTTTTCCATGGCACCACCTTTCAGTTAGTAGTCAAGCACAAATTATTTGTGCCACCCAGAGATCTCGTTATAACTGAATCTCTTACCCCTTCTCTCCCAAGCATCACTTTAGCCTCTGCCTAAGCTTCCGCTCTCTCTTAAGGCTGTACTTTTCAACTGCCAAGTGGCTACCCATTAACAGGCTGTGAAATCAAAGTAACAGGTCACGAACCCTAAGTTTTTAATGGAATAGAAAAGAATCAGAAAATATCAGAGGGCAGCTATGTAGTGACTATCATGTACTCCTTCCTTTTACCATTGATGCCCCACCCAGAGCTGACTCTCTCCAGACCAAATAGCTGCTGTCCTCTCAGCCACGCATCACAGTCAGGGCTTCCAATGTCTCGTGTAGGTATCTCTCTGTGAACATGGCCCCCTTTTCATTGGTGCCCAGGCCTGGCTGGTTTGGTCTGGCCAGCACAGAAGAAAATTACCACTCCTTCATTGTGGAACTTTACATCTGACAATGCCACCAAGATTTACGCGACCTTTTCCCAACAGCCTGACTCACATTAGGTGGTGGTCCAGGCTCTACCTCCCAAGGTGAGCCACACTGCCTTTGCACAGCTGTGGCTGTTAGAACACTGTCCTGTGCTAGCATTCATCCTGTATCCATTTCTACTCACTGATACAAGCCTAACCCTCCAGAGCCAGTCAGACTTAAATCAACCCCTCTTCCACATAATCTGCTTGACTCCAGGCCTTCAAACCACTCTGACTCATGCATTCACCATGCAGTCAGTGGTCACTAAAAACAAGCGCTGGGCACCCCAGTCTGCCTCCCTGTCACTGTCCTGATCCTGTTCTCATTGTTCTTGTCTCACTCCCCATGGCATTCCAGCATCTATTGATCTCTGACCCATCTGGCTCTGTGTCCCCTTGCCAGCCCCTCCACAGCCTTGGGATCTATAACCAAACAGACTCTCCAGTGTGACTCTCAGCACTCCCAGAAGGACAGGGGTTGTCTTTGCATGCTGGTTCTTCCTGTGCAGGTCACTCTGGGTAATCACTGGACTACCCCAGCCTAATCTCAGTCAGGCTCCCTTAAAATGGGAGGAGAACAATAATTAGTGTATACACACATACTCCATTGAGCCTGGTCTTTGAGGGATCTTGCAGCCATTCCTCAGCAATTACTGCACTTACTGCATACACTATTCTTTGGTGCTTCACTGTCTTCTAGCTGCTCACGTCTATCTATCTGCCTGACTAGGTTGTAAGCCTCTTTGTATCATCCCCTCTTCCTAGCACCCAGAACAATGCTCTGGACACATGAGATGCTCAACAAATATTAGTCACTTATTTATAAAATATAGGAATATGAATGTTCAGGGGACGCTAGGTGACACTAACCTCAGACAAGCCTAATTAGATAAGCAGACATGCTACTGTCAGCCCTCTTCTGCCTTGCACTATTGAGGACAGTCTAGGATAGACTTTCTTCCCTTGGCCTTGAGTGCTTCTCAGTGAAAGAATGTTCTCCTGACCATGTTTCAGATAGGAACACTGACACTCAGAAAGAAGAAGAGAGACTTTGCCTGGTGCCCTAGGGAGCCAAGGTCTGTGTTGGGAGCTGAGAGCTTTGCATACATAGACTTTGTTTTTCAAGGTGACTGCTGAGTCCCACTCTTCCTCTCCCTCTTTGTGTCCCCAACAGGGCCTTTTGTTGGCCTGACTCCAGTGTGAGGAGCGAAAATAGGCAAGAGACTTGTTGGGTCAGGTCGTGGCCCAGCTCTGTACTCACTGCTTGCTCTCAGGAATAGGTCCCTGTCCCACTCTGGTCCCCAGTCATTTCTCATCTATAAAATGGAGGCAGGCATGGACTGCAAAGCCAGAAGGTTCCAGTGCCAGGCAAGAACGTGTCTGTATGAATGGGTCAGTGTAAGACAAGAGGAGATGGTAGGGCCAGAACTGAAGGGGGCTCCCCTCTTCTGAATGTATCAGCGTTCTTCTTTTTTAAACACCATCCTGACTAAAGCAAAACAAAAGAAAACACCTCCTGGCCAGGTTCAGCCTGGAGCAGTCAGTTTTCAACCCCTGGAATTGATCTCTAAGGACCCCTCCCCCAACATTCTGGTTCTTCCTTCATATTTCCATTTTATCCCCAAATTTTCAGCTCATAGCCCTTCTACTCCACTGAAAACGTTTTGTGAAAGTGTTCACAGCCCTGGGCCCGCTTTGGCATTTCCTAATCTCAGTCTTATTAACTTGGTCTTCTTTTGCTATCATTCTTACATTTTCTCATTAGCTTGTTTCCTCCCCCCACCCCCCCCCTTCTCCTTTGTCTACTTCTTTCTTCCTTTTTGATTAACCCCTTCACCTGAAACTGGATGGTCATGGGTTCTTGACAAGGCTTGTGTGAAAAGCCAATTGTGAAATAGGTGAGTAGGAAATGAAGAGGATGTTTCCTGAGAAAAAAAAGGCCAAAATGTGTGAAGCCAACTGAAGGGGTCAGATGTACAGCTCAAAGGAGGCAAAAAGAAGACATAACAGATGTTATATATATTAATAATCATAATAATTTTTGGAAAAGAGAGAAATGCTGAAACATGAATCCCTTGCCAGAGAAGTTACAAAGGAAAGAAAATCAATAATTCTGAGAATTAGGGAGGTGGCCAATTGCTCAGGCAAAAATGAAAGAATGGAGACCTGCTGAGAATATGTACTGAATCCTTTTCAGGGTCTTTTCTTGTGCAGCCCTAGCCAAAGCTCTTATGTAAAACCCTCTAGGGAATAATGAAATGATGTTTATACAGTTATTTCTATTTAAATACAGAAGAATCATGTTAAATGAACCTAGAGGATAGAATTTTCGCTCTTACCTTCTCTAAGCCATCTTCCATGCCATTAGATAACCCTGTGGTTTCTTTTCTCTCTTAGAATGATCCTTTCCTGAGAACCTACCGGAACAGCAACTACACGTACCCTGCCAAGCCGGCCATTGAGGTAATAACCTCCAGCTACATTGGCCTCTCTCAGGCACAAACCATTTCCACCTGCTGATGACTTAGGCAGTGGTGCAGGTTTCAGAGTGTCAGCTTAAGCAGAAATGTACCCTTCTTACATACTTGACTTGGAATGTACAAAAATTAAGCCCCAGGATTGTCTTAACATGTCCACAAATGCTTACCTGATGCCACCAGTCAACCAGAGGAAATGCCTACGGATCAGTTTTCTTTGACCTTTGCAGTCATGTGCTCATCATTTCTGATTAGGTAGCCCAGCCTTTTGAGAAGGGGTGAGGGGGAGGCAGTGAATATGATACACCACTGACTTCCTGTAAGGCAGAATCCTAGTGGGAAGGAACTCAATTCCAGGGGCTGGGGCCAATGGGAAACTGACACATATCTGGGTGAGCCCCAGGGCTTGTTTGGTTCAAATCAATCATTCTAGCTTTGGAAAACCCCAAATGTTTCAGGGTTCACGGTTTTAGGGGCTTCAGGAGACTCTTGACTACTCCCAAATGGCCTGGAGGATGCTGGACCACACCAGGCCTTGCAGAATGGGCCTGGTCCTGACCAGATCTGCCGGCCACCAGGACAGGAGCTTAATTGCTAGTGTCTGCTGCGCACCTATGGTGTGTCCAGCCTTGTACTAGGGGCTGGAGGGGTTAGTTGAGCACTTATGGTGTGTCCAGTCTTGTGCTAGAGGGAATTCAGAGAAGTATCAGGCATGGGCCTTCCCTCGGGGAGTTAGAGGTCATTACTTATTGAGCACCAACTATATGCCAGGTATTGTTCCAGGGGGATAGAAGAGTAAACCATACATATGGGTCCTAGCTCTCATGCCACTTCCAATCTAGTGGGGAGAGACATGAATAGTTAAATAAAGAAACAAGATCACTTCAGATAGTGAGGATAGCTCTGAGGAGAGTGAAAAGAGAAAGAGTGACAATGGAGGGGGTGGTGAGTTCACATTCGTTGTATAAGCCAGGTCTCTTGGAGGAGGTTAGCTTTGAGCTGAGACATGCATGATGAAAAGGACAGGCTACCTACAGAGCCTGAAGGCAGAGTTCCAGACAGAAGGGTCAGGGAGCACAAAGGCCCAGAAGTGGGGCTGAGTTATGTATATCTGAGGAAGAGAAAGAAGGTCAGATTGATTAGGCATGTGAAAGAGGGGGTGAGCAGAGTAGATGAGATCAGAGAGGTGCACAGGGGCCAGATCACTCGGAGCCTGAATCCCACAATAAGAAGGTTGGATTTCACGTCGGGAGAGGTAGGAAACTATCAGAGTGGGTGACATGATCTGGGTCAAATTTTAAAAAGGCCTCCCTGACTGCTGTGTGGCAAATGGATTGGAGGGCAGCAGGAGTGGTTGAGGAAAGGCCTTTTATAATCCAGCTCAAGAGCTGAGACTAACCTGTATGAAATTAATGAAGAACTGACGCTGAGCTGTGGGGTGTGAGTAATAACAGGAGTTTGGTGAGGGGAGAAGTGAGAGCACACAGATGTAGTCAGAAAGGACCGGAGCTAGGACTATAGAATTAGAGGATATAAACGAATGGAAAGGAGTGGAGAACCAGCATGAGTATAGATACAGAGGCAGGAAAAAGTCATGGCTCTGAGGATGGCAGAGGAGACTAGAAGAAAGCCAATTGCATAAGAGAATGAAAAGTGCTTGTTGGGAAATGGAGTGGGGGTGAAGCTGGATGGGTAGTGAAGGGCCAGATGATGAAGGGCCTCAAAACCTAACAGAGGTGTGTGGACTTCTAGCACTGGGGAGTCATGGTGTCTTCTTCTTAATCAATGAAAGGAAAGTCATGGAGTCTCTAGGTGGCACAAATGGTTAAGCACGCAACTATTAGCTGAAAGATTGGTGGTTCAAACCCTCGGGAGACAAGCCTGAAGATCTGCTTCTGAAAGGTTACAGCCTTGAAAATCCTATAGAGCAGTTCTACTCTGCACACATGGGGCTGCCATGAATTGATTCAACAGCAACTAACGACAATATAGATAAAGAGAAATTCAAACAAACGAAGGAAAGTTCTGATGAAAACCACATTTGGGGCAGACCGGGCTAGGGGCAGTGTTCAGGAGAGTTGGTGAGAAGAAAGCTTTATAGCTGGGGGTTGTGCCATCACTCAGCCTCTCTGGACTCTCTCAAAAAGCCGTTATAATTGAAATGTCAGATATGTTCTCTCAATCATATTCAAGTGGCAATCTTTAGGTTAGTAGCTCCACGTTAACCATATGCACTACCAGGGACTCCTATGTGTGTATGTATGCATATATGTATTTCACAATTATTTATTGGACACCTAAATGAAGCAGGTGCTGTGCTAAGTGCTGGGTATACAATGATGAGCAAAATGGGTCTGGGTCTGCTCTTTTGCTTCTTAGAGTCTCAAGTATCTCTGCTTCTGCTGTTAGGTGAATTAAAAACCCAGACCTAGGAAGTTTTTTGGAGTCCCTAGGTAGCTATGAGTCAGAATCGACTTGATGGCAACAGGTTTGGTTTTGGTTTTTGGGTGGTGCGAACAGCTAATGCACTTGGCTACTAAATGAAAAGTTGGAGGCTCAAGTCCACTCAGAGAGGCCTAGGAAGACAGGCCTAGCAATTTACTTCAGGGGAAAAAATCAGCCATTGGAAACCCTATAGAACAGAGTTCTACTCTGATACATGTGGGGTCACTATGAGTCAGGGTTGGCTCAGTGGCAGCTGGTTAGGAGGTTTTTTAATACCTTGCTACTTAAAGAAGACAAAGAAGGGAGCTTGTTACATACGCAGAGTCCTGGGCACCACCCCAGCACTACTGAATCAGAATCTGCAATTTAACAAGATCCCCAGGGGATTCGGATACATTCATTCCCTTATGACAGATGACACGGTCAAGTTCCCACCTGCGTATGTTAATCTGTGTAGAAAGTGCTTGCCCCTGCTCGCCAACTACCTGTGCTATTTCTAAAGCATTCAGGGCTATATAACTTGTTTAAAAAGCACATTTCCCCTGGATATTTGTCATCTGTGCACAAGCGTGTTCTTGATTTCAGTAGGCCTTCCAAACAGAAGAAGGAATCCATCTGTGTGATAAATTGAATAATCCCTTGGAATAAACTGAATTAGATTGAACAAGCAAATTATATTTAAAATGAATTTCATTTTTGGTTTCTTGTGATATGGATACTTTAACAAAGCTTGTCTTAAGGTCATCTGACGGAGCAAATGAGATGAACTTTCAAAGGCTTCTGGCAATTTAAGCCCTGGAGGATCAGACAGCCAGTCAACACCTATTTGTGGGGCCCTACTGTGAAAAAAAAAAATTTTTATTTATTTTTTTTTTTACTGTGTGCTCAAAGCCCTGGTGGTTCAGTGGTTAAAACATTTGTCTGCTAAGTGAAAGGTCACTCCACAGGAGAAAGATGTGGCAGTCTGCTTCCATAAAGATGGAAACCCTTTGGAGCAGTTCTACTCTGTCCTATAGGGTTGCTATGAGCTGGAATCGACTGGATGGCAATGGGTTTGATTTGACTCTGTGCTCTGCCATAGGCTTTGTCCCTCAGGCCCTCCTGGGGACATGCACATATTTGGGACTTTGGGGAAGAGATTCTCTTCCCCTCGGCTTTCTGGTACTAGCCATTTCTGTGCTGCATATCACAGACACTAGAAAATTTGCTGAAGGTATCCAGTGTTGCAGACATTACATAATTTATGAACACCCGAGGAATTGGTACCTCTGAAGTTAAATATGCAATAGATATACACGTGTAGAGAAAAGATATGCAGAAACCAGGAGCCTTGCAGTTGTAAAAATTTCATGTTGCTTTCCTAAAAAGATTGTAACTAATTATGGTTTGGGCCCTAACATTGTAATAAGTGTCAATTAGCTTACTATTAAACACCACCACCAAACCACCTAGAATCTCCAAACCCTGTGCTTCTTCAGGAGAGCGCTGTAGTATGACCTCACTGACTTCTCTCCTGCTTTGGGGAAGCTCCTGGTTCCATTTAGAGTGCAGATAACTTGGGAACTGGAAAGGCTCTTAGTCCACATACAACTAACAGTTCTTAGCCTCACATGCACCCCTAAGTAATATATTCTAGATTCTACCAGAAAATTCCTTAGATAGTTCTCAGGCTGAAACTTATCTCCCTACACACTGACTGTTGGGTGTTGTATCTTTTCTCCCTGATTTAGAACTGGGGCAGTGACTTCCTGTGCATGGATTGGAGCCCTTCCAACAGTGTTCCTACCTCGGGTGAGTGAAAACATCATCACCCCCTTCAATCAAGGGCAGTGCTGAGTGTTGGGTCAAAGGGAGACCCTACAAACACACCCCAGAGCTTCAAACAGACCTTACTGATTCCCATGATCCCGGACAGCCCACGAGAAGGTAGCCTACAGCAGTGGCTGGCCTCCCATGCCAAGGCGCCCAGGTCTGTTCACCAAATCACACTTCCCATTCCATAATCCTGTCCCTGAGACCTCCTTACCCAGTGAGTACAGTCAGTGATTAGGGTCCTAGCTCCCCTCTTACATGACCCCTGCAGCTAGAACTTTTTCTGAACTACTCTTAGGCTCCTCTCAGGATGGACACTGGTGACTGAGCCCATTACTTTCAGTGCCTTGGTTGTCCAGATGAATTTGGAAGAGGCCAGCTTGCTAAAGCCTTAGGCAGAAAATAAGTGAAATGGGGACCTGGAGACTATAGCAAAGTCAGAGACTCTTGGTAAAGTTTGTGCTTTAAAAGGAAGACCCCTGACCATCTATCTTCTTGTCTCCTCTAGTTCACAAGCTCCAACCAGCAGACATCAAAGTGGTAGCTGCCTTGGGTGACTCGCTAACTGTGAGTACTGAGTCATGAGCCAAGGATGACGCCTCAGAACACAGCTAGGCCCCGTGCAGAATTAGTTTTTCTGGAGTGTTGGCCCCACATTCAACATTTAGCCAACATTTATGGAGGGCTTACTAGTGTTAGGCACTAAAATACAGCCAGGCAGCCACGAGACATCACCAGGCAACCTAGAACACCCTGTCACTCCATCCTTCCACCACCCAGCTCGAACACTGCCTCTTCCATGAGGCTCCTCAATCCCCAGATAGAAACAATTCCACCTTCTTCACTGTTCCCAGGCATTCCATGTATGTGTTATACCACCTACCCAAGTCTGCCTGCCTTTTTCTGGGAGCTCATCTCCATCTACCCAGACTCACAGAGCGTAGGTCTTACTCACACACTGCCAACGCCCTCCTTCCATTTAAGGATGCATTCTTTGGGGCAGAGGTAGCCCAGTTCCTGGCATATAGCACAATCTCCCTAAATGAATTGAATTAGCCAACAATTCAGCTGTTGCTTTGTGCAAGATGCCTTGTGAGCAGTTCTGAGGGAAAGGAAGTATGAGACACAGTCATGGCCCACAAAAAGCATGTCCAGCTGGGAAAACAAAAAGCTCGCACAGAGAGAGATACATCATCATACAGGTGACCTACAGGACTTTCAAAATAGGGTATTCATTTTTGTGAAAACAAACAACACCCTCATATGTGTGTGAATGTGTTTTTCTTTTGGAATGAGCATGAAGAAAGCTGTGGCAAGATACACACCAGGCTGGTAGCCTTTGATTAGCTCTGGTGGTATGTGTCTGTGTGAGACGCAAGGCGGGGATATAGAATCAGTGGTGCAGGCGAGATTTTTAAGATGAATAGATTATCGATTTTTTTGAAAATCTTTGTATTGCTTCACTGGTTATGGTGATCATACTACATTTGTAAGTGTCTAAGAAGAATTTCTCTCTCTTTTTATGGCAGTCATTTAGAGAAAATTTTATAGCAGAAGTAAGAACTGACAAGAGTCTTAGAGAATGAATCAGAGATCCGAGGGACTGGAAAAGAGGGCACTCAGCATCACAGAAAGGGATGGAGTGGGTGGTAGTGGAGACAGGCCAGCCCAAGGCCTTTGTGCTTTAGAAATGGTGATCAGCGCCATCTGCTTGGACCTGAGGGTTTGTGTGGACAGGGAAGGAGGAAGGAAATGTGGGGAAGGAAAGTGGAAGCCAGATTCTGGCACTACCAAACATTGGTGAAGGGGCTTAGCTTTGACCTTGTAGGCAAGGGAGACCCATTGAAGGTCAGATTAGTGGGGAGGCATAAATAAAGAGGTGTGCTCAGAAGAGCAGGTTGGTTGCCCTGTTGTTGCGAATGGAACAGGGACTGGAGACCCTGAGGTCAGGAAGGAGGCCAGAGTGTCCTCAATGGCAAAGGGAGAAAAAGAAAGTGGTGGCTGTTAGGAAGGAAGGATCAACAGGGCTTGACTACTGGTTGTGTGTAGGGAACTGAGGGAAAGAGTGTGTCAAGATGACTCAGATTTTAAGGGTCTGACGGCCTGGAGAAAAGCTGGTGCAAAAGGCAAACCCAGACCCTACCTCAGGGCAAGAGGGGCCTTTCCTAGCACCCTCAGCCTGTACCTCAGGCCCAGAGCCTTCTCTTTGCCTTTCACAGACAGCTGTGGGAGCCCAACCAAGCAACTCCAGTGACCTACTCACACGCTGGAGGGGACTCTCCTGGAGGTGAGGACGTTCCTGACTCCTTTTCTATTGATGATACTCTCTAAAGAGGCATGGTATTTTTTCCCCTCTTGCCCCTCCAGAGAGGAGGTTGGGTTCCCACAGGCCAGTACCCAGACACAGGGAAACACCTCGGTGCTCGTGTTAGTCCTAAGGGTGACAGGAAGGATGTGCCAAGGCTGCAGCAGGTAGGGGTGTTTTTAACAAATGTGCTTTCTCTTCCCCAGCATTGGAGGGGATGGGGTATTGGAGATCCACACCACACTGCCCAGTAAGTAGCAACACTAATGAGAACCATCGTTATAGCCGTAACAGCCCCTTAGTGAGGCCAGGCCTTTACCCTGGAGGAAAGGACAAGAGGGTTATCTCCAAGGAGGCAGGTCAGCCAGGCCTGGAAAAGATCCAGAATCCTCATGCCCACACCTGTGTCCCAACACTGCATACCCCCTCAATTCCCATGGGGCTCCTGCTGCCTCTCACCTGTGCTCTCTGTTTCTTCCCTCTTTAAAGACATCCTGAAGAAGTTCAACCCTCACATCCTTGGGTTCTCTACTGGTACCCAGGAGGAGACAATGGGGCTGAATGCAGCAGTGGATGGGGCCAGAGCTCGGTGAGTAGGTGTGGGCACAGGAGGGAGAGAAAGGAGGGAAACAGGAGGGCACAACTGGGAGGTCAGGGCGGGAAACAGGAGTAGGAGAGAGGGTGTCTGAGAGCCTGGTTCTGTGTGGAGCACTTCCTGTGTGCCAGGCGGGTGCTGAAACTTCCACATGGATTATCTTGTTGCAGCGTACACAACCTATGTCTGTGATGCACTCACCCACAGGTTAAACAATGCAAATTTATTATCATGGTGCACACACGTTGTTCACTAGCAATATCGCGTTCATCCGCTCAGAGCTAGAGCACACAAGACACTCCCAGAGCATTAGCACAAGGAAAGTAAACAGCAAATGACAGAGGAATCTGTGTTCACTCCGCATAACAGCTTCATGGTGAGAAATCGACGCTTACTCACTGGGCTGGCACATCTGTGGGCTGTCTCTGCTACCTTCGCTGCTGCTGGTCCAGCTTTCAACCAGCAGCCTCGGGACAGTCATGGGCCAGCGTCTCTCAAAGCAGAACTGCTCTGAGGGCAACCCCTACACAGGGTGTACCCGGGCTTGGTAGACAGGCCCTGTGTACCTTTGGTTGGGGTTTTTGCCGCTGTCTGGGCCTGCTCATGGCTGCTGTCGCAGTCCAAAGCATTTGCTAGTTCTCAGCCCACTGCTCTCAGACCTATCTGCTGCCACTTCTCTGCTCAGCAGACACTGGCCTCAGCTTCTCCTGGCCTCTGCTGCTGTTTCCCCCAGCTCTGCCGTCTACCAGGTCCAGGGTTTCTGCGGCTTCTGGTGCCAGTGCCTTCTGATGGATTTTCGGGCTCTTATCCCCCAGGCTGATTCGGGGTGGGGGAGGTGTGTTCTTCAGCATAGAGCTTCCATGGACATTCACCTCCCAGAGCCAGATGTTTGCACTCTCCAGCCTGAGAGCTCCATTGAGTCCCCAGCTTCTTAGGCCTTTACCGGTCTCACGACATGGCCTCCTGAGGCTTAGGCAGCATTGGCCCCAGGTGGTCCCTCGTAGTTGGGTCAGCCCCCACTCACTGGCCTCAGGTGTGGCCCTGGTCTCAGAACCAGGACCAAAAGGCCCAACTACCCACTGCAAACCCACTGCTCCATACCTGCACTCATGTAGTCCCCACTCCCTTCCAGGCAGGCACGATGTTGATGACACTGAGCCTTAGAAAGTGTCCTTAATGGCCCAAGGTCACTCAAGGAGTTCTATATCAGAGGAGCCAGGATCTGGGCAGCCTGAATCCAGACCTTCTCCTCTGACCACTATGCTGTCGCGGCCTGCTTAGGAGACAGTGCTCGGAGGTGGCTTGAGTTGACAAATGTCCTGCTAGGCCCCAGGCACTGTCTCTGAGCAATCACGGAGGCTGATTCGGCTTGCCCTCCCTGCCCCACAGAGGCACAGGTCAGGTGGGCGGGGTGACTCTCAGCACCTCCCCATGGACGTCTGCCCTCCCTCCTTCATGCCCAGGCCTCAGAACCTCAGAGTCTTTGATCTGAAAAAGATTCTGTGTTTTGACACAAGACAGTTAGATGTTAGGGCCCCCAAAACAACATGGTGGCTGTTTGTTTTCTCTCAGATTTCTGTTGTCGACAACAACCCAGATAATTAAAGCTAAAATGCTTGACAGAGTTCATTGATTTTCTGCATGGAACATGCTGCGTATTTGCTTTGTAGAAGGATTGCTACACTCAGATCACCAGGGAAACGGCACCAGCCTGAGTCACTCTGTTTACAGGGAGCGTTCCTTTCAGAAGCGGTAATGTGGGCCCCACGCTCGGTTTGCGCCTTCCAGCCACAGGAAGCGATGTCAGTTCCTCAACATCATAAGCAGGAGGAACTTACTTTTCTGCAAAATACTGGGCTTTGTGGAGCCATTATATCAACATCTAATTACTGTTATGATTATTATCATTGACATCATTTGATTATTATTATAGAGCCCAAGCATCCTTAACCAGGGGTTGAGTCCTCAATCTGTTGACATTCAAGTCCCTTTCCCTTTTCTCTTTTCACTTCTCTTGCCGCCTTTTCTTTTTACTGCTCCTCAGCCTCCGCCAGAGTGGAGTCAGTGGCAGGAGGAGAAACTGAAACCCACAGCTTCTCTCCAGTGTCTCTGTGTCTCAGTGCCTCCATGTCTCTAGTGTTAGGGGAAAGGAGAGGGAAGCGTCGACTTAAGTAAGATTGGAGAGTCACTCTATGACTTTCCTTTCTCTGAACTCTGTGGTTTATTAGTGTAGATAAGAATTAGTTCACCTAAGGAGAAAGATAAATACCATAGCAAGCAACTAAAAATTCTGTTTCCAAGTCTCAACTCTGAGACTTCATAGCTGTGTGACTTTAAGCAAGTCACTCAGCATCTCTGAGTCTTAGCTTTCTCATCTAGGTTGTTGTTACTTGCCATTCAGTCAGCTCCAACTCATGGCGACCTTATGTATAACAGAACAAAATGTTGCCCAGTCCTCTGCTATCTTCATGATCATTGCTATGTTTGAGTCCATTGTTTCTGCCACTATGTCAATCCGTCTCACGGAGGGCGTCTCTTTCCTTTGTTACTATCCATGAGGTTTTATTTGGGTAATTTTTGGAAGTAGATCGCCAGGTCTTTCTTCCTAGTTTGTCTTAGTCTGGAAGCTCCTTTGAAACCTGTCCATCATGGCTGACCCCACTGGATTTGGAATACCAGTGGTATAGTTCTCATATCACAGCAACACGCAAGCCACCGCAGTATGGCAAACTGACAGACATGTGGTGGCCCTCATCCATAAATGGGGATAGTAATAATACCTACCTCTCAATGTTATCAGAAGGTTTAAAGGAGACATATAATCCAAGGAAAACACTTAGTAACAGTACATAATACATAATAAACATACCAAAAAGTTTGCCATTATTAAGATATTTAGTTCAAAGTTTTATTCAACACCTAATCTTCTTTGATCAATCAATAAGCAAGAACTTATCTGAATACCTGCCAAGGACTCAGCCCCATGGTGGTTCCTAAAAAGTACAAGAGAATCAAAAGGCGAACTCCCTCCCCACAAAGAGCTTGCAGTCTAGTTAAGGAGACTAGACTAACAGGAAATAACTTTGGGGAAAAATCAGCATTGTGTGTGGCAACACTGCAGACTGAAATAATCTGGCACTTAGTTATTAAGTACAATTAAAAGAACAGAAAAGTTTAAAGCGTGAACTGGGCAGTCTAAATACAGATGCAGACCTGGAAGGGACCCCGGATATCATCTAGTCCAACTTTTTCATTTAGAAGATGAAAAAAATCAGGTCTAGCAGGATACAGTAACTTGTGGAAGGCCACACAGCAACTTTGCAGCAGAGCTGAACGTAGAAGCCAGGTGCCACGATTCTCCTCCAGGGCTCTTCCTGCCAGGAGTAAAGAAAAAGGAAATACAGGAGGCATGGATAACCAGGCCAGCAGAGAAGGTCTCAGAGAGGAGACAGGACTTGAGCTGAGCCTGAGGGACGAGAAGAACATAGCTAGGAAGAGGGGAAGAAAAAAACATTCCTAACTTCCCCTAGGACCCATGAAGGCTCATCACCCGTGAATACCCCTGATCACGTACTGAACCTATTAAAAGGTTATAGGCACTTCCGTGGTCATCTTTAACTAGGGCAGGCTTTCTTTGGGGCTCTCTGATGTAACCATCACTAACAATAGTGTATAGGATATAATCCTACTTGTATGACTTTTTCTTAATGAGAAGCAAGAACAGGGATGGTACCATGTGTGCTGGGCTCCGTCCTAGCTCATTGTGGGCATGCAGAGCTGTAAAATGCCCATCTTTCACCTGTTGCTGCTTTTATGGCTTCTACAGCAGTTTCCATTGGCTGTATCCCTTTGCTGACATAACTTCATACGTACATATCTTAAAAAAGAAAAACAACTTTATTGAGGTATAATTGGCATGCAATAACTGTACCATTTAAAAGCGTACAACTTGATAAGTTTTGATATATTACACACTTGTGAAACCCTCACTACAATCAAGATAATAAACATATCCATCACCCCTAAAAGTTTCCTCATGGCCCTTTGTAATTCTCCCTCCTGCCCCTCCCTGTCCCTATCTCACCCACCCCTCACCTCTGGGCCCTAGACAACCACTGCTCTGTCACTATAGATTAAAAGCTTGCATTTTCCAGAATTATATATAAATGAAACCACAGAGTATGTATTCTTTTTTGTCTGGCTTCTTTCACCCAGCAAAATTATTTAGAATTTTATCCATTTTGTTGTGTGTATTAATAGTTCATTCTTCTTTGTTGCTAAGTAGTATTCCATTGACATAAAATATCTCTTATCCAGAATGCCAAATGGCACTGTTTTACTTATGGAGGACATCTGGGGGATGAAGGAAGAACTTTGTTCTTAGCTGCTGTTGGGTCTGCCCCCGACTCCTGGTGACCCCAGACACATGAAACCCAGAAACACTGCTCTGTCCTGTGCCATCCCCATGTTTGGTTGTAGATTGTCCATTGTGATCCAAAGGGTTTCCATTGGCTTATTATCAGAAGTAGATCTCCAGGCCTTTCTTCCTAGTTCATCTTAGTCTGGAAGCTCTGCTGAAACCTGTCCAGCATCATAGCAACATGCAGTCCTCCACTGATAAGTGGGTGGTCGTGGTGCATGAGATGCAGTGGCTGGGTCTCCAACATGGCTGGCAAGAATTCTAGCACTGAACTAATCCTCCCCATATTTCTCGTCTCCATCCTGTTTTGTTGGGAGGACAAAAAACAGTGAAACAATGGAGAAGAGTGGGGAAATCTGGGGTAACTGAAGAGAAGAATAACCCAATGGCTTAAGGAACAGAGAGTGGGGCCTAGAAGTGAAGGTTAAACAAGTCATCAAGCCTGAGAGAGAGAGAGAGAGCTGAGGGATAATTCAGGGCTGTGACTTTTTTCAAATACACAAAAGGTTATTTTTAAAACAGGCAAAAGAATAAGAAACGAACAGGCTCAGCTTGCAAGAAAAGAGCCTGATAAAATATACGGAAAAATCCCTGATGGGAAGATTGACAAGATCCCAACCCAAGTGGTCAAAGAGAACAGGGCGCCCCTGCAGAAAGCCTGTGACGGGGCTGCATTGGTGTGGCTCCAAGGCCCCCGGCAGCTCTTTCATTATTGCTAGGCTGAGATTTCTTGAGATCAAAAGCCTTTCAGTACATTCTTTACAACTTTTTTTTTTTTTTTTTCCTGAAGCGCCTCTCTTCCCAGGCCAAAATTCCACAGCATGAGCCCTTGCTCCAGGGCCATCTCTGACCTCCGTTTCTCTTCCCCCTGTGTAGAGACATGCCAGCCCAGGCCTGGGACCTGGTGGAGCGAATGAAGAGGAGTCCAGTAAGTACAGGGCCCCAGGCCATCCCTACAAAGGGCTGGGCCTCCAGTTGACTGGGAAGGGTATCACTGCTCTAAAAGAGCCCCTCTGTACCACAGCCCTCCTATTCTAGGCTTGTCTTTTTGAGAGGCCAGCTACACCCATGAGAAGTAGGTCTTACCCCAAAGGCTCCCACTTTGCCTGCCTTTCCTGATCCAGGCTCCCCACCACCACTCCCAAGGGCTGGCTGAGGGGGAAGAAGTGCAGCGGAGGGTTGGCAGAGATTGTGGCCTTGGCTTCTGGCCACTTCCCACTTTACCTGAGAGTTGGCTTGCAGAGCCCTATTCTGTAAACGCTGAATCCTAAAAATGGGCTGTTCATTCCAATCCTTCCTCCTTCCCACTCTGCTCACCCAGCTCCTTGAAACTTCTCACCAGCACTTTTTGTTAATGCTCTTTGTTTATGTCTCAGAATTCCACTCCTGGCGGGACTCCTATTATGGTGCTGTCTGGGAGGAAAGTAGGCTCCTTGCTTGACCAGACTGCTCCAGGCCCTCCCTACCACCTCTCCGTCCATGCACAGCTCTCACTTCATCTCCTCCTCCCCAGACCCAGACCCAAAGAACTCTTCCAAGAAGCAACTCTGGTCTTTTGTTTCTGGAGGCATTTTTTGCCCTTGTTTTCCTTTGAAGGCCTTGAGATCACGTTTCAGGGATGTATTAATCCACTTGGCCTTTCGTGGGCTCAAGGAAATATGGAATGCACGCCTGCACCATGGACTGCAGCTTTCTGAAGAGAATTTCAAAGTTAAAAGAGCTCTTTATTACTGTGTGAGCAGGCACACACACATGCACACATGCAAGCGCACATACACATGTACTCACACACTTGTGTGCACACGCGCACGCACATGCTGCCCAGTTTTGTCTGTGGAGCTCCTTATCCAGGCACCGAGCTGGGGTTGGGAAGGCCTCATTGCATCCTCTCTCCACTGTGAGCTAAGGAGGATAGAAACACTCAGGGGCTGTCTCGCATGGTAAGCACTACCTACATGTGGCTCTTCCAAGGCCTAAACTCAGGATTTTCTGTCCATTCAGGAAATGAACCTGGAGAAAGACTGGAAGTTGATCACACTCTTCATCGGGGTCAACGATTTGTGTCATTATTGTGAAAATCCGGTATGCTCTGACTAACATCATAGGGGGCCTGAGGAGTAGAGCTGTTGACCTCTGTCGCTGTCCTTGCCCAGGGCCCTGGCCTTTCCCACAGTCCTCTCTCATGAGAATCACCCTTGCCTAATCTCCAGGCACCTGAGTCTGCCAAGGCCAGCCTCTGGCTCACGAGTGTCAGGTGAGGCCTGGCCTTTTCCACTGCCTGAGTGGTCCCTGGGAAAGCCACTGTGCTGGTGCCCCAATTCCAGAAGAAGCATCTAGCCAAGCTCTTTGAACATGTCTGAGCAGGCAGCCTTTCTATGACACAAATACTATTCCATGGTATCCAGACAGATAGACAGCTAGAGATTCCCCACCCCCTGCCCACTTGCAGTCCCTGCCCCCATTTTGTTCTTCAGGGAGCAGGTCATGGGGAGGGGAAGACTAACACAGTGTTATAAAAAAAAGGTTGGATAAGTTGAACCAGTCCTGGTAGTGTGGCTTGCTGCCCTTCAGGGACATCATGAGTTAACCAACTTCAGTAGGCTGGCTTGGGAACCCAATCCCACTCCAAATGTAGTTTCTATGGGAAGATATATCCAGACTTAAAAACTTTTGGAAGCTGCAACTTTAGGAATACATCTTGTTCTAACCTGGAGACAGCCTGTATTTTATGTGACCGGAAAAATTCAGCTGCCCTGACTCAAAGGTTGCAGTGAACTGCTTGACAGTCACAGGTGGGAGGGAAGGCTTGAGGAGGCCAAGTACCAAAGGTTTGATAAGAATTTCCTCCCATGCACAGGTTTAGCTCTTGCAAGCTCCTTCACTTCTGTTCTCGCCTTTACAACCCAAACTCTACCAAACCCACTGCCGTCAAGTCAATTCTGACTCAAAGCGACCCTACAGCAACCCTATACTCTACAGGCAGAAGTAATTCAACCCCATAGGGACTTAAATGTCGTTATGTCCTGGACTCCAGGAGTTCCTGGAAGCCAAAAATGATGCCGGAGCCATGTGATGATTAAGGTTGTGAGTCAACTTGGCTGAGCCATGATTCTTTGTGGTTTGACAGTTGTGTAAAGATGTAGTTTGGCAGCTATGTAATAGTATAGTTTGGCAGTTATGTAGTAATATTGTCATCCTTCATGATGTGATCTGATATGAGCGGTCAATCAGCTGTAAGGGGAGCTTCCTCAGGGGTGGGTCTGTATCCAATACATATATGGATATTCTGGCAAAACTCACTTGCTTGCTATGGATCCTGCATCTGGCTCATCATTATTTGACCTCTGGTTTTGGGGACTTGAGCCAGCTACCTGCAATATTGCCTACCAATCCTGGATTAATCAGCCTCCACAGCCTGTGAGCCAGCAACCTGACCTGCTGATCTTGGGTTCATCAGCCCCTGCAGCTATGTGAGTCATGAGAAGCCTCCAGCCTGACACCTGACACATGGATTTGGAACTGTCCAACCTCTACAACTGTGTGAGCCATTTCCATGAGATAAATCTCTCTCTCTCTGTATATATATATATGTATATGTATATGTATATGTATATGTATATGTATATGTATATGTATATGTATATGTATATGTATATGTATATGTATATGTATATGTATATGTATATGTATATGTATATGTATGCACATTTCACTGGTTTTGCTTCTTTAGGGAACCCAGCCTAAGACATTTGGTACCAAGAGTGGTTCTAGAGAAACAAAATCTTAGGGATGAGTTTTCTAAATTGGTTCTCAAGTGTGACTAGTCTTTAAGGCAATGATGACTTGCCTCCAGTAATAGAAAGGGTGCTGCTAATCCATGGTATAAGGTAGCAAAATTAATACACAAAGTATCTCCACAAATAGATCAAGTATTGGTGAGAAGTGAGGCTCTGGGTAATCACATGTTTGATACTTTTCTATAATTTTGTCAGAATGAGCAGTATAGGGAAGCTGGTTGGTTGGCCCTACTTTTGCTAGACAAAGTGGAGAAAGGAAGAAATTAGTTCAGGGCTTCACACTCACAGTTCAAGTACCACATAAATGACCTGAAAGTTGCCACTCGTGCCCTGAAATAAAGCCTCATTTCTTGTAGTAACAGAGCTGATATTGCCAAAAACCAAACCCAGAATCTTATAAGAGTGGCTGAATTACAACACCAATCAAACTCCCAACCTTGAATGGTGCCTAAAGTTAAAGTGAGGGCATTGAAAATTGGGAAGAAATGGGATCCTGAAACTTGGGATGGGGACATATGGATGGATAATCAGGAAGCTGGGAACACTGAGTCCCTAAATTCCATTGAATCACTCCTACCAACAGAACTAGCCCACTTACTCCCATTTGAAAAGATCACTCCATCTTCAGGTGCTAAGTCGCCCTCCCCAGTAAAACTATTATCCCTTCTACCCCCATCTGATGAGATCATCTGTGCGGGAGTCTTTGTCTGAGATATCAATTGGAGCAGCACCTTGGGTGTTGCCTGGGGCTTCGCCTGAGGTAAATGCCTTATAAGACAATCCTGAATGTTCCCAGGACCCATCCCCACCACCAATTTTTGCTTCTAGACCTGTAACTAGACTTAAGTCCCAGCAAACCCCAAAAGGTGAAGTACAAAGTGTGACCCAGGAAGAGGCATGCTATACTCCAAAATAACTACTTGACTTTTCTAATATGTACAAACAGAAACCTGGGGAATGTGTGTGGAAATGGCTATTAAGGGTATGGTATAATGGTGCAACCCACCCAGTCACCCAACCCTGTGCCATCAAGCAAGGAACATAAAATTGGATCAGCCTGAGTTTATTGACATGGGCCCACTAAGCGGTTTCTTCTTTCAGTCTTTCAGCTCGAGAAATTAGGAAAGAATCCAATAGTTTATTTAGTTGGTTCACTGAAGCAGGGATTATGCGATGGCCTACACTAAATCCAGATGAAGTACCAGACCTGCCTTGGTATACCCTGGAAGAAGTTATCCAAAGGCTTAGGGAAATTGGCGTGTTAGAGTGGATGTATCAGGTTAGACCCACAGACCCACACATGGAGTGCTCAGAGGACACAACTTTTACCACAACAGTGAAGAAAAAAAATTGCGAAGGGGGAGGCCCAGGATCCTTGAAGACTGCTGTGATTGCTATTTTATGTAAGTCAGATTTGGCAGTGAGAACTGCCCTAAGACACCTAACTACAATAGGGCTAATTGAACCCTGTAGTGGTAGGGGCCAAGTGGTGGCACTCAAATTGACAGAGACAAGGTGGGCATGGTCATTGTAATGGACAGCAAAATCAAATTAGAACTGAAAATAGTCTGACTCGTATGGACTTATGGCATTGGCTACTTAGTAATGGTGTCCCTAGGAGTGAAATAGACAGGAAAGCTGCTAAATATTTACTGATATGTACAAGCAGAAGAATTCTGGGTCAAGTGAACATCAGTCTAACTTGAATCACTTGAATAGAGAGTCACAGCCCCTCAATTAATTCCCAGACTTGACCCAGTTTACAGACCCACAACCCCTTGAATGCAGAAGAGGCCGGGTGCCTTTGAGGGATGACTCCAGTGCACTGTCAAAAATTTTTACTGTTAATCTTTCTCCCAGCCTTCTCCAAAGTGTTCTATGGCTTTTTACGAGAGTGACTATTCATTGGGGCAAAGGAAATAATCAGACTTTTTAGGGATTACTGGATGCTGACTCTGAGCTGACACTAATTCCAGGAGACCCAAAACATCAGTGTGGCTTACCAGTCAGAGTGAGGGCATATGTAGGTTGGTTATTGATGGACTTTTAGCTCAAGTTTCTCTCACAGTAGGTCCTGTGTGTCTCCAAACCAATCTTGTAGTGATTTCCCTGGTTCCAGAATACATAATTGGAATATGTATACTCAGCAACTGGAAAAGCCACCACAACGGATCCCAGACAAGTGGAATAAGGGCTATTTCAGTAGAAAAGGCCAAGGTGAAGCCATTATAACTGCCCCTACTTAGGATATTAGTAAACCAAAAGCAATACTGGATTCCCGGAGTGATTGCAGAGGTTAATGCCACCACTAAGGACTTGAAGGATGCAGTGGTGGTAATTCCACCACACCCCCATTCAACTCACCTATTTGGCCTGTGCAAAAAACAGATGGATCTTGGAAAATGACAGTGGGTTATTGTAAATTAAACAGGTGGTGACTCCAATTGCAGCTGCTGTTCCAGATGTGGTTTTATTGCTTGGGAAAATTAATACATCTCCTGGTACCTTTATACATCTATTGATCAAGCCAATGCCTTTTTCTCCATACCTGTTTCAAAAAAACACCACAAACAGTTTGCCTACCTCAGCAAGGGCAGCAATACACCTTCACTGTATATCACCCCTCCAGTCCTATGTCATAATTTAGTCCGCAGGGAACTTGATCACCTTTCCCTTCCACAAGATGTCACACTGGTCCATTGCATTGATGACATCATGCTCATTGGACCTAGTTAAGAAGAAGTGTCAATGATTCTGGGCTTATTAGCAAAACCTTTGTGTGCTAGATGGTGGGAAATTAATCCCACAAAAGTTCAGGCTCCTTTTACTTCAGTAAAATTTCTAGGGGTCCAGTGATGTGGAGCATGATGAGATATTTCTTCTAAAGTGAAGGATAAGTTGTTACGTCTGGCCCCTCCTACAACTAAAAAGGAGGCACAACACCTGGTGGGCCTCTTTGGATTTTAAAGGCAACATATCCCTCATTTGGGTGTGCTACTCTGGCCTATTTTTCAAATGACTTGAAAAGCTGCTAGTTTTGAGTGGGGCCCAGACCAAGAAAAGGCTCTGCAATAGATTCAGGCTACTGTGCAACCTGCTCTGTCACTTGAGCCATATGATCCAGCTGATTAAATGGTGTTTGAAGTGTCAGTGGCAGATGGAGATGCTGTTTGGAGCCTTTTTGAGGCTCCTATTGGTGAATCACAGCACAGGCCCTTAGGATTTTGGAGTAAAGTTCCGCCACACTCTGCAGATATGTATTGTCCTTTTGAGAAACAGCTTTTGGCTTGTTACTGGGCCTTAGTAGACGCTGAACACTTAGCCACGGGCCACCAACTCACCATGCAGCCTGAGTTGCCCATCATGAACTGGATATTGTATGACACGGAGCCGTAAAGTCAGATGTGCACAGCAGCATTCCGTTATTAAATGGAAGTGGTATATACAAGATAAGGCTCAAGCTGTACCTGAAGACACAAGTAAGTTGCATGAGGAAGTGGCCCAAAATTCCATGGTCTCCACTCCTGTCACATTACCTACCTTCTCCCAGTCTTCATGTATGGTCTCATAGAGAGTTCCTTATGATCAGTTGACTGAGGAAGATAAAACTCGTGCCTGGCTTACCGGTGGTTCTGCATGATATTCAGGTACCACTTAATAGTAGACAGCAGCAGCACTGCAGCCCATTTCTAGGATCTCCCTGAAAGACAGCGGTAAAGGAAACTCCTTCCAGTGGGCAGAACTCCCAACAGTGCATCGAGTTGTTCACTTTGCTTGGAAGGAGAAATGGCCATACGTGTGATTGTGTGATTGTGGGCTGTGGCCAATGGTTTTGCTGGATGGTCAGAGACTTGGAAGGAACATGGTTGGAAAATTGATGAAAAGGAGGTATAGGAACAGGTATGTGGATAGACTTCTCTGAATGGGCCAAAGAAGTGAAGATATTTGTGTCTCACTAAATGCGCTCCAAAGGGTGTCCTAAGCAGAGGAGAATTTCAACAATCAAGTGGATAGGATGACATATTCTGTGGAAACCAGTCATCCTCTTTCCCCAGACACTCTTGTCATTGCCCAATGGGATCATGAACAAAGTGGCCATGGTGGCAGGGATGGGGGTTATGCATGGGCTCAGCAACATGGACTTCCACTCATCAAGGCTGACTTGGCTACAGCCACTGCTGAATACCCAATCTGCCAGCAGGAGAGACCAACAATGAGTCCCTGATATGGCACCATTCCCTAAAGATATCGCCCAGCAACATGGTGGCAGGTTGATTACATTGGACTGCTTCCATCATGGAAAGGGCAGCATTTCGTTCTTTCTGGGTTAGATACTTTCTGTGAATGCAGATTTGCCTTTACTGTGTGCAATGCCTCTGCTAAAATTACCACCCATGGATTCATGGAGTGCCTTACCCTCCATCATGGTATCTCACACAGCATTGCCTCAGACCAAGAGACTCACTTCACAGTAAATGAAGTATGGCAAAGGGCCCATGTTCATGGAATTCACTGGTTTTATCATGTTCCCCATCATCCTGAAGCAGCCAGCTTGATAGAGCAATGGAATGACCTTCTAAAGACACAACTACAGTGCTAGCGAGGTGGCAACACTTTGCAGGGTTAGGGCAATGTTCTCCAGGAGGCTCTATATGCTCTAAATCAGTATCCAGTACATGGTGCTGTTTCTCCTGTAGCCAGGATTCATGGTTCCAGGAATCAAGGGTGGAGATGAGAGTGGCGCCACTCACTATTACCCTAGTGACCCTCTCACAAATTTGTTTCCTGTTCCCACAACCCTATGCTCTGTGGGTCTAGAGGTCTTAGTTCCTAAAGGAGGAATTCTCCCACCTGGAGACACAACACAGATTCCATTGAACTGGAAGTTAAGAATGCCACCCAGCCACTTTGGGCTCCTCATGCCTCTGGATCAACAGCCAAAGAAGGGAGGTTCCATATTGCCTGGTGTGATTGACCCTGACTTCCAAGGGGAAATTGGATTGATGTTGCATACTGGAGGTAAAAAAACAGTATATCTGGAGTATAGAAGATCCCTTAGGGTGTCTCTTAGCACTACCATGCCCTGTGATTAAAGTCAATGGAAAACTACAGCAACCCAATTTCAACATGACTAACGGCCTAGACCCTTCAAGAATGAAAGTGTGGGCCACCTCACCAGGCAAAGAACCATGGCCAGCTGAGGTGCTTGCTGAGGATAAAGGGAATACAGAATGGGTGGTAGAAGGAGGTAATTCTAAATACCAGTTACAACCACATGACCAGTGGCAGAAGCAAGGACTGTAATTGTTATGAGTATTTCTTCTTTGTATGTGTGCATCGAAAGTTTTTGTTTTCTTCACTTATAAAAGAAAAGATGTAAACAGGGCTAGTGCATTTTCGGTTGTACGCATGTTAGTTGCATCATGTTAGGCACAAGTATGACTTTGTAATTGTTTTTATTTAGAGATTGAGTATTGCTTAAGGAAACATGTACAGGGTGAACTGTGGTTGTTAAGGTTGTGTGTCAGCTTGGCTGGGTTGTAATTCTCAGTGCTTTGGCAGTTATGTAATGATGTAATCACCCTCCAAGATATGATCCGATGTGATTAGCCCAGCAGTTGTAAGGGGAGCTTCCTCAGGGATGTGGCCTCCATTCAATGTATATGGATGTTTTGGCAAAGCTTGCTTGCTTGGTCTCGATCCTGCATACCACTTGTCATCATCTAACCTCCAGTTCTTGGGACCTGAGCCAGATGCCTGCCTTATTGTCTGCTAATCTTGAGATTTATCAGCCTTCGCAGCCCATGAGCCAGCAGCCGCTGCCTGACCTGCTGATCTTGGGTTCATCAGCCCCTGTAGCCATGTGAGTCAGGAGAATCCTACAACCTGATGCCTGACCCAAGGACTTGAAACTTGCTAGCCTCTACAGCCACATGAGCCATTTCCTTGAGATAAATCTCTCGCTCTCATGAGAGAGAGATTTATCTCAAGGAAATGGCTCGTGTATATATATATATATATATATATACATACATATATATATATATATATATGAAACACTTGATGTAGGGGAATGTCCTCTACTAGCCCCCAAATTCACCACCCATCTGTCAGTTTGTCATACTGTGGTGGCTTGCATGTTACTTTGATGCTGGAAGCTATGCCACCAGTATTTCAAATACCAGTAGGGTCACCCATGGCTTTAGGCTTCCAGACTAAAGCAGACTAGGAAGAAAAGCCTGGCAACCTGCTTTCAAAAATTAACCAATACAAACCCTATAGACCACAACAGAACATTGTTTGATAATAGTGCTGGACGATGAGCTCCTACATTGGTAGGCAACAAGGGACTCAAGCATGCCAGCAGTCACGAGGATGGCACTGGAACGGGCAGTGTTTCATTCTGTTGAACATACATGGGGTCACCATGAGTCAGAGCCAACTCGGCGGCAGCCAACAACGACAACAATATCACACAAATATATATCCTTCAGGCAAATAGGTTTATATTCCTGAGAGCATTGTTCTGTGAAAAGCACCTGAAGGCCATGACCAGGTTTAACTCAGCCAAGTTTGTGGTGAGGTCCACATCTATCACGCTATATAAACACAGACTGGAGCCAGGGCTTGGTCCTCAGAGGCTCTTCAAGCTCGAGTTTGTCTCTCCAGCCCCTCTCCTTGGCTGGGCCCACATATGGCTGCGGGGGTTATGGGGTAGCTTGGCTGTGCTCTCTAAACAACTAGGTGAGGGAGAGGCCACACACAGCAGCTGAGCATTGGGTCCAACATCAGATGAAGAGCTAACCTGGTTGAATCAGCAACTGCTTAGACTCCTAGAGTTTACACACTGGGAGAGGCCAGAATAATGGGAAGGAATCATTAATAAGGAGTCTATAAAATCTTTACATCTGTCTACAAGAGAAAGATACTCTCTTCCATCCAACTTTTCCCTGCTTTCTCTCCACCCATGACTGATGTGTTCACATCCTTTACACTAGGGCCAAGAAGGGTTTTAAAGCTGGTGCCCAGGCCCTAATCGCCCTGGCAAGGAAGAGGGGCAGAAACAGGTGGAGGCACAAAGTGCCTCTCCTCCTGAGAGCTTCACTAAACTTCTCAGCATAGACTGTCTTCTTGCCCATTCCTCCCTCACCCTCTGAACACCCAACACCCCTTTTGGTGGCTGGGGACAGGTATCCACGGAGCACATTTTCTGTGTTCTGAAGCAAGTAGCCTTATCTCAACAATCTGTCTTAAAAAAAATAATGGACCATCTGAGCTCTCACCTCCTGTGGCTCCTCTACTCCCACCTCCTACAGCAGACATGCATTCTCCATTTGCACAGGAAAGCTTTAAGTCATCACACACCCTCTGGTGTGAGTCTCCGTCTGACACTCTCTAAGGAGCCCAGGACCATATCCAAAAACATATGACTGTCTTTCTCGTGCTACAAAGCAAAGCCCAAGATTAGCCAGCAAGCATTACTGAGCACCTGCTGTGTACCCACACAGTACCTAGGACACTATGGGAGCACATCTAAATCAGCCTCCAGTGGGGAGATGGGCCAGAGGAGGAGACACTGGAGCTGAGTGAGGCACAAGGGAGAGCTGAAGTTAGGGGTATGTGGAGAGCAAAGGGTTCCAGGCAGTGGGACCAGCATGTTCCAAAGCCCAGAGAAAAGAAGACTTTGGGCCCACACATGCAGTTGGAGAAGGCTGAGGTAGGATGGTGGGTGGGGACTGCTGAGAGATATTCTGCAGAGCTGGCAGGGCCCAGCACCCTCAAAGAGTCTGCTTTTGGGCTTGAAAAATGTACAGTGTGGTGGGGGTGGGGATTGTCCGTGGGGTCAAGAGATGACCCTGTGTCCAACCAGGAACAAGGGCTGTGCTTCCCAGCCTGACCAGTGCCACAGAAGCCCCTCAGCACCCACTCTGCCAGCAGCCCAGGCCCCTAGGGCACTCCTGTGCTGGGTGCTGACTGTTCTTGTCCTCCCCTCAGAGTGGAATCCAGGGGTTAAGGAGAGCCCCTTCTTTCTCCACAGGAGGCCCACTCAGCTGAGGAGTATGTTCGGCACCTACAACAAACCCTGGACATCCTCTATGAAGAGGTAGGAAATAGTTGCTGCACTTTTATGGGTCCCCTTACTGCCACAAACTGCCAGTCTGTTCCTCACTGAGTGCATCCAGGCAAGTTGCATTCAACAAGATGCACATTGGGCAAAGGCCCACCGTCAGCGTGCACCTGGAAGGTCTGGGAGGGAGGGAGCTGCGAGCTCCTCTGCTGAGGATCAGAGGCTGTATTTTATAGTGGCAAAGAACTTGCACCTGGAGCCAAGTGGCCTGAGTTTGCAGCCAGGAGCTGTGACTTACTAGCAATGTGATCTTGAGCAAGCTAATCCTGTCTCAGCTTCCCAATCTACAAAGTGTGGATAATAAAGGAGATTCTGTGAGATCAAACAAGTCACATTCCCTCTCTTGTCCTCAGTTTCCTCATTGTTAAATTGGGAAGGGGGAAGTTGGATTGTAAGGGAGGCTCCCTCCTGTAGTAACAATGTTCCCTCCCCCGCAACTACCTGGTGACTAATGAAGCCTCCCTCTGCTCCCTGTAGCTTCCAAGAGCTTTCATCAATGTGGTGGAGGTCATGGAGCTGGCCGTCCTGCACCAGGGCCAGAACGGGAAATGTGCCATGCCACTGGCAGCTCAGTAAGTGGTCAGGTCCTGGTCCCAGGGCGAGAGCATCTGGAGATAGCAGAGCCAGACAGCCCTGTCCAGAGGGCTGGCATTACATTTAGCAGGCACTTGGAAAATCATCTGGAAAGGCCTCTGCATTGAGTGCCTACTGTATGCAAGTCACTTCATTTCTCTGGACTCCGGTATGCTTTTCTGTAAAGTGAGTGAGACAGACTGAATGATCCTTAAGGTCCCTTAATGTTGTAATTCCAAAGTCCATCCTTGGTGAGTTGCTCCTTGTTGAGAAGCAGAATAGGGCAATGGGCTTTCAAGACAGCTACATCTGGTCTCAAATTCTGGCTCTGACATTAGAAACTGTGGGGCCTTGAACAAACCATGTAATCTTTCTGGGCCTCTTACTACTCGCCTGTAAAATGGGGGTGATAATGCCTTCCTTGCAAGGCAGATGCGAGGTCTAGAGAAAATGCATATAAAGTAGCTGGCATATGTGGGGCCAGCTCTCGATAAATAGTAGCTTTTATTACACACTTGATAGGACCATGCTTGGAATCCACGCTTGGAATTAAGTATCAATGCACGCGATAAGCATTCCCATTGGAGGCTGGAATTCATTAGAGCTCAACTGTACCATGGTAGGAGGTTGTCATCTTCTGAGGCCAAAGGGTCACCCAGAGTTCTTGTGACTGTTGGTAGAGATAGGAGTTTCTGCATGGGGCTAAAGAGTCCTCTCTGGGGTGGAATGGATTTGCTGTAAAGGTGAGCAGTTGGTTCCCATTCTTGCTGGAGTCTGCCCCCAGGGAGAGTGGCCAATGGACTCAGAGGTCCCAATGACTCTTCCAGGGTCTATGGCTATTGTGTTCCACCTTGTCCATGTGTCTCAAGCTGCTTGACCCCTCCCAGATTCCCAACAGACTCTCCAAATCTGGAGCACTGAAAGAAAGCCTTAAGCAAGTAGAGGAATTTGAGCAATAATTCCATACCAAAAGACAGGGCCATCATAGTTGTCTTCCCACAACTCCAGAACTGCCCCTACCCGGTTCTTTCTGGAGAAACCCCAGGAGCCAAAGCTTGAGAAGGAGCCAAGTCAGGGGCAAGGGGAATGTGCACCCTCTTCCACCAGAGATTGGAGCCTCTCCAAAAGGAGACGTGCGTATCAGATGCCAACTCTTCTACCTTCTCTCTAACCAAGCACCTGCTGGTTCTCGTGCCCCTTGAGTTACGGTCCTATGATCTGGGCCTGAGAGTCAGTAAGGGTGTATTGTGGAGGTACTTGTACGTCACCCTCTCTAACCCTTCACCCCCAACTTGAAGTAGTGCAGGATTCAGGCCCCTGTGGGTAGCAGCATCCTTTGTGTGTCAGAGTCAGCTTCCTGGACTGACAGAGCCAGGTTTCCCCAGAGAAGCCTCTGATTCAAGAATCTTTGCCTCACAGGAGCAACTGCACTTGCCTCAGACGCTCCCAGGAGGACTCCCCAGAGATGCAGAAACTGAAGCAAGTGAACTGGAACTTCCAGGTGAGCCCCCACATCCATCTTCCTCCTGCCCCAGGTGGGTGCTTTCCTTGACTTCTGGAGGAAGGACTCAGAAATTGAATGAGTGTTCAACCAGGGTTTGCTGACAGCAAGGCCCTCCCTAAAGGCAGATCACAGCCCCTGAAATATTTATCCAGGCAAATCAGACACCAAGGCCAGGGAGGGGAGAGGTACAAGAAAACCCAAGGGGAAGCTGGGAGAATCCCCTCCCTCAAGCCCTGGGTCAGTCCGGAGCAGGTAAGCAACACTTGGCTCACAGAATAGACTCCTTGGGGTAGGGTCCATTCCCTACCCAGAACCATGGATCACAAGTGCCATCTCTCACCAAGAGGAGAGGAGGGGCAGCGTTCAATGCCCTCTTGGTCTCCTTGCCTCTCATCTCTCCACTTTCTCTCCCTCCTCCCATTCCTCTCTTAGGAACATAAGGCTTAGCCCACCCTACTTACTACCTAATCTCCAGCCCAAATTCTTCTCACCCTCTTCCCACCCTCCTCCTGTCTGCTCCTCCACCACACTCCTTGCCATTGCCCCCTCTGCTCTTGCCCTTCACATCCCGAGCCTTTCTGAAAATGTATCCATCTTCAGGAACCTCATCTAAGAAGCTTCCTGTCACTAAACTTCACCCTCCAGTATTTCCTCATATCAAATTCAGTTTGCACGCAACTGACCCTAAAGCCCTATCTGGTTCTCTAGTGTTTTTACATCTTATCTTCCCAGCTAGATGATAAGCTCCTTGAGGATAAGTACATCTAGTCTATCCCTTTTATATTCCACATTTTGGCACTTAATAAATCTGATGACCATGGACACTCATCCCCCAAAGTTCACAAGCACTTTGGGGAGCTAGTGTTAAGACAGTCCCTGCTTGAGCTGGATCTGAACTGGAGATACATGCTCTAATTTTTATGCAGTGAGAGCAGGGGAGGCTATTGGCCCAGGTAGTCTGGTCAGTGGCTAAGACCCTCCTTGCAGAGGCTTCAGAATGAAACTGGGTGGGCCAATCAAGATGGTGAGTTTCTCTGAGCAGGGGCTCCAACTCATCTCCAATCCTAATAGCCCAGCACAGGGCCTTGTGACATAAAAAAAAAATAGGTGCTGGAAAATGGTACAGACTAAAGGAATCCTTGCATGGTTACTAGAGTAGCCTCTTTGAGACCTTTGCTTAGGGTGGCTTGACCTGTGTCTTAACCAACCCAAAGCAGGAGGAACAGGGTGTTTGCGTCCAGCCCTGCTAGAAGGGTTGAGCAGCCTCTTCCCCGCCCCCCCCTCCCCCGCCAGAGTGGTGTCTCCAAGTTCTCCTACTGGCACCAGTACATGCAGCGGGAGGACTTTGCAGTTGTCGTGCAGCCCTTCTTCCAAAACACTCTTGTCCCACTGAATGATGTAAGTTGCGGGTATTGCTGGGATGCTTGTGTGTAGAGGCCTTATCTTGCAAGGTATTTCCTTCTCTAAGTGGGCTTTTTCTGACTGTAACACTCCAAGATGGCCCCCAAGGTGTTGCTTTTTCTGCCTTTTTTTTTCCTGTGTGATTGAAACTTGGGTGTACTTGGGAAGAAAAGGAGAAAAAAATCAACAGAGACCAAGCTCCCCAGGCACAGGGATTGCTGGATTGGGATAGAATGGAAAGCTTCCTAAAAATATTTGTTTTCTTTTTCAACTATTAGAGCAGAAGAGCTGAAGATTCGTATCTATTTTTTTTTTTTTCCTAATCTGGGAGTTTCTCTACCAGTATCTGAGCCACTTGGCAGCAGAGTTGAAAAAGTGAAGGAGAAATGCTTAGGGTGCCTGTTGGAGGGTTAAGAGGTGGAAAAGAGAGCACTCTTCCCAGGAAATAATTCATTCCCTCTTGCCTTTGGTCATAGAGAGGGGACGCTGATCTCACCTTCTTTGCGGAGGACTGTTTCCACTTCTCAGAACGTGGTCATGCCGAGATGGCCATCGCACTCTGGAATAACATGGTGAGTGACTGAGGGCCTGGTGGGCTTGTGTCACAGGGCAACCAATTGATGTTGACTCTGATTTGCACAATGACAAACCTACTAGCTGGCATACCTCCTTTCTCCTCAAAATGGCAGCACACCTTATTTGTCCTGACAGATGGTTTTCACCAGAAGGCATACACATATACCCATCCTATTTTTTCGGCAATGCCTAGGTGCTGTGGGGGTATAACTCTGTAATCAAAGAGACTGGATAAAGTATCAAGCCCTTGCTATAGACCTTGGGCAAATGATCTCTCTGGCCATCTATAAAACAATGAAATTGACGCAGATCTCATAGAAAATGAATGTAGATAATGTGTGCACAGCACCATAATTAGCATTCAACAAAAGTCAGCCCCATTACCCTTCTCGCACTCTAGTCTCAACTATTCCCAACTATTGTTTCTTTAAGCATCAAAAACTAAAGAGCCACCATAGCCTCATTTCCCAGCCTACCATCTAGTCCAGGGCCCTTTCTGATGGGGAAGAAGGGGACCTTATGGTATGGACATACAGCCCGGGGACCACAATGACACCTGGCCTTGTGCCTTACCTCTGCCTTTTACACCTGTCCACTTACAATTGGACAATCAGCTGGTTTGCACAGAGTTTCCCTGGTAACCCTGACACTGTATCCTCTTGCGCAGAGCAAATGAAATGTCTTCCCATTCCAAAGGCTTCTTTCGATCTAGGCTCAGTGGGTAACCCAATCCCCACCCAACCTGCATGTTCTCTCATTTCCCCCCGGTGACTAAACAGTCTACACTCCAGCTCCTTTTATTGCAGTTTCAGGCCCTCGGTGTCTCTGCCAACCACTGCTATGCAAATATTCCCACACCTGTCAACTCATCCAAATGTCCAGTAACTTCCTCGGCTGACTCACAATATTGACTTTCTCCTTAGTTACACCACCTCCTCCTCTCTGGCAACCTCTTCTTTTCAGAATAGCGTGTAAGTAGGCTTTATCTTGGCCTATTTAATTGCGGACTCAGCCTTCCTGTACTTTTGTTTTCCTAGTGTTTTCCTCCTGTTGACATCACATATCTGCCCACTCCTGAAACTTGCATCATACTTCTTCAGCTCAGGACTCTAAATTGCAATCACAATGTCTCTGAGTTTCCTCCCACCCATCCAAGCCCCATAGTAATTTTTTTGAATCAAAGTTTATACAATATAATTGCTGACAGCAGTTATGTCTCTGTGGTAGATTTTATTTTGCGGGTCAGTTGTCCTTCAGTGGTTCAGTCATGGGACTAAAATCCTTTTAAAATCCCCCTGAAGAATGGATATCTATTCCCTGAACCATTTCTCCCTCAAGACCTCAGGGGAATCCACAAATTCCAAGAAGGGCCAGGAACACTTTTAGCCTTTCTTCTTTCCCTCTCAGCTTTTCCATCAAGGAACAGCCTGCCTGCCCTAGGTGGTATCCTAAGACTTTTTAAACCCAAGATGTTCCCAGAGTTTCCTGGGGCTCAATGGCCTTCGATGACTCAGACATGACAGTGTCCATGGGTCTGTTTCTATGTGAATTTACAATGTAGTTCTGACCTTCTCTTCCAAAAAGCTTGGTGGGTCTTTCCCGTTCATCCAGGTGAGAGGCTTTTATTTCATCAAAACCAGTGGGAGGGGTCAAGATATGGAAACAAAAGGTGAGCACTGCCATGGAGCCACATTGATGACAATAAAGACTGTCCCTAACCCCCCAGCCATTATTTCCCCAGCCATACCCTGTATTTAAAAAAAGACAACAAAGCAAAACAAAACAAAAATCATCTAAGAGTGTCTTATCCTATGCTATGTAATTTGGGGAAATAATTATATAGTCCAGTGTTTTCATCCAAAGCCATCTCAGATTCAAAACTAGCATCATGCCACTTTTCAGAATATCTTACCGAACTTTCACCCCAGAGTGACATAAAATAAATAATAGCCCATTAGAGCTGGAAAGGGTTTGAAGGTCACCAAGCCAGTACTGTCTGTGACTAAAATGCAGAAAGGCGAGACACACAGCCAGTTGGTGGCCAAGCTGGCATTAGAACTCAGGTTTCCACATCCTCCCCTAGTGCCCTGGCCACAGCAGCGCACGGACTCCTCGCTCCCACCTCAATCAGCACATGTATGACCAGTGAATTCATATCTCATAATTAGAGTCCCATGACATAGTGTCTGCAGGCTTGGCTGCCATGCCCGGCGTATCCCACTGTGGCAACAAAAACACTTTAAGCTGTTTCATCTCTTGCTTCTCCTCTCTTAATAGCTCACACATCCTTCTCCTGAGGCCTTTGCAAAGCCTAAGCCAGAAACACCAGCGGCTCCAGGGAACGTTTTCCTCTTCCTTTTTCTCCTTGCCTTCTATAAAGAGTGTCTCCTTATTTCTGATGCCTATTCCTCCATTGCTGCCTGCTCCCTTTTCTGTCTAAATCCCACTCTCAGCTAACATTTGTGTGACAGCTCCAGCCTCCTAAACTGCCTCCCTGTTTTCCAGGCTTACCACCTTTAGAACAGCCTTTCTCAGGTCTGTCTGCATAAAAAAATCATCTGGACACTTAAGTGCCTAGAACCACTTTGGAAAACTATTTGGCATTATCTACTACAGCCGAACGTGTATATTCCCTATGAGCTGACAATCCTGCTTTTAGGTATATCCCCAACGGAAAGATACACGTGTGTTCACCAAGAGATATACAAGCACTTTCATAGCAGCACTGTTCATAAGAGCCCCAAACTGGAAACTTCCCGAATGTCCCTCAACAGAAGAATGGATAAATAAATTGTGGTACAATCAGACAATGGAATACTTTACAACAACGAGAATAAACTTCAGTAACATGCAACAATATATATAAATTTCAAAAATAAGCAAAATTAACATATGGTGTTAGAAGTCAGTATGATGGTTACTCTTACAGGATGGGCGGAGCATATAGTACTTGCAGAGGGCAGGGAGGGGCCTTCTGGGTGCTGGCAGTGTTCTGTTTCTTGATCTGGATGCTGGGTGTGCCCACTTTATGGAGATTTATAGACTACTCACTTAGGATCCGTGCTTGTTTCTGTATGCAAACTAACTTCAATAAAAGGTTTACTTAGAAAAAAAAAAAAAACAGTGACTGGGCCCAGAGGTTATGATTTAATTGGTTAATTGGTCTGGGGTGGGAGCTGGGCTCAGTAGCTTTTAAAAGCTCACCAGGTGATTTTAATGTGCAGGGTCTGTGAACCACTGCCTTAGATCTATTCTCCACAGGGCAACTCCAGTGGTCTGTATAAATGAAAATCTGGCCAAGTCACGCCCCTGCTTTCCCCCACCAGAGGAGGAAGCCAGGTCTCAAAGCACATAAGACCTTCTGGGACTTGGCCACAGTTAACCTCTCCAGTTGCCACTCCTGTCACCCTCTGCCTTGCTCTGCAATCTGGTAACACTGAACCTCAGGAAGTTTCCTGCACCACCCATGCTGTTCACACCTCTGGGTGTTTGCTCTTGCCTGTTCCATTCTCTTGGATCGACCTTTCCGGCTTTTTCTCCCGGCTAACAGTTGCCTGCCTCTACACTCAACTCAGCTGCCAGCTCTTGCAGGAACCTTCTCTGAATCCCCGGGGCAGGCTATCGGCCTGCCCAGCTCCATCTTGCCCTCCCAGTCCTGGTCCTGTCATTTACCATGTTGTTGGTATCAGCAGTGCCTGGCTTAGGCAAGGTTGAGTCTAGGAAAAACAACTCCACTTCTGGCGGTCAGCCCCAGGCCTTCTCCCCTTGAGCTTCTCTACTCAGGTATTCAAGACTTCAGCTCATCCATTCATTCATTATTGAGCACCACTATGTGGCAGCTACTGTCCCAGGTGCTGGGGATACAGCAGAGAAAAAGAAAAGAACAACCCTGTTCTCATGGAGCTTACAGTCTTGTGGGGAAAGAAAGATAATAAGCAAGTAACAAATAATCAGTAAGGTCATATCGGACCACATTCAAAGCTTAAATATAAGCAAAAAAGCAGGGGAATGTCACAGAATACAACAGTTGCAGGGAGGGAGGCCTCACTGAAGAAGTGACATATGAACTGAATGTCAAGAGGCTGCCAGACATGCAAAGGTCTGGGCCAGAGTGTTCCAGGCAGAAGAAACAGGGCCTGCACAGCCCTGGAGTCGGGAATGAGCTTGAAGTATTTGAGGAACATAAAGGCCAGTGTGGTCAGAGGAAAGCGAGCAAGGACAGAGGGGTAAGAAGGGGACAGGTCATTGGATGATCTTAAGCAGGGGAGTGAGATATGATCTGGCTTACTCTGGCTGCTATTTACGGAGCGATATGTAAGGAAGCAAATGTGGAATTGGGAAGGCCTTTAGGAGGATGCTGTAGCCCAGGCGAGAGAAGAAGGTGGCTGGAACCACGGTAATGGCAGTGAAGAGATTTAGGATATGTTTTGGATTGGTTGATGGGTGAAGGAAAAGAAGAACATAGGATGACTCCTTGGTCTGGGGTCTAAGAAATTGGGTCACTGGTTGATGTGGTGGGGAGAAATAGGCTTGGAAGAGAAAACAGAGTTCTATTTTGGACATGGTGTGAGTTATGGAGCCCTGGTGGTGCAGGGGTTAATTGCTCTGCTCCTAACTGAAAGGTTGGTGGTTCAAATCCACCAGCTGCTCTGCAGGAAAAAGATGTGGGAGTCTGGTTCCATAAAGATTTACAGCCTTGGAAATGCTATGGGGTGGTTCTACCCTGTCCTAAAGGGTTACTATTGGTCAGAATCAACTCAACAGCAAAGGGTATAAGTGTAAGTTATCTTCTAGACATTCAAGCACAGTTAAACTGTTAAATATACAAGTCTGGAGCTCAGAAAGGAGACAAGGACTACAGATAAAATGGGGCGGGGGCGGTTATTAACATAGAGGTGGCATTCAAAAGGATGCAGTTAACTAATAGCTTCTAGGTAGAAAAGAGCCAGCCTATACCAAGTACCAAACCCTAGGGCATTCATTCTAACCTTTGACACCAGCAAAAGATGAGAAGGAGAGGGAGTGGTGAGGAGGAGGGTAATGAGAAGAGTTCCATGTTTAGGAAGCCCAGGCAAGTGAGTGCTTCAACAGGGAGGCATCAACTTTGGGAAATGCTGCTGAGAACTCAAGCAAGATGAAAACAAAAAAAAGCAACCATTGGATTTGGCAATATAGAGGTCGCTGGTGACCTAAACCAGTTTCAGTCAAGTGACAGAGAGTGAAGGCTACTTGGAAGGGGTAGTAAAAAAAAAAAGTAGGAGGTTGGAAAGTCAGTGACTACAGAAAACTCCTTCAAGGAGTTATGAAGGGTAATGGCGAAGGTAATGAGAACGAGAACCAAAACCAAATCAAATCATTGTTATTGAATAGATGTCAACTCATAGCAACCCTGTAGAACAGAGTAAAACTGCGCCTAGGGTTTCTAAGGCTATAATCTTTATGGAAGCACACTGCCACATCTTTCTCCCGTGGAGTGGCTGGTGGGTTCGAATTGCGGACCTTTTTGTTAGTTGAGCCCTTTAACCACTGTGTCACCAGGGCTCCTTTGGGATTAAGGAGATGGAGTTAAAAGATAGGCGATATCAAAGCAGGTTTGTGTGCTGATGGGAAAGAATGAGTAGAAAGGGAGAAATTGATGCTATCATCAAAGCCGTGTTATCATTATCTTTCTCTGCCCCAATTAGTTCCTGGGTTTCTGGAATATCATTGGGAATCAGGCAACTTGACCTTTAGCATCCATTCTGTCACTAGCTGTCAGGATTACCTAGTCATACTAGGTTTGCATTTCCTCAGCTCTGAGAAAGTGGAAATAATATTATCTTACATGTGTAAGCCTCCTCCCTTCACACGTGCTTTCATTTTGTCTTCTCATTTGACGTTTACACAACCCTATGTGGAGTACTTGGGGCAAGATTGAGTGCACTGCCCCTTGGACCTTAGAGAGGTAAAGCAGTCTGCCAAGCACCACACAGCTCATGTTGGCAGAGCCAGGACCACTGATAACTGCCCTGCCTCCATGCTCACTGTGTTCAAGCCATCATGATGCCACCTCCCCCAAGACCAGACCAGCCCACGAGTGTCTTGTGTTACGAAGGAACAGGTATAAAAGGCTTTAAGACAAAAAAAAAAAAAAAAAAGATCACGGGTCAGGTGTGAACTTTGCTCTGATAGAGTACTTTCATTTCCCTCATTGGCAGTACCTGGAGGTCAGGAGTGGATGAGGTCAGAACAGGTAGGGAAGCAGATTATAGAGTGGATGGAGGCTAGAAGTTCTGGACAGTCTGTGAGTAGGTGGGAGTGTGAGGGTCCATTCTTCTCAATGTTGTCCATGCATCAGGGGGCAGGCTTGCTGGCTTAAGATGTTGGGTCAAACATCAGCCCCGGAGAGGGTGCAATAGCTTCAGGCTTACTCTCAGAATGTCCCTGGATAAAAAGTATTAAGCAGAACTCCTCCAAACCACACTTACTCCAAGGGGTGTTTCAAGCAAACTTTTTCATCTATGTGGAAAACACAAAGTAGTTCATGTGAGTAAACTCCAATTTCTTAAGGTTGATGAGCAAGTGTAGCAATGATGTCATGGCAACCAATGTGTTTTTCAAAGTTTTCCTGAAAGTGACTAGCCCCACGCATTTCAAAAAGTTGGTAAATTTGAATATCATCATTTAATAAAATTGAAAATACAGAGTGTCTGCCATCACAGTCACCCATGAGGGGGCCAAGAGGTGGAGGTTCTGGTTCCAGCCCTTCCACAAACTGGCTGTGAACTTAGAACTGGGCAACCCTCTCTCCGGGCCTTAATTTCTTCATTGGTAAACCCAGGGGACAGACTCAGGGTCCCGCCCTGCTCTGATGAACTCTCACCTGGGGCTCTGTGGGTCAGAAGTCAGCTCTGGCTCCAAACCCAGGGCTGCTGGTCTCTACCATGGATACTGCTAATCTGCTGGCTTCAACCTATTCTTCCAAAGGGAGGGAATCTGGCGTGAGATACCTCCCATGTCAGGAAAGTCTCCGCCAGCTTTGGAGAAAATCATGCGCTTCATTTTCTTTCTTCAGCTGGAACCAGTGGGCCATAAGACAACCTCCAACAACTTCACCTACAGCCGAACCAAGCTCAAGTGCCCCTCTCCTGTGAGTAAACGGCCCTCTCTGTTTGCTGGGAGTGCCTCTACATGGATACACAGAGGAGTCCTCTGGGAGGCTTTGTCCATGGGCACCTTCATTCTCTGCCACCATTTTCAAACCTCACCTCTCTTCCCTGCCACAAAACATCACCATTCCTCAGGATGTGGGCAGCCATGGAGTGACAGGAGGGAGAATCCAATAGCTCCAACTGAAGACAGAAGAGTCCCTCAGGGTTTGCTGACTAATAAAAAGCACCAGTCAAATACCTTGAGTCACTATCACTTCTTAGGGATCTGACACATTCTCTGCCTTAAACATCCATGGAGTAGCTTATCCATGCCAGGCACTATGCTAGGAGATAAGGGTTGAGAATCAAAGATAAATAAGACATGGTATCTGTTCTCAGAGCTTAGAGTCCTCTTCCTCCCTTCCTACCTGACTGCCATGCCCCGATCTGGGCCCTGACTACCCTTACCTGGATCACTGACATGGCCCTAAATCATCTCCCCAACCTGTTCTCTTCTCTCCCTTCTCCATGCATCCTATACTTGCTGCTAGAAAGTAACTCCACTCTTGTCACAGCTGCTTAGAATTCTTCCCTAGTCACCACTGGCTATTGAGTATATTCCAGAGGGGAGGCCCCTCACCCCCTAGTGCCTTTCTCACACACTATGCTCCTGGCAAATAGGCCAGTTTTCCAGACAAACCCCACAACTGTCTGTTCTTTGACTGCTGCCATTTTCTCCTCTTGGAGGATCATCACTTGTCTCTGCCTATGGAAAATATTCACATTCTCCAAGACCTGCTGTGTCCCTCTCTGGGATCCACCTTATCTTACCTTACCATTCCCACTCCCAGACATGCACCTGTGTTGATTTCTCTTTTCTGTTTGTACCTCTCATAAGACACTGACTCATTTGCCTTTATGATGTGATTGTCTCTGCACATGTCTTATTTCTCTACTGGACAATGAAAGAAGATGTCCCATCTTGGCCTTCAGATACTTATCATTGCTCCTTGCACAGGGCTCAATGTAGCAGGCACTCGATGAATGTTCACCAAGAGTAAGAAAAGCAGGGAAGTGTGAGGAAGAAAAGAATCCAGGGAGGGAAGCCTACATGCCTCCTTGCCCAGCCCTTCTCACTTTTGGTCCTTTACTCTACTCCAAAACCAACTGTCCTTCCACATCTACCTTGCCTGATCCCTGAGTACTCCTGGGATGGGAGTAGGTGTCCAGGGGTGACTGAGAGGAAAGAGAGGTGGGGGCACCATCTGGCTGCCCAGGGCCTTCTTCCGTGGGTCGCCTATCAGTCCCCCAGTGCGGAATCCAATCTTTCAAAATTGGGTGGACAGGAAAGGAGATGCTGGCAAGAAACAAAAAGAAGGGTGTTGCCCCCTCAGGATACCCATCCTCACTCAGAGGTTTGGGCACAGTATAAATGAAGGAGCCTTACACAGGAGAAGAACTACGAAAACGTGCAAGGGGTAGGGACTAAACAAGCCTCAGGTGCGCAATGGATGATTTTCAGGGACTTTAACCTCTGACTGTCCCTCTTCTCCACAGGAGCACCCCTACTTCTACACCCTGAGGAATAGTCAGCTACTTCCAGACCAGGCTGAAGAACCCTCCAACGTGCTCAGCTGGGCCGTGCCAGTGGCAGCAGGACTCGGCCTTGTGGTTGGAGTCGGTGTGGTGATGGTGTGGAAAGCCATGAGAGGTCCCTACAGGAAAGGGCCTCCAATGAGCCTGACCACTGCGAGCTTCTAGGCAGGCAGGTTCTCGTCCTAAATTCCCCAGCCATACTCCTCACCAGCCCTGCTAACTCGGCCACCCCTGGCCACCATGGAGATCACTGCCTTCAACACCTGCTGACCATGGGAAGTCGAGGGGGATAGACATGGCTCACTGGGGCCTGGGAACTATACTCCTGAAATTGGCAAATCTAAGTAAAGGCCAAAAGCTGTTCTATTCTTGGTTTACCCTGCTTGAAGCACTTGCTTTCTCTCTGTTGTGCAGCTCAGGTATGGGATCTGGGTACCTTTCATGCCCTGTCTCAGCCAGTGCTGCCTGAGTGATGGCAAGCCAGAGAAGGGACTGTACCCATCAGGCTCCTTCTAAGCAGCATAACAAGCACATCCTCAGTTACCAAACAAACTATTTCAAAGGTAGGAAAAGCGCTGGTCACCAGGTGGTGACTGAATTTCAGAGATGGCTGGTCATCTTTCAATTTCATCCAAAAAATACTTGTCAAGCACCTGTTTCATACCCAGGATAATGAAGGGCATAGTGCTACCTCAAAGGCGGTGTCTATCGTGACCTGGCTGGGAAGACAAATACCTGTAAAACATGAAGAGCTTCATGACAATTTATAATTAAGCACCAGGACTTTGGTAGTAAATGTGTCTGATAGCTTTAGAGAATAGGACAGGTTCTTGAGAAAAGTTTCCTGGAAGAAAGCAATTTCGAAACAACATTTTAAAAAAACGAAAGGGTTGCTCATGAACGCCTCACATATCCTCCACCTGATTTTTCCAAGATGCTAACCTGAGGAAAGAATTCCTATTTCTACATTCCTAGATTTCTGAGAGAAAGCTAGAGAGTCTGATGTCATAATACAGGCTGCCATTCATTTAGCACCTATTAGAGGCAAGGCTCTGAGCTGGATGCCTTATGCAGGTTAGCTCTTTTTATTCCTCTCAAAAACTGAGGGAGGAAGGCATTATCATCTGTGTTGTAAGTGAATCTCTAATCCCCAAGCCCGTGGTGAGTGTCAAAGAATCTGAGTTAGAACCCCAGATGTTGTTGTGTACCATCAAATCAGTTCTGACTTATAGCTACCCTACAAGAAAGAGTAGAACTGCTTCATAGGGTTTCCTAGGCTGTAATCTTTACAGGAGCATGTGCTAAGTCCCTTACCCCATGGAGTGGCTGGTGGGTTCAAACTGCCAATCTTTGGGTTAGCTGTTAAGCCATTGTGCCAGAATCCCAGATAGACCATTTAAATTGTGTGACCTTTGAATCTGCAAAAACCAAACCAAAAACAACAGAAAGAAACAATGCCCGGTCCTGTGTCATCCTCACAATCTTTGCTATGCTTGAGCCCATTGTTGCAGCCACTGTGTCAATCCATCTTGTTGAGGGTCTTCCTCTTTTTCACTGACTCTCTGCTTTACCAAGCATGATGTCCTCCTCCAGGGACTGGTCCCTTCTGATAACATGTCCAAAGTACATGAGACAAAATCTCACCATCCTTGCTTCTAAGGAGTATTCTGGCTGTACTTCTTCCAAGACAGATTTGTTCATTCTTCAGAAGCTCCGTAGTATATTCAATATTCTTTGCCAACACCATAATTCAAAGACATAAATTCTTCTTTGGTCTTCCTTACTCATTGCCAGCTTTCTCACGCATATGAGGCAATTGAAAATACCTTGGATTGGCTCAGGTGTACTTTAGTTCTCAAAGTGACATCTTTGCTTTTCAACACTTTAAAGAGGTCTTATGCAGCAGATTTGCCCAATGCAAAACATCATGTGATTTCTTGAATGCTGCTTCCCTAGGCATTGACTGTGGATCCAAGTAAAATGAAATCCTTGACAACTTGAACCTTTTCTCCGTTTATCATGATGTTGCTTGTTGGTCCAGTTGTGAGGATTTTTGTTTTCTCTGTGTTGATGTGTAAGCCATACTGAAGTCTGTAGTCTTTGATCTTCATTAATAAGTCCTTCAGGCAGTCTTTGCTTTCAGCAAGCAAGGTTGTATAATCTGCGTATTGCAGGTTGTTAATGAGTCTTCCTTCAATGCTGATGTCACGTTCTTCTTCATGTAGTCCAGCTTCTCAGGTTATTTTTTCAGTATACAGATTGAATAAGTATGGTGAATAGATACAACCCTGACACACACCTTTCCTGATTTTAAACCATGCAGCATCCCCTCGTTCTGTTTGGATGACTTGGTGTACTTAGTTTCCTCATGAGCACAATTAAGTGTTCTGGAATTCCCATTCTTTGCAATGTTATCCATAGTTTGTTACGCTCCACACAGTCGAATGCCTTTGCATAAAACGCTGGTATTCTCTGCTTCGCCGAAGTTCCTCTGACACATCTTCTTCTGAATCCGGCTTGAATTTCTGGTAGTTCCCTGTCAATGTACTGTTGCAACTGCTTTTGAAATATCTTCACAAAATTTTATTTGAGTGTGATACTAATAATATTGTTCGATAGTTTCCGCATTGTATTGGTTCACCTTTCTTTGGAATGGGCACAAATATGAATCTCTTCCAGTCTGTTGGCCAGGTAGCTGTCGTCCAAATTTCTTGGCACAGACAAGTTAGCACCTCCAGCTTTGCATCCATTTGTTAAAACATCTCAATTGGTATTCCATGAATTCCTGAAGCCTTGTTTTTTGCCAATGCCGTTAGTGCAGCTTGGACTTCTTCCTTCAGTACCATAGGTTCCTGATCACATGCTGCCTCCTGAAATGGTTGAACATCAACCATTTTTTCTGGTACAGTGACTCTGTGTATTCCTTCCATCATCTTATGATGCTTCATCATTCAATATCTTGCCTATAGAATCCTTCAATATTGCAACTTGAGGCTTGAATTTTTTCTTCAGTTGTTTCTGCTGGAGAAATGCAGAGCGTGTTCTTCCGTTTTGGTTTTCTAGCTCTAGCTCTTTGCACAGTTCATTATGATACTTTGTCTTCTCGAGCCACCCTTCAAAATCTTCTGTTCAGCTCTTTTACTTTCTCATTTCTGCCATTAGCTTTAGCTACTCTATATTCAAGAACAAGTTTAAGAGTCTCTTCTGATATCCATTTTGGTCTTTTCTTTCTGTCTTGTCTTTTTTTAATGACCTTTTGCTTTCTTCATGTATGATGTTCTTGATGTTATTCTGTTTTCAATCATTAGTGTTCAGTGCGTCAAATCTATCCTTGAGATGGTCTCCCAATTCAGGTATATTTTGGTTCTCACAGACTTGTTTTAATTTTCTTCAGCTTCAACTTAAACTTCCATATGAGCGATTGATAGTCTGTTCCAGTCAGCCCCTGGCCTTGTTCTGACTGAAGATATTGAGTTTTTCCATCGTCTCTTTCCACAGATGAAGTCGCTTTGATTCCTATGTTTTCCATCTGGTTAGATGCATGTGTATAATCACCATTTATGTTGTTGAAAAAAAAGTATCTGGAAGTCAGTGGTCTTGCAAAATTCTGTCATGTCATCTCTGGCCTTGTATCTATTGCCAAAGCCATATTTTCCAACTACAGGTCCTTTTCCTTGGTTCCAATTTTCACATTCCAAACACCAGTGATTATCAATGCATCTTGATTGCATGTCTGATCAATTTCAGACTGCAGAAGTTGGTAAAAATCTTCTGTTTCCTCATATTTGCTATTAGTGATTGGTACATAATTTGAATAATAATCACAGTAACTGGTCTTCCTTGTAGGAGTATGGATACTATCCTAATTGCTGACAGTGGTGTACCTCAGGATAGATTTTGAAATGTTCTTTTTGACAGTGAAAAAGAAAATCAAGATAATAATTATCATAAAAATCAGGATAGGTACCCTTGAGAGGAGGGGGTTGTGATACAGGAGGGATACATGGAAGGCTTCTCTGATATTAAAATTGTGATTTCTTAACCTGGTTACCCAAGATTTTGCTTGATAACTATTCTTGAAATTAAATGAAATATGTTTTAGGCTTTTTTTCTGTATGTCTATTTCATCATATTTTTTAAGATAAAAGAATTAAGGAGGAAGGTGTTTTATACAAGGCATTTATACCAGCTAAGTCAAATTGCTTATTTACTTATTTAAAAAACTATGAGGAAGTGCCCTGTCAGCTTCAGTGGCCAGTTGGAGGGGCTTCTTTTAGGCTCCAAGGCCTGAGGACAACACCCAGGAAAACCTCCACTTCACTAGAAATATGGCAAAGCTGTTCCCAAGAACCATGGTAAATTGCATTACAAAGTCACTCTCATGGATTGAATTGTGTCCCCCTAAATGTGTTTTTTTTTTTTTTTTAATTCTAACCTCTATACCTGTGGGTACAATCCCAGTTGGGAATAGGGTTTTCTTTGTTATGCTAATGAGGCCAATTAGCATAGGGAGTGTCCTAAACCTAATTCGTCCTGAAAAGAGATTAGACAAAGAAGCAAGCACACAAACTGGGGAAGACAGATACCCTGTGCAGATCATCTATAAGCCAAGGAACTAAGAAACGCCCATAGCTAGCAACAAGGAAGCAACCCAGGTGGCTGAGATCCCTCTTTGGGCTTTCAGCCTCTAAAATTGTGAGAAAATAAATTTCTGTTCTTTGAAGTAACCCACTGGTGGTATTTGTGTTAATTTTTTTTTTTTTTAGCAGCACTAGGTAACTAAGACAGTCACCAATCAAAATACATGTAAGTCAAAGTAGACTTGGACAAAGAAACAGGGAATCTGCATCAGGGCAGGCCCCAGATCCAGCTGGCCCCAGTACTCAGCCTTCCAGGAGCAGACCAGTGTGAGTCTAGCTCCTTAGCAACAAGGGGCTGCTGAGTAGCAGGAAGGGCTCACCAGGGTTCAGCAAAAGGAAGCCACCCAGGTGCAGCCCCTGTATCTCTGTGCAATGTTCTGAAGACTTGTCACTATAAGCTTGTCCTCAAGTCCTTCCAGCTCTACCCCCACTGCTTCTTGACTATTCTGGCAGCTGGCACCATGACACACCAAGGGTCTCTTTGCCTCCTAGAGAGCCCCAGAGTCCACCTCTATTGGCCCATACTTGTCTCTGGCTGGCACAGCCAGGGCTGGATAGGAAGGGAGGAAATGAGATGGAGGCTTCCCTAAGCGTATCCCAAATGGGTGGAATATATTCAGGTTTCATTCTTCCTGATCGATTAAAGCCTCCAGCACAATCAGTCTCAATGACTGGGGAGTTCACACAGACAAAGGAATAGGGAGTCGGGATCAGACATGAGTGAAAAGGAATTCTAATCCAGAATTATTTGGAATGACTCTGTTTCTTCAACTATAATAAAATGGGGATACTGTCTACCTAAAAACGCTCTCTGTGGATTAGAGGAGAAAACCTGTGAAAGGGCCTGTCATAGAGTAGGTGCTTGAGAAAAGAGAGCTGTAATATAATCACCCCTTGTGCAAGCCTGACTGAAAGCTGCAGAGGATTGCCTAACCTGGTTTTCTGTAAGTTTTCCACGTAAGCCTCAAATAAAATTGTCAGCCTTCTACATTACCAGAAAAGGCTAAAGGCCTCTACCTAGGGTGAAACAACTGACGCAGCAGCCCTGGCCCCCACACTCAGGACTGGGCAGGGCAGCCGCAGGGCATGCCTCTGACACTTCTTTTCTGAGTATTCTTAAAATTCGATTTGGAATTATCCATCTTTAATGGTATCCAAAAAAACCTCTGAAAGAAGTTGGTGGTATACCTCATTTCAGGTGCCTTGTTTTTTTAAGCTTGGTGGGCCCTAAACTTGGGAATGACCTCAGGGCCCAGGAAGTGAGGGAGAACAGGCTCTTACCACCTAGCCCCCCAAATTTCCCAAGGAGGCAGCTGCCTTCTCCACCCACTCTGCCAGGGCACAGAACACATCCCCGTAGGGCCTGGGGCTCCATGGTCCATTGCAGCTGCAGCAAAAGCAAGGCTAGGATGTCTCCAAGTCCCCCAAGCAGCCCTAGCATATGCTGCCTTCCCGGGACCACCTTCCCTGGCTTGGACCCAGGACTGGCTACATAATTTGTGGGCCAGATGCAAAAATGAAAACATGGGGTCCCTAGTTCAACAATTATTAAAAATGGTGACAGCAGAGCATCCCAACAAGCATGGGGCCCAACTGCACAGGTCATATGGCCATGAAGCCAGAGTGTCAGGCCGGCCACCCACTCCTGCCTGTCTCTGGGGAGAGGGAAAGGAGGAGGTCAAGAGGTGTCAATCATTTGGGGAAGGAGGTGCCCCAGGTAACAGCGCAGAGCCTAGGACGCCCTACCCTGAGGGGAGGAGTACAGGCAGCTTGGTTTTTTCCACTTGCTAGAAAAACAGCTCAGAGTAATACCTCCTGTGACCAGCGGATCAATGCTAATGTCGTTACATATGGAGGCTCAATTACCACCTTTCTTTTCCGGTTCTATTTTTGTCACGCAATTTACACAGCAGGGCACACGATGGGCAACTCTTTGGGTCCGAAATCCCCTGGCGAGACAAGTGAACACAGCTTCCTGACTTGTTCCCAGGGCAGGCCTCCTTCTTTCAGGCGTCACCGGGTGCCTGGGGCGGGCATCCTGACCTGACTTGTATCTCATAAGGCTGTTGTGAGAACTCAGGAAGATCCTGTGTAAAGCACAGAGCACTGCCTATGAGCACTCAGTACATCTATTACTAGTCCTATTCATACAAGGTTCCTCGGTTTTCATATTTTGTTTGATTGCTTTTGTTACTCTACTCCATGCTTATTTATTTATCCAGTCCTTGCTTTTCTGAGGTGATATTTATGACATTCCTCTGACAAAAACACCTTTGCCAATATGTGCCTTCATACATTCATTCTTCATTCAATCAGTCAGCCAATGTAACTGACCCTTTATCACGCGCCCTGGGCTGTGCTCAGCCCTGAGTAAACATCAATAACCTGTCTTCAAGGAATTCATAGTCTGCTGCTGGGGTCTATACACTTTTTGATAACGTACCAGCATCAGGGGAATCCCTGGATAGTGCAAATGGGTAACAACCTGGGCTGCTAACCAAAAGGTTGGCAGTACGAGTCCACCCAGAGATGTCTCAGAAGAAAGACATGGTGATATACTTCCAAAAAATCAGCCATTGAAAAGCCTATGGGGCACAGTTCTACTCTGACACACATGGGGTGGCCATCAGTTGGATTGGACTGAACAGCAACTGGTTTACTAAAATCAGAAGAAAAAAAAATTAGCAAAATTCGCAAAAATAGAAATGTTTAAAGACTAATATAAAGGCAAAATAAACTATTTTACTCTGGCCAAAATAGTGTTAATATTTTGGGGAAGAGCATTTTGATCGAATATGTTTCACTACTTTTTAAAATCTTGATTTAAATCTTTGAAATACATTAGTCGAAGGTCTGGTCTTAAGTTTGTTTGAAACTTGATCTTGAAGGTGTCACAAATGAAAAAAGACCCCTCACAGAGATGGGCAGCTCCACGTGAAAGACAGGCCTTGTTGGCTGTGTTAACTGAATCACGGCTCTCCTTCAATTATACAGAGATTTTTGTGGCAATGTCACTGACAAGCTACCCTCTCCCTGGTGTTAATCGGTTGTTGTTTTTTTTTTTTTGCCAAGCTAATGGGAAGCTATTCTGTTTTTTTATCTTCATTTTTAGCAAATGGGTTCAAGGCCCGCTGATACTCTCCCTGCTGAAAATTTCTAAACAAGTTAGAAAAGTCTACTGCCAGGTGTTTTTATTTTTAATGTGTACAGATATGAGAATTTTTATAGATGAAGCTCATCATTTTCGGCTACAGAATCACATAACAGTAGCAGCATTTCCAAATATCTATTTACAAAATCAAACCCCGTACCTTTGTTTTAAAGAGCACCTTCACACCCCTCACTGCACATGTTACTGTCAGAAAGCAATTACTTCCTCTCCATTGAAGGTCCCTGGGTGGTTTAAACAGCTTACTCTCAGTTACTAATCAAAAGGTTGGAGGTTCGAACCCTCCCAGCCACGCCAAGGAAGAAAGTCCCAGTGATCTGCTTCCATTATAAAAAAAAATAATAAAAAAATTTTATTTTTATTTTTATTTTTTATAGCCAAGAATAACTACGGAGTTCAGTTCTACTCTGTTACACATGGGGTCGCCGTAAGTCGGAATCAACTTGATGGCAATGGGTTTATTTTTGTTTGTCATTTTTTGATTTTTGGTTTCTCTCCTTTACTATGAAGTATATTTCTTTTTTCTAAAATATCTGCTAGGTAGCATATTACTGACAACTAGTTGTCATCACAGAAAAGGCCAGCAAGTTTGAAACAGTTGTCTATTGATAAAACAAATGCATAATTCACCTTTAAGTTTGACAGATCTTACAAGCACTTTTCCCAAAATACGGTCATGGTGACTTTCCATCTCATTACAAAACACTGTCAGGATTCCATTATACTTAAAAGTCTTGCTTTCTAAAACAAGTACTACATTGGTGAGATGCGATCACATTTTGTACATTTCGCTGTGCTGTAATCGCTCACCAATAAGTGATATGGTGAAAGAATTTCATTTGTGATGCTGTATTTGTATTCTTGCATGGGAATCTTTTTATTTTAGTTGACGTAGTAACTCTACTGCTTCCACAGTTTTCCACAAAAAAACACTTGCATGGCTTTTCCAAAGCACAGCTTTTATTAAAGAAGTAATTTTCTGTTGAGAAGATATCTTCACTGGTACATTTTTCTTTAATGATACACACACACACACATACATGCAAAGCAGCTTTATGTGTATTTCATAAGTGAAAAAATCCAACAAATGCCCTAAGCTGAGACACGGAATTTTTTTTATATAATTTATTTTATTTTATTAACATAATAAAAACCTTTCTTCTCGGTAAAAAGTGTTAATAATCCAAACCATGAATTATGCAAGCTTGTTATTAACATTTGGCTATCAGTATTCTAGGAGTCCCTAGGTGGTAGAAATGGTTAAGTGCTCGGCTACTAACTGAAAGGTTGGCAGTTCAAATCCACCCAGAGGTGGTTGGAAGAAAGGCCTGGAGATCTACTTCTGAAAAATCAGCCATTGAAAACCTTATGAAGCACGGTTCTACTCTGACACGCATGGGGTCACCATGAGTCAGGGCTAACTCAACGATAACAACAACAGCATTATTCTATTACCAACATGGGGTTTGTTTAAACTGATATTTTATCCAGCTGCCCAATGCTTCATAATATGTTCTAATACTTGGCGGTGTTTCTATGCATCTTCCAACAGCATACGCACAGAAGCATATATTCCTTTGTCCACGTGTGGTTTTCCTTGTTTTATTTTAGTCATGATGGCATGTGGCTCTTTGCCTTTGCTAGTAAGAAACCTAAAAAAGGCCTCCAAACATCTATCACTAAATTTAGTGAAATTCTGTGATGTATTGAATTCAGCACCCTATGACTTCACACATTGCTTTTAAAAAGTGTGATGGTTTGTTGACATGTACAGAATGCTTAGTTTTTAAATGTCTTGTTAATCCTATGCCTTCAAATCATTCGTTTATATCTGAACGCACCATAGGCATTTAGGGAGGGGGTTATTATTATGAGGGAAGGATGCATATAAAAACATATTTAATATAGACTTCTTGATAATTTCCTTTTTTTCTTCTTGTCAGATCTGATTAGGTCATCTTTGTTTTTATTTCATGATGTGTTCGTGAAGAGTTCTTAATGTCAGAGGACTGTCAGCTCTGCCATTTCTCTTACTGCTGTAATTTGTCCAACAGCTTGTCAGACAGAGTTCAAATTCTGGTTCCACTACTCTCCAGTGCAATCATCCCGGTGCATTAAAAGTGAACAAGTGTTTCAAATTCTCAGTGGAACCTTCTGAAGCCATTGAGGCTGGATGAGTCCCTGAAACTACCGCCCTGAGATAATCTTTAAACTTTAAACCTTAAATCAGAACTGTCCCCTGAAGTCTTTTTTGAACCAAAAAAAAAATTTATTTTAATTAGTAAAGTGCATCTGCTTTGGGCATTGTGCTCTTTTAAAGAATGATCTAGGTGAGATCTAATTGACAATGGCAACTTGAGAGGCTGGATGGGAGACTTAGGGGGCAGTGAGTTTAAGATAATGATGGTGGAATAATTTGGAAAAGGATAGCGAGAATGGTAGCACAACTTGAAGACTGTAACCAGTGTTACTAAATTGTACATGTAGAAATTGTTGAAGTGATATATCTTCGGATGTGTATATTTTCACGAAATTTTTTTAAAAAATTAAAAAAAAAAAAAGTGAATGAGTGAGCCAAGGGCCACTTTCAGCCCTCTGTGCTGGGTCCACCTTGTCCTCCCTCAGGAAACAGCCCATATGGTCTGTGACATGTGACACCTAAGTGAGAATGCCAGGGTCAATTCAAACAAAATATTAGGAAGGTTAATTTCTTCCATAGTTTTAGATTTAAAAATACATATAAGTCAAAAATCTAATATTTTCCTCCCACATCCAAATACTCAAGTTTGGAGATGGGTTGTCAACAGAAGTATATTATGAGCTGTGTCCCAGGGAGTGACGTATCAAAGTCCTACAGTCGTCACTGCAACCAAGTCATCCTAACACTGTTGCGTCCGGTGTGCTTTCTTGGGTGGGAGAGAATAGTCTGAAGTTAAAGCTGGTCTCTGGACTCCTGATGAACCTCAGGCATGACTGTGGGAGTGTGTCCAGGGTATGACATCTGTCCGGGGTTGTGGCCACAAACAGTTCAGAGCTACTGGAGTAGATAGAGAGGTAGACACGTAAACAACTGTTGTAAATGCTGTAATAAAGGTACATTCAAGGACCTGCGTGAGACAGAGTAGAGAGAAATTCAAACTTCACAACAGAGGGGATGGGAGGTGATAGGAGACTTGAGAGAAGGTGGGATTTCAACAGGAGGGACAAAGACCATCCGGGCAGAAGGTAACAGCATCCGCCACACAGACAGCTTTGAGATAAAGGGTGAAAAGTTCAGGGAACGTTAAAACATTCAGACCTGATCAGAAGGAGAAGGATGTGAAATTGATTTCTAAAAAAGGCCTAGTATGTGCCATCTCAGGAGTCCCTGGGTAGTGCAAAATGTTAACACACCAGCTGCTAATTGAAAGGTTGGAGGCTGAAGTCCACCCAGAGGCACCTCAAAAGAAAGACCTGGAGATCTACTTCTGAAAAATCACCCATTGAAAGGTCTGTGAGGCCTGATCAATGTTACAACATGAATGAACCTTGAAAATCTTATGCTTAGTGAAATCAGTTAATCACAAAAGGACAAACACCATATGATCCCACTTATATGGAATAGCAAGATGAGGCAAATGTATACAGACCAAAGTTTATTGGTAGTTGCCAGGAGTGGGAGGGAGGAGGAATGGGGGAGCCCTTGTTTAGGAAGCAGTTAGTGTCTGTTTAGGGTGATGGGGAATTCGTCAACAATTATGGGTGATGGTTGCACAACATGTATTAATGTAATTGACATCACTAAATTACACACCTGCAAAATGTTGAATAGGCAGATGTTGTCTTATGTATATATTTACAACAATAAAAAAAAAAAAAAAGAAGGGAGGGAAGAAGGAAGGTAGGAAAAGTCTATGGGGCATAGTTCTACTCTGACACACATGGAGTCACCATGAGTCAGATCGACTCCATGGCAACTAGGTTTTAGATATGCAATCTCACATTAATGTTGTGCAGTTCTTTCTTCAAAGAAAACAGAGATTTTTTTTATTTCCTTGAGAGAATGTCTGTCCTACTTCATTATATTCCTCAGTGCCTGAGTCTGGGAAATTATGAAGAAACATGAATGCCATGCTCAGGAGTTGGATTTAGTCCAGGATGAGTTTGACAGTATCTTATAGGCAATAGGGATTTGTTTTAAGCAGAGGCGTGGCGAGGTTAGATACCCTCCACAGCACTATTGAAGATATACTCAAATACAGTCCAAGTTCCACCGAGATTACAATCACTTGGAGAGCTTGTTACAAATGCAGATTACTGGGCTCCACCCTAGACCTTCAGAATTAGAATTTCTGGGAGTGTGTACAGAGTAATGCATATTTTAACAAACTCTCCAGCTAAATTTTTTCCTGCATTCGTCTGTCACCCCCACAACTCAATCCCACCTCAAATGACACATTAAAGTTTGAGAACAACTGCATTATTGGTTTTATGAAACAACTGTGTGCTTGGTTTGAGAGGCAGAATGTATCAGCAAATCATATTTCTATCTCCACATTCCTGAGTTACATAAACTAGTCTTAGGTTCAAATTTTAAATTTCTGTGTTCACCACGGCCTCCACCAGACTGAGTCCAGTACAGCTAGATGGTGCCCAGCTACCACCACTGACTGCTCTGACAGGGATCACAACAGAGGGTACCAGACAGAGCTACAGAAAAATTTGGAACAAAATTCTAACTCACAAAAAAAGACCAGACTTATTGACCTGACAGAGACTGGACAAACCCCGAGAATATGGCCCCTGGACACCGTTTTAGCTCAGTACTGAAGTCACTTCTGCGATTCACCCTTCAGCCAAGATTAGACAGGCCCATAAAACAAAATGAGACTGAAGGGGCACAACAGCCCGGGGGCAAGAACTAGAAGGCAGGAGGAGACAGGAAAGCTGGTACTAGGGAACCTAAGGTGGAGAAGAGAGAGTGTTAACATGTCATGGGATTGTTCACCAACGCTATAAAACATTAAGTGTACTAACTCTTTAACGAGAAAGTACTTTGCTCTGTAAACTCTTCATCTAAAGTACAACAATAAAAATAAAATAAAGGCGATATGGATGCAGAGCATTCTGACCAAATGAGTCAGCCAAGCACAGGAAATACCTAGCACCGAAAACTACAAGTTCTCATTCTGCAAAGGGCCAAAGCCACACACACACCCTCACACATGTACACACACACATACGTGCACATGCACATTCTGTGTACAGAGGCAAGACTATGAAACAAAGGTCCAGGAGTACATAATCAAGTCACTCAGCACCAGACGTTACAGGGAAGTTGCCTCGGAAGACAGAATAATGGCCACAGAAGTCATACACAATGTGGAAGACGATTCTGTTTACAGAATATCTCAAAATGGTGTACTTTTCACAGAGGCTTTTATCAAGTGTTGCTTGACAGGTTGATTAAATTCTACTGTGTTGTTCAAGGTAAGAGTGCCATAGAAGATGTTTTTGGACACTGGGTTATGGAGCACTGGTATGGCTCATCCACGTGAAAAGTGTTTTCTACCTTTAACTCAAGGAGGTAGTACAAAGGGATTCTTGGGAGAGCATTTTACTCCACTGAGAATTTGTGAGAACCGCTTCAGTCATTAGAACATTTCAGCTTCATGCAAGTTTTAACAGATTTCCTAAAATCTCTTCTAAGAAAGTAAAAGTACTCCTAAAACTACGGCTCTCCGGACACTCTGTTAACCTAGAACTGAAACTATTCCTGAAGCCCACTCTCCAGACAAAGATTACACATGACTATAAAACAAAAAATAATACGTATGAGGAACATGCTTCTTAGTTCAATCAGACATACAAGACCAAAATGGGAAGCTCCTGTCCAAAAGCAGGATGAGAAGCCAGGAAGGGACAGGAATGGGACAAATGCACACGGGGCACCCAGGGCAAAAAGGGGGAGGGTATTGTCACATTGTGGGGTTTGCAACCCAATGTCACAAAACAGTATATGTATAAGTTTTTGAAGAAGAAATTAACTCGAACTGTAAACTTCCACGTAAAGCACAATTAAAAAAATAAAGAAAAGTAAAAAAAATTCTATGTTCATTCTTTTTTCAACTTTAATCCTATTGTTGCTAATAAAGGGTCTAGCTCAAGATCCAACCATATTATTTCTTCCCTTCTTCTAAACATTCACCGCTTCCCCTTACCTGGTTCCCAGATTTTGCATAAATCATGTGGTCAAGGCCAGGTGCTGTACCTGTTAATGTTTACATTCTCAAAAGAACCTCATGAAGAAAGTATTATTCTCATTTTTAAAATGAGACTGAAAACTGAACTCAATAAGACCAGATAACTTATCCAAAGTTATGGAGTTTGCAAGTGGCAGAACTAGAATTTTAAATCTACCTGATTTCAAAACATATGCTCTTGAAACTAAGAAGTCTAGTAATAGCAAGTGTTGGCAAGTATCTGGAAGAATCAGAACCCTGATATACAGCTGGTGGGCATGCAAAATGGAACAACCAATTTGGAAAAGAGTTTGGCAGTTTTTCCTGAAGTTAAATATACTCTTCTCATATATGACCTAGCAATTCCATTCCTAGGTATTTACCTGTCTTAGTTTTTTTTTTTAGTCATCTAGTGCTGCTGTAACAGAAATACTACAAGTGGATGGCTTTAACAAAGAGAAATTTATTCTTTCACTGTCTAGTAGGCTACAAGTCCAAATTCAGGTTGTCAGCTCCAGGGGAAGGCTTTCTCTTTCTGTCGGCTCTGAAGGAAAGTCCTTGTCATGAATCTTCCCTTGGTCTGGGAGCATCTCAATGCAGGGACCTCAGGGCCAAAGGACAGGTTTTGCTTCTGGTGCTGCTTTCCTGGTGGTATGAGGTCCCCATGTCTCTCTGCTCACTTCTCTTTTTTATGTCTCAAAAGAGATTGGAGTAAGACACTACCTAATCTTGTAGACCTCATCGATATAACCACTGTTAATCTGTTTTATTACACCATAGTGATAGGATTTACAACATAATCACATAAAATGATGGACAATCACACAATTCTGAGAATCATGGCTCAGCTAAATTGACAGATATTTTGGGGGAACACAATTCAATCCATGACATTGCTCAAAAGAAAGAAAACATACTTCTACAAAAAGACTTGTACACAGATGTCAATAGCAAACTTGTTCATCATAATCCAACACTGAAAACTATCAAAATGTCCAACAAGACGTGAATGGAATAAACAATTTGCAGTATATCCATATAATGGAATTGTTGTTAGGTGCCGTCGAGTCGGTTCCAACTCATAGTGACCCTATGCACACCAGAATGTAACACTGCCCAGTCCTGCAACATCCTTACAATTGTTGTTATGCTTGAGCTCATTGTTACAGCCACTGTGTCAATCCACCTCATTGAGCGTCTTCCTCTTTTCTGCTGCCCCTGTACTCTACCAAGCATGATGTCCCTCTCCAGGGACTGATGCTGCCTGACAACATGTCCAAAGTATGTAAGACGCAGCCTCGCCATCCTTGCTTCTAAGGAGCATTTTGGCTGCACTTCTTCCAAGATGGATTTGTTTGTTTTTTGGCAGTCTGTGGTATATTCAATATTCTTCACCAACACCATAATTCAAAGGCATCAATTCTTCTTCGGTCTTCCTTATTTATTGTCCAGCTTTCACATGCATATGATGCGATTGAAAATACCATGGCTTGGGTCAGGCCCACCTTAGTCTTCAAGGTGACATCTTTGCTCTTCAACACTTTAAAGAGGTCCTTTGCAGCAGATTTACCCAATGCAATGAGTCTCTTGATTTCTTGACTGCTGTTTCCATGGCTGTTGATTGTAGATCCAAGTAAAATGAAATCCTTGACTACTTCAATCTTTTCTCTGTTTATCATGATGTTGCTCATTGGTCCAGTTGTGAGGATTTTTGTTTTCTTTATGTTGAGGTGCAATCCATACTGAAGGCTGTGGTCTCTGATCTTCATTAGTAAGTGCTTCAAGTCCTCTTCACTTTCAGCAAGCAAGGTTGTGTCATCTGCATAACGCAGGTTGTTAACTAGTCTTCCTCCAATCCTGATGCCCCATTCTTCTTCATATAGTCCAGCTTCTCGGATTATTTGTTCAGCATACAGATTGAACAGGTATGGTGAAAGAATACAACCCTGACGCCCTCCTTTCCTGACTTTAAACCAATGAGTATCCCCTTGTTCTGTCCGAACAACTGCCTCTTGATCTATGTAAAGGTTCCTCATGAGCACAATTAAGTGTTCTGGAATTCCTGTTCTTCCCAAAGTTATCCATAATTTTATGATCCACACAGTCGAATGTCTTTGCAGAGTCAATAAAACACAGGTAAACATCCTTCTGGTATTCTCTGCTTTCAGCCAGGATCCATCTGACATCAGCAATGATATCCCCGGTTCCACGTCCTCTTCTGAAACCGACTTGAATTTCTGGCAGTTCCCTGTCAATACACTGCTGCAGCCCTTTTTGAATGATCTTCAGTAGAATTTTGCTTGCATATGATATTAATGATATTGTCCTATAATTTCCACATTCGGTTGGATCACCTTTCTTGGGAATAGGCATAAATATGGATCTCTTCCAATCAGTTGGCCAGGAAGCTGTCTTCCATATTTCTTGGCATAGATGAGTGAGCACCTCCAGCGCTGCATCTGTTTGTTGAAACACCTCCATTGATATTCCATCAATTCCTGGAGCCTTGTTTTTTGCCAACGCCTTCAGAGCAGCTTGGACTTCTTCCTTCAGTACCATCGGTTCCTGATCATATGCCACCCCTTGAAATGGTTGAACATTGACTAATTCTTTTTGGTATAATGGCTCTGTGTATTCCTTCCATCTTCTTTTGATGCTTCCTGCGTTATTTAATATTTTCCCCATAGAATCCTTCACTATTGCAACTCGAGGCTTGAATTTTTTCTTCAGTTCTTTCAGCTTGAGAAACACCAAGCATGTTCTTCCCTTTTGGTTTTCCAGCTCTTGCAGATGTCATTATAACACTTTATTTTGTCTTCTCAAGCTGCCCTTTGAAATCTTCTGTTCAGTTCTTTTACTTCATCAATTCTTCCTTTTATTTTAGCTGCTCGACATTCGAGAGCAAGTTTGAGAGTCTCCTCTGACATCCACCTTGGTCTTTTCTTTCTTTCCTGTCTTTTCAATGACCTCTTGCTTTCTTCATGGATGATGTGCTTGATGTCATTCCACAAATTGTCTGGTCTTCAGTCACTAGTGTTCAATGCATTAAGTCTATTCTTTGGATGGTCTCTAAATTCTGGTGGGATGTACTCAAGGTCATATTTTGGCTCTCATGGACTTGCTCTGATTTTCTTCAGTTTCACCTTGAACTTGCATATGAGCAATTGATGGTCTGTTCCACAGTTGGCCCCTGGCCTTGTTCTAACTGATGATATTGAGCTTTTCCATCGTCTCTTTCCACAGATGTAGTCAATTTGATTTCTGCGTGTTCCCTCTGGCTAGGTCCATAACACCATTTATGTTATTTGCAATGAAGAAGTTGTTGGCCTTGCAAAATTCTATCACTCGATCTCCGGCATTGTTTCTATCACCAAGGCCATATTTTCCAACTACTGATCCTTCTTCTTTGTTTCCAACTTTTGCATTCCAATTGCCAGTAATTATCAATGCATCTTGATTACATGTTCGATCAATTTCAGACTGCAGCAGCTGATAAAAATCTTCTATTTCTTCATCCTTGGCCCTAGGGGTTGGTGGGTATATTTGAATAATAGTCGTATTAACTGGTCTTCCTTGTAGGCATATGGATATTATCCTATCACCGACAGCATTGTACTTCAGGACAGATCTTGAAACATATGTTTTGACGATGAATGCAACACCATTCCTCTTCAAGTTGTCATTCCTGGCATAGTAGACTATATGATTGTCCAATTCAAAATGGCCAATACCAGTCCATTTCAGCTCACTAATGCCTAGGATATTGATATTTATGTGTTCCAGTTCATTTTTGACAATTTGCAATTTTCCTAGATTCATACTTCGTACATTCCAGGTTCTGATTATTAATGGATGTTTGCAGCTCTTTCTTCTCATTTTAGTCATGCCACATCGGCAAATGAAGGTCCCAAAAGCTTTACTCCATCCACATCACTAAGGTTGACTCTACTTTGAGGAGGCAGCTCTTCCCCAGTCATCTTTTGAATGCCTTCCAACCTGGGGAGCTCATCTTCCAGCACTATATCAGACAATGTTCTGCTGCTATTCATAAGGTTTTCACTAGCTAATAGTTTTCAGAAGTAGACTGCCGGGTCCTTCTTCCTAGTCTGCCTTAGTCTGGAAGCTCAGCTGAAACCTGTCCTCCATGGGTGACCCTGCTGGTATCTGAATACCAGTGGCATAGCTTCCAGCATCACAGCAACACGCAAGCCCCCACAGTACGACAAACTGACAAACACTTGGGGGATACAATGGAATATTACTCAGCAAAGAATAAACTACAGATCCTCACAATAACATGAATGAATCTCAAAAACATTTTAAAAACAGACCTAAGGGTACATATTTTGTGATCCATTTATATGAAATTCTAGAAAAGATAAAACAAATCTATAGTGACAGAAAGCTGATCAGTGGATTGCCTGGGGTGGGAGGGTAGGTTATTGACTGCAAAGGGGCATGAGGGGACTGCTGAGGTGATGGAACTCTTCTATATCTTGATTGTGGTGATAGCTACATCTATCAAAACTCATTAAACTGCACACTGAAAATGGGGACATTTTATCATATTTGTTTTACCTCAGTAAAGTTGATTTAAATAAAAAACGGTTCTCTTTCCACTAAACCACCTTGCCTCCCTTTCCCCAGCCGTACCCTAAATCATACATTCTGCTCACATTCAGGCAGGTAAGTGGGGTGGTGTGTTGTGGCATCAACAATGGGGCCTGAGTAGGGTTCCCTCCTGCACCTGGGACCTGGCATCACCGTCACGCTTGGCCAGACCCAAGTTTCTTTCCTTTCCAAAAAGCCCATTGCTGTCAAGCTGATCCTGACTCACAGCGACCCTATAGGACAGGATAGAAATGCCCCCATAGGGCTTTCAAGGCTGTATTCCTTACAGAAGCAGACTGCCACAAATTCCTCCTGAGGAGAGCCTGGTGGGTTCAAACCACCTACCTTCCTGTTAGCAGCCTAGCACTTCACCACTGCACCACCAGGGCTCCTTTTCATTCCCTTACTGTGCTCAAATTATACTTTGGTCCTCTCCTCTCCTCTCCTCTTCCCCCTACACTGCTTCAGTTGCCTTGGCTTTCTCTTCTTCTGTAGCCACATCTCCTCCACAGCCCCCTAGGGGAGGAAGCTTCCAGTGGGAACTTAAGCCAGGAACAATGACAAACCGGCCCAACCCACCTTGGCTTCCTCCTAAGCACCTTCCAGAGTGGAGAGGGGCATCTGAATCCAAGGTTTGGGGCCTTGAGAACCCTTTTGGGGAAACACAAGCCATTTTCTTTCTGGCTGGGCTTGAGATGACTGCTCTGGGATCCAGTGACCCGCCCCCCGCCCAGGGCCTCGGGCAGCTTCAGGATGGCAAAGCTGCAAACTATAGGTGGGAGCAGCCCCAGCCTACCTTTTAGTGGGGAAACACAATACCCAAACAGGGAAGAGGGTGGTTGAAGGAGTGAGAAAAGGCCAGTGGTAGGGAAGTGGTAAAGCGGTAGGTGTCTGCAAGGGACTGAGGGAAAGGGAACCTTCTGGGAAAGAAGGGCTGAGATGAGGCCCAGGGCCAGGCCTCCCCATGTTAGGGCTTTGAGTGAGGGGGTCTAGAATGAAGCAACTTCATTGGCTAAGAAGTGTCACTTTCCAGCTCGTAGAAAGTTCCTTTGGACTAATACAGGCCTGACATATTATGCAGTTATGCAGCCTGATAACCTCCCTCCTGTTCATTCCTTTGCTCTCCTCCCCCTCACCCTGCCGCTTGCCCCTCCCATCCACACAGCCCCTCTTCCTCTCCCCTTTCAGGAAGCCTGTACACAGCAGTAATCCATGGATTCCTTTTCCATCAAAAACCACAGGTATGAAACCAGTGGAATTATAGGCTTTCCCAAAAGGCTCTGCTCCACTCAGGTTTTAGGATTTGGGCTCACACCTACATACCCTTCTTATGCCTAGGAGCAGATTAACCAGTAAGCAAGGTATGCACGAGCTTCCTTGTGTTTACCTGCTAATCCATAGTGCACAATTTTTCAAGGGTTTCACCAAAATACATGAAATTGTGCACTACAGGTTTGTAAGTAAACAAATAAACCCATGTGTACCTTGCTTATTAGGTAATGCGTCCCTGCATATGTCCCACACCTGCCCGCTTCCTCTGCACCCACACCCCACCCCCAACACTCAGCCATCTAGATCCCATTTCAAGTAGCACCTTTTCCATGAAACTTTTTCCAACTTCTCCAACCAAGGCCACTTCTCCCTTTCCAGCATCTGAATTCGCTCATCACCCTGACCACACATGAGCAGTTTAATTACACTGCATATGATCTCATCTTGTTCCCTGAGTTTTGTGGGTCTTCCCTAATGTCCCTGACTAGATAATTCTCTACTGTTATTCTCACAGGGCAGTGGTGCTATATTGATGGACTGGCTGACTGATTGATCCCACCTTGACTTCAGGCCCAATGTCCAGAATAAACTTGCATGCTTTGCCACCTCTAAAATGATGTGGTCATAAACTAACCAGCTGCTCCCACAGAAGACTTCTCACTTAGCTTTCCAAAGACCAAATAGTTTACGTGTATTTTGTGCCTACAAAACAAAAGCAATAGAAAGAATTCCAAAATACCTTACCAAAACCAAAAAACCAAAACCATTATCGTCCAGTCGATCCTGACTCATAGTGACCCTATAGGACAGGGTAGAACAGTCCCATAGAGTTTCCAAGGAGTGTCTAGTGGATTTGAACTGCCAGCCTTTGGGTTAGCAGCCATAGCACTTAACCACTACACCACCAGGGTTTAAGATTTCCTTTGTTCCTTGCCTGGGACAGTCACCAGAATTTTATTGATATACCCTAAGCGTAGACTTTTTGTTTTTTTTTTCATTTGCTAACTGAGGATACATTTCTAAGTCCTTTAAAAAAAAAATTTTTTTTCTTTCTTTTTTCTGTCCAGGAACAACTTGAAAAACCCTAGTGGATGAGAGACCTTCCCAGTTTTAATGGGCAGTGAATTTGAGTCTGCTCATGTAATTCACATAAAGTGGGTAGAGACAGACAGAAGAGTCAAGACTCTGAGTTATTGCGTGGCTGTTACCCCCGTTGGGGTCTTAAATGCTTTGTGACTTTGATCCTTGCGTTTGCTCAGACACAGGCTGTCTGCGTACCCTGGGGTAGAGTTCCTGGGGCCTGGCCACAGGATGAGGACCCAGAGCAAAGGCAAGTTGGAGTTGAGAAGAGACAACAAATGTAAGGCTGGAGAAACTGGGTCAAGCAACATGGCAAGGAGCAGCAGTGACTGGGTAAGCAGGAGATGAGGAAGGAATCTAGAGGTAAGGAGATGAAGGACAGGGCAGAGGCAGAGAGCAAGGGCGACCAAGAGGAAACACTTTAGGATGGAAATTTCAACAAGAAAACCGTGGGTGGTAGACATATGAGTGAAGAAACCTGAAAGGCCAGTCCTATTTTGTTTCTCAGGGAGACTGTCTTCTTGGGGGTTCTGCCAAAACTCCGTCCTTTCTTACTTAAATGAAGGTATGTTGGGAGGGGTTAGAGTTGCCAAATGTAAAATGCTCAGTTAAATTTTAATTTCAGATAAGCAATGAATTTTTTTTTTTAGTGTAAGTATATCCCATGTAATATTTAGAACATAGTAATACTAAGAAAATTTTTTCTTTCCAAATCTTAAATTCAGATTTAGCTGGGCATCCTATATTTTTATTTGCTGTATCTGACAATCTTAGGAGGGGCAGAAAAATAAGTTTTCTCACCAAGGAAAATGTTTGTGTGAGAATCACACCCTGACAGAAAGCTCCCACCCAAGCAGTGAAGTGTGGCCATAGACAAAGTGGGATGAGAAGGAAACAAGTGGAGAAAGTTTAAGGATAGTAAGCAGGACCATTAGGATATTGGAGAGAGAACAGCAGAATTGGGAAAAGAAAGAAAATAAAGTGAGAGTAAAGATTAGAGCAAGGGCAGAAAAATACACATGACACTGACCTTAAAAGGGATTAAGTTCTCTGCAGATGGAATCAGTAAACCCAGGCTTAACACTGAGCAAAGTGGACATTCTCCCAGAGAGAAGAGGGGCACTAGCAAAACGAATAAGGTCAAACAGGACAGCCGAGATCAAGAACAGGGATGAGCTCCAGACTCGGTAGACCTTGGAGATTACATGCACAGGCTCGGAATCAGCTGCCAGTTCCTAGCCCCAGATGTCACTGCTTACTAGCTGCATGATCTTGGGCAAATATTTAACCTTCCCGAGGGTCCATTTCTCAGTTGTAAAATTGGGATTAAAAACCAGAGCCTGTTTTATACCCTAACTCTTGCACAAATATCACTATAGATTTGTTTTGCCTTTTCTAGAATTTATAAATGGAATCATGGAGCATACACACTTTTATGTCTGGCTTTTTAAATTTTTTTTTTTTTTTAATTCATCCGTGTTGATGTGAGGATCGGTGGTTACATCTTTTTCATTCCTGGGTAGTATTCCATTGGAGGGATACACCACTATTTCTTTAACCCACTTACCACTTGTTGGACATGATGATGTGCTTCCTGTAGCAATGGAGAGCTGTGGAAGTTTGCTGCTGGAGGAACCTATATCCCAGCATCCCCATTTGGCACCGGAAAAGGGGAAACAGGCCACCAGAGCCAGGCCAGGGAGAGGCTGATAGGAGATTGACCCCTGGCAATTTGGATTCATTTCTGATTCACCCTGAGGTGAGGTAAGCCTCCAGAATCTACATTTTTACCAAGCTTCCAAGCTAATTCTGCTACACGGTCAGATTTGGGAACTAGCAGACCAGTAGTTCGCAAGTGTGGTCCTTGAACCAACAGTGTCAGCATCATGTAAGAACTTGTTAGAAATTCAAACTCTCAGACCCCATCCCAGACCTATTCAATCAGAAATTCTGGGAACGAGGCCCAGCAATCTATGTTGCAACAAGACCTCCAGGTAATTCTGATGCATGCTCAACTTGAGAACCACCGGAGTCTACCAACGGCCTTTCCAATACAGAAGGGCTGAGATCAAAGTGAGGAGAACAGACCCCAATCAGGGTGTGTGGCCAGGTCCAGCCCAGATGGGTGTGGCCACACAGAGAATGATGACTGATCCCAAGGGACAGCAGGGCCTGGCTGCCCCCCACACTGCCCCCTGCTCATTTGATAAAAGTGTGAATGTGATGTTATATGCTGGCACTCAGAGAAATGTTGAGATCCCAGGCTTTCTTGCCCTTTTATTCTGAATTTCAGTATAGTTCGGCATGTTGGTTGGAAAAAGTTGCCAACTCCAGATATAAACCACCAAAACACTGTTCTAAAATGTATTAGACTGTGATAAAAACTAAGTTTTAAAAAGACATGGGGGGAAAAAAAAAGACTGGAAGGAAACACACCAAAATTAGAGATTAGATTAGAAACAAAAGGTTGGCTAACTTTAACATCACAATGTTATTTTCAGTTTTCTAATCCTGACCACCCCTCCTTCCAGCCTAGACAGGCTGAGAGGAAACGCCAGGGCCCAGAAAGTGGTTTAGGCATGGCCTGGGCTCATCTGGTTTGCACTCGACTACCAACCTAAAGGTTGGCAGTCCAAACCCAGCCAGCAGTGCCGTAAAAGAAAGTTCTGGTAATCTGCTTCCATAAAGATTATAGCCAAGAAGACCCTATGGAGCAGTTCTACTCTGCAACACATGGGATCACCAGGAGTCAGAATCAACTCAATGGCAATGGATTTGGCTTGGGTTTTGGCCCAGCTGAAGGAGGGTGAACTGTGTTCCACCCAACTGCTCAAGGAGATGTTAACATGTGTGCTAAGGCAAAAGAAAAATGGGAGAGCAGGAGTGTGGTCAAGAAGATTTGGAAAACTCTGCTTTCTATAGATCTTACATGGAAATTCATATTGCATATTTGCATATTAAGGGTGCTAAGGCCCTGAGTTATCTTTAAAACTTAAACCAAAAATATCTCCTAAAGCCTTCTTAAAACCAAACAATAGTTTAGCTTAACTAGTGAAGGATGGCTGCCTTGGGCATTAAGCTCTTTTAAGAACTATCTGTATGGGATCAAACTGACAACAGCAACTTGAAAGATTAGATAGGAAATTTAGGGGGCAGTGAGTTTATGTTAATGGGTGTGATGGTTAAGATAGTGTGTCAGTTTGACTGAGCCATGATTCTCAGTGGTTTGGCAGTTATAATGTAGTTTGGCAGCTACATAATGATGTAATCACCTCCATAATGTGATCTGATATAATGTAATCACTTCTATGATAAGATCTGCTATGAGCAGCCAATCGTTTGAAAAGGAGTTTTCTTAGAGGTGTGGCCTGAATCCAATATATGTGGACTTTCTGACAAACCTCGTGGGCTTTTGCTGACTCTGAATCCCATAACTGGCTCTTGTTCATATGACCTCTGTTCTTGGGACTTGAGCTAGCAGCTTACCTGCCAATCTTGGGATTCATCAGCCTCCACAGCCTGTGAGCCAGCAGCCTGCCAGAATTTACCTGCCGATCGTGGGTTCATCAGCCTCTGCAGCTACGTGAGTCAGGAGAAGCTTCTAGCCTGACCCACGGACTTTGGACTTTCCGGTGTCTACAACCATGTGAGCCATTTCCTTGATATAAATCTCTCTCTCTATATATATGCATATATGTGTGTGTGTGCAGTTCTACTTCACCGGTTTTGCTGCTCTAGAGAACCCAGCCTAAGACAGTGGGGGAGGAACAATTTGGAAAAGGAGGGTGAGAATGGTTGTACAACTTGAAGAATGTAATCAATGTCACTGAAATGCACATGTAGAAATTGTTGAACTGGTGTATGTTCTCCTGTGTATATTCCAACAACGACAAGAAATAAAATATAAAAAAAAAAGTGCTGAGAAATCCTGTAATAAAGGAACCCGTTCAACTTCATTCAATTCAGTATTTCCCATGTTTATTGGGCATAGATACTTTCTTCTTGACACACTAAGGCACATAGAAAAGTGTCCTGTGGAATGTCAATATGGGAAACACAACTGTATAAATAGTGTCTTTTGGGAACTTCCTTGCTGTCTGGCTCCTTGTTTTCGCACTACAACCCACTCACCTGCTTGCCCTCTGCTGTGGACTCAGACCACCTAAGCACTTGAGCCTAGTTCTATCTTGGACAGGAGTCTAAACACTGTCTCTGCTTTAGCAACCCTTAGTAAAGTTGCATTCTTGGTACTGATGTCTCTTGCCTAGACCCCTTCATTTTTTGGTCCAGATTTTGTTTGTTGCCAAATATGGATGCCAAATATGCCAACTCTGGGCCTGACCTGCTTCCTCCCTGTTAGTGACCTGACCCTTGCCTGCCAGGTGGCACACCTCTGCAGACTTCTCCCTGCATCAGCTCTCTCTGGGAGCAACCTCTGATTGCCGATTTCCAGTACCTGTGCCCTTCACATTTCTGCTTCCCCTCCCCTTGCCCGCACCCTCCCGCCATGCACCGTGTCCTGTTCTCACGCGAATGTCAACTCAGCTCTCTAAGCACTTTGTTGGTTAATTTTCAGATGTTTTTCTAAAGAGTCACATTTTTTGGTAATAAAATAAGCAATGACAAATTGCTGGTAATAAATCTGTCAGGGCTTGGGCAGACCACCCTATTTGAAATCCCTGTGGGACATGACCCTAGGTGTCCAAGGCAGACTGCCACTCCAGTGTATACAGTGTGATCCAAAGGGCCTGGACTTGGGGCAGACAATTTGCAGGCTGGACTAGATCTGCAACCTTGAGCAAGTTTCTTAACCTCTTTGAGCCTCAGTTTTCCCATCTATATAATGAGAATAGTATCTGTCCTGCCTACCTTCAAAGGAGGTATTTGGATGACTAAGATGCAATACGATGTTATGGGCTCTTTGAACGTGCACATTGACATAACAATGTCAGGCATTTATTGTCAGTACTTTACGACAGCGTCTTTCTACCCACATCACAGGCTCAGGATGGTGGCATAGTGAGGAGATTGCTGCTTTATTTTTTTTATTTGTTTATTTTGAGATACAAATAAATGTTTTTTAATGGTTGACTGTACAAGCTTAAATTATGAAGTGAAAATGTCATCACTGACCAACCTCTTATCCCCCCCATTGAACTAAAACTTTGAGTGATGGACCCATTCAGCCTGTGGTTTTGGCACAGAAGCATGGCCATAAACCAGATACGCTTAGCCACTCGGCCCAGGGAGTTTTCAGCTGCCCCCTTTGACTGAGATAAGCACTGTGTCCAGGGTAGGACATTTCTGCACCTCCCCATGGACCAAGCCCTACCTGCCAGGATAAAAGCCACAAACATAACGATGAGACTAGAGTGGAAAAAGGGTTTAGGACATCTTGGAAGGGACAGTAGATGACAACACTGGCTCCGGAATCAGATGATACTTGTTTGCATCCTAGCCCCGCTATTCACTAGCTGTGAGACCATAGACATAGGACTCTCTAGCTCTTACACTTCTTTAAAATGGAGACCATGATGCCTCCTATATAGAGCTAATATGAAAGCATTGTAAAAACTACCAAAGTGCAAGTTGGAGGCAATGTAGTTGGTGGAGATGATGGAGGTAGTACCAGTGGTGCTGGTGGTGGATAGGCCACGGCAGTATTGGTAGAGACAATACCTACTGCCATCAAGTCGATTCCGATTCATAGAGATCTCATAGGACAGAGTAGAACCGCCTCATAGGGTTTCCAAGGCTGTAAATCTTTACAGAAGCAGACTGTCACATCTTTATCCCACGGAGCAGCTGATGAGTTCAAATCGCTGACCTTTTGGTTAGCTGCTGAGCCCTTTAACCACTGCACCACCAGTAGCAGTGAAAGGTTGATGGAGATGGAGGTGATGGTAGTTTTGTATGGTTGAGGCTAGATTTCAGGGGAGAACAATTGGGCTTTGCCCAAAATCACTAGGCTAAAAAAGAGTATCTTGAACCTCAAAGAACCCAGGCCTCAGTAAAGACCACTAACAAAACAGTCCTTGGCCTCCCATGTCCATGGGATCCTGCTGACCACGTCCCTGGAGTCTAGGAAGGCTACCAGAGGGAAGGGAAAAATGCTGGCTTTCTCTTCTATCTGTTCCTGGGTCACTGAGCCATACAGCTCAACCCACTCCAGACAAGGCTGTGAACTAACTCTTCTTTTTTTTTTTCTTTCTTTCTTCCTTTATCTTGCTTTAGGTGAAAGCTTACAAATCAAGTCAGTCTCTCATACAAAATGTTATACACACCTTGCTCCTACTCCTAGCTACTCTCCTAATGAGTCAGCACATTCCTCCTCTCCACCCTGTATTCCCTGTTTCCATTCAACCAGCTCCTCTCCCCCCGCCTTCTCATCTCGCCACCAGACAGGAGGTGCTCATATGGTCTCATGTGTCTGCTTGAGCTAAGAAGCTCACTCCTCACCAGTACCACTGTCTATCTTATAGTCCAGTCCAATCCCTGTCTGGAGAGTTGGTTTCAGGAATGGTTCCAATCTCGGGCTAACAAAGGGTCTGGGGACCATGACGGTCAGGATCCCTCCAGTCTCAGTCAGACCATTGTTGTCGTTGTTTTTAGATGCCGTCGAGTAGGTTCCGACTCGTAGCAACCCTATGCACAACAGAATGAAACACTGCCTGGTCCTGCACCATCCTTACAATCGTTGTTATGCTTGAGCTCATTGTTGCAGCCACTGCGTCAATCCACCTCATTGAGGGTCTTCCTCTTTTCCACTGACCATGTACTCTGCCAAGCATGATGTCCTTCTCCAGGGACTCATCCCTCCTGACAACATGTCCAAAGTATGTAAGACGCAGTCTCGCCATCCTTGCTTCTAAGGAGCATTCTGGTTGTACTTCGTCTAAGACAGATTTGTTCGTTCTTTTGGCAGTCCATGGTATATTCAATATTCTTCACGAACACCACAATTCAAAGGCATCAACTCTTCTTCCGTCTTCCTTATTCATTGTCCAGCTTTCACAGGCATATGATGCGATTGAAAATACCATGGCTTGGGTCAGGCGCACCTTAGTCTTCAGGTTGACATCTTTGCTCTTCAACACTTTGAAGAGGCCCTTTGCAGCAGATTTGCCCAATGCAATGCGTCTCTTGATTTCTTGACTGCTGCTTCCATGGCTGTTGATTGTGGATCCAAGTAAAATGAAATCCTTGACTACTTCAATCTTTTCTCCATTTATCATGATGTTGCTCATTGGTCCAGTTGTGACGATTCTGTTTTCTTTATGTTGAGGTGTAATCCATACTGAACGCTGTGGTCTTTGATCTTCAAGTCTTCTTCACTTTCAGCAAGCAAGGTTGTGTCATCTGCATAAAGCAGGTTGTTAATGAGTCTTCCTCCAATCTTGATGTCCCGTTCTTCTTCATATAGTCCAGCTTCTCGGATTATTTGTTCAGCATACAGATTGAACAGGTATGGTGAAAGAATACAACCCTGACGCACACCTTTCGTGACTTTAAACCAATCAGTATCCCCTTGTTCTGTCCGAACAACTGCCTCTTGATCTATGTAAAGGTTCCCCATGAGCACAATTAAGTGTTCTGGAATTCACGTTCTTCCCAATGTTATCCATAATTTGTTATGATCCACACAGTAGAATGTTTTTGCAGAGTCAATAAAACACAGGTAAACATCCTTCTGGTAATCTCTGCTTTCAGCCAGGATCCATCTGACATCAGCAATGATATCCCCGGTTCCACGTCCTCTTCTGAAACCGACCTGAATTTCTGGCAGTTCCCTGTCGATATACTGCTGCAGCCCTGTTTGAATGATCTTCAGCAGAATTTTGCTTGCGTGTGATATTAATGATATTATCCTATAATTTCCACATTCGGTTGGATCACCTTTCTTGGGAATAGGCATAAATATGGATCTCTTCCAATCAGTTGGCCAGGAAGCTGTCTTCCATATTTCTTGGCATAGATGAGTGAGCACCTCCAGCACTGCATCTGTTTGTTGAAACACTCCATTGATATTCCATCAATTCCTGGAGCCTTGTTTTTTGCCAACGCCTTTTTTTCAGAGCAGCTTGGACTTCTTCCTTCAGTACCATCGGTTCCTGATCATATGCCACCTCTTGAAATGGTTGAATATTGACTAATTCTTTTTGGTATAATGGCTCTGTGTATTCCTTCCATCTTCCTTTGATGCTTCCTGAATCATTTAATATTTTCCCCATAGAATCCTTCACTATTCCAACTCGAGGCTTGAATTTTTTCTTCATTTCTTTCAGCTTGAGAAACTCCGATCGTGTTCTTCCCTTTTGGTTTTCCATCTCCAGCTCTTGCACATGTCATTATAATACTTTATTTTGTCTTTACAAGAGGCCCTTTGAAATCTTCTGTTCAGTTCTTTTACTTCATCAATTCTTCCTTTTGCTTTAGCTGATCGACGCTCAAGAGCAAGTTTCAGAGTCTCCTCTGGCATCTATCTTGGTCTTTTCTTTCTTTCTTGTCTTTTCAATGACCTCTTCCTTTCTTCATGGATGATGTCCTTGATGTCATTCCACAACTCATTTGATCTTCGGTCACCAGTGTTCAATGCGTCAAATCTATTCTCGAGACGGTCTCTAAATTCAGGTGGGATATACTCAAGGTCATATTTTGGCTCTCATGGACTTGCTCTGATTTTCTTCAGTTTCACCTTGAACTTGCATATGAGCAATTGATGGTCTGTTCCACAATTGGCCCCTGGCCTTGTTCTGACTGATGATATTGAGCTTTTCCATCGTCTCTTTCCACAGATGTAGTCAATTTGATTTCTGTATGTTCCATCTGGCGAGGTCCATGTGTATAAAAAAAAAATAGTCACCATTTATGTTAGTGAAAGGAGGTATTTGCAATGAAGAAGTTGTTGGTCTTGCAAAATTCTATCATTCGATCTCCAGCATTGTTTCCATCACCAAGGCCATATTTTCCAACTACTGATCCTTCTTCTTTGTTTCCAACTTTCCCGTTCCAATCGCCAGTAATTAGCAATGCATCTTGATTGCATGTTCGATCAATTTCAGGCTGCAGCAGCTGATAAAAATCTTCTATTTCTTCACCTTTGGCCCTACTGCTTGGTGGGTATATTTGAATAATAGTCGTATTAACTGGCCTTCCTTGTAGGCATATGGATATTATCCTATCATTGACAGCGTCGTACTTCAGGATAGATCTTGAAATGTTCTTTTTGACGATGAATGCAACACCATTCCTCTTCAAGTTGTCATTCCCAGTATAGTAGACTATATGATTGTCTGATTCAAAATGGCCAATGCCAGTCCATTTCAGCTCACTAATGCCTAGGATATCGATGTTTATGCATTCCATTTCATTTTTGACTGTTTCCAATTTTCCTAGATTCATACTCCATACATTCCAGGTTCCGATTATTAATGGATGTTTGCAGCTGTTTCTTCTTATTTTGAGTCGTGCCACATCAGCAAATGAAGGTCCCAAAAGCTTTACTCCATCCACGTCATTAAAGTCAACTCTACTTTGAGGAGGCAGCTCTTCCCCAGTCATCTTTTGAGTGCCTTCCAACCTGGGGGGCTCATCTTCCAGCACTACATCAGACAATGTTCCACTGCTATTCATAAGGTTTTCACTGGTTAATGCTTTTCAGAAGTAGACTGCCGGGTCCTTCTTCCTAGTCTGTCTTAGTCTGGAAGCTCAGCTGAAACCTGTCCTCCATGGGTGACCCTGCTGGTATCTAAATACCGGTGGCATAGCTTCCAGCATCACAGCAACACACAAGCCCCCACAGTACAACAAACTGACAGACATGTGGGGGTCAGACTTTATGAGAATTTGAGATCTGCATCCCACTGTTCTCCTGCTTCAACAGGGATTCTCTGTTGTGTTCCCTGTCAGGGCAGTGATCAGTGGTAGTCAGACACCATCTAGTTCTTCTGGTCTCAGGCTGATGGAGCCTCTTGTTTATGTGGCCCTTTCTGTCCTTTGGGCTCATCTTTGCTGTATATCTTTGGTGTTCTTCATTTTCCTTTGCTCCAGGTAGGTTGAGACCAATCGATGCATCTTAGATGCCCACTTCATAGCGTTGAAGACCCCAGACACTTCTCGCCAAAGCAGGATGCAGAACATTTTCTTAATACATTTTCTTATGCCAATTGATCTAGATATCCCCTGAAACCATGATCCCCAGACTCCTGTTCCTGCTACTCTGGCCTTCGAAGTGTTTATTTGTACTCAGGACACTTCTCCACTTTTGATTTAGTCCAGTCGTGCTGACTTCCCCTGCATTGTGTGTTGCCTTTCCTTCACCTAAATTAATTCTTATCTACTGTCTAGCAAGTGATTATCCCTCTCCCTTGCTCCCCAGCCTCATCACCATCAAAGAATATTTTCTTCTGTGTTTAAACTTTATCTAGAGTTCTTGTAATAGTGGTCTCATATAATATTTTTCCTTTTACAACTAATTTCACTCAGCATAATCTTCCAGATTCCTCCATGTTATGAGATGTTTCACAGATTCATTTTTGTTCTTAATCTTTGCATAGTATTCCCTTGCGTGAATATACCATGATTTATTTATCCATCCATTGATGGGCACCTTGGTTGCATCCAACTTTTTGCTATTGTAAACAGTGCTGCAATGAACATGGGTGTGCATGTATCTGTTCGTGTGAAGGCTCTTATTTCTCTAGGATATATTCCAAGGAATGGATTATGGTAGATTTTTTTACCATAGCCATCCACCATAGGATTTTTTGGTTTTTGGGTTTTATGGTAGTTCTACTTCTAGCTTTTTAAGGAAGCACCAAATCAATTTCTGAAGCGGTTATGCCATTTTACATTCCCACCAGCAGTGTATAAATGTTTCAGTCTTTCCACAACCTCTCCAACATTTATTATTTTGTGTTTTTTCGGTTAATGCCAACCTTGTTGGGGTGAGATGGAATCTCATTGTAGTTTTGATTTGTATTTCTCTAATGGCTAATGATCATGAGCATTTCCTCATGTATCTGTTAGCTGCCTGAATGTCTTCTTTGGTGAAGTGCCTGTTCCTATCGTTTGCCCATTTTTTAATTGGGCTATTTGTCTTTTTGTTGTTGAGTTTTTGCAGAATCATGTAGATTTTAGAAATCAGATGCTGACCAGAAATGTCATAGCTAAAAACTTTTACCCCGTCTGTAGGTAATCTTTTTACTCTTCCGGCGAGTCTTCAGATGAGCATAGGTATTTGACTTTTAGGAGCTCCCAGTTGTCTAGTTTCTCATCTGGTGTTTGTGCATTGTTAGTGATGTTTTATATACTGTTTATGTCATGTATTAGGGCTCCTGGCGTTGTCCCTATTTTTTCTACCATGATCTTTATCATTTTAGATTTTATATTTAGGTCTTTGATCCATTTTGAGTTAGTTTTTGTGCATGGTGTGAGGTATGGGTCTTGTTTCTTTTTTTTTTTTTTTGCAGATGGATATTCAGTTATGCCAGCACCGTTTCTTAAAGAGACTATTTTTTCCCCATTTAAATGACTTCAGGCCTTTGTCAAATACCAGCTGTTTATATGTGGATGAATTTATGTCTGGATTCTCAACTCTGTTCCGTTAGTCTATGTATCTGTTTTTGTACTATCGCCAGTCTGTTTTGACTACTGTGGTGGTATAATATGTTCTAAAATCAGGTAGTGTGAGGCCTCTCACTTTGTTCTTTTTCAGTAATGCTTTACTTATCCAGGGCCACTTTCCCTTCCATATGAAGTTGCTGATTTGTTTCTCCATCTCATTAAAAAATGTCACTGGTATTTGGATTGGGATTGCATAGTATCTACAGATTGCTTTGGGTAGAACAGACATTTTACAATGTTGAGACTTCCTATCCACAAGCAAGGTATGTTCTTCCACTCACATAAGTCTCTTTTGTTTTCTTGCAGTAGTGTCTTATAGTTTTCTTTGTATAGGTATTTTACATCTCTGGTTAGATTTATTCCTAAATATTTTATCTTCTTGGGGGCTATTGTAAATGGTATTGATTTGGTGATTTCCTCTTCAACATTCTCTTTGTTGGTGTAGAGGAATCTGATACTCTGGTGAACTCTTCCATTAGGTTCAGTAGTTTTCTTGAGGATTCTTTAGGGTTTTCTTTGTATAAGATTGTGTCGTCTGCAAATAGAGATACTTCTACTTCTCTTTGCCAATTTGGAGGTCCTTTACTTCTTTGTCTATCCTAAATGCTCTGGCTAGGACCTCCAGCACAATGTTGAATAAGAGTGGTGATAAAGGCATCCTCGTGAGGTTCCTGATCTCTAGGGGAACGCTTTCAGACTCTCTCCATTTAGGACGATGTTGGCTGTTGGCTCTGTATAAATGCCCTTTATTATGTTGAGGAATTTTTCTTCTATTCCTATTTTGCTGAGAATTTTTATCATGAATGGGTGTTGGACTTTTTCAAATGCCTTTTCTGCATCAATTGATAAGATCATGTGGTTCTTGTCTTTTGTTTTATTTATGTGACAGATTACATTGATTGTTTTTCTAATGTTGAACCATCCCTGCATATTGGTATGAATCCACTTGGTCCTGGAGAATCTTTTTTTTTTTTTTTTTTGATATGTTGTTGAATTCCATTGGCTTGAATTTTGCTGAGGATTTTTGCACCTAAGTTCATGATGGATATAGGTCTGTAATTTTCTTTTTTTGTGGTATCTTTATCTGGTTGAAAACCCTGGTGGCATAGTGGTTACATGCTACCACTGGTAACCAGAAGGTCAGCAGTTCAAATCCACCAGGTGCTCCTTGGAAACCCTATGGGGAAGTTCTACTCTGTCCTATAGGGTTGCTATGAGTGGGAATTGACTCAACAGCAGCGGATTTAGTTTTTGGGTTTTTTTTTACCTGGTTTTGGGATCAGGGTTATGCTGGCTTCATAGAATGAATTTGGGAGTATTCCAGCCTTTTCTGTGCTCTGAAGTACCTTTAGTAGTAGTGGTGTTAACTCTTCTATGAAAGTTTGGTAGAGTTCACCAGTGACGCCATCAGGGTCAGGGCTTTTTTTGTTGTTGCTGGGAGTTTTTTAATTACCTTTTCAATCTCTTCTTTTATTATAGGCTTATTTAGTTGTTCTACCTCTCTTTGTGTTAGTTTAGGTAGGTAGTGTTTTTCTAGAAATTTGTCCATTTCATCCAGGTTTTCAAATTTGTTAGAGTACAGATTTTCATAGTATTCTCTTATGATTCTTTTAATTTCAGTTGGGTCTGTTGTGATATCACCCATCTCATTTCTTATTTGGGTTATTTGCTTCCTCTCCTGTTTTTCTTCTGTCAGTCTGGCCAATGGTTTATCGATTTTGTTAATCTTTTCAAGGAACCAGCTTTTGGTCTTGTTAGCTCTTTCAGTTCTTTTTCTGCTGCCTATTTCATTTAATTCTGCTCTAATTTTTATTATTTGCTTTCTTTTTGTGCTTCAGGGTTTCTTTTGTTGCTCTCTTTTTTTCTATTTGTTCAAGTTGTAGGGACAATTCTTTGATTTTGGCCCTTTCTTCTTTTTGGATGTTTGGATTGACCTCTGAGCACTGCTTTAGCTGTATCCCAAAGGTTTTGATAGGAAGTGTTTTCATTCTCACTGGATTCTATGAATTTCTTCATTCTGTCTATAATTTCTTCTATAATCCAATCATTTTTTAGCGAGTGTCATTCAGTTTACATATGCTTGATTTCTTTTCCCTGGGCTTCTTCTGTTATTGATTTCTACTTTTATGGTCAGAGAAGATGCTTTGTAATATTTTGATGCTTTGGATTCTGCTAAGGCTTGCTTTATAGACTAATATGTGGTCTATTCTAGGAAATGTTCCATGTTCATTGGAAAAGAAAGTATACTTGTCTGCTGTTGGGTGGAGCGTTCCGTATATGTCTATGAGGTTGAGTTGGTTGATTGTGGCATTTAGATCTTCCATGTCTTTATTAAGCTTCTTTCTGTACATTCTGTCCTTCACTGAAAGTGGTAGGTTGAAGTCTCCTACTATTATTGTGGAGCTATCTCTCTTTTCAGTGCTGTTAGAGTTTGTTTTATGTATCTTGAAGCCCTGTCTTTGATGCATAAATATTTTATATGGTTATATCCTGCTGGTACATTGTCCCTTTAATCATTATATAGTGTCCTTCCTTATCCTTTGTTGTGGATTTGACTTTGAAGTCTGTTTTGTCAGAAATTAGTATTGCCACTCCTGGTATTTTTTGATTGTTGTTTGCTTCATATATGTTTTTTCCACCCTTTGAGTTTTAGTTTGTTTTTGTCTTTAAGTCTAAGATGTGTCTCTGTAGGCAGCATATAGACAGATTGTGATTTTTTATGCATTCTGCCACTCTCTGTCTCTTTATTGGTGCATTTAGTCCATTTACATTCAGTGTGATTATGGATAGGTATGAGTTTAGTGCTGTCATTTTGATATATTTTTTGGCATGTTGTTGACAGTTTCTTTTTTCCTTTAATTTTTTGTGCTGAGTAGTGTTTCTTTGTAAATTGTCCTTTCCTCTTTTTCATTGTTGTTGATTTTGTTTTTGCCGAGTCTTTATGTTTTTCTTGTGTTTTATTTTGGTGTGTAGGATTGTTAGCCTCCTTTGTGGTTATCTTATTATTTACCCCTATTTTCTAAGTTTAAACCAAACTTTTATCTCCCTATGTTGCCTTGACTTCCTCCCCATGTGAAAGATCTACGACTACTCTATTTAGTCCCTCTTTACTGATTTAATGTTGTCATCATTTACATAAATGACATCGCTGTTTTCCTCTTTTAAGCATTTTTTATCTTGATTTATTTTAGTGATTTCTCTATCTGAGTTGATATCTGGTTGCTCTGTCCTGTGTTCTCGTCTTGGGTTGATATCTGATATTATTGATTTTCTAACCAGAGAATTCCCTTTAGTATTTCTAGTAGTTTCAGTTTGGTTTTTGCAAATTCCCTAAACTTCTGTTTATCTGGAAATGCCGTAATTTCGCCTTCATATTTGAGAGACAGTTTTGCTGGATATATGATTCTTGGCTGGCAATTTTTTTCCTTCAATGTTTTATATATGTCATCCCATTGCCTTCTTGCCTACATGGTTTCTGCTGAGTAGTCCAAGCTTATTCTTACTGACTCTTCTCTGTAGGTGACTTTTCATTTAACCCTAGCTGCTCTTAAAGTTCTCTCTTTATCCTTGTTTTTGGCAAGTTTGATTATAATATGTCTTGGTGACTTTCTTTTGGAATCTACCTTGTATGGGGTTCAATGAGCATCTTGGAAAGATATCTTCTCATCCTTCACGACATCAGGGAAGTTTTCTGCCAACAAACCTTCAACAATTCTCTCTGTATTTTCTGTTATCCCTCTCTGTTCTGGTACTCCAATCACTCATTGGTTATTTCTCTTGAAAGGGTCCCACATGATTCTTAGGGTTTCTTCATCTTTCAGAATTCTTCTATCTGATTTTTCTTCGAATATATTGTTGCCAGGTGTTTTATCTTCAATCTTACCAATTCTGACTTTCAGTTCCTCACTTCTGCTCTGCTGAGTTTCTACTGAGTTGTCTAATTCTGAAATTTTAAGGTTAATCTTCTGAATTTCTGATTGCTGTCTCTGTATGGATTCTTGCAGCCTATTAAATTTTTCATTATGTTCTTGAATAACCTTAATTTCCTTGACTGCTTTATCTGTGTGTTCCTTGGTTTGTTCTGCATATTGCCTGATCTTCTTCCTGATGTCTCAAAGAATTCTGTGTATTAAGCTTTTGTATTCTCTATCTGGTAATTCGAGAAATATGTCTTCACCTGGAAGATTCCTTGATTCTTTGTTTTGGGAGTTTGTTAAAGCAATCATGATCTACTTCTTTATGTGATTTGATATCGACCATTGTCTCTGAACCATCTATAAGTTATTATATTAATTTATTTTATGTTTGCTCACTGTCTCCTGGCTTCTCACTTTTTTGTTTTGTTTTGTTTTGATATACCCAAATAGTCTACTACAGTGAGCTAACTTGATTATTGGAGCCTTTGAAGCACTAAAGTCCTGTCACCAGGTGATTAGAACTGTTATCAGGTGTATAAGCCTAGGAGTCCATTCACTATTCTTGTATAGATTCAGCTCAGGTGTACAGGTAGTCAGTCACCCAGTGTGTGGTGCAGGTTCTCACCTACAATCTTAGAGGAGCAGCAGTGATTGATGTGTGCACAGGTTTCTGGTTTCAGCAGGGGGTCACTCTGAGTAAGGCATGGGGCTGACAACCTTCCCCTGAGTGTCTGTGAGGAAGGCTCATCCCTGTTCTCTAGAGCACACTGGTGGGTGGGCTCTTTAGCTGTACTGTAGGAACCCAATGTTTTTAAGTGTAAGGACTGGGAGGCACCATTTATCCTTGGACCCCTGTCACGGGTGCCTAGGTGACATGGGTGGAGCCATCAGTCCTCAGGTTCCTGATATGGGTAGATGAGGACCCTGTTTGATAGGCAGAGTGTTATCAAATGTCAAAAACCTGCCTCTCCACCACACAGCTGAAACGGTTACAGTCAGACCTCAAGCACATTCACCCTTGCAAAGTAACAGCAAAATCCTGCTGAAATGGGGCCACCTAGGTCCATGCAGGTGTGAAAGACATTCATAGTCTGTGGACCTCTTGTGCCTGGACACGAGCTGTGTCTACTCTAGGTTTCCAGATTAGGGGAGCCAGAAAACTACTTTTCCCCCGTTTGTTAATTTGTTCCTTCTCCAAGGCCAGGAGAATGGCTCAGGGAGTGCAGCAGAACCTATCTCAGGCCTAGGGAAACCAACTGTCACTGAAGCTGGCTGGGGAAGAGGGAAGAGGGATCAGACAGATGGGAGAGAGTTCTTTCAAAGGAGGGGCTATTAGATCCACGCAGTAAATTAGAAGAAATCACTTATCTTGTGCCAAGAGTACTGTTTTTTCTGGGGGTGTGCATAGATTCTGTGCACTGGCTTGACCCCGCCACAGTCGCATCAGGGGGATCAGGGCTGCACCACTTCACTTGCCTTCTTTCACTGAAGTAACCGCGGTCACGCCAGGAGATGGGGCTGAGGGGTGCCGATTCCCACCAAATCAGGTCCAGCAACTCCTCACTGCATCTGCACTGTCTCTCCCTCCCCCGTCCTTCAGTCTGATTTCTTAACTTAGCCTTTGATGTTCAGGGTTCCTAGTTTGTCATATTGATTTGTTTGTTTGTTTTTGGTCTTTGTTGTAAGAGGGACCACTGGAAGCGTCTGACTACTCCACCATCTTGGCCTCGCCTCCTAAACTCTTCTTGAGTTCAACATACAATCCCACACTTTGGGGCAAAGTAACCTCCAGCGTTTCTAATAACCTCTCAGGTAAGGGCCATGTGGGATGCATTACTACCGATCTCACGTAGATGTGAGGTCAAATCAGTAGATGTTGTCTGACCAGCTCTTAGGGAAGATGAAGAGCCTTGCTTCTCAAAGTGTGGCCTGAGGACATCATCTGGGAGCTTGTTAGTAACGCAGAATTTCAGGCCCCACCTTGAACATACTGAATCAGAATCTGCATTTTAACAAGATCCTCAGAAGACGAATGTGCACATTAAAATTCAATAGGCCATGAAATTACCATATGATCCAGTAATTCCACTCCTAGGTAGTATATGCACCCAAAAGAATTGAAAACAAAAACGCATACAGATACTTTACACCAATGTGCACTGCAGCACTATTCACAATAGCCAAAATGTGGAAACAGCATAAGTGTCTATCAACAGATGAATGGGTAAATAAAATCTGGTGCATACATACAGTGTGATATTATTCAGCCGTAAAGAGAAATGAAGTCCTGATGCATGCTGCAACATGGATGAACCTTGAAAACATTATGCTGAGTGGTCCGCAAGTGTGTAGAGACAAAGTTTATTAATGGTTAAAAGGGTGGGAGGGAGAAAGAAGGAAAGGAGGACTCAGTCCTTAGGAGACACTGAGCCCCTGTTAAGAGAGATGGGAAAATTTGGAAATGGATAATGAAATGACTGAACAACATGATAAACATAACAAATGTCACTGAACTGTGTGTGTGAAGAATGTTGTAAAGGCAAACAATTTGTTACAAATATACTTACCACAATAAAAATTTAAAAAGTGTTTAAATATGAGGCACTAATATAAATTAATATGTGTCTGGACTTAAAGACCCTCCTCAGTCTTCGGTGTCCCTTGTCACAGTATTTAGTTAAATGTTCATTCCTGTTCATTCAACAGATATTTACTGTGCTCCTCCTGCCTTGTGCCAGGCTCTGTGTTTGACACTGGAGGTAGGGCAGTAAACTCCGCCACAGTCCAGGCCCTGGCAGAGCTTACAGTGACGACTTCAGACATAATGGTAAGCAAGGCTATAGTCTTAGCCAAACCTCTGGGGCAGACACCTCCCTGGCTGCATGCAGGGAGCTGCCCAGCACACTGGGCATTCTCTGTGACGTCTGCTCCTATAGACACCTCACCCTGCCCTAGAGCAGCAGAGCATAGTGAGTGGTCAGGACTGCTGGTGCTAGAATCAGACAGAGCTGAGTTCAAATCCCCATTTAGCTGGAATTTGGGTCACTGTGTGACCTTGAGCAAGTTACTTACACTCTAAGCCTCAAGTTCCTTGACTGCAAAATGTAGTAGATGATCACCGTTCCTCCCCCCTGGGTTGTTGCAGAGATTAAATGAGATAACATGTGAAAAGTGCTTGGCACAGGACCTGGGAGCAGAATAAGCATGCAATAAGCATGAGCTGTTTATTAGGTTTAACATCATCTGGGGAGGCAATTCCTCAGGTAGTGCTGTCTGGTCCACAGGTGCCACAGCTGGCTCCTAGGTCTAAGTCCCAGGCAAGAAAGTACCAAGGGAGTCAGTCCTGGCTTCTCATCCTGCCTTCCAACTTGTCCTTTTGCAGGGAATCTCTGATAGAGAACCAGGGCTGCCCTTGAGTCTTAGTGATGACTGGGTCTTTGAGTCAGAGGGCTTAAGTCCCAGCTCAAGATTGGTCACTGTGTAACCTTACTTCCCTCATTAGTAAAATAGGTGATAATGGTACCTTCTTTACAGGACCGTGGCGGGGCAGGAGGGCAGTTAGATTGAGTCGGATCATCTATTCAACTGTACTTACCTAAGTGAGGGGTTGTTATTACTGAGGAAGTGGTTGGTGTCAGCCAGGAGAAGCAGCTGAAGAGCAGTGAACTAGCCCAAGGAGGCTTTTAGAAGGAAAAAGGCCTTGAAGATGAGCAGCCAGGCAGGCAAAGTGATGGTGGTAAGAAGTGTAGTGAATTCAGATGAAATGGAGTTGCCACTGGCCTGAGCTGCAGGGTTCAGGAAACGAGGGTAATCAAAACACTGAGCAGTAGGTTTCCAAACCTCCAGCTGCTAACACAGAAAACACTGGAAGTTGGCTTGACGTGGAAGGGAAAGCTCTGCCTTAAGTTAAAATTTTAGAGTACAACAGAAACCATTTCGTAGAAGTACGGAATCTCAAAATCAGTAATTTATTCCTTCATTCATCGGGTATTTTGGGTAATCTATTGTGTTGCTAAGGAGCCCTGGTGGTGCAGTAGTTAAGAGGCCGGATGCTAACCAAAAGGTCAGTGGTTCGAACCCACTAGGCGCTCTGCGGGAAAAAGATGTGGCAGTCTGCTTCCATAAAGATTACAGCCTTAGAAACCTTATGGAACAGTTCTACTCTGCCCTATAGAGTAGCTGTGAGTCGGAACTGACTCAACAGCAATGGGTTTGGTTTGGTTTATTGTTCTACTAGGAGCCCTGGTGGCACAGTGGTTAAAGCATTGAGCTGCTAACCAAAAGGTCAACGGTTTGAACCCACCAGCCACTCCACGGGAGAAAGATGATAGTCTAATTCTATTAAGATTACAGCCTTGGGAACCCTATGGGGCAGCTCTACTCTGTCCTATAGTGTCACTATGTGTTGGAGTTGGAATCCAAGACAGTGGTTTTGGTTTTTATTGTTTCTTTAGTTCCTGGATGGTGTAAACAGTTAAGCACTCAGCTGCTAACTGAAAGGTTGAAGGTTTGAATCCACCCAGAGGTGCCTTGGAAGAAAGACCTGGTAATCTACTTCCAAAAGATCAACCATTGAAAACCCTATGAATCACAGCTCTGCTTTGACACATGGGGTCACATTGAGTCAGAATCGATTCAATAGCAACTGGTTTTATTTTATTTATTTATTTTTTTGGCTAGTATGGGATAGAGGTTCCAGTATAGAAATGAAAAGACATCACACCTAATTCAAAGGATTTTAAGTCCTCATATGGGAGCCAGACATCTAAATGTAATCTATTTACAGAGCACATGCTAAATCCAACCATAGAAATCTTGTTCTTCTCTGTATCTTCAGTACCTGGCATACAGCAGGGTCACACTGTATGTAGAATTGAATTGCTCAGCTGTGGTTAACTGCTTCTCCTTCCTCATGTCCTCCTCCTCCTCCCCTTCTCCCATCTTCCTCTTTCTCCTCCTCTAGGATCATCCTACCCCAAAGAGACCTCCTTTATTCTTTCCTAACATTTTCTTTTCACTATTTCTTCCAAAAATCTCCATGTGCATTCATTGTACCACTCTGCGTGGCAAAAACAGCTGGGAATACAACAGCTCTGAAGAGTTTCTGTTGTAGGCTAGGATGGCACACACATAACACATACTACTTACACACAGCATTTATGAACATCTATAGCTTGTAACATGACTCTTCCTTTTGAATATTCTTGAGCCCAAATGAATGCATCATTGGGGCCATCCAATCATTTTTTATAGCTTGTAACATGACTCTTTCTTTTGAATATTCTTGAGCCCAAATGAATGCATCATTGGGGCCATCCAATCATCTGCCCACAGGCGCCAGGATGCTGGGACACCTCCAGCCTCGCCGGGAAGATTAAACACAGCTGTAAGACTCTGATGTGCCAGGCAGCCTCGCAGCTGGATTATATTTCAAGGGTCCAAGGGACCTCCCCTTCCTGTGGCAGATCATGTTAACAGCAAACACAGCTCAAACTCCAGAAGGACAGGGAGGCAGGGCTGTTTGAAGCTGTGTGATCCAAACTCATGTCCTGGCTGTGAAGCAGGACGTTTAGAAATTCATTCCTACAGAGGGAAACAAAACACTGGGCGGTGCAAAACCGTGGCACGGCATGGATGGCCAGGTCCAGGCCTGAGCCATGCCCACCATAGTTCTTCCCAACACGGAACCAGCGCTAGCCGCCTTTTCCACGATGAGTGTGGAGGATGCCAGGCCCCAAACCTCCCCGTAACTCTGATGGATATTGTGTGACTGTATCTGCGCCTGGAGGACTGAACTTGATCTCTAGGATAGAATATCCGGCATGGATTCTCTCCCTGCTAAAAGGAAATAAGAGGAAAGAAAGACTCTCTCCCCTGAAGCCCCTGTTTACAACAAAGCTGACACAGATGGGCTGATGCACCTTCACCCAGGCACTTGGGTTTTCAAACTACAAAAGGGGCTCAGGTCCTCTGTAATGAACATGAACTGGGAGAAGGGGGCAGGGGAAGAACAAGAGGGAAAGGGAGCCACCCCGGATTCCGCATTTTCTATGTGATGGTGTAGGTACTCAACCTGCTTCATCCTTAGGACTGCAATAGTATTTGTGAGGAAGGTATGATGAATGTCATTTCATCATGAGGAAAGAGAGGCTCAGAAAGGTGAAGAGAAATTCCCTTAAACTTCACAGGGCAAGGCCAGGATTCAGACCCTGGTTGGCCAGATTCCAAAGCACTTTCCTCTACATTCTCTACACACCATTGTATTCAGGAAGCCAATGAAGCCTCAGAAAACTCATGAAGGGACATGGGGCAGGGCCGTACAGGTGGAAGACAGACTTGTAATTAAAGTCTGGAAAATCCATGACATCCCTGGAAACTATCTGACAGCTTGCTCATCCCACGGTGTTTCCCAGTAGTGGAACTGGGGCTCTGGCATTGACAGTCCTGCCTCCTGCAGGCCCAAACGCCTTTGTTCCACCTGACCCAACTCCAGGTAGCGGTGCTGTGGGCACTGGAGTGATCCTTCCAGCCATACATCTGTTGCAACAGACACCCACATGTCCACCAACCTTCTTTCAACCATCCCCAGTTCCCATCCTAGTTCCTGGGTAGCTCCTGTTCCTGGGCCTGGAGCCCCACCTATTTGAGTGGGCCTTGATATCAGCCTTTGCCTTTGCTCTTGCCTCACCCAGCTCGGAATCTGATGGACTTACAGGTGTTTACCCACCTACCCCTACTTCCTGCCAATGCTAAGAGACTCCCCTTTCTGTGTCACACACCTGGGCGCCTGCAAACCCAGATCATTTTCTGGCACGGACCTGTTAATTTTTTCAGCCATTTCCCTCAAAGTCCAACTCCATGAGTGAGTCCTCAGTGCAAATGACTTTTTGGAAGTAGATTGCCAAGCCTTTCTCCTGAGGTGCCTCTGGGTAGACTCAAACCACCAACCTTTTGGTTAGCACCCAAGCACACTAACCGTTTTAATCATTTGCACCACCCAGGGACTCCCAGGCCTACTTCTTCCCCTTCTATTTCTAACCTCATGCCCCCTCCGCTGCTAAGATCCTGGCTTACCTTAAAACCCAGCCTATGTAAGCCATGACTGTTCCCAAGTACAGACATGGTGACTATCTTGGATGCAATGGGCTGATGAATGACTTAGCATAAACATGCAAAAAGGACACATAGAATATAACTTCCTCTTTCCAACCGTAAAAACAGAGCTACAGTATTTAATCACAGCACTGGGACAATTAATGATTTCTCACCACCAATAACTTCTCATAGAATGATTTATTGACTTTTAACATGACACACCTGACTTAGTCACTCCAGTCCCTGAACACATGTAATATTGATATCTCATTCATCTTCCTGTCACTGGAATGACAAAGCACTGGGAGGTAGAGAGATGGAATGAAAGCCTGAAAGCCAAATCAAGGTGACAGGGCCTGCAGCACAACACCCAACTGCACCCCCTTTGAGGGATGTGATCCATGGGAAGTGCATAATGGGAAGTATAAGAGGTGCCAAGTATAGTGTGAAATATGGAGAGCCCAACCAAACTGCTCATTGGCAGTGTTTGCTCACAAAAGGCAGCTGGGAAGAGCATTACCAAATAATAGGCAGGAATCAATAACTCGCTGGCAGCTGGGCCTTCTGGAATCTTTGGCGGGTATTCAAAACCATAAGAAAAGGCTGGTCAAGAGACTAGCATCTGCTCTGGCCTAGCCTGCACACTAGGCTTGCTGTGCCGAACCCTGCTTGCCTGCCCCAGCAGCTGGCCACATCTCCTCAGTGGGGCCCCAGCTTCCCCACTTGTCATCCCTTGCTGTACAGGGCATCCCCTCATGGATAGGATTTCTCCTCCTAGGAAGTAGGGTGCAGTGGAAAGGTGCCTTAGTGCCTCTTCAAAGCTAATGCCCCAGGAAGGCCGAGACACACCTCGCCAGCCTCCCCCAAGATCCCATCCCTATCCAGAAAGGCTGCCATCTTCTGCTTATTACTCTTTTCAACCTTCACCTGGGCACCTCCTAGAGCACTGGTTCTCAGAGTCATCTGGAGAACTTGTCAAAACACAGATTTCCAATTTAGTAGATCTGGAATGAACCTAGGAAGTCCCTAGGGAGTGCAAAGAGTTAGTACACTTGGCTGCTAACCAAAAGTTTCCTGGTTTGAGGCCACCTATAGGTGCCTCAGAAGAAAGACCTGGCAATCTACTTCCCAAAATTTCAGCCACTGAAAACCCTACGGAGCACAGTTCTACTCTGACACACATGAGGTTGCCATGAGTCAGAATCAACTCAATGGCAACTAGGGAAAGTGAGCCTAACAATTTGCTTTTCAAACAAATACCCGGGCGATGGTGATGCTGTGGTCCCAGGACCTTGCTTTGAGAACAACCAGGCTAGAGAAAGCCTGAGTGTTTTGAATCAGTGTACGGCACTGCCTGCACTTCATTATCCTACATAACTTGACCATCATGAACTCAAGAAGGAGCTTCACAGGAAAACACATAAACAGCCCTAGCCCTACTCTCTCATCTAATATAGACATGTTCATCCTGAGCATAGGCCTGGCTATACTATTGCCCTTGAGTTCCTGTTTTGGGACATTAACAATTAAATGAGACCTTAATGGCCCTTTTAACAACACATCATATGAGACAGGCCCCAGGATAATCTCCTTACTGAAATTCATGTAGCTACAAATCTGCGGATTTCAGGTTCTTGGCCTCCCTTGTATTTACCAGGCTGGTGGTTGACAGGGGCTTGATGGTCAAACCAGACACATGAGGGAAAACACAGCCCAACCTGGGGAAAATATGCTCTGAAGTTCTTTTCTGAGCCTCCTCAGAGTTGCCACTTCCTCCAGGCCTGCTTTCGTTCACAACGCAAGAAGAATGTAGAGCTTCACGCACTGGACGCAGAGTAATTCAGCAGCCTGCTCTGGCCTCCCACTTTCTAGGCAAGAGAACACTGGGCGTGGAATGAAGGTATACAAGTTATAGGTCTGCTCATAACTAATTGGAGGTATGACCTCAAATCATCTCTCTGTACCACAGAATCTGCTGCCTCTTCTGTCAAGGAAAAACATTGGTCCTGTCTGATTCACAGGCCAATATGCAAATGGCGTAATGGATGCTGTTGTTGTTAGCTGCCATTAAGTCAGCTCGCCTCATGGCTACCCCACATACAACAGAGTAAAATATTGTTACCCAGGCCTTTGCCATCTTCACAATCATTGGTATGCTCCATCTTTGTGGCCACTGTGTATTTGGAGTGCCTTCTAAGCCAGGGTGTTCATCTTCCAGCACTGTATTGGACAATGTTGTACTCCGTAGGGTTTTCACTGGCTAATTTCTGAAAGTAAATCTCCAGGCTTTTCTTTCTAGTCTGTTTCAGTCTGTAAGTTCCACTCGAACCTGTCCACCACGGATGACCCTGCAAGTATTTGAAATACTGGTGGCATATCTTCTAGCATCATAGTAATAAGCTACCACAGTGAGAGAGTTTGCTATATGACATTATTTATTTTCATCAGTATTATTTTTATTTTTCCTAGGACAGGATTATTTATCTAAAAGTAGCTTCCCACCTGTTCTGGGACACTGTCCTGAGCCCTCTTCTTCCTCCCCTGTTTTTCCCCCTATGGTATGTGTTTATTCATCAAACATTTGTTGAGCCCTTCTCCATGCCAAGCACTGAACCAAATATTCTTGTTCAAAAATGAAGCAGACAAGATTGTCAGCCTTAAAGAGCTCTCAGCCTAGTGGGAGTGATAGTGAGTGCCAACAATCCCATTCCAACAGGGTGTATTGATATGAGGGTGTGCAGAGAGCACTTGGAAGCAAGGTGAGGCCTGTGGTACGCAATATCTACTCTCCCCTTCTTCCTTAATAACACAACTCCCAAGTTTTAGTTTGATATAGGGCCACCCAGAATAAAAATTATTTTTCCTATCCTCCCTAGCAGCTAGATGTGACCGCGTGCCTGCATTCTAGTCGATGAGATGTAACTGGAAGTGGTGTGAGGCTACTTCAAGGAAATCTCCTTAAAAGACAATCAGCAGGGGCCCATCTCATGTGGTGTGCGATCAAAATGTGCCATTTCCTCCTGATGGAGCAAGAGAAAAGTGGGGTGAAAAACTCAAATTCTAATAAAAACACCAGACTTAATGGTCTGACTGAGACTGGAGGAAACACAGAAGACATGGTGCCTGGACTCTCTGTAAACCCAGAACTAAAACCATTCCCAAAGGCAACTCTTCAGACAAAGATTAGACTGGACTATAAGACATAAAATGATACTTGTGAAGAATGTGCTTCCTAGTTCAAGTGGATAACGAGACTAAATGGCCAGCTCCTCTCCAGAGGTGAGATGAGAAGGCAGAAACACAAGCCAACTGAATGGACATCAGAAATCCGGGGTAGAAAGGAAGAGTGTGCTGACATATTATACGGATAGCAACTAGGGTTACATAACAATGTGTATATAAATTTTTGTATGAGAAACTAACTTGAGCTGTAAGCTTTTACTTAAAGCACAATTTAAAAAATGTTTTTTTTAATGTGGCATTTCCGCTTACTTACCTCTTCCTCCATCCCTTTGCCTGGAATGCAGATGTGATGGCTGGAGCTCCAACTTAATATTAAACCATGAGGATAAAGGATGTTCTTGTGATGATACAGCAGTGAACTGGAAGAGATCTGGATCCCTAACAGCTTTGTTGGTGCCTCAGTAGCAGCCCTGAGTTGCCTATAATTAAGAATTAATTTACACAAGAGAAAAATAAACTTGTATCTCATCTAAGCCACTACTATTTTGGGCTTTCTGACACATGCAACTGAACTTAATCCCAACTAATTCAAAGCCAAATTGTGCATGGTCTAAGAATTTTGGACTTCATTCTGTAGGCAATAAGGAGCCATGGACAGTTCATAGGCTATGAGATAACTTGATGTGGAGAGAAAGGAGAAGAGGAATGGGAATGACCCAAGATTTAAAGAGGTGCTGTGATTGTTGTGTGTCAACTTGGCTGGGCCATGATTCTCAGTGTTTGGTAGTTTTGATGTAGTTTGGCAGTTATATGGTGATGTGATCACTTCTGTGTTGAAATTTGATATAATGTGATCACCTCAGTGCTGGGATCCTCTGTGAGTAGCCAATCAGTTGAAAGGGAGTTTTCTTGGGCATATGGCCTGCATCAAATATAAGTGGACTTTCTGGTGGGGCTCACAGGCTTTTGCTTCCTCTGGGTCCTGCAGCTGGCTCTTGTTCATCTGACCTCCAGTTCTTGGAACTTGAGCTAGCAGCTCACCTTGCCTGCTGATTTTGGGATTCGTAGGTCTTCACAGCCTGTGAGCAAGAGCCCTGCTCTCTTACCTGCCGATCGTGGATTCGTCAGCCCCTGTGACTACGTGAATCAGGAGAAGGCCCCAGCCTGGCCCACAGACGTGGGACATTCCAGCCTCTACAACCACATGAGCCATTCCCTTGATATAAACCTATGTAAATATTCAGAAACCCTGGTGGCGTAGTGGTTGAGTGCTACGGCTGCTAACCTAAAGGTCGGCAGTTCAGATCTGCCAGGCGCTCCTTGGAAACTCTATGGGGCAGTTCTACTCTGTCCTATAGGGTCGCTATGAGTAGGAATCAACTCGACGGCAATGGGCTTGGTTTGGGTTTTGGTATATAGATATTCGGAGCCCTGGTGGCACAGTGGTTAAGAGCTACGGCTGCTAATCAAAAGGTCAGCAGTTCAAATCCACCAGCCGCTTCTTGTAAACCTTATAGGACAGTTCTACTCTGTCCTATGGGGTCACTATGAGTCAGTTTATATAGATATTTATACATTTTATTGGTTTTCCTGCTCTAGAGAACCCTCCCTAAGACAGATGCATAACTTTATTTCTATGGATAGAAATGAGGAAGTCTGATTTGGAGGGAAGGGTGATGAGCATGGTTTTCGGCCTGTGGACTTTGCCATGACTGCAATGCAAGTTAAAGAATCCAACCGGAGCTGAAAGTGTGGAAGTGAATCTTAATAGAGAAATAAGGACTGAAGCTATAGATTTGGAATCACTCACATAAAGAAGTAATAGCTGAAAGCCCAAGAGTAGATGAGGTATCCTGGAAGAGAGGAGAAGTGAGTCAGAAGGGTTCACATCTGAGGGACAGAATGAGGGAGCTGATCCAAACAGAGAGTGCAGTGGTTTGAGAGGTAGGGAGGAAAGACCCTACTTATGTCACAAAAGCCAAAGAAGGAGACCATTTTTTTAAAGATGAACATTATTTTATATTGATACGCATATACATAGGGATTTTGATACAAATCAAAGTTTAAAACCATTGTAACATTTGATAAACAAAACTGTGTACCTTAAGACAGTTTTAAACATTCAGCAAAATCATTAATTGATTTCTGCCTCCTAATTCCAGAGAAATTTTTCCTAATCCACTAATCCAATGGTTCAATTGGTCTTTGCCCAATTTGAGACCTTTTCTTTTTCACTCCCTCCCTTTTCTTTTTTAGTAATATTTTATTGTGTATTTTGGTGAAAGCTTACACAGCAAATTAAGTTCCCATTTAACAATTACTACACATATTGTTCAGAGACGTTGGTTACATTTTTCACAATGGGTTAACATTCTCTTTAACTCCCTTCCGGATGTTTCACTTCCAGTAATCTGGTTTCTCTGTCCCCTTACCCTTTCATCTATGCTTTAGAGTAATTATCGACCATTTGGTCTCATAGAGATGATTCTGTAAAGGTGAGCAATACTCACCAGTAATATTTTTTATTTTATGAGCCAATCTGCCATTTAGCTAGCGGGAGAGAATTTGACATGATTAGAAAACTTTTTAAAATTAGCAGCAAGAGAGAAAGAGAAAGATCGTTTAACAAATTCTAGATAAGTTGTTTTGATAATAACAAAAACCCTCTGAGCTAGCACTGAGTGCAAGACCGAAACTGCAGGTGGTGACCATCTAAACTGGATTTTTCAAAGCCGGTCAAAGAAAATGTCACGTACAGCAAGACTGGGCCTGCATGAAGAACAGCCCAGGCATCCCTTCCATTGTAGGCATTTTCAAAGTAAAAGCCTGCCTGCCTGAAGAGCAATGAAGAGTCCCTCAGATCAGAAGGCAGTCTCCGGGTTATGTTAGAAACGCAGCAATGCAGAATAAAGAGGTGCCTGTGGCTCGCTAGGAAAAATGCCAAACAAGAGGGAATTAAAAGATGGTTCCAGAGAGAAGGGATTCTAGAAAACGAAGCTTCACTATCTTAAAACTGCTCACTCCGTGTTTGACAGAGGTCCAAATTCTGTTAAATGGGGAAAAGACAGTCTGGTCAACAAATGGTGCTGGTATAACTAGATATCCATCTGCAAAAAAATGAAACTAGACCCATACCTGACACCGTGTACAAAAACTAACTCAAAATGGATCAAAGACCTAAATATAAAATCTAAAACGATAAAGATCCTAGAAGAAAAAATAGCGACAATGCTAGGAGCCTAATACATGGCATAAAGAGAATATAAAACAGTACTAACAGTGCACAAACACCAGAAGAGAAACTAGGTAACTGGGAGCTCCTAAAAATCAAACACTGATGCTCATCAAAAGACTTCATCAAAAGAGTAAAAAGACAACCTACAGACTGGGAATAAATTTTTGGCTGTTACAAATCCAATCAGCATCTAATCTCTAAAATCTAAAAGATACTGCAAAACCTCAGCAACAAAAAGACAAATAACTTAATTAAAAAATGGGCAAAGGATATGAACAGGTACTTCACCAAAGGAGACATTCAGGCAGCTAACAGATACATGAGGAAATGCTCACAATCATTAGCCATTAGAAAAATGCAAATCAAAACTACAATGAGATACCATCTCACCCAACAAGGCTGGCATTAATCCAAAAAAACACAAAATAATAAAGGTTGGAGAGGTTGTGGAGAGACTGAAACACTTATATACTGCTGGTGGGAATGTAAAATGGTACAACCACTTTGGAAATCAATTTGGTGCTTCTTTAAAAAGCTAGAAATAGAAATACCATACAATCCAGCAATCCCACTTCTTGGAATATGTCCTAGAGAAATAAGAGCCTTCGCACAAATAGATATATGCGCACCCATGTTCATTGCAGCGCTGTTCACAATAGCAAAAAAGATAGAAACAACCTAGATGCCCATCAAGAGATGAATGGATAAACAAAGTATGGTATATTCACACAATGGAATATTACGCAACAACAAAGAACAATGATTAATCCAGGAAACATCTCACGACATGGATGAATCTGGAAGGCACTGTGCTAAGTGAAATTAGTCAGTAGCAAAAGGACAAATATTATATGAGACCACTATTATAAGAATCCAAGAAAAGGTTTAGGCAGAGCAGAAAACATTCTTTTATGGTTACGACGGTGGGCAGGGAGGGAGAGGGGAATTCACTAACTAGATAGTAGACAAGAATTATCTTAGGTGAAAGGAAGGGCAACACACAATACAGAGGAAGTCAGCACAACTGAACTAAACCAAAAGCTAAGAAGTTTCCTGAACCATAACCAAACACTTCGAGAGACAGAGTAGCAGGGGTGGGGGTCTGGGGACCATGGTTTCAGGGGACATCTAAGTCAATTGGCATAAAAAAAAGTTTATTAAGAAAATGTTCTGCATCTCACTTTGGTGAATGATGTCTGGGGTCTTAAAAGCTTGCAAGCCGCCATCTAAGATGCATCAGTTGGTCCCAACCCACCTGGAGCAAAGGAGAATGAAGAACACCAAAGACACAAGGAAAATATTAGCATAAGAGACACAAAGGGCCACATAAACCAGGGACTCCATCAGCCTGAGACCAGAACTAGATGGCGCCTGGCTACCACCAATGACTGCCCTGACGGGGAACACAACAGAGTCCCTGATAGAGTGGGAAAAGAGCATGGTGCAGAGCTCAAATTCACATAAAAAGGCCAGACTTAATGGTCTGACTAAGACTAGAGGAACCCCAGAAGACATGGTCCCTGGACTCTTTGTTAACCCAGAACTAAAACCATTTCTGAAGCCAACTCTTCAGACAAAGATTAGACTGGACTATAAAACATAAAATAATACTCGTGAAGAGTGTGCTTCTTAGTTCAAGCAGCTACATGAGACTAAATGGGCAGTGCCTGTCCGGAGGCAGGATGAGAAGGCATAAAGGGGTAGGAGTTGGGTGAATGGACAGAGGAAATGCGGAGTGGAAAGGGGGAGTGTGGTGTCACATTATGGGGATTGCAACTAGGGTCACATAACAACATGTGTCTAAATTTTTGTATGAGAAATTAACTTGAGCTGAAACTTTCACTTAAAGGACAATTAAAAAAAAAACACTGCTCACTCCACTTAAGTTAGCCTGGGGAGGTGACCTTTAACACTTGATCCATCTGTGGTCCGTAGGAGAACTAACTGAGGCATGTGGAAAAAAATGCCTTAGCTTGATGCCTGGGGACAGAATTCCTCTTAGGGAGAGAATTGTTTTCCCAGAGGAAAATATCTTTATAAACCTTGAAATGAAAGACAATACTGAAAGCAGAAGTTAACAGGAGACAAGCTAACAAAACAGAACCTGAAACTGAGCTGCATCAGCATAGGGTAGAGCGGAGCAGAAAAGGGAGGACAAGCTATACTGCAGAGCCACCAAAGAATCTCCAAGAAAGGAGGGCTCTAATATTCAATGCTACCACCCATCTGGGGTTTTGTTGTACTGTGGTAGCTTGCATGTTGCAGGGATGCTGGAAGCTATGCCATCGGTGTTTGAAATACCAGCAGGGTCACCCATAGTAGACAGGTTTAAGCAAATCTTCCAGACTAAGACAGACTAGGAAGAAAGACCTGGAGATCTACTTCCAGAAATTAGCCAACGAAAACCCTAGGGATATAGTGCTGGAAGATGAGCCCCCTAGGTTGGAAGGCACTACACAATAGCCTCAACAATGAACTCAAACATACAAGTGACTGTGAAGATAGTACAGGACCGGGCAACATTTTTCTGTTATACATAAGGTCATCCTGAGTCAGAGCCAACTCGATGGCAACTAACAATAGCAAGAATATTCAATTGTTTGTAGCTTTGTAATGAAAATACACTCCTCTGTCTCTTCAAATTTTATTAAAGGCGGTTTGGGTAAAAATTAAGGAACAATTATGAATACCATGTGGGCACAACATCAGGACAGGGATAATGGAAGAGGCCCAAGGCAAGAGCAGAGAACAGGAACTCCTTGGAGACAGGAAGTTGGAACCAGAGATGACCACGAGAATGAGAGCAGGAAGACCCCAGGCAACATCTGGGGTAGATTACCATAAAGAACTGCCTTCTCAAACAGCTGTGCTGGGGCTTGGGGTTGTTGTAATAGTCAATGAATCTTTTCAGCAATATACCACTTGTGTCCTTATTCTCTGTCTCCTTCAAGCCTCCATAACAAGTAGGATTCTTAGGATGAAGCAATGGTCCACAGTGTCAAATGAAGCTGAGAAATCAAAGAAAAGGAGAACTAAGGAAAGGTCATCAGGCTTCCCAAACAGCAAGACACTGATGACATGGGAAAGCGAGTGCTCAGTAGGCGTGGGGCTGGGTCTCTGCCCACCATGTGCAGACTGTGCACTGCACAGGGGCAGCCAACCTGCAGGCGCCACCCCCTTCCCAGTCATCACGGATTACATGTTTGTTACAATTTCCGGTCAAAGGGAGAGAAGTGTTTTCAGGAATGGGCCCCTTTTCTTAATTGGCACAAAGGCTCCTCTGGGGCTAGAAGCAACATTGGTGTGGAGATAGGGCAGATGGCGAGCAGCTTAAGAATGAGTGGCAACTAGGTGGTGCCCGGCTACTGACACCGACTGCTCTGACAGGGATCACAATAGAGGGTCCTGGACAGAGCAGGAAAAAAATGCAGAACAAAATTCTAATTTACAAAAAAGACCACACTTACTGGTCTGACAGAGACTGGAGAAACCCTGAGAGTACGGCCCCCGGACATATTTTTAGCTCAGTAATGAAGTCACCCCTGAGGTTCACCCTTCGGCCAAAGATTAGACAGGCCCATAAAACAAAATGAGACTAAATGGGCACACCGGCCCGGGGACAAGGACAAGAAGGCAGGAGGGGACAGGAAAGCTGGTAACAGGGAATCCAAGGTCAAGAAGGGGAGAGCGTTGACATGTTGTGAGGTTGGCAACCAATGTCACAAAACAATATGAGTACTAATTGTTAATGAGAAGCTAGTTTATTCTGTAAACCTTCATCTAAAGTACAAAAAAATTAAAAAAAAAAAATGAGTGGTCAATGAAGAAATGAAAACTATGTACGTGGAACTTCCATATGGGAATACAAATTAGCCATCTATTGCTGCCTAACAAATTACTCCAAAATTTAGCAGCTTACAATAACAAACATTTATTATCTCACAGTCGTATGGGTCAGAGATCAGGAGGAGTTTAGCTGAGTGATCAGGGCTCAGTGTCTTTCATAACGCTGCAGTCTGGCTGCTGGCTAGGGTTGCATCATCTTAAGGTTAGACTGGGAGTGGGCGAAGGACCCACTTCCAAGCTTACTCATATGGTTGTTGGCAGGCTTCAGTTCCTTCATGGTTGTTAGACTGGATCTCAGTTCCTCACCACACCATGTGGGTCTCTCCAAGAGTTGCTTACAAAATGGCAGCTTGCTTCCCTCGTGCAAGTGATCAGAGAGATAGAAAGAAAAGGAGAAGAAAAGAAAGGGGAGGGAAAGGAAGAAAGGGGAGGGTAGAGATGATGCCCAAATACAGAAGCCACAGTCTTTTTATAACCTAATCTCAGAAGTGACATCCCATCCCTTTTGTTGCATTCTATTCCTTTTTTTTTTTTTATTCCTTAGAACAGGTCAGTAAATCCAGACCACACAGAAGGGGAGGAGATTACACAAGAATGTAAATACCAGGAGGTGAGGATCACTGGGCCCAGTGGCTTCTCTAGGGAGGTGCAGGGATGTGGGCCACACCGGGTGACACTGTCAGAGAGGATGACACCAAAATGACTGTCTATAAAAATATGCCTATAGTTAATTACAATAACAAAAACATTTTTGATAAGCCCAGCTTACATGTATCAATATACCCACAAAGCTAAAACTCTATGCTAACTTACTTTATGAACCTTCTAATATGTCCCAGTCGGAGCTGTCATTATTACCCAATTACAATGACACTTTGAATCACATTGGCTTCGCCTGTACGCACTACAAGTACATGCAGTTGTTTTCGTTGCTGCCAGTGTTTTTATAGCTGCCGATTTTGTCAAGTTTTCTGGTGTTATAGCTACAATATTGTGGTAATTAGTATTTGTGAACCTATATCAATAACTTTTTTCAGAATGAAGTAGTAATTGAAGGAAAAGAGGAGTGACATACGGGAATTACAATTTATGAGTAATGTTAGTACAAAATCATTACTAAGGATTCTGTATGGTCTGGTACAGAAGGTTCTTGGGGGGGTGACACTATGAGCTACCACACTGGGTGACACCAACTTTAGTCTGCCACTGCCTACCACAGGATATGAAGGTTCAACCACTCTCAGGAGACAAAATCTTTCTCTCACCCTGAGGGTGAAATCACCAAAATACAAACAGAATTTGGGAGAACATCTAAAGCCACTTTAAGCAGGGACCAGAGTACATTCCAGCTAGTGGTCTGGGCTGAGCAAGATGACAGAGATAAGGGCCATTGGCAGCTCCTCAGCAGGGTCCTGATCATTTAATTCACAAGGCTCTAGCTTTGGGGCCCCCAAACAAGTTTTCTGTATCTACTTACATGGGTACGAAGAAAGTCCATGGCAGTAAGTTTATGTTAATGGAGGAGGGACAACTCAGAAAAGAGAGTAAGAGTGGTTGCACAACTTGAAGAATTAATCAATGTCACTGAATTTTGCCTGTAGAAATTGTTGAATTGGTATACGTTGTGCTGTGTACATTCTCAACAATAACAAAATTAATTTAATTTAAAAAAGCAAGTTCATGAATATCAAGAAAAAGTTTCTACTCCAGAGTGAACAGCCCAAGCAAAACCATTCAAAGAAAACAAAGGGCCTCACAGGCAGGCTCTGCTGCTGCTGTCTGTGTGGACAGAGCCTGTCATGCAGAGGTGTGGAGGTAAGAAAACACTCCACAGATCTGCCAATGACAGGCAGGGCCTGTTTCCAGCACCTCCAATGTCTGGGGCTGCCAAGGCCCCCCACGTGGCTGGGATCAAGGCTGCCAACTACCCCTAGGTTTTCAAGTTGTCTACAGAGGGTTGTCCCTTGCCCCTCTCCCTCACACACTATGAGACTCTATGCTCTCTTTTAAACTTCTGGAGCACAGGGACGCACAGGATGAAAGGAGTGGTGTTTTCAACTTAGAACACACCATTAGACAACAGCCAACTCTTCTGTGCATTTTAGAGGCTCCTGGAATTTCTGAACCACTCCTGAGTTGATTTAACTTCATAAATATTTATCGAGGGCTTGTTATGATGATGGGTCAGCTCCAGGCCGTGGGGTGCCTCAGAAGAAGTGGCCAGGAAAGGGCAGCACTAGGAGGTTGACCAAGCTGGTAGGCATAAGGGTAGGAAGTTGCCATGCCAAAGATTGCAGCTGGGGCCAGTTCATCAGGGAGGGAGATGCGCAGTTACCAAGAACCCAAAGGCAAAGCCAAAGGCAGAAACTGACATGAGATCTAAGCAAAAACACACATAAAGCTCAGAATCTGAGTAAGAGAGCCAGGGCTAACGCTCAGCAGTTCCAAGGAAACAGAGAAAACATGCAGACCCCTGGCCAGGGAGTGCAGGCGGGAGCCAGCATCCATTTCTGAAAGCAGGCTACGTCTGGGTTGTCTGCCATCAGTGATAAATTCGGTTGCTCAAGCCAGGCAGGAGAACACAGACGTGTGCTCATCCACAAAAACCAAAAAAACCAAACCTGCTGCCATGGAGTCGATTCCTACTCAGCGACCCTACAGGACAGAGGAGAACTACCCCATGCGGTTTCCAAGGAGCGCCTAGTGGATTCCAACTGCCGACCTTTTGGTTAGCAGCCGTAGCTCTTAACTACTATACCACCAGAGAAGACACCCAGAAATCAAGGTTTGGGGTTCAAGGTGGGTCTCAGGAAACAAGCAGAGAATGGTGCTCAGGCCCGGAACAGCAGCTCAGGATCTGGAACAAGAGGGTGCAACCTCCTAACAGCCTAACCAAGTTGTGCATGCTGATTCCAGGTCATTCTGAGGGTTAATCATAGCATTAATTAACTCCAGGATTTATCATTGTAAGCAGTCTTCCTGCTTCTGCTAGACTAAGGACAGGAACCTCATCTGTCCTGCTTACTGGGAATACCCACCCTAACACAGGGCCTGGCTTGAAATAGGAGCTCAGAAAATATGTGTCAAGGGAGCAACTTCTCCCAGAGAAAGGTGGGAATCTGCAGGGGGCGGAGAACAGGCGCAGGACCTCCAGAGAGGCCTCACAGGCCAACCAGAAGTCGAATTTTCTTCTCCCGATTATAGGAAACCAGGGTGAGCCAGCAAAGCCCAGATTTCATGCTGAGAGCAGGCATGATGATCCGACTTCCCATCCTACACACCTCACTCTGCCACCCTCTTGGGTCCCCTTTGGAGTATGGAAGAGGGTGAGATGACAACAGCCATCCAGCTCTCCCAGGGCCTAAGCTCCAGATTTGGAATATATGTAGGCAGAAACCATTCCAATTACTTCAGCCTAAGACCGTAGAATATTCCCTCTGCCCCTAACTAGGTGGGTGGCCTTGGGCAAGTCTTTTACTCTCTCTGTATATATATTATTTAAAAAAAAAAAAAGTTGCTGTCATGTCTATTTTGACTCATGGCAACCCATGTGTGTCAGAGTAGAACTGTGCTACATAGGGTTTTCAATGGCTGATTTTTCAGAAGTAGATCACCAGTCCTTTCTTCCAAGGTACCTCTGAGTGGACTCGAACCTTCAACCTTTTTGTTAGCAGCAAAGCAATTTAACCATTTATAGCACCCAAGGACTCTCTTTCTATTATAGCCTCAAATGATTTCCTCATCTGTAAAACAAGGACATTAGGCTAGAAATTATACTCTGTGGTTCCCTTTCTTTTCTAATATTCTGTGATTCCATTATTCTGGTCATCTTTTAAGAGGATGTGAATTATGACTTACCCACCATGAAAATATGCAGTGGCTCATTAGCTCCTAATGAGAACTGGAGGGGACCTAGAAGAAATACTCTCTCCTTTCTGTTTCCATGGAGTCTGGTTTTCCTGGAACTCTGTGTCTGTGGAGGAAGGTGAAGCATATTTGCTGTCGGAAGTTGCTTATGTTTCCCAAGCCCTCTGGGGAAGAGGCAGCCTGACAAACCCAAAAGCTCACTGGACTTAAAAATGAGAAGATCTGGATGCTAGCCCCAAATCAGGCTTGTGAACTTGGCGATTCACCCACCCTCTATGGGTCTCCTTAGAACCGAGGATGGTGAGACTTCAACTCACTTACTTTGGATGTGTCATCAGGGAAGACCAATCAGTAGAAAAGGACATCGTTTTTGGTAAAGCAGAGGGTGGACAAAACCAAGAGAAACCCTCGATAAGATGAACTGACACAACAGCCACAACAATGGTCTCAAACATACCAATGATCGTGAAAGTGGCACAGGACCAGGCAACGTTTCATTCTGTTATACGTGCGGTCTCCGTGAATTGGAGCCAACTCAAAGGCAACAAACAACTATGAGTCTCCATTCATTCGTTTGTAATGGCCATAATACCTGCCCTGCCAATCCACAAGACTGCTGGAAAAACAAAAGACCTCTCCAAAACGTTAAGTGCTAAACAGATGTGTAATATTGCTAGGTGAATCCAGCCAAAATGGCTGGTAGGACAACAGAGAATGTGTGGGGCAAATGGACCAGAATTTGAAGGCACAAAGGACTTCTTAAAGATTTGCATGTTTTAGAAAATTAAATTTAAAGCTGGACTTTGAGAGTCTGCCTGGTAAGAGGCAACAAGGCATAGCTGTTGAACCAGTGAAACTGGAGTTGGAAAACCTGGATCACATTTCCAACTCTGCCATTTAAGAGCTGGGTGACCACAAGCATACCACTTCAACTCTCTGAGTCTGTTTCCTCATCTATAAAATGGCAATAAGCTCCTTGCCCTGCCTTGTTCCCAAGTTGTCACCAGGATCAAATGAAGTCATATTTATAAAACTGTGGTCCACACAAATACTGGGCATCAGTGCTTCTTAAAGTGGGGGGCACATAGCAGTGACCATAGCAATTAATCCTCCTGAGTCAGTGAGGCACAGTCCAGCCCACCCACCAGCTCTCAGAGCAGAGGAAATAGACAGGACACCTACACGAGAGTGATTTGTAGGCAACTACAGGCTTTTTTTTTTACAGGCTTTATCAGCCCCCAGACTTTCTCCTGCTCTCCAGCCTAGAATCCTTCCTGTTAAAGTCATTCGTCTGGAGCAGCTTCACTTGGGCAATAGCTCAAGGCACAAGGGTGTCCAGCCAAGGGGGCAAGTAGGGGCTGGAATCCAACTCAAACTCCACCCACCAACGCCTGTGCCTGCCCAGAGGGAGAGGTGTCTTTCTCTAATTCTTAGGGAGGGCCTGCCACACAGACTAGTCCACCCCTGGCCTAGCGATTAGGAAACAAGTGAACAGAGTTGAAATGAATAAATGTTACCTGGAATGGGCGGCTCTTTACCCCCATCTCCAGCTTGTAAATGGAACCTGGTTCTGGGGGAAATGAAATGCCAGCCAGTGAAATTGTGCGTGTGTGTAAGAGAGAGGTGTGTGTGTGTGTAAAAGAGAGAGATGTGTGGTGTGGGTGTGGGTGTGTATAAGCCTTAGTCCTCGAGGCTGTGGCAGGGGAGGGTAGCATGGTGGACCCCACCCAGGAAGCCCAGGGTTAACCCTGGGGAGCTGGGAGACATGGGCAAATGCTGGATAAGAAACCAGGGCAGCAAAGCACTCATCTAGGTCCTGTAGGGAAGAGGTTCGGAGCATGGTTTAACCAACACAAACTTGTCTGACCTCATAGTTTTGCTGAGGGTCATTCCTTCCAGTTTAGGCTAGGGGAATTGTACTACAATAGGGCATGGATGATACTACATGAGGAGTCACAGAACAAATCACAGTCCCTACCCTCTGACCTCTAAAATGAGCCCTCAGCCATCCCCAAAGCACTTGTCAGAGAACTACCCTCCATATCCTCATTTTGGTGACATGGTCAGAACCCCAAGTAGTGCTGCCTGGCTTCAGTCAAATATGAACCAGCAGCCAGGCCACTTCAAGGTCACTTGTGGAATTGTGTCCACGTGAATGCTGGTGATGCCCCTGCTCCTCCATTTACTCCAGAAGAGATACCTCATTGTTTGAGGCTTTTAGAATCCTCCAGGGAGTTCTGGGAACTGAATGCTGAGCAGGTGGTTTAACTAAAGACAATAAATAGAAACTGCGGAACGGTGCCATTCGTGGGAAGGGAAGGAGGCTTCCCTTCAGTGAGGGCAGCACAATAGCTCATGGGTGTAGCTTCCTAATAAGCTTGGCAGTGCAGACACAGCACCGACAACACAGTTTACTTGCAGCAAAAGGGCGGGTCTGTGGCCAAACAGTTCGGCCAGCTTTCTAGACAAGCAGAAGGACCACAGCTGACTGCCACAGAAATGAAGGCACTAAGCTAGAGTCTATCCCACCAGCTTTGGAGTCTGTGAAGCTTGTCCATGGGAAGAAACGGAAGAAGACATCTGGAGCAAACTGCTTACCTTCCCTGAACCTCCTGTTTGGGGGAGTGGGGAATCAAAGCTACTTATTATTGATTTGGAGGAAATCCTAGACGTGAACCCTCCAAAGCATTTTCAAATGGTTCCTTCAATTTTAATGTAAAATTGATCTGAAGGCCAAAGATTCTTTCCAAGAATGGATATTGTGTTATCACGATAGTATAGTTGATCCTTTTAGTCCTCCTTTACTGCCCATTTACATTTTTCATAATATTCTGTTTGATATTTTCGAACATTCACCAGACATCGAGAAAAAGAAAAAGAACCACTCAGCTATGCTCACCATCGTCTCAAAAGGCAATTCTCTGTCTTTACGATCATACTTTCTCACGGGGCTCTCCTAACAGATTCACGATGTGGCCCCTCCCTAACATTTGTGGGCCCAGGGCAAGAGTGCAAATGGAGGCCAGCTCGTACATCAAGCTAACAAACTCAAATCTGTTCTACCACCCTATCTTGACAAATAAATATGCACAATGACCCAAAAGCAAGGTTCAAATTTAGAATTCTCACTCTCCTTGGAATTGTGCTACACAGGGAGGGCCATCCCCAGACCCTCAGGCCCGGGCTCCTGGCCTTCTCCTACCATTCCACTCTACCACATACATCACAGCCCACATGCCCAGGCTCCATCCACACACCCTACTAACAGCCACTCCTCAGCCACCTCTTGAGCCCAGAGGAACACAGGCTAGCCATCCTGGCTGTAACCTCAGCCCTTGGGAGGATGGGCCTTCAGAAGAGGTCCAAAGAGGCTGGAGGCAGTCTTGGAGTCATTCGGGCAGGAAAGTCCAGGATCAAAGTTACCCAGAGAATGTTCTACAAAAGGCATATGGGCTCCAGGTGGTCACATCACCTTGGCCCTGCAGACTCCTTATCCATAGCAAGAGGTGTAGCTCCAGGAAGACCAGAGTTGGGTCCTCTAAAGCCCAAGACCCAGGGTGAGAGCAGACCTAAAGGCAACCTTCTATGAAGTCATGAAGACAGGAGCTCACAGTGTTCCCCAAGATATCGCCCCATGGGACGTTGGGTAAGCAACTTCAACCCTCTGGAGCCTAGTTTGTTCATTTGTAAAATGTGGGGACTAAGCCAAGAATTTACAGAGCTAAAATCCTATGTTTCCATCTAAATTAAATTGAAATAACATATACCACAGGCAAATCACTGTGGTGAGTGCTTTCACACACAATCTTACTTAATCCATGATTCTATCACACCACACTCCTTACCCAGCCAGAAAGTTTAGGGTGCTAGGCCCAGCCCAAAGACAGGGATGGGCACACAAAAACACAATGCAATGCTACTAAGTTCAGGGGGATGCAGGGTTCAGCCACGACCATAGTCCACTTGAAGCAGCAGTCATGAGTGGCTGGGCAGAGAGGTGAACACCATGTAATAGGCCCCAGGGGAGAACTGGGTGCCTCCCAACCTGGTCTATGGGTGGGGAGGGAGCCATTTAGGGTAGCAGTTCAAACCCTATCCTATGCTCCTATGCACACACACACACACAAAGATGATTCAAAGCTCTCCAGTTGTTATATTTGCTCTTAAAGTGAGAGACTTGAGCTAGGGAAAGTGTGCAATAATGGGAAAAGATAAACTTGCAGGAGTAGTGAAGGTTAACTCCACAATTCTTGTGTATTAAGACAGAGGACTATAGGAGTTTGGAAATGGTATGGATTAAATTGTGTCCTCCAAAAATGTGTGTCGACTTGGCTAGACCATGATTCCCCAGTATTGTGTGGTTGTCCACCATTTTGAGATCTGATGTGACGTCTGTATGTGTTGGAAATCCTAACCTCTATGAAGTTAATGAAGTAGGATTAGAGGCAGTTATACTAATGAGGCAGGACTCAATCAACAGGATTAGGTTGTATCTTGAGTCAGTCTCTTTTGAGATACAAAAGAGATCAAGCAGAAAGGAACCAGACCTCATAGATCAGGAAAGAAGCACCAGGAGCAGAATGCGTCCTTTGGACTTGGGGTACCTGCATTGAGGAGCTCCTGGACCAGGGAAAGATTGATGACAAGGACCTTCCCTCAGAGCTGACAGAGACAGAAATCCTTCCCCTGTAGTTGGTGCCCTGAATTCAGACTTCTAGCCTCCTAGACTATGAGAGGATAAACTTCTGTTTGTTAAAGCCATCCACTTCTGGTATTTCTGTTACAGCAGTACTGGATAAGTAAGACAGGGAATAACGGCTCTTAGACGTTTTTTCTGTTTCTCTGAGATTCTCCTGAGCTTCACAGTCCCAGTTTGTGGAAACATTGCTTCTGAAGGTCCTCAAGATCCAGCTGACTCGTGTCCTACTTCTCCTTGGTTAGCTGGCCCTCCATGGATGCAGTACAACCCAGGACAGCGACTCACGATTTGACCTTGGGTGACTTTCTTCATGCTCCAGGCCACAGTTTTCTGAACTGTAAAATGAGCCTTCTGAGGACTAAATGAGGTAGCATCTGTTAAGCGCCTGGCACAGAAAAAGCTTTCAGGAATTGGTAGGTATTCGTATTATTTTCCTCTCACATGGGAGAGCAAGGAAAAGAGAACGACCAGTTGAGGGCCAGATCAACGCTGCTGCCTTCCCTAAAGGACAAATCCGCCACCCTTCCCTGCGCACGTCCACCTTGGGCATGTCATGTCAGCCACAGGACAGCTTGCAGTCACTCAGCACAGAGTTGACTGCCAACCATCCCACTCCCCTGGGGGCTCGTCAAATATTGATGCAGTGTATCAGGTCTTCCGAACATGATACCGCTGCTTCTCAGACAAGATCCTGTTCTCTGACCCCAGAGGAGGGTGAGGGCTTTTCACATCCCTTAGATGGCTGCAGACCTAGCAAATCTTGCACCTGGTTTCGGGGCCAACTTCCCCTTAATGACAAGATGAAAGATCCAGCTGTCTGTGTTTAGATTTATCCTCACTAACTCAGCTCTTCAAGAAGGGAAGTGTCTTAGTTTGCTAGCCACAAGTGGGTGGCTTTACAAAACAGAAATTTTTTTTCTCACAGTTCAGAAGGCTAGAAGTCTGAATTCAGGGTACCAGCTATAGGGCAATTCTAGGGGAAGGGTCTCTGTCGGCTCTGGGGGAAGATCCCTGTCTCAGCTTCCATAGCCCCATCGCTCCTCGGTGCCTTGGCCATCCACACATGTGCTTCTATCTTCCCCTGTTTGTGCTTCTCATCTCTATGTCTGTCTGCTCCTTATAACTCAGAAGTGATTAGGTTTAGGGCATACCCTACCCTGCTATGGCGTCATTAACATAACAAAGAAAACCCTATTTGCAAATGGGATTTCATCCACAGGTATATGTGGTTAGGATTCCAACACATATTTGGGGGGAACGTAATTTAACCCATAACATTCCACCATTTGCCCCCCCAAAACTCATGTATTTCCCACGTGCAAAACACATTGACCCTGTCAGTAAGGAAAGGAGACAAAAAGTAACACATGAAGCACCTCCTCATGCTAAGCATTAGACAAAGCTCTGTGCTCTCAAGATCCAACTTAATCCCCTCAGGGGCCACATAAAGTGGGTGGTGCTGGCCACCATCTATAGATGAGGGGACTGAGACTTAAGGGAAATAGCTGGGTGACCTAAGCAAGATCACACCATTTGTACAGGCTGAGACTTAGGTTCTGCATCTGAAATCGGTGTGCTTCGGCTGACACTCCTTGGGAAATGAGGACTAGGGCTGTTTGTACCCTGGGCCACTGCCAGGATCAGGTCCACCTCACTCCCACACTCCCCTTGAAGGTTAGTTATAGAGTTGAGTGAAGTCAGATCTGTACGTTCTCTTGGCCTTGCCGAGCAATCCCTGACCTGACCACTTATCCTGGCCCTTGGCACCAAATAAACGTGTTTTCAGCTTCTTTGTAAATAAAATCCCATCTGTTCTTAAGAATCCTCATTAATGGTAGACATTTATGGGGTTCTCCCTGTGGTGGGGCTCTAGCTAGATGGGGCCAGGATGGGACGCAGCCAGAGGTGTGGCACACGCCATTTCTCAGCACAGTTTAAAATCAGTCTTGCCCTCGAGTTCTTTACAATCTAATCACAAGTCACGGGAATCATCACGATCATCAGTGTCATTTATAACATGCACTAGAATTGAGAAATTAATCCCAATCTAGGTGCTACCGAAGGAAGACCATACATCTGGTATGATCTTCACAATGACCCTGTGAGGTCAGTAGGGCTTATCATGAGGTCACAAAGTAGTGAAGTGAGTGCTCCATAGTCACACGGCTAGTTAGCGGCTGAGTCAGGATTCAAACCTGGGTCTTACAACTACAAGTAACGTGAACTACTTTAGAGCCAGCACATGATGACTGTGTTTCTTAGGAGAAACACTGTTTTCCTTATTATTGTTAATCAAACACCTACAGGTGTTAGTATGTCCCTGCATTGCTGTAGCACTTTAAAATATTAACTTATTTGATATTTATAACATCTCTATATAGTAGTTAGAGCCCTGGTGGCACGGTGGTTAAGAGCTCAGCTGCTAACCAAAAGTCTGGCAGTTTGAATCCATCACCCGCTCCTTAGAAACCCTATGGGGCAGCTCTACCCTGTCCTATAGGGTTGCTGAGTTGGAACTGACTCAACAGCAACGGGTTTGGTTGGCTTGGTTGTATGGTAGTTACTATTATTATCAGCATCTTAGAGAGGAAAAAAACTGAGACACAGAGAAATGAAGTGGCTTACCCGGGGTCACACAGCTGGCAAGTGACAAAGACAGGTTTTGGACCCAGAATCTGGGCGCTTAAACACTACACTCTTCCTCTGTAACAACTTAATTTCTATACCAAGCCCCCTTTCCCTTTCCACTGGAGAGGCAGAAACCAATGTTCTGTCACTTCACGATTCGTCTTCCTTTTTCTCTGAGGGTGTGTCCACCTTTGGGGATTAGGAGGAGGGATTGCAAAGTGCAAGTGGTATCTCATCCTCAACTCTGCATTAGGGCTCTTTGACCAATCTTGGCCTAGGTCAGATGCCCCACACAGGTTGTCTCAGCTATTCTTTGTTCCTGTCCTCCAGCCTGGGTGCTCCATGCTCAAGGCAGGAGACTCACTCCCCTATTCTGTGCCATGCTGAGCCTAGAAAATTCTGTGAGACTGTCTAAGAGGCCTTATTATGAGGAAATGTGGTCACAAAGCAGTGAAGTAAGTGTTTCAAATTCACACAACTTGTTCGTGGATGAGTCAGGACTTGAACTCCCAGGCTTACCACACAGCCATCCCTGTTGGAAGTCTTGCTACTTCCTCGGGGCTCAGCTCCAGGAAAAGGAATGCAGATGTTGAAGATATGCTGTAGGTCCAGGACTGGTGAGAGGCCAAGAAATGAGAAGGTGCAGGAATAGGACATTGTGGTTGTCTCCCCAGTATCCATTCCTGGTAAACCTAGCTTCCTGTGCAGCTCAGGCCTGTGGGAGAAGCCAGCCCCACCCTCCTCACTCTAAGGATGGGGCTCAGGCTAAGACAATTAGCCCCTGACAACAGGTCCTAGTTTAAGGATGGTCACATAAGCCAACTCAGGACCATGAAATCGCAAGTTAGGTTTGCTAGGTACCCCAGGGAAAGCACTTCCTGCCCTTCTGAAAGTATTCTCTAAGGCCCCATCTCTCTCTCCTGAGCGGGGCTGGGTGTGTTTTGAGTGGCTGAGGCCATTTTGCCACTTTGAGGGAAACCAGGCTTAAGGTGAAGCAGGTACCCCAGAAGCCAGCGGCAGAGACACAGAGATTTTAAAAGGGAGCTGTGTCTGTGTCAAATATTCCTGAGAAATTGATTAGATTAAGAAAGGAAACAGGGTCAGTGACTCTGGCACTGGATGAGGAGGAGGTTCACACCCTGGATAACATCAGGGTCCTTGTAGGACACTCTTCCCAAGTTTAAAAAAAAAACATTGCTGTCAAGTCAATTCCAACTTATACCGACCCTATAGGCCAGAGTAGAATTGCCCCACAGGGTTTCCAAGGAGCACCTGGTGGATTCGAACTGCCAACCTTTTGCCTAGCAGCCATAGCTCTTAACCACAATGCCAGCAGGGTTTCCAATGTTAGGGTTTCTTCCCACCTTAGGGGACCCCAAAGAAAGGCAAACTGGGCTCCTCGTAAATGGAGCCCAAGGACCAGAGTGTTGTAGGTCACACAGGATACCTAAGAGTTTGGCGTCCGTGGCTTGGGCTTGAGTCCCAGCTCCACCACTAACAACTTCTGTAATCTTAGCAAATTACTTAACCTCCTACAGTCTCCATTTCCAAGATTTCAAAATGGAGACAAATATAAAACTAAACCAGTTGCCAATGAATTGATTCCTACTCTTTCAGAAGTAGATCGCCAGGCCTTCCTTCTGAGGCACCACTGGGTGGGTTCAAACTGCCAACCTTTCAGCTAATAGCTGAGCTCTTCACATTTGCACCACCAGAGGAGACAAATAACCTAAAGGTGGTTACAAGATTCAATAAGGGGAAGCCCTCCTGGCCCTGGTGCGCAGGAAGCCACCCTCGCCAGTGTTAGTCCTGCCTCTGCCCTCATGTGTAAGGCCCGGCATTCCAAGTGGAGGTCGTTGCCAAGTGTCCCCAAGAGCCAGTGTCTCCCAGGATGAGGGTGGACCTGAGGTCACGTATGGAAAGCTCTTGGCAGAGTGCCTGCTCACAGTTAGTACTCAGCAAGCAGCAGCTGCTGTCATGATTATCACTATTTTGAGTTTTCCCTGCTCCCATAAGCACTTCCATTAAAGACACAGCCCAGGCAGAGGAACCCAAGGCACCCTGCATCACACTCCAGGCCCCAGACCTTAGCCTTGGCTCAATGAACCCTAGGCCAGAGCCTGAAGAGAAACTAACTTCCCAGCAGGACTCCCACATTCCTTCTGGGTGGAATGTCTTTATATGGCAAAGTCTGTGGGCTGGGATTTAACTCTTTACATGCCTTTCATGGGAGAACAATTCCTCCTCTATCCCTGGAGGTGCTGGAGGCGAGGGAAGGTTTATTTGGCCGCTCTCTCCTTTCTCCTCTGGGTGAATCCTGTAGGGCCAGTTAGCTACAATGAGGGTTGGTCTGAGCACCCGGGGACAGGGTGGAGTAGTTCCTGGGGGAGGAGGGAGAGTTTCATTTGTTGGGCTTGCGGTTGACCAAAATATCACGTGCCTACGAGGTACAGAGCGTGGTGTGGGGTATCCAAAGCTGAATAAGATGCAGTTCTTGATTCTGAAATAGGCTTTAAGACGAAAATAAACCAACGGTGGTGAATAAAAAGGAACAGGTAGTCTGAAAGAAGAGTGAACCCCTAGACCTTCAGGCTCTCATAAAAGCCTTAGTTTTTGGAGCAAAGGCCAGGCCAGGAAGGGAAGGAGCCAGGGGCTGCCATCTGATCCCCACCCACCCCCACAAACCCCTGGATAAGGCCAAGGCATGTGAGAGGATCTGGTTTATCTGTAGCACACCTACTGAGCCGTGGCCTCCTCCTTACTGACTGGCTTGTGTAATCCTTCTGCCTTATCAGGCTCCCTGCCTGCCCAGCAAGGAAGGGTCAGCACAGCAAGGGGCCTGAGAGGGGAGTTTAAGGGCCCCAGCAGGAGGGTAGCCGCTCAGGTTGGCACTAGACTGTGGCTACGGCCTTCTAGGGGATTTCCCTAGTGCCAGGTGCTCCTACTTCATTACCCACTGTGTAGGCCTTCCATTTGTTGTTGTTAGCTGCCGTCAAGTCGATTCTGACTCACCGCAGCCCCACGTGACAGAGTTGAACTGCCGCATAGGGTTCTCTGGGCTGTAATCTTTATGGGCACAGATTGCCAGATCTTTCTCCCATGGAGCTGGAGCCTCTGGGTGGGTTCAAACTGCCAACCTTTCAGTTAGTAGCTGAGCGCTTAACTGTCGCATCACCAGGGCTCCTTAGGCCTTCCATCTAGACCTCTTTAAAAGCCAGTTTGAATCATGCCTGTGTCATCCTGTCCCCTGCCCTAAAACCTTTTGTGGCTCCCCACTGCCAGGCTCCAACAACCCTCTTCATTCCAGTTTCACCCCTGTACTCATGCTGGGTCCGCCACCTAGAACACCTCCTTTTCACTCCCTGGCTGAATCCTGCACACTCCTTCAAGTCAGCCCTCATGGAGCCTTCCCTGACCCACCCACAGCCTCCCCTTCCTGCCCACCCCACCTACCTCCTGAAACAACCTCTGCCTCTTCCTACTCCCCAAAGTTTAGACCTGTCTGGTGTCGCTTGTCACACTCCACCTAGGACTGGGCCCCTCTTCTTCCATTACCTTGGAAGCCCCTGAGTCCATCTTCTTCCTCTCCAGCTTCCTTCACCTGAGTCTCACACACGAAAGTGCTCGCTGTGCCTTATTCCCTCTGTGCCTCTCACTGTCTACCTCCCCCCCATCAGCACCCCTCCCTCTCACAAGTACCAAGTGGCCAGGACCACTCGATGCCTCTGGGAAGATTCTTTTTCACTGGTGCTACTGTTATGCTTCAGTGATCACAGAAAATTACATTGCTATGGAGGCCTAACTGGCCCCTTCCCTCCTTGTCTTGAAATTTTTCCTTATCATTTGGTGCAGTGAATCGGCTACAGACCTGCGTAGGCATTCCTTCCATACTGACTTTTTACACAGAAGTTTCCACAGGAAAGAGCCCCACTCCTGCCTCACCCTGGATTTTCTCGAGAGACATCTCCTCCAGTTCCCCTCCTACCTCTCTTACTGTGCTTCTCTGACTCCCTGCCAGCACCTGCTCCTCCGGCCCCCAGGCCCTTCGATCTTCAGCCCTCTTCCCCTGTGGTGGTCTCTCCCTTAGAGGTCAGCCTCACTGGCACAGCTTCTACTGTCTCTTCAAAGTCAGTGAGCCCAAAATCTCTAAAACTCAAACTCTTACCTCCCAACAGCCCTCTGGGCATGGGCGCTTGTACGTGCAGTTAGTATGTCAGGGTCAGCTTACTACTGTCTCCGAAATACTTCAATTCCCCTGCAAATCTAAACCTCCAAATGAAAGCTCCTTCCTCCTCCTCCTCTTGGAATTCCCTCTTTCTACCAATGACACTGCCCACTGCAAGTTGGGCCATTGAAACCCTATTCCTACCCCCAAAATGCTCAGAATCACCCTTGAAATGGGCATTCTCAGAATTCACTCCCAAACTGCCCTTTCATCCAACCCATGCCTCTGTCCCCTCTGGCCTGGCCACTGCTGCCCATCCTTCTTTTTCAGGCCACCCCCTACAGCACCATGCACAGATAGAACTTCTTCTCTGGCTTACAATCTTCTTGCTGCATCCCAGCCTCAGACTTGGGTTCCCTTCTTTAGCAATCAAGTCAGCAGGCTGAAGGTGGAGTGCAGACCCTCTTGCAGACCCACCACCTACATGCCTGTGTCCCCCCTCTTCTCCCTGCTCATGGCATCCCTGTCGGGCTCAGGCACATCTCAGACAGATGCCATCTGTTTTCCAGGCTTGAAGGCTCAGAGTCAGCACCATTTTCCCTCTCCTTCGGTGCCCATATCCATCCACTCTTCTGGAATTGTGACTTTGGGATCTTTCTCTTTGGTTCCATTGCCCTGGTTTGTCATCACCTTGAACAGTTGTCATACACCAGTTACTAACTCCCTCCACAGGGATCTCCTTAGCTGCCCTCTTATTTCCATTCTAGTGCTGAACATTTGGCTTGTGAGTCTGTCTCTCCCACTCACTGTCTCCCACCACACTGTGGGGATGGAGATGGTGTTCATCACTCCTGTAGCCCTGTTGTTGTTGTTGAGTGCCATCAAGTCAGTTCTGACTCATAGCGACCCTGTGTATAACAGAACAAACCATTGCCCAGTCCTGCACCATCCTCACAATCCTTGCTATGCATAAGCCCACTGCTACAGCCACTGTGTCAATCCATCTCACGGAGGGTCTTCCACTCCTTCACTGACCCTCTACCCTACCAAGCATGACGTCCTTCTCCAGGGACTGGAGCCTCTTGATAACACGTCCAAAGTATGTGAGATGTAGTTTTGCCTTCTTTGCCTCTAAGAAGTATTCTGGTTGTACTTCTTCCAAGACAGATTTGTTCGTTCTTTTGGCAGTTCATGGTATATTCACCAAAAAAAAAAACAGCACAGTTCAAAGGTGTCGATTGTTTGATCTTCCTTATTCATCATCGAACTTTTGCATGCATATGAGGTGGTTGAAGACACAATGGCTTGGGCCAGGTGCACCTTAGTCTTCAAGGTGATATCTTTGCTTTTCAACACTCTAAAGAGGTCTTTTGCAGCAGATTTCTCCATGCAATGCATCATTTGGTTTCTTGACTGCTGCTTCCACAGGTATTGATTGTGGATACAAGTAAAATGAAATCCTCGACAACATTAATCTTTTCTCCATTTATCATGATGTTGCTCATTGGTCCAGTTGTGAGGATTTTTGTTTTCTTTCTGTTGAGGTGTAATCCATAGACTGTGGTCTTTGAACTTCATCAGTAAGTGCTTCAAGCCCTGTTCACTTTCAGCAAGCAAGATTGTGTCACCTGCATAATGCAGGTGGTTAATGAGTCTTCCTCCAGTCCTGATGCCTCATTCTTCTTCATATAGTCCATCCTGTCATATTATTTGCTGATAAAACACTTTGAATGTTGTTGTTGTTGTTGTTAGGTGCCGTCAGTCAGCTCCAACTCATAGCAACCCAGTGAAAAACAGAACGAAACACTGCCCGGTCCAGCGCCATCCTTACAATCGCTGTTATGCTTGAGCTCATTGTTGCAGCCACTGTGGCAATCCACCTCTTTGAGGGTCTTCCTCTTTTCCACTGACCCTGTACTTTGCCAGGCATGATGTCCTTCTCCAGGGACTGATCCCTCCTGACAATATGTCCAAAGTATGTAAGACGCAGTCTCACCATCCTTGCTTCTAAGGAGCAGTCTGGTTGTACTTCTTCTAAGACAGATTTGTTCGTTCTTTTGGCAGTCCATGGTATATTCAATACTCTTCACCAACACCACAATTCAAAGGCATCAATTCTTCTTCGGTCTTCCTTATTCATTGTCCAGCTTTCACATGCATATGATGCAACTGAAAATACCATGGCTTGGGTCAGGTGCACCTTAGTCTTCAAGGTGACATCTTTGTTCTTCAACACTTTAAAGAGGTCCCTTGCAGCAGATTTACCCAATGCAACACATATTTTGATTTCTTGACTGCTGCTTCCACAGCTGTTGATTGTGGCTCCAAGTAAAATGAAATCCTTAAAACCTTCAATCTTTTCTCTGTTTATCATGATGTTGCTCATTGGTCCAGTTGTGAGGATTTTTGTTTTCTTCATGTTGAGGTGCAATCCATACTGAAGGGTGTGGTCTTTGATCTTCTTTAGTAAGTGCTCAAGACATTGAATAGGTATAGTGAAAGGATACAACCCTGATGCACACTTTTCCTGACTTTAAACCACACAGTATCCCCTTGTTCTGTTCGAACAACTCCCTCCTCATCTATGTACATGTTCTGCATGAGCACAATTAAGTGTTCCGGAATTCCCATTCTTCAAAATGTTATCCATAATTTGTTATGATCCACACAGTAGAATGCCTTTGCATAGTCAATAAGATACAGGTAAACATCTTTCTGGTATTCTCTGCTTTCAGCCAGGTTCCGACTGACGTCAGCAATGATATCCCTTGTTCCACATCCTCTTCTGAATCAGGCTTGAATTTCTGGCAGTTCTCTGTTGATACATTGTTGCAGCCACTTTTGAATGATCTTCAGCAAAATTTTACTTGCATGTGATGTTGATGATATTTTTCAATAATTTCTGCATTCAATTGGCTCACCTTTCTTGGGAATAGGCATAAATATGGAACTCTTCCAGTCAGTTGGCCAGGTAGCTGTCTTCCAAATATCTTGGCATAGACAAGTGAGCACTATCAGGACTACATTCATTTGTTGAAACATCTCAATTGATAGTCTGGCAATTCCTGGACCCTTGTTTTTTGCCAATACCTTCAGTACCTTCCGTTCCTGATCATATGTTACCTCCTGAAATGGTTGAACGTTGACCAGTTCTTTTTGGTATAGTTACTGTGTGTATTCCTTCCGTCTTCTTTTGATGCTTCTTGTGTCGTTTAGTATTTTCTCTGTAGAATCCTTCAGTATTGCAACTCGAGGCTTGAATTTTTTTCTTTAGTTCTTTTAGCTTAAGAAATGCGGAGCGTGTTCTTCCCTTTTGGTTTTCTATCTCCAGGTCTTTGCACGTGTCATTATAATACTTTACTTTGTCTTCTCGAGCTGCCCTTTGAAATCTTCTGTTCATCTCTTTTACTCTATCATTTCTTCCTTTTGCTTTAGCTACTCTAAGTTCAAGAGCAAGTTTCAGTCTCTTCTGACATACATTTTGGTCTTTGCTTTCTTTCCTGCTTTTTAGTGAGCTCTTACTTTCTTCATGTATGATGTCCTTGATGTCATTCCACAGCTTGTCTGGTTCGGTCATTAGTGTTCAATGCGTCAAATCTATTCTTGAGATGATCTCTAAACTCAGGTGGGATATACTTAAGGTCGTACTTTGGCTCTTGTCATACTTTGAACTTGTACTGATTTTCTTCAGTTTCAACTTGAATTTCATATGAGCAATTCATGGTCTGTTCCAAAGTTGGCCCCTGGCCTTGTTCTGACTGATGATATTGAGCTTTTCCATCGTCTCTTTCTACAGATGTAGTCGATTTGATTCTTGTGTATTTCCTCTGGTGATGTCCACATGTATAGTCGCCGTTTACATTGGTGAAAAAACGTATTTGCAATGAAGAAGTAATTGGTCTTGCAAAATTCTATCATGCGATTTCCAGCATTGTTCTTATCACTAAGGCCATATTTTCCAACAATGGTTCCTTCTTCCTTGTTTCCAGTTTTCACGTTCCAATCACCAGTAATTATCAATGCATTTTGATTGCATGTTAAATCAATTTCAGACTGCAGAAGTTGGTAAAAATCTTCAGTTTCTTCATCTTTGGCCTTAGTGGTTGGTGTGTAAATTTGAATAATAGCCTGATTAACTGGTCTTCTTTGTAGATGTATGGATAGTATCCTATCACTGACAGTGATGTACTTCAGGATAGATCTTGTAGCCCTAGTGTCTATCAAAGGGCCCTTTATATGTAGGTGCTCAATAAATGAAGACATAGTAGATAAGTGCCTGCCTGCCTACCTGCCCTGTGAAAAATTTGATAGCTAGTGAACCCAGAGCCCCTGCTCCTTTGGAAATGGTTGGATATGGGCATACAAGATGTGCAATGGCAGCAGGATGCTAAGGGAGAGGTCCAAACTGTGAGTGCTGCAGGACTTCTGAGAAAGAAGAAGTGCCCCCAGAGAATGGGGCTTCAACAGCACCCATAAAACAGGTAGACTTAGATAAGTAGAAAGGATGTGAGGTCAACTCAGGGAAGAGAAGGGAAACAGAGAGGAGAGTTCAAGAGGCAGAAAGTGGTGCATGGCTATTAAGATACAGTCAGTACGTGGAGGCTGGGTTGGAGAAATGGGATGGAAGTCCAATTGCAGAGGTGGGCGAATAGAGTATCAGACTAATAGTAACAATTTATTGTTGTTGTTGTTACTACCATCAAATCAGCCCCAACTCATGGCAACCCCGTGTACTATAGGACACACCACTGCCCAATCCTGCACCATCCCCATGATCAGTTGTAGACTGGACTGTTGTGATCCACAGTGTTTTCACTGGATGATTTTCAATGGGCCCTTCTTCCCAGTTTGTGTTAGTCTGCAAGTTCCACTGAAATCTGTTCAGTATCATAAGCCTCCACTGACAGAGGTAGTGGCTGCACTCGAAGCACATTGGCTGGGAATGGAATCTGGATCTCCCCTATGGAAGGTGACAGTTTTACCACTGAGCTACGACATCCCCGGTAGTGATGTACCCCACTGCCGTCAAGTCAATTCTGACTCATAGTGACCCTATAGGACAGAGTAGAACTGCCCTACAGGGTTTCCAAGGAACAGCTGGTAGATTTGAACTGCCAACTGTTTTGTTTAACAGCCGTAGCTCATAACCGCTACACCACCTGGGCTCCCCATAAAGATTACAGCCATTAGTTGTAATTGACTTGAGGCCAATGGGTTTGGTTTGGTTTTCAGTCTTTAAGGAAGCAGGCTGCCACATCTTTCTCCCATGGAGCAGTTGGTGGGTTTGAACTGCCAATCTTCCAGTTAGCAGCCGAGTGCTTAAACACTGCACCACCAGGGCTCCTACTAGATACCAGACACTAGCCTATGTTTTGTTCGTGGATTACCTCATTTATTCCTTACAACCTCATGAGGCAATTGCTATCTTTATACTCATTTTACAGATGAGGAAACTGAGGCACACAAAGGTGACATTGCTTTCCCCAGGTCACACAGTGACCAAGTGCTAGAGCAGGGATTCAAACCCAGAGAGTTTGATGCCAGAGCGTGCACTCTTAGGCATCACCCCCTACATCTGCTCAGGCTAATAATACTAGGCCTTTATCCTGAAGGAAGCAAGGAGATATTAAAAATGGGGGGGTAGTGAGAGGAAGGCAAGAAGAGTGATGTGAATCTACTGGAAGTTTTTGGAGTATTCATCTAACAGCACCCTATGGGGGGGCATTAAAGGGAAAACTGATCTAGAGGGTTAATTCAGAGGAAAGGGACAAAATAATGCTATAGAAAGAGACCTGTACTTCAAAGGGAACCCTGGGTTTCCACATCAGCACTCATTAGGTAACTCAGTCTTTCCTTGAGGACTCAGTTTTCCCACCTGAAAGTTGATAGGAAGGGCTAGGGTCCCTTCCAGCTCTGAGGTTCTATGGTTTTATAAGGATTTGGTAAAGTTGGGGAGTGAGGAGATGGCCACCTGAATTAATCCATGCCACAGAATCAGCTAAACCCCAGCTCCTGCCCCACACCCTCTATGGAGCCTTCCTGATTACAGCCTCCAACTCCTGCGGCCTCGTTGTCTGCACCACACATCGGTCACTTGGCATACACTGCATCATACCATTATGAGACTTTGAAGATTACGACCTCAACTAAACCCTCAGCCCCTGGAGGCAGGAATGGCCCGGGCTTATGCTTCTCTGGGTTTTTCTCCCAGCATCTAGCTGTGCACATACACAACAGACCTCCGTGAAAAACACACTAAATTTACAATAACCCACGGGGTGTGCAGGCCTGTGGCCACCCTGCCTGTGTTTTGGGGCTTGTCATTTATGTCATGCACCAGGTAACCAGGACATATTCCTGTGAGCTTGGAACCACGTGGGCTTTGCAGCTGTGCCAGGGGCACAGATCTCTTCCCTGGATTCAAGGACTGCAAATGCCACTTCTTGGCTAAGTGATACTTAATCGCTTTAAGTGGCATTTATCTGTAAAATAAGACTGGTAGTGCATATCTATCAGACTAATCATGAGGATTAAATAATACACTATATGTTAATGTGTTTTGTGTTTTATGAAATGCCATATATCAATATAAAAAAAAAGCAAAAAAACCAAACCCATTGCCGTTGAGTCGGTCACATAAATTCCACACGGGACTGAGCCAGGTCCAGGTTGTGGCTCTAAAGTTGGGTGACTTTGGATGGGCCATTTGATCTGTAGTCTCTTCCATCCTCGTATGCATTATATCCCTTTAAAACTCTACCATCCAACTCAACATGCCCATCCACACCCCTTCCCTAGGCTAATTTTTTTCTCAGCCTGCTATCCCGGCTTAAAACCCTCCTCAGTGTACTTCCCTGTTGCCGACTTAAGTCAGCATTGACTCTCTCCTCTTCTGGGCCATCATTTTAGGTGATTGACACCTCATCTGCAACTGGTTTCATCCTGATTGTATCCATATTCTCTTCTAGACCAAGCGATCAGCAAACTATACATAAAGGTCTAGGTAATAAATCTTTTGGGCCCCAAATTTTGTGGGTCATATGATCTGTTGCAACTACTCAATTCCACTGTTGCAGCACGAAAAAAGCCATAAATAATATGTAAATGAATAGGCATGGCTGTGTTCTAATAAAACTTTATTTATAAAAAGGCACTGGGCCAGATTTGACCCATGAATTGTCATTTGCTCACCCCTGCTTTAGGCTGTAAGCTCCCCAGTGGCACTGACAATATCTCATTTATCTCTGTGCCCCTACTCAGCTACCCGAGGCCTGCCACAGAGTTTAGCCTCGAGAGATCTCCAATAATAAATAAATAAATGTAACAATAACGTTGTTGTTGTTTGGTGCTGTCAGGTTGATTCTGACTCATAGCAACCCCATGTAACAGAGTAGAACTGCCCTGTAGGGTTTTCTAGGCTGTAGGAATAAAATATCCTTTTTTTGAAGCCCTGTCATGTGCAAAATACTTAGAAAATAAAATGGGCATCTATTATTCCATTTTACAGATGAGAAAAATGAGAGGTTAAGAATTTGCCCAAGTCTGCATAGCTAGTAGGTAGCAGAGCAGGGATTCAGACCCACCATGCCATGCTACGTGTACTTGTAAATGTTCATTGGATTGAATCTGAGTGACAGGGTTGAACTAGGTGACTTCTAGCTCTCCCAGCAAAGTCAGCAAAAGAATCTTAAAGTCCCAGCCAGGCTTCCAGGATAGTTGTGGGTTATTCCGCTGGAAAGTGGGAAAAGCACAGTGTGACAGTCTCATTTATCTTCTCTCCACTTTCTCAGAGCACACAGCTCAGCAGCAGGTATTGTGCGACCTCTCTGACTGTGAACAAAGGCTTCCTGGAGGACTGGGCCTACAGCTGCCCACGTGGCATTGCCCAGCCAGCCCCTGGCAGTAAGAGCCTGGCTCCCCCACCCATTCTCACTCAGAAGCCCAGAAAGTGAGAATGGCTGTGGGTGACCTCCAGGCTGAGGGAGTGGGGCCATCATTCCAGCCCCTGCAGGAGCCAAAGGGAATTTATGGGAGGAAGGATAGTGGGAGCTGGGTTGGGGGGGAGGGCCAGATCTGCATTTGGCAGTGGGGACTAATTACCCAATTTCCTGTTCCTCACCCACTATCTCAAATCACCATAGGATCCCAGGCCTTAAAGGTGTGAAGATGGGGAGGAGGGACGGGGAGGGAAGGGAACAATATAAAAAGTCCAAGGTGAGGCTCAGAAATACACAATAGAATTTAATCCCTACACATCTAGGAGCCACTAAAGCATTTTGGCTCAAGCAACTGAGAACGCAATTTTGAAAAAGTCACCTGATGTGGTGGTCAGGTAGACTGGAGACCAGAAAGCCAGTTAGGATGCTGTTGTCATAAGTGAGCCCCTGGGAAGCCCTGATTCAGGGGGACAGCAAAGGGGACAGGGACAAAGTTTCACTTGATCTTTGCTAATACCATGAACTCACTCCATCAGCTCCTCCTACTTCCTCTATTCTTTCATTCATTCAACAAGTATCGATTGAGCTCCTACCGTGTACAGACACTATACTAAACATGGGCACACCCATTCCATCCTCTTTCTTCCTTTCCTCAGCCTCTTTTCCTTTCACCAGTTCCCTGCTTTCCAGACCTCCTCCCTTATGCTGCTATGTTCCAGTAGGGTGCAGAGGGAACTGCCAGAGTCCAGCAGAGTCCGTGAAGCCCAGAGGGCACGTTACCTATACAGAACTCACAAGTGGGCCCTAGGAGCTCAAACTGAGTCGCAATGTGGTCTAGCTGACCAAACAAATGCACTCAGCTCTCCCCATCAGGTTTAAAACATGCACACCACACAACCTCACCCCATAATAACCTAGCAAAAAGACAAAAAGAAATGCAACACCCCCTCCAAGTAAAAAATAAGTGGATTTCTCCTTTAGTTTAGGGTCACTAAACTGGTATACTTAGTCAGGGTCCAACCAGGAAAACAAACCACTCTAAATATTTACGACAGAGGAGATTTAACGCAGGGAGTTGCTTACACTGGTGATGGAAGAACTAGGAAATCAACCGGAGGATGGTGAAGGAACCCTGAGCAGCCGAAAGCAGCTGCCACCAGCAAAGGCTGGAGAGACAAAGAGAGGGAGAAGCGGTGTTAGCTGAGCCCAAGGGCCAGGGTGACATGCCAAAAGCTGGAATCACAGGGGTCTATCCAACAGGAGCCAGAACCCCAAAAAGAGACACAGTCACTCCCAAAATGACTGAGAGACAAGGAGAAATACTCTAGTTTCTCTCTTCCTCTTGTCCTCCAGTTGCCCACCAGCAACTCCCATTGGCCAAACCCAGCCAGAAGCCACTGATTGAGAGCCAGCAGAGGTCAGCCTCCCTTTTGATTCAGAGCAGAGCAAGAGACAGTCAAGGGACAGGTCTGGGAGCAAACAGGCTCAGCTGGCTTGGCTTTGCACTTTCTTTTACCATGTACCTGTGCCAGACTTCCAGAAGCCCACCTTGCTTTGCCTTTGATCCACAAGGTTGAGGCCTGGGAATCAAAGAGAGGCCATTTTCATCCTGGTGATCAGCTGTCACTCCAGACTTTCCCCTTGAATTTTGGGTTCTGGATGTTCAAACTTGCTTGTTTCTGTCACATATTCCCTCCCTCATTTCTTTCTTCCTTTCTCCACCCCTCCCTCCCTCCATTCCTTGGAGTATTCACTTATTCACTCACTTGCTCATTTATGGATCACCCTGCCCTCGAGGAGTTCACAGTCTAGCGACAGCGTCACATAGATAGACACTTGCAGTGCAGGTCCATATGGACAACCACAGAAGTAGGTACTGGGCAAATGTTGGCACAAAGGGAGGAATGGTCAGTTCTGCCTGAAGAGTGGTCAAGGAAGGCCCCACACAGGAGACCACATTTAAACTAAATCTGGAAGAACGCTTCACAGCTATGTCAGCAGAAGTAGGGCATTCCAGGAGGAGGGAATAGCATATGCAAAGACATTGTAGCAAGTAAGAGAATTATAATCCCGTGGGGCAGAGGGTGCGAAGATGTGGGAACCAACAGGGTGGCATTAGATAGCTAGGCAGGGCTAGTCGTTGGATGGTCAGGCAAGGATATTTATCCTGTGAGCTAGTGAAGGGTTTTAAAGCAAGAGGAGGAGCTTATCAGAAGTGAGCTTTAGAAAGATGATTCTGGTCACAGTATGGAGGAAGGACCGGAAGGTGAGAAGGATTGAAAATGAGAAAGTCTGAGGCTGGAAAACCAGGAAGAAAGCTATTCCAAGAGTCCATTTGAGCGAAGGTAAATTAACGTCCTTGGGAGGAATTCACAGGGACCTTGTTATAGTCAAGGTTTGATTATTTGTAGAAAAGGGAAGGAGGAAGGAAAGAAGGCAGGGAGAGATGAAGAGAGGGAAGGAGGAAAGGAGGAAAGAAGAAAGGGCAAAAGGAAAGGAATAAAGCTTGCTTGGAAAAAAGTTGAGCCTTTTTCCAATAAATCAGTTGTCAGGGGCTTGGGTTGCTAGGCTACAGGGAAAGTGGAACAGCCCGCGCTGAAAGGAGCTTTGGGGGAGGTGAGTGTAATCAGTCAAAAAGCGCCCTCCTCCAGCCACAGAGGCCTCTCCCTCAGGGGCTGACGCAGGCTGCTCCACCTCCACGGAGGGCCCACTTGGGGTTCAAACCAGGCAGCAGCTCAATGGGGAGCAGAGGCTTCAGGGCTAAGGCTGTGTCTGAGGCACAGGCTAAAACACTCAAGTGGCGAGCCAGGATGGAATGCAGAGCTTACTCAGCAAGCTTTGTGTCTACCTTGTCTATCTGGACCATGGCGGCCTGTGAGGCTGCCTGCAGCTCGGCACCTGGCTTTCAGGCTGAGGCCAGCTAGTGCAGCGGTCTGCTGCTCAGGGGGGCAAGTTCCAATCATTCTTGTAATGCATTTATAGGACATGGAGGTGTGGGTTTTCTGAATCTCTACTAGTCTAGGTTTGTCCTGTGTGACCAGTGTTTTTTGTTTTGTTTTATTTTGTTTAATTTCAATCAAATGACTTGACTACCACCACCTATGTTGTTGTTCTTGTTCCCCTCCTTCTTCTTCTGTACCGTCAAGTCTATCTAGACTCATAGCGACCCCATGTGACAGAGTAGAACTGCCCCATAGGGTTTCCTAGGAGGTAATCTTTATGAAAGGACCCCTGGTGGTGCAGTGGTTAAGTGCTCACCTGCTAGCCGAAAGGTCCGCGATTTGAACTTACCAGCTGCTCCACAAGAGAAAGATGTGGCAGTTTGCTTCTTTAAAGATTGCAGCCTTGGAAACACTATAGGGCAGTTCTACTCTGTCCTATAGTCAGAATCACTATGAGTTGCTATGAGTCAGAATCCACTAATCTTTAAAGTCTTTTTCTCATGGAGCCGCCTACTTCAATGCCTGGTACTTAGAGCACTCAGTAAAAGTTGGTTCCCTTCTCGCTTCCTCCCCCACATCCCCACTCCTTTGCTACATAGCACTGCAGAGAAATAAACAGAAAGACACATCGGAGTCCAGTACTCTATGTTTCGGAGTCCAGTACTCTATGTTCTAAAAGGAGATACATATGATTTTTAAAAGCCACTGGCACAGTACCTTTTGTTTAAAGTCTTTTCAAATGTTCAATTTCACCCTTTTCTACTCTTTGCTGGGAAAAACAAAAAAGAGTAACAGTAAAAGACGAGCAGAAGAGAAAGAAGTGATGAGATGTGCGTGAGGATCATTGTGTTAGACACACCAAAATAATCAGACTGCTTGGAACAAAAAGATTATTTACAGTCTACAAAGTGCAATTATTAACCTGACCCAAGCTGCAACGTATAAGAAAGAAACCAGCAAAGTGCACTGCGGCAATTTAACTGTCGGTTGGTGTGGCTGGCATTCATCTTAAGATGACAATCACATAGAAATCTTGTGGAGCTTATTATGCCCCTCTTTAACCTGTTATGGGTGATCTCGTTGTCCTAGAGCCCGGTAGGTGGGGCAGATCAATAACTGCAAATTACCAATGGCCCATGGGACTCAGAATCAGAACCAGAATAGAAAAACCCATTGCCATCCAGTCAATTCCAATTCATAGCAACTCTATAGGACTATATTCACCATAGGGCTTCCAAGGCTATAATCTTTATGGAAGTAGACTGCCACCAACCACCAACCTTTCAGTTAGCAGCTGAGCACTGAATCACTGTGTCACCAGGGCTCCTTGGGTTACGGGTAAAAAAAAAAAAAAACTGAAAATGAAGTGGCTTATATCCTCTCCAAAGAACCAACCTGGAGCTACATTCAGGAGAAGCAGGATGCTAGGAGACCAGGTCAGAAAATAGAATTGCAAATCGTTGATAGGTTTCCACCGTAGGGTGCTGGCTGAATGGAGTGGTCAGTGTCAGGCTGGGCCAGGCATAGGAAGAAGCCAAGAGCCAAACCTGGAAAGGAAGGGGAGCCAAGGGCAGGGGCAGGGGCCAGGAAATAACTGGAGCTGAAAACAAGTGGAAGAAGAACCAGTTAAGGCCAGAGCTCTAAGTCTGCAACCCACAGAGTCTGAGAGGCAGCCCTAGGGGGTGGTCCAGCTCCACCAGAAGGGAAACACCATGAGGGCAGGGCTCCATGGGCCTTGCTCCCTGCAGAGTGCTCAGACCTGAAAGCAGTGTTTGGATGCACACAATAGGGACTACATAGATACCAGTTGTCCTTGGCAGTTTACATACATAACCAGTTGTCCTCGGCAGTTGTCAAAACTGACAGAAGCCAATGAATGAACAGGGTGAGGGAAACTGGTGGGCAGACTAAATTGTGTGTGTAACATCCAAACAGCAGGCCTTCCTCAGTGAGTGCCCCTACCTGTCTTGAAACGCTGGTACTCAATATTTTTAATCTGATGTACCTCAGACCTTCCCTTCTCTCCCTCCTTACTGCCTTTATTAGTTTCCTGTGCTTGCTATAACAAACACCTACAAATTTGGTGACTCAAAATAATAGAAATTTATTCTCTCACAGTTCTGGAGGCTAGAAGTCTGAAATCAGTACCACTGGACGAAACCAAGGTACCAGAAGAGCACCTTGCCTCTTCCACCTTCTAGTGGGTCTAGACATTTCGTGGCTTGTGGCTGGATAACTTCAATCTCTAGCTCCGTCTTGACAGAGGTCTTCTGTCTGTCTTCTCCTCTTCTCCATGTCTCTTTCCTTTTCCGTCTCTTCCAAGGACACTTATCATTGGATTTAGGGTTCACCTGGATGATCCAGGATGACCTCATCTCAAGCTCCGTAATTATGTCTGCAAAGACCGTTTTTCCGGATAAAGTCAATTCATAGGATCTGAGATGCAAATATATCCTTTGGGGGTCACCATTCAACTCACTATACCTCCTCTGTCAAAATTTACCTGTCCTATGCTTCATTCCTTCAGGTCTCAGTAAGATCATGAAATATTTTGTGTAAAGATGTTAATGATTATATGTGTTACATCTATTGTATCAGAGAACTCCTAGAGACACACGCCTTTGCCAAAAAGATGGCTCTCTACATGTTGCAGTCAATTCTGACTCATAGCAACCCTATAGGACAGAACAGAACTATACCCCGCAGCTTTCCAAGGAGGTAGTCTTTACTGAAGCAGACTGCCACATCTTCCTCCTGAGAAGTGGCTGATAGTTTCAAACCAATGACCTTTCAGTTAGCAGTCAAACACTTAAACACTGTGCCACCAGGGCTCCTACAGATGGCTATATAGGGGCTGGAACTTCAAGCCCCACCCAGGTATGTGAAAAAGACAACTTTGGGAAGAGGCCCTTTTTCAGCAGCCCTCACATCAGACCACAGACCCAATCACAGAATATCATGAGCAAGCTGGGAGTGCTATTTGACCATTTCATCTCCTCCTGGTTTTCTAAATAACTTTCATGTCTTTCTTTTCCAAATCCTTTCCTTTCAAACTAGTTCATAACAGTCCTGCACTGTACTAAATAATTTACAAGCATCTTATTGAATCCTCAGAACATTCCTGATGAGACGAGTACTATCATTATTGCACTTGGCAAAGAAAGAAATTGAAGCTTAGAGGTTAAGTGGCAGAGCTAAGCCTTGAATCCAGGTTCTCTCTTGTCCCAAGCCCCATGCTTTCAGGACTGGGCTATGAGAAGCATAATGGGAGTGGTCAATGGAGAATTACAGGAGCAGATGAGCAGCAACGGAAGGCCTCTGACCTTGTTTCTACAAAGCCAAAGATGAGGGGATGCAATGGTTCATGCTTGGCATCTTTGTTAGTGCCCACCGTGACAGAGAGACCCCCTTCTTTTTAGCAGGGCACAGACTCAAATCGACAGATTTAGAGGTGCAAACGATGCAAAAACACAGAGCAGAATCCCTCCCAGTGTTCTCCTGTAAGCACAAGGAGAAGAAAGAATGAAGAAGAAAATACAATTGAAAAAGTAAACAAGTCCAGCCATTTCTGGTAAGGCTGGGATGTCTTTGACATCCATAAAAGTGTTAGGTCTTATAAGAACACAAGAAATAGTTTAAACACAGAAGAAAATACTCTTTGGTGCTTACAAGGGTTGGGAGGGAAGGAGGGAGAGGGGTATTCACTAATTAGATAGTAGACAACTATTTTAGGTGAAGGGAAAGACAGCACACAATACAGGAAAGGTCAGCACAACTGGACTAAACCAAAAGCAAGGAAGTTTCCTGAATAAACCAAACGCTTCAAAGGCCAGAGTAGCAGGGGCAGGGGTCCGGCGACCACGGTTTCAGGGGATATCTAGGTCAATTGGCATAATAAAATCTTTTAAGGAAACATTCTGCATCCCACTTTTGGTGAGTGGCATCTGGGGTCTTAAAGGCTAGCAAGCAGCCATTTAAGATGCATCAACTGGTCTCAACCCACCTGGAGCAAAGGAGAATGAAGGACACCAAAGACACAAAGTAATTATGAGCCCAAGAGAAAGAAAGAGCCACATAAATCAGAGACTACACCAGCCTGAGACCAGAGGAGCTACATAGTGCCTGGCTACAACTGATGACTGCCCTGACAGGGAACGCAACAGAGAATCTCTGATGGAGCAGGAGCACAGTGGGAGGCAGACCTCAAATTCTCATAAAAAGACCAGACTTAATGGTCTGACTGAGACTGGAAGGACTCCAGAGGTCATGGTCCTCAACCTTCTGATGACCCAAGACTGAAACCATTCCCAAAGCCAACGCTTTAGACAGGGATTGGACTCGACTATAAGATAGAAAACGATACTGGTGAGGAGTGAGCTTCTTGGCTCAAGTAGACACATGAGACTATGTGGGCAGCTCCTGCCTGGAGGGGAGATGAGAAGGCAGAGGGGGCAGAAGCTAGCTGAACAGACACAGGGAATACAGGGTGGAGAGAAGGAGTGTGCTGTCTCATTAGGGAAAGAGCAACTAGGAGTACATAGCAAGGTGTGTATAAATTTTTTTATGAGAGACTGACTTGATTTGTAAACTGTCACTTAAAGCACAATTAAAAAAAAAAAAAAATACAGGAACCAAAAAAAAAAAAAACGTTTTAGGTAATACTATTGCTCCAGCCCTAACAGGCACAGCATTTGTCCTAGTACTGGTCACTTGTGTCAGACTAAACCATCTAACCTTTCAGGAAGGAAGAAAGCTAACATTTATTTGAGCATGTAGATTTTCGGACTTTATCCCTTGCATTATTTTATCTAATCTCAAAATAATTCTTAAAGGAAGGTGTTACTACCCTCATTTTACAGATAGGGCAATGGGGCTGAGAGAACTCATGTGATTTGCCCAGGATCACTCACTAGGAAGCAGCTAAGCCATAATTTGAGTTTGTGTCTCCTAACTCCAATTCCAGGGCTCTATTTTATGTTGCAGTTCCGCATTTACCATAAAAATGCTATTCAGATGCCTCATAGCAAGGCAAAATTGAGAAACATGCAAAGTTCATGGCTAGTTTCCCTGAACCCCACATGACTCCTTATCTCCATGTCTTTGTCCATCTTCGCCTAGAAAACTCCTTTTGGATCTTGAAGAGCCACCTTAAATGTCATCTCAGTGAAACTTTCTAGATCCACCACCTCCTGGCTCCAAAGAGAACAGCTATTCTTTTCTATTTGTTCCCTCAGACCCATGTACATATGTGTATTACTGATAAAGTACTTCTGATATGCCTGTCACCCCATTAGGATGTGAACTCCTCAAAAACAGGGACCATGGCCTATACTTCATGGCCTACCTGGGCCCAGCTTAGGGAGGTTGGACAAGAGATATCCAGTCTGAGGCTCTCGTACAATCCTCCTGGGCTCTGAACCCCACCAGTACAATCAGGCAGGACTTGGTCTCTTCCTTCCCCTGGCCAGTGTCCAAGCTGTTCTTGCTGCCTCCTGAAGGCTATTACCATCCCCTTGCCCAGATGCTGGTGCTGAGCCCACCACTTCCCAAGGCCTCACTGATATCACCCATGTGTTCCCTGCCAACCTCTCCCACACCCTTGCTATCCCCTGCTTTGTCCCTAACCACATGGCTGGCCATGGCTTGGCTTTGCCACTGCCCTGGTGAATGACTCCTCTGCTATCATCGCACTCTTGTCCCTGCCACATCACTCTAGGAAAGGCAAATGGCATCCTCTCCCAACCAGTGGTACATTAGGCTCTGCAGTAGGCAAAATAATGTCCCCCAAGGATATCAGGTACTAATCCCTGGAACCTGCAAATATTACTTTATAAGGAAAAAGAGTCTTTGCAGATGTGATTGAATTAAGGATCTGTCAATGGGGGAATTATTCTTAATTATTTGGGTGGGCCTTAAATGCAATCACAAGTGCCCTTACAAGAGAGGGATGGAGAGATTTTCTCACACACACACACACACACACGAGAAGACAATGTAAAGATGGAGGCAAAGCTGGTAGTGATGCAGCCACAAGCCAAGGAATGCCGACAGCCACCAGAAGCTAGAAGAACCAAGGAAAGGATTCTCCCCTAGAGACTCTGGAGGGAGCGTGGCTTGATTCCCCTCCAGGGATACTGACCTTGGGCTTCTCGCCATCAGAACCGCAAGAGAATACATTTCTATTCTTTTAAGTCAAGTGTTACAGCAGCCACAAGAAACTAATGCAGGACCCAAGGGGCTGATCATGCTCTCCTAGCTTCTTTCAACACTCCTAGTTTATGACTGTCTTCTCTGCCTCACTCTTTCAGCTTCTTACAGCCCCTTTCTTCTACTACATGCCAGGCACTGAGCCAGGGGCTTCACATGTCCTATATCACTAAGCCATACAATGACCTATGAGATGGGTATTGAGGCTGAAAGGGGTTAAGTAACTAGAAACCCAGCTACAGGTCTGACTAACTTTGAAGCCTGTACCCATAATCCCCATGCCTCACTGCCCACTGACAGCCTTCTCTATTTGACTGTCAATTTCCACATGTCTCTCTCCAGAAGCCTATTGGCATCTTACACAAATCATAAGTGCTTACTATGTGCCAGGCATTGTGCTTGGCACATTACTTACACTATTTTATTTTTATCTGCACAACAACTCCATGAGGTGGGAGCTATTATTATCCCTTTACTGAGATGAGGAAACTACCGCTAGCCGTAGAAACGGGGTCCCCTGGTACTGGACCAGTGTCATTTCCTCTGATCAACTCAGCCTCTCATTTGCACTAGGACATTGGGCCATAATTTGACTTGGACTCAGTTCAGGCTTCTGAAAGGCCCTGTGTTGTCTGAAGTTTGGAAGACTTCCATCAGGTTTATATGTGGAGCTTGCTTGTTAGCTTCCAGAGTGCTCAAAACACCCACCGCTCCGCCAAAATATTCCTCTGCCCAGACATTCACAAACACCCTGCCCACATTTTCAAAAGTCTCTCCACCTAATTCTATCTGTACCTTCCTCCTCCTCATTAGAAAACTTGAGAGTTACACTGTGAAATTAATATAATAAAAAAATATCTGCAAAACAAATTATTATCACATTGATCATTACAATAACGATAATGTAAAACTGGGAAAGAAGAAAAATGTTAAAAATTCCCCCAAAATAGGTATCCTAAGTAAAGTCTTAATGGAGGTGGGTAGAACGAAGAAAGCCAGGGAGGAGAGGGAATGAAAGGGGACACAAGCTTCTCTATATTTATAAACCGCCTCTCCCCAATACCTAGAATCAGTAGTAATTTTCAGGCTTTCATATGAAACAATGAAAATTTTAATGAAAAATAGCATGGCCAACACACAACAAACTGTCTTTGGAAGTGAATTAAGATTTTCTGGATTATCTTTGGGAAGGAAGAAGAGTCCAGCTAGAGAGAAAAAGAACTCTCCCTGCTTGTCCACAGAAGTAGAATAGTGAAAAGAACAAATGAGACCAGGAGCTGAGAAACCTGGGTTTCAGACCTAGCTCTTCCACTCATCTGCTGTGTGACTTTGGACAAGGCGCTTTCCTTCTCTGTGCTTTGGTTTTTTCCATCTGCCGATGATTTCTATGGCACCTTTAATACTAAAGTGATGTTTTTAACTAAATAGTACCACAACCATGTTTTTCATTTTGTTTTTGCTTTTCTTCTCATAATCAAATAAGAGAATGAGGCAAAGAGATCAAGGCTACTGCTGAACGCACGCATTTATTCAAAGGGCAAAACCACATAGACGGTTAAAAATGTCCAACAAAAGCTGTGTCTCAGGGGGCATGGGAGGATAGAGAGAGTTGGAGGCTGCCAAAGTTTTCACGAAAGGAGAGACTGGAAGGGCTGACTCATTAGGGGGAGAGCAAGTGGGAGTAAGGAGTAAGATGTATATTAACTTATGTGACAGACTGACTTGATTTGTAAACGTTCACTTGAAGCTCAATAAAAGTTAATTAAAAAAAAAAAGCTGTGTCTCATCTCACACCCAAATCCCAAGCTCAGTAGAACTGCCCGTGCAATGCTGGCTGCAGCAGCCCTGCTGGGGAGGAAGGCCATGACAACCTCTGTCTGAATCTCTTTTATTCCAGCACTCCCAGAAAGCCGGGCCTGTCATTAAGCCTGCAAAATAAACACTGTTCTCAGCAAAAGCCTGAGTTAACCGTTACCAAATGTCAACCGTGTTCTTTTAAAAGTAAAGCTTCCATCATCCATTATTCTACCATTCCCTACTTTAAAGTATGAAAACAAGTACGTGGATCCCCTAGAAAATCACTCTGGCCTTTCATCCAAAATCACCGAAGGCTATGGCAGGATTCAGAACTCTATTTCACTGGTCAGGAGAGAAGCCAGACATGGGAGACAGAGAGGCAGGGTTCTAGGGGTAAGAAGAAGACCTCTCTGCTGTGATTGCCACATAGTAACACATACAGGAAATTTTATCCGGAAGTCCAGAATTAATTGGACTTATATTCAAGCATTTCTTTCCCTAAACATTTATCATAATTACGCTGAGTTTTTACCATACCATTTTGTTCTTGTTAATGAATATGCTGCTTCATTATTATGTTAAAGCTGCATCTTGTGACTATATCTTGAATTTCCAACTAGCTAGCAAATTCCTCAAAGGCAGAGGAAGTCCTAGTTGTCTTGTTTCCAAGCCCAACACAGTCCCAGTGCAGAACTGAGCCAAGACAGGCAGACTGCCTTCTCCAGGAAGTCACCAGTGTCTCCTCAAGGTGTCCTCAAAGCCCACCTTCTTCTACCCGTCCACTCCAGACCCATAAAGTGGTCCTTCCTCCCCAAGGTCTGAGAAGACTAGGAAGGATTTGAGGGAAGCGCTATTAGGTTCCTACACAGTCCAGACTTTCCTGGGAGTCATCATCATCAACATCATCATAATAGATAACATCTATTGAGCACTTACTATGTGCCAGGCATTGCTAAGTGATTTATCTTGTACCACAATCCTCATAGCAACCCTATGAGATAGCTATTTTTATCATTTCCATTTTACAGATGAAAAAACTGAGATCAAAGTACACAGCTAAGAAACCGTAGTCTTGGGATTCAGATCAGAGCTGGATGACTTGAATTCTGCATTTTAATGCCTAGGACATACTCAGGCCCAGATAAAGGCATGTGAGGGCCCTAAACACTGATAATCTGTGGTGCCCCTCGCCTCTGCTTACTCACGCATTCGAATCGAAGGTGTGAGTTTTATGTATATATATATATATATCTGGCTCTCCTGGCTGCACCAGCAGATGTGGATGTATAAGACGGCTCTCAAAATGGATCAGAGGCCTGTTTTGTATTAATATAATCTGTCCTGTCCTTGCCCAGTACACTCATGTTGGATCCAGTTGCATACTGGGTAAATGTAGCAAGAGTTAGACTTGACAGGCCACCCCCACCTCCCGTTTATTAGAAAAAAATGGTATACTCCCAAGAGACCTGCTGAGATAAGGAATTTCAATTACATGAGAGGTGACTGTAGAAGACAGATGTCAATGAAGGTGTTGAAGTGGTAGGGGCCTCATAGCTTAAACAACTTGCGCTTGGGCACCCTCATGACCCTGTGTGAATTTTATTTCCAGCCGACACATTCCGATGCACTGGAGCTGGTGTCGATTTCATTTACTGCCTTGCCAGTTCCTTTCCACTGCAGCACTCACTTTTCCTTGTGTCCTGTCTGCTTGGCATCTATGGGTCTTTGCTTTGGACAACTGGTGTCTCTGTTTTGTTGATGCCCTAACCACATGCTTACCTTGCTTGTTGGGTAATCCACGCCTGGACATACTGCTTCCAAAACTACTTTGTAAATTTCTTGAAAGCCAATATCCTGTCTTCTTCTTTTCTGCACTCTCACAGAGCCTAAAGAATCCTGAGCAACAGAAAGTTCTTGGTATCCACCTGTTAACTCACTGGTTAATGTGAGATCCATGCCCATGGCAGTAAAGCACCAGAGTTGAGGATGACTGAAGTTATAGCAGGAGCTGTAAAAGAGAATTTGGAGAGCTACTTAAAGCCAGGCTGATATATCGTGAGGGAGTGTGGGCACAGAGGCCCCCTCTAGGCAATATTCAGGAGCTTCCAGGAAGCAGGGCAGGAAGGTGACCTTTTGCCCTTCAAGGAAGCCTTTCTGAGGAATAATGAGGCATCCAAGCACAGCAAAGTTACAGAGGTGGCTTTGAGGCCAAACTTAAATCAATGTCCCCATCATTGGTGGTCACTAAGGAGCCAGTGTTGCTCCTTGAGAGAGATTGCTGATTTGTTGTCCTGGCTAGCCTCCATTTAGAAAAATGCACAGTGCTCACCTCTTCCTGCTCTTTGGGTGGTCTGCAGAATTTTCCTCCCTCTTCCTGCACTAAAGATATGAGACATTGCAGTCCCATTTTCCGAATGGCTTACTCTTCAATTTTTTATTTGTAAATCAATTATTTGGAACTGAGAACACATTCTCCCATAAGGAAACATGCTATTTAAAGGGTTGTAATGGCTTTATTTTACCCATTGTTAATGATACTGAGTCTGACGATACATGTCACCTACAAATAATCGCATGCTTGTTTAGGAAAATGCATCCCCAATTCTGACTTAACATGCCAAAATAGGTTTGTCCCTAGCCTTTGGAATATGATGAAATGGAGGTTTAGCATAATTAAGTTAGCTGAGATCACACAGCTAGTATATGGAAGAATCAGGATTCAAATCTCCTGTCTGTCTGAAACCACAGATTCCAGGCTACTAGCTGTTATTCTATGCTGGTTCTTCCATAAAATAATCATCCAAGAAAGAAACCGCAAAGCAAAGTTCTCCATAAGTATGTTAAAATTGTGTACTTTTATTTAAGTGATAATCTTATGAACTGATATAAGCATATCGTGGACCATCAGGCAGTCCGATATACAACTGAGTCCTGCCACACAATTTAATGGTTCCCTTTTCGGTTTACTTATGATTATTTATTTCTAGCTGAGAGGAGGCCAAATATCATCATGGCACACTGAATGAGCAAGAATTCTGCAGTGGTTTGAACAGAGCCAAATCATGGGGGAATGCCTTCATAATGCAGCCACACAGCACAAGGTAGTACAGGCATGCCAACTTCAAAAGAACCTGCTCCTTAGGCACCACCTTCACACTGGGAGTAGACACATTACGCAGATCCTGTCTTTCTGTGTGCAGCATTACACAGCATGTTGACTCATCATTTGAGAACTAGCTCCTTGGCTATGAATCTGCCTTAGTCCTCAATGAGAATTGTTAAGGAATAAAGCTTCTCTCAAAGTCTCCCCTTAGCTTTACTTCTTTCTTATAGCCTCTAGAATCTTCTCATTTGCCTAGTTAAAAGAAGAAACTTGAAGAAATAAGAAGACTGAAACCTGCTAGTTTAATCATCCCATCTGAGTAGCATGTCAAACTTATTTATGAGAAAAAATCAGAATCACGAAGTTTAGGTTGATAACAACATCAGAGAAAGTGGGGAAAGGGAAGCATAGAAAAGGCAGTACAAATAGGAAGCATAAAGGAAATTATAGAAGTAAATCCAAATATCAGTAATCACAGTAAATATAAATGAAGAAAACTGACCTATTAAATGACAGAATATTAGATTGAATAAAAATTAGAAATTCAGACATGTGCTTTTTATAAGAGACTTTCTAATCTGTAAGGACCCAGAAGGACAGAAAAGAGAACAAAAAAAGACCCAGAAAATACTAAACAAAAGAAAGCAAAAGTAGCTAGTATCATTACTAATTTTTAGCTATTAATCAAACAAATGAGTTTAAGACCTATGTGTTTAAGAGAAAAGGCATTATTTTGGATAAAATGAGTCACTACATTTTGATAAAAATTTTTAATTAATCAGGGAGACATATAAGAATTTTAAACTTACAGGACATATAAGGACATATAAGAATTTTAAACTTATATGTAGTTAATGTCATACCTTCGAAGTATATAACTCTGTAATTAATAAAACTTCAATCATGCTTCAAATTCAAATGCCTGCATGGAGGTGAGGTAAACAACTGAAGAAGGAAGGGGAAGGGAACTAATATACTCGGAGGCTCACTATTTGCCAAGACTGTGTCAGATGATGGAGAAACAAAGGTGCAAAGACACAGTTACTGCTGTCACAAAACTTCATATAAAAAGAACATGTATTATGTGGCAAAGGTGATAATAGTGGGATATACAAGATATAGTGGTAGAAGACAGGAGGGAGTAATCATTGGAATCGGGGCAGGGGGGTGGTTGAGGAAAATTCACTTAGGCGGAGTCATTTGCAATGAGCTTAAAGATGAGTGGGAGTTACCAGCTAGGCAAGAGGTAGAGGGGAGAAGGCCAGGGAGAAGAGAATGTCAGACAGAGAGAACATCACACACCAAAAGCCAGAGACGAGAGAAAGCATAGCACAGACAGAGGTCGACGGCATTGGATAATTATACTGAGAAAGAAAAATTGAAACAGCTTTAATAATAACAATTTCATATCCATGAAGCCTTGGTTTTCATGGCACTTTCATGTACCAAGAGAACTGGATTAGGTTCCTTTTCAGCATAAAACCAAAGCCACTAGAAAAATACCACTAGTCACATGGAGCAGTAAAAAGAGCAAATCATTTAATTTTCTTTAGCAAACTCTGCATTCCAGATTTGCAAAGTCCTGGAGTAATTCACTCTGGTGATATCACTCGGATGATTGCACCTTCCAAGCAATCATGTGACTAATACCCTTTGATTGTTCCAAAGAGTTCTGAACAACCCGAGCAGTGCTGCTCAGCCTCAGGGAGCTAGCAAGCTGCCTTAATTCCACACTTTCATAATTACAACTTGACTTGTTACATGTAATAAAACAGGGGTAAGAAAGAAGAAAGAAAAACAAGTGTGGAAACTACTTCATATCAGTGTCGTGACCTAACACACCCATTTGATTTCAGTTGGCAAAGGAAGCAGAAGATCCAGTTGGACAAAAGAAACCAAGAATAGTTGCACAATGGGTTCTGGAGTTGGGAAGGTCCTTTATGTATTGTTGGTTTCTACCACCATAACAGGTACTGGCTCAGTTGTGAACAAAACATCTTAAAAAAAAAAAAAAAGAGAGTAGCCAAAAAGTCTTAGGAAATACATGCGTACTTTAAAAGGGGCTGCATTTTTTTTTTCTTTCAGACAAAATTGTGTCCCTTGAATTTGGAACCCTTTATGCTGATTTTTTTTTAACTAAGGAGTTGTCTAATATGGACCAGAAATTGACACCTATCTACCCATATTTCATTTTGGTGATGAAAACTGGAAAATGAGAAGGGGAGGCAGGAGAACATGAGGAAACAGGCTGGAGGGATGTGGGAGTGGAAGGAGAGGAGTCTGGGAGATTGTTCCCTCTCTGGTTTCTTCAAAAATATCCTTTTCTGCAAATTAAGCCTGAGTTTTGCTTTAGTCACAACAGAATATATTTTCCACAACACCTGTCCTGTTTTCTCCCCAGCTACCCATCTCTGTCCTCTGGCCGACAAGAACCTCCTGTCTTCCCTTTTCTTGTTTGTTCCTCCTTGGTCCTTTGTTCATTCCTTGGTTCCTTTCTTGCCCAACACAAAAATGGCAGAAACTCTGCAATCTAGTGCTTTTTACAGAAGCTGCTCTATTACAATAGTTCAGCAAATACATATTGAGTTCCTGCCATGTGCCAGCACTGTCCTAGGTGCTAGGAATACTACAGTGAACAAAACAGAGATCACTGTTGTCACTGAGCTTGCCTTCAAGGTCAGAGAAGGCCTCACAGGGGAAATGATCTCTGAGCTGGGATCTGAATAACGAAAAGGAGGGAGCCCAGGGAGAGCAGCTGGGAAAGCGTTCCAATAAGCGGGAATAGCCCAATGTGAACGCTTTGAGAGGGGTATCAGCTCAGTGCATTCCAGGAACAGGGACAAATCTGGTGAGCCATTCCTGGTGTCCAGCCATTCACATGTAGAGGTCACTAGCAGCCACTAGGTCACTCAGCTGGAGTCACGCCAGGAGAAAGAGAAGTGCCCCATGCCAAAGCTGAGAAGTCCAGGTTGGGAAGGGCCTGCAATTCCATTCCAAGCTATGGAGATGGTTGTACTAAGTTACACTAGCATTTGGGGGCACTCTATATTTTTGGAGGGCAGAGTCCCTGTGCTTTCAGAAAATCAGTCTGGCAGCCATGTGGGCAATGGCACAGAGTAGAGAAAGACTGGAGCCTGAGGCACAGAGGGAAGGCCAATGTAGTATTCCAGGTGCAAGCTAAAGCTGTGACAGAGAACAAAAGAAAGATGAGGTCTCTTTAAGAAAGGGAGAATGGGGTACAGTGTCCTCAGGAGAAAATTATCACTTTTGATGAGAGGGATGGGTGGTTGGAAATACGAAATAGGAGAAATGAGTATAGGATAAAAGGCATTTTACCTACAATACGAGAGGGATTCCTCTAGATCCACCAAAAGGAGGAAGATTTGTGAGAACACAGGTGAAGCCAGCAGGGGGAAGGAGATAGTTCCAGGGTTTGAGCGGGAGAGAGAATCCTCTTCAGAAGTCTGAAGGGGGAGAACTGGGTGAGCCAGAAAGAGAAGACCAGGTCCACTGAAAGGCCAGGGAGGCAATGGGCTGGAGCTATCACTGAAACAAGTCTTCACACAGTCACACACTCATCCAGCGATAGCAGGCGCCTTTGCAAATGTGTGCCGCAAATGTGTGCCACACACGTGTGCCAGGTTGAAGGAAATGAATTCAATGTCTTTTTTATACGGTAAGCATGGGGACAGAACCTCTGTTTTATGGCCAAGTTCTCAACATCTTTTTAACCTTTGTTCTTTCTAGTAAACATAAAAATCACATACTCCCTTTTAAAGTTATTCGAAATTTCAAAATAAACATAGTGACTAAAGCCTAATCAAATTAGGGTGGTTTCAGACTATGTTTCTTCAAGTTACTCATGTGCCCTCTGTCCAGACTATGATCTGTATTAGCCTGCTAAATTAGCTTGCACAGCCTGAAAGTGTGGCCAGATCTGCACGCTAGCCTCTGGCTAGGTTCATTAACTCAAAAGAGAAAGGAAAAATTTAACAACCCAATGGGCTGCCAAAGATTGCCTTTATAAACATATAAACAAATTTAGCTGACTGACGAGAAAGCTTTGCGGTGCTTCAGAGAGCAAAACTAGACCCAGTAACTAAAAGTTTCAGAAAAAAAAGATTTTAAGTCAGATTTTTTTTTTTTTTTTTTTTTTAATCTCCCAAAAGATCTCTCCCTTTCTCTCTTAACCTCTGCCTTTACCTCCACCTCTAATTGTACCTCTATCTCTCCGGGACTAGCCAGTTGAAAAAAAGAACTATCAACATCATTAGCCATTAGGCAAATGAAAATCAAAACCACAATGAGGTACCACTATTAGGATGGCTATTAAAGAAAAAAAAAAAAAAAGGCAGACAATAACAAGTGCTGACAAGGATAGAACTATAAACTGGTGCAGCTGCTTTGGAAAACAGTCTGTCAGTTCCCCATAAGGTTAAACATAGAGGTACCATATGATGCAGGGATTTTACTTCTAGGTATATACCCAAGAGAAGGGAAAACGTATGTCCAGACAAAAACCTGTACATGAATGTTCACAGCAGCGTTATTCATGACAGCCAAAAAATGGGAACAATCCGAATGTCCATTGACAGAAGAATGGCTAAATAAAATGTGATTTATCCTTACAATTGAAAAATTACCCAGCCATAGAAAAAAACAAAATAGTGATATATGTTACCACATGTGTGAACCTTGAAAGAAAGTGAAAGAAGCCACTCACAAAGGACCATATATTGCATGATTTCATTTGTACAAACTGTCCAGAAGAGAAAACTCTATGGAGACAAAAAGTAGATTAGTGGTTGCCTAGGGCAGGAAGAACGTAAGAAGTTTGGGAGGAAATATTGAATGACTGCAAATAGGTACTGGGTTTCTTTTTGGAGTGACAAAAATTGTGGTGATGGCTGCACAACTCTGTGAATATACTAAAAATCATTAGATCGTACAGTTTAAATAGGTGAACTGTATGGCATGTGAATTATATCTCAATAAAAGTGCTACCAAAAAACAAAAGGAGTCTAGCAGCAAGGCCAGAACACAACCTGAGGATTCCAGACCCATTAAAGTCAGGGCAGCAATGCGTGTGGCAAGGGGAAAGAGAGGCTTGGGCCCTCAAGACCCAGCACTGCATGCAGACATAGTGCAGCACTTACCTTAAACATTCCTTCTTAACACAGCCTCCTCCAGGACTCCGAGAAACACTTCTCCACATCTCTTGCCCTGTCTTCAAAACAAAACAAAATAAAAACTGCTTTGGAAAGATTTGGAAACCCTGGTGGCACAGTGGTTAAGTGCTACGGCTACTAACCAAAAGATCAGCAGTTTGAATCCACCAGGTGCTCCTTGGAAACTCTATGGGGCAGTTCTACTCTGTCCTATAGGGTTGCTATGAGTCGGAATCAACTTGATGGCGACGGGATTTTTTGGAAAGATTTGAGTGGTGGAAGCTCTTAGGTAAGAAAGGACAGGTTAAGTTGTTAAATCCTTCCTCTCAAAGAGTATGAATGCAATAGATTCCTGCTTAATAAAGCATCATTAGCCAAGAGTTCTGAGCATCCCTTTTCTTGCTTCTCTTTCATAGTCCTGGGGATACTACGGGAATTCAATGGCAGTTCATATTACTTTTAAAATATAAAACATGACACTGATTCTTTATATTGGTAACTATATGGATATTAAACACTAGGATTGCAATAATTTAATTTTTATAAATAGATTAAGATTTAATCATGTCTTCTAAAGTTTTAGATTTTAAAATTCAGCTTTATTTAAATACATTACTTTTATGTTTTGCCTTTTAATTCTAATGTTGTTGTTAGGTGCTATTGAGTCGGTTCCAATTCATTAAACATACTTCCTTATGGGGGGATATGTTCTCAGTTCCAAATAATTGATTTACAAATAAAAAGTTGAAGTGAAAGCCATTAGGAGAATGAGAATGCAATCCCTCACATCTTTCATTAATGCAGGAAGAGGAAGGAAAACCTTGCAGACCACCCAAGGTGTAGGAACACTTGAGCACTGTGCAGTTTTCTAAATTGAGGTTAGCCAGGACAAAAAATCAGCAGTCTCTTTCAAAGAGCAACACTAGCTTCCTCAGTGATCACCTTTGTTTCATCTGTCCCGCAAGGCCATATTTTCCAACTACCAATCTTTCTTCTTTGTTTCCAACCTTGGCATTCCAAGCACCAATAATTATCAATGCATCTTGTCAGTTTTGTCATACTGTGGTGGCTTGTATGTTGCTGTGAAGCTGGAAGCTCTACCACTGGTATTTCAAATACTAACAGGTTTCAGCTGAGCTTCCAGATTAAGACAGACTAGGAGGAAGGACCTGGCAGTCTCCTTCTGAAAAAACTGGCCAGTGAAAACCTTCTGAATAGCAGTGGAATATTGTTTGATAAAGTGCTGGAAAATAAGCCCCTCAAGTTGAAAGGCACTCAAGATACAACCAGGAAAGAGCTGCCTCCTTAAAGTAGAGTCGACCTAAATGAAGTGGATGGAGTCAAGCTTTCTGGGGCTTCATCTGTGAAGCATACAAACAATATTGTTTTTAACATCCGCGTATGAAACTATTCTAGCCATACCCCACTGCAAAGTACAGCCGGCAAAGCAACCATGACATTCCCTCATTTTCCTGGCTAAATTTAGAGGCAAACATTTTCAGAATATGAAATTAAATAAGGAAAGCCATAGGACAATGAATAGTATGTCACGTGTGTGGTTAATATACTTGGTTCTAAAAAAAAAAAAAAAGATGTGGCACAACTGAAAATGAGAAGAAACAGCTGCAAACATCCATTAATAATCGGAACGTGGAACGTGCGATGAACGAACCTAGGAAAAGTGGAAGTCCTCAAAAAGGAAATGGAACACATAAAGATCGATATCCTAGGCATTAAAAAAAAAAAAAAAAATTTTTTTAGGCATTAGTGAGCTGAAATGGACTGGTATTGGCCATTTTGAATTAGATAATTATATGGTTTACCATGACAAGAATGACAAATTGAAAAGGAACGGCATTGCATTCATCATCAAAAGAACATTTCAAGGTCTATCCTGAAGTACAATGCTGTCAGTGATAGGACAATATCCATAAAAAAAAAATGCGCCTATAAAAATAAGGAAGACCAGTTAGCAGGACTATTCTTCAAATTTACACACCGACCACTAATGCCAAAAACGAAGAAATTGAAGATTTTTACCAACTTCTGCAGTCTAAAATTGATTTAATTCTAATAGATGATATATTTTAGAAAAATAAGTTTTTAAAAAATATACAAAGTAATTCTAATTTTCCATTTTTATATCCACATTAATTTATATTTAAAAATGAAAATATACTTACATTTTGAGCATTTTGAATACAGCTATGCTTTTTAAAAATTTACTAGATTATTACTGTCAGTCAAACACAAATTACATGGAAATCTTTATCGTAACAACAAAATTGGTGATTTTGCTGAAGCGAAGAAAATAAAATCAATGTTGTAGAATAAATATTCAAATAAATGAGTGAATAAATACAAATAAATTGTGAATGATTGATGTCTTTTATCACTTATATAAAATATTGGATCAACAGAACATCCAAACATGTGCCATAATAATGAAATTCAGTCATCTTTGGTATTTTGCTACCTTTCATTGTATAAAAACTATGATTTTACAAATATTTTTTATTTTGTTATTGATTTGTCAAGATAAAAGGATACACATATTTTATTTAACAGTTTTCATCTTGATTTATAACTTTTTAATGTGTAGACATAGGGTGCGGGAGCCTCCATTTGCGTTCATGTTGTAACACACTGCTATGTTGTGCAATGCAAGCAGCAGGCCTGCTTCTGAAGGAGTCCCAGGTCATGGAGGCAAAGTATAAGGGATGTGTTGAGGAGTTCTGGGAAGGCCCTTAACCCTTGCTCTTCCCTTCAAAAAACAAAAATTCCAGAAATTCCTTTGAACAGGCATTCTTTTCTTGTTGTTGTGTGCTGTCAAGTCGATTCTGACTCATAGCTACCCAATAGGACAGAGCAGAACTGCCCCCATAGTGTTTCCTAGGCTGTAAATCCTTAAGGAAGCAGACTGCCTCACCTTTCTCCCACAGAGCGGCTGGTAGGTTTGAACTGCCAACCCGTTAGTTAGCAACCAAGTGTTTAACCATTGGGCCGCCAGGGCTCCTTAGTCTTCTTTTATGGCACTTAAAAGGCAAATTCACCTAAGGGAGAACATGAGTCAAGCCTCTAAGACCTTGGAGTTGGGGAAGTTTTACAAGAGTCTTTTCTTTCTGAGAGAAGGAGCTGAGCAGAGGTGGGAAAGGGGAAGAGCGCGCCAGCGACAAGCCCAGCCTACATCCCAGTTTTGCCCCCTGTACAAACCAAAGCCAAAAGTCCCCACAGCACTAACTTTCCAGTGTGAATGAAGGCAGCCATTCACAGCCTCTAACCCCACCCTACTGAGGCCCTAGATGCCAAGCTTCTGAGCTGAGAGACAGCCTCCCCCTCAGGACTAAACTCCTCAGTGCAGCGGGGAGGTGGCTGACCCTCACCCTCCCAAGAGCACTGCAAAACCAGCGGGCAAGGAAGATGCCGGCAGGGGAGAGCACAGAGGCTCTCCAGCAATATCCACAACCTTGGGCCTGGGCCTTACCAGATTCTAAGGCTTTTGCTGTAAGAAAACTACATCCCCTCTGGACAGACGAAACACAAAAGGTATCCCTTCCTCCTTCCAGAAGCAGCCCAGGGCCAGGGAGCTGGGCTTGGTAAAAGGAGCCAGGGCTGAATTTTAGCACTCAGTGGCCCTCTTGGCTGACACCAGCACAGGACACAACTTGGACTACCATACGTGAGGCCCTGATCACACCAGAGCAGAGGCCCAAGTGTCCCAGTCATGGCCCAGACAACCTAGAGCAGAGATTCCAAGATTCCATTTCAGGTAGCCCTAAGTTCCACTGAGGAGCCTCTGCCCCCATCCCCAACCACGTATCAAACCCAGTTCCAGTTGCCATCAAGTTGATTCCAACTCATGGGGACTCGTGTTGCCGAGTAGAACTGCGCTCCATAGAGTTTTCATGGCTGTGACCTTTCAGGAACAGTTCACCAGGCCTTTCTTCCAAGGCACCTCTGGGTGGGTTCAAACTGCTGACCTTTCCGTTAGTAGCCACGTGCTTAACCATTTGTACCACTTGGGAACTCCACATCAACCACAGCAGCTCCCTTTTGCCTGATGTGTAGTGTAAGTTTTGTTTTGTTTGTTTTGAAGGTGGGATTGCACAGCATTAAAAAAAAAAAACCTTTTAAAACTCCTGATCTATAGCAGCCACATCATAATCTCTGGAAGCGACAGGAGAAGAGTCGGAAATAGGGGCTGCATTCCCAGGACAGCGATGGTTACTGGCTTTCATCCCCATCCCAAGGGGTGTGCTTCTCCTCCTTTCCCCCACCAGGTGCTGTATTTTGCAGTTACTTTGAATTTTTCAGGACCTTCAATGAGGATCTCTCTGGTAAATCTAAGTTGCTGGGCCTTTATTAAACCTTTCACAAGTCAAAGCATACAAACAATACTGTTTTTAACATCTGCATTTGAAACTATTCTAGCCATATCCCACTGCAAAGTACAGCCAGCAAAGCAACCATGACATTCCCTCATATTCCTGGCTAAATTTAGAGGCAAACATTTTCAGAATATGAAATTAAATAAGAAAGGTCATAGGACAATGAATAATATGCCGTGTGTGGTTAATTATACTTGTTTCTAAAAAAAAAAAAAAGTCATCCTAGCCTCTATTTAAAAATTGTGTGTGTAGTTATTTCACTTTGAAATGTCATAGGGTTACTTGGTTTCAAAAAGAAAACGGAAAAGCACAAAGACATTTATGTAATACTGAAAGAAAATACTTCTCAAGAGAATGTAATGTTTAATTCTTTATTGCTTCCCTCCTTTGTCCTGTGGCTGGTTTATAAATATGCAACGTACAATTCTTTGCACTATTGAAATTGAGGGATCACAGTATTTTTAGTCTTTTCAGAGAAAAGAACCAAGTAATTTAGATGCAGGAAAGATATGATTGTTTCCCAACAGCTGCTAAATCTGATGTACCACTGCACTCACAAGGCAGGTGTGATCACGTTTAATCTCTTCCCATGATGAGATATCCCTTCTTTTAACTCCAAACAAGAAATGCTGTTTTTATGTACACTTAATACTTCAGACTTCAAAAGTAAAACCTTTCTGAAATACTTGAATGAAAATCATTTGCCTATCTAAGTTTTATTTCTGTTCTAATTAAAGCAGGGAATTAAATTGTGAGTGAACTCATTCTAAAACTCCAATAAGCCAGGTTATTAATAGCAATGACAGAAGTTTTGTGCAGTCTAGCAAATGCTTACCTGTGACTTGGGATGTTCACCTGAAAAAAAAAAAAAACTGAAGTTAAGCCACCTTTGGCTTTCTGGGTAATACTGCCAAAAAACCAGTTGCCATGGAGTTGGTTTTGACTCATGGCAACCCCACACACATCAGAGTAGAACTGCACTCCATAGGCTTTCAATGGCTGATTTTTCGGAAGTGGATCATCAGGCCTTTTTTCAGTGACACTTTTTAGGTAGACTTGAACTTCCAACCTTTCAGTTAGCAGCTAAGCGCATTAACCGTTAGTACTACCCAGGTAGATCAGAGAAGGATATTTTCTCTAAAAAAATTTTTTTCCTGTTGTCCTAGGATTTACACTCTTGGTTCTTTTGACTGGTTTAACAAACATTATTGGACATCTTTCAAGTGCCAGGCACTATACTAAGAAAAAATGAAAAATCTGTTGCCATTGAGTCAATTCCAACACATAGCAACACTATACTAGATGTTAGGAATTCAGAGAGAAGTAATACAGTCTTTGTCATCAAAGAGCTAAGTCTCAAGGATTCAGACAATAGGAATATTGTGATATGTGCCATGCTTGAGGTATGCAAAAGATTCCCAATCCAGTTAAGCCCAGATTTTGAGTTCAGAGGAAGGGTTTGTATAGAAATGTGTATGATTCTAGTTGATGATAATGGGATTCATATTATTTCAGATGAGGTGTGTTCTAGCTACACCGTACGCAGCTACAGTCCTTCTATTACTCTGATGCCAGAATAAATTGATAGTCTCTTCCAGGCTTTTCTTAACATTTTCCTTATGCTATTAGCCATGAGTTGGAATTGATTTGAAGGCAATTAACAACAACATTAACCTACTTAAAGTCACACCTCAACATTTATCAATGCGGTATGGGGTGATGTGGATATTTTTTGAGAGTCAATTTCAATTCCCCCTCATTTGATGGAGAATAGTTTTGAATCATCATATCCAAGTCACTTGCTTGCCACAGATTCAAATCCTATAAAATGTACTTGTCTTTGATTCTTTTGAAATGAATACAATGAGTCTGAGACACACTCTTCTCTTCTACTACAGAAGAGAAGCTTTAAAATGGTTCTATCTTGTGGTTTATTGGGCGGCTTCTTTGCCAGGGAATGATGATGATCCCAGCCACAGCTTCTTTGTTTGCATCACTCAAGTCTGTGGGGTTTGATGACTCAGGAATCATGCTTTCCTTACAGCTCCTCTGTTGGCCACTTCTAAATGAGTAAAATCTTCCTCCAGCTTGAGTTGTAAAATAAGTGGGTTTGGTTTTGTTTTGCTTTTTTGAGGAGGTTTCAAGAAGAACCAGAGAAAATGAGATAAATTATAGATCACTGAATTTCAACTGGGGATGAAAGGAGGTAAGTGCTTTTTCTAATTACACAGGGTCTCCCTACTCCCACCCCTCTGCATTGCAGCATTTGAGAATCACTGCAATAGGGAGTAGTAAGAGTATTTATTACAGGAGGCTAGAACCTGGAGCCCGAGTCTCCATTTACATTTCTGTTACCAACTCACCCACTCCTCTGTGATCCTGGTTTACCTTGTGGTAAATTACACTAATCTTTTTTATTATTATTCATCTGCATATTTTGAATTTAAATAAATAAAAAATTGTAAATGATTTAAATTCCAATGAATGAAGCATGCAATGAAAATCTATCATGGAAAATAATATTTAGACTGTCAACTATACTAGCCAAAAAAAAAACAAACAGGAGGTTGGTATGTGATGCCTGTTCACTGGTGTGCAATTTGGGTGTATTATCCAAACTCCTGGGGCAGCTCCCTCTTACCTGGATGAATGGTAGCTGACAGGGCCACAGAAAAGCCAGGCAGTCACAGGCCCCCAGAGGGTGAGTGTGTAGCTTAAGGAAGCCTATGAGATGCCGCAGGAATCCCTTGGCTTTGGTGCTTTCCACCAATTACCCGAGCTCTTCTGTTCCTGGCCAAGGGCATTTCTCCTTAGCTTTCTCTAGGAAGTCTCATCTCGTCTCCACTCCCTACTTCAGTTCAGACAACGCCTCGTCTCTCAAGTGTTTGTGGAAGCATCAGCTCTTGCCCAGTTCCTCCAGTCCTTGTTCTCCACTTGGGCCCACCTGTCTCCTTAGCTAGCTCTCCAATCTGCCAGCACAAGGCATTTCTAGCCTCAGCTTCTGAGAGCTTCCCACCATAATTTGCTCCTCTTTATTTGGGTATTCAGCCTCACAAACTGACATAGTTTATAGTCATAAACCAGAAGAGGAATGAGGTGGATTATGGATTTACCATTTTCTTGTTGTTGTTGTTCATTTATATAGTTATGAAGAAACAAGTTAAAGTGGCTTGTCTGAGGTCCCCCAGCTAATGAGTGGCCAGACTGGGACTACAGCAGTGATCAACAAACTATAGCCCTTCAGCCAAATCTGGCCAGGAGCCTGTTTCGTACCAGGAGCTAAGGCGGTTTTTATTTTTTTAAAGGGTTGTAGGAAAAAAGAAGACGATGATGATGAAGACAAATCTGTAATAGAGACTGTACGCGGCCTGCAAAGCCTAATTGTATTTATTATATTTACCTTTACTGAAAAAGTTTGCTGACCCGTGGACTTCCTAAAACCAAACACACTGCCATCAAGTGGATTCCAATCCATACCAACCTGTGGACTAGTGTACCCACAACTGCTGTGTTGGGGCCTCATGGGTTTTATAGGGTAGATCCAGCCAGAGTCTTTCCCCTCATTCAATATCCCCTCAAGAAATCATGTGACTTCTATGATTGGTATACTTGAGAGAAGGAACTGAGCTTAGGTGTACCCTCAACAGAAGTTGTCTTTTCAGAGCCAGCCTGCCACAGGCTGTGTAAATCCTGGTCCACTCTGTGCTCTGCAGACTGGGGCCAACACACACACCACTCTGCTGTGGAAATGTGTCTCAGGGGGGCAGACTCACACTAACCCTAGCTCACAGAGATTGTGTGGAAGTCAGAATTCAAACTGATTTCATTTTAATAATAAATGCAACCAGCCAGCAGATGGGCCCTCGTGTCAGCAAATGAAGGAGTTTGCTCCGTGTGAACAGGTGAGACATACAGGGATCACGCTGTCTGAGAGCAGGAAATCTGAGTTAGGAGAGTTAGATAGAGGATTTATCAAACGAATACACTTGCCACAGAGACTTGAGAACTCAAGTCCTTGAACCAAGGCCCCTCTCCTGAACAGCCCTTGGGAGGGTGCTTCCAACTTTCGGCTTCTTAGACTTACGTGTTCCATGCTATAAGCTGGCAGCATGCCTACCCACTCCTCTGTTCACCCAGTCTTTCTCCAAACACTTGATGAGTTTTCCACTTGCTAAATTAACAGTCACATTCCAGTGCTTGCTTTCCTGAGATTACCTCTAGGCCACCTTGGCTGAATTACTGGTATTCCCGAAGTCTTCGGTAATTACTATCTTTTGGTTTACACCCTCGGTCAATTTATCACAATGTGTGTGTGTGTGTGTGTGTGTGTGTGTGTGTCTTATTGGTTTAATTCTCAGAAGATAAATATTTTACTGTTATCCCATCTCCTGCCAACAAGGTATTTCTGAACTCTTTTGAAAGAAAATGTTTAATGTAACAGTTTTTATCATACTTTGAAACAGCAACATGAATTCAAGAACTAAGTAGTTCTTCCTGATTTCATATTGTAATACTTATGAGATTGAGTTAATGATAACAAATATATAGTAAAATCTCTTGAGTGCAACTCATCTGTTTTTTAACCACTGTACCCTTATGCATAAACCCAAAACATATTTAAGATCTCTGATTTGTTTCCAAAGGAGATAGACAAAAACATTTCATTGCAAAACAAAGAAATAATCAGTTGGATGCCTCGAAAAATTTTTAGTATCAGATCAGAAGCATCTTTCTCCACCCCCTTCCTGCCTTATCTTCTTTCCTCCCTTCCTCACTTCCTTACTTCCTTTCTCCCTCCACAATATTGGAATCAACCCAATGGCAATAGGTTTGTTAGAGGAGGTAAAAACATATCCTACAGTTAAAAAAAAAAACTTTAAAATAAATCTTCCACCAAGAGGATAAGATATGGAATGTGTGGTGTGACAAATACTTTTGATAATTTCCTCATTTAGAAACACCTTGGAAATTGTAACTGCTTTACCCTGCCTTACTCCTATGCTCTACTTTAAAAATATGTAATGAAGGAATTCAGGCTTGAAATATGGTTTGGTCCAATCTCCACACACAGCATTGTCTACAACCAAGTTCACTTATGTGTCCTTTCCAGATTTACCAGATTATACCACATCAGACAAATGGTATCTGAGAACAGCAAAAGGGCAAGGATGTTAAAAATTCACCACCATGCCTTTCAATATCTTAGCGGTTACAGATGCTGAAAGCTAAAGGTGGAAAGGCAGGGCCTAGGTGAGTGGCTTTTTATGAATTGTGATATTAAACTTGATAAACTTAACCTTTTAAAGGGATGGAAGTGCAGGATTCTGGGTCTCAAAATGTGCTTTCTAGCTCAGTGATTTGAGTATGGCAAGCGTCTTATGCTGGGTTCTCTAGAGAAACAAAACCAGTGAGGTGTATATAAATATATATACAGAGAGAGAGATAGAGATTTATCTCAAAGAAATGGCTCATGCAGTTGCAGAGGCGGGCAAGTCCCAAGTCCATGGGTCAGGCATCAGGCTGGAGGCTTCTCCTGACTCTCACAGCTGAAGGGGCTGATGAACCCAAGATCAGCAGGTCAGATGGCAGGCTGCTGGTTCACAGGCTGTGGAGGCTGATGAATCCCAAGATCAGCAGGCAATACAGTATGCCATGGGCTCAAGCCCTGTCTTAGGGTGGGTTCTCTGGAGAAGCAAAACCAGTAAAGCATATAAATATACAGACAGAGAGAGAGATTTATATCAAGGAAATGGCTCACACAGCTTTTAGAGGCTGTAATGTTCCAAGTCCATGGGGCAGGAAAGAGGCTTCTCCATATTCATGTAGCCGTGAGGGTTGGCGAACCCGCGATCAGCAGGCTGGAGAGCAGGGCTATTGATCACAGGTTGTTAATATCAACAAATCTCACAATCAGCAGGCAAGGCTGCAAGCAAGCTGCTAGCTCAAGTCCTAAGAACCGGAGGTCAGACAAACAGGAGCCAGCTGCAGGATCCAGAAGAAGCAAAAGGCCCAGCAAGGAGACCAAGAAGGACTAGGCGGCGAGGGCGGAGAGATGAAGGCTGAGGGGCTGATAAGCTGCCACAGGCCCCACCCCACCAGTACCATTCACAGCCAATCCCATCATGTATCAAATCTCAATAGGGAAGTGATCACAACCTTATACAACTGCCAAAACACTGAGAATCATGGCCCAGCCAAGTTACACACACTCTTAATCATCACGAGTCCCAAGAACTGGAGGCCATATGATGAGTTGGATGCAAGGTCCAGAGCAAGCAAAAGCCAGAGAGCTTAGCCAGAATGTCCATATACATTGGATGCAGCTCACACACATGAGAAAATTCCCCTTACAACTGATTGGCTGATCACATCAGGTCACATCATGGAGGTGATTATATGATATCACAAAATGGAGGATAATTACATCATTACATAACTATCAAATTACATCATTACATAACTGCCAAACTACATCATTACATAACTGCCGAACCACTGAGAATCACAGCCCAGCCAAATTGACACACAACCTTAATCATCGCAGTAAGGAAAATATAAACCAGGTCTCAAAACATTGGCCCTGAGGTTTACAGGCTCAGAAACTCATTGTTCTCAGTACACATGAGAGAGAGCAGCCTTTGGGGGAATTGATTCACATTAATCAGAGTTGTAAGAGACTGATTAATAAAATACAATGCCATTTATTCATTAACTGTGAGAGTCATAACTGCCAAGTTGAAATTCATGTGTGAGGGTCAGCACATGCTCTTCCCAGTAGAAAATCTATTTAAGAAACTTAATAAAATTCAGAAGGTTGAATGTTAAATATGGAAGCTGAACAAATCAAGTTGGATATTTTGAAGGGCTATTTTCATTAAGCAATTGCAGCCTGATCCAGCATTTTTTCACTTCAAGGACACACAGTCCCAGCTGGGTAAATGGCCTACTATGACAGCTGAAAGGGAAGAAACTCTGGTAAATTCTTACTCCTAGTGTTCTCGTTTTTTCTCGGTCTGTAACACGGTTTCCCAAACGGCCACCTAGATTAGATTTACCTTGAGTGTTTATTAACAGTGCATTTTTCTAGGCCCCACATCAGATTTCTCTATCAGAATCTCTAGCCTTAGGCCTAGGAATCTGAATTTTAACCAGCTTTCTAAGTAACTGTATTAAACACTGAAGTTTCGAAAACCACTGACAGCTATATAACCTTATTTTTTTTATATATATAACCTTATATTATATATAAGGTTATATATATATATAAAGTTATAACGTTAAGTAAGATACTTAACTCATCCGAGCTTCAGTTTCTTTGTCTGTAAAACAAGGATAACAATAGTTCCAACCTTATTTTGGGGACCAAATGAGTCAAAAGAGCAATGTCTGGCCCCTAGAAGCGCTCCAATACGTGTTTGCCATTACTATATGATCAGGATTGTCAGCATCATCAGTATTCAGCCCATCGCATTCCTATTTGCTCACAGATTTTTTTTTTTTTAACAAGCAAAGCCAAGTTTATTGGTTACTGCAATGAGGGAGACTACTCGGCAGAGTCTTAGTAGCATCTCCCAGGTTTTTTTTACTGATAATATTTTGGGGTTTCTTCTTAAGGACGGAAAAGATAGTATCCCAATCCATTTCCAAATCAAGCAACAGGACAGATTTATTTATAGGAAGGTTACTTGTAAACAGCTAATGTCATCCATAGTGCTTGGCTTAAAGCTTACCTTTGATCTCATGTTCTTTCCCTGTCTTGAAAGTTGGGCTACATTGACTTTGGGGCTAAAAGTTCTCTGCTGACAATCGTAAAACACCAACTTGTTTAACGTCGCCTCCAAAAATAATAGTCGCTTGTTATGAATTACCCTCATATTTATACTTTCTTTTAAAACATAAACAAAATATAGAAATACAGTCCTCTCAACTAATATTGGTTGAGTGACAGCAATTCTAATGAAAATGAAGATGAATCTTCCCATGCTGGTTGGTTCGGAAGGGAGTACCACATACCATGCTTTGTACTTTGTCAGAGCTTCTAAGTAGAACTTACGACAGCACCATACCTATCAATCCTTCCTTCATTTGAATACTTCAAAGTGGGTTATGAACATTAATTAAACCTCCAAACATCCCTGTGATGTGGGTAATTACCACTAGTTATTCCTGCATTCTAGATCATCACACTAAAGGAAGAGGTTAAGTGAATTCCCCAGGTCAGTTGATTCAGCCACAAAACCACCCAGGGAACCTTTCATCATTGTGATCTGTATAGAATTCTGCCCATGGTTTCCCCAAACTCAAATATAACACTTAAAACTAAGGTGTTGGAAAATGAATTTTTTTTTACAAAAGCGAAAATTATGTCACCTAGCAAAGAGAAAAGGAAGAAGTGCCCTGGCAAGAGCTAGAGGCAAAGGAGTAACTAAGGTATGACAGGTAGGGTGTGTGCCCTGGGCCCTGCTTGAGGAGGGGAACTGTCATGGATTGAACTGTGTCCCCAAAAAATATGTCAACTTGGGTAGGCCATAATTCTCAGTATTGTGCGGTTGTCCTTCATTTTGTGATTTCCCCATGTGCTGTAAATCCTATCACTATGATGTCAATAAGATGGATTAGCGGCAGTTATATTGATGAGGCCTACAAGATGAGATAGTGTCTTAAGCCAGTCTCTTTTGAGATATAAAAGAAAGAAATGAGCAGAGAGACAGGGGGACCTTATACTACCAAGAAAGCAGCACCAGGAGCAGTGCGTATCCTTTGAACCTGGGGTTTCTGCTCAGAGAACTTCCTAGTCCAGGCGAAGATTGATGACAAGGACCTTCCTTCAGAGCCGACAGAGAGAGAAAGCCTTCCCCTGGAGCTGATGCCCTGAATTTGGACCTGTAGCCTACGAGACGGCAAGAAAATAAATTTCTCTTCGTTAAAGCCATCCACTTGTGGTATTTCTTTTATAGCACCACTGGATAACTAAGACAGAATTTGGTACCAAGAGAGTGAGGTGCTGCTCTAACAGATAGCTAAAATGTGGAAGCAGTTTTGAAACTGCGAATAGGTAGGGGATTCAGAAGGAAGTGAGGAGAACTGACAGCGGAAGAGAACCGGCAATGGCAGAACAAAGAGACCAGCCCCAGACAGTGCTGGAGCTGACCTATGGAGTGAGAGAGCTGAGTGCCTTCCAGCTGAAGTTTACTGATGGAGTGGGGTGCCCCCAGGCACTTATCAGGGCGGCTGCAGAGTTCTGGAACATTTGCCCCAGCAGGGCAGATAAAGGCATGAGGAAGGAACCAGAAAGAACAAACTAGAGACAAGGAACACAGGAAGCCGAGCTACCTCAGTCTCAAAAGGTATGGCCATGACCTCTGGAGTTTCAAAGGGTGGAGCCATGGCCTCTGATATTTCTAAGGGTGGAGTTGCCACTCAGATGAACTAGGAGAATGATGCACCTAAAACTGAGGGAGCAGAGAGGCCATCCTAGTGGGCTTGGAAGGCGGAGCTGCAGCCCAGACCCAACGGGCCTCCACTCAGAATCTGGAGAGTATGGCCAATACCTAGAGCCTGGAGGGCAGAGCTATTGGGTAAATGGTCTCAGAGAACAGAGGATTATTTTCAAGCCTTGAGGGCTAATGTAATGTGTTCCGCTGACTTGCTTAGTGCCTGTTACACCTTCTTTTCCTCCAATTTCTCCCATTTGTAATGGAAATGTTTGGCTTGCGCCTGTGTGTTGTACCACTGTACTCTGGAAGCAGATAACTTGTATTCTAGATTTCACAAATGAAGAGGAATTTTTGGATTTTGGACTTGGAGATGAATTAAGACTTTTGGTATGATATGATGGGGTGAATATGTTTTACATGTGGCAAGGACATGAATTTGGGGGGGCCATAGGGTGGACTATAATGGATTGAATTTTGTCCCCCAAAGTATGTCAACTTGGGTAGGCCATGATTCTCAGTATTGTGTGGTTGTCCTTCATTTTGTGATTTGCCTATGTGTTATAAATCCTATCACTATGATGTCAGTGAGATGAATTAGCAGCAGTTATATTGATGAGGCCTACAGAATTAGGTAGTGTCTTAAGCGAATCTCTTTTGAGATATAAAAGAGAGAAGTGAGCAGAGAGACAGGGAGCCTCATACCACCAAGAAAAAGCAGCACCGGGAGCTTCTTCTACATAAAGAAATTCCTAGTCCAGGAGAAGATTCATGACAAGGACCTTCCTCCACAGCCAACAGAGAAAGCCTTTCCCTGGAGTTGACACCCTGAATTTGGACTTCTAGCCTACTTTACTGTAAGGAAATAAATTTCTCTTTGTTAAAGCCATCCACTTGGGGTATTTCTGTCATAGCAGCACTAGATAGCACTAGATAACTAAGACAGGCACTAACAAACAGCTTCTACTAGCCATGGCAGTTTCCACCACCAGCTGTAAGAGATCGTTTAGCAATTTAATTGCCATAGGCACTATTTTCTTTAGATAGGCCCCTGGCCAGTGGTTAACTACTCTGAGTTCCTTTATGACCAGTCTGCTTCCCAGCGCTGTACCTCTCCCCTTCTAATTAATATGAATTTTTGTCCCTCCCTTTCATTTCTACTTCCCAGTAAACTATGACCCTACTCTCTGCTGTTGGCCTGCAGTGGGGGAAATAGCTGGGTTACTGATGGTGAGTGTAACCTAGATGGCCTGGTGTGAGAGAATGACTACCAGACCCATCGTGGCCTGGTTGGCTCCACCCCATTTCACTATCAGTTTCTACTAAACATAGCCCAGCTCTGGGTCACCAACTGGCTAGGCTTTCAACTATTTTTAGCTAGGCCCAGGGCTCTGAGCAATAAATCTAGATAGATAGCTGAGATTCAGCTCCAGCTTTTTTAAAAAAATAATAACTTCTATTGTTTTTCTTTCGTTACAACTTATCATGTCTTTATTTTAGACTTTTTGGAAAACGTAGCCAATAAAATGGTGAAAACATTTAGAAAATAGAACAAAAAGAGGAAAATTAAAATTTCCTATGGGGCCTCAAAAATTAAATACTTTTGTACATCAAAGGTCTTTATCAACAAAGTGAAAAGACAACTCACGTATCGGAAGAAGATTTTCTAGAACCGTGTATCAGATAAGGGCCTAAGTAATATCTAACATACATATAAAACTTCTACAACTTAACAAGAAGATAAACAACCGAATCAAAAAGTGGACAAAGGATTTGAACAGATGATATCCTCACCAAAGAGGATATTGAAATAGCCAATAAGCACATAAAAAGATGTTCAACATCATTAGTCATTAGGAAGCTGCAAACCAAAACCACAATGAGATACCACCTCACCCCCATTAGAATGGCTATGATCAAAAAAATGAAAAATAAGTGTTGGTGAGGTTGTGGAGAAACTGGAACCCTCATCTACTGCTGGTCCAGCCACTATGGGAAACTGTTTGGTGGTTTCTCAAAAAGTTGAACACACAACTACCGTATGACTCAGCAATTCCAATCCTAGGTACATACCCAGAAGAAGTGAAAGCAGGAACACAAACAGAAAGCTGTACACCAACGTTCACTGCAGACTTTTCACAACAGCCAAAATGTAGAAACAACCAAAATGTCCATCAACAGATGAACGGATAAACAAAATGTGGTACATACATACAACAAAATATTATGCCACCATAAACAGAAATGAAGTCCTGATGCATGCCATAACGTGGATGAACCTTGAAAACATGTTGAGTGAAATAAGTCTGTTGCAAAAGGACAAATACTATATGAACTCACTTACATGAAATAAGCAAATATATAGAAACCAAAGATTATTAATGGTTACCAAGGCTGTGAGGGAGGAGAAAAGGGGGAGTTTTTGTTTGGGGGGCATTGAGTTTATGTTAATAATGGTGGAATATTTAGCAAAAAGATAGTCATAATGGTAGTACAGCAAAAAAAATGTAATCAATGTCATTGAATTATATACATGGAAGTTGTGTTACCGAGTGCTTTGGTGTGTATATTTTCAGCACAATAAAAAGAAAAAAAATTCCTGTAACACTCTTTATTGAGGTATAGCTGTAAAGTATATTTATGTTAAGTGCACATTTTGATACACTTCTATACATGTATATAATTGTTTAACCACTACCTAGATCAACATAAAGAACACTCCAGCAATCCAGAAAACTCTCACTTGCCCCTTCCCCATCAATATCCCTATGCCCCAGAGATAAATGCTATTCTGATTTTAGTACTTTATTAACTTCACCTGTTTTTGAATTTCACATAAATGGAATCACACAATATATAGTCTTCTGTCTGCCTTCTTTCACTCATATAATGTCTGTAAGATTCACCCATGTTGTTACATGTAGTAGTAGATCATTCTATTTATTTTACTGTGTAAAATTCTACCATATGAACGCACCATAATGTATTTATAAATTTCCCTGTTTAAGGATATTTAGCTTATTTCCCAATTTTGGTTATTAAAAATAAAATCTCAATAAATGTTCGTCCATGTCTTTTACTGGTCATATGCTCTCCTTTGTCTTGTGCATATAGCTAGGAACGGAACTGTGAAGTCATAGGGAGGCTTAGATCTAGCTTTTGTAAATGCAGTTTTCCAACATGACTGTACGTTTTTACAGTTCTGTCAGCAATTTGTGGCTTTGAGTAAGTCAGTTTCTCAGACCTTCAGTTTCTTCATCTATAAAAAGGATAAGGATCATGACACTACAGTCCCTCCAATCTCTAACACTCTACCATTTTAATTAATGGAGGCCATTGGCAGAGACAGGACAGAGGAATGCAAATAAAGAAAAACAAAATGTTGCATACCAAAGCGAAATACACATCTAAAGGAAAAGACAGGATAAGAAAAAATACACATGCGAAATATAAACTATAGGAGCTTCCTGTTCAAAATATATTGATAGAAATTGATGAAAGTACATTGATTCAAACATGTAAGGTCAATATCCAATTATATTCTACAAGTTGTTGAGTAAAATGAATAGAAAGTTTGGATATTTGATTAGCAATGTAGTAAATCAACATCTGAAAAATGAAGAGGATCATTAAAAGTGCAACTTAAAATGACATTAATTTAGCATTAACCACCTATTAAACTGGCAAAAATAAATGGAAATTATAAAAATCCAGTGTGGCTAAACTATGAAGAAACATGATATTTAATGGCTGCATAACATTCTGCTATACAAAAATAACATTTCTTAATTTAAGTACTTTTCTATTATTGGGCATTTAGGTGATCATTGGACAATATTACTGAAAAACAAAAAGTGTAAATATGTATAAAATATATAAAGTTGTTATATCATTCACTGATAAATCCACTTTGGGAAATACACTCTAAGGAAATAATGTAAATGAAAATAAAAAGTTAACAAATATACTGATCACAGTACTATTTTATTCCTGACTTTAAACCACACAGTATCCCCACATTCTGTTCCAACGACTGCCTCTTGATCTGTGTACAGGGTCCTCATGAGCACAATTCAGTGTTCTGGAATTCCCATTCTTTGCAATGTTATCCATAACTTGTTATGATCCACATAGTCGAATGCCTTTGCATAGTCAGTAAAACACAAGTAAACATCTTTCCGGTCTTCTCTGCTTTCAGCTAGGATCCATCTGACATCAGCAATGATGCCCCTCGTTCCACACCCTCTTCTGAATTCACCTTGAACTTCTGCCAGTTCCCTGTTGATGTACCGCTAGAGCCATCTTTGAACGATCTTCAGCAAAATTTTACTTACCTGTGATATTAATGATACTGTTCAATGATTTCCACATTCGGTTGGATCACCTTTCTTTGGAATAGGCATAAATATGGATCTTTTCCAGTCAGTTGGCCAGGCAGCTCTCTTCCAAATTTCTTGGCATAGACAAGTAAGCACTACCGGCACTGCATCCATCTGCTGAAACATCTGAGTTGGTATTCCACCAATTCCTGGAGCCTTGTTTTTCACCAATACCTTCAGTGCAGCTTCGACATTTTCCTTCAGTACCATCGGTTCTTGATCATATGCTACTTCCTGAAATGGGTGGACATCAACCAATTCTTTTTGGTACAGTGACTCTGTACATTCTTTCCATCTTCTTTTCATGCTTTCTGCATCTAATATTCTCCCCATAGAATCCTTCGATATTGCAAGTCGAGGATTGAATTTTTTCTTCAATTCTTTCAGCTTGAGAAATGCCAAGTGTGTTCTTCCCTTTTGGTTTTCTAACTCCAGGTCTTTGCACTTTTCATTACAATACTTTGTCTTCTCGAGCCATCCTTTGAAGTCCTCTGTTCAGCTCTTTTACTTCATCATTTCTTCCATTAGCTTTAGCTACTCGGCATTGAAGAGCAAGTTTCAGGGTCACTTCTGACATCTATTTTGGCTTTTTCTTTTCTGTCTTTTGAATGACCTCTTGCTTTCTTCTGATATGACATCCTTGATGTTATTCCACAGCTCATCTGGTCTTCAGTCATTCGTGCTCAACACATCAAATCTATCCTTGAGATGGTCTCTAAGTTCAGGTGGGATATACTTGAGGATGTACTTTGGCCCTCGTGGACTTGTCCCAATTTTCTTCAGCTTCAACCTGAACCTGGATATGAGCAATTGATGGTCTGTTCCAAAGTCGGCCCCTGGCCTCGTTCTGAATGATGACACTAAGCTTTTCCATCATCTCTTTCCACAAATGTAGTCAATCTGATTCCTGTGCATTTCATCAGGTGAGGTCTACATGCATAGTCCCTGGTTATGTTGTTGAAAAAAGGTATTTGCAGTGAAGGAGTCATTGGTCTTGCAAAATTCTATCATGCGATCTCTGGCGTCGTTTCTATCACCAAGGCCATATTTCCCAACTACCATTCCTTCTTCTTTGTTTCCAACTTTGAAATTTCAATCACCAGTAATTATCAGTGTATCTTGATTTCATAGTCACTCAATTTCAGACTGCAGAAGCTGGTAAAAATCTTCAGTTTCTTCATCTTTGGCCTTAGTAGTTGCTGTGTAAATTTGAATAATAGTCGTATTAGGCATATGGATATTATCCTATCACCGACAGCATTGTACTTCAGGATAGATCTTGAAACATTCTTTTTCACGATGAATACAATGCCATTTCTCTTCAATTTTTCATTCCCAGCATAGTAAACCATATGATTGTCTGATTCAAAATGGCCAATATCAGTCCATTTCAGCTCACTAATGCCTAGAATATCGATGTTTATGCATTCCATTTCACTTCTGATGATTTCCAATTTTCCTAGATTCATGCTTGGTATATTCCAGGTTCCAATTATTAATGGATGTTTGCAACTGTTTCTTCTCATTTTGAGTCATGCCACACCAGCAAATGAAGGTCCTGAAAGCTGGACTCCATCCACATCATTACGGTTGACTCTACTTTGAGGAGGCAGCTCTTCCCTAGTCGTATTTTGAGTCCCTTCCAGCCTGAGTAGCTAATCTTCCAGCACTATATGAGATGATGTTCCATTGCTATTCATAAGGTTTTCACTGGCTAACTTTTTTTCAGAAGTAGAACGCCAGGTCCTTCTTCCTAGTCAATCTTAGTGTGGAAGCTCAGCTGAAACCTGTCCTGTATGGGTGACTCTGCTGGTATTTAAATACTGGTGGTATAGTTTCCAGCATCACAACAACATGCAACCCCCCACAGTACAACAAACTGACAGACATGTGTGTACCCTTTCAGCATACTTATTCAATCTGTATGCTAAGCAAATAATCCAAGAAGCTGGACTACACAAAGAAGAACAAAGCATCAGGATTGGAGGAAGGTTCATTAACAACCTTTGTTGTACAGGTGACACAACCTTGCTTGCTGAAAGTTAATAGGACCTAAAGCACTTACTGATAAAGATAAAAGACTACAGCCTTCAGTATGGATTACACCTCAACCTAAAGAAAACAAAAATCCTCACAACTGGACCAATAAACAATATTACAATAAACAGAGGAAAGATTGAAGTTGTCAAGGACTTCATTTTACTTGGATCCACAATCAACACCCATGGAAGCAGCAGTCAAGAAATTAGACAACGCAGCATTGCATTGGGCAAATCTGCAGTAAAAGACCTCTTAAAAGAATTAAAAAGCGAAGACCTCATTTTAAGGGCTAAGGTGGTCCTGACCTAAGCCATGGTGTTTCAGTCGACTCATATGCATGAGAAAGCTGGACAATGAATAAGGAAGACTGATGAATTGATGTCTTTCAATTATGGTGCTGGTGAACAATATTGAATATGTAATGGACTGTCAAAAGAACGAACAAATATGCCTTGGAAGAACTACAGCCAGAATGCTCCTTAGAAGCCAGGATGATAAGACTTCGTCTCATATACTTTGGACATTTTATCAGGAGGGGTCAGTCCCTGGAGAAGGATGTCATGCTTGGTAGAGGGTCAGTAAAAAAGAGGAAGACCCTCAATAAGATGGATTGACACAGTGGGTGCAGCAATGGGCTCAAGCACAATAGGAATTGTGAGGATGGCGCAGGACGGGGCAGTGTTTCATTCTGTTGTACATATGGTTGCTGTGAGTCAGAAATGACTTAACAGCACCTAACAACATTATTTTATTAAATTTGGCTATACTACAAATGTCACAGCCAAGAAATGGCTACACAAATGTGGGAAATAAAGTCTCTAAAAGAAGATTTACTTGTCTTCGTTGAACAAACATTTGAGGGCCTATTAGGAAAAGACAGGGAATTTTTTTTTTTAATTAGGCATAGTCTCATCCTTCAAGGAACTCAGACTCAGGGAGATGGAAGTCTAACCCAGTAAACAGAAAAGGAAGGTGTACCCTGAGATTAGCCAGAATTTAGCTACTCTGAGTTCCTTTATGTCCAGGCTGCTTCCCAGCACTATACCTTTCCCTTCTAAAATGCAATATTTCTTGAGGACTTACTACGTACCAGGTATTAAATACTATTTAAGTACTTTACATGTATTAACTCTTAATACTCACAATACTGTAAAATGGGTATTGTTATTATTCCTGAAGAACAGTGATGAAATAAATACTATTTCAATACATGAAAGTACCATAGTTAATCTAATAACCCACAATCGTTAGGCCCAGCTGGTAAGTAGCAGGGCAGGAATTGGAACGGAGGCTGGGTAGTTTCAGAGCCTGAGCTCTGAACCCCTGCACCAAATACCTGGGTCATTTTATACAGACATAATGATGAGCTAAGTAGATACAAAGTACCACGGGAATGCTCAGAATAAAACTTAGAACTTGGCGCAGGTAGAGGATGGAGGGCAGGCCCAGAGAAAGGATAGAGACAATCGTCAAAGGCAACATGGATTGTGCAAGGCCTGTACACCAACTACGGTGTTAAGAGTTTATCCTGAAGATGATATAGAGTGCCTGAAGGATTGTGAACAGGTAAATAGTGTAATCATGTTATTTTGATGGAGCATGGGGTGGAAGGTGCGGAGATGAGCTGGGAGGTTTCTGTAGCTGCCAAGTGAAAGGAAAGGCAAGTGTGAACAGAGGCAGTACCAGTTAGGTTGAAGAAGAGACCAAATGTCAAGAGTGTGGGCCCCACCGATATCCAGAAATCTCCTTATGGAATAAGTGGGCAGAGGGCAAAGAACACAAATGACACATATAATACTGATCACTTCTAAAAACGTCCAGGCATACACACTGAGCTCCAAGTGTGGTCAATAGGGACAAGAATGAACCCTTAGGGAGGGCTCACTACATCCTGCACTAGGTTCTTTGTGAGCGTTACCTCTTTCAGTCCTCACAGCTCTGCCAGGCACGTATCATTATCCCTATTTTACAGACAAGAATACTGAGATCCCCGGGGTTGAAGTGAACTGTTGGAAGAACATGACTTGTAAGTGGTGGGGCTGGAATGTGAGCCTCAGTCTGTATGATAATATCTTGCCATGATATTATAGGACTTTCCTCATTCTAGTGAAAAAGTATATCTATGTGAAAAAGAGTATATTGCATAAAGTATACTCCTATGAAGAAGTACAACTTCTATGAAATTTGGATCATGATAATTGAGGGAGAAATTCATATAGGTAATGAATGTAGGGAAGATTAGCTTGAAATCATCTTTGACTCCCAGCTTCCTTCATCTTTCTCACCAACTCCTGTTAATCCCATCTCTAAGACAACTCTAGGAGCCCTGGTGGTGCAACAGTTAAGTACTTGACTGCTAACCAAAAGGCTGGCTGTTCAAACCCGCCCAGCCATTCTGTAGGAGAAAGATCTGGCGGCCTACTTCCATAAAGACTACAACCAAGAAAACCCTATGAGTCAGTTCCACTCTGCCACATGAAGTTGCTATGAGTTGGAATCGACTCGAGGGCACCCAACAACAACAACAGGACAACTCTAGATGCTTCTTTCTCTCCATTTCTAATGCCTCCAATGGAGTGTAGTCTTGGTTAGTCCAGTCCTGCCCACGCTGGTCTGATATCAGGCTAATTTACTTCAGTGGCATTGTATCCTGCCATTTCTCCTAATTCTCCTAATGTAATCGTTTCCTGAGTGGTCTCCCTTCTTCCACTCTTGTTTTCCCCACCTCTGAGTGATTAGGTCATGCCCCTGCTCTCAGTCCTCCAGTGGCTCCCATCTCGCTCAACAAAGTCCAGCGTCCTCATCATGGTACACTGATCTGGCCCTTCTTTATTCCTGAACTCCTCCACTCCAGCTTGCCTGACCAACTTGCTGTTTTCAAATAGTCACCCTCCCCATTCCACCCTCAGACACTTTATTCAGATTGCTTTCACTTGCATAGAGGGACCTTCTCTGACCATTCTATCTAAAATAGCATTCTTTCTTATCCCCAAACTCTTATCCTGCAGTATTTTTCTCCATGGCACTTGTTATTACTCACATACACATACACACACACACACACACACACACACACACACACACACACACACTATACCTCTGAGGAGACCAACCATCCTGATTTCCCTAGGACTCAGGAAATTTCAAAGCTGAAAGACTTTAAGTATTAAAACTGGGAGAGTCCCCAGAAAACTGGGATGAGTTGATCACTCTCCACCTTTCCTACCCAGATATAAGCTTGATAAGGGAAAAGACTTTGCCTGTGTTTTTTCTCTGCTATTTCTCCAGCATATAACACAGTGCCTGGCATAAAAAAAAAAAAAAAAAAAGGTGCTCAATAAATATTTATTGACCAAATGAATACATGAATAGTTCCCCGTTTCAAGCAACATTTGGTTTAAACTCTCCTACACTGTTTCCCAGTTCCTCCTTGACTGCCCCATTGTCTTAATTATCCCACTCTATTTCATGATGATGGACTTCCAAAAATCAGCCTTTGAAAACACTCCTGATTACAATGGTTTGATCTGCAACCAATCCTGGGCATGACACAGGACTGTGCAGTATTCAAGTCTGTTGTGCACAGGGTCACATGAGTCTGAGCCAATTTGATGGCAGCTAACAACATTTCCTACTACAGTACTCCTGCTGTGTCACCCTCTTGCTCCATACCAGTTTCCTTACTCCATTACAAACTTTACTAGAAACTAGCCCTTCACATCAAGAGCCTCTCCCCTCAATCTTCTGTCTGCATCAGTCAGTCTCTATGACATGTTTTATTTTATCTTCTGAGATTTATATCAGTGAAAATAGACAGGCAGTTGCATGGGTCACTATCAGAATTCCCTGGAGCATAATCTCAAAATATACACTCCTACACCCCAACCCTGAGATTAAAATATGATCTCCTTGGGAGGGTCACTAGGAGTCAAAATCTACTCGATGACATTTTGGTTTTCAGGAGACAGAGGGGAAGTCAAACATTGGTATGTTGAAAACAAGTTCTCTAGATGGTTCTGAAAACAAACACACACACTTTATTTGAAAGTTACTGATCTAAATCCTGCAATATTTCACAACCCAGGTCAAATCAGAGCTTCAAACTGCTTCATTCCAGTTCGAACCACGCTAAGAATTTGCATTTCTAACAAGTTCAGGGGTGATGGTATTGCTGCTGGTTAGGGGCCAATTCTGAGAACCACTAGTGGAACGGTGGCTCTCAAAACCTGTTATACATAAGTATGACCTGGAGATCTTGTTAAAATGTAGATTCTGACTTCGTATATTTGGGGTGGAAATGGCAAATTCTCAGCAAGGGTTTGAAACAGAACCCGAAGCCCTTGTTGAAATCCCTAGTTGCTTCACTGCTATAAAAGCCTTATTTAGCCTCGTTGCCCTCCCCATCTTCGGAACTCTAAAAAGCTTAGGATCTGAACCATACCCCTGAGCGCTAGTCATATAGGCCTGACATAAAAATGTGGACACATGTGGGCATGTGTGTCTGCCCAAAGTGCCCTCTCTGAAGTACCAGGTAGGTATTCCCCATCATTCCCCTGGCTGTCGCTAAGGATGACCCCTCCTTCCCTCTCATCCTGAACACTCTGCCCTCTGCCCTATAGCCAAAATCACCTTCATTCTGTTCCCCTCCATTCTGCTGTGAGCTAACCCTCGCTGCCAGCAAAGCAGATTGCATCCACTGCCTGCCCCAGCCCTCTGCTCACTTTTTCTCACTTCCTTTTGCTACAGTGAACCACAGCTGGTCCACCTGTCGCACTGCCAGAATTATTCCAGCCAGGGCTTTAAAATGAGACCAACTTGGTGATTAGAGACCAGACACTTAAAGCCTCTAAGCCTTCATTTCCACATGTTTAGAATAAGAAAATACTAACAGGATTTTCAGTGGCATTAAGTGTGATAACACTAGTAAACTTTCCCAGCACCTAGTACATTTAGAGACCTCTAGCCAGAGGCCTTCTTTCTGCCAAAGGAGCAATGTCCATCATCCGGACATCAGGACATTGGCTGTCCTAGTCAGCCTGGGTTCTGTCTTAATGGGAGCATCCCAGATGCACCCTAATGTTACTTGAGTTTGAGTGTACTCAACCACATTCTCTGGGAGATATGTTCAAGTTTGGACTGAAGACAAGGGACCAGAGTAACCTCTTTTTAGTAATTACAAAGTTGTTCTTTGAGCTGATGACACCCTACAAACACACTGGGGAAAACAGGCAAGTGCTGTGCTAACTGCTGGCCAGGCTGCCCTAGGAGAACGGAGAACGGAAAACAAGGATGCAGAGGAGCATGGGGATGCAGCGCTCCAGGGGATTACTGAGCAGGGAGGAGAGGGGAGGAAGGGGGTACCTTCTTGCACAGCACAAATTGGCTTCCGAGTAAAAATCTGAGAGCACAGCAACTGAAGTTCCAGACTCAAGTCCTAGTTTTGCTATTACATCAATGCAATTTAACCTTCGTAGATTTTGACTTCCTCAGTTGCAGAGTGAAATTAAAAGTAACTGTATCTTTAAAAAAAAAAAAAAGTTCCTAGCACTCTCCCTTTCTTCCTTCTGCCTTTATATTCCAACTCCATCCAGGTGACCAAACTCCCAGACACTATTAACTGTCCTTAGCCCACATCCCCACCCTAACCCCACCCCTCATCTCTTCTCACCCCCCTCTCACCCCCGATTGTGGAAAAAGCCCCCACCTCCCAGGTATCAGAGTCTCTCTCCCTCTCCCAGCTGCCAGTTAAGCCTTGTCTCCCATATAGGGCCCAGGTCCACTGTGAATTGGAACTATCTTCATGCTTCTTGCTCAAGGTAGTGGAAAACACTGGGAGATGTTTTCTGCCATGCCAAATTAGAATCCTCAATGGATTTTACCTCATAAACTTTGTCATAATTGGTGGTTAAAGTCCACATTGCCATGGATACTCTTCTACAGTTACATTAAGGATTAAATTGATTTTGCAGACTGATCTGGGAATTTAACCACCATTTGTACCAAGGTCTCTGTGGGAAAATACATTTTGTGTTCCAAACAATTGACCTTTTGGAATTGATCCAGTTCCTAAGTTGAGGACAGCCTGTACAATATGATGTTACATTTTTAGCTTCATGTGTGTGCCTTAGCATCAAGGACTCATTAGAGTTAAAAGAAAATGTGGAGATTATTTATTAATGGACTTATTTTACAAGTAATGAAACCAAGGTTCAGAAAGACAGTGACTCTTCTGAGGTAATTCAGCTACTTTGGACTCCCACTTCCAAACCATTGCCGTTCCCACTATCCAAATAATTTTGTGGTCATTTTCCCAGACAGCCGTTAAACTACTTAAAAGTTGGAAAGATCATGCCTTTCTTCAACACAATCAAACACATCAAATGCTTCATAAACACATAATTGGTTCATTATTCACTTTGTTTTCAAGGTCTATTCACTGTAAGATTTCCTTAAATAACAAGTATCACTAAAAAAAAAGCAAACCCTTTGTCATTGAGTCGATTCCAACTCATAGCAGCCATTTCTATTAAGAATCTATTTACAAATAGACTAGGTTTTATTCATATCAAGATTTAAACAATAATTCAGAAATATTCTATTTAGCCAGTGTTTTCTACATAAAAGGTCCTATTGGTATAACCCTGATGAATATTTTTCACAGTTCACAGACATATTTGGTTTTAGTTTAGGGAGATACATGCTATTAATTTTAATGTGGTCTTTGGGGGCAGCTATTCCTTTTATAACTAAATTAGAGCACTGACTAATGCCTTGTTTCATTTATCAAAACCAACTGAAACATACCTATGAAACTCCTTAGAAGTAAACCTTCTTCCACTGAGAAGATGAATCATATATGCTTTGGACATGATGTACCATCATTAGAAACAAAATATTTAAATTGCTTTATTTGAAACAAGCTTTCACATTTGGTATAATTTTCTTCATCAACAAACACATGTAGTTATTTCCTGATATCTTGTTTGAATGAGCAGTATGGGAAAGTACTGAAAGAGAAACATTCTCATATACAGGGATGATACGGCTTTATTGTAACACACTAGGACTGACCTAAATAGAAAACTGACCCTGTAATCTAATTACAAAAAAAAAAAAAGGGATACATACTAAACTCTTCAGAAATTACATAGTCATCATTTGTGGTAGCCGTCCATCCAACTTTAATGACCTTATAGCTAACGGTTCTTAATAACATGTTAACTCTTTCCATTACCTACACATTTATTTTGCAATCAGTTTATTTTGAAGGCTCTACTGGTTTTCACCCATCAGACATTCAGTCCTGAGGGTTTGTGTGTGTGTGTGTTGGGGGTGGGGGTGGGGTTATGCTTGGTTATAATTGGTTATAGTCAAGGCATTTGGTTATGCTTGGTTTTTAATTTTTCAGGCTAATATAACTGAAGGCTTTCTTTATAGCTTAGCTAAGAATTTGGTACTTTGATTACTCTCATCTATGCACTGAAATGAACCCAGAACTAAATCTTAAGGAAAAATCTTAGCCCTGCCAGGATAAACTCCCTCAGCCCACCTCTGTACTGAGCTCGTGGCCTCCTACTGATGCATGTGTCCCTGTCTGGGTTCTCAACTTTCTTTAGTTGAGCTGACTACAAAAGCGTATGATATTTGCTATATAGAATGGTTGCCCTCCAGGTACACTTAGTAAATTTTAGAAATAGTCACTTAAGACTTATTAAAGACTTGATTGAGGGGAATATTTACTGGAAGACAGTCCAGTGAATTCCCATTCATTCATTTAAAAGCTATCTTGGATTAAGCAGGGCAGCTAAAAAGCTGTATATCACAACCTCTGCATTTTGCCACCTAACCCTACTTACCTCCACATCATGTTGGCCAATACTGAGAGATATTATAAGAAAAATACCTCTATGAAAGTCTTTACTATCTTTACTACAAGAAGTTACGAGGCTGCTCTTCACTGTGTTCCGTGGTGCTTTCTTTTTGAACTTCCATAGGGACATCTCTCTGGTCTCAGTACAGTGATCGTTGGGTTCCTCTAAGTACTGACTTTATATAATGGGCGCCAGCATGTCCCAGGCATTACCTGTAAGTACAAATAAGATCACATTTTTAATAAGACCCCCAAATCATGATACTCCAGACCTCTATCAGGAAGTTCAAGAGAAGATCAAGGGGTTCCTTCCCCAAACATTTCTGTAACTACACAAGGATACTGACATGTGTGACCCAAATGTCTTCCTATACCCAGGCATGTGCTGATAAATGTTTAACATTTGTCTCTCTAGAGGGAAAAGCTATGATTTGTAGCATTTATTGATTTCATTGGTGTAAATATTTCCACTGTGGCAAATTTCAAGTAATCAATATGATGTTACTGAACACAGAATCTGGAAGATATATATGTATTACATACATTCAGAAATAATACTGGAAAATGGTTATTTGTGGGTGGTGAGAGAAGAGGTGTTTTTGTTTTTGTTTTTTCACTTTCCAAATTTCCTTCAGCAATCATATTTCACTCTGGATAAAAGAAAGGAAAAAAAAAAAGATACTATAGTAGCAAGTATGACCCGAACAGCTGTGAAGTTATTTGTAGTGTTTATTTATCTTACTTGATGTTAATATTCACGTGATTTGCTTTAAGCTGCTGGGGTATTAAGTAACATATAGAACATGTACCAGTTTACCTTAAAAATCTGAAGAGCTCTAAGTTCTTTTATAGTTCTTTGAGAGAGAGATCCCACAGAAAAGTTGGTTGAGACCCTAGTGATATAGTTTTCATTTTTATAATTGCTTTTTCTTTCCCAGGATTCCAAAGCAGTGGAAAACCTGGGGGTGAGAGGCAGAGAAGTGGACATCTGCAGACAATACTGAGAACCACTTTCCAATTCCTTCTGACCCCCAGAACTCTATGCTGAGACTGGCCTCTCTTCTGCTCTACCCATGGTGACTTTCTCTCAGAATTTCACTTTCTCTCTGTTCAATTCAGTTTACTTTGGGTATCCCTTGTCTTTTACATACGTCTGCATATATTTGAACCACAACCATAGATAAAGTTTAAAGTTTTTGTTCATGGAATTTAGGGACCCCATGAAAACTGCAGAATAAGTGTTCCCAAGCATTCTGTAACTCTTAAAGAGGCTCACGGAACAGATTCAGGGAAGTGGCACCCAACTCCACAAGTGATTTCAAGTCATAGTTCCAACATAGCCAAAACACCTACTCCACTTGTAACTGATCTTTTCTTTGGTTGCTGGAGAGCTTAGAGTCATATTTGTGGCCTCTTTGTAGCAAACCTTACACCATGCATTTTGCACACAAAACTGCCACTCCTGGTTTTATTTTGTCCTATTTTTCTCCGTACTCAAACCAAACCCATTGCCATCCAGTCAACTGACTCGTAGCGATCTTGTAGGACAGACTAGAAAGGCCCGTAAAGATTTACAGCCCTAGGATTTTCAGGGCATAAATCTTTACGGGAGCACACTGCCACATCTTTCTCCTGCAGAGCAGCTGGTGGGTTTGAACTGCTGACCTTTCAGTTAGTAGCTGGGCTCTTAACCACTGTGCCACCAGGGCTCTTTATTTTAATCTGTACTTATTTTTTAATCTATCTTGCTGCACAAATATATAAGCTACATTAAATCCTTTCTTCTAGAACAAACCAAACCAAAAACCAAACCCACTGCTGTCGAGTCGATTCTGAGTAATAGTGACCCTATAAGACAGAGTAGAACTGCCCCACAGGGTTTCCAAGGAGCACCTAGTGGACTCAAACCGCCAACCTTTTGGGTAGCAGATGTAGCTCTTAACCACTACGCCACCAGGGTTTCAGGGTATAAATACATGTATTTTAACAACATAGAGTGACGAGGAGCCATTTCTTCATTTCCATCTGGTGGCATTGAGTTTGTGAAGACTTCTCCAGACAGGACCTCCACTACAGCTTGCTACCTGTTCTCCTATGATCACAATGTACAAGCTATATTCTAAAACGAAGGAAGAGAAAGCTAGGGGGGACAAAAAGGTATTAGGAAATGCAAGCTCTGTAAGTCACCTGGACCATTACAAAATACATGGTTGGATGGTGCTTTTCTCTAAAACTTTTGATTTCTACTATCTAAGATTATGACATAGCACAAACACGCTTAAGCAGCTCAGCTCATGTACAGCTCACACACACACATTACAACAATTAAGCGAGCAGGCTCTGGCTCTAGATGCCTGGGCTTGAATCCCAGTGTTGCCATTAATTCACTTACTTGTATGATTTAGTGCTAGGTATCTAACCATTTCTGTGCCTCAACTAATCCTACCTACAAAATGAAGAGAGTAGTAGTACCTATCTCACACAGATGTAAATATTAAATGAGATAAGGAATGTATAACACTGAAAATAGTGTCAAGCACATACAGGTATCTCAATACGTGTTAGCTATTATTAGTGATACGTGGGTGGGAGAAGCACTGCCTTTAGCTTAGGGCAGAATCTGTCTGAATTTTGGAAAAACACCTGAGGAATGAGTAAAGATGATCCGGCCATCTCCTAGAACAGGCCAAAAACTCTAAGTTAACTAGATCCTTTGCGTAGCTGCTCTTCCTCCTGCTTTTGTAAAGGCAGTTTTATGTGATGGAAAGAACAGCTGAACTTCCGTATTTCTCCTTCTCCCCCTCTTCTATGGGCCAGACACAAACATAGATGTTTTTACTCTCTAGGAGCTTAGCGTCGAGTGTAGGAAATAAATGCGTAAGCAACTATAACGTAGGATGATTAAGCAAATGAATGGAGGTATGAACAAAAAAGCATTGTGGAAAAATAGTATCCACAGGGTGATGTAAGACACGTAAAAGCGATACTCATATATTCCTATTGCTAATCCTTCCAGGGCCCACTTTAACATTTACTTCATCCTAGAACATCTGAGGACCTAACCTGGTGGAACAGTTATGTACAAGACCCCTTATGCGCAATGTTAAACTTTCTAGCAGAGTAACACCCCCTTGCTTCTGACACGCGCAAACCCGGGCTTCAAACATGGGTTACTGCAGTCTAGGCTTCCCGGTTAGCGGAAACATAAGGAATTGCTTGCAAAACCAGGTAATGAAGCCAAGCAAACAAAATTGATGTGGGAAGGACCCACCACTGCGTCTGCGGAACGGCGAAGAGCCGGAGTGCCGGCCAGGGCTGGGCGAAGGCCAAGCCTGCCTACGTACGCCCTGCGTAATGGGAGCTTCCTCGGCGCCGCAAATCCCCCAAACCCTCCGTGGCGCCTGCGCCGCTGCGGCGATTCGGCGCAGTAAAAGCGGAGGGAAAGGGCGACGCACCTGCGCTAAGACAACCGCGGCGACGGCGGGGACCGCCGCGGCGAGCTGAGGGCAGTGCGATTGCGCCAAGGCCGTGGAGGCGAGGGGAGCCGCGAAGGGGTGCGCGGCGCGCCTGCGCGGACGGCTGCGTGGCGCGGCGGCGGGGAAGGGCCGTGTGGAGTGGCGCTGCGGGTGGGGCCTTGGCGGCGCTGGTGAGCTTTGCTGAGTTGGGCGGTGCCGAGGAGGAGGAGGTGGTGGCTGGGTCTTACGAGGCCCGGTTCGTGGGGCCCCGTTTGTTTATTTATTTATTTATTTGTGTGCCTCCGAGTGTGCGCGCGCTCTCGCTGCTCGGTGGGGAGGGGGTGGGGGGAGGGCCCGGGTAAAGGGGGAGTGGGGACCGGGGTCGAAACGCCGCGTGACTTGTAGGTGAGAGAACGCCGCGCCGTCGCCGCAGCCTCTGCCGCCGAGAAGCCCTTGTTCCCGCTGCCGGGAAGGAGAGTCTGGTGCCGACAAGATGGCGGACGGGGAGCTGAATGTGGACAGTCTCATCACCCGATTGCTGGAGGGTGAGTGCGGAGCCCGGGCCGGCCGGGGCTGGTGGGAGGGGGCAGCGCCTTCATCCCCTCGCTCCCCCTTTTACCGCCGAAACCCGAGGGGGACCCTCCTTTCCGCCCCGTGAGCAGGGTCTCCGGAGGGAAGCGGAGCGAACCAGCCGAGGCATCCGCGGAGGAGGGGGCGAGGAGGCTTGTTGGCGGGGGGAGCGGCCTCCGAGAACTGGGGCTGGGGGAGGCTGTGCCCCGTGGGCCACCGCGTCGGGCTCCTGGGAATAATTTTCTTCGGGGCCCAGGAGCGCTAGTCTGGGGTGTGAGCAGTCTGTCTGCGGGGAGACAGCGTTTAAGAAGAGAAGGGCTGCTGGGTTCTTGCTGTTGTGCTCGCCTCCGGTGACCCTTTCCAAGGAGGGGGCGAGGATGCGTGCTAGTGTGCATTGGACGTCCGTGAAATGTGTGTTTTCTATTCTGCATTGGCCTTTGCTGCCTCAAATTGTTCCGGAAGTGAATTTTAAAAAATCTTCTTAATATGATTGTTTAACCTGCCGTTCAGCGTGTTTACATGATGTTATAGAACGAACTCTTTTAAGGAGAGGATAAAATTAGCGGGGAATACCTAGCATTTTTTATTTAGTTTTTTAAAAATACGTAAAAACAAAATCCTTGATCGGGTTGAAGACTCACGCAAGAAATCCGAAAAGTGGATACGTTTTGTGAAGGGATTGGGCTTTGGGTTTGAGAATTTAACAGCTTTAAACGGAATTTAATTTCTGAACAAAGTTAGTAAAGGTCTTTCGTAAAGCTTCTCTTGTATTTGAAAGGTATTTACAGGTTTTATCCACATTTTAAGTTTCTGGCCCTGCTAGTTTTTATTGAATAGTTTTATGTTGGTGGGAGGAGGGTTGGGGAAAAGGGAAGAACTGATTTATTGCAGGAAAATTTTCAAAATTAATCGCAGTCTTCTGCCAATGACTGGTTTTCCCTAAAATTTACGCCATCGCTAGTTGTTTTATAAGTGTGTAGAAAAGAAATTAACTCTTTTTAAAAATTTAGAGTTCTCTTTGTCAGGTGCAGTCAAAGGATTGTATATACATTAACTGCCATTTGCTTTCCAGTTATTTGGATATAATTGTTTACTACAGTGAAGCAGTATGTATTTAAATTTGGAAAATGACCAAAGAAGGTTGTGTGATTTGGGGAGGATACTAGTTCCTTTTTTTCATCTAGTTTGTCGATATCTAAAACCACATCAGTTCTGGTGTACCTGTTGTGTAATCAAATACAGTATATTTGCTCCAGATGTAAAAACCTTCCAACAGTCTTAAGACTGACTAGGAAGCAAAGTTTTACCAGGAACTCTTACTTACCTTTTCCTTTACTATCAAATTATTCCTGGGAGGCCCCCTGGTGCCGGTAGTCAGTGTTCACTACTTCATACACGAACGTGAACATCTTGCTGGGTCTTTAACTGTGAGATATTTGTTGTGAAAACGATTGTATAGATTTTGTAATTGTGCATTGTCGTAAGAGGGAAAAACAGTTTTTTAGAATTTTAGTATCTTGTCAACCTTTAGGGACGTTTAGGCCTGCCACTATTTTTGTACCTGTTAAACTTTGCGAGTAAACTTAAATATTTTTAAAATCTGATGTTTGTATCTAAACTTGTTTATATGTTTATTTACTTATATATTTATATACTCCATGGGCGTAAAATACAGTATATTTGCTCATTTAAAAATGCTTCAACTGGAACCTTTTAAGTCAGATCCACTTTTTATGATTATACTTAGGAAACTTCACTAGTGGATTTTCGAAGGTTATTGGGAAGAAAAGATGGTGGAAAAAATAGCCTAAGTGATTCCGTTTGTTTTTGTGTATGCAAATTTAAATGTTTCGTTTTCTTTTGGTGTAATTCTAGTCCAGTTACATTTTCCCTTTTTAACTTAAGCATTTATTGACTTCCTCTGTACCAGGCACCAGGAATCTAAAAACAGTCTTTCTCTTTACTCAAAGTGCCCTCAGTCTAAACAAGTGATTCTCCAGCTTTTTCCAGCCTCCTTTGTCAAGAGTTTCATTAGTTCCTAATTTCTAAGGAAGCGTATTTAGCTTGACAGTGCCTTATCCCTGAGATTCTCAAATTCTCCGCCCCCATCTAGACCCATTCAAAGATACGTCCAAAGCATACTTAATTTTTCTAGTAAGTAATTGTTTATAGTCTTCAAATAAGATTTGTTTTTTGAATACCTTGATTTTCAGTGGTGGTACATGCTAACTAAATTTAACTCAAATTCAAATAATGGTCTTTTGTAAGCCAGTAGACTACGGTTAGGAGTTTGTTTTCAAAGTTTCGAATAAAAGGGCAAGTTAAAAGTTGGCCAGAGTTTCTCTACATTAGGGAAACAAATTTAGAGGGACATGATCTCATTTTAAAATGCTAATTATAGCTCTACAACATATTCTTGATTTTTTTGTGCTATATGAAATTGTCTATCAACTATAAAATATTTTATGAGTTGCATTGTGTTTTTCTTTTTCAGATAGGCATACTTTATACCTATCATTGCATTTGGAACATTTTAGTAAATGGAAAACAATGTACATTTCAGTATGTTTTCTTGGGTTAAATTTTACATAAAACTAAAATCTGAAGATGTACCATACCATACCAGTAGTGATCCGGCTGCCACATTCTTGTGGCTTATCATAGTGCTCTTGACTGATTATTTAAATTGAAACTGGTTCATTTGGGTAGCCTGGAAAATCCAGTAAAAGGTTTTTACTTAGATCAGTGATTTTCAAAGGAATTAGGATGGGGATGGAAGTATAGCAGAATCACCTAAGGAACATTTTTCAAGCTATAAATATGGAGTTTATTTTGGAACAGATGAGATAGGATGAGTAGAAACTGGTGTACGGGCAGTCCCTGTGTTACATACGGGATCAGTTCCTGTGTCTTAAATGGAATCTGTAGGTAAGTCAGAACAGTTGCATGCAGGTCTTACTTAGCCTTAGTTTAGTCCAAGAAATAGGGGCCCTGATGGCACAGTAATTAAGTGCTCAGCTGCTAACTGCTAACCCAGAGGTCGGCAGTTTGAACCCACCAGGCGCTCCACAGGAGAAAGATGTGGCAGTCTGCCTCCGTAAAGATTCACAGCCTTGGAAACCCTGGGACAGCTTTGCTCTGTCCTGTAGGGTCGCTATGAGTCGAAATCAACTCCATGGCGGTACGTTAGTGCAAGAACAGGCTCAAAGCTTTTTTAGTGATTTAAAAGCTGCACGTGCAGCAAGTGAAGGTGATTGTTGGCTCATCCTTTTCAAAGTGAGGGTAAGTTTACGTAACGTTAAAGGGCAAGTATGGTTGCCCTCCAAGGGTCATAACCCGGGCTGTATGTAGGAGGTTAGTGTGATAAACTTAACAGTTATTGAGATAGTACCACCTCTGTACCTGTCATGGATTGAATTATGTCCCTTCCAAAATGTGTGTATTAACTTGGTTTGGCCATGATTCCCAGTATTGTGTGGTTGTCCTTCATTTTGTGATTGTAATTTTATGTTAAAGAGGATTAGGGTGGGATTGAAACACCCTTACCAGGTCACATCCCTGATCCAATGTAAAGGGAGTTTCCCTGGGATGTGGCCTGCACCGCCTTTTATTTTTCTAGAGATAAAAGGAAGGAAAGCTAGCAGAGAGTAGGAAGCTCATACCACTAAGAGAGGGCTTCCTTTGGACCTTAGGTTCCTGTGCTGAGATGCCCCCAGACCATGGGAAGGCTGATAACAGGGACATTTCTTCAGAGCCAGGGACATTCCTCCAGAGCTGACAGGGAGTGAAGGCCTTCTCCCAGAGCTGATGCCCTGAATTTGGACTTGTAGCCTTCTAGGCAGCCAGGGAATAAATTTCTCTTTGTTAAAGCCATCCAGTTGTGGTATTTCTGTTACAGCACCACTAGATGACTAAGACAATTCCCATCCACTGCCTTCTAAGCTAAACCTGATCCAGGTGTTAAAAAAACTGGGCTCTCCCAGTTGATGATAATTAATATATGCCTATGGTATTAAAAAAAAAAAGCCTAGTGCTGTAGATTTGATTCTGACTCACAGGGACTCTAGAGGACAGAGTAGAACTGCCCCATAGAGTTTCCAGGCAGCGGCTGGTAGATTTGAACTGCCAGCCTTTTGGTTAACAGCTGAGTTCTTAACCACTGTGCCACCATGGCTGCAGTATATATAAAACTATGCATGTACGTGTGGGTATCTGGGATTTTCTTTTTTCTGAATGTAAAAGTAAGGTGTGCTTATTGTAGAAAATATGAGAATTAGTGAAATATATAGGAAAAAAATAAGTCCCCATAACTCCACAATCCAGACATAACCCCTTTTGAAATTTCGGTATATTTTTGTGTTCACGTACTTTACATAATTAGAATATTCTTTTTGCAGCTTTATGAGTTTTTCATATAGCATTATATCGTGAACATTTTTTTCTTGTCATTGAAATATTTTCAGAAAGACTTCAAAGCCGTTTGCTGTGTTGTAGAAGTTTTCCCAAAGTGTTTATAACTTTACCAGAAACACTGAGCTTGAATATTACAGCAGGAGTTGTAGAATATTAACACTGTGTAAGCTTCCTTGGCAGTATGTGGTTTTGTTTCTATTTTTGATCCACTAATGGCTTTATTGGTTTTGGTTTAGTGGCTTTATGGAGCCCTGGTGGCGCAGTGATTAAGAGCTCAGGCTGCTAACAAAAGGTCAGCAGTTCAAATCCAGCAGTCATTCCTTGGAAACTCTTTAGGGCAGTTCTGCTTTGTCCTGTAGGGTCTCTATGAGTTGGAATCTACTTGATGGCAGTGGGTTTGGGTTTTTTTGTTTTTAGTGGTTTTATGGTGCCTTAGTGGCGCAGTGGTTAACCCTCGGCAACTAACCAACAGGTTGGCAGTTTGAATCACCAGCTGCTCCTTGGAAACCCTGTGAGGCAGTTCTGCTCTGTCCTGTAGGGTCACTGTGAGTCAGAATTGACTCTATGGCAATGAATTGGTTTGGTTTTGGTTTAGTGGCTTTATGGAAATCTTGGGATGTAGTGTTCTTGTTTTCACTTGACCTCAACTTGTCAGATGTCTGACTTTATGAAACTACTGTGATCATTTAGGAATCCCTGGGTGGCACAAACAGTTAAGCGCTCAACTAGTAGCTGAAGGATTGGTAGTTCAAACCCTTCCATAGGCACTTCAGAAGACAAGCCTGGCAGCCTGCTTCCAAATGGCACAGCCTCAGAAGCCCTATGGAGCAGTTCTGCTCTGCACACGGGGGGTTGCCTGAGTCCAGATCCACTCAGCAGTAACAACAACATGATCGTTTAGTGTATTTCTCCTTTTCTTGTGAATCATGTACTCTTAAGATTCAGTTAAGCTGACAGACTAAGTAAGTAGGAGGTTTTCCTCTTATGGGTCCGTTTGGAGGTTAAAAGAAGACTGTATTTGAAAACCAGAATAGATTAATGAAACTACATTAAACCTTTTTCTTTTTTTTTTAAGTAACAGCTTTAAAAAAACCAAAACCAAACCCAGTGCCATCGAATGAATTCTGATTCATAGCGACCCTATAGGACAGAGTAGAACTGCCTTCATAGAGTTTCCAAGGAGCGCCCGGTGCATTCGAACTGCCTACTCTTTGGTTAGCAGCTGTAGCACTTAACCACTATGCCACCAGGGTTTCCAAATAACAACTTTACTGGGATATAATTCATATGTCACATAATTCATCTGTTTATGGTATACAATTTAATGGTTTTTAGTATGTTCACAGAGTTGTAGAACCGATACCACGATCAACTTTAGAACATTTTTGTCACCTCCCCCTCGCCCCCAAGAAAAACCTTTTACCCATTAGTCACTACCCTTTTCCCCCTACTCTCCACCCAGCCCTAGGCAATCACTAATCTACCTTCTCTCTCTAGATTTGCCTGTTCTGGACATTTCAATAAATAGAATCTTATGGGATCTTTGATGACTGATTTCTTTCACTCAGCATAGTGTTGTCAAAGTTCAGCCATGTTGTTGCATGTATCACTACATTCCTTTTTATAGGAATAATACTCCACTGTATGGGTAATACCACATTTTATTTATTTGTCTGGCAGTGGACATTTGGGTTGTTTCCAACTTTTGTCTATTACGGTTATGCTATGAACATTCATATACAAGCTTTGTGTAGACGTGTTTTCAGTTCTTTGGGTATATGCATAGGAGTGGAATTGCTGTGATTAACCTTTTGAGGAACTGCCAGATTGTTTAAATTTAAAGCCCCTTTTCTGGTTAAATTGTTTCTTTTTTGACCCCAGCAGTCAAGGTTAGGCAGGTTGAAGGAAGTGCTAGTTGCTGCCCTCAGCTTCAACTTGATGGGGAGAAGGGAGTGTTGTGGTAGATCTGAGGCCAGACCTGATAAAAGGGGTAGGCAGGGGAGTAGGGGCAGTCATTTCAGGGATATTTTTAATTATTATTATCTCTTCTTAGATGAGAGGTTAGAGGAGGCATAAAGATGGTGGTGTAATTTTTAACGGATTCAGAGATTAAGTTTATTTTTTTCGTTAATTAGTTCTAGCAGATGAGGGAAACTTTGACAGTTTGAAGAAGTACCCTGGAAGTGTTTCATTTTGCTACTTGAATGCAAATAGCGTTTAAGAAGCTGGAACTTTTCTGGTAACTGTCTGGGATTCCCTGACTGTATCTGTTAGATACGTAGGTCTGAATAATCATAGTTTGTATGTCAGTTATGCTTTCCAGTAAAAAAAGCATTTTGTTTAAAAAAAAAAAAAAAAAAGTGGCCAGATCAGCTTGGAACTAAAACAGTCGTGCACTTGCTTTTCTTTGAGACAGCCGTTGTACTTTGTTACACAGCTGAAGTACTTGATGAGTACTTTCCATTTCATCATGCAGAATATTAAAAAGATGTATGTGTACCCAGGAGTCAAAATTCAATAAAATTGATAATTTTTACTGCTTCATCAAGGGTATTCTTAAGTGAAGCTGGCATGTGTTTGTTTTTTGCTGCAAATGTGTGTCACTAAGGAACAAAACACAGTGACTGCCAGCGTACTTTGATGCCACTGATTTGATTTGTGTTAAAGTGCCAGCAGTTTTACCCACCATTGCTTTTGTCCCATCAATGTAGCTGTCAACACAGATCACACTTGGAGAGCCGTTGGGCTAGGGCACTCCTTTCTCTGTTCCTGAAACATCTAGTCCTCCTGCATCTATCACTTTTCTTCTCTACTCATTTCCCCTTATGGTGCCTGTTTGTTTACCAGTATACCTGAAATGATTTTTTTTTTTTTTTAAGCTTATGGTGACTCATAGACTCCATTGAAAATTCATGAGCATTATAGTCCTTCTCAGAACAATATGTATGTATGAACACACCCAATATTACACATAATTTGGGATATTATATAGAGCTCCTGAAGGCTACCTGTGGGCTCTGAACCCACATTGATTATTCATAGCAGACATTCTTAAGGCGAATTGAAATTACAGCAGCTGCCTAATTCCTCCATTTAAAACCCAAATTCCACATGTTAGCCAATTTAAAAAAATATGTTATTTTTCTTCCCTTCTGTTTCTTAAAGCAGAAATTTGTGCTAAATATGGAGGAATTGATGGGAAAAAAGATTGAGTAAATCTTAATTTATGTTAACTTTGCCATTAATTGGTATGTAACCTTGAGTGAATCTTTTTGGGGGGGGCGGGGTTAAGTGGGAGTTAAAATATCAAAGGTTAATTCAAATTACTAAAATTTCATGCAGCAGACATGCTTAAAGATGGTGGAATCGGTCCCTTTTTATTACCATCCTTTCCCTTTTAGAAAAGGCAGTTGTTGGTAAGAAATTGGAGCACAGTGGTTAAGAGCACGGCTGCTAACCACAAGGTCGGCAGTTGGAATCTACCAACCATTCCTTAGAAGCCCTATGGAGCAGTTCTACTCTGTCCTAAGGTTGCTGTGAGCCGGGATCAACTTGACAGCAGCAGGTTTGGTGTTTTGGTTGGGTCAGAAATTGCTGGAGAAAATAATGGTTACTGAAAGATAAAATTGTAGGTGTGTGTATACGCGCAGTTTTATATGTATACATACATATACACACACACACACCCTTTAAGTTAAAAGAGATCTGCATTGAAAAAGTTTTATGTAAATATATGAAATTCAAAATATGGTAGTTGAATATAATTTCTTAAAATAGAAGAATGGAATTCTTTTGGGGGGGAAATAACATTTTGCTTATTTGACCTTCGAAGTTAATATTCCCTATCATATCTAGAACACTTAGTTGTGCTCCTGAGGAACGTGTACGGAGATCAAGAGGCAATTGTTCGCACAGAACAAGGGGGTGCTGTGTGGTTTAAAGTTAGGAAAGGTGTGTGTCAGGTTTGTATCCTTTCACCATGCCTGTTCAATCTGTATGCTAAGGAAATAGTCCGAGAAGCTGGGTTGTATGAAGAAGAACAGGGCATCAGGATTGGAGAAAGACTCATTAACAACCTGTGTTATGCAGATGACACAACCTTGCTGAAAGTGGAGAGGAAGCACTTACTGATGAAGATCAAAGATCACAGCCTTCAATGCGGATCACACCTCAACATAAAGAAAACAAAAATCCTCATAACTGGACCAATAAGCAACATCATGATAAACAGAAAAGATCGAAGGATTTCATTTCACAGTCAACACCTATGGAAGCAGTAGTAAGAAATGAAAAGACGCATTGCATTGGGCACATCTGCCGCAAAGGACCTCTTTAAAGTGTTGACAAGCAAAGATGTCACTTTAAAGACTAAGTTGCTCCTGACCCAAGCCATGGTATTTCCAGTCGCATCATATGCATGTGAAAGGTAGACAATGAATATGGAAGACTGAAGACGAAGTGATGCCTTTGAATTGTAATGTTGGCAAAGAATATTGAATATACCGTGGACTATCAAAAGAATATACAAATTTGTCATGGAAGAAGTACAACCAGAATGCTCTTTAGCAGCCAGGATGGCGAGACTACGTCTTACATACTTTGGATGTGTTGTCAGGGGGGGTCGGTCCTTGGAGAAGGACATCATACTTGGTAAAGCACAGGGTCAACAGAAAAGAGGAAGACCCTAATGAGTTGAAGTGACACAGTTGCTGCAACAATGGCCTCAAGGATAACGACGATTGCGAGCATGGCACAAGACCAGGTGGTGTTTCGTTATGTTGTAGGTAGGGTTGCTATGAGCCGGAACCAACTTGAGGGCACCTAACAACAACAACAATATCATAAAAACTGATTGCAAATGAGTTAATGCTGACCTGTGGTGGGATTTTACATATTTCCTCTTGGAAGATCTTTTCACAGAGATTGTTGTTTTTAGTTGCCATGGAGTCAGTTCTGACCCATGGCAAAAAGCAATGCTGCAACTGTGTGTAGTTTGACCTCCAAAAATTATTTTGTTGCAGATTTGTGTGAGAATGAACTTGTGACTTCTCATTTCAACTTTTGGTAGCATAAATGTATAAGCAGTTTGATATTACTTGTGACTCAAACATGAGTTGTCGAAATGACTTACGGTATAATTTCATATATAAGCATTGTTTTACCTTGCTCTTTTAGGTTGAATTCCTTAAGAAATGTGAAATCTGCAGCAAAAGCCAATTCCAAAGCCATTCAATACTTGATAATAGTGACTGAGGTTAAGGGTGGTTCTTCTCATTCAGAAAAATGTCAGTCTTGGCCCTGAGCTCAAAAAAAAAAAAAAAACACAATGAAACTTTACCACTGCTAAGCCATGGAGCTGCTGTGTGGTAGGACAAGTCAAAATAATCACTTCCCCTGACAAATCTTTACAGAACTACAATGGTTAAGTCCATGAGAACAAATGAAGTTCACCATTGATACTTCTGGTTCAGATAACATGTAATAGATTAAAATGTTTTTACATAGAGTAGCTGCTGATGAATAACCATAGACTTTAAATGCCTTACATTTTCACAAACTTTATAAATTTGTCCAGCTAAGCCTTATTTGGAGGCCTGGTGGTGCAGTGGTTAAGAGCTCATCTGATAACCAAGAGGTCAGCAGTTCAAATGTACCACCTGCTCCTTGGAAATTCTGTGGAGCAGTTCTCTGTCCTGTAGGGTCGCTATGAGTTGGAGTCAACGTGGCAGCAGTGGCTTTTTTTTAAGCTTTTTTCTGTTCAACATATTTTTGCCACCATCAGTTGTAATACATCTTAGCAGAGTCCGCTTGAGGTTGTTCTAAATTAGTTTTTTCTCAGCTTCTTTGAAAATATTACCTGTAGATGTCCCACATAGACTATTCATAGAAGCCAACTTTTCAGTCACTTCAAATTCAGTATTGACTCCTCTAATAAGCAACAGCTGAGCGGTGTCAGTAACGTCTGTCAGCTCATCAGGAACCAAAGAAAAACCGTGAAATCATTTGTCTTGCCTTTTTTTTTTTTAGTTGTTTATTGATGTTGTCCCAGTGTCCTCAACTCTTCAAGCGCTGTTCTTACCAAGAATTTAATAAACAAGTTTATTTTCTCAAGACGCATTTCTCTACCTTCTCAAATCACATGATTTAACTAACACATTATAGTTAAATGGCTTTACTCAGTTGGCTAACAAATTAGCCAGTTGGAAACTTATTTTGGTAGCAACTTCATTTTTATTTTTTGTGAAGAAATTCTGGTGTGATGAGATATTCTGTTTTAAATTTTCTTAATTTTTCTGATCATTGCTTTCCTGTGATGAATGTTTAATCTGGTAATGTGGGCACAAATTGTGTTCTTTTAGCACAGTTATAATGTCATCAGAACAGTGCTTTGTCAGCTGACTTTATATTGGAATAATCCACACTGTACTGTGCCTTAAAAGCACAACATTCAAAGTCCATGTTTCTTTTCTTGTATGCACTGGCAATAAACATAAAATGACGTCCTATGGCAGTATGCATGGGATTCAAAATGTTGTCAGAGTTGTAAGTATATCTCTTCGATTGATAATACACTGAACAGTGTGAAGCAATGAGAATGCCATATACAGTCTCTATCGCAAGTGTTCACCTGTCATTAAAGTGCAAAAGCTCCCATAGGTAGTATATAAATGAGTGATTGTGTTCCACTAAAACTTTATTTATGGACACAGAAATTTGAATTTCATTTTGTGTGTGTCTGTGTGTGTATCACAAAGCATTGTTCTTTGTGTTGTTTTATTTTCCAACCATTTAAAAAATTATAAAAATCACTCTTAGCTCACGAACCATGCAAAAGCAGGCAGTGGTCCAGATATGGCCTACAGGCCGCCATAGTCTTCTGAACCCTAGTGCTGTATTTTTTCTCCTTTCTGATGTAAACATGGTGGTGCAGAAAGATTAACTTACTAAGAGCCAAGAGACCTTAATTCTCCCACCAAAGTTGTGTGACTGGTTAAGTCAGGTAAAATATGAGGTTAAAACTCGTGTTGTCTAGTCCTTGATAAGGTATCCTTCAGATTCTTTGATTATTTGAATTTCTAGTGTGTAACCCATGACTATATTTTGCATGTCTCTTCTGTTCTTACTTGAGCAGACATTTCATTGTTGTAGAGCCACCAACACAGGAAATTCTGGAGGGGTTTTGTTTTTTAAGTGAAGGGAAGCACCCAACATGAGCCTACCAGTCACTCTGACTTTTTCCTGGAGACATTTCCTAGTTTGTGGCAGAGGGGACTAGTCTTACTGGTCTAGCAAGACAGATGTTGAAGTTTGGGGCTACCAAAGAAGTTTAAAATTAAGTGGCAAAATCCAGGAGCACATAGACACTAGTATCAAAATCTACAGTCAGGTCTCTCTAAAGCCATTGATTGACTCATAAGCTGTACGTGTACGTATAAGATTCCAAGAAACCCAGCAGAAAATGGTACCTGGGAACCTAAAGATCTGAGCAGAGTGTTCAGCATCCCCCTGGTGCCCAGGAGGCAGAGTTTGAAGTTCATACTCCACCAAGTTAGAGTGACCTTTTTATACCCTGGGTTTTCCATTAGGACCCCATTGGTGCCACTTCCTAAGATTGAGGGCAAAACTGAAATAGACCAGCCCTCAGGACAATCTAGGTGAATCACTGGTATTCTTATCTTCTGCCAAAAGGAAATGACCCTCTTTAGAAGACGATGTCATCCAGAGCCTCTACTGTTTTCCATCCATAACTCAATATTCCATGCAGTGAAATATTAATAAGGCTAATAGAACTAAATGACCAAAAATCAAGAGAAAAACTATGGAAACAAACCTACAGGTGATTCAGATATTAAAGATACTACACAGAAATTTTTATATAACTGATCAATATGTTCAAGACTTAAAAGAGGAAAAGATGGAGAACATGATCAGAAACCTAGAACCATTAAAAAGGAGTCGAGTGGAAACTTTAGAATTGAAAAAAAATACAAAACTAAATTTCAGAATTTGGCAGTTGTGTTTGGTAGCAAATTAGAGACATCAGAATAGGGGATTGGGGGCAGAGCCAAGGTGATAGTCAGATGCGCTACCATTCCTCTGCAACGACGACCCAAAAAACCAAGAACAGATACAGACATCAATCCTGGAAACCTGACCTTTAAACAAAGGGTTAAAGTTTTAGATTGGGAGCCACTGAGAAGAAAGTGATGAAAAATAATGAACAAGTAGAGATACATAATTTGAAGCTCCCTGCCAACCAGCACGGCACAGCGTGGCCATCTTGGAATAAAGCCAACAACCCCACATGAAGAACACAGAAAGGTACTTTTCACGGAATTCTCAATAGGAGGTACAGAAACAGCACAGACACACCCAGAGTGAAGTAAGATCCTGTTTGCTGGCTGCAGCTTAAGGATGTGCTCAGACACTCACACAGAAACCGGAGAAGCACGCTCCCACAACATCCACCCTTCTGGTGAATAGCAGCGCAAATTGCCCCATTCCAGCAGCCCCAGCTGCCAGGGACCAGAGTACAAACCTGCCCTCTCCACTCCCCCATCTAAGCCTGCCTGCCCTTTCTGTGCCCCCCTCCCTGCCTGTCTCCTGTGCCCCGCTGTACCGCGGCCCCAAGTGGAACTGGCCGTGTGCCACTTCCCTCTGAGCTGTGCTGCGACTGTAAGTGGAAGCAGCTCCACACCACCTCCCTCCCCGCCGGCTCCACCCCACTGCACCACAGAAGTGACAATACTAATCTCAGATAAAATAGACTGTAAGGCAAATCCACTATAAAAGGCAAGGAAGGGCGACAATCCACCAAGAAGACATAATCTTAATAAATACGACAGGCTCCAGAATACACAAAAAAAACTCTTGACAGAACTGGAAAGAGAAATAGTTCCACAACAAGAGTAGGAGACTTCAACACACCATTCTCAGTAAAGGACGGAACATATAGAAAGAAACTCAACAAAGATACAGAAGATCTGAAGGCCACAATCAACTTGACTTAATAGACATATGGAACACTCCACCCAATAATAGCAAAGTATGTGTTTTCCAATGTACATGGAACATTCTCCAGATTAGACCACATTTTAGGCCACAAAGCAACCCTCAACAAAATCCAAAACACTGAGATAATACAGAGCATCTTCTCTGATCCCAACATCATAAGAGTAGAAATTGGTAACAGGAAGAGCAAGGGGAAAAAATCAAATACATGGAAACTGAATAACACCTTGCTTAAAAACTGCTGGGTAATAGAAGAAATCAAAGATGGAATAAAAAACTTAATAGAATCAAATGACAGTGACAAAACGTCATACCAAAACCTTTGGACACAGCAACAGCAGTACTCCGAGGTCAATTTATGGCAGTAGACACACACGTCAAAAAAGAAGAAAAGGCCAAAATCAAGACGTTAGTCCTACAACTTGAACGAACAGAGAACGAAAGAAGCCCCCAGCCACCAGAAGAAGGGAGATAATAAAGATGAGAGCAGAAACAAATGAAATAGAGAATAGGAAAACAGTATAAAGGATCAGCAAGACCAAAAGCTGATTCTTTAAAAAGATCAGTGAAGTTGATAAACCATTGGCCAAACTGACAGAAGAAAAAACAGGAGAGGAAGCAAGTAACCCAAATAAGAAATGAGATGGGAGACACTACAACTGCCTCAACCGAATGAAAAAGGATCATAACAGGAAAACTGTACTCCAGCAAATTTTAAAACCTAGGGGAAATAGACAAATTTCTAGAAACACACTACCTACCTAAACTAACAAAAACTGAGGTAGAAAGTCTGAACAGACTCATAACAAGAGATTAGAAATCTCTTCAGAAAACTCGCAAAACAAAAAAAAAAGTCCTTGCCCTGATGACTTCACTGAAGAATTCTACTCAACATTCAGAGAAGAGCTCACACTGTTACTGCCCAAATTATTTCAGAGCATAGGAAAGAAGGGGATGCTCTCAAATTCATTCTGTGAAGCCAGCATCAGGTAAAGACACCACAAAAAATAGAAAACTACAAACCAGTATCTCTCATGAATATAGGTGCGAAACTTCTCAACAAAATTCCAGCCAGTAGAATTCAGCATCGTATAAAAAAGATACAGCATGACCAAGTGAGATACCAGGTATGTAAGGATGGTTCAACATTAGAAAATCAATCAACATTATCTACCATATAAATAGAACAAAAGAGAAGAATGACGTGAGTATCTCAATTGACTCAGGAAAGGCATTGGACAAAGTCCAAAACCCATTCCTGATAAAATGTTCAATAAAATATGAGTAGAAGGGAAGTTCCTCAGAATAATAAGGGGCATCTGTATGCAACCAGTGGCCATATCATTCTTAATGAAAGGAGGCTGAAAACCTTCCCCCCTGAGAACAGGAATAAGACAAGGATACCTTTTATCACATCCTATTTAACATTGTGCCGGAAGTCCTAGCTGGAACAACAAGGCAAGAAAAAGGGCTTCCAAGTCAAAAAGGAAAAAGTAAAACTCCATATTTGCAAGCGATAAGATACTATTAGTTCATACTATACATAAAATAGAGAACCCTAATTCCACAAGAAAACTACTGGAACTAATGGGAAGATTCAGCAGAATAGCAGGATACAAGATCAACATACAAAAATCGTTTGGATTCCAATATACCAACAGAGAACTGTGAACAAGAAGAAAATAATATCATTTATAATAGCCTGTATAAAAATAACTTAGGAATAAATCTAACCAGGGACATAAAAGACCTATACAAAGGAGACTACAAAATACTACTGCAAGAAACCAAAAGAGACCTACATAAATGGAAAAACATACCATGCTCATAGATAGGAAAACTTAACATTGGGAAAATGTCACTCCTACCTAAAGCGATCTACAGATACAATACAATCCCTATCCAAAACCAATAGCATTCTTCAGCAAGATGGAAAAACCAATCATTAGCTTTATGTGGAAAGGAAAGGAAAGAGGCCCCGGATAAGTAAAGCATTATTGAATAATAAGAACAAATTAAGAGGCCGCATATTCCATGGTCTCAGAACCTGTGGTTAAGAGTTCAGCTGCTATACAAATGTCAGTAGTTTGAATCCACCAGTCACTACTTGGAAACCCTGTGGAATAGTTCTACTCTGCCCTGTAAGGTCACTATGAGTTGGAATCAACTTGACAGCAACAGGTTTGGTTTGGTTTTGGTTATACAGCTGTGGTAGTCAAAACAGCCTGGTACTGGTACAGTGACACACACGTTGACCAATGGAACAGAGTTGAGAACCCAGATATAAATCCATCCACCTACGATCACCTGAACTTTGACAAAGCCTCAAAGTCCATTAAATGGGGGAGAGACAGTCTTTTTATCAAATGGTGCTGGCAAATGGGATGGGATGGGGAAATCACAGACTAGATGGTTAAATAAGTGGTGAGTTTGGTGAAGAGAAAGACAGTACACATTATAGAAGAGGTCAGCACAATGTGACGGAGACAAAGTCATAGAAGTTTCAAAGACACATCCAAACACCCTGAGGGACCGAGGTCTCAGGAACATCTAGGTCAATTGGCATAACATAGTTCATAAAGAAAATGTTCTACATCTGACTCTAGTGAGTAGTGTCTGGGGTTTTAAAAGCTTGAGAGTGGTCATCTCAGATACATCTACTGGTCCCATCCCGTCTAGAGCAAAGAAGTATGAAGAAGACGACACAGGAAAATATTAGCCCAAAGGACTAATGGACCACAAGTACCACAGCCTTCACCAACCAGAGCCCACAACAACTAGATATGGTGTACAGCTACCACCACCGACCACTCTAACAGGGATCACAGTAGAAGGTCCCAGACAGAGAACAATGTAGAACAAAATTCAAATTCCCAAAAAAGACCAGACTTAACTGGTCTGACAGAGATTGAAGGAACCCTGAGGATATGGCCCCCGGCTGCTTTTTTAACTCAGAAGTGAAGTCACTCACAAAATTAACACTTCAGCCAAAGATTAGACAGGGCTTTTAAAAAAACAATAACACACTTGAGTAATGTGCTTCATATTTCAGTCACGTATTACGAGACTTAAATGGGCACACCTGACCAAAGGAAAAATGAGAAGGCAGGAAGGGATAGGAAAACTGGATGAATGGAAGTGGGGGCACCTGGGTGGAGAAGGGGAAAATGTTGACACATCATGAGGTTTGCAAACAGTGTCACAAAACAGTTCGTGTATTAATTGTTGAATGAGAAATTTGCTCTGTAAACTTATCTGAAACACAATAAAAAATAAAAAGTATTTATGAAGATTTTCATACAAAAAAAAAAAAGGTTTCGTAATCTGGAAAACAGTTCAGTAGAAGTTATTCAATGCCAAGAGAGAAAAAATGGAGGAAAAATTCAGAAGAGACCATAAGAAATTTGAGATACCCATGAAAGAACTAACATTGTATAATCAGAGTCCCAAAAAGTAGAAAAGATAGAGAATGGGATAGAAGAAATACTGACCCAAGAATGTTACAAAACTGAGAAAGATATCAAAACTCAGATTCAAAAAGTTCTGTGAACTCCAAGTAGGATAAATATGAAGGACACCAAGTGGAGATCCATCATAAATTTAACTGCTGAAAACCACAGAAGAAGAGAAAATCTTAAAAGCTGGCAGAGGGAAAAGTCATTACTTTCAGGAAAAATGGTAAGAATGATGGCTGATTTATCACGTGAAGTTGTAGCAAGGAGCCAGAAGGCAGTAGAGCGACCTCTTTAAAGTGCTGAAAGAAAATACAGTGTTCATCTAGACTTCTACATCCAGTGAGAATATCCTTTAAAAACTAACGCAAAACAGAGACATACTAAAGCTGAGAGAATTAATTGCAAATAGACTGAAATTAAAAAATTGTAAAGTACACGTTGAAAGAAAATGATGGCAGGTAAGAGCAAAAAACTGTAGAAATGAAGAATGTGACTATGAATTAATACTGTTTAAGATCATAACTTTTGCTTATGGGGCTTGAAACATGTAGAAGCAATATATGACAACTGTAGCACAAAATGCTGGAGGGAATGATAAGTCAAAAGTGCATTTGTAATTCCTAGAGTTAACCACTGAATGAAAATTTTAAATATACATAACTTAAAAACTAATAGAGAAGAGGATGGGATAATAAAAAATATTACTTTAAAGGAGGAATGCAAAAAAGAAGAAATAGAAAACAAATGACAGGGTGATAAACCCAACTTTATTAGTCATTGTAGTAAATGTAAATGGAACAAACAGTGAAGATAAAGCTCAGAAGACACAACTATATAGTGTTTACAAGGATACAAAGATGGGTGAGTTAAAAAATGGGAAAAATGTATTCACACAGTAAAAGCTGATTTTTACTATTTTAGTATCATAAAAAGTGGACTTTAAGGCAAGAAGTATGACTGGAGATAAGAGTATTGCATAATGCCAAAAGGTCCATTTCAATAGGAAGATAATAACAACCCTAAAAATTTTCATGTATCTAATAATATAGGTCTAAAATGCAAAAAGCAAAAGTTGACAGAACTATAAGGTTAAAGTAGACAGAACCACGGTGTGTAGATTGACATGCTTCTGTGAGTAAACTAGTAGGTCAAATCAAGCAGGGAAAAAGTCAGCAAGGATCTAGAAGATTTGAACAACACAGCCAACTTGACCTCGTTGACACACAGAAGACTTCACCCAAAACAAAAAAGAAATGAAATTTCAGAGCATGTTCTCTCACTACAGTGGAAATAAACTGAAATCAATAACAGATAACTGGAAAGTTCTCAAGTATTTGGAAATTAGCGTTGTATTTTTAGGTAACTTGTTGGTCAGAGAAGAAATAGCCAAGGAAATTATAAAATATGTCTAACTGAATGTTAATGAAAATACATGTCAAAACTTGTGGGATTGAAGCTAAAAGCCGTGCAGAGAAGGAAATTTAAACCTTTAAATGTATATGCTAAAAACAGGTTGAAAATTAAAGTTTCATCTCAAGACAATAGAAAAACAAGCAAATTATAAGCAAAGAAAGTTAAGGAAGAAAAACCAACAGTAAGAACAAAAATCAGTGAAATAAAAAGTAAATGAATAATTAAAATAATAAAACTGAAAAAATGAAATTGTTGAAAAGGTTAATAAAATTGATAAACCCAAGGAAGACTGATAATATAAAAAATAGAATATAAATATGATAATATAAAAAATAGAAAAACAAATTATCAGTATCAGAAATAATAAGATATGGCTATTAAAGAATATGAAAGAGATGGAATAAATAAATACAGTATGTGATCCAGAATTCTGTACTAGAGAGAAAATGCTATAAAGAACAACAACAACAAAAAAATAGTGCTATCGAGTCATTTCCGACTCATAGCGACCCCATAGGGTTTCCTAGGACAAGGTTGGGACAATTGATAAAACTGTAGTTAGCATGGTCTTTAGAGTAAAGATTTGTTATCAGTGTTAAATTTCTTGATTCTGGTAACATGTAATTTGGATATATAAGAAAATATTCTTAGGAAATACATACTGATGTATAAAGAGGTATGGGGACATAATATATGCATCCTATTCTCAGATGGTTCAGAAAAGTAATATATGTGCATTTTTAAAGGATAATAAGAGGATATTTTAAATAAATGCTAAAAGATTTAACAGTTTAGATGAGAAGCTGAAATTGGCAAAACTGACACAAGAAGAAATTAAAAATCTGAATAGACTTATATTTATTACAGAACATGAGTTTGTACTTGAAATAGTTCCCAAAAAGAAAACTCCAGCCCCAGATCATTTCACTGGCAACCTTTAAATATTTAAAGAATAAATCACCAGTTTTACACAGTCTCTTACAAAAAAATAGAACAAGAAATAACACTACCCAACTCATTTAATGAAACCCGCACAGCCCTAATACCAAATCTCAGAAATAACAAGGAAATTAGGGGCCATTATCTCTCATGAATAAGACCAAAAAACCAAACCCAGTACCGTCAAGTCGATTCCGACTCAGAGCAACTCTATAGAGCCTAAAAAATTGTGAGCAAAATACTAGCAAATTGAATCTTGAAATATATAAGAGAAATAGTAAATGATAAATTGGTAGGGTTTATTTCAGCAATGCAAGGTTAACTTAACGTTCAAACATCAGTCCTTTTAAGTCAGATACAAAGTAAAAGAAAAAACATGATTATTTCAGTTTTAAAATGTATTCGATAAATTTAAACACCTCTTCACGATAAAAGTTGTTAGCAAACTAGAACTAGAAGCAAAGTTTCTTAAGATGACAGCCAAACCCATTGTCATCAGTTCCAACTCATAGGAACCCTGTAGGACAGAGTAGAACTGCCCATAGGGTGTCCAAGGCTGTAATCTTTACAGGGAAACCCTGGTGGCATAGTGGTTAAGTAGTATGTCTGCTAATCACGAGGTCAGTGGTTCAGATCCACCAGGTGCTCCTTGGAAACTCTGTGAGGCAGTTCTACCCTGTCCTGTAGGGTCGCTATGAGTCAGAATCGAATGGACGGCAGTGGGTTTGGTTTTGAGTTAATCTTTACAGAAGCGGACTACCACATTTCTGCAGATAGTGCTTAACCACTGCACCACTAGGGCTCCTTAAGATAACAACATGTGTGTACAAAACTATAGTTTTTATACTTAATAGTCAAATATCGAATGTTTTTTTCCTCTGAGTTCAGGAACAAGGCACAGAATTTCACTAGCTCCGTTTTTATTCAACATTATTCTGGAGGTTTTCGTGAATTCACTGAGGAAGAAAGAAAAATAAAAGTGTACGTTTATTTATAAACTGTCATTCTGTGGATGATACGATTGTATATTTAGAAAATCAAAAGAATCATCAGACTATTAGATTAGAATACAAAGTCTGTATACAACAGTCAGTTATAATTCTGTATACTAACATCAAACAGAAACCGAAATCTTAAACCACAATAGCAAAAAAAATCAATTTGATGAGAAATGTGCCATACCAAAAACTATAAAACATTGCTGAGAGAAATCATTGACAACGTGAGTAAAAGGAGAGAGATCATGAGTTGGAAGACTCAAAATTAAGATGTCCATTCTCCCTAGACTTAAATCCTGTCACCATTAAAATCGCAGCTCTGTGTGCATGCGTGTGTATGTGCGTGTGCATGTGTGTTTGTGTTTTTAAATAGCCAGTTTTAAAATATTCAAAAACTCAAAGGGCCTAGATTAGCCAAGGCAATCTTAAAGAGCAAAACTGGGGTGCTTACGCTGCCAGGTACCAAGACTTAATATAAAGCTACAGCAGTCAAGACAGTGTGGTATTGATGTGAAAAATAGACCAGTAGAGAAGGGAGTGTATAGAGAGTCCAGATTTAGACCAACTTGTTTATTGTCTCATCTTCTACAAAGCTGCCACTGCAGTTTAGCAGGGAAAGGACAGTCTTTACAATAAATGTTGCTGCGTTAATTGTATAAACCAGTTGCCGTCAAGTCGATCCCAGATATCTGTGGATATAAATGAAACTTGACCTTTACCTCAAACCTTAAACAAATTTAATTGGAGATGGACTGTAGCATGAAATGGGAGGAGGGGGCTAAAACTATAGAGCACCTAGAAGGAAACATAACGGAATATCCTTAGGAAAGACAAGGATTTCTTGAACAAGATCTAAAAAACACTAACCAAAAAAAAAAAAATTGATTAAATTGGAGCTTGCTTAAAAAAAGGAGTTCTTTCTGTTCACTGAAAGACAGCATTAAGAGGGAAAAGACAAGGCAAAAATGGGGAGAAGATATTTGCAAAACATGTATCCAACAAAGGACTCATCTGTACTATGAGTATAAAGAACTACAAATCAGTAAGAAAAAGACAATTCGGTTTTAAAGAATGGGCAAAGGGAACTTATCAAAAAAAGATATCTGAATACTCCATTAAGCATATAATAAGGTACTCAACATTACTTACCAGGAAAATGCAAATTAAAATCTCAGTGACTGTCACTACACACCCAACAAAATAGCCAAAATTAAAGGGACTGATAATATCTAGTGTTAGCAGAGATGTAGAGCAACATCATTGGTGGGATTATAAATTGGTATAACCACTTTGGGAAATAATTTGGCAGCATCTACTAAAGCTAAACTTGATAAAGCTAAGCCTTCCCTATGACTCAGCAGTTCCACTCTTAGGTATATACTCCAGAGAAATGTGCATGAATAATAGCCTCAAACTAGAAATAACCCAAATACCCATCAACAGCATTAAAAAAAAATTAGAGGGATAAAAATACTGTGGTATATTTGTGCAGGAATAGTTCAAATGGTTGCTACGTGTAATAACATGGATGCATTTCACAGATCCAGGAGCAAAAGAATACCTACTGTATTATTCTATTTGTCTAAAATTCAAAATTGATCATTCTTAATTTGTAGTGAAAAGAAGTAAGAATAGCTAACAACTGTTCACTTCTTAGGGCACAAGGTACCTACCCTTTTGCACTTCTGAAGTGTTCTATATCCTGATCTGGGGAGTTACTCATGTGTATACATTGTTGAAAATTCAAAAGTTATGCATTTGAGATTAATGTACTTACGTATGTAATGCCTCAAATTTTCTTAAAGTAGTAATAGTACAGTATCATTCCATCTGGTGGCGTAGTGGTTAAGTGCTGCAGCTGCTAACCAAGAGGTCAGCAGTTCGAATCCACCAGGTGCTCCTTGGAAACTCTATGGGGCAGTTCTACTCTGTTCTACAGGGTTGCTATGAGTCAGAATCAACTCGACAGCATTGGGTTTGGTTTTGGTTTGGTTATTCCATCCTACTTCAAAAATGCAAATGTGCATCAGGAATAAACCAAACCTGTTGCCGTCGAGTTGATTCCAACTCATAGCGACCCTATGGGACGGAGTAGAACTGCCCCATAGAGTTTCTAAGGAACACCTTGTGGATTCTAACTGCTGACCTTTTGGTTAGCAGATGTAGCTCTTAACCACTATGACACCAGGGTTTCCGCATCAGGAATAGGTAATTTAAAATTATTATATGCTGAAATATTTTCCTTCTGGCAAAAAAATTTTAAGTGGTAAAGTGGAGAGAAGGTTAGAGTACTTGGGTTCTGAGTACGCTGCTGCTTTTCACTCCCTGCGGTCTTGTAAAACCTGGGTACATGTGATCTTGTGTAAGTTATTTAATCTTTTTATTATTGTACAGTGGGGATAATAATTTCCCCTTCTAGTACCAGAGATCATCAAAAGGATTAAATGAGATGATGGATGTAAAATTGCTTTGCACCTAGTGAAGTATGCAGATTTATAGTGTTTTCATAATCCACTGAGACACTTAATGTCTAGGCTCACATACCCCCAAATACTGGAATCCTTGTGGAGATTGTCATCATGACTGAGTTACCATATGTAGCAGGTTGCCCCAATCTCTTCCTTTTTGCAGATGACTCTGAGAAATTGAAAGTGCTCTTGGAGACAACCGGAAATGTTCTGAGCCATCTACCCTGTTCTCCCAAACATTGGGCTAATTCCTTCCTGAGATTTGCCAGAGGCTTAACCTATGGAAGAACCTTTTGTTTGTCTGCATTTCGTCAACTGTTTCATTGATTATGAAATGAACCAGTGCCACTAAGGGGGAAAGATACTGCCATTTAGTTGTAAAAAGCTGTTGATTACAAGTTATCTCTTAGTTTCAGAGATATTTATTGGGGGAAGAATGTGCATCTTAGAACAGTGAAATACCAGATGTTTTTCCACAGGGTGATCTTACTATTTTGGTAAATTTTTAGTTTCTGTGGGTTAGTATGACTTCTAAGTTGAATCATTTTATAGCTCTGTAAAGATGTTAGTTTTAAGTGTACCTCAGTGTAACCTAAATTACTCACTTGGGAGGCCAAGGAGAGGCATATAATTTACAGAGAAAACAAAATGTATATGCAGTAAAATATTTATCATTGTATTTTGAACACTTCAAATTCACACATTAAAGTCACCCATGCTAGTTTTTTTACTTACCTAATGACTGCCATCAAATTACAGTTAAATTTTTAGTAACCGAAACAGTGTTTTATTACTATAGGATCACGAACAAATTGTGAACATTTTTATAAGAACCGAAAGTGTTTTGACCCTGATGGACCACTAATATATTGTAACTTCTCAAGTATTTGTTGAATTAATAAATTTTCCGAATAATCACTTCAAGCTGTAAGTACTTATCATCTGAAAGCAACCAAAGATTTTTAATCCTTCAAAGTGAATTTTTTTTTCCCTTAAATTAAAACATAGACCTTTGCCTCATTGATGAGAGGACTTTTTTTTCTTCAGTTTTTATTTTTTTATAATTTTCATCTAATTAGTATTGGCTTGTTTTTTATCCTTTTTTTTTTTTAATTTTTATTGTGCTTTAAGTTAAAGTATACAAATCAAGTCAGTCTCTGACACAAAAACTTATACCTTGTTACATAGTCCCAGTTGCTCTCCCCCTAATGAGACAGCCCGCTCCCTCCCTCCACTCTCTCTTTTCATGTCCATTTCGCCAGCATTTAACCCCCTCCACCCTCTCATCTCCCCTCCAGGGAGGAGATGCCAACATAGTCTCAAGTGTCCACCTGATCCGAGAAGCTCAGTCCTCACCAGCATCCCTCTCCAACCCACTGTCCACTCCAATCCCTGTCTGAAGAGTGGGCTTCGGGAATGGTTCCTGTCCTGGGCCAACAGAAGGTCTGGGGGCCGTGACCACGGGGGTCCTTCTAGTCTCAGTAAGACCATTACATCTGGTCTTTCTATGAGAATTTGGGGTCTGCATCCCACTGCTTTTCTGTTCCCTCAGGGGTTCTCTGTGAGAGAACTATATGTTTTAGTCATCATTTCCCAAGTTGAAAACTGATGACAAGATTAAAAATTGTTCCTGTTACGGGGAAATGAAGCTGAGTTAGCATTCCAGTTATTTAATGAAAGATATAGTTAGATATAGAGTCCCTGGGTGGTGCAAAAGGTTAACACCCTCAACTGCTAGCTGAAAGCTTGGAGGTTCCAGTCTACCTACAGGTACCTGAGAAGAAAGGCCTGGCAATCTACTTTTGAAAAATTATGGAACACAGTTGTACCCTGACACATACGGGGTTGCCATGAATCTGAACTGACTCAAAGGCATCTGAATTTTTTGTTTTGGGGGGGTTTTGTTTTTTGTCCTTTTCAGTCTTAGGAAAACCCAAATGTGCATCAGGAATAAGTAATTGATAGTTTGAGTGCTAATAACTAATTTAGAAGGGGTGTTTAAGTTCCCATAACAAAAGCAGTTTCATTGATCATTATTCTTTTGAGTTCCAGGCATGGTTTTATTAACTGGCATACTAACTAATGCACATTTGAACACTGTCCCTGTCTCCTCTTTGTTACTTTGTTACAAGTATAATCATGCAAATTAGTGAGTATTCAAAACCTAAGGCAAATCAGGCATTAGTTTTTAAAGTAACTTTAGTTAATGCTTTTCATTTTCCGTAGAAGACAATTTTATGGGCATTTGTGTTCATATCTGCTTATTACAGGCAGATAACTTCGCTCCAGATATAAGGAAGCAGTGGTGAATATTTGAGGGATTTACATTAATGGGATACCCTGGTGGCATAGTGTTCAAGTGCTACAGCTGCTAACCAAGTGGGCGGCAGTTCAGATCTGCCAGGCGCTCCTTGGAAACTCTGTGGGGCAGTTCTACTCTGTCCTATAGGGTCGCTGTGAGTCGGACTCGACGGCAGTGGGTTTGGTTTTGTTTTATAGATGGATTAACTTTCGTAAATGGGAGCCTGGCTCTTTTTTTTTTTTAAAGCCTGTCTGGTTGACCTGACATCATAACAATTTTTAGGAAGAAGCGTATGGACTTTGTTGTACAAATTAGACACGGGAAGTAGTCAAAGCATATAGAAATATAGTCTCTTTTTTTTTTCCAATGCATTTTCAGTTACGATTAAGTGGGAACTAGCAGTATATTTAAAGATTAAAGAGAAAGAGCCAGTGGAGAAGATAAAGATGTAAGAGGAAATGATTACAAGTTCAGTCCTATAGGACAAGTAAGACACTCTCCTCCCATACATCATTCTACCTTACTTCATCCCACACTGAAAGTTACTGAAGAGCCATATTATTTTATGGATTTTATAGGTCATTCGTGTTAAAAAAAAAAAAAAAAGATTTACACCATCTATATAACCTGTTTAAAAAAAAAACTCACTGCCATCGAGTCAATTCTGACTCATAGCAGCCCTATAGAGTTTTTTATACAGTGCCCTATTATGAACATAATAGTGCATTAAATATAATATAAAAGCACCTAGCACCTTTTTAACGTTTGTTTTGATCAGAAAATGGAGGTTATGGTTGCTAAAATTCTTGGTACTGCTAATACTATTTCAGTGAAGTACCACCTACTGACAGCTACTTATTAACCTCCCTTTTTTCGTAGCCACTGGTTCTTAGTGATGTTGATCTGGCCTTCTGCTAGATGGAGGACTTGCTATGCTGAGAGAGTAGGCCAGATCCTTAAGGATGCCGCCCTTGGAGACATTTCAGATTTGATGGGCTCCTAGGCCTCAAGTTGGCTACTGGAGAGCAAAGAAGAGGGCTGCATTTTGGTGGCAGCAGGCTTGAGAAGTATCATCAGGAACCAGCAGCGGTAGAGAAAGAGAAGCCAAAGATCATAGAAAAACCTCACTGTTAGCCATAGCACACAGCAAAGCATCTGGTAGTTTGCTGCCTGTGTGACTTTTCTGATCTTTAAAAATATGACTCTTTTTTTAAGAACTATTATTTTACAGATAAATTCTAGAAAACTGACCATCTTGGTTATCTAGTGCAGCTATAACAGAAATACCACAAGTGGATGGTGTTAACAAACAGAAATTTATTCTCTCACAGTCTAGGTGGCTAGAAGTCCGAATTCAGGGTGGCAGCCCCAGGGGAAGACTTTCTCTCTGTGTCAGTTCTGGAGGAAGGTCTTTGTCCTTAATCATCCTCAGTCGAGGAGCTTCTCAGTGCAGGGACCCCAGGTCCAAAGGACACACTATTCTCCTGGCTCCTGTTTCTTGGTAGTATGAGGCCCCAATGTCTCTCTGCTAGTTTTTCTCTTTTATATCTCAAAAGAAATTGACCCAAGACACAACTTAATCTTGTAGATTGAGTCCTGCCTCATTAACATAACTGCCTCTGATTCTGCCTCATTATCATCATAGAAGTAGGATTTACAACACATAGGAAAGTCACATTAGATGACAGATAAAGTGGTGAACAGTCGCATGATACTGAGAATCATGGACTAGCCAAGTTGACACACATCTGGGGGGGACACAATTCATAACGCTGACCATTTTACTCATTGTTTTTCAGTACGAGGATGTCGTCCAGGAAAGATTGTGCAGATGACTGAAGCAGAAGTTCGGGGCTTATGTATCAAGTCTCGGGAGATCTTTCTCAGCCAGCCTATTCTTTTAGAATTGGAAGCACCACTGAAAATTTGTGGTATGTAAATGAATAAAGTTGAAAGCAATCCATTTTGAATGACTTAGGTTTTTCTTCCCATATTTACATTGAGGATAACCTGAAGAAAAAAAAAATTTTATTTGTGTAAAGGAGAAGATTGATAGGTTTTATTACATAAAATTATATTAGAGTTGAAACTTTCATTAGAATGACAAGTGACAGACAAGAAGAAAATATTTGCTGTATATACAAGATTGCTATTCACAATATATAGAGTTCTTAGAAATACATAAGAAAAAGACATTACATCACTTTGCAATTTGTATTTGTTCTTTTAAGTCTTACCATGTCTTTTGGCCAAAAGCAAGAACTTGTGACCTTAAGTTGATGGATCCTTGGAATCAGCCAGAGGATTGTCGTAGAGAAAGTAGCATTTTTTTTAAGTTCACATAAAACAGCAAAAAGTATGGTATAAATACTGTATCATACTGGGTTTTGGTTTGATAATGCAGGTATTTTTTGTAGTGTCTATTAATGTTTATAACAGCTTTTAAAACAGCTTTTGCTCAATCAAGGATTATTTGCAAAGGTTTTTTTTTACTGCATGTTTCTTAATGATCCACATTCACAGCATGAAACCTGCAGGTGCTTAGCATGCTCTTTGAATACTTTTTATTCTCTTTCTTCATGTGCTGTATTACAGCATGAGCTTGGTGCTCCTTAGTACAGTGCCCAGGAAATAAGAGATATTAGCTGAGTAAATATTGGTTGAATGAATGAATAAACTAACTCAGATTATCACCTTTAAGAGGTTTGAACTTTTGTGGAAATGATCAGTCCATTCTGTGACTTTAAATGAAGCAAATGTAAGATCACTTGTAGGTGATCTTAAAAATAAAACGATTCAAAGCCTTGGCAGGGTACTCTTTAAAATACTTTAATAAAGAAATAACTTTAATGCAATCGTAATTATTTATACTACATTTTTCTAAGTTCTTGTTATTTGTCTTGTATTTAATATAACAAAGATGACCTAAGTTAAATTATTAGAGAATAACAGTATTAGTTGTCTATTGTTGCATAGCAAACTACCTCAGAACTTTATGACTTAAAACATCATTTGTCTGTTGTATCACAGTTTCTGTGGGTCAGGAATTTGGGTGCAGCTTAGTTGGGTCCTCAGGTTCTCTCACAAGGCTCCAGTCAAAGTATCAGCTGGCTACAGTCATCTCAAGGGTCCTCTAGGGAAGGATTCAGTTCTTTGGCACATGGGCTTCTCTATATACCAGCTGACAACATGGCAGCAGGCTTCACCAGAGCAAGCCTGTTAGCAGTACAGAAGTAACAGCCTTGTTAACCTTATTTCAGGAGTGACAACCCGTCAGTTTTGCCATGTTCTAGAAGCAAGTCACTAGGTCCAGTCCACACTCACGGGGAGGACATTACACAAGGGCATGAACATTGGAAACCATTTCATAAAAGCTACCTGCCACAGTAACCAAATTTTCTAAAACTAACTTTTTCCATTTTTAGGAGATATTCATGGACAGTATACAGATTTACTGCGATTATTTGAATATGGAGGTTTCCCACCAGAAGCCAACTATCTTTTCTTAGGAGATTATGTGGACAGAGGAAAGCAGTCTTTGGAAACCATTTGTTTGCTTTTGGCTTATAAAATCAAATATCCAGAGAACTTCTTTCTCCTAAGAGGAAACCATGAGTGTGCTAGCATCAATCGCATTTATGGATTCTATGATGAATGTAAGTAAAAATAAAAACTTAGAAAAGTAGTTAATGGGAAAATTCCCTAATAATTTTCCGGTTCAAAAGAGTTTCTTCAATTCACAGTTTTTCAACATATGATCTGTTAAACATAGGACAAGGAACAGAGCCTTTTGTGGACAAAAAAAAAAAAAATTTGAGAAATATGTTACTAATTAGTTCCTTGAGATCTCTCTGGTCATATTATTTCAGGTTGAATAAAGCTTATTCGGCTGAAACTGCTGCCCTCTTTTAATTAGTTTACATAGCAAAATATTCTGGTGAAGCAGAGGTCAATAAAGACAGTGGCCTCTGGTTTTATAGTATCCATTAAGGTTTTAGCTCTCAACATTCTTAGGATATGACAGGAACCCTTATCAACCCCGTGTCGTACAAACTATTGAGAAGTTCTGTCAAACTATTTAAAGTTGAAATGTATTCTCTACAAATCTAGAGAAACAAGGTTATTGCGTATTTTGAGATATTTTATTGTACTTTCACCAGTAAGAAATCACTCATTTGCTGTTTATAGCAGTAGCATTGCCTTGGTCTTTTGGGCTTGCTAGGTAGAATATGGGAGTGAGCATATATTTGGCTAATTACAACTAAGAATTAATTTGCCAGTGATTTGAATTACAGTGAATTTATTCTTACTTAATACTGAATTTCCCCATTAGAACAAGCTTTTTGCTTTTTTCCCATCTTTCTATGTTGAATAGTGCTATTTAAACTGTGAAGTATCTCCCTGATCCATATAATCATTTATTTGACAACTGAGGACGTGGTATATGGTAGGCACTGTTCTAAACGCCAGGAATGCAACAGTGCATCCAATGGTTTCTGTTCATACGCAGCTTATACGCCAATTGAATGATTCTGTATTTGATTTTATATTGCACATTTATTTCTGATGTGTAGTGTTTGAATCAGACCAGTTAAGAGGAAGAGAGTTGTAGTATGTCAAATTATAACCATCTTCCTAAAGCTGCATCAGAAATAGAGATATATCCTTAAAGGATGAAATAAATAGGCTTGAATAGTTACCTTCCTTGAGGGTAAAACTGACATCAAATGAAATCATATATATGAGAACAGTTTGTCAACCCTGCTTTGAGTTGTACTTACTGAGAGGCAGGCTATGGCATAGAAAATTAGTACTTGTATCTTTCATCCTCCCCTGGGTTACTTACTGCAAAGTATTGCCAACTTCAGGAAAATCAAGCAACTCTAAAAAGGTGAATGTACACTTGAGGCTGTCTTTGTTGTGCCTGTTTATGCCAAAGTACAGGAAAATTATATCCTTTGTGTCTCCCTTTATACTTGCTCTAGTGCCAAGTTATGATTCATTCCAAGGTGAATACCAGTTAAACACTGGGAAATTCTCTTTTCTTGGCAGTAAGTTTACACTGTTACTCAGTGTATTAATGTCAAATAGACAGTTTCCAGAGGCACCCCTTTCACTTCTGTCCACTCGTTTAGCTAGGTATTTACCTAGTATATGTATTAAAGAGAAAAAATAATAGCCTATTAAACTATTTCAGAATTGCTATGTTATAGTGATCTTAAAAGACAAAATTGATGTTTTTGTTTCATAAAACGCCTAGCACAACCTTTGGAAGTCTTTAAACTTTACCGAACATGCTGAATGTTTATTTATATTTATTACTTTTTAAAAGGTATAGAAGTAACACTTATTCACTATAGGAAAAAAAAAAAAACAGTACTAGATAAGCATAAAGAACAAAATTAAAATTTTTCGTAATCTGGTGACTTTCAAATAACTATCGAGGGGAGTTTTAGATTTTTTAGATTTAGTCATGCCATAATATATAGGTAGATTAATATATTGATGTTTATATATAGGTTTTTTTGAGTTTTTTTATATAGGTTGTTATTTCATATTTATTTTACCTGCTTATTCTTTTTACAGGCAAACGAAGGTTTAATATTAAATTGTGGAAGACCTTCACCGATTGTTTTAACTGTCTGCCTATAGCAGCCATTGTGGATGAGAAGATCTTCTGCTGTCATGGAGGTAGACTAGTAAATTTGCTTTATGGGTTTTTCTTACTGTTCATCCACTATTTAGAAAGCATCTATAATAACTAAGATTCTGTAGGAAAAAAAGTAGTTCTTGTGTGAAAACTCAAAGTATTGAAACCATTTTAAACATAGCTAAAGTCTCTTTTAGTAAATAGAAGTTTATGATTATTCCTCAATATGAAAACTCACCTTTAAAGAATTTCACATATAAAGAGGATAAGTAGACTTTTGTTTGAAAAAATGTCTTTCCTTTTTCTGTTTTGTCTCAAGTCTTGACAGAAAGATACCCCTGCCATTAGTAAAAATGAGAGGATCATTATCTTCCTTCCTATATGAAATACCTTTCATTGGAATCCAAGTTGAATTGAGCTTAATATTCACACATGCTGAGTTCTAAGCTTGACATTTCTGCTTTAGTCCTAAAAATAATTTTTTTCACTAAATTTTGTACAGCAAAACATATACCAATTCAACAGTTTCTACATGTACAATTTAATGGCATTGATTGCATTCTTCAAGTTGTGCGACCATTCTCACCTTCCTTTTCTGATTTGTTCCTCCCTCATTAACGTAAGCTCACTGAGGTTATGGTTCCTGTCTGATCTTTTGAGTTGTTGTTGTCAGTCTTTTTTTTACTATTTAACTAAGCTAAACTATTGTTCAGGGTTTAAGATGACTTCAGGGGATATTTTTGGTTTAAGATTTAAAGATTATCTCAGAGCAGTAGTTGCAGGGGTTCATCCACACTCCATGGCTCCAGAAAGTCTGTAGTCCATGAGAATTTGAAATTCCGTTCTGCATTCTCCCCCTTTTGATCAGGATTGTACTGTGGAATCTTTGATCAAAATATTCACTATCCACCAGACAGAGTCAGCACAACTAGATGATACCTGGCTACTACCATCAACTGCTGTGACAGGGATCACAATAGAGGGTCCTGGACCAGTCTAGAAAAAAATAAAATTCTAACTCAACAGCAACAAAAAAACTCATGTTCATTGCAGCATTGTTCACAGTAGCAAAAAAGATGGACACAACCTAGGTGCCCATCAACAGATGAATGGGTAAACAAACTGGCACGTACACACAATGGAGTATTATGCAATGGTAAAGTACGATGAATCTGAAGCATCTCATAACATAGATGAATCTGGAGGACATTACGCTGAGTGAAATAAATCAATCACAAAAGAACAAGTACTGTATGAGACCACGACTGTACTGAAAAGGTTTACACACAGAAAGAATCTTTCACGGTTATGAGGGAAGGGAGGTATAGGGATGGAAAAACACTGAATAGACAATAGATAAGGGTAAGACAGTACACAATACTGGGGAAGCCAGCACAACTTGTGCAAGACAAGGTCATGGAAGCTCCACAGACACATCCAAACTCCCTGAGGTACTGAATTGCTGGGCTGAGGGCTGTGGAAACCATGGTCTTGGGGAACATCCAGCTCAAGTGGCATAACATAGTTTACAAAGAAAATGTTCTACATTCTACTTTGGTGAGTAGCGTCTGGGGTTTTAAAAGCCTGTGAGTGGCCATCTAGGATACTACTGGTCTAACCACTTTGGGAGCAAGGAAGAATGAAGAAAATTAAAGTTATAAAGGAAAGATTAGTTCAAAGGACTAATGGACCGCATCTACCACAGCCTCCACCAGACTGAGTCCAGTACAACGAGGTGATACCTGACTACTACCACTGACTGCTCTGACAGGGATTACAAGAGGGTCCCGGACAGAGTTGGAGAAAAACACAGAACAAAATTCTAACTCAAAAAGAAAGACCAAACTTGCTGGCCTGACAGAGACTAGAAAAACCCTGAGAGTACAGCCCCCAGACACCCTTTCAGCTCAATAATGAACTCACTCCTGAGGTTCAGCCTTCAACCAAAGATTGGACAGGCCCATAAAACAAAACGAGACTGAAGGTGCATACCACCTCTGGGGCAAGGGCTAGAAGGCAGGAGGGGACAAGAAAGCTGATAATAGGGAACCTAAGTTTGAGAAAGAGTGTTGACATGCCGTGGGGTTGTTAACCAGTGTCGTAAAACAATATGTGTACTAACTTTAATGAGAGACTAGTTCTGTAAACCTTCATCTAAAGTACAATAAAAATAAAAGACCAGACTTACTGGTCTGACAGAGGCTGGAGAAACCCCAAGAGTGTGGTCCCCGGATACCTTTTAACTCAGTAATGAAGTCACTCCTGAGGTTCACCCTTCAGCCAAAGATTAGACAGGCCCATAAGACAAAACAAGACTAAGTGGACACACTAGCCCAGGGGCAAGGGCGAGAAGGCGGGAGGGGAGAAGAAAGCTGATAATGGGGAACCCAAGGTCAAGAAGGGGAGCGTGTTGACGTGTCCGGGGGGTGTCAGCCAGTGTCACAAAACAATATGTGTATTGTTCAATGAGAAACTAATTTGCACTGTAAACCTTCATCTAAAGTACAGTAAAAAAAAAAAATTCAGTAATGATAGCGGGGAACCATGCAGTTCTTCTGGTCTCATGGCAGAGGAGGCAGTTTTTCACGGAAACAGTTAGCCACACATTCCATATCTTCCTCCTGTTCTTGACTTCTTCCTCTTTTGCTCCAGGTGAATAGAGACCAGTTATAGTTATTTGAATGTCCTCTTGCAAGCTTTTAAGACCCTAGGCACTATGGAGGGAGAACAGAAGCACTAAACACATTATGAGGCCAATTAACTAAGATGTCCCGTGAAACTATACCTCCAAACCAAGGAACCAAATCCCACAAGGTTTTTGATTGTAGTATTAATACATGAACAGCCTCAGTAGCTATTTTTTCTCTTCTTTTTTTTTGTCATTGTTGTGAGTATATTTACCACACAGCTTTCGCCAGTTAAACTTCTTATGGGTATACAACTTGTTGACGGCAGTTATAATAATCGCCTATGCAGCCCTACCCTTAATCAATGCGATTTTTCCATCACCGTTAACCCCCCTTTTCCCTCTCCCTCCTGCCGCTGGTAACCAGTAATAAACTTTGGTCTCTATACATTTGCGTTTTCTTGTCTACATAAGTGAGGTCATACAATATTTGTCCTTTTGTGATTAGTTTATTTCACTCAGCATAATGTCTTCCAGCTGCATCCGTATTGTAGCATGTATCAAGACTTCATTTCTCCTGGCTGAGCAATATTTCATTGTTTGTATCACATTTTGTTTATCCATTCCTCAGTTGATGGGCTAAAAATAATTTTTTTGATAGAATGGTGTTATTCCATAAGACCTGTGAAATAAGTTTGAATATGTGAAAGTTCATTTGAAAAATTGACATATGTGCTTAGCGCTTAACTAGATGCCGTGAAAATATATGGATAGTGTATGACCTGGTTGTCTTGAAGAATTTAAAGACCTATTGATAAAGTTTGTTTTTGCAACAAATGTTGAGTATTAAAGGGAATTTAATTCATAACCGATAAACTATTGATCAGAAGGAGAAACAAGAAGAGCACACAAAAACTTTGCAGTCCTTAAAGTGGCGCATAAATATATATTTAAATAATATTATGCATTAATATATTTCTCTCTGGTAGGCAAACCAAGTATCACCACAAGGAATGAGGCTCAATAGTCAGTTCCATACTGCTGCATTTCCATTCTTAGCTATACAAATGTGTAAGAGCTACAATTCCTTAAACATTTAGTGTCTCCTGGAAAACGTTCTTCCACTAATACAGTGAATTATGTTCTGTCAGAGAATAAACCACTTATACCTAATGCCTAGACAAGTACATCTAAGTGTTCATCTTCAGTTCCTCCTGCACAGTAAAAAAAAAAAAAGGGGGCAACGAATTTTCTTACACTATTCTCATTAAATTACTTCCTTAATAAAAAACCCAGTGTAGTTATTAAACCATTCAGCAAACTCCTTTGCACAGTGTTCATATTTCTCTATAATCTGATCCCATTCATCACCAGAAGAACTGCATGGTTCCCAGCTATCATTACACATTTGTATAGCTAAGAATAGAAATGCAGCAGTATGGAATTGACTATTGAGCATTATTCCTTATGGTGATACTTGGTTTGCCTACCAGAGAGAAATATATTAATACATAATATTTAAATATAAGTATATATTTATGTACCACTTTAAAAAATTGCAGAGTATTTTCATGTGCTTTTTCTTGTTTCTCCTCCTGATCAGCAGTTTGTCGGTATGAACACCATGAGCACGTTGGAGTGGGATGTGGGACGGAGGTCTGAGGGACAGAGTAACTTGGAAATAAAGCTTTAAGATTAGGTGGTAAGGAAGAAGTGATAGGAAGAGTGGTGGAATTAACGTTCTTAGGAAGGTCAGGGGATGGTTGGGAGGAAAGAGGACTGGTGGGACTTATTTACTTGGGAAATCTTTTGAAATAGAGGGAAGTTTCATTTCCCTGGTAAGAAGAAGTGGAGAATAATACCTAATCATAATATTCTGTTATATCAAACTGGGATTCAAAATAACTCAGTGTGTTGACCTTTAAGATAACATTAAAAGGAACACTTTCTACTCTGTCCTATAGGGTCACTGAGTCAGAATCCACTCGATGGCAACAAGTTTTTTAAGTAACTTTAATTTCAAGTAATTAATCAACTTTGATTAAATGCTTTTTTATTGGCCAGTTAAGATTTTTTTAGGTGTCATCACTGTGTCTTTTTATTAATAGGACTGTCACCAGACCTGCAGTCTATGGAGCAGATTCGGAGAATCATGAGACCCACTGATGTCCCTGATACAGGTAGATATGTGGAGAAGTCGGATTAATTGTTTTTCATGAAATGCTGGCATATTTGACCCTTTGAACCTGATTATATCTAGTGAAAGTAAGATTGGTTTATATAATAAATAATAGAGCTTTTTATAGTCAGTAAACTAGAAGTTAACTTTAGTAATATAAAACATTTCACTTTGAACTAATCATTTCCCAAAGTGAAGAACTTTAAAATTTTATATTACAGTACCATAATATGGTTCTGCCAGAGTTGTTTTAGCACAAAAGATCTTGCTATTGATTCCTCTTAATTCCTTATCTCTAAATTCCTTCATTTGAGTCTGCATTGGTTAATCAAAAGTTTTTCATAATTAAAATAATTCTTTCCGTCTTAGCTGATGATATATTTACCTTTTTAATTGTCTAGTAGTTTTCTCAGAGGAGCCTTGGTGGCACAATGGTTAAATGCTCAGCTGCTAACCGAAACGTCAGCTGTTCAAACCCATTAGCCACTCTGTGGGAGAAAGATGTGGCTTCCATAGAGATTTACAACCTTGGAAGCCCTATGGGGCGATTCTGCTCTGTCCTGTAGGGTGGCTGTGAGTCAGAATCAACTCAACAGCAATAGGTTTTGCGATTTTGGTACTAAGTTTTCTGTTATTTTCTGCATTATCAATATTTTAAATTTTTAGAGCTCTTAAGGCTCTACAGAAATGTGTTGTGAAAACACATCTGGACATTCAGAATAATTCTTAGATAAGAAAAAAAAAAAAAAACAAATTCCAGTTGGAATAAAATACCATTGGTTAATAAATGAGCCTAGTATAATTTCATAAATAAATAATCACTGTTACCACTTACCCATTCTGTTGTCTTTAAAATGTTTGAAATTACTCATATTTGGGTACCAGTATATGTACTGAAACGATCTCTGATGGCTCAGTGACTAAGCACTCAGCTGCTAAACCAGCGTCAGTGGTCCAGACCCACCAATGGCTCCATGGAAGAGATGTGGCAGTCTGCTCCCATAAAGATTACAGCCTTGGAAACCCTATGGGGGCAGTTCTTCTTTGTCCTATAGGGTCGATTCTGACTCATGGCAACCCGATAGGACAAGGCTGTAATTATATAGTATATATTTCACTAACCCTAATGGGAACTATTTAATATTAAAATTCTATTTTTTAAGTAAAGTATAATGTATGTATTTCAAGTCATTACATCTTTAGGGTTTATAGTTCATATATAAATCTTAAGTTTTAAGGGTGACACTTTATTCTTTTTAGCAGAAGTTATTAAGATGCTAAAAATTATTTTGAACTTTGATGTTCTCTGTATTTCAAAAATGTAATTTTATATGGCGGTTAATTAGGAATTAAAATTATTCTGAGGTTCTTATCTTGAATCCGTTAAGATTGAAGAATTCTAGATCGTTGTTGCTCTTAGTATTTGACTTTTCATGCCTTTGGACTGTTATATTTTCCAGATAATTCCTAAAGCAACTAAATTCTGGTTGTACTCGATTTTATTTTCTCACCAAAATTATATATTTTCATACAGTGGCTTTCCGTCACTGGAATCTATGGAAATATAGTATGAGCATTATAGTGTGTGTTTGTGTGTGTATGTTAAAGAATCAGCTTAAATATCATACCCCAAAAAACCCAGTGCTATGATATTTAAGCTGATTCTTTAACGTACACACATAGCAGACGTTCTTAAATATCAATAATAGAAATTAAGACTATCTTGTCAGCAATTCTGCAGTGTTTTAAACAATTCCCTTAGAACAACAAGCTATATTATGACTCAAAATAAAGATCTCCTTTCCTGGTAAGCTACATTATAAGGTTAATGAGTTACAAAAAAAAAAATCTTAACATTGCCTCATTCTATAAAGAATATATGCTACTGATTTCTTACTGTCCTTCCATATTGCCATCTCAACCTCCACTCTCACCTCCCTCTTAATCTCACTGTAGTTTGACTTTTACCCTCTCTGTTCCCCTCAGCCATCAAGAAGCTGCATTTATTAAGCCGATGATCTACTATTAGTGGCACATTTTTGGTCCTTGTTCTGTACCCACTCGTTTATGACACTTGAAACTATTAACAATTTCCTACTTCTAGAAAATTCTCTCTCTTCTATTCTGATTTCTTTCATTTTAACCATTTCTTCTCAATATTTTTTGTTCATCCTTCCTCCCTTGTCTGCCCATTGAATGTTTGGATTTCCCAGAGTTCATTTACTGGTCTTCTCACTATATATTCCCAAGGTGGCCTAAGTCCCTCCTAAAATTTCCACGGCTATTAGTATGATGAAATTCATAGATAAGTATTTCCAGCCTTGATTTAATATTTTCCCAAAGGATTACCAAAGCCAGGGATCTCAGTTGATTCTGTCATTCCTCGTGTGCTTTTAAAATCCTCTAGGCCTCAGTAGAAAATGTTTTTCATCCTCAAATTGATCTGTAGATCAAATGGAATGCCAGTGAAATCCCAGCTGGGTTTTTCATGGACTTAGGCAAGCTGATTTGGAAGTTTATGTGGAAGAGGAAAGGATCAAAAATAACCAAGATAATCCTGAAGGAGAAAAAAATTAAATGGTGATACTAGTCCTGCCAGATATAAAGACTTGTTTAAAAATTCTAGCATGTAAGACTGTGTTATTGGCTCGGGGATAGATAAAATATGCTAATGGAAGAGATTACACAGCCGGAAACAGTGTAGATCGCTGTAGGGAAAGGGTAGGCTGTTCGGGAAATGCTGCTTGATCGGTTGGTTTTCCATATGGAGAAACTATACACACAAGAAGAACAGCCTTTTTCAAGTACCTTGTTATGCTCAAAAGTGGGCCATATAAAGATTTTCTGTATATGGAAAGGGCTGGGAAGTACCTCCGGAAGACGCCAGGCAAGATTCCATTCGTGTGGTTGCTTTAACAAAGAGTGAAGAACTCTCAGTAGGCTGGGATACTGGAGAGCAAGTGATTGTCATTACATAAAGGGAAGAATGAGTAAGAGGGCAGGAAAAGAAATGAAAAGTGATGTAGATATACTTTGTGTTGTAAATTTGGGGGGACTTTTTTGTTTTTATTGCTGTATTTTTGTTCCTTGAAGGTTTGCTATGTGATTTGCTGTGGTCTGACCCAGATAAGGATGTGCAAGGCTGGGGAGAAAATGATCGTGGTGTTTCCTTCACTTTTGGAGCTGACGTTGTCAGTAAATTTCTGAACCGTCATGATTTGGACTTGATTTGTCGAGCTCATCAGGTATGAAATATAAAACTATTAGATATTTTAGTATCTGTAAACTTCTTCATACCAAGTCTTCTCATTTTGTTTTTGGGGAAACTCAGATCCAAGAAAGTTAAATTGACTTTTATAAGGTAAGCAGTAGGAGAGGCAGATCCAATACCTAGATCTCACAATTAATACTCTAGTGATTTGTTCATTTTTTTTACTGTATAGGAAGAAATACTTCAAAAGAACCTATTTTAGCAATACATTGTAATCCTGACACATCTTTTCAATGCTTTCCTGAAACTTTCTAGACAATATTTCGTCCATTTTGATCTGATCTTTGAATATGTAGTATAGAAAAACAAGCAAATTAATTTATGTGGACTTTGGACTTTGGTAAGAACAGAAAAGACATTTTTACAACAGCTGAGGAAATTTGATTATAATTGGGTGTTAAATACCAAGGAATTATTGTTCCAGCCATGATAATAGTATTATTGTTCTGTGAGAAAAATGTTTACATTTTTTTCAGGAATACATTCTCAGGATTGTAGAGGTGAAATAGCATGTTTGGAATTTGCTTTAAAATTTGTCAGAGTGGAAAAAAAAAAAGGATGGAGGGGAGTGGAAGGATAAATTAAACAAAGCAAAATCCCTATAGTTACTGAATCAGGGTGGTGAATAAATGGGAGTTTTTTGAAGTCTTCTCTGACTTTTGTGGATCGTTGAAATTTTTTATTATAAAAACATACGTACAGTTTAGGTAGTTATTTAAATGTCCTCCTCCACCAGTAGATTGTGTGGTCTTTAAGGAGAGGATTGATGGTGATTTGAATACCATTAACGGTTACTGAGGTATTATAGCATGCAGTCACTCACTGTTGAATAAATGAATGAATAAACCAAAGCTTATTTTAACAGTTCTTCAGTACCTTTTTTTTTTTTTTTTTTTTTTGGTTTTCAGTATCTTCAGCATATCAAGCCCTCATGCTCACTATAACCTAACTGTTACAAGATGCATTGAATGAAAGGCATTCTTTAAAATTTTTTTTTTGGACATGTAACTTAATTTGAGACTACTAAAAGTATTTGACGTCTGTAAATATAATACTTTTTCAGATTCCTTGTTATTTGTTACAGAAAAATTAAGTATATGCTGTTACAAAATATTTCCCTGTTCTCTCGGGCTTTACTCCCCGTGACACTTGACTGCCTCTACTTGTTTGTCTGGTTCTGTGTAATAAGAATGACTCACTTCTCATTATCTGCATGGGCTGCATATCCCATGTCTCTTTCTGAGCAGAATTTCCTAGTCGTTTCGTTGAAATGACGTCATGTCTCCAAATCCTTTGCTTTGACCTTTTAGTCAGTAAATCTTTGTTTTTATGACTTTGATAATTAAGGCTTTTACTAAATGACAGGGCAGGGTTGCTAATTTCCTAGCTGAAATACCCACTGATGTCAGTTTTTTAAACTGTAGATCTCAATTCACTTGTCGTCTTAAAGTTGAGGCTAATTTAAATTAAAAAAAATTAGCTCACACAGTCTTTCCAGAAACTTGCAAAATCTATCCTGCTTATTTTCAAAGTGTGTGTTACCTCTAACATTGAGAGGCTTACAGTGAGAAACAACATAACCTATGAATATTTCCATTAAAAAAAAAAAAAAGTTCATATAATAAATGTGTGAAAGAAAGAACAAACTAAGAAACATGTACCGGATGTCAAGCACTGTACTGAGGCCGGAGATAGATATGGTCGTAGTCTAATTGTACCATGTGTTTACTTGTAAGAGAAGCATATATCTGCTACTGAGGATAAGCGTTATCCAACAATGTAAATTATTTTGGAGGTGCTTTCTTGTGTTAACAAGTGTCATAGGATAATTTTGTTTATCAGCCAGAACCACTGGTGGAATTTATTCCGACTCATGGTGACTCTGTGTGTGTCAGAGTAGGACTGTGCTCCGTAGGATTTTTGATGACTGATTTTTGCAAAGTAGATCACCAGGTCTTTCTTCTGAGGTGCCTATGGGTAGACTTGAACCTCCAACCTTTTGGTTAGTAGTTGATGTTTTAACTGTTTGCGCCACCCAGGAACTCCAGATCCCTAAAATAGACTTCCAAAACTGATCTTGCCTATCGCAAATAAATAAAAAATATCATTTATATATCATTAGCTGTCTCTCACATTTATAGAGCTGAGAAACATAATTTAACGTACTCGGAAATTTGCATCAGACTGTACAAATCATATTAAGTAATTAAGGAAAATAATTATATACATATAAAACTTTATAGGCAGCTAATTTTAAGGAGCAAAATCTGTAAGTTAAGCTAAATTTAGTAATGTTTTCAGTGCATAACCATATAATACAGAAAATTAGAAGATGGAACAAGAAAAAAAGGCTTTTGGGAAAAGTCTTACCTTTAATCGTCTGGTTACTGTGCACTGAACGAAGCATTGATGCATCATAAAGAAGTACATTGTGTCCTACCTCCCTGCAGACACTGTACCAATAGCATATTTGTTTTTATTTCATGGGGAGCCTTGAAAATGGTATGATTTTTAAACCTTTCAGTAATAATGAGTATTGTTATTTCATTTAAGGTAAATTTCTTGCCATTATAGAAAAGGTACACCAATTTTAATATTCTAAGCAAAGCTTAAGAATAAAAATCACAGTTGCCAAAACATGTTGTTTTGTTTTGTTAATCTTTGCCATGTTAATCTCAGTTAGTATGGATGGTTGAAAATTACCATAAATAAGTTTCAGTGTGTTTTTCTTTCGACATTTCTTGTGACAGGTGGTTGAAGATGGATATGAGTTTTTTGCTAAACGACAATTAGTAACCCTATTTTCAGCCCCAAATTACTGTGGCGAGTTTGATAATGCTGGTGGGATGATGAGTGTGGATGAAACTTTGATGTGTTCATTTCAGGTATGATGAAAATATACATTTATAATGACTGTCAATCTAATTAAAACTACTGTCAGAAGGATTTTTCTTTTAGATTTGTAATCTTTCCTTGATCGAGTATAGGAAATAGATTTTATTCAGAAGTGATTCTCACTCATAGACTATTACAGATTTCTGTTTTCAGTCACTGAAGTTCCAGTCTTTATGAAATGTATCAAATATGAGGGTTTTAGGAAATCTGAGTAATATCAGTTCATCTTTGATTCAGATGTTCTACATTGTTAAATTTCTGTATGACCCGTGGGTTAGTGGCTTACATGTTAAAAATGTGAGTACAATCAACGACTTAATGTTTTGTTTTCGTTTGCAGCGTGAATGGGTAGGAGAGATATTGGAGAGGAAGAATTACAAACTCAGATGAGAATAAAGTAGAATAAGAGAAAAACTTCCCATATAATCTTAAAGTGCCCATTTATAAACATAGAAAAAGTTACATTTTCAAAGGAGGCCAGCTCTAGGTTTAATGTGTTGCTTACGAGTCAGTTTTATTTATTGAACAAAAATACTTCAATACTTTGTTTCTGCAAAGGTTATTTTATGTCCTTGACAAGCATACAACTGTATTTCTGTTTTTAAAAGTAGAGGGGCTTTTCTGATCCCTCTGTCCCTTTATTGTATATTACACCATTTCCATCAGCTACTACAACTGAATGGTAAGTGGTTGACTTCTCATTTCCAATTTAAAGATCATCACCAGGCCCCGTCCTTTGACAGTTGCCATATGGAGTTGGATTAATATTCTTTTCCCTGAGGCGCTGTGATGCTCTGAATAGTTCTAAGAAATAGTCCACAGGTCTTTTGTATTTGGGACATGTTTTTCTAGTAAAATTTTAAAATTTCTTATCTAAAATGTGGGTTAAAGCTCTGTACACCCACCAGCATTACTATAATAGAAAAACTCAGACAATAACAAGTGTGTTAGGATTAGAAGAGATTGAAACCCGAATATGTTGCTGGTAGGAATGTAAAGCAGTGTGGCAACTTTGGACAACAGTTTCGTAGTTCCTCAGATGTTAAGCATAGAATTACTGTACAATCTAGCAATTCTTCTAGGTATCCACCTAAGGGAAATGAAAACTTTTATGTCCACACAAAAACTTAGATACAAATATTCTTAGCAGCATCGTTTTTCTAGTCAAAAAGTGGAAACAACCTAAATGTCCATCAACTGATGAATGATGTATAATCCAATAATCAAACGAAGTATACTGCTACATGCTACATTAATAAGCCTCAGAACCATTGTGCTAAATGAAAGAAGACAGTTGCTTCATGAAGACCATATATGATTCCATTTATATGAAATGGGTAGATTAGGCAAATCAGTAGGAAAAAAAGTAGGTTGGGGATTGTAAGGAGGCGAAGGGTGGGAATGAGGAATGACTGCTAATGGGTACAAAGTTTCTTTTCGGGGTGATGAAATTCTCTCAGATTAGATTATTGTAGTCATTGTACACCTCTATGTTGTTATATGCTGTCAAGTCTATTCTGACTCATATTGACCCCATGTGACACAGTAGAACTGCCCCATGGGGTTTTCTTGCCTGTAGTCTTTATGGAAGCAGATTACCAGGTCTCTTTCCCACAGAGCCACTGGGTGGGTTCTAACCACCAGCCTTTTGGTGCCACAAGGGCCCCTTGTACAACTCTGTAAACACCCTGAAAACTGGCAATGTGTATACTTTAAATGAGTGGATTTTATGGTAAGTAAATTATATATTAATAAAACTTTTTTAAAGACCTATTTACACATATGAAATTTAAGGTCTGAAGAGTTCGTGACTTGTTGAAGATTATCTTTCTGAATAGTCGTTAGAACCAGCGTCTATTGATTCTTAAACTAGTGTTGTCTTCCTCACCGTGGCGATACTCACTCAAAAAAATTTTTATTTAAATCTGTGAATTATGTGGTTGATATGGTACTGGAACTTTTGTGACTGAAATATGAATGGAATGACACGTAGAATAATACTGTGCAGAGCATTTCATTTAACTTTAATATGGTATATAACCCAATAATACGTAGACATTTGCACAGTCTTTAAATGGGGGCAATATTTATGGAACTGGCCATTTTGTCTTATATTTTTATTGTACTTTTACAACTTAAGCCATTTATTGAAGAACCCACTGTCTTAACACTGTTTTCTTAAGATTCTGAAACCCAGTTGTATAACTTACTGCAGTAAGGAATAACATTGTTAATAAATCATTTACTTTAAGATATTGAAACCATCTGAAAAGAAAGCTAAGTACCAGTATGGTGGACTGAATTCTGGACGTCCTGTCACTCCACCTCGAACAGCTAATCCACCGAAGAAAAGGTGAAGAAAGGGACTGTAAAGAAACCATCAGATTTGTTAAGGACATACTTCATAATATATAAGTGTGCGCTGTAAAACCATCCAGCCATTTGACACCCTTTATGATGTCACACCTTTCACTTAATGAGACGGGTAAAGGATCTTCAATTTTTTTCTAATAGACGGATGTGCTACACTGTATTGTAATAAGTATACTCTGTTACAATATTCAACAAAGTTAAATCCAAATTCAAATTATCCATAAAAACTACATCTTCACGTATCACCATTTTTAAAGTTGAAAAGCATCCCAGTTAAACTAGATGTGATAGTTAAACCAGATGAAAGCATGATGATCCATCTGTGTAATGTGGTTTTAGTGTTGCTTGGTTGTTTAATTATTTTGGGCTTGTTTTGTTTTGTTTGTTTTGCTAGAATAATGGCAAATATTTTTAATGTTTTTTCCCTAAACATTTTTAAAAGTGAAATGTGGGAAAAGCTTTAAAGATGGTCATTGACTTATTTCCCCTTGCTTTTATCTACTTATGTACTGTTTGATCTTCCTAAGAAATTTTTGCCTTGATACAAGAAGAATGAATTTTAGAGATTGATGGTTTAAAAAAGTACAGACTGTCCAATCCAGTGATTTAATCAGTTTGGGCGAACTTTGCAGCTGATAGTGAATACTTTGCTTTATACAGAAATTGCCACTGATCTGGATTTGTGCACTATAATTTTTAACTTATTGATGCTGTACTGTGCAGTAGAATTTCATTTAATTTTAAGATAAGGCTCATATAGTATTGCCCAACTAGTTGGAAATGTGATTTTGTGGTACCTTGGCTTTAGGTTTTAATTCGCACGAAACGCCTTTTGGCATGCTTAGCTTTCTGGCAACACCCTCACCTGCATTGGTTTTATTTCTGGGGTTTTTGTTGTTGTTTTTAGATCCACAGAACGTGAGAATCCTTTTTTGACAAGCCTTGGAAAGCTGACATTATCTCTTTTTTTCCCCCTCTATAAGAAGGAAGTATTTAAGTGAATGCCAGTCAGTGGGACATTTTGTCAACTTTGGTTATTGGGTGCTTAACTGTCTAATATTGCCATGTGAATGTTGTATACGATTGTAAGGCTTATGTCACTAAAGATTTTTATTCTGATTTTTCATGATCAAAGTTCATATAATGTTGTATAGACATGCTTTGTAGTGAACTATAGTAGCAATAATTTCTGTACATGATCAAGACTTTATTGCAGCATTTCTTTTCCTTTTTTTTTTTTTAAGGGTTAATATTAACAAATGGCAAGTAGAAAAGTCAACATAAAGATAATCTATAATAGAGCAAGAACTTACAGGACACAGATTTGTGGTTCTTTGGATGTGATTCTATAAGCTTTTATTGAGCACCGTCAAATTTATGTCATGGGGATGGACGTCAGATTTATAACGCCCTTTTATATGTGCTGCCGTAGATGTGAAATTCTTGACCTTAATATTGTCTTTGAAAATGTTAAGTTGTGAATTCTGTTAATTTACATTTTATGAATTGGCGCATTGTATTTACTGCAAGAAATATTTGATTTTCAGCACAGTGCAAAGTTCTTTAAAATGCATACATCTTTTTTTTCTAATTCTATTTTGTTTTAAAGCACATTTTAAATGTAGTTTTCTCATTTAGTAAAAGTCGTCTAATTGATATGAAGCCTGACTGGTTATTTTATTTTTTCTTTATTACAATTTGCTAAACACATTTTATTCAAATAGATTTTATGTCGCTGAAGTACCATTGAATTCTTTTCTGAAAGTGCTCGTGAACGCTATAATGTATTAAGTCACACAGGCCCTTATCTATTGTGGTTAAATATCTTCCTAATTGTAACATAAGTTGAGCAGTTTCTAAAGAATTTTGAGTACATGTGGTACTCTTAGTAGTCATGTTGAAGTGGGTCCAGAAAACAAGCCCTTGGGGTAGTCTTTTATTAATATCAGTATTAGTGAAACCTCATTAATTCAGATCCTACTGCATTTTTGTAATTCATCCAGATCAAAACTGAGTATTTATGAAAAAATAGTCATGAATTAAGCAAATTAATATTGGTCACTAAAAGGTAGACATTTATCATGCTTAAAAACAAAGCATTCTTAAATTAACATTTTAGCAGCTTCTATTCACGCACAGATAATGTGTTTAATACAAATATCATTTCCATGGCAACATTGCTATTTGAAATAAATAAAACTTCATTTCTTAGGCGAATACTATCCTGTGATTCCAGTGTCACTAATTTGTATTCTTCTTTCCCTCTCTGTTTTCATTTTAATGGTTTTTGGTATATAAGTTTATCTTTAATCCTAATGTCATGATACTCAAAATCATTATTAAACACACTTAGATTTCTGTGGTAATGTGAGATCACATGCACTATAGATTTCTGTTCTTGAATGAAAAGGTTCAAATGGACAGTCCTTTGCATTTGAAGCTTTAAAATTTGTTTTAATTTTGGACAGAGCCATATTTTAATCACATGATCAGCAACACTGTTTATGCAAAGTGTTGGGTAAACAGGTACTTTGAGCCTTGCCAACCGCCTATAGCATCTACACTGCGATGACCCTTTATTGTAAAGAGCACCCGAACACTCCTGATGTTACTTTTTTTTAAAATGAAAAATACCAGCAAGAATTTTAAAGCTCACAAAATGATTAGTTTTGAAGTGTGTAGAAATGTATGCCTTTCAAAAAAATTATATTGAGGAGAAAGCCAGCAACACCTTGAGAGGTGTCCCTTAAGAATGAAAAAGGTATATTATACTGAGCCAAGCTCAGTTTATAAGTTCACTTTGTCTCCTTGGCAACTGTAACCTTTGAACCAAAATTATTTTTTTACGTTTTATACTAAAAATGTTTTTAAAGAAGGAAAATAGTCAGGCTGACTTTGCTGCCCCCACCTCCTCTTCCTTGGGAGTCCAAGCCTGAATCACAGCTGTGCCTGAGGAGACACTTGAGCATCTGACTTTTCTGGTGGCATCTACTTAGATGTTCCTTTTTCTTAGTAGATTTCCATGTCTTATACCTTCTTAAAACAGATAAAAAGTAGAGGAATTTTTAAATGACAAAATGAACAGTAATTAAGCAGGAAATAAAATGGTTCTATGTAAGCGTATGCCTAGAGTTTTATTTACATTAATTTGCTTTCTAATGTTTTTTCAGTAAAACGGAAACTTAGACACAGTGTGACATTTTGATCTTCTGTTAAAATAGAATTTTACCTGTATGTTTGAATGCCAGAATTTCTAAAGAGATCCCCTAATTCAAACAAAGAAAGCTTGTTTCCGTAGTCCACCACCACCCCCTACCTTGGTTAACAACAGACTATAAACTTCTTTAATTTTTCTTTGTAACTTTCCTTCTCATTCAGATTGCCAGTGTTTTATTAAACTTTATTTTTCAAAAAAAAAAAAAAAAAAACTGTTGCCATCAATTCCAATTCTTAGTGGCCCTGTAGGACAGAGTAGAACTGCCCCAGAGGGTTAGTTTCCAAGGAGCAGCTGCTAGATTCAAACTGCCAACCCGTTGGTTAGCAGCAGAGCTCTTTAACCAGTACACTGTCAGGGTTCTTTTTTTTTTTTTTCTTTTCTTTTTTTTTTTTTTTTTTACAAAAGTGCCCATAAACTTTTCAGGGTCTTCAGGATCTTAGCCAGTTAATGTGGTTATAAAATCTTACTTGTAACGCAAATTGTTTTGGATATCTATAGGGTAGAGAATCACAGTGAGTGTGTGTGAGAGAGAGAGAACACAAACTGCCTAAGGCTCATAGGTTCAGTATTCCTTTCAAATATTGCATGCAAAAATGTGAGAACCTTGGATCTATGCCTGGAGGCTTTCAGTCAAGCCTGATGTGGGGTCACCAAGTAAAATGTGTGCTGATTTTTGCAGCTGCCTAATCTGAAAGATTCAATACATCTATGGGTCAGAATTCTTTCCCAGAAAGCAGTGATACCACAACTAAATACCTAGAACTATTGCACATTATTGCATCAGTTTATTAAAGAGACTGTCTTTTAGCTAAGTAACAGAGTGGTGCATAAAAGAGATAACCCACGAGTACCCTGCTCAGTAAGCACAGTATGCACAGGTTTATGTTTACTTACTAATCTTTAGTGAACAGTTTCTCAAGGGTTTGTGGTGAAAACCAGTTGAAATTGTGTACTAGTAAGTAAGCATAAGTAAGCCTGTGTGTAACTTGTTTATTGGGTAATTTGTCCCTGATTGTATTCCTTTAAAAAATCATCTGTATGAGACCAAATGGTCAACCCTAAAGCAAAAATGAGAAGATACGGGGGCAGGGAACGTAGATGACTGAAAACAGAACAACCAGAACAGAGTTAATGAGAAGATTGACACATTGTGAAAAATGTAACCAATGTTACTGAATAATTTGTATAGGAATTGTTAAAACGGGAACCTAATCTGTGTAAATGCTCACTGAAAACAATAAAATAGTATTTTTTTTAAAAGAACACACTATTTATGGTCTATCATATGAACACTGATTACTGACAAAGTCAGAAACCCTGTGGCATAGTAGTAGTTAAGTACTACAGTTGCCAACCAAAAGGTTGGCGGTTCGAATCCACCAGGCACTCCTTGGAAGCTCTATGTGGCAGTTTTACTCTGTCCATGTAGGGTCACTGTGAGTCGGAATTGACTCAACAGCAACGGGTTTATTGACAAAGTCACAAAATATAATACAACAGGAAAGAAATAGTCCAGAGGAGTCCTTTATGTAACAAGTTTAATTTGAACTAACTTTGAAGTAAGTTTTGAACCTCCTAGTATACTTCTTGGGAAAAGATAACACAGGAGGGAATAAAACCACTGTTGGAACTATTTATAGCAGGCTATCTCCAATATATAATTCTCAAACTGATAATTGGCCCAGTTTCAGAAAATGCTGCCGCTTGCAACAGGTTATTGACAGACTACTGTTCACACTTCGGTAAGCTCGCTTGGGTGAGCTTTGTCTGTAGCTCTTATATTAATAAGGATTTCTGAGAAGACAGGTTGTGGGAGGTGGAATCACTTCAGAAAGCTTGTATCTGGTAGAACCTATGAAATTACTCAGTTTACCAAATTAAATATTCATAAACTACTTATTATCTCAGAAAAATTTGAGAATCAATGTCCAACCCTCAGCATGTGTAACTTACGTGGTGTTACAACCTCAGTAAGAAATTTTAGAGACAAACAGCAGTTGTCAAGTTGATTCCAACTCATGTGGTTACCTCATGTGTGTCAAGTAGAACTGTATTCCATAGGGTTTTCAGTGGTGAATTTTTCAGAAGTGGATGCCCAGGCCTTTCCAGCACATCTGACTGGGCTTGAACCTCCAACCTTTGGGTTAAGCTGCCAGGCGTGTTAACGGTTTACAACGACCAGGACTTCAGAAAAACAACTACCTCAGAGATTGTAGCCCATCTGTAGCTGAGGCATGGTAATTCCACTGAAATTAATTGATCAGTCATATCAACGACCTAGGTTAAATCTTTCTGTTACTAAACTTTTTGGATATAGTTACTTTCAGATAATGCAACCATGATCTATGCCGTTTTTAGGACAGCATCAGTTATTCCTTAGATCCATTAATAATGCTAATTTAAAACTTTGTTACATGTGGTTCTAAAAGCCTTTAAGCCTAGATCAGTCTAATTGTATGTGAATAGAATGTAAGCTCACGTGAGCAGAGATTTTTTTGTCTCTTGTTCACTGATGTATCTCCAGCTCCTAAAGTACCTAGTACGTAGTGGGAGTGCAAGTAATTGTTCAGTGGCAAATGAGTTTCAGAAATGACTACTTGTGTTACTACTTTGGCACTTTGACCTTTTGGAGAAATTTGCTAAAAATATTATTCTGATTTTTGTTTATCCTCATCTAACTGCTTTTGCCTCTTATGACAAGAATGATGGAATAGCCTCAGGAGAAAATTGGTCCAGGACTATACTATCGAAGTAGTTTAGGGTCAAAATTATGATCTTTATTTGATAAATATTGGTAAATAAAAGAAATTAATGTGCTCAGTTGCTCGAAGCAACGTTTTCTGACAGGCACATTGGGAAGAAGTTTGCCTCATTTGTTCAGAATCAAACATTCCAAGAGTCTTGTGATTACTTTCTTGCCTCCCTTTTTTTGGATTCTTTGCTTTGTGACCTTCAAGTCACCTTTGCTGTAAACCACTTAGCATTTTCTTAAGGGAAATGGTATAGTTTTTGTAACATTTTGTGTCAAAATTCACTCAGTGAATATGAGCACTGTGAAAGTGAAGAGCCTGATGCCTCACTTAACAAGCATTATGCCCTAGAAGCAAACGTAGAAAAAGAGACCAACAAAAGACATTTTCAGTAAGGAACAAAAAAGGAAGTGGGGTATACAGTGGAGAAAAATGTTCCAGACAGAATTTTAATATAGTTCTTTCATCTTGTTAGATTAATTACTGTTCTGATAAGTCTCAGAGCTTGTATATCTTTCATTGAGGCACACTAGCCAGGCTGAATTACTGGTCCCAATGCAAAATTCCAGAAAAGGGATTTGATTGACCTAACTTGGGTCAAGGGCCCATATGACTCATCAAGTGAGGAAGTGGAGGAACATACTTCCTGAGGATAGCAACTAGTGGTTTGGGAGGCTAAGGAACATAATTCCTGGAAATAAGGAGCTGAAAGGAAAATCCAAAAGTGTCTTCTGTGATACACTCTAAAGGGTACTTAGTCACAAAAGGTCTGAAAATGCAAAGCTGGCAAAGACATAGAGTAATAGGAACTCCTGCGTAAAATTGGTGCAACTGGAGGGCAGAGCCAAGGTGGCAGACTAGTCAGACTCACTAAGCTAGCCCAGTGCAACAAAGACCTGAAAAACCAAGTAAAACAGATAAAGATGTCAATCCCAGAACCCTAAGCCTTAAATGAAGGGATAAAGTATTGGGTTGCAAATTACTGAGAAGAAGAAACTGATAGGAAACAGGGAAGGAATACAGATACAGAGAGGAGGTTGTGACCAAATGGCATGACTCACCGTTGTCATCTTGGAGTAAAGCCAGCAGCTCCACATGAAGAAAGGCACCTCCACAGAATTTCCTGATAGTAGACAGAGGTATGGCGCAGACACACCCAGGACTAAGAAAGACCACGTTTGCTGGCTGCAACTTGAGAAGCCCAGACTCTTTAACCTGGTAACCACAGGAGCATGCTCTTACAACCCCCACCCCTCTGGTGAACAGCGGTGGCTATAACTGCCGCATCGCGACAACCCTAACTGCTGGGAACCAGAGTACCAACCCACTCTACTGTCTTCCATCTAGCCCCCTCTGACTATGCCCTCGCACCATCCCACCGACTTCAGACCCCTTCTGCCATCCGCGGCCCCGAGGGGACCCAGCCCCAACACTGAGCCCCTTCCTGCCACTCTAGAACCCTCCCACCATCCACTGTGGCACCCAGGGGACCTGGGCAGGAGCCCAGGCCCCTTCCCACCAGCTCCAGACAACTCCCTTCACCTGCCGCATCATCCAGGGGACCTCACCAGGAGCCCAGGCCCTTTCTCACCAAATTCATCTGCTTTGGCCCCAAGGGAGTAGGCCTGGACCCCAGGACCCTTCCTGCCAGATCGAGGCCCCTTTCCGTCAACTCCAGACTCCTTCCACCACCTTGCACAGCCCCTCGGGAATACAGCTGGACCCCAGACCCTTCCTGCCACCCGCCACAGCTCTGAGGGGACCCACCCCAACCCCAGGCCCTCCCCCACAGCAGCCCTGCTCCAGCCCCTGGCCCAGTTCACACTGCAGACAACCAACCAATCTCCACCCCTTCCCCTCCTGCTGGACCTGCCCTGCTGCACCATAACTGAGTTGCCAGCCCTGCATACCAGGACAAAGTGGTGAGAAATGTTGGACCTACAGATAAGCAAGCAACAAAGCGTGCCTGGCCCACCTGACCAGAAATAACAAACAAAAGAAAACAGGATGAAACAAAAAAACCTACAATCAATAAATAATACCTGAATGTTTCAGAGACATCAGACAATATCAAAACATAAACAGGACAAGATGGCACCAGTAAGTGACCAGAAAAAAGCATCAGTTGACAGCTTCTAGCAGAAGAAAAGTCACTGGAACCACCTGATAAGTAATCCAACTGTCTAATATTCAGGGTTCTCCAAGAGATTAGGAAAGAGATCAAGGAAAAAGTAGACAAAATCTTTGAAAACACAGACAAAACCAACCAAAACATAGTCAAAATCAAGTGAAACACAGACAAAGCAATAGAAGAATTCAGGAAAATAACGTAAGAACAAAACATCAAAATAAACAATTAGAAATCATACGAAAACAATTAGAAATCCAAAGATAACAAAATTTCAGAAATGGACAATTCAATGGAAGGTTTTAGCAGCAAATTATAAACAATAGAAGACAGAATCAACGAAATTGAAGACAAAGCCAATGGGTGCCACTTTGGTAGGAAAAAATAGAAAAGAAGAAACCCTAAGAACTATGTGATAAGAAGCTGACCATCCAAGAAGCTCAATGAACCCCATATAGGATAGACCCCAAAAGAAATTCACCAAGACATATAGTAATCACACCCAGCAAAACCACAGAATCCTGACAGCAGCTCAGGAAAAACGAAAAGTCACATACAAAGGAGAAACAAGACTAAGCTCTGATTACTCAGCAGAAACCATTCAGGAAAGAAGGCAATGGGAGGATATAAATAAAACCTTGGGAAAAAAAAATTGCCAACCAAGAATAATATATCCTGCAAAACTCTCAAATAAACGATGGCAAAATAAGTACATTTACAGAAAAACAGAAATTAAGGGAATTTGTAAAAAACTAAACTTACAAGAATTACTAAAGGGATCCCCTTGGTTAGAGAACCAATAACATCAGCTAACAACCTCAATCTAGGACACAGGTCAGTATCAGGCAATACTGACCTAGGTAATGAACTTTCAAGAATAAAACAAAGCTGAAAGATTCAAAATAGGAAACTAGAGATGTCGCTCAGTGAATGATGACAATGTCAGAACAATTAAAGGGGGAATACAGAACTTTCAAATGGAGAGGAAGTCAATATGATATCAAGTAATAAAAGACTGGTTCACACTTGAGTAAATTTCAAGGTAACCACAAAGAAATTAACAAACCTACTCATCAAAATGAAGAAGAAAAACAAAGTCTCAGTAAAAAATCTACAATAACAAAAAAATGAAATTTCACATGCAAAAGGAACTTAGCACAGGAGAGTAACAGAAACAAGGAAAATGTCAGCACCACAAAAAAAAAAAGCACTACAAAATGACCGTGATAAACTCACACCTATCAATAATCAGACTGAATGTAAATGGCTTAAATGCACCTGTAAAAAGACAGTAATAGAATGGATAAAAATACATGACCCATCAATATGCTGTCTACAGGAGACACACCTTACACATGAAGGCATACATATACTAAACACCAAAGGATGGGGAAAAAATGTACCAAGCAAAGAGCAGTCAAAAAATTGCCACAGGAATGGCAATACCAATTTCAGATAGAATAGACTTTAAGGCAAAATCCACCATAAAAGACAAGGAAGGACATTATACAATGATTAAAGGGACATTCCACCATGACGACATAACCATAATAAATATGCACCCAACAAACAGGGCTCCAAAATACATAAAACAACTCTGACAGCAGTGAAAAGAGAAACTGACAGTTCCGCAATAATAGGAGAATTCAACACACCACTCTGGGTAAAGGACAGAACATCTAGAAAGAAACTTGGCAAATATACAGAAGATCTAAGGGCCACAAACAACCATCCTGACCTCATAGACATATAGAACACCCCACCCAACAGCAGCCAAGTATACTTTTTTTTCCAACACACATGGAACATTCTTCAGAATAGACCACATCTTAGGCCACAAAGCAACCCACAACAAAATCCAAAACACTGAGATAATACAAAGCATTTCCTTTGATCACAACACCATAAAAGCAGAAATTAAGAACAGGATGAGCAAGGAAAAAAAATCAAATACATGGAAACTGTATAACACCTTCCTTACAAGCCACTGGGTAGTAGAATAAATCAAAAATGGAACTGAAAAATTTCCAGAATCAAATAAGAATAAAAACACATCATACCAAAACCTATGGAACACAGGAAAGGCAGTGCTTAGAGGTCAATTTACGGCAGTAGATGCACACATCAAAAAAGAAGAGACAAAATCAAAACATTAGCCCTACCAATCAGACAGAGAACAGCAAAAGAAGCCCACAGCTGCCGGAAGAAAGGAAATAGTAAAGACGAGAGCAGAAATAAATGAAATAGAGAGTAGAAAAACAATATGAAGAATCAACAAAGGCCAAAGTTGATTCTTTGAAATTATCAACAAAATTGGCAAACCATTGGCCAAATTGACAAAAGAAAAAGAGTAGATGAAGCAAATAGCCCATATAAGAAATGAAATGGAGGGCATTACAACAGACCCAGGTGAAATAAAAAAGATCATATCAGAGTACTATGAAAAACTGTACTCAAATTTGAAAACCTAGAGGAAATGGACAATTTCTAGAAACTCGCTACCGACCTAAACTAATACAAACTGATACAGAAAATCAGAACACACCTATAACAAGAGAAGAGCTTGCAAAGGTTAAAAAAAATAAAAGACTAAGACTCCCTCCCACAAAAGTCCTGGCCCAGATGGCTTCACTGGAGAATTCTACCAAACATTCCAGAGCTTGCACCAGTACTACTGAAACTATTTCAGAACATAGAAAAGGAAATAAACACCAAACCAAACCCACTGCCATCAAGTCAATTCTGACTCATAGCAACCATATAGGACAGAGCAGAATTGCCCTGTAGAGTTTCAAGGTACTTCCAAATTCATTCTATGAAGCCAGCATAACCCTGATACCAAAACCAGGCAAAGACACCACAAAAAAGAAGAAAGAAAATTCAGACCAATATCTATCATGACATAGATGCAAAAATTCTCAAGAAAATTCTATCCAATAGAATTCAGCATCATATCAAAAAAATAATACACCATGACCAAGTGGAATTCATACCAGGTATGCAAGGATGGTTCAACATTAGAAAATCAATCAACATAATCCATCACATAAATAAAAGAATCACATGACCATCACATCGACAGAAAAGGCATTGGAAAAAGTCCAACACCCATTCCTGGTAAAAATTCTCAACAAAGTAGTAATAGAAGGGGAATTCCTCAACATAATAAAAGGCATCTATACAAAACCAACAGCCAACATCATTTTCAATGGAGAGAGGCTGAAAGCATTCCCCTTTAGAATGAGAACAAGACAAGAATGTCTTTTATCACCACTCCTATTTAACATTGTGCTGGAAGTCCTAGCTAGAGCAATAAGGCAAGAAAAAGAAAGGACATCCAGATTGGTAAGGAAGAAATAAAACTATTCCTATATGTGAATGGTATGATACTATACATAGAGAAACCTGAAGACTCCAGAAGAAAACTTCTGGAACTAACAGAAGGATTCAGCAGAGTAGCAGGTTACAAGAGCAACATAAAAAAATCAGTCGAATTCCTATAAACCAATAAAGACAACTCTGAAAAAGAAATCAGGAAAGCAAAACCATTTATAATAGCACCTAAAAAAATGAAATAGGAATAAATCTAACTAGGGACATAAAAGAACTATACAAAGAAGACAACAAAACACTACTGCAAAAAAACCAGAAAAGACCTACATAAATGAAAAAACATACCATGCTCATGGATACGTAGACTCAACATTGTGAAAATGTCAGTTATACCCAAAGCAATCTACAAATACAATGCAATCCTGATCCAAATAACCAACAGCATTCCTTAATGAGGTCATTAACTTTATATGGAAAGGAAAAAAGCCCTGGATAAGAAAAGCATCAGTGAAGAAAAAGAACAAAGTAGGAAGTCTCACACTATCTGATCTTAGAACCTACCATACAGCTGTGGTAGTCAAAACAGCCTGGTACTGGTACCATGACAGGCACATTGACCAATGGAACAGAATCGAGAACCCAGATATAAATCCACCTACCTACAGCCACCTGATCTTCGACAAAGGCCCAAAGTTCATTAAATGGGGAAAAGACAGTCTTGTAAACAAATGGTACTGGCAAAACTGGGTGTGCATGTGTAAAAAAATGAAACAGGACCCATTCCTCACACCATACACAAAAAAAACAATTCAAAAGAGATCAAAGACCTAAATATAAAACCAAAAACTATAAAGATGATGCTTTTATAAAAAGTAGCGTCAACACTAGGAGCCATAATATAAGGCATAAACAGCATACAAACCATAACTAACAATACACAAACACCAGAAAATAAGCTAGATAAATGAGATCTCCTAAAAATTAAACATGTGTGCTCATCAAAAGACTTAACCAAAACAGGAAAAAGATAACCTACACAGTGGGGAAAAAATTTTGGCTATGACATATCCAATAAAGTTCTAACCTCTAAAATAAATATGAAAATCCAACACCTCTACAACAAAAAGACAAATAATCCAATTTAAAAATTGGCAAAGGATATGAAGACACTTCACCAAAGAAGTCATTCAGGTGGCTCACAGACACACGAGGAAATGCTCGCTATCATTAGCCATTAGAGAATTGCAAATCAAAACTACAATGAGATACTTTCTCACCCTGACATTACTGGCATGAATCAAAAAAAAAACAGAAAATAACATATGTTGGAGAAGTTGCGGGGAGACTGGAACTCTTATGGACTGCTGGTGGAAATGTGAGATGATACAACCATTTTAGAAAACAATATGACACTTCCTTAAAAAGCTAGAAATAGAAATACTATACGATCCAGCAATCTCACTCCTTGGAATATATCCTAGAAAAATAAGACCCGTCACACGAATGGATATATGCGCACCCATGTTCATTGCAGCACTGTTCACGATAGCGTAAACATGGAAACAACCTAGGTACTCATCAACAGATGAATGGATGAACGAATTATGGTATATACACACAATGGAATACTATGGAACAATAAAGAACAATGAGGAATCCAAGAAACATGACATGGATGAATCTGGAAGGCATTGTGCTGAGTAAAATTAGTTGCAAAAGGACAAATATTGTATGAGACCACTATTATAAGAACTTAAGAAAAGGTTTAAACACAGAAGAAAATATTCTTTGATGGTTATGAGGGTGGGGAGGGAGGGAGAGAGTAATTCACTAACTAGATAAACAAAAAATACAAACCCAGTGCCATCAAGTCGATTCTGACTCATACTGACCCTATAGGACAGAGTAGAACTGCCCCATAGAGTTTCCAAGGAGCGCCTGGCGGATTTGAACTGCCAACCCTTTGGTTAGCAGCCGTAGCAACTAACTAGATACCAAAAAACCAAACCCAGTGCCGTCGAGTCGATCCCGACTCATAGTGAACTAACTAAATAGTAGACAAGAATTATCTTAGGTGAAGGAAAGGACAACACACAATACAGAGGAAGTCAGCACAACTGGACTAAACCAAAAGCTTAGAAGTTTCCTGAATACAACCAAACACTTTGAGGGACAGAGTAGCAGGGGACGGGTCTGGGGACCATGGTTTCAGGGAACATCTAGGTCAGTTGGCATAACAAAGTTTAAGAAAATGTTCTTCATCCCGCTTTGTTGAGTGGCGTCTGGGGTCTTAAAAGCTTGCGAGCTGCCATCTAAGATGCATCGATTGGTCCCAACTCACCTGGAGCAAAGGAGAATGAAGAACACCAACGATACAAGGAAAATATTAGCCCAAGAGACAAAAGAGCCACATAAAAGCCACGTAAAACAGAGATTCCCATTAGCCTGAGACCAGAAGAACTAGATGGTGTCCAGCTACCACCAAGGACCGCCCTAACAGGGGATACAACAGAAAGTCCCTGACAGAGCGGGAGAAAAGTGTGGAGCAGAACTCAAATTCATGTAAAAAGACCAGACTTACTGGTCTGACTGAGACTACAGGAACCCCAGAGGACACGGCCCCTGGACAATCTGTTAAGCCAAAACTAAAACCATTCGTAAAGTGAGCTCTTCAGACAAAGATTAGAATGGACTATAAAACATAAAATACTCGTGAACAGTGTGCTTCTTAGTTGAAGCAGATAAACCCTTGAAGAAGATACATGAGACTAAATGGGCAGCTCTTGTCCGGAGGCAGGATGAGAAGGCAGAAAGGAATAGGAGCAGGTTGAATGGACATGGGAAACCTGGGGTGGAAAAGAGGAATATGCTGTCACATTGTAGGGATTGCAACTAATGTCACATTACAATATGTGTATAAATTTTTGTACGAGAAATTAATTTGAGCAGTAAACTTTCATCTAAAGTACAATAAATAAAATAAAAATTCAGGTGGCTAACAGACACATGAGGAAATGCTCGTGACCAGTAGCCATTAGAGAAATGCAAATCAAAACTTTCTCACCCTGACATTACTGACACAAATTTTTTAAAAATGTAACGTTGTGGAGAGGTTATGGGAAGATTGGGACTCTATGGACTGCTGGTGGGCGTGTAAAACTATACAACTGTTTGGAAACAATATGCTTCCTTAAAAAGCTAGAAATAGAAATACCATATGATCCAGCAATCCCACTCCTAGGAATATATCCTAGAGAAATAAGAGCCATCACATGAATAGACATATGCACACCCATGTTCATTGCAGCATTATTCCACAATAGCAAAAAGATGAAAACAATCTAAGTGTCCATCAACAGGTGGATAAACTATAGTACATACACAAAATGAAATGCTACACAACCATAAAGAACAATTATGAATCTTCAAAACATCTCACAACATGGATAAATCTGGAGGGCATTATGCTGAGTGAAACAATGCAACCACAAAAGGACAAATACTGTATGAGACCACTGTTGTAAAAACACATGAAAATGTTTCCACACAGAAAGAAACAAGATTTGATGGTTATGAGGGAAGGGAGGGCTGGAGAGGGAGAAATGCTAACTAGGTAAGTGGTGACTTTGGTGAAGGTTAAGACAGTACACAATACTGAGGAAGTGAAGTCAGCACAACTTGACCAAGGCAAAGTCATAGAAGCTTCACAGAAACATCCAAAAGCCCTGAGAGACCGATCTACTATACTGGGCTGAGGGCTGGGGACCATGGTCTCAGGGGCCATCTAGCTCAATTGGCATAGCATAGTCTATAAAGAAAATGGTCTACATCCAACTGTGGCGAGTAGTGACTAATCTTAAAAGCCTGAAAGCGGCAATCCAAGATATATCTACTGGTCCCATCCTGGCTAGAGCAAAGGAGAATGAAAAAGACCAAAGACACTAGGGAAAGATTAGTCCAAAGGACTAAGGGACCACAACTACCACAACCTCCATCAGACTGAGCTTAGAGCAACTAGATGGTGTCTGGTTACCACCACCAGCTGCTCTGACAGAAAGCACAATAGAGGGTCCTGGACAGAGTGAGAGAAAAATGTAGAACAAAATTCAAATTCAAACACACCCAAAAAGAACAGGCTTGCTGGTCTGACAGAAACTGGAGAGATCCCAAGAGTACGCCCCTGCCAGACGCTCTTTTAACTCGGTAGTGAATTCATTCCTGAGGTTATGCAAAATTTAGAGAGGCCTGTGTTGTCGTTAGGTTGATTCCGACTCATAGCAACCCTATGTACAACATAATGAAACACTGCCTGGCCTTGGGTCATCCTCACAATCATTGCTATGTTTCAGCCCATTGTTGCTCACTGTTGTCAATCCATCTTGTTGAGAGTCTTCCTCTTTTTTACTGACCCTCTATTTTACCAAACATGATGTCCTTATAGGGCCAACGACAACATACGTGAAAGTCGTGCTTCATAGTTAAATCATGTATATGAGACTAACGGGCACGCCAGCCCAAAATCAATGACAAGAAGGCTAGGACAGGAAAACAGGATGAATGGAAGCAGGGAACCTAGTGTGGAGAAGGGGAGAGTGTTGACACCTCTCAGGGTTGGCGACCAACGTCACGAAACAATTTGTGTATTAACTGTTCAATGAGAAAATAATTTGCTCTGTAAACTTTCCCCTAGATCACAATAATAAAAAAATAAAATTGGTAAAACTATTTGGAAAGTGAAGTTAGCATTCATAATCTTCTAAGGTTGAAACCTACAACCCATCAGTTTCACTTTAAAGCGTTTATAGAAAAACTACCGGTGTGTACCAATGGGCACATACAAGCAGAGGTAGTATTTGAACATTTCACTATTAGACAAGGTCACTGACCAAATCACCAACTAATTAGAAAATAAACGGAGGCATCGCAACTAAGAACCAGGTCTGTATACAAGAATATTCACCAGGGCTCCATGAATTAGCATGGCTAAATCTTCCAAAACTATGAAGAATACAAAGACTGAGTATTAAGTTCGCTATCAAAACTTGTGTTTAAAGAAACTGTAAATATAAAGAAAAGCAAGGGAATAGGAAAAGCAAAAGTCCTCTCTAGGAAGAGAGAATGGGATGGAAGGAGGAGGAGTATACAGAATCTCAAGTATTTCTCAGATATTAGGTTGAGATTTTGGTGGGTAGCAACTTCATGAGTTTTTATTATTATTATGCCTCAACTTACATATATGTTACATATATTCTTTTGTATGTATTAAATATTTTAAAAGTGTGTATACAATTCTATTTACGTAAAATTGTGCTTATATTTACACATAATAGAAACAATTCTTTAAAGAAAATAACTGGTTAATAAGATTATGTCAACAAATGAGAACTTCAGAAAGTGCTGCAGGAATTCAAGGCGAGCACAGAGCCTTGCACTCACTAAACATTCAAATGATGCTGAGCTAATAGATGCAAGTTGGGTCTTAAAGGACAGACACTGGATAGAAAGTTTAAATGAGTAAAGAAGAGAGCACATTATGCATAGGGTCAAGGAAGTGGAAGAGCTCATGACGTGTTCAGAGGAAAGCAAATGTTATCAGTGAGTCTAGAGTAAAGAATTCTTACTGGATAATAGTGGGGACATACATTTAGGAAAGTAGAATGGGGATAAACTGGAGGCAATGTAGACACAGTACAGGAGATGATCAGGCTATGGGCAATCAATGGCTTTTAAGTAAGGGGATACCAAAGCTGTATTTCAGAGATGGTGGACTAGATGGATGGATAAGAAGAGGGAATGGACTGAGGACAATAAATACAGGTGGTTAAATAAATGCTTATTGAGTTATTATCATTCTCGTCCCTCAAGTCCCAGATCAAAAGAAGGAGGCAAGAAGGGAACTAACAACACCTGCTATGTGCCAGACCACTGCTAGATGTTTTACGCGCAATACCAAATTTATCCCACACAGTCTTATAAAGTAGGTAGTATTCCACATTTATGTTTAACAAGGCATACAGAAGTTAAATAATTTCCCACATTTACACAGTAAAATAGCAGTGCCTGAATTCAAACCGGTCTGTGATTGTAAAGTATATTCTCTTTCCTCCATACCGTGGGGCCAACATAGTAGAATAACCCAGGAACGAGGACACTCATGAAGCCCTCACTGGAAGCCTAAGGGGAAGCCAAAACATTAGTGCCAAGCTGCCTCCCCAGTCACTGTGTTTACATTTCTGTGTAGTCTCTGACTTTTGTATGCAAATTTTACATTGTTGTTGTGTGCCTTGGAGTCTATACCACAGGATAGAATAGAACTGCCCCAAAGAGTTTCCAAGGAGTGGCTGGTGGATTTGAACTGCTGACCTTCTGGTTAGCAGCCAAATGCTTAACCACTGCGCCACCAGAGCTCCATCAGGGCTCTTAACTTTTACATCAGTAAATACAAATTCCTTTATGAAGATTTTGGCGTCCCAAGGAATACCTTCTGTAGCATAACTTTCCCTTTGCATTATATTTACATCTCTCTCATAGCACAACACATTGTGCCTCATATTTTGGTTATTTGTATCTGTATCGTTCTAGAAGGGCAGAGCCATGTTGTGTTTATCATTGTGCACCATTCCTTGCTTCCCACTCACGGCAGTGCCTTCCATGTTGTGGACATGTAGTGTTTGATAAACATATTCTGTACTCATGGCTGAGTAGCCACAGAAAACCCTGATACCTTGCGGGGTGGGGGTGGCAATGGAAGAGAAAAACCAGGGAAGGATAGCCAGAGGAATGAAGCTTGAGGCACTCATTTTCCTAAGGGTATCAGTATTGAAGATTTTCACAACCTATTGATGCTTCTTTGCCCATTCCCCAATTTAAGAGTCATGGAGAAAATGTCAAGGCATTTGCAAGGAAAAATGAGCTCCCAGATCACACCCTCTCACTTGTAGGTGATTTTGCCATCATTTTACTCTGTGGGAGTCCAAGAAAGAAGGGAACTAAAACATTCATTCTCCAGAGTTGCTGGCTGAGGAACTAATTGCTGGGATGTACAAGTCAAATTGCTTTTTAAGTGTTGTAATCGAAGTAGCTAAAAAATCTGGAAGCAGTCTAAATACGAAAATGATTTAAATATGGTCCATTCATGGTTGCACAACTCAAAGAATGTCATCAATGTCACTAAACTTTACATGTAGAAACTATTGAATTGGTGTATGTTTTGCTTTCTAAAAGAAAAAAAAAGGGTTTGAGACCATAGTCTGGGGGGAACAACTTAGCCAACTGGCATAACATACCTCACAAAAATGATGTTCTACATCCTAGTTTGGTGAGTAGCATCTGGGGCCTTAAAAGTTTGCCAACAGTCACCTAAGATACAACTATTCATCTCTACTCAAATGGAGCAAAAGAGAGTGAGGGAAACAAATGTTCAAAGAAGAAACTAATAGCCCACCCGAACCACAACCTCTTCTAACCTAAGACCAGAAGAACTAGATGGTGCCCAGCTACCATTGCCAAACATTCTGACCAGGGACACAATAGAAGATCTCAGAATAGGAGAAAAATGTAGACCAAAACTCAAATTCCTAAAGAAGGCCAAACCTACTGAAATTTCTAGTACTGAAACTATAGAGACTACAGGAACCCTGAGACTATCGCCCTAAGATACCTTTTCAACTTGGAACTGAAACTATTTCTGAAGGTCACCTTTCAGCCAAATAATAAGTTGGCTTATAAAATAAACAATATCATCTGTAAGTAATGTGCTCCCTTAAACAATTAGCCATATGAGACAAAATGGTCAACAGTTACCCAAAAGCAAAGATAAAAAGGCAAGGAGGGGAAAGGAAGCTAGATCAGTGGAAACAACAAATAGAATGGAAATAATGAGAATGCTGGCACATTGTAAAAATTGTAACTAATAGCATGGAACAATCTATATAAAAATTGTTAAAGGGAAATCTAATTTGCTGTGTAAACTTTCACCTAAAACACAATAAAATATTATTTAAATATATATATAATAATAAAAAAAAAAAGCCCAGTGCCCTCGAGTCGATTCTGACTCATAGCGACCCTATAGGATGGAGTAGAACTGCCCCATAGAGTTTCCAAGGAGCACCTGGCGGATTCGAACTGCCGACCCTTTAGTTAGCAGCCATAGCACTTAACCACTACGCCAACAGGATTTCCATGTATATAATATAAAATAAATAGTAAATATGGTCCATCCACCCTGGAATATTATGCAGCCATTAAAAATATGTTTAGAAAGACTGTAGCAACATGAAAAAGTTCATGATATGTTAACCGAAAAAAAAAAACAGGTTATACTTTTACACAGGAATGAGAAGGGAATTGTGTGAAGGAAATAAATCAAAAAGGTTTGAAGAATCTTTTTTGTTATTTAAATGTTTTTATACATTTAATAAGCATGTATTAAGCACTTTTGGGTGAGTTTTAAGGGGCCCTGGTGGTCCAATGGTTAAGTGCTGGGCTGTTAACCAAAAGGTCAGTGGTTCGAACCCATTAACTACCCCCAAGGAGAAAGATGCAGTAGTCTGCCTCCGTAAAGATTACAGCCTTGGAAACCCCATTGGGCAGTTCTACCCTGTCCTATACGGTCAATATAAGTTGAAATCGACTTGATCACAATAGGTTTGATTATTGGTTTAAGAACCTACTATACCCCAGCAACAATTATGAGGATGGCACACATAGGGTTTTGTCATACATAGAGTCGCTATGTTACGATTCCACAGAACCTAACGACAACATATCCGAGGCAAGGAGCCCCGGTGGCGGTGGTGCGATAGTTCAGCTGCTAACCAAAAGGTTGGTGGTTCAAACCCACCAGCCACTCTGTAGTAGAATGATGTGGCAGTCTGCAAATGTCTTAGGCTGGGTTCTCTAGAGAAGCGAAACCAGTAAAGTATATAAATATATGGAGAGATTTGTATCAAGGAAACGGCTCATGCAGTTGAAGATGCTGCAACATCCCGAGTCCGTGGGTCAGGATAGAGGCATTTCCCGATTCACGTAGCCACAGGGACTGGAGAACCCAAGATCCACAGGTCAGACAGCAGGGCTCTTGCTCACAGCCTGTGAAAATTGATGAATCCCAGGATCGCCAGGCAAGATAGCAGGTAAGCTGCTAGTTCAAGTCCCAAGAACTGGAGGTCAGACGAACAGGAGCCGGCTGCAGAATCCAGAGCCATTTACAGCCTTGGAAACCCTATGGGACAGTTCTATTCTGCCCCATTGGGTCACTGTGAGTCAGAATCAATTCGATGGCAATGGGTATATCCCAGGCACCTGGAGAAGGGCTAGTTCAAGATCAAAAAATAAATAAATAAACAAAGGGTTCCTGCTTAGAACAGTAGATTTAACAACACCCCCCTCCTCACAAAAAGCTATAGTGGTCACACCTCTTTCTTTTTAAGTAGTCTCTTCTTATTTTTATGTAATTATTTTTACATAGCTGTAATTGTATGTACAATATAATTGCCTCTGTAAAGTTCACCTTTAAATCTTTGTTCTTCTGCTATTGAATTCTCTATTTATGGAGTACCTGCCAGTGTGTATGCAAGGCACTAGTTGGTCCTGTGGGGATACAGATGAGACCTGAAGTCCCAGCTCAACACGGTCTCACCGGCTAGGTAGAGGGAATAAATGGCTTTAGTACAAGACTGTTGTTGTTGTTAGGTGCCATCAAGTTGGTTCTGACTCATACAGGCCCTATGTACCATAGAATGAAACTCTGCCCAGTCCTGCACCATCCTTACAATCGTTGTTATGCTTGAGCCCAGTGTTGCAACCACTGTGTCAATCCATCTCATTGAGGGTCTTCCTCTTTTCCGCTGACCCTGTACTTTACCAAGCATGATGTCTTTCTCCAGAGACTGATCCCTCCTGATAATATGTCCAAAGTATGTAAGACCCAGTCTCGCCATCCTTGCTTCTAAGGAGCATGCTGGTTGTACTTCTTCCAAGACAGTTTTGTTCACTCTTTTGAACAGTCCAGGATATATTCAACATTCGCCAACACCACAATTCAGAGGCATCGATTCTTCTTCTTCATCTTCCTTATTCATTGTCCAGCTTTCACGTGCATATAATGCGACTGAAAATACCATCACTTGGGTCAGGCGCACCTTAGTCTTCAAGGTAACATCTTTGTTTTTTAACACTTTAAAGAGATCCTTTGCAGCAGATATGCCCAATGAAATGCATCTTTTTATTTCTTGACTACTGCTTCCATGGGTGTTGATTGTGGATCCAAGTAAAATGAAATCCTTGACTACTTCAATTTTTTCTCTGTTTATCATAATGTGGCTCATTGGTCCAGTTGTGAGGATTTTTGTTTGCTTTATGTGAAGGTATAATTCATACTGAAGGCTGTGGTCTTTGATCCTTATTAATAAGTGCTTCAAGTCCTCTTCACTTTCAGCAAGAATGGTGGTTGTGTCATCTGCATAACACAGGTTGTTAATGAGTCTGTCTCCAATCCTGATTCCCTGTTCTTCTTCGTATAGTCCAGCTTCTCAGATTATGTGCTCAGCATACAGATTGAATACGTATGGTGAAAGGATACAACCCTGACACACACTTTTCCTGAACTTAAACCACTCAGTATCCCATTCTGTCCAAACAACTGCCTCTTGATCTGTGTACAGGCTCCTCATGCGCACAACTAAGTGTTCTGGAATTCCCATTCTTCACAATGTTATCCATAATTTGTTATGATCCACACAGTAGAATGCCTTTGCATAGTCAATAAAACACAGGTAAACATCCTTCTGGTATTCTCTACTTTCAGCCAGGATCCATCTGACATCGGCAATGATATCCCTGGTTCTACGGCCTCTTCTGAATCTGGCCTGAATTTCTGGCAATTCTCTGTCAATATACCGCTGCAGCCGCATTTGAATGACCTTCAGCAAAATTTTGCTTGTGTGTGATATTAATGATATTGTTTGATAATTCCCACATTCAGTTGGATCACCTTTCTGGGGAATATGCATAAATATGGATCTCTTCCAGTCGGTTGGCCAGGTAGCTGTCTTCCAGATTTCTTGGCATAGACGAGTGAGCACTTCCAGTGCTGCAACCATTTGTTGAAACATCTCAGTTGATAGTCTGTCAATTCCTGGAGCCTTGTTTTTCACCAATGCCTTCAGCACAGCTTGGACTTCTTCCTTCAGTACCATCAGTTCCTGATCATATGCTACCTCTTGAAGTGGCTGAACACTGACTAATTCTTCTTGGTATAATGATTCTGTATATTCCTTTCATCTTCTTTTGATGCTTCCTGCATTGTTTAATATTTTTCCCCATAGAATCCTTCACTATTGTAACTTGAGACTTGATTTTTTTTTTTCAGTTCTTTCAGCTTGAGAAATGCTGAGCATGTTCTTCCCTTTTGGTTTTCTACCTCCAGCTCTTTGCACATGTCATTATAATACCTGACTTTGTTGTCTCAAGCCACCCTTTGAAATCTTCTGTTCAGTTCTTTTACTTCATCATTTCTTCCTTTTGCTTTAGCTGCTCGATGTTCGAGAGCAAGTTTCAGAGTCTCCTCTAACATCTATCTTGGTCTTTTCTTTCTTTCCCTGCCTTTTCAGTGACGTCTTGCTTTCTTCATGTGCGATGTCCTCGATGTCATTCCACAACTCATCTGGTCTTTGGTCAGATCTATTCTTAAGATGGTCTCTAAATTCAGGTGGGATATACTCAAAGTCGTATTTTGGCTCTTGTGGACTTACTCTGATTTTCTTCAGTTTCAGGTTGACTTTGCATATGAGCAATTGATAGTCTGTTCCATAGTTGGCCCCTGGTCTTGTTGTGACTGATGATATTGAGCTTTTCCAGTCAGTTTGATTCCTGCATATTCCATGTGGCAAGGTCCATGTCATTGTTTATGTTGGTGAAAAAATGTATTTGCAATGAAGAAGTCGTTGGTCTTGCAAAATTCTATCATTCAATCTCTGGAATTGTTTCTATCACCAAGGCCATATTTTCCAGCTACGGATCCTTTGTTTCCACCTTTTGCATTCCAATCACCAGTCAATATCAATGCATCCTGACTGCATGTTCGATCAATTTCAGACTGCAGGAAAAAAAACCAAACCCACTGCTGTCGAGTTGATTCTGACTCATAGAACAGCCCCATAGAGTTTCCAAGGAGCACCTGGCGGATTTGAACTGCCAACCTTTTGGTTAGCAGCTGTAGCACTTAACCACTACACCACCAGGGTTTCCCAGGCTGCAGAAGCTGATAAAAATCTTCAATTTCTTCATCTTTGGCCTTAGTGGTTGGTACGTAAATTTGAGTAATAGTCACATTAACTGGCCTTCCTTGTAGGTGTATGGATATTATCCTACCACTGACAGTATTATACTTCAAGATAGATCTTCAAATGTTCTTTTTGATGATGAATGCAACACCATTCTTCTTCGTCATTCCTGGCATAGTAGACTATATGATTGTCCTATTCAGAATGGCCAATAGCAGTCCATTTTAGCTCACTAATGCCTAGATATCGATGTTTATGCATTCCATTTCATTTTTAATGATTTCCAATTTTCCTAGATTCATACTTCGTACATTCCATGTTCTGATTATTAATGGATGTTTGTAGCTGTTTCTACTCTTTTTGAGTTGTGTCACATCAGCAAATGAAGGTCCCAAAAGCTTTACTCCATCTATGTCATTAAGGTCAACTCTACTTTGAGGAGGCAGCTCTTCCCCAGTCGTCTTTTGAGTGCCTTCCAACCTGGGGAGCTCATCTTATCAGACAGTGTTCCACTGCTATTCATAAGGTTTTCACTGGTTAATTCTCTTCAGAAGTAGTCTGTCTTAGTCTGGAAGCTCAGCTGAAGCCTGTCCTCAATGGGTGACCCTGCTGGTATGCAAATACCAGTGGTGTAGCTTCCAGCATCACAGCAACACACAGGCCCCCATAGTAGGACAAACTGACAGGCACATGGGGGAATACAAGATTAGACAATGAATAAAGGAAACCAAAGAAGAACTGATGCTTTTGAATTATGGTGTTGGCGAAGAATCTTGACTATACCATGGACTGCCAAGAGAACAAACAAATGAAGAAGTACAGTCAAATGCTCCTTAGAAGCAAAACTTCATTTTATGTACTGTGGACATGTTATCAGGAGGGACCAGTCCCTGGAGAAGGACATCAAGCTGGATAAAGTAGAGGGTCAGTGAAATAGAGGAAGACCTTCAATAAGATGGACACAGTGGCTGCTAAGATGGGCTCAAACATAGAAACAATTTTGAGGATGCCACAGGATCAGGCAGTGTTTCCTTCTGTTGTCCAGTTGTACATGGGGTCCCTGTGAGTGGTAACCTACTCCAGGGCACCTAACAATACAAGACTGACTTTGATAAGCACCCAAGGGAAAGAGGTTGAGTTAGGAAGCAAGAAAAAAATCTAGGAGGGTAGCGTGACTTTCTTTCTCCAGGGCCTTGCCCACAGAGTAAGTCTGGCAGGCTAAAGGCGGAAGTTTGGTTTCTTTTCTAACTGGCTCTTCCGCATGCCTGGGCGGCTGAGAACCTCCCCCTCACCAGGCCCTGAGGAGGGGGCGGGGAGGCACAGCGTGTAGGCGCGCTGCCCCGGCCAGCCCCGCCCCCAGCGGCGGGCGCTGCGCTCTGATTGGCCTCGGGCTGGTTGGCGGGACGTCTCTCCAGATCGTGCTGCCGTCGAGCAGGCTGCGAGCAACCGTCTGAGGGGCCCAGAGTGCTCTGGTCGAGGCTCCTCGCCGCCGGCCGGTCCCCTGCTCACCTAGCCCCAGATTTTCGCAGGTACCTTCGGCTCACACCTGGAGGTCGGGCCCCGCCAGCGAAGATCCAGTTTCTGTGGCGCCAGGCCCCTCCGTTCCCTCTCCCACCCGGACGGACCGTCGCTCCCCTTGTGTCGGAATGTGGCGGCATCGCCACCAGCCTCTTCCCCACATCCTTTCACCTGGGAATGCCCCGTGGGGACTTCGCTGCCCCGAGAGCACCGCGTTCCCAGCTCAGGGGCTGGGGTGCGGGGGGGACTCAGCGGGGAGGCTCTGGGCTGTGGAGGGGGGAAACGCAGGGGATCACCTTGCGATTGTGAAAAAGGAGGGAGGCCAAGAGGTGGCACTCTTTGCGATGTTTGTGGGGGATATCGGGGTCATTTTGCGCTCCGGGCTTAGCGTGTGGTGGGGCCGGGGGGAGGAAGGGCTCGCCTGTGCTGTCCAGGGGCCAAAAGGAGACGTGACCGGGCCCGAAGCCCGCGACTGGGGGCTCCCGTCAGGTGGCCGGCGAGCAGTGATCTGCTGCGGGCCTCCTCGGGCCGAGTGGCCTGGAAGAAGCGGCCTTATGAGTAGCCCCTGCTTCCAACCCCGCTGGCTTGCCTCCCTTATTCTTTGAGGACAGTGGTATTTCAATAAGCTCTGCCTCTCTTTTGGAGCCCTGGTAGCGCAGTGGTTAAGAGGCTGCTAACCAAAACGTAGGCAGTTGGAATCGACCAGCCGCTCCTTGGAAACCCTATGGGGCAGTTCTGCCCTGTTCTATAGGGTCCCTGTGAGTCCACGGCAAAGGTTTTTGGGGTTTTTTTTTTACTGCCTCTTTTTTAGTTGCGCCCCGTTAAACACATTTTTCTCAGGACCGTCCTCATCAGAATCTTGAAATCCAAGCTGGTGAATCCCAGTGTTAGGCTCTTGGCTCATTTTTCCAAATTTACAAATGTTATTTTCTTACATTTTCAGTACGGTTGGAGACCAAATAGACAACTTTAAAAACAAAAACCTTTGAAGTAATGTAGCATTTAGAGACTAACAAACTCACACTATGTTAAAATTGAGGTAATGTCTCTTTACAGATCCTATCCTCTAACAAGCCTATTTTAAAATACCTATGATCTCTCTTACCGATACAATTTTCTTAACATTTCAGGTATATTTAGTAGATCAGGAGAAATTTAACTGTTTCCAGTATTCAGACTCTTCTTCCTTGAAGGACACCCTTCTTATAAAAGAGCTAATGATACGATAATAAGAGCTGCTATATATTGAGTTTTTACTATGCATTCAGCACTGTGCTAGGCATTATCTAGTTCCTTTCCTCATTAATTCTACAAGATATGTATTATTAATAACACATAACATACCAAGTTCTTAATAGATGCTTTTATTATCTCAGTCCTGTGCGTGAGGAAACTGAGACTCCCAGAAGTAGCCTAAGGTCACATAGCGAATGGTAGAATGAGGTCTTAAATTCAAGTCCATTCTCCAATATTTTAACAGATAATCTCAATTTACTGTCCCTTCTGCTGTCAGATGCACATAAGTATCCTCTGTCTTTAAAAAAAAAAAAAAAATCCTTATTTCACTGTTTTCCCTTCTAGCTGCTATTAATTTTCTTTCTTCCAATCATTGCCACATTATAAAGAGTGGGGGAGGGTGAGTGGGTTCATACCTCCTACCTCATTTTCTCGCACATCACTAATTTAATTCTAGTCAATCTGATTTCCATTTATTCCCACGGCTTTGTTGAATGTAACCCAGTAACAAAAATGTAACACTGCTTTATTCACTCATGGGTTGAATTTCCAATCAGATTTGAACTTATGGAAACAGCCATGCCTTAGTGTTTATTTTACAGACACCATAGCACCTAGCACTGGCTGGGGCCAAAAGTATAACAATTAGATGATTGATTAAATTAGAAAAATTAGAGCTTTGATAATAGCCACAGTCCAGGATATTTTTGTTAAATTTACTCTATTGTTTGTCAATAATTAGATTCTCCTGGTTATGGTGGGAAAAAAAATGCTATAGACATATCAATAAGAATTCTTTTTTTTAAGAGTTATTTTGTTTTAGCAAAAAGGTGATAAGCCAGTCTTTCTTTCCCACAGTAATGACTTATTTAACCAAGTCACATTGCATTGTGTACATTTACACTGCTAATGCTAGAATTAAATTTATATAAACTATTTTTTTTTTTTATAGCCTTAAGGAGCGCTGGTGACATAGTGGTTAAGAGCTTGGCTGCTAACCAAAAGGTCAGCGGTTCAAATCACCAACTGCTCCTTGGAAACCCTATGGGACCATTCTACTCTGTCCTATAGTGTCTCCATGAGTTGGAACTGACTAGACAGCACCTAACAACCTAACAACAACAACATAGCCTTATAGTTGGGTTTATGTTTCCTGGCAAGGGGACTATAAGTGTTTTACATATGATTTCATTTAATCCTTAAACAGCTCTTTAATGGTTAAAGAGTATGGGGGCTATGTACTCAAATGAATCTCCAAACTACTTCTACTTCTTCCATTGTATGATTCTGTAAACCACCACCACTCTTTATATAGCCCCCAGGGAGAAGAAATTATTTCAGATGCCTAAAGATTAACCGTGGTCTATTTACAAAAAAGAAAAATCCCAGACATCCTGTTCAAGTAAAAATTCTGCTATGATTTTTCTTAATATTGCTACCAAATGAAGAACCTGTTGCCATCGAGTTGATTCCGACTCATAGCGACCCTAGAGGACAGAGTAGCGCTGCCCCATAGAGTTTCCAAGGAGCACCTGGTGGATTTGAACTGCCAACCTTTTGGTTAGCAGCCATAGCTCTTAACCGCTATGCCACTGCTACAGTTCATGTTAAACTCATTAAAGAATTTTGTCATACGAGCATAGTTTCACCTGGCTTCCCTTTCCTGTCTCTTGCCCTTCCCAAATGGCCTATATATTAAATTACCATTCATTCTTCTCCTCTTGCTTGCCATCAGAACTCTCATTCACTTAGTATATCTAAACTTGAGGCAAAATTAAAAGCTACCTCAAGGTGAAATTTGACCAAAAATGAACCATTGATATCTTCTATCCTCAAATCCTCTCCAGTATTTTCTTATCAACCCCAAGGAATCTTTATTTGGGACATTTCAGAAATTTCCTTCCTGTTTTCTCAAATTTTTATATGAAGTATCCCAATATATCCATAAGTGTTTAGGGGAATAGTGTGAAAGGCGTACTGCGAGTATGACATTTATTGTATTTTATCTTTTTGATTGATAGAAAATTTACTATTTCATGATATATCCATTTTTAAAAAATATATAAACACTCTTTTAAGCATGCTGTGATGCTGGATGTTCTGTTGTTATCCATAGCTTTTCACTGGCTGATTTTGGGGAGTAGATTGCCAGGCCTTTCTTCCTAGTCTGATTAATCTGGAAGCTCCTGAGAAGAAAGGGTAATGAAACTTCAGCTCACTTACTTTGGCCATGCCATTAAGAAAGACTAATTGCTAGAGAAAGACATCATAAAGTTGAGGTCAAAGAAAATGAGGAAAACCCTCAATGAGGTGGGTTGACATAATAGCCACAACAATGGACCCAAACATACCAACGATCATGAATATGGAACAGGACCAGGCAACATTTCATTGTGTTATATCCAAAAGTTCACCATGAGTCAGAGCGGACTTCTGAGCAACTAACAACATGCTGCTGCACAGGTTTCAGTAGAGCTTTCAGACTAAAACAGAGTAGGAAGAGAGGCCTGGCAATCTACTTCCAAAAAGTCAGCCTATGAAAATCAGAATGATCTGATCCTGTTGTGCATGGGGTCTGGGGCCGACTTGTCAGCAGCTACCAACAAGAACAACCATTGAGTAAAATTGACTTCCCAGAAGATGTATTCTATATTCTGGTACACTCGCTCTAGCCCTGACACCCCAATTTCAGAAGTATGACTAACTACTACTTAGTTTTTTCCATCTAGATGTAAGGCTATTCTTCAAAAAAAAGATACAGATGAGACCTCCAGCTGTCTCCCAGATGAGGTGGGTAGGAAAGAGCAGGAAGTTCTTACACAAGTTTCAAGGCTCAATTTGAGCTTCAACCACCTATTCCTTTTTCTATGGAGTTTGTACAACCCCATCCACAACTCCATAATTGTCTTTAATTTGCCTAGACCTTAAGATCTAGGAAGATGGGGAAGAGGAGGGAAGCAAAGTAGGGGAAAAGAAGCAATTATAAAACGGATTAAGTATAATTTTTTCATAATCTAGCCCTGGACTGTATAATACAGTAGCCACTAGCCACATACAGCTTTTGAGCACTTGAAATGTGGCTGGTTCAACTGAAGAACTGAACTTTAAACTTTAAAACTTAAGGAATGTAAAATATTTTTCCCTTAACCACTGCATGGTTTTGGTAGGACTGAATTTCACCTTAACTGTTGAAAATTTAGCATCTGAATTGAGATGTGCTGTAAGTGTAAGGGACCAGATTTCAAAGACTTAGTATGAAAAAAAGAATGTAATATATCTCATTATTAACTTACATACTGATTACATGTAGAAGTGATGTTTTGGATTACTGGGTTACATAAAATGTACTATTAAAATTTATTCCACCTGTTTATTTGTACTTTTTTAATGTGGCTTTAAAATATTTCTTTTTTTTCTTTTCTTTAAAATATATGAACTTACATATACAGCTTTCACTATATTGCACAGTGCTCATCTAGCCCCACTACCTCCAGTCTTATTTTCCCTTCCTTCCTCAGCAGGGAAGTTTCTGAGGGTCAGGAAGGAGAATCTGTACCTAACTCCTTGAACACCAAGGGAGACATGGCTGCCAGGGTCACTGTGAGTTATGGATTCAGGTTCTCATTAGGGTCTTAGAGTAGTTTCAGCTTTGTCTCTTCATACCTCCATTTCCCTAACTATAGTATAATGTTTATTAATTACCACCAAACATGGTAACATTTTTGCATATGGTTAAATATTGGTGGATTAACTTCCTTTCAGGCTTATTCAGTAATAACATTATCCCAGTGCCATGGAGTCAATTTCATATATACTTATAATCAGCTACTCACATAGCATTGTCATAGTCTCATAACTTTAAAAATTAGATTCTCAACTTATGAGAATCCCTCAAAGCACATACATCACACATTTCTTTGTTAGAATTGTTTTTAATTTTTTAACAAATACCAATAAATGCTTGTTGAACATACCAAAGAATTTACCAATAAGAAAATATGTTTTTGTTGAGGGGCTGTTACTTTTAAAAGTAAAACTGATAATAATTAAGTTCTAGAAATAGTTTGCCTTGTTCTGTAAAAATTTTGAGGTCGCATATAACATAAATAACATAATAAAATTATATTACTATATAAGTAGAATAAAAAACTGTCAGGAAAAAAAGAACATCACCAATAGATTATAAACTTAGCATAATTTCTATAATTAGCTTTCAAATTTGGTTTTGACTTTCCTAGTAGCCAAAGAAAAATGGTATACAGAATCTCTTATATAATTCTTAGTACTTGGGAAGAGGAAGTATATCAGCTACCCAGAGGAAACACAGCTTTTTCCTAGCACTAAATTCTAAAAGTAATTTCCCACTGAGTTGCTGTCACAACATTTTAATAACAAGTTCAGTAACATTTTATATGAATGCATCTTGTAGCTTCATTGAGTTAGTTGTTTTTATGTAGAAATGAGTAAGAGTATGATAAATAATTGTATTTTTTATTTTCACAGGAATCTTGGGAAACCAAAATGAGGCACAATCAGATGTGTTGTGAGACACCACCTACTGTCACTGTTCATGTAAAATCAGGGTCAAATAGATCACATCAGCCTAAAAAAACCATTAATCTGAAGCGTCCTATTTTTAAAGATAGTTGGCAAGCATCTGAAAAAAATGCACAAAGTAACAGCAAATCTAAACGCCCCAAAGGACCTTGTCTAGTTATACAGCGTCAGGAAATGACAGCTTTCTTTAAATTATTTGGTAGGTTTAAAATATTGCAAAACTGGTAATTGTAAAGTACTTATTTAGAATGTAAATATCTATTTTTATCATTTTCAAGTAATTAAAGAGAATGCTGTTATTTTCTATGTCACATTTCCCATCTTTGACCATATTTGTTTTTGCTTTATCTTTTTTTTTTTTTTTTTATGTTGGGTTTTAATTTGCTTGCTTTTGGATTAAAAATTCAGACTTATCTAGCTTCTAAGACTACTTAGGTCCAGATGTCAAATGTAAGTTTTGGGCAGCTCAGGTTCATAGCATGACTTTTGCTTGACCTAAAGTAATACTACTGCATGAAGTCTTAGGTGAGCAGACCGGCTCAGCTTGCCGGGCCCTGAGGGGTTTCCTGAGATTGTCAGTATTAAATAGGGCCAATGGGAGAAGTTTCAGTATTGCACCTTGGAAATATTGCTTAAAAATTAACTGTCCTTTGTCATTATGCTCATATAATGAAAATTAGTTTGAATTTGTTCAGAGCATGAGACAACGCTACTTTTCTGATAAATCTCTTTAAAAAAAAAAGAAAGAACTTTTTTTTTTTTTTTTACTTTACAAATAGCCAAAATGAAACTTGTTATAAGTACTCCTACTGGCCAAGAAAGAGAAGGGGTTTTGTTTTTTGTTGTTGCTGTTTAGGTAGGGTAGCAAGTAGACAGTGACAGTGATAGAATTGATTAGAAAAAGGGGTAGGATTTACGGATTTTGGTAAATATCTGTGGGAATGGAACAAATCTGGTCAGGTAGAAAGCAAAGTCTTGTAGATCCTTGTAACAGGCTTCCTTGTTTGTAGAGGACGGCCAGGTGCTGCATATAAAAGAAGTGAACTGGGGACAAGAGTCTTTGGACTCCTGAGAGAACATAAATCTTTTTTTTTTTTTTAAAGCGGGGGGGGCACAAACTTGTTAAGATTTAAAGAAAAGCAAAATGAGAAGATGAGATTAGAAGAAAAAAAAACTGTATAGGGAATGTAAATAGAAAAACATCAGGATCTAGAATGCTGTTAATACAAGTTTCTCTGTCATTATTATGGGTAGAACAAAATTACTACCCAAAAACTTTTTTAGTACCCATAAGTGATCATGAGAAATAAGAGAAAATACCTGGCTGTGCCATTTTAGGTCACTTAAAAAATGGAAATGTAATTAATGTCACAGAAATTGATTATTCTCAGAAAATAACTATTCTTGGAGATTTCTGAGGTGTAAAATGAATATAAAGAAGTTATGCTTTGTTGCTTAACTTAAAATGCAGGGAGTAGAAGAGATGGGGAAAAAGCAGATTTTCCCAGGTTATATTCTAACAACTACCAATATATTTTAGCCCTTGAAAATTGCAATAAATGTTTTGACCTACTTTTTGGATATTATTCTTTTTCTAACAGTATTTTTCTTTGTAGATCTTTTTGTCAGATACTCAGTTTTCAAATGTTAATTATAAGTTGTTAATGAATTGTGAACCTTTTTACGTAAATATTCTCATGTAAATTCAAATAATAGATAAGTGGAACAGAGGTAAGTAGGAGAGAAGAAGAATCCAAAACTAAAAATACCCTGGAGCCTAAAAGGAGAAAGGAGTAGAAAAAGTAAAACATATTTAGAAAACAGAGTACTCATTAAGTCATGATCTCGCAGAGACTGAGTTAGCTACCACCTGTTAAAGACTGATTTTGTAAAGGAATGAAGAGGTAGTTTAGAACTACCCAAGACGCGTTTCTCAAAGTGCTAATGGACATTAAATAAATCAAACAATTCTAACACCCCTCCAATCTGAGGTATACGCTAAGGCAAATCAGATGAGAAGACAGAGAATGAGGTGGTAGCTTTTTGTCTGTCCGGTGCTTGTAATGGTAGTAAATACACCAAAGAGCTGGAAACTGCACCTTAGATAACACTGGTACGTGCATTTGCCTTTGATCTCTAAGCATCATTTATAATCTTATGTAGAAATTAATTTTTCAGAAAGAAACATTCTGCCTTTAAAAGACAAGTCATAGCTGTCTTTTGTTGTAGATGATGATTTAATTCAAGATTTCTTATGGATGGACTGCTGCTGTAAAATTGCAGACAAGGTAAATTTGGTAACAAAAGCATTAACCAGCATTGTGTTCCTGAGCCCTCAGAATGTTAATGAGACCTTTTAAGAATTTTGTCTTATTAAAGTTAGGAAAGAATGAACCTGCATTGTTCCTTCAAACTAGAATCCTTACACATTAACTTTTTAAATTAGTATGCACCATAGATCCATTCTATACTCAGGGAATTGTAGAACATTGTTGACAGATTTAAATGGCCTTTAGTTCATATTTGTTTAATTGGAAGCAAGAAGCAATATAGACTTAATATATTTTTTGTTAGAATTGTTATCTTTCATCAGGCTGTGGAAAAAGAATATTCTGAGATTTACCCCACTAAACCTGTTACACATATTAATGTTTAATATTTTGTAAGTAATTTACATAAAGCAAATTCCAATAATCTTGTAAGGTAAAATTTGTTCAACACGTTCTTTATTTAGAAATCAGTGTTTCATAAAAGAAGATCATGCCACTAGCTTAATATACTAGGAACAGTGATGTTTCTATACCCTTAAGAATTAGCTAAATGGTCAAGATTTCAGCTTTGTAAATGTCATTTTAGACATATTAGAAAATTCAGCATGACTTCACATCATACAGTACTGTGACAACCTACAGAAAAGGGAATGAACAGAGACTAGCTTGTGATCAAATACCAATTTAGTATTGATGTGAACATTTTTATTTCAAGCTTAAGAAGACAAAGGTAAAATTGGAGATTTTTTATTTTGGAAAATTTCATACATTTACAACTTGAAGTAGAGAGAATAGAACAAAGAACCTGCATGTGCCTATCATCCAGCTACAGCGATCATCAACTCTTGGCCATTCTGTTTCTTCTAAACTCTCCTCTCTAAACTGGATTATTTTGAAGCAAATCCCAGACATTCTAACATTTTACCAATAAATATTTCCTGGTGTATCTTTAAAAGATTGGGGCCCTTCCCAAGAGACAGAAAGGGCCACATAAACCAGTGACTACATCATCCTGAGACCAGAAGAACTAGATGGTGCCTGGCCACAACCGATGACTGCCCTGACAGGGAACACAACAGAGAACCCCTGAGGGAGCAGGAGGGCAGTGGGATGCAGACCCCAAATTCTCATAAAAAGACTAGACTTAATGGTCTGACTGAGACTAGAAAGACCGCGGTGGTCATGGCCCCCAGACCTTCCATTGGCCCAGGACAGGAACCATTCCCGAAACCAACTCTTCAGACATGGATTGGACTGCACAATGGGTTGGAGAGGGATGCTGGTGAGGAGTGAGCTTCTTGGATCAGGTGGACATTTGAGGCTATGTTGGCATCTCCTCCCTGGGGGGGAGATGAGAGGGCAGAGGGATTTAGAAGCTGGCGAAATGGACACGAAAAGAGAGAGTGGAGGGAGGGAGCGGGCTGTCTCATTAGGGGGAGAGCAATTGGGAGTATGTAGCAAGGTGTATATAAGTTTTTGTGTGAGAGACTTGATTTGTAAATTTCCACTTAAAGCACAATAAAAATTAAAAAAAAGAAAAAAGGGCTCTTTTTAAACAATCATGATGTCACTAATCCTTTTTTTTTTATATTGTACTTTAGACGAAGGTTTACTGAAACAAACTTGTTTCTCATTAAACAGTATACATATTGTTTTACGACATTGGTTAACAACGCCATGACATGTCAACGCTCCCCCATCTCAACCTTGGGTTCCCTGTTACCACCTTTCCAGTTCCCTCCTACCTTCTAGTCCTTGCCCCTGGGCCGGTATCCCCCTTTAGTCTCATTTTGCTCTATGGATCTATCCAATCTTTGGCTGAAGGGTGAACCTCAGGAGTGACTTCATTACTGAGCTGAAAGGGTTTCCAGGGGCCATACTCCCAGGGTTTCTCTAGTCTCTGTCAGGGCAGCAAGTCTGGACTTTCTTTTTGAGTCAGAATTCTGTTCTACATTTTTCTCCAGCTCTGTCTGGGACTGTCCATTGTGATCCCTATCAGAGCAGTTAGTGGTGGTAGCCAGGCACCATCTAGTTGTATTGGACTCAGTCTGGTGGAGGCCGTGTCACTAATACTTTTGAAAATGATCACTAATGCCTTAATATTATCAAATACCCAGTTCATGTGAAGTTAGTTTTTTTTTTTTTTTTTAAATGTTTTGAGTTGAGTACATTACAGTCATTGGACAGCAGGGGGCAGTGTTTGAAAAGTAACCAGGAGTACTATATCTTTTAACACTGTTTCAAGAGTCCTCTGCTGAAACAGTGGTTAAGTGTTTGGATGCTAACCGAAATGTCAGCAATTCCAATTAACAGCTGCTCCATGGAAACCCTAGGGGGCAGTTCTACTCTGTCCTGTAGGGTCACTATGAGTCAGAATCCACTCAGCGGCAACGGGTTTGGTTTTGGCTTGCTACTGAAAGTTACCTGGAAAACTTGGAATCATCTTTGTGGCCAAGCTTGTGAAGATGAGATGAATAGGCATTTTAGGTAGGGAATCTAATACATCAAATTACAACTTGTTTGTAATTTGAATAGTCAGAACTTGACATAATGTCCTAATAGCAGACTAGACATCTTTATGATAATGCATTTAAATGACTTTTCCCCATGAAAACAGCAAAGTTATTCTAATTTCTGATTAGGCGGTCATTTTAAAAAGTGAGTATGAATGTGTGCAACAAACTCAAAAGGTTTAAGAAAGAAATATGTATATATATGTATATATATATACATACATCATAGATACCAAGCAAACATGGCAAAATATTGACTCTAGGTAATGGATATATGGTTATTCATTTTAGTATTCCAACTTCTCTATAGGTTTGAAATTTAAGTTAGGGAAAAATTGAGTTTTTAGTTAAAAAATATTGGCAATATAAAATTTAGAAGTTCATCTAGTTATAATTTTAATTATGATAGATGGTCAAGAACTATTTCTCATTGTTCATATAGATTACAGAAAACAAAAAAAAGTGCTCAAATAAATAGATAATTCTATAATAAGGATAAATAAATAATGTTCTATTGTTTTCACTTATTCATCAAAAATTTTAAAAGTTAACTATTTTAATGCAGTTTTACTTATTAAAACAAACTATTAATATTAATCTTTAACTTTTTTCCTATAGTATCTTCTGGCTATGACCTTTGTTTATTTCAAGAGGGCTAAATTTACTATAAATGAGCACACCAGGATAAATTTCTTTATTGCTCTGTAAGTATGCTTTCTACTAAGTGATTTTTGTGGTAGTTACTTATAATGTATGTAACCTTTTTTAAAACAGGCTTTTTAAAGTCTTATATAATCTTTGAATAGGTCTTCCTGTATAAAAGCATTACATTTTTACCTTCCTAGGGTATTTTCTATGTTCTTTTCACTGACCTCATCGTGCTGTTATAGTTCCATATTGCACTTGAGTTTGTATTGTGTCTGTTAGCCTTTTTCAGAGTTTTCCCATATAAATTATCTCAGATTTGTCTCTTTTGGACTTAGATATTATTTTAAAGCTAGAGTATTCTCTGAGATTTCCAGTTAATATATAGTAAAATCATCATCATCATTGTCGTTTTACATTGAACAGCTTGTGGAAACGCTCTTTGTGGAATTATGTGTATAACATAAGGAGTTATTTATATCTGATACCATTAATATTCACTATCTTACTGAACACAATGGACTGTGACAAAGGAATAGTTTGTTTCCCAATTCTTCTGTTGATTTTATGTTAGATACTTCATACTAGCTTTGTGATCTGTTAAATGGTTTTAATGACATGGTTTTCTAATCAATAGGTCAGAATGCTGCTAGAATCAATGTAATTTAAGAATATATTTCCATACCTACCCTATACCTGAATATAATGATACAGTTGTAATGTTTGATTATGATTTTAAGTACTTTACTAGGGAACCACATATAAAAATATTTACGTTGAATACTACAGTAGCTGTCAGTCCTGAAGAATAATTTTTTACTCAAGTGTGTTTAATTCAGAATCAAAGAGTTATTAAGTAGGGCTAGAAGAAACTGATCTCTCCATGTATTCAGGGGACACATTTTCTAGTGAATTAGGGGAAAATGAACTCGATAACAGTCAGCATATGTAAAATTTTGTGATTGCAAAATTGGGGAGACATATAATGGAACAAGTAAATCTGTACAACCAGAATGCTCCTTAGAAGCAAAGATAGCAAGACTACATCTCACATACTTTGGACATGTTATCAGGAGGGATCAGTCCCTGGGGAAGGACATCATGCTTGGTAAAGTAGAGAGTCAGCGAAAAAGAGGAAGACCCTTGACAAGATGGATTGACACAGCGGCTGCAACAATGAATTCAAACAGCAACAATTGTGAGGATGGTGCAGGACTGGGCAGTGTTTCGTTCTGTTGTACACAGGGTCAGTATGAGTCAGAACTGACTCGACAGCACCTAACAACAACAGCATAATGGTATTCGCTAATACTTATGTGTAAGGGTTATGTGCGAGGCACCACAAAAATGTTTTAAATACATTAACTCATTTAATCTTCTTTACAATATACCTTTTTTTTTTCCCTTAACCCCCATTTTACAGATAAGGAAACTGAGACTTAGGAAGATAAGTACTTTCTAAGATCACAAAAGTTAGTAAGCAGCAAAGCTGGGGCATAAATTCAGGCATGATGCCAAAGTCTTAGCCATTGACCACTAAGCTATATTGCTACTTACATGTCTGAAGCTTTGCATTTTATCTGTATGTCTATGCAATATCTGGAGCCTTGGTGGTCCAGTGGTTAAGAGCTCGGCTGCTAACCAAAAGGTTGGTAGTTCAAATCCACCAGCTGCTCCTTGGGCACCCTATGTGGCAGTTCTTCTCTGTCCTATAGGGTTGCTATGAGTTGGAATCAACTTGATGTCAAGGTTAGGTTAGATTAAGCAATATCTATTTTGTAGTTTTTTTTCTCACCTGAGAATTAAAAACAAACCCAAAGAAGCTTTAGTTTAATATGACTGATATTGGATTTGTCTCCTTTGCTTTGTAGTTATTACTAGTAAAGCACTATGTCAGCTTACACTGAAGGTTGCTGTTGTAATTATCTACTGCTGCTATAGCAGAAATACTACATGTGGGTGGCTTTAACCAAGAGAAATTTATCGTTTCACAGTTTAGGGGGCTAGAATTCTGAATTCAGGGCACCAGCTACAGGGAAAGGCTTTCTTTCTCTGTTGGCTCTGGAGGAAGGTCCTTGTCATTAATCTTTCCCTGATCTAGGAGCTTCCTAGCCCACGGATCCCGGGTCCAAAGGTTCTACTGGCACTACTTCGTTGGTGGTGTGAGGTCCACTTGTCTCTCTGCTCACTTCTCTCTTTTGTATCTCAAAAGAGATTGACTCAGGACACAGCATCACTGACATACCTGCCTCTGATCCTGGCTCATTAACATCGTAGAGGTAGGATTTACCACACAGAGGAAAATCTCATCAGATAACAAAATGGTGGAAAATCACACAGCACAGGGAATCACGGCATAGCCAAATTGACACACATTTTTGAGGTATGCAAGTCAATCCATAACAGTTGCATTGCATTTTAGATTTTTATAAGCTCCATATTCAAAATAACATGAAGTATAATTTCCATTTTATGTCTAATAATACCTTCTATATAGCTTTACTCAATAGTTCTTTTCTCATTAAATATTTTTCTCAGCTACAGTTCTAAAGCTGAAGTTCTTTTCCTTGCTATGTATTCTTATAACATTTCTATATATTCTTATATAGAGTTCTTATAACACTGAACTTTTATTACTTTTCTTCCATATTCTATCTCACAGGTATTTGTTTCATACTTAACTTGACTATAGGCTCCTTAAGGTCAAGAAATGTATATTTTATTATTTTTCATATCCTTTAATGGCTAATATATAGGAGGTTCTTAATCCTTTTTAAATAAATATCACTATTATACAAAAGAAATGGACTCTGCTCCAAGGAAATCTGACTAGTTCAAACTAGAGGACAACCTGCGTGTATACAATACAAATATTGTATTGCATGGTAGATGCAGCTCATTTTCAGTGCAGAATAATATATTCTATTGTTACTTATATATTTGGATTTTTCCTACTATCCTGTCAAGTACTTTCTATTTGTCCCATTTTTTTTTTCTATTTCTTTTTTCCCCTCCATTTTATCTTCTTTTTGATCGAGGTTTTTATATTTTTCTTTTTGCGACCTTTTTTTCCTTTACATGTTTGGAAATGATGCAGCCTGCATATATTCTTTTAGCAGTTACCATCCTTATTTTTATTTTAAGAATCTTGCATACTTTAATGCTGATCACCCCCTTCCCAATTTATAATCTCCTATCTTGCAATTTTATGGTTTTACCTGATGCCCCTCATTAGTCATTATTGTTTTATACATTTAATATTTGTTTAAATTTACCCATATGTTTATATCTTTGCTTAACATTCCTTCTTGCATATGCAACCTTCCGCTTAGGATTATTTTCCTTTCTTTCGGGCTGCCCCCCCCCTTTTTTTTTAATAGGCTATTTATTAGATCGGAGCCCTGATGGCACAGTGGCAAAGAGCTCGGCTGCTAATCAAAAGGTCTGTAGTTCGAATTTACCAGCCACTCCTTGGAAACCCTATGGGGCAGTTCTACTCTGTTGTATAGGGTCACTATGAGTTGGAATTGACTCGACAGCAACAGGTTTGGTTTGGTTTTGGTGTTTATTAGAACACTTTTAGGTTTATAGAAGAATTGAGCTGGAAGTGCAGAGTTCCCATATACTCATTACTCCCCTGAAAATTGTATCTCTTTTATTAACATCTTGCATTCATGTGGTATGTTTGTTACAATTGATGAACCAATATTGATACATTATTAAAGATAGGGTTCACTGTTTGTGTTATACAGTCCTGTGGGTTTTGACAAATGCATGATGTCATGTGTCCGCCCTTACAGTATGATACAAAATAGTTTCACTGTCCTAAAAATGTCCTGTGCTCCACCTATTCATCTCTCCTTCCTACCCTCTGAACCCCTGACAACCATTGATTTTTTTTACTGTTTCTATAACTTTTCTAGCTGCTTTTAAGACCTCTTTTTCTTTGATGTTTGGCAGTTCCACTATGTGTTACTGAAGCATTGGTTTCTTTTTTATCACCTGCTTGGGATTTCAAGGGCTTCTCGAATTTGAATGTTGGTGTCTTTCAATCATTCTTGGAAAAATGTTAGCCACTATCTATCAAATATTCCTCTTCTCCATTTTCTCTGTTATTCCCTTTTGAAATTCCATTTAAACACATAATACCTCACTCTGTCTTCCGTATCTTTTAACCTATCTTTGACATTTTCTATCTTTGTTTCTCTGGGCTGCATTTTGGATAATTTTTTTAGATCTGTCTTCCAGTTCATTAATTAGATTGTCATGAATGTCTAATATGGAAATTAATTTCTATAGTATCTTTCCCTTACAGAAGTTGCATTTGTTTATTTTTCAAATGTACTTATCCCCTAGTCATATTCTCAATGTACTCTCTTAATTTTTTTATACATATTAGACATAGTTAATTTTTTATTCAGTGTATATTAATTCCAGTATCTTCAGACTTCAGGGTCTGTTTCTGCTCATAGTACCTTGTTTTCATATGTGACTTTGTAATTTTTTATTGTAAATTACTCATTTTTCTGGGAAAGTCATCTATGAGGCTTCTCTGAAGCCTAGGTTGAAGCAGAGTTCCTCCAGAGAGGATATGTATTTGTGCCCACCAGTTGTCCAGAGCTGGTGCTTCCTACTTGGGATCATGTTAAACACAATTCTTTCTTCGAGGTTTTCTGAACTATGCAGGGAACCAGGATTCAGTATGAATGGAAAACTAATGAAAGTGCCATTTTTTTGATGATGTATTCTCAGGAGACACTTTTTTTCCTCCTCCATCTAGTGCCAGGGTTGATTCAAACATGTTTCCTTACTATTCTTTTATGCACAGCAGGGTTTACCATTCACTTTTACACTGTGGGCATAGCCTTTTGGAGTTCCAGCTTTAGACAGGAAGTCTCCTTTTTATTCCCTGTCTTAGGTGGTTCATGAAGTTTGCTCCTTGGACTTTATTCAGTTGTCTAAGCAGAAGCTCTTGTTTCAGCATTCAGCAGAAAATTCATCATGAAAGCCAGTTTTGACACTCACTTACCTTCCTGGATTCCTCAGATGCCTTAAGTTTTTTTTTCTGTGGTTTCCATTCCTGTCAACTCAATGACATTTAATTAAAAAAAAAAATTTTTTTTTTCATCCCTTTAGTTGTTTTCATCAGGTGATCATCCAGCATATCTAGTCTGCCATATTGTCAGAAATAGAAGTATTTTGCATCTTTTTATTGTGGCAAATTGCAGGATATACATAGTAGACTGAATAATATAATAAGCCCTTACGTCCTGTTACCAGCTCATGATCAATCTTGTTTCACTAATACCCCACCCACTTCTCTCCAGCCATTATTTCTAAACATATCCCACACTTATAATTTCATCCATATATTTCAGTACGCATATTTAAAAAATGAGGAATTTTTTTCTTTAAAACATAACCATAATTTCATTATCCATTAATTCCTTAGTACCATTAAATATCTAGTCAGTGTTTAGATTGCACCTCTCTACTCCCCTCTCTTGATGTGTTTAAATCCCCATCCCAGAAAGGCCCATACATTGTGACTGATAGGTCCTTAAGTCTCTTTTAATAGATAGGTCTCCCTTCCTTTTTTTCCTTGCAGTTTATTTTTTTGGGGGGAGGGGAGGAAGCAGGTCATTTGTCCTGTGGAATTTCTCACAGTCACAGATGTTGCTGAGTATCCCCCATGATATTGTTTAATATGTTCCTCTGTCCCCTGTATTTTCTGTGTAAAGGTAAATAAGGCTCTATCAGATTCAAGTTCTTTCTCTTTTTCCTCTCCTTCACCCCCAAAAATACTTTATAGGTTTTTTTTTTTTTTTTGTACTTTTATCAGGTGGCACATATTGTCTAGTTCTCTTTTGATGGTCATCACCTGGATCGATTATTTCAGAAGGGGCTGAAAAATGGTGATATTCTAACTCTGCCATTTCTTCTTCATTTATTATTAGCTTCATTTACTATTATTAGCATATTTCAAAAAAGAGAAACTTCCCCTCCTCAATTATTTGGTTACTCAAAGATACCAGTTCATGTATGGAAAGCAGAAAAAATAACTAGATTATTTTCCTTTCTTTACAAATTTTAAAAATGATGAGTCGGCTCCCTAACATTCCCCCAAAGTGACTTTTTTTAGAATTATTAACTCGTAAATTTAAATATGTGTGATATATTTCAATTCATTGCAGTTATTATTCATGCTCAAATTTTCTCATTTTGGCCTGGGAGAGCCAATTCAAGTTAACTCCTGAGTCTTTTTGACATGATCTCACTGGCTTATGAAAAAAAAAAAAATGGGCAAAGATAGGTATATGGTATATCTAATGTATTACAGAAAGATGGGAATTAATCTGATATCCACCAGTAGGAGCCTAGTTAAATGAATACAGTTAATTCCAGGTCATAAACTCCCTTAATTTCTGGTATGAGAAGATATTCCAGGCTCATCTTATATATATCCTGTCCCCGACCTGGAATTAACTGTATTCATTTAACTAGGCTCCTACTGGTGGATATCAGATTAATTCCCATCTTTTTGTAATACATTAGATACCATATACCTATCTTTGCCCACATGTAAAAGTATATCTAGGTGTCTACTCATCTGGAGCAAAAGCGAATGAAGGAAACTAAAGACTCAAATAAGAAACTAGTCCATGGTACTAATAACCCACACAAACCATGGCCTCTTCTAACATGAGACCAGAAGAACTAGATAGCCCCAGCTACTACTACCAATCTTTCTGACCAGGGACACAGTAGAAGATCCTGGATAGAATGGGAGAAAAATATAAAACAAAACTCAAATTCCTAAAAAAAAAAAAAAGGCCAGGCCTACTGGGCAGTTAGAGACTAGAGGAACCCCTGAGACTATTGCCCTAAGGTACCCTTTGAATTTGGCCCTGGAGCCACTCCTGGCAGTCACCTTTCAGCCAAATAATAGATTGGCTTATAAAATCAACAATATGACCCTTGAGTAATATGCTCCCTTAAACACTCAACTATATGAGACCAATGGTCAACATTTACCCAGAAGCAAAGATGAGAAGGCAAGGAGCAGAAGAAGAGCTGTATCAGTGGAATCAGAACAAACAAATACTGAGAATGTTGATACATTGCAAGAATTGTAACAGATGTCAAGGAACAATTTGTATAAAAATTGTTAAATGGGAACCTAATTTGTTGTGTAAACTCTCACCTAAAACACAATAAAATATTTTTTTTAAAGTGCAGCTGTAAGATAAAGTTCCATAAATGAATTGTTTAATCAAAGAGTTGTGTATGTTTAATTAATAAATGTCCAGATCTCCTTCAAAGAGGCAACATTCTCATCAACAATTTATGAGAGGGTCTTTTTCTCCATGCTGTTACAACCACTATATACTATCAGATTTTTCTCTACCAATCTCCTGGTTAAAAAAAAATCTCATTTTTTCATAATATTCCCTTGTTATCCTTTTAATAGCTGTATTGAAAACATCTCTCATTTGTGATATTAGTAATTTGTGTCATCTCTTTTTTTTTCTCTTCATCAGTATTGCTAGAGGTTTGTCAATTTTACTGATCTTCTCAAAGAGGCAACTTTTGGTTTCATTGACTTTTCTCTGTTTCATTGGCTTATGCTTTGATCTTTATTATTTACTTTCTTTTGCTTGCTTTGAATTTGATTTGTTCTTTTTCTAGTTTCTTAAAGTGGCAGTTGATGTCATTGGTTTGAAATTTTTCTTTTATAATATAGGTGTTCAGTGCTGTAAGTTTCCCACTGAGTAGTGCTTTAGTGGTATTTCACACATTCTGATATGCTGTTTTTATTTTTATTTAGTACAAAAATAATTTTTAATTTCCTTTTTGAGTTCTTCTTTGACCCATGAGTTCTTTAAAAATATGTTATTCAGTTTACAGGTTATTGATGATTTTCCAGAGATCTTTTTGTTATTAATATCTAATTGCATTGTGGTCAAAGAACATACTTTGTATGAATTGAATCCTTGTAAATTTATTGATACTTGTTTTATGGCCCAGATTATGGTCTGTCTCAGTAAATGTTCTGCCTGTACGTGAGAGGAATATGTATTCTGCTGTTTTGGGGTGGAGCATTTTATAAATTTCAGTTAGGTCAAGCTGGTTAATAGTGTTGTTCAAATCTATTGTATCTCTGATTTTCTGTCTACTGTACTATCAATTAAGAGAGGTATTGAAATTTCTGACTACAGTTGTGAATTTGTCTGTCTCTTTGCAGTTCTGTCTGGTTTTACTTCATATATTTTGTAGCTCTGTTTTTAGGGGCTTACATATTTAAGATTATTATCCTCTTAATTAATTGACCCCTTTGTTAATATGAATTGATATCCTTTATCCCTGGTAATATTCTTAGCTTTGAAATCTACTTTATCTGATACTAACATAGCCTCTCTAGCTTTTTTTTGACTAGTGTTAGAATATTAGTTTTCTATCCTTTTACTTTTAATCTATATGTGTCTTTAAAGTATATATCTTATAAGCAGCATATAGTTGGGTCTTGCTTTTTTATCCAGTCTGACACACTCTGCCTTTTAATTGGAGTGTTTAGGCCATTTATATTTGATGTGATTATTGATATGGTTAGGTTTAAAGATATCATCTTTCTGTTTGTTTATCCTTTTTACTTTTAATCTATATGTGTCTTTAAAGTATATATCTTATAAGCAGCATATAGTTGGGTCTTGCTTTTTTATCCAGTCTGACACACTCTGCCTTTTAATTGGAGTGTTTAGGCCATTTATATTTGATGTGATTATTGATATGGTTAGGTTTAAAGATATCATCTTTCTGTTTGTTTTCTATTTGTCCCATCTGTTCTTTGTTTCCTTTTTTCTGACTTTTGGATTATTTATTATGACTCCATTTTATTAAATACACACTCCTCTCAATTCCTTTGTTGACTTATTAGCCATAACTCTGTTTTGTTATGTTCGTGACTGCTGCAGGACTTGTAGTATACATCTTTAACTTATCTCAGCCTACCTTCAAATGTTGTTATACCACTTCACATGTATTAAGAACCTCACAGTAAATACTTCTGTTTCTCTCCTCTAAGCCTCTATGCTATTGCTTAAACAGTTATCTTTTTAAGAGATTTTTAAAAAAATCTTATGTGTTTACCCATATATTTACCATCTCTGGTGCTTTTTATTTGTATGGATAAATCCATATTTTCATTTGGTATAATTTTAATTCTGCCTGAGGACTTCCTTTAACATTTCTCGTAGTGTGGATCTGCTGGTGATTATTTCAGCTTTTGTATATCTGAAAACATCTTTATTTTGCCTTCATTCTTAAAAGTTTTATTTATTTATATTATTGTTGAGAATATATACACAGCAAAACATAAACCAGTTCAACAGTTCCTACATGTACAATTCAGTGACATTGATTATATTCTTCAAGTTGTGCAACCATCCTCACCTTCCTTTTCTGAATTGTTCCTCTCCCATTAACATAAACTCACTGCCCCCTAAGGTTCCTATCTAATCTTTTGAGTTGCTGTTGTCACTTTGATCCCATATAGATAGTTCTTAAGAGTGCGTAATACTGAACGCAGACTTTTTTACTAGTTAAGCTAAACTATTTTTTGGTTTTAAGAAGACTTCAGAGGATATTTTTGGTCCAAAGTTTAAAGATTATCTTAGGGCAGTAGTTTCAGGGATTCATTCTGCCTCCATGACTCCAGAAAGTCTGGAGTCCATGAGAATTTGAAATTCCGGTCTATATTTTCCCCTATTTGATCAGGACTCTTCTATAGAATGTTTGATCAAAATGTTCAGTAATGGTAGCTGAGTAGCATCCAGTTTTTCTGGTGTCATGGCAAAAGAGGCAGTTGGTCATGGAGGCAATTAGCCACACATTCCATTTTCTCCTCCTCCTATTATTTTGTCTTCATTTTTGGAAGATGTTTTTGCTGGGGAGAGAATTCTAGGCTGACAGGTTTGTTGCTTTCTTTCAGTACTTTAAATATGGTACTACACTGGCTTGCATTATTGCTGATGAGAAGTCTCCTTCATCTTTGTTTCTGTGTTATCTAACATGTCTTTTTTTCTCTGACTGCTTTTAAGATTTTCTCTTTATTACTGGTTTTTAGCAATTTGATTATGACGTGCATTGATTTATTTTTCATGTTTCTTGTGCTTTGGGGTTCATCGGGCTTCTTTGATCCATGTTGTTGTTAGGTGCCATCGAGTCGGTTCCAACTCATAGTGACCCTGTAGAACAGAGTAGAACTACCCCATAGAGTTTCCAGGGAACAACTGATGGATATGAACTGCTGACCATTAGGTTAGCAGCCAAGCTCTTAACTTCTGCACCGCTGGGTCTTCTGTTGGATCCGTAGGTTTATAGTTTTTATCAAATTTGGAAAAATATTCAGCCATTATTTCCTGGAATATTTTTTCTGTTCACCTCCCCCCCCTCCCCGGGGACCCCAATTTCACCTAAATTAGCCTGCTTGAAGTTGTCCCACAGCTCATTGATGCTCTCTTCAGTACTTTTGTTTCTTATTCTCTGTGTGTTTCATTTTAGATAGTTTCCTTTGCTACAGATAATTTCAAAAATGGGAACTGCCAGAAATTCAGGCTGGATTCAGAAGAGGACGTGGAAAGAGGGATATCATTGCTGATGTCAGATGGATCTTGGCTGAAAGCAGAGAATACCAGAAAGATATTTACCTGTGTTTTATTGACTATGCAAAGACATTTGACTGTATGGATCTGTCTTAGTCATCTAGTGCTGCTGCAACAGAAATGCCACAAGTGGATGGCTTTAACAAAGAGAAATTTATTCTCTCATTGTCTAATAGGCTACAAGTCCAAATTCAGGGCATCAGCTTCAGGGGAAAGCTTTCTGTCTCTGTGAGCTCTGGAGGATGGTCCTTGTCATCAGTTTTCTCTTGGTCTGGGAGCATCTCAGCGCAGGAATCTCAGGTCCAAAGGACGCACTCTGCTTCCGGTGCTGCTTTCTTGGTGGTATGAGGTTCCCATGTCTCTCTGCTCACCTCTTTCTTTTATATCTCAAAAGAGATTGGCTTAAGACACTACCTAATCTTGTAGACTGCATCAGTATAACTGCTGCTAATCAATTGTATTACATCATAGTGATAGGATTTACAAGACAAAGGGAAATCACATCAGATGATAAAATGGTAGACAATCATACAAAGGAATCATGACCTAGCCAAGTTGACAGATATTTTGGGGGGACACAATTCAATCCATGACAGGATCTTAACAAATTATGGATAACATTACAAATAATGGGAATTCCAGAACACTTAATTGTGCTCATGTGGAACCTGTACATAGACCAAAAGGCAGCCATTTGAACAGAATAAGGGGATACTGCATGGTTTAAAATCAGGAAAGGCATATGTCTGGGTTTTATCCTTTCATCATAGTTATTCAGTCTGTATGCTGAGCAAATAATCTGAGAAGCTGGACTATGCAAAGAAGAATGCAGCATCAGGATCGGAGGAAGTCTCATTAACAGCCTGCAATATGCAGATGACACAACCTTGTCTGCTGAAAGTGAAGAGGACTTGAAGCATTTACTGATGACAATCAAAGAATGCAGCCTTCAGTATGGATTACACCTCAACATGAAGAAAAAACAAATTCTCACAACTGGACCAATAAGCAACATCATGATAAAAGGAAAAAATATTGAAGTTGTCAAGAATTTCATTTTACTTGGATCCACAATCAATGCCCATAAAGGCCGCAGCCAAGAAATCAAACGACATAATGTGTTGGGTAAATATGCTGCAAAAGACCTCTTTTTGTAAGTGTTAAGGCAAACATGGCACCTTGAGGGCTAAGGCGTGCCTGACTCAAGCCATGGTATTTTCAGTTGCCTCATATGCTTGTGAAAGCTAGACAATGAATACGGAAGACAGAAGAATTGATGCCTTTGAATTATGGTATTTGTGAAGAAAACTGAATATACTATGGACTTCCAGAAGAACAAACAAGCCTGTCTTGGAGAAAGTACAGCCAAAATGCGCCTTAGAAGTGAGGATGGGAAGACTTCATCTCATGTACTTTAGACATGTTATCAGGAGGGACCAGTCCCTGGAGAAGCACATCATACTTGGTAAGGTAGAGCGTCTATGAAAAGAGGAAGACCTTCAACGAGGTGGATTGACACAGTGGCTACAACAATGGGCTCAAACATAGTATCTTAGTTATCTAGTGCTGCTACAATAGAAGTACTACAAGTGGATGGCTGTAACAAAGAGAAAATTATTCTCTAACAGTTTAAGAGGCTAGAAGTTTGAATTTAGGGCGCCAGCTCCAGGGAAAGGCTTTCTTTCTCTGTTGGCTCTGGAGGAAGGTCCATGTCATCAATTTTCCCTTGGGTCTAGGAGTTTCTCAGCTCAGGGACCCCAGGTCCAAAGAATATGCTCCTCTTTCAGCTCTCCTTTCTTGGTGGTAGGAGGTCCCTCTCTGGTTGCTTCTCTTTTTTATATCTCAAAGGAGATTGACTCAAGATACAACCTAATCTGTAGATTGTGTCCTCCCTCATTAACATAATGAACAGCCCAGTTCCAAACAGGATCATAACTACAGGCATAGAAGCTAGGATTTACAACACATAGGATAATTTCATCAGATCACAAAATAGAGGACAGCCACACAATACTGGGAATCATGGCTTAGCCAAGGACAGCACCTAACAACAACTATTGCTATGTTTTCAAATTCACAAAATTTTTCTTCTGCAGGACAACACACAGTACAGGGTAAAAAAAAAAAATCCATTGCCATCGAGTCGATTTCAACTAATAGTGACCCTACAGGACAGAGTAGAATGGCCCCATAGAGTTTCCAAGGAGCACCTGGTGGATTCGAACTGCCAACCTTTTCGTTAGCAACCATAGTTCTTAACTACCATGACACCAGGGTTTCCAAATACAGGGTAAGTCAGCACAATTAGACTTAACCAAAAGCTAAGAAGTTTCCTGAATACAACCAAACACTTAGATGGACAGAGTAGTAGGGGTAAGGATCTGGGGACCATGGTTTCCAGGGACATCCAGGTCAATTGGCATAACAAAGTTTATTAAGAAAATGTTCTGTGTGCCATTTTGGTGAGTGGCATCTGGGGTCTTAAAAGCTAGCGAGCAGCCATCTGAGATGCACCAATTGGTCCCAACCCAACTGGAGCAAAGGAGAGTGAAGAATACCAAAGACAAAAGGAAAATATTAGCTCAAAAGACTAAAAGAGCCACATAAACCAGAGACTCCATCAGCCTGAGACCAGAAGAACTAGATGGTACCCAGCTACCACCAATGACTGCCCTGACAGGGAACACAACAGAGAGCCCCTGACGGAGGAGAAGGAAAGTGGGGTGCAGAACTCAAATTCTATTGAAAAGACCAGACTTAATGGTCTGACTGAGACTGGAGAGACCCTTGAAGACACGGCCCCTGGACGCTCTGTTAGCCCAGAAGTGAAACCATTCCCAAAGCCAACTCCTTAGACAAAGATTAGATTGGACTATAAGACATAAAATGATAGTCATGAAGATAGTGCTTCTTAGTTCAAGTAGATACGCGAAACTAAATGGGCAGCTCCTGTCTGGAGGTAAGATGAGAAGGCAAAATGGGACGGGAGCTGGTTGAATGGACAAGGGAAAGGAGGATTGTGCTGTCACATTTTAGCGAGAGTAACTAGGGTCACATAATAATGTGTGTATAAATTTTTGTATGAGAAATTGACTTCACTTAAAATACAATTAAAAAAAATATATATATATATATTCAATCAGGAAAAAAAAATTTTTTTTCCTTCTGCATTGCCTAACCTGTCATTAATCCCATTCAGTGTATTTTTTTTAATCACACACGTTGTAGTTTTCATCTCTAGAAGTTCAATTTTGGTCTTTTTTACATCTTCAATGTGTCTACTTAACTTTTTGAACATCTGGAATAGTTACAACTTATAATATCCTTGTCTGTTACTTCCACCATGTGTATTAATGTGTATTAGTTTAGTATTATTCTTATTATGGGTCATGTTATGTATGCTTCTATGTACGCCTTGTCCCCCTCAAGTATTAAGCAGAGTACTAATTTCCTTATGTGTATAAGGAAACTACCTAATTCTGGGGAAATACCATAATAAAGGATTAGAGCGAACAGTGCCTGACATTCATTCACACAGTAATATTCACTTAATAATAGTGCCTGTTTCCATCAGCCAAACTGAAAAAAAAAAAAAAATTATGAGCATTGAATAGAGTACTCAGGAAAGTCTTATTTCAGTAAAAACCCAAAAACGAAACCCAGTGCCATCGAGTCGATTCCAACTCATAAAAAAGTGGGGAATAATTAGCTCTATACTGAAAAGTGGTGCGATTGCCCCAAATCCACCTAACAAGTCATAAAAACAAGACCTGAAAGGATCAGGCTGTATCCAAGTAACAACTGCATCTGAGAACAAACCTTAAGAAGATTTATAAAAATACAAAAATATCCAGAACCAAACAAGGTAAAATTCTCTGTATTTTCATTTTTTGGTGTCTTGAATTCTCTGCATTTCTTGAATTGTGAGTAAGGTTGAATATCTTTTATGTGTTTATAAGCTGTGTGTGTGTGTGTGTGTGAGTGTGTGTGTGTACTATCTGTTCCTGTCCTTTACCCATTTCTTTTTTGGATTGTTGATCTTTGTTAGGTATCTGGCAAATACAGTTGAAGAAGATGAAGAAGAATCGAAGTATGAAATTTTTCCATGGGCTTTAGGAAAAAACTGGAGAAAATTGTTCCCTAATTTCTTAAAGTTAAGGGACCAACTCTGGGATAGAATTGACTATAGGGCTATTGTAAGCAGGCGATGCTGTGAGGAGGTAAGGATTTTAAAGTATATATGTTATCTCTATCATCTGGTCGTGTAATTTTCTTTGTATTATTTTTAATGTGCTTCTGATGTTTCACTTTTTGTGTATGTAAGGGTAGACCATTATCCTTGATCATTATCATGATTAAAATGTTGCCATTTTAATTTTGTATCACAATAATTAAAAATTGTCATTTCTGTATTTCAGGGCAGCCTATTTCTGTAACAAGCATGTTTATTTTAGTGTGTTCCTCCTATCTAAAAGATCATCAATATATTGGGAGAGGGTGATATGAACATACCAAAATATCTTATTGAGAATGGTAATAACACTGGAATTGAATAATAATTTACATTAAAGAATGTGTAGTTTCAAGTTCCTAAGATTGAAATACCAACCACAGGGTATAAAAAAATTTTTTTTAATTAAATTTGTTTAAAAACCATACCTCTTTTAACATAGACTTCATAAAGTAAGTTTCCTTGATGGCAGTTTCTATTATGATAAAGCAGCGGGACACTAACATTTAAAAGATCAATTGTTTTATCAAATGCTTTGGTTTTCAATAAAGAAGAAAGCTCGTGTTTTAAACTAAAAAAAAATTCTAGAAAATTAAATGGAAAGCAGTGATCACTGTAAGCCAGTATTAGTTCAGAAAAGTTTGATAAATGTAGGCTACATGATCTTGTAATTAAGTGAAGTCATATCCAGTTAAATGACTATTGCCCCAGAGAGACAATTAATGGGTTAATATCAAACCTGAGGGAAGACTTCAGTGGTTTGTCACAGAACTCTTTCCAGAACTAACCATGTTAATTACATTTCTTAATGAGATGAAGATATGGCAAATATGTCTATTTATGGATTAAATTAGGATTGTTAAATGTTGAGGAAATGCAAGGATTCAGAAATAACTTAGAAGACTGTACAGCAAGAGTGTACAAGATTAAATTTAATAGAAAAAGACGTCAAGATTGGTGTATACACGCCTGAAATGAATGGGTCCTCATTAAAGCATTTAAGGTAGACTCATTCCAATTACACGGCCTTGAAAGAGTTCTTTATTGTTATTTTGTCACTGTCTTCCTGTGTCAACAGTGGGTAATTTGCACACCTGCTGCCATCCTTGGATTTGGTAGTGGGCCTGATTTGAACACTAATTTTTTCAAAGTAGACACTTTAGGCCCCATGGGACACTGTCTTAGTTATCTAGTGCTGTTATAACAGAAATACCACAAGTGGATGGCTTTAACAAACAAATTTATCTCAAACAGTTCAGGAGGCTAAAACTCCAAATTCAGGGTTCCAACTCCAGGGTATTGACTCTGGGGGAGGTCCTTCTCATCAATCTTCCCCTGAGTCTAGGAGTTTCTCAGCCCCGGGATCCCCAGTCCAAAGGACATGCTTCACTTTTAGCTCTTCTTGGTGGCAGTGGGTCCTCTCTCTCTGCTCGCTTCTCTCTGCTTTTATCTCTTGCAGGGTGGTGAAGGGAGGTGACTCAAGATACAACCCACCCTAATCCTACCTCAGTGACATAACAAACATAACCTAATCCTCATTAACATGACCTAATCCTGCCTCATTAACATAATAGACACCTCACTCCCAAATGGGACCATAACCACAGGCATAGAGGCTAGGATTTACAGCACATCACAAAATGGAGGATAATCAGATCACAGAATGGAGGATAATTATATACTACTGGGAATCAGGACTGTCATGGATTGAATTGTGTCCACCAAAAATATGTGGCAACTTGGTTAGGCCATGATCCCCGGTACTGTGTGATTGTCCTTCATTTTGTGATTGTAATTTTATGTTAAAGAGGATTAGGGTGGGATTTTAACACCCTTACTAAGGTCACATCCCTGATCTGATGTAAAGGGAGTTTCCTTGGAGTATGCCCGCACCACTTTTTATCTTACAAGAAATAAAAGGAAAGGGAAGCAAGCAGAGAGTGGGGACCTCATACCATGAAGAAAGCTGTGCCGGGAGCACAACGCATCCTTTGGACCCGGTGTTCCTGTGCAGAGAAGCTCCTAGTCCAGGGGAAGATTGATGAGAAAGACCTTTCTCCAGAGCCAACAGAGAGAAAGCCTTCCCCTGGAGCTGATGCCCTGAATTTGGACTTCTAGCCTACTAGATTGTGAGAAAATAAATTTCTCTTTGTTAGAGCCACCCACTTGTGGTATTTCTGTTACAGCAGCACTAGATGACTAAGACGGTGGCCTAGCCAAGTTGACACGTATTTTGGGGGGACAAAATTCAATACATGACACTTAGCTAAGAACAAAGAGGGAACACCAGAGGCAATAGGTGGGGATAGGCAGTGACTTGCCTCCCAGTGGACTACCCAACCCCTTCCAAGATAAAAAAGATACAACAAGTATTATCATTTTAACTGCATCAACTTTAATATACACTATTGGAGCTGAGAATTCCTGCAGGTACTGATACCAGACTACTAAAGAGCAAAAGACAATGATGTGGTTTAATGATATATGTGTAAAAGACTTAAAGAGTTTTAGACACTTGTAAACATGGTTGTGTAATGGGACTGACAGAAAAGTTTATGTAGACTTTGGCTGCATTAATAATTAATGTGTGTCAGAATAGCTCTGTGCACCTTAGACTTTTCAACTGGCTGATTTTTCGGAAGTAGATCTCCAGGTCTTTCTTCTAAGGTGCTTCGGGGTGGAATCAAACCTCCAACCTTTCAGTTAGCAGCCAAGCACATTAGCCATTTGCACCACCCAAGGACTCCAGTGTCCACAAAAGGAGGATAAATAGATTATACATAACATACATTTGATGACATTGACCAACAGCTCTCTATCCAGACGAGAGAATAGTCTCAAAAGAAAAATGTCATATGTGGAATGATAGAAAGGATTAGATATTTTTAGTATGAAGAAGAGAAGATTCAGGAAGCTTGCTACCTACTTTCAGATATTTAAAGGGCCAACGTTGGACAGGAAATAGATTTGATTTGTCTTTTTTTGACTGTAAAGCAGAGGACTAAGATCTGTGGATGGAAAAGTAAAAGAGAAAGGTAGCTCAATATGAAGAATATCATCTTAACAGGTATCTGAAAATGAGACATTTCACCAAAGAGGATATGAAAAGATACTCAGTGTCATTAGCCATTAAACCTATTGCTATTGAGTTGATTCCGACTCATAGTGACCCTATAGGACAGAGTAGAACTGCCCTGTAGGGTTTCCAAGGAATGGCTGGTGAATTTCAACTGTTGGCCCTTTGGTTGGCAGCTGAGCTCTTAACCACTGCACCATCAGGGCCTCTCATTAGCCATTAGGAAGATGTAAATCAAAATCACAATGAGATACCACCTTACCCCGTCAGAATGATAATGATCAAAAAATGGAAAATAATACATGTTGGCAAGGTTCTTAAGAAACTGCAATGCTTATCCATTGCTGGTGGTAGTGTAGAATGGTACAGCTGCTGTGGAAAAAAGTTTGGCAGTTCCTCAGTCAAACATAGAACTATCATGACCCATCAATCCCAATCCTAGGTATATACCCAGAAGTAAAAGCAGGAATGCAAACAGAAACCTGTACACCAACGTTCATTGTAGCACTTTTCACGATAGCCAAAATGCAGAAACAACCAAAATGCCCTTCAACAGAGGAATGGATAAACAAAATGTGGTATATACATCCAATGGAATACTACATGATCACAAAGAAAAATGAAGTCCTGATGTATGCCACAACATGGATGAACCTTGAAAACATTATGCCACGTGAAATAAGTCAGTAGCAAAAGGACAAATATTGTATGATTATATGAAATAAGTAAATATATAGAAACCAAAAATTATTAGTGGTTACCAGCATGGAAAAGGGGAGTTTTTCTTTAGGGAGCATTGAGTTTAAGTTAATGGTGGTGGGATAATTTGATAAAGGATAGTGAGAATGGTTGCACAACTTGAAGAATATAATCAATGTCACTGAATTATACGTGTAGAAATTGTTGAATTGGCATATGTTTTGTTGTATATCTTTCTAAAAAATGAGATGACTTTTCCTGAAGCAGTGATTCCTGTCTCACTAATGATTTTTTTTTTTAAACACATAGATGGTTATGTTATAGAGGGAATTCATGCTTCAGGTAAGCAATTAAACTAGATGGCCACTAAAGTTTCTTCCAACTCTAAATTTTGAAATTGCAGTTATATTTTATAAATATTTACTGCCTACGCTCTTACTGGGCAAGCTAGGCCGCTCCTTAACATTGCTAGAATCCATTCATTCACTCAGCAAATATTTATTTAACGAGAACTTAGTATCTACCAGACACTAAACTATTTTATTTCTTGTCATTTAAAAAGGCTTGAAGCAAAGATAGCAATATTGACAGCTGTTAATTCTGAGAGGTAGGAATATGGATATTTGCTATACTATTTACTTATGCTTTTAAAACGTATCAACATTTTATTAAAGATGAATGAAACACACAAAAAAGATAAATGAAACCTAAGTAGTACTGCCTCCTCAAAAGGGTCACTTTATTTAAATGAGTTTCATCCCTTTATCCTCTATCGCAGTACCCTGTTTGTTTCCTTTTATAGCACTTAACAGAATTAAGAATTATTTGTTTGTTGTCTCTTTAAACTGTAAACTAAATTTAATGAAGTCAAAAATATAGTACGCCTTTAACATCTCCCTGCCACTTCTGTCACACTCCATTGACAAGTATCATGCTTTCGTTCTCATTTACTGAGAAAATAGAAGCAACCAGAAAAGAACACCAAATGTTCCCACCCTATCCACCCTCCTACCGTGTATTTACCCATGAATCTGTGCTCCCTTTGTTACTATGAAAGAACTATCTTTGCTTCTACCCAAGTCCATTCCCTTTACTTGTGCACTAGAGCTCATCCTTTTTTTGCCTTCTAAAGAGCATCACTCCAGTAATTACAGCCTCTTTCCAGCATTTTCACATTTTCTATTTTTATTGGATCACTGCCAACAATACAAAATTACTCTAAGATCTCCAATAAACAAAATTTCACTGCCCATGTCCGTTACAATTAAACTCCTTAAAAGTGTCATTGTACTCCGTCTCCACTTCCTCTCCTTCCATTCTCCTTGTACCTATTTCAGTCTTTTCCTCATCACTCCATAGAAACTTGTCAGGTACCAAAGATCTCTGTATTGCCAAATCCAAAGGTTAGTTCTCAGTCCTCAGATTATGCAATTTAGCAGCAGCAAGCATTTGACACCATCCCTCATTTCTTCCCGAAACACTGTCTTCACCTGGTTTCCAGGACGCCAGCTTCTTCTCACTCACCTTTGCCAGTTCCTTTTCACACCACCAATCTTGTAAAGTGCCCCAGGGTTCAGTCCTAGGATCTCTTCTCTTTTGGGACCACTTACCAGTTGATCTTTAACTCCAGACCTACATGTCTAATTGCCTACTCACACTTCATTGTCTAATAGATATCTTGAATTTAACGTGCCAGACATTGAACTCCAGATTTCCGCCCCCCCCCGACAGACCTCCAAACCTCCTTCTTCAGTCTTCTACATCTTAATAAATAAATGGCAACTCCATCCTTGCAGTTGCTCAGGCCAAAAAACTAATATATGTCATCCTTGACTCTTCTTTTTCTCATATGCATATCTGAAAAAATTATCTAGAGCCCATAATTTCTCACCACCTCCACCACTAACACTCTCCTTTAAGTGATTGTCATCTCTTGCCTTGATTATTGCCATAGTCTTCCACATGGTCTCTTACAATCTTTCTCCCCTATAGTCTATTCTTTATACAGCAGCAGAGTATACCTTTTAAAAAGTAAGTCATATCATGACTCCTCTACTCAAAAGCTTCCAGTGGTTTCCCATTGCACAGGGTCAAAGTCAAAGGCCTTATCATGGCTCTACATGGTCTGCCAACTCTTTCCACCTTATCTCTTTGACCTCATCTCCTATCCTTTCTCACTTTGTTCCAGTCACACTGGCCTCCTTGCTGTTCCTCAAACATATCAAGCACACTCCTGCCTCAGGATCTTTGTACTTGGCATTCCCATTGCTGGAAATACTCTTCCCCCAGATATCAGTATGCTTCACTTCAGTACTGTATGTAAATATTACCTCAGAGAGACCTTTCTTAACCACCCTGTGTAAAGAAGTATCTCCCTCACTAGAATAGAATTTATGTTTAACTGGTTTTTGACAAGGGTGCTATTATGGATTGAATTGTGTCACCCAAAAATGTGTATCAACTTGGAAAGGACATGATTCCTAGTATTGTGTGATTGTCCACCATTTGTCATCTGATGTGATTTTCCTATGTGTTGTAAATTCTACCTCTATGATGTTAATGAGGTGGGATTAGCAGCAGTTATGCTAATGAGACAGGATTCAATCTACAAGATTAGGTTGTATCTTAAGTCAACTTCTTTTGCAATATAAAAGAGAGAAGCAAGCAGACAGACGGGGGACCTCATACCACCAAGAACACAGCACTGGTAGCAGAGCACATCATTTGGACCTGGGGTTCCTGTGCAGAGAATCTCCTAGACCAAGGGAAGATTGATGACAAGGACCTTCCTCCAGAGCCAATAGAGAGAGAGAGCCTTCCCCTGGAGCTGGCGCCCTGAATTAGGACTTCTAACCTACTAGGCTGTGAGAGAATAAACTTCTGTTTGTTAAAGCCATCCACTTGCGGTATTTCTGTTATAGCAACCCTAGATAACTAAGACAGATGTCAGGAAAATCCAATGCACAAAGAACAGTCTTCAATAAATAGTGCTCCGACAACTGGATATCCACGGACAAGAGAATGAAATTATACCTTTACCTCATACTGTACTCAAAAATTAACTCAAAATGGACCAAGGATCTAAATGTAAGAGCCAAAACTATAAAACTCTTAGAAAAAAAACATAGGGATAAATCTTCATGATAGGTTTCTTAGATATGACACCAAAACAAAAGAAAATATAGATAAATTAGACATCATCAAAACTAAAAACTTTTGTCCTTCAAAAGACAACATTAAGAAAGTGAAAAAGATAATCCACACAACAGGAGAAGATTTTTGCAAATCATATATCTGGTAAAGGACTTGCACCTAGAATATATGAAGAAACAGTTCAATAATAAAAAGACAAATAAACCAATTAAAAAATGAGCAAAGGATCTGAATAGACATTTCTCCAAAAAGATATACAAATGGTCAACAAGCACATGAAAAGAAGCTCAAGATCATTAGCCATCAGGGGAAATGCAAGTCAAGACCACAATGAGATATTACGTCACACCCACTAGGATGGCTATAATAAAAAAGACGTGCCGATGTGGAGAAATTGGAACCCTCATACACTTCTGGAATGCAAAATGGTGTAGCTGCTTTGGAAAACACTCTGGCAGTTTCTCAAAAAGACTAAACATAGAGTCACCGTATGATCCAGGACCCAAGGAAAGTGCAATCTTCTGTGCACACAAAAATTTGTACATGAATGTCCCTGGCAGCACTATTCATAGTAGCCCGAAGTGGAAACAGCACAAATGTCCATCAGCTGATGAGCAGATAGACAACCTGTGGCATATTTATACACTGGAATATTATTTGGCAAGAAAAAGAAATGAAACATACATTCTACAACACAAATGAACCTTGAAAACATGCTAAGTGAGAGAAACCAACCACAAAGGACTTTATGTTTTGTGATCCCATTTATATGAAATGTCCAGAATGGACAGAAGTGGCAGGGAGATGTCAAAGGCTAGAGAAAGAAAGGTTAGTGGCTGCCTGGGAAGAGTGAGGAAGAGTGTGACTGCTTTCTTTTGGGGACGATGGTTTCTTTTTATGGTGATGGTTGCACAACTCTGTGAATATACTAAAAGCCATTGAATGTTACACTTTAAATGGTGAATGGTGTGGTATTTTATCTCAGTAAAGCTATTAAAATAACAACTAATATCTCCTGCTGTTACTCTGTATTCCCTTTCCTGATTTCAGTTTTCTTCATGGCATTTAATCACCATATAATATACTGTTTTATTTATCTTGCTAATGTTTATTTCCCCCCACCAGGATATAAATTCCAAGAAGACAAGATATTTTGTTTTTACTGTGTCTCCAGTGCCTAGAATAGTGTCTGGCACCTAGTAGTACTCAATAAATATTTACTGACTGATGGAATGAATGGAATGACTTCCAGTTCTTTTTTGTACTTAACCTTATCAATGAAATAGAAAAACAATAAACTATAAAACAAGTCTTCACTGAGCTCACTTAGCACCACCCCCCTACTCCAGTGGCAGATAGATAAGCTTTTTTTTTTTTTTCTTTTTGGCTGTTCCAAGTAGGTACCCTTTATAGTGATAAAAATGTCTTTTTCAGAAAGGCTTTGAATCATGTTGGTGTATAGAAAAGGCAACTACCTCATAGATTTTATCTTGTTCTCTAAGTATTCAATCAACAGTTCATTTATGAGTAAGACATCAAGTTTATTATAAATAAGTATTACATCATTCCTGAAGTTTGCTGAAGGGATGCAGTTTGCTGCACTGAAGTAGCAAGACATACTGTTAGAAAATTAGGCAAACATTCTATGCATTTGGTTTTGAGAGCCCTGTATTGGCATACTGCTACACATTTCTATGGTCCCATATCCTAAAATAAACCCATGTTAGGGTAGTAGCTTCCAACTGGCTTGCAATAATATTTTACATTTGTATAGTACTTTAATGAGCCCTGGTGGCACAGTGGCTAAGTGCTCAGCTGCTAACTGATGAAGATCTGCAGTTTGAATCCACCAGCCACTCTTCAGATTACAGCCTTAGAAACTGTATTGTGCAGTTCTGCTCTGTCCTACAGGGTGGCTATGAGTTGGAATCCACTCTAGAGCAATGGGTTTTGGGTATAGTACTCTCCAAGTTCATAAACAGTTTCATTATTTGTTAGTTTAAAAAATGTATATTTTTTATCATTGTGTCTTGGGATATAAATAGCATAAATGTTCTTTCTATTTCACAGATTAAGAAACTTTGGCTTAGAAAGGTTGTGACTTGTCATTGTCATTAAACTCAGCAGACTTTCCATTATACTCCACTGTCAAAAAAAGAACATATTCTCTCAGATAATAATGAGTTTGTAAGTTGTTTCTTTTCCTTTTTTAACCTGGGCAGCAAGGCAACCCTATGGAGTACGTTCTGCTCTGACACACATGGGGTCACCATGAGCAGGAGTCAACTTGATGGCAACTGGTCAACTTGTAACCCTTTATTGCTGGCGTATCTGCTTTTACCTCCCCTTAGCTCAATTTTCCCTTTTGGGTCCTAGTTTAATCTTTTTTTTTTTTTTTGCAGTTGCTCTTTTTGTAAGTTAGCTCAAATCCTTTTTTGGGAAGAGGTGGGTTGTGATTAAATTAGAAAAATACGAAGGTCTTCTCCAGAAAAGAGTAAAGACTGTTTCCCTACTTATTCTGATCTTACTTTCTTACGATCAGTTACCTTTTTTGACATCAGCTCCTCAGAGGTGGAATTTACTTGGTTTGTAATGGCTTAATTTCTAGCCTAGTTCACAGATTATGGAGGATGCCTATCTGATGAGAAAGAGAATCTCATGCATCATGGCAGGTAGCTATTTAATCAGAAGGAAGCTTTTCTCTATTCCACTTATGTACTCTGTCTGGCCTAGATCCCACAAATCATCACAGCCAAGTTCTCCATCAGCTACTACTTGATTCCAGATTAGGAATTTAGAAAGCAGTGGTGAGATGTAAGGAGCGTTTTGGGCAGGGTAATCCAGTGACAGTATGCAGAAGAGACCCAATATAGAGAAGCAAGGGTGTTAACTACATTCATGGCAGTGGTGAAGAAAAAGAATCAGTGCTAGAATATAACAAAATTATTATCATCACTGCTTGGTGACCAGTTGGATATAAGGCATATAGGAGAGGGAGGTATCAGAGTTAAAAATCTATATAACAAGGAAAATAATGGATTAATAATGGAAATAGGGAAGGCTAGAGAAAGAAACTGGTTTATTGGGAAGATAAGGAATTTGGTATTAGACATAATGAATTTAAAGTGGTAACTGAATAGTTAAGTGAATGGTCAACACGTATGGTAAGGTGAGTCTACATATAAGTGACGTTTCAAGCTTAGTAGATAAGAGATCCAAGGTAAAAGTAATACTAATACTTTTTGAACTTGCGAAGTAATACTAGTACTTTTTGGGTAATACTTGCCAGACACTTCTAAATATTAACTCTGATAACAATTTTTAGAGCTAGGTAACCCCAGATGAGGAAACTAAAGCACAAAGAAGTGACTATTCCAGTGGAGAAAAGCAGCACATCAGCATTCAAACCCAGGCAGTCCGACTCCAGAGTCAGTGCTTTTAACACCTCTCGAGACAACAGGGAGGTAGAGTATAAAGAGAGAAAAACAAAGGGCCAAGAATTAAATTTTAGCAACACCCATCAAAGGCAACAACAACAACAACAAAAAAAACGTGGAAATAGCAGAGAGTAAGATAAAGCAAAAACGAGGATAACATTTTTAGTACAGTAACCGCTACCAATGTTTCAGAGAAGTCACTTCCACAGAATCATAGAACTTGAGGACTGAAGGTGACCTCATTTTTCTCATACAAAAAAGGCACCCTGACAGAGAGCCCCTGAGGGAGCAGGAGAACAGTGGGATGCAGACCCCAAATTCTCATAAAAAGACCAGACTTAATGGTCTGACTGAGACTAGAAGAATCCCAGCGGTCATGGTCCCCAGACCTTCTGTTGGCCCAGGACAGGAACCATTCCCGAAGACAACTCATCAGACATGGAAGGGACTGGACAATGGGTTGGAGAGAGATGCTGATGAAGAGTGAAATACTTGAATCAGGTGGACACTTGAGACTGTGTTGGCGTCTCCTGTCTGGAGGGGAGACGGGAGGGTAGAGAGGGTTAGAAACTGGCAAAACTGTCGCAAAAGGAGAGACTGGAAGGAGGGAGCGGGCTGACTCATTAGGGGGAGAGTAAGTGGGAGTATGGAGTAAGGTATATATAAGCTTATATGTGACAGACTGACTTGACTTGTAAACTTTCACTTAAAGTACAATAAAAATTATTTAAAAAAAAAAGTGCCCTGTGGCCCAGGAAGTTATATAATTCACTGTTGTTACCACAATAACATTATATATATCAGTATAAAATATATGTAAACAGAATATACAGTGAAACCTGTAAGAGCCAGAACTTGACAGACTGCCTTGTTTTCCCAGGTATTGAAAATTTTCCGCCGTTGACAGGGTGCAGTCTTACCACTTTTCTATTGCTTGTTTTAATGGAAAATATTTGGGTTTTCCTTCTCTGACAGGTTTCTGCCTTACACAGGTTCCAGCTTTCTCAGATTTTACTGTATGTTAAAAAATAAGTGCATGTATATTTTTCTAGCGAGCTGATCTAGTATGTGGAAAGACCACGATGCCTAGCTTATTGCAGAAATAACAGGTTCCTGAATTCCTGAGCTTACCACACCTGCTATTTTGTGCCCTTCCTATTTCCCTCTGCTCTTCTCACTAAACTTTGCTGTAGGATCACTACAAAAATCATGTTGGTTAAGGTGGCCTCCAATTCTTATTTTCATATACCATTAAAAAATATTTACTGACTGCATAATGTTGTGTGGAGAGTATTTGGTACAGAGGTATATGAGAGGCAATTCCTGCCCTGAGGGGGCATTTAGTATAGGAGATTAAACCAAACACCAAAATAATCCGTTGCCGTCGGGTGGATTCTGACTCACAGCAACCCTTCAGGACAGAGTAGAACTGCCCCAGAGGGTTTCCAAGCTAAATCTCTATAGAAGCAGACTGCACATCTTTCTTCCTCTGAGCGACTGGTGGGTTCGAATTGCCAACCTTTCAGTTGGCAGCTGAGCTCTTAACCACTATGCCCTCAGGGCTCCTTAATGTAGGTTACGTGCATAAAAAGGTGTATCTAGTACTAGACAGTTTTACACTTAAAGCCCTAAGAGACAAGAAAACCTGAAAGCTGGAGTTGTTAGAAAGTTGGGACTTATGCCAGGAATTGAAGCAATGCCAAGACAGATGAAGGGAGGGGACACTCAAGACATGGGAAATAAAGATACAGAAGTGTTGGGGAAGATGAGTAGATCAATGTGGAAGGAATAAGAAATTCTAATATTCTACTTCATCACCTTAGTAAACTCTGAACCTAGTTTTACATTGTCATAGAAATGTTTATAGGTAATATCTTTATCTATTTATTTATTTTTGAATGTACGTAACTTTATTAGGTCTTTGGTTGAAATGTTTTGAAGGATTAAGAAGTGGATTATAAAATAAATTCAATTCTAAAATATCCTTTTTCAAATTAGCATAGCTAGTATTCTTCATGTGGGGGGAGGACAGAGTAACCCCTTTTTCTGAGGGGACTGGTCTAAATCTGGGGTTTTAAAGGTTTTTATTTTTCTTTTTAACGGCAAAAGCCTTTCTTTCCTAACAAAATTTTACACACATTCCCATATAAAATAAGTATTGAGCTGCTCTGTCTGCTCAGTCTTCCCTTACCCTTTCCTGGGGTCCCTAATATACCTCTGTGAAAACTTAGGGCTCAAAACAGTTTGGATATCAGTAGTCTAGGTAATTAATAAGGCTCCATCAAGCTCTAAAATTCTACAGTTTTCATTTATGTTGGGTTATTGATAAATGGAACTAAACATTTTTGCTTAGAATGCTTAGAAGTTCTAAACTTCAGTCATGAGGTCAGCACATTAAGTACACTTCCTAGCATTACTGTATTGCTTACTTCTTAAAGAAAATGGCTCATATTTGCTAGATGCTATGTGATAAAGACTTACATACATTTCCTCTAATCCTCAACAATCCTATGATGTACATTTTAGGTATGTACAAAGGAAACCTCTGAAAGGTTAAATAATATGCCCAGCATATAGCGAACAAGTGGCAGAGCCAGGATAAGAAGCAAAGTCTATCCAGACTCCAAAGCCCATTTATTTAACAAACCTTATAGAATAATGCTTGACATGTAGTGAGGACTGTTGGTGCTTTACAAATAATACCTCATCCAATCCTCACAACAACCCTCTAAGATGAACAGTATTATTATCTCCATATTACAAATCAGGAAACTGAGGAACAGAAAGGTTAAGTAACTTGCCTGTGTTCTTAGTCACCATATTTCTTACCATAATTGCAAACATTTTAAGAGTAGCCTAATACACATAGTTAGAACCTCAAAGTTTTTTGTTTTTTTTTTTTAATCCCAGCACCTTCCAAAGTTAAGAATTATATTTTGTTTTGGGTTAACTTCATTTTTCCCAAACTCAGAATATTTAAGAATTGAAAAATAAATACCCTGATAGCCTGGCAGTTTGCTTCAGTCCTGTTTCCTATTTGAAATAATTTAAATACATTCTCAATTATTGTCTTAAGGATCCAAGCAATGGATCACTTTATAGGTAACACTGCCTGATCTGGAAATACATTATTATTTTAACATTGTTAACTTAGTTTTAGAGATAGCTATTCTTGAGTTAAAATGTTTGTTCTTAATTTTACTAAACTATAAAATTTTTATAAAATTCTAAAAGTAAGTTTTCCACTATAGGTTATGGCCATTGCACCAACCCACTATATATGGCAGCGGGAACGCTCTGTGCATCACAGTGGAGCTGTGAGAAACTACAACAGAGATGAAGTTCAACTGCCCCGGGGACCTAGTGCCACACCAGTAGATTGTTCACTCTGTGGCAAAAAAGGAAGATATGTTAGACTAGGATTGTCTTCATCGTCATCTTCGTCCATTGGTATAGCAGAAGTGATGCAAAAACATTCTCAGGAATCACACAACTCGTTCTCAATGAACAAAGCAGTTGATCCTTCTCAAGCTGATAGCTATTTTCAAGGTATGATTTAGTGATATATCCGAATTAGATTTATGCATGTTATTTATTGAGCACTAGTGATCCTTACAGTCAGAGATACATAATTTATATACTAAAACGACATGAGTTAAATTAGTAGTGAAAGTTTTCCCACTTTCAGTTATCATTTTTTGTCTTATATCCCTATCTGTTTTGTGGTAGCCTACCTAAAAGGATTTTTATTGTGACTTATGTTAAAATGAAGCTTAATACACCATAAGCTTCAGGTATTTCAACTATAAGTATTATAAGAGCCTGAACCATTTTCTTTGAAATGTTTATTTTATTCAGACGTGGTTGCAAGAAGAAAATAAATTTATATGTAATCTCATACTCCAGCCTTATTGACTGATTAACTATTGTGTTTCCTTCTATACACTTTTCTGTTGCTATTTTCTATTTTTAACAAAATTAGAACCATACTATATCTAGGCCTGCCTTTCTTCACTAAAAAAGCATTCCCCATGCTATTAAATAATCTTTTAAAATCTGGTTTTTAAACATGATATGGTATGATATATGTACCATAATTTAGTTGCATATTTCACTTTCATTGGAATTTAAGTGGCTTTTATAATGGTATCTTAATTACAAAATAATCATATGAACTGGAAATACTTTTGGTCAATCACACTATAATTTTCACTAAAATTATTTTTATAAAGATATAGCATTTTTCTGGCATATCTCTTCTAGATTTGAAATAGTACAATAATATTCTGCTAGCAGTGATTCTTTTTGCTTCTTACAAAGCCTTTCCTCCAGATCTTCACCCATTTGAAGATAAGACTGACAGATTTCCTATGATCCTTTCTAGTTCTATGATGAGAAATGAACAGACCTGCATTATTTCAGATTTTCACCTATTTAGTTTTACCACATCCTTATGAGATTAACAGTGGCTCCTGAAGTTTTACTAAAAGAGAAACTAGACTGTAAGACTTCTGAAGGTAGGGGTCATGCATCAGTCATTGTTTTGTTCCCTAGCCATAGTAGTCAACAGATTTCAATGACAGTACAAGTATAGTCTCTTCCTTTTCAGCACCTCTGAGCATAGTTTTTAATCGGTTCAGTCATGTCTGAAGGCAAGTAGGTTTACCACAGGCTAAATTATAAGAATTGCCTTTCAGCACCCCTCCTCTCCCTCCCCAGATCCTTTTACCTATATTCTTTGATCTTTATCATAAAAAAAAAGAAAAAAATTTTTTCTTTTTTTTTTTTTATCATAGTAATATTTATTGGAAGTTTGAAATGTTTCAGGCAGTGTACTAAGTAGAGGCACCTGGTAGTCATCTATGCTGAGTTTTAGCATAAAAGCCTGAAGCAGAGCATCAGCTCTCTGAATTGGATTTTCTGCAACAAAACACCAGTTGTGGTCTAGTTGGAAGGTTTTACATTCATAATGTCAATTAATATTCACAGCCAACCTTAAAGTAAATACTACTAATTCCACTCTGCAGATGAAGAAAATGAGGCTTAGAGAGGTTATTTGCCCAAAGTGATAAAGCTATATTTGAACTCAGGTCTGACTAGACTAGAACCTGAATTCTTAACTGCAATGCTCTACTGCTCCCTTTGAAGAAACCCTCCCTTTGGTGGTGAAAACATTAAGAACCAAGTCCCCATCATCTAGGTCAACTGGCATAACAAAGTTTATTAAGAAAATGTTCTGCATCCCATTTTGGTGAGTGGTGTCTGGGGTCTTAAAAGCTAGCAAGCAGCCATCTAAGATGTATCAGTTGGTCCCAACCCACCTGGAGCAAAGGAGAATGAACACCAAAGACACAAGGAAAATATGAGCCCAAGAGACAGAAAGGGCCACATAAACCAGAGACTCCATCAGCCTGAGACCAGAAGAACTAGATGGTGCCCGACTACTACCAATGACTGCCCTGACAGGGAACACAACAGAGAGTCCCTGATGGAGTGGGAGAAAAGTGGGGTGCAGAACTCAAATTGCAGTTAAAAAAAAGAAAACAGACAACGGTCTGACTGAGACTGGAGGGACCCCAGAAGACATGGCCCCCAAACTCTCTCTTAGCCCAGAACTAAAAACATTCCCGAAGCCAACCCTTCAGACAAAGATTAGACTGGACTATAAGACATAAAGTGATGCTGGTGAGGAGTGTGCTTCTTGGCTCAAGTAGATACATGAGACTAAATGGGCAGCTCCTGTCCAGAGGCGAGATGAGAGGGCAGAAGGGGACAGGAGCTGGTTGAATGGACACAAGAAACACAGGGTGATGAGATGGAGTGTGCTGTCACATTTTTAGGGAGAGCAACTAGGGTCACATAAGTGTGTGTATGGGTTTTTGTATGAGAGACTGACTTGAATTGTGAACATTTACTTAAAGCACGCACGCACACACACACACAAAGAGCCAAGTCCCCAGTGAAAGGTTGTATGGAGTGAGTTGGAGAGAATTCCAACAATCTGAAGAATTTACAAAAGCAGAACAGAAGCAATTATATATTATTTAGACTAACCCCTGTAGATGTCAAGGGAGTATGTTCTAGGCCTTGACATCTCAACAGGAGATGGGAGTACATCCAAAGAGTAAGGAACTCTATGCTTTCATCCTATCTCTGGATGAAAGCCCTGAACTCCTGGTTTAGATCCTACATAGGTCCTATATAGGAAGGGTCCAAGTAAAATGACTTCATTTTATCAATGCCCATGGAAGTAGCAGTCAAGAAATCAAACGATGTATTGCATTGAGCAAATCTCTGCAAAAAGACCTCTTTAAAGTGTTAAAAAGCAAAAATGTCACTTTGAGGACTAAGGTGTGCCTGATCCAAGCCATGTGTTTTCAAGTGCCCCATACCCATGCAAAAGCTGGACAGTGAATAAGGAGACTGAAGAAGAATTGATGCCTTTGAATTATGGTGTTGGTAAAGAATATTGAATATGCCAAGGACTGCCAGAACAGAAACCCTGATGGCATAGTGGTTAAGAGCTACGGCTGCTAACCAAAAGGTCAGCAGTTTGAATCCACCAGGCACTCCTTGGAAACTCTTTGGGGCAGTTCTGCTTTATCCTATTGAGTCACCATGAGCCAGAATCAACTCGACGGCAACGGGTTTGGTTTTTTTGGCCAGAAGCACTCACAAATCTGCCTCGGAAGAAGTACAGCCAGAATGCTCCTAGAAGCAAGGACGGCGAGACTTTGTCTCACATACTTTGGATATGTTATCAGGAGGGTCCAGTCCTTGAAGAAGGACATCATGCTTGGTAGAGGGTTAGCGAAAAAGAGGAAGACCCTCAGTGAGATGGATCGACTCCGTGGCTGCAACAATGGGCTCAAACATAGCAACAATTGTGGGGATGGCACAGGACTGGGCAGTGTTTCATTCTGTTGTACACAGGGTGGCTATGAGTCAGAACCGACTCGATTGTACCTAACAACAACATATTAGAAGGAGCAAGTATTTATTCATCATTACTTTATTCTGTGTATTAAATCAAGGTTAAATTTAAAACCCTCTGTTACTGATGGCACATACACACTTGACCGGTACAATATCTGCATTCATTTTCCTTAATTAAGCTTAGCAGGGAGTGAGTTAATGGGGGGGGCGGGTTGTAAAGGTGATAGGCATGGTGGTCAGTCTCTCACTGCCTCAGCAACTGCAGGGTCCCAGTAGAATGCATCAGTGACCTCTGCTAGCGAATTTTTCTTCCTCCAGTTGACATGAGGTGGCTGAAATTGCCTGATAGTATATGGCTGCAGAGTCCCTGGGTGGTGCAAATGGTTAATGTGCCCGGCTACTAACCAAAAGGTTAGTGGTTTGAGTTCATGCAGAGGTGCCTCAAAGAAAGACCTGATGATCTACTTTCAAAAAATCAGCCATTAAGAACTCTATGGAGTTCTACTGTGATACACATGAGGTCGCCATGAGTCAATTCTGACTAGACAGTAACTGGTATGTGGTTGCAGAAAACCCAATTCAGACACAGAGAGCGGATACTCTTCTCCAGGTTTTTATGTTAAAATTCAGCACAGATGGTTAGCAGGTGCTTACACAGGCTTTCTTTCAAACACAAGCAGGAAGCTTCTCCCTTTTCAGGTAAAAACACGTTTTTTTACTTTAAAAAGATTTTTTCTCGAAAAGAACATGTTCAAAAAACAAATTTTTACAAAACATGTTTATGACATTTATTAAGAACAAAATGTTTTTCACTTTGACAAGGTGGGGGTTAAAACATCTTCGGAGGGTAGACGAGGCCTTCTTTACAAATTCACATACAATATATCAAAATCACCAACTGTGCACTAGGCATTTATAAAAGTTCAAACACCTGACCTTTCACCTCCCCCCACCCCGCAAGAAATCTCACTTTACTGGTGAAGAAACAAACTCAGTAAAGTCATGCAGTTACCAGATAACGCAACAGCAGCAGGAGCAACAAAAACAGCAGTATGGGAACCGAATTCTATTTGAATACACAGCATTTGTATACTAACTAAACTACCATTGTTTCTCCTTACCTTATACTGTTCTAAGCTCCTTACCTTATACTGTCTTAAGCCTTATGACCTAGGACTAGGCTTAAAGACTTATGACTTAAGCCTTATGACCTAGGACTAGGCTTAGACTAGTCCATTTGAGAAATGGATATGTATTATGTAAGGACCTCTCTGATTTTAGAGTGAAGCCAAGGGGGGCAAAATATACCAAGCCTTAGACCTGGGTCAGCCAAAAAGAGGAAGACTCTCAAAGAGATGGACTGACACAGTGGCTGTAAGAACATGCTCAAACATAGCAACAACTGTGAGGATGGCACAGGACCGGGAAGTGTTTCGTTCTGTTGTGCACAGGGTCACTATGAGTTGGAACCAACTCGATGGCACCTAACAACAGCAGCAATAGCCCTGGATCATATAGGCAGGCATGGTTGATTCCAATTGCTATACTCTAAAAGTAAATAATTTTTCCTCAAAAATAAATCCTTTTCTGAAATTTCTTATTTATTTTTGTCATCACCAGTATTCCAGTCATCCAGGTTAAAATTCTTACACTTAATGAAGGCATAATCAGGGTGTATAAATTAGTAATGTGATAAGGGTTACACTAATTATATGCTCAGAAGAAAGGCTGGTGGTCTACTTCAAAAAAATTAGCCATTGAAAACCTTATAGAACACAGTTCTACTCTGTCACGATGGGTCAGGGTTGACTTGATGGCAGCTGGTTAGTTTTAGGGTGAAACACAAAGGATTGTGTAATTAATTCTGTGGGGTGGGAGACTTGATGAGGAAGTAATATATGAAACAATACATGATCCAGTGTAGGCTTAATGCTGTCAGCAAACTTTTGTTAACCATTTACTGCATGGAAAAATGGGGCCTCTGGAAGGTACTGGGAAGATGTGAGCCAGTCCCAAGCCTCTAGGAGTTTACAGTATGGTGATGAGAGCCAGACAGAGACATAGAAAGCTAACTTTAAAAGAAGGCATCTGTCCCATAAGCCAGACTATAAACATGCTTAGTGTTCAGAGGAGGAGTGGAGAAAGGGCTTAAGGTGGACTTTGACTAACTATACAGATAAATGCTTAGGTAGTTCGGTCTTCAACTCCTGACCAAAGAGGTCAAGAGGTGTTAGAAAGCTTTTGTTCAGTTCAACAACGACTGAGCACAGTATGCTGAACAGAAACTTAACTATTCTATATGAAACAGGAGTAAAGCGCAGAAGTTTTCTTTGCTCTTAAGCTACCCCCTTCTCCAAGTAGTACCATTAGGGTCTGGCACATAACAAGCACTGAATAACAAAACAATGAATGAATGACAGAACTTTGCTACTAGTTAAATAGAAGAATGGAAGGGGGAGTATTCCTTGACAGAACTTAAAAATGTACTTCGGAGCTTCTGTATATCTGAAAATGTTAGAAAAACTATAAAGGCATTACTGTTGAATGAATGTTCAGATAGTTATATAGAAATAAGACACCAGAAGAATACTCCTGCTCCGATTCAATCAGTTCTCCCCAACTGCAGCTAGAAGTGATTTTTTCCAACACAAATCAAATATGTTACCTTTACTTAGTTAAATCCTTCAATGGTACCCCGTTTTTCTTAGAATAGACAAACTCCGTCACAAGCCTACAAGATCCTGCATGGCCTGACCCCTGCCTATCTTCCCAGCCTTACTTCTGCAGTCCACCTTTCACTCAACCCCATTATCCCTGGCCTTTCCCCACCACAGTTAACTCCTACTTATCATTCACATCTCAGTTCAGTTGTCACTTGCTTGGGTAATTACTTGACTAGAGCAAAACCCCTCATAGTACCCTGTACTTCTTTTGAACACTTACAACAGTTTTAGTTATATATCTGTGTGATTATTCAGTGTCTAGCTCTACGATAGACAGTAAAGTCTATAAAGGCAGGGGTTTTAGTTGAAAATTTTCCACATTCTGAGAAATAGGTACACTGTTTTTAGAATACATATTATTTAAAATAATTTTAGCCTTAAAAATAAATCCAGGAATAGCAGCATTTATCCTCCCAGGCCCTACTACTTTAAAACCTATAACACATTCATATGTAAACAACGGCTTAACCACTCTAAGCTTATTTGCTTATTTATAAAATACGGATAATCTTAAGGAGAAGTTGTGCATATTAAATGAAATAATATATATAAATTTCTTAAAACAATGTGTAAAACCAAAAAAAAAAAAAAAAAACCAAACCCATTGCTGTCACGTCAATTCCGACTCATAGCGACCCTATAGGACAGAGTAGAACTGCCCCATAGAGCTTCTAAGTAGTGTCTGGTGGATTTGAACCATTGACCTTTTGGTTAGCAGCCATAGCTCTTAACCTCTATACCACCAGGGTTTCCAAACAATGCATGGCTTATTGTAAATGCTCAAAACTACTGCCTATGAATAATAAATCCTATTCCTAATTAATTCTTGTTTATAAAGTACATTTCCCCAAACATTTGATTTACATAATAACATTACACCAGTATTTCTGTTTTCCCCTACTTTTTGCTGTAACCTAGATTTCACTGTTACTTTTTAATATACATACATGTCATTAAAATATGTATTTAAAATACACAAATACATAAAATTTATCTTAAAATGCTTATTTTATTTTCAGTAGCCAATGATCATCAATCAAACAAAGAAAAGAAAACTAACTTCATGGAGAAAGACAAATCTATGGAGTGGTTTACAGGAAGTGAAGAATGAGATGGTTCAACTAAACTTGGAATCACTAACTGCAAAATGTCAAACTAACTGTAAGACAGATGTCAAAATGGGACATTTAAGCAGTTTTGCAATGTCATACATCTTTCTTTAGCTCTGGTTATTTTTCAAAACTATATGTAAAAAAGGTTATACAATGATAGTAATAGCTAAAAATACCAATCTATGAAAGCAGTGATTTGCAATATAAAGTTCTATTTTGGTACTTTCCAGTCTTCAATTCAGTTGCTGTCATCTGGGATATTCAGTTAAGTTGTGGTTTGAACTTCCTCAACTTGACAAGAAAAGCTAATTTAAGAAGGGAAAAAGTAAGGTCAATTCAATAATTAGAAGAAAACCATGATTTAATAATGCCTGAAAACATTACTCAACTGTGTGACCAGTTTGCCAGTGTACAGGCCTAGCAATATAGGGAAGTGATCCATATGAGAAATCAGAATAGGATTCTTCTGGTGTAACACAAAATATATACTGTAAGCTAAATAAAATTTTTATAATTTGTTCACAAAAACTGTTAAAATACAAATTACTGCTTCTACTGTAAGTTTTTTCTCCCAGATATTTTTTTCAGCATTTGTTTTAGAGCTACTCTGCCATTTATCTTACATAAATAATTTGTTAGTGTTATATGACAAAATTGTATATAGATACAATCAAAGAGATAAGTCCATATCATAAATCAATGGCTATTTGAAAACTTGTTCATGGCCTAGATAATGTGTACATACAAGGACCTAAATTTAGTTCTTTGAAGAATTCCAGCAGTATTTCAGAAGTTGTTGTTTGGAATATTAGCTATTTGCATACTAAACAAAACCAAACCCAAATCCGTTGAGTCAATTCCAGCTCATAGTGACTGTACAGGACAGAGTAGAACTGCCCCATATGGTTCCCAAGAAGTGCCTGGTGAATTCAAAATGCCAACCTTTTAGTTAGCAGCCATAGCTCTTAAGCACTATGCCACCAGGGTTTCCATTTGCATGTTAGGTCCTATTAAACTCATTCTCTTAGTAATACTCACTGATCTAAATTAAAACATTCCTTAGAATATTTAAACCGTTTCACAATCTAAGCTCCTTCTTAGAAACAAGTAAAATATGAGTATTCTAAGAAGCTCAGTTCTTCAGAGATATCAGTTTACAGAAAAGGCAGGAAAAGTCATTATTTTATCCCTTACAGATTTTAACAGAATAAATACTACATTTCAATTTCTATAGGAAAATAAAATGGGGAATATTTTTAAAATGTATTGGCCAATACACTCATTCTCTATTTTTTTTACTGCAAATACATGCATAACATAAAATTAAAGCTCACCATGGTCATCCTCTTGAAACATCTCACTTTCAACTCCAATTTTCTTTTGAGAATATAATTGTAAATCTGTGCTGATTTTAGGTACTACTTTTTGATATAAAATTCCATTTTTCTGTTTTGCTAAGCAAACCAATGACTTCGCTTGTCTTTTCACACGAGAGAGCAAGTTCACAGATGTGAATTCCAGTTAAAAGTTCAATAACCTGTGTAATGCTTTCAGGAAAGGGAAAGATATCTTAAATTTATACTAAAGTAATAGCTTTATTTTAGGTTCATTACAGCTCTTACCCAAACTGAAATGCTATAATTAAATCAAGGGTGGGAAAAGTGAAAATGAAAGATAGGGCACATAAGCAATTTCACATAATACTAAGTAGAAAATTACAGAGACCATAACTTAACGTTACTGTCCACATTACACTTTAAAATTTTTTTTTCCCAAATTCTAAGAAGAAATATGCATCTTATATTATCATTTATATAAAGGATGGTTTAAACAGCAGTATAATTAAGGAGCCCTGGTGGCACAGTGGTCAAGTGCTTGGCTGCTAACTGAAAGGTCAGCAGTTCAAACCTGCCAGCCACTCGGTGAGAGAAAGATGTGGGAGTCTATATCTGTGAAGATTTACGGCCTTGGAAACCCTATGGGACAGTTATACTCTGCCCTGTAGGGTCGCTATGAGTCAGAATTGACTTGATAGCAGTGGGTTTGGGTAAACTGAATTCGGGACATGTGTTCATTTTATAACAGTTTTACTATGACACATATACCCTACTCAATTACAAAATGAAAATTTTAATTTGACACTTAGATGAAATAAAAGCGTGTTTAAAAATCACATTACAAAGAAAAACCACATTACTCACTTTGCTAGATATACAGCACATATGCCGCCCTGTTTAAGACTTGGGTATAAAACAGGCAAAGCGACTTTGAGGATTCAACATATCCAAAGCTACCTGTGGGGGTTAAAAAGAGAGTTGAGCTGAGTTTTGTTTAAATAACGCACAGGTTTTCTTTTCTTAGTGTGGTGAAATGGCATAATTTTGGAAAGCAATTTCCCAGTTAAAGTATTTCTTTTAAGAATATAGTACTATTAACTGTGACTTTACTGTTCAGCAAAGGGTGTTTATTTTATAGAATTTGTTATAGTACTTAACTATACATAAAAAGCATAATTGCATGTCTTACACTTGGGAATACTAATAATACAGGAATTTTTAAGTTATGTACATATATAAAGTTTAAATGCTTTATCTCAACTTTTGCCAATAGAAATTCACATTATCTCACATACGTTTAAAATTTTTTATGTTCAAAAGAAAAGTCTTGAATATTAATTTTAGAGTTCTCTAAAATGTAAGGACCACATCCCTTATTGATTCTTTATTCTTCATTCAATTGTAGAGTACACGGCTGTACTCATAAAAGATGCTCAATGAATACAATGAGTAAAGAAAGGACTGAAACTTTCAAATAATTAAAAACAAAAATAAATACGGTCAAATATAAAAGAATAATTTTTCTTGGTGGATAACACCAGAAGGCTAAGAGTTGTTAGCACATCAATATACTTACCAAATGATAAATTACTCTATTGTTTATATATTTTTTAACTTTTAATGGACCAAGGGCCATCATTCACTGTTAATTTATTCACTAAATACTTATTGAGCCCCTTCTACAAGGCAAGCATTTTGCTAGGTAGTAAGGGTACAATGAATAGGAGCTTATATACTATTTTGTTTTCACAGAAACTTATATTCTAACAAACGGAAAGATATTAAACAAAAAATAAACATATATGCCAGAGGGTAATTAGTAATACAAACAACTATAAAGCAGAATAAGAGGTATGGGGAGGGACAAGGCAGGGAGAGGAAGCGCATACAGAAGAGACTTCACGAAAATGACTAAGCTTACCATGTGGAAATTTAGAGGGTAAGAATGCAAATACAAATGCTCTAAGGCAACAGGATACTTGGTGAGTCTGAGAAAGAGTAAGGAGGCCACTGTCACTGCAGTGGAGAAAAAAGAAAATGATATGAGGTGTAAAATGGTGGGGATATGGTAGGAGTTGGGGAGGGCCAGATTATGTAGAACTTTGCAGGCCGTTACGAAGGCTTTAGCTTTAATCAAGCAGTCCCTGGGTGGTGTCAACCGTTTATGCACCCAGCTGCTAACTGAAAAGTTGGAGGTTCGAGTCCGCCCAGAGGCTCTTCGGAAAAAAGGCTCGATGATCTACTTACACAAATCGGTCACTGGAAACCCTGTGGAGCACAGTTTAATCTAACATACATGGGATCGCAATGAGTTGAAGCTGACTTGACAGCAACTGATTGGTAGCTTTACTCAGAATGAGAAAAGCCACTGGAGAGTTTTAAAGAATGACATGATCTACCTTAATTTTCAAAGTATATACATAGGAAACCCTGGTGGCATAGTGGTTAAGTGCTATGGCTGCTAACCAAAGGGACAGCAGCTCGAATCCACCAGGAGCTCCTTGGAAACTCTATGGGGCAGTTCTGCTCTGTCCTACAGGGTCACTACGAGTCGGAATCGACTCAAAGGCACTGGGTTTGGTTTTGGTTTTATACATAGAATGGGAAACCCTGGTGACGTAGTGGTTAAGTGCTACGGCTGCCAACCAAACGGTTGGCAGTTTGAATCCTCCAGGTGCTCCTTGGAAACTCTATGGGGCAGTTCTACTCTGTCCTATAGGGTCGCTATGAGTCAGAATTGACTCGACGGCACCAGATGTGGTTTTTGGTTTTTTTATACAAAGAATAAGGAGCCCTGGTGGCACAATCGTTAAGCACTTGGCTGCTAACCAAAAAGGTCAGCAGTTCAAACCTGCCAGCCACTCCATGGGAGAAAGATGTGGCAGTCTGCTTCCATAAAGATTTACAGCCTTGGAAACCCTACAGGGCAATTCTCTATGCTACAGGGTTATGAGTCAGAATCGACTCAAAGGCAATGGGATACATAGAATGGAGAACCTGGGTGGCACAAATAGCCAAACACTGGACTGTTAACTGAAAAACGGGCAGTTCAAATCCACCCAGAGGCACCTCAGAAGACAGGCCTAGTGATCTGCTTCCAAAAAGTCACAGCCTTGAAAACCCTATGCAGCAGTTCTGCTCTGTACACATGGAGTCACCATGAGTCGACCTGACAGCAAGTAACAACAACATACACAGGGCAAGGAAGGATGATGTTGGCTTCCAATAGTAAATAGCAGTGGATGTGGTGAATGACTCAAAGAATCAACATGACAGACATAAACTGGTTCTTAGACAATAGTTTTACTATGTTATTGACAAGGACCAGTGTTAGATAACCAAAAAACCTGCTAAAGCTCTTGAATGCCCTGTTCTCAGTTAACAGCATCACCATTTACCCAGTTGCTCAAACTAGAAACTTAGCGTCATCACTTTCTTTACGTTGAATTCTCTTTTGACAATCTGTGGGGTTTTAATACTTGTTTGAATTAAAGTGATCCAGCCCTACAAATCTACCTCATAAGTACGTCTCAAATTCATCCTATTATTGCTGCCTTAGATCAAGACCTCATCATATCTTGTTGAAATATTACAACAGCTACCTAAGGAGACTTCCAGCCTCCATTCTTCCACTAGAATTATTCTGAAACAGAAATCTGGACATTCTACTCCCCTACTTAAAAATTCATCAAGTTTTCCATTATCTACAAGATAATTTTCATATATGTTAACCTGACATACATACAACATTTCTACATTATCTAATCCCTCATGACTGTGTTTCCAGCTTCATCTCCTCATGCTTACTCATTGTACCCAATTCTATAGCCACAGGGTTTCATAATTCTGAGTTTTTCTAATAACTACTTATATGCCAAAGTGCTGCTCCTTTAAATGTATCATTCATTTCTGACTTATCATAGTATGTAGACACAGTGTAGGTTATGTTTGTTGAATTAAGAAACAAAGGGGTTCAGTAATTCAGAGGAAGATAATAATCCCCCAGCTAGATGATTAAGAGATATTCCATGAAGGAGATGGCCTATGATCTAAGTTTTGAAGGAAAAGAATTTAAGCAGTTGGAGAAAAATGAAAAAGAGAAATAATAATGATGAATACACACACACACACAAAAAAAACCATTTATTTAATGCTCATTATGTACCAGGCACTGTTCTGTGTACTTTATATGAATTATCTCACCAGGTATTTTTGATATTCCTGTGGATGGCCGAAATAGAGCAATTCTTATTTCCACTTACTGAGCTGTAAATATGAGGCCAAACCAGGATGAGGAGAGAGTTACGGCATTTGTGTCCAGTAAGCTGTGCCACTAGAGATGGGAATCACTTCTGATAAAATCATTTCTCTTCTTCTGTGAACTGTGCCTCATTTCTCACTTAGCTTTCTTCATTAAGGTCCTATGATAATCTAGCTTTCCAGGAGCTAATTAAGGAAAGAGAGACTCCTTACCTAAACCTGTCTATAGTGTCAAGCTGTGAGCTGTTAAGTGGCATCACCAAGGATGCGGCAGCTTTTACTAGAATTCTGAAACTTTGAAGCCAGCTAGTCCCTCCATGTCCCATGTCGCCGCCATCTTTGGTTAGAATATCCTTCTCTCTTGTTATCTATACTTTTATCTTCATAATAATGTGTACTGTTTCTCCCCTAATTCACCCTTCCACTGCTCCTCTTCCTCACAAATCCCTCCTCTCCACTTTCTTGAACTTCGTTCATGATAAATTCTATCCTCAACATCTTTAAAGAACACTCCTCTACATCTTAACTGTCTAAAGATGCCTCTTGCCTGCTCCCTCTCAAATGGAAGCTATGTATTCCCTCAAATATCAAAACATGAAGTCAGGCTCAACATGTTCCCAATGCTGCTTCCAAGTTATCACACCTCCATCCTGGAAACGCTCAGGTTCATCATGCCCAACTACTCCTCTTAGTCTCTGGTTGTTACCCCACATTTATTGACAACTTTGGCACCTGACTAGATGTTTCTCTCTGCTCCAGATCCCACCATGATCATTAGGGGCATTGAAGGAAAATATTCTTCCCACCCTTAGAGACAGAAATGGGGCAAATAATGAAGGAAGACCTTTGCCCATACAAAAGAAGCCTGGTCCTGTTTTTCTTGTACTCTGTATTAATAACATAAGACCTACTTTCCTTGCGAAAACTTACTGCATCAAATGTGAAGGATTTCATGTCGTCGGTTGCTCCTGAAATATCCTTATGAATAAAATCCACATTGTCTGGCCACTCTTTCACATGACTTATTTTCCATGAATCACGCCATTGTTTGTAATTCTTCTTAGCCAGATCATGGTGGTCTTTTCTTATTTCAAACCTTATCACTTGCCCTTTTGATCCAACTTAATTAAATAAAAAATAACTTATGACATTTCATAGTACTACTCAGTTTATAAAGAGAGTGTCAAACATTAATTTTGCAAGGGTATTACATGTACATGAAAAAATAATTCAAAGAGTTCAGGGTTACAAAAGTTTCCATCCCATCCCTGACCCCAATCTCTCATTAGAGGCAGCCATATTGCCAGTTACTTGCCTTTCCCAAGATAGTAGACACCTACACCAGTGTGCAAGTATCTCTCTGTGTTCTTAACACACATCGTGGCAAATTATACACATTGTCCTGTACCTTCTTTTCTTACTTAACAACACCATTTCAGTGATTATGGACTTACCTCATTCTTTTTAACAGTTATTATATTCCATTATATGGCTACGCCATAGTTCATTTACCAGTTACCTTCCAATGAACGTTTAGCTGTTTCCAGTCTTATGGTCTTACAAACAATACTATGATGAAAATTCTTATGCCTAAGTTTTTGTACAAATGAGCCAGTATATCTACAGGATAAAGCCCTAAAAATGGAATTGCTGACTGAAGAGGTATTGGTATTTTTATTTTGAAAATTATTACCAAATTGTCCTCCAAAAAAGTGGTACCAATTTACACTTCTGTATCACTCTAATAATAAATACCAAAACCCATAACCAAACCCTTTGCCATCGAGTCGATTCTGACTCATAGTGAACTTATAGGTCAAAGTAGAACTGCCCCACCATAGGGTTTCCAAGGAGCTGCTGGTGGATTCAAACTGCCAACCTTTTGGTTAGCAGCTGTGCTCTTAACCACTGCACCACCAGGGCTCCATAATGAATACAGTTAACCTGCAAAAGCTGGAACCTGTGAAAGGCAGCAACCTGTCAGAGAAGGAAAACTAAAATATCTTCCACTAAAAGAAATGATAGAAAAGTGGTAAGACATGCACCTTGTCAAAGGCAGAAAACATGCAAGACCCAGAAAAACACAACAGTCCCCTTCGAGCTCTCGACTCTCACAGGTTTCACTGTAGTTTTAATGGCATTTCTTTTGCTATGAATGAGGCTGAGTCTTTCACATATTTAAAGCTATTTGTATTTTTACGTGTGTCAGAAGAACTTTTAAACTGTTTAGCATAGTACTGCAGTTCCAGAGAAGACTGCTACATTTTAACTTAAGCCAAGTAATCTTCCACCCTCTTCTATCTGAGGCAATTTGATACTATTTGGAGGCTGTCCCACCTCAGTCAGTCTGATTTTACTAAGAAAAACTTTAAATTCCAGAATGTCTTTGGAAACATAACTCCAGCTGTAAGTCATTATGTTCTCAGGGAATAAAAATTAATGTTAATAATAGCACAAGCTAAACAATTGGAGGAAAAAATTATGGAGGGAAATCATCCATTCCAAAGTTAAAACCAAAAACAAACCTGTTGCTGTCGAGTCAATTCCAACTCATAGCTGCCTCACAGGACAGAGAAGGACTGCCCCATAGGGTTTCCAAGGAGTGCCTGGTGGATTTGAACTGCCGACCTTTTGGATAGCAGCAGTAGCTCTCAACCAGTGTGCCACCAGGCCTCCATTCCAAAGTTAAATAGCAATAATTTCTTGACTACTCATAGTTTGGGACTATTCATGCCACAATACTCCTCTGACAGTAGCCTCACAATTTGTTATAAATTCACATTGTTAAGTGAAAGCATTCATTTATGAATTTGTCACATATTGTGAAGGAATGACTGCCTTTAACTATGTACAGAAAAGAGTCAAACAAAAGATCTGTGGAACCAGAATGAATTTACTAACCTAGTATAATCTGGATTATGTGTGTATGTGATGGGAATAGGCCAAAGAGCAAACGGTTTAATTTCAATTTATTTCTTTTTGTAATCTTTATAAAATCTACCCAAAGAGAATGCTGTGACTGCTCGGCAGTCTATTATTAGGTGAAGAAGGGGACATGGCACAAGCAGCCAGACAAGCCAAAGCAAACCTGACTCCCGGAGAGGGGAGGAGAGGCTGCAGCCAGTTTATATCCCTCTGTGGGTCATCAGACATGAACAGGAACAGTGGCTCAGATGACTTATCTATGACCCATTTTCAAATCCAGCAAACCCAAATTTGGATTCTTTCCAAATTTGTGACAAATTCATAAATGAATGCTTTCACTTAACAATGTGAATTTATAACAAAGTGTGAGGCTACTGTCAGATCAAAGGCATGTTCCTTACCCTCTAGAAGCTCACAGTGTGGAGTCCAGTAGTGAGACAGACATGTAAACAAACACATGACAATGTCAAAGCTGTGTCACAGTAATAAGTACAGGACACAAGACTACGTGTAGGAGAGGAACACAAGGGTGGAAGAAGCTCCTTGGATGCGGCAGGAGATGAAGGTTGAGGGGTTGGCTGGGAAGCAAATGAGGAAGAGCATTCCAGACCTGGCATGCAAAGGCAGGGGAACCAGGGAGAGCCTGGGTCGTTTAGGGGACTAAAAGCCAGTCAATACTAGTGGAGAATAAAATACGAGATGAAGAATAGTGAGAAATGAGACGGGCCAGATGGTTAGGCGCCCGTGTACCTTGCTAAAAATACTGCATTTTACCCTAAGGAGACCGCGGAACCACTTACAAAGCTTTAACAGAGCATATCAGATTGCATTTAGAAAGATCGTTCTTTGGAGAAAGACCTGGAAGAACCACAGAGGAGGCAAGGAAACTAAAAAATAGTACAGTGTAGGGGTTAAGAGCACGTTCTCTGGAGCCACAGTTGCTGGGTTCTGTCACTTCCTAGCTGTTGGCGCTGGAATGTTACTTAATGATTCATGCTTCTGCTCCCTCCGCTGTTCAATGAGGATAATAATAGTATGAGTTGGAAATGACTCAATGGCAACAGGTTTGTTTTTTTTTTTAATTTCAGGATTATTTTGAGATTGAACGATCTGTTCTCTGTATAGTGTTTAAAACAGTGTCTGATACTTAAAGTATTTGTTATCATTTTATTATAATTATGTATCTGGATGCAACATAGTAAAGATGATAAAAGGCCTGAGAGTAAGGATGCAGTAAAGGTAGGTTCAAAAGATATTCGATAGAATTTGACTGTGGTGACATATTGGATTTCGAAGAATCAGGGGACAAGCAAATATTACACTTAATGGTGAAATATTGAAAGTTCTTCCCCCCACCCTGAAAGGGATTGGACACAGATGCCCTCTATCTCACCGTGTTCTTTAACACTGAGCTGAAAGTTCTAGACACTGCAGTAAGGAAAGGGGAGGGAAAAGGAATTAGAAATGATAATAATTCACAGACATCATCATCATGTACACAGAAATCTAAAAAGAACCTATAGTAAACTAATAACGTTGTTGTCGTTAGGTGCCGTCGAGTGGGTTTCACATGTATATGATGCGATTGAAAATACCATGGCTTGGGTCAGACGCACCTTAGTCTTCAGGGTGACATCTTTGCTCTTCAACACTTTAAAGAGGCCCTTTGCAGCAGATTTACCCAGTGCAATGCATCTTTTGATTTCTTGACTGCTGCTTCCATGGGTGTTGATTGTGGATCCAGGTAAAATGGAATCCTTGACAACTTCAATCTTTTCTCCATTTATCATGATGTGGCTTATTGTTCCAGTTGTGAGGATTTTTGTTTTCTTTATGTTGAGGTGTAACCCATACTGAAGGCTGTGGTCTTTGATCTTTGGCAGTAAGTGCTTCAAGTCCTCTTCACTTTTAGCAAGGGTATGTCATTTGCATAATGCAGGTTGTTAATGAGTCCTCCTCCAATCCCGATGCCTCGTTCTTCTTCATATAGTCCAGCTTCTTGGATTATTTGCTCAGCATACAGATTAAATAGGTATGATGAAAGGATACAACCCTGACGCACACCTTTCCTGACTTTAAACCACTCAATATCCCCTTGTTCTGTCTGAACAACTGACTCTTGATCTCTGTAAAGTTTCCTCATGAGCACAATTAAGTGTTCTGGAATTCCCATTCTTCACGATGTTATCCATAATTTGTTATGATCCACACAGTAGAATGCCTTTGTATAGTCAATAAAACACAGGTAAACATGTACCACTGTACATGTTCTGGTATTGTCTGCTTTCACCAGGATCCATCTGACATCAGCAATGACATCCCTGGTTCCACGATCTCTTCTGAATCCAGCCTGAATTTCTGGCAGTTCCTTGTCAATATATTGCTGCAGTCGTTTTTGAATGATCTTCAGTGAACTTTTGCTTGTATGTGATATTAATATTGTTTGATAATTTACACATTTGGTTGGATCACCTTTCTTGGGAATAGGCATAAATATGGATTTCTTTCAGTCGGTTGGCCAGATAGCTGTCTTCCAAATTTCTTGGCGTAGATAGGTGAGCACTTCCAGCGCTGCATCCGTTTGTTGAAATATCTCAACTGATATTCCATCAATTCCTGGAGCCTTGTTTTTTGACAGTGCCTTCAGTGCAGCTCGAACTTCTTCTTTCAGTACCATCAGTTCCTGATCATATGCCACCTCTTGAAGTGGTTGAACGTCGACTAATTCTTTTTGGCATAATGACTCTGTGTATTCCTTCCATCTTCTTTTGATGCTTCCCGCGTCATTTAATATTTTCCCCATAGGATCCTTCACTGTTGCAACTCGAGGCTTGAATTTTTTCTTCAGTTCTTTCAGCTTGAGAAATGCCAAATGTGTTCTTCCCCTTTGGTTTTCTATCTCCAACTCTTTGCATGTGTCATTATAATACTTAGTCTTCTTGAGCCGCCCTTTGAAATCTTCTGTTCAGTTCTTTTACTTCATCATTTCTTCCTTTTGCTTTAGCTGCTTGACATTCGAGAGCAAGTTTCAGAGTCTCCTCTGACATCCATCTTGGTCTTTTCTTTCTTTCCTGTTTTTTCAACGATCTCTTGCTTTCTTCATGTATGATGTCCTTGCACAACTCCTGATTGCACGTTCAAACAATTTCAGACTGTAGAAGCTGATAAAAATCTTCAATTTCTTCATCTCTGGCCTTAGTGGTTGGTGCGTAAATTTGAATAATAGTTGTACTAACCGGTCTTCATTGTAGGCATATGGATATTACCCTATCACTGACAGCGTTGTACTTCAGGATAGATCTTGAAATGTTCTTTTTTGACGATGAATGCAACACCATTCCTCTTCAAGTTGGCATTCCTGGCATAGTAGACTATATGATTGTCCGATTCAAAACGGCCAATACCAGTCCATTTCAGCTCACTAACGCCTAGGATATCAACGTTTATGCATGCCATTTCATTTTTGATGTTTTCCAATTTTCCTAAATTCATACTTCATACATTCCAGGTTCCGATTATTAATGAATGTTTGCAGCTGTTTCTTCTCATTTTGAGTTGGGTCACATCAGCAAATGATGGTCCTGAAAGCTTTACTCCATCCACGTCATTAAGGCTGACTGCACTTTGAGGAGGCAGCTCTTCCCCAGTCATCTTTTGAGTGCCTTCCAACCTGGGGGGCTCATCTTCCAGCACTGTATCAGACAATGTTCCGCTGCTATGCATAAGGTTTTCACTGGCTAATGCTTTTCAGAAGTAGACTGCTGGGTCATTCTTCCTAGTCTGTCTTAGTCTGGAAGTGCAGCTGAAACCTGTCCTCCATGGGTAACCCTGCTGGTATCTGAATACCGGTGGCATGGCTTCTGGCATCACAGCAAAAGGCAAGCCCCCACAGTATGACAAACTTACAGACACGTGGGAGAAACTAGTAATAGGTCAATATAAAAAGTCAGTTGTATTTGTATGTATCAGCAATAAGCAAAAAGTGAAAGTTTAAAATTAAACTATTTCCCACAGCATGAGAAAACATCAAATACCTAGTAATAAACCAATAAAAATGTACAAGACGGCTACATAGAAAACTATGAAACATTGCTGAGAGAAATGAAAGACGTACATAATATGGAGGGGTATACTGTGTTTGTAGATCTCAAAGCTCAGTAATATTAAGGTATCAATTTTACCTAAATTGAGCTACAGATTAAATGTAATCCCAATCAAAATCCCAGTAAATTTAATTGTATGGATTATTAATTTATATGGAAATGCAAAGGGTCAAGAATAGCATGACAATCTTTTAGAAAAAAGAAAAAAATTAAAGTTGAGGGAACTAAATTACCAGATGTCAAGACTTGTTAGTATTTGCACAATTAAAAAACAATGACTAGAAACAAACCCATACATATATGATCATTTGATTTTTCACAAGAGCGACACTGCAGTGCAGTGAAAAAAAGAATGGCTTTTGCAATAAATTGTTCTGAGTCAACTGGTTTACCATAAAGAAAAAATGAAATCTTGACTGCCTCCTCACCCTGTCTGCCAAAATCACTTCCAGGTGGACTACAGACTTAAACGTGAAAGCTAAAGCAAACTTTTCAGAAGATAATATAAGAAAATATCTTCATGACCTTGGAGTAGATAAAGATTTCTTAATTAGCTCACAAAAGGTACTAACCATAAAGGAAAAGATTGATAAATTGACTTCATGAAAAATAAGAACATATGATCATCAAAAGACCATTAAGCTAGTGAAAAGGCAAGCCACAAAGAGGAAAAAGATATCTGATATATATATATATATATATATTTTTCAGCAAATGACTCATAAGCAGAATATATAAGGAACACATCCATTTTAAAAAATGGGTAAAAAACCTGAACAGGCTCTAAGATACAACTATTGGTCTCTTACATCCCAAGCAAAGAAGAATTAAGAAAACCAAAGACCCAAGGGAATATTTAATCCAAAGGACTAATAGACCACATGAACTACAACATACACGAACCCAAGACCAGAAGAACTAGATGGTGCCCAGCTACCACTACCAACCGCTCTGACTGGGATCACAACAGAGGGTCCCAGACAGAGTGGGAGAAAAATTGTAGAACAAAAAATCAAATTCTCAAAAAAGACCAGACTTACCGGTCTGACAGAGACTGGAGGAACCCCGAGACTATGGCCCTAAGACACCCTTGTGACCTGGAACTGAAGCCATTCCTGGAGACCACCTTTCAGCCAAACCATAAACAGACCCATAAAATAGTAACACCCAAGAGGAATGCACTCCTTAAAGCAATCAATTATATGAGATCCAAAGGGCAGCATTTGCCCAAAAGCAAAGATGAGAAGGCAGGAAGGAGTAGAAAACCAGGACAAAAGGGAACAGGGAAACTACGATGGCAATGGGGAGAGTGCTGACACACTGTGGGGAATGCAACCAATGTCATGGAACACCTTATGTACAAACTATCGAATGGAAAACTAGTTTGCTCTGCAAACCTTCACCTAACGCACAATGAAAAAAAAAAAAAACCCTGAACAGGCACTTCACATAAGAGGATATCAAATGGCCGATAAAATATATTCAACATCATTATTAGTCATCAAGGAAATGCAAATTAAAACCATACAGAGATATAGCCATAGAACGGCTAAAATTAAAAAATCTACCACCACCAAGAGAAACAACCAAACATGTGCCTCCTTTTGGAAGAACACAACATTTCCTATGAAGCAATCTTGGGGGAAGAAAAGGCAACCTAAACCTTATTAAACTTCTAGATCTGGGATCAGCAAACTATGGTCCACAGGCTGAATCTGGCCTGCTCTCTGTTTTTGTAAATAAAGGTTTATTAGACACAGCCTCACTCATTCATTTATGTATTTTCTATAGCTGCTTTTGCACTATAACAGCAGAATTGAGTCGCTGCAACAGAGACGACATGGCCCGCAAAGCCTAAAATGTTTTCTATATGCCCTTTACTGAAAAAATTTTCTAAAACTTTTTCTAGATCTAGTCACCGATTTAAGTCAATAGAAAGGACAGAGGAACATGTTAAATTACACAGGGGGACACAGAAGTGGCCACAGTTGTTGCAGCTGGGTAATGGGAATATGACAGTTCATTTAAAAAAAAAAAAAAAATGACAGTTCATACAATTCTGTATACTTTTGTGTACGCCTGAATTTCTCCATAATAAAAAGCAAAACAATATTCATAATAAAAATAACACAAACCAATGATACCAAGTGTTGGTGAGGATGTAAAACAACTGGAAATCTTATACACTGCAAATGGAAGTGTAAATTGGTATAATCTCATTGAAAAACTATTCAGCAGTATCTACTATACCTGAGAGAACATATACCTTATGGCCCAGCAATTTCATTCCTAGGTATATCCTCCACAAAAATGTGTACGTGTGCACCAAAAGACAAGCACAATAATAATGTTCAGAGCAGAGTATTCGAAATATCCAACTCAAATGTCCACCAACAGCAGAATGGATAAATAGATTGGAATGGAATTTACTTAAAATACCACACAGTAACTAAAATGAAAGAACTACTCCTGCATGCGATGGACGAATCTCACAAACACAATGTTGAATTAAAGTTTGCATGTGTGTTGTGTGCCATCGAATCAATTCCAACTCATAGTGACCATATATGGCAGAGTAGAACTGCCCCATAGAGTTTCCCAGGCTGTATGTAATCTTCACGGGAGCAGACCACCAGGTCTTTTCTCTCAAGGAGCTGCTAGTGGCTCAAACTGCCGACCTGATAGCAGTCGAGCACTTAACCTTTGTGCCACCAGGGCTCCTTGAACGAAAGCAGCCAGAATCAAAAGAGTACAAACTGTATGATTCCATTTATATGAGGTTCTAAACAGGCAACCTAATCAATGGTAATAAAAATCAGAGTAGTTGTTACCTTTGGGGGAGACAGGGACTGGGAGGGAGCTTGAGGGAGGCTTCTGTCTGCAGTTAACATTCCCTGTCTTGATCTGGGTAATAACCACATGAGTGTGCTCCCCATATAAAAATTCACTGAAGTATATACTTATCATCTGTGTACCTCATTGTAAGTATGTTATGCTTCAATAAAAAGTTTACTTAATAAAAAAGGTAAAAGCATTAGAAAGTATGGAGGGAGCATTAGAAAGCAAAGAAAATGAAGTGACAGAAACAGATGAACTGGAACAAATATACAGAAAGAGGAAAAATAGTTGCTTACATTTGGTTTCAAAGCAATCACAAAGTTATATGAATTATTTTCCCAAATATTTTTATGTATTTTAACTTTGTTACTATGAAAGAATTGAGTATTTCCTCCGTCCTCTAAATCCAGCTCACTTATCCCAATCTCTTACCTGCTTTGGATAAAAATAAGCTCATTCCACCAGAGCCTGAACCAACTTCTAAAACAGTATCACCTGGGTTGATATTCATCAGCAGCAGCATCATATTCATATCCTGTGATTGAAAAAGAGTCTGGGTGACTCAGTAACCAATAAATACGTACTAGGCACTTACTCTGTACCTGATACTATATTGCATATGGAGAGGAAGGGAGTGAAAAATAGGATCAGACTTTGGTCCTGCCTACAAAAAGTTTGTATTTTGGTAGATAAAATAAGAGAGTGTCAAGAATCAATTAGCAAATAAGGCAGTACTTCAATATAATGCTGAAATTATAGACAATAAGTACAACAGGAGCTCAGACAAGGAAGAGATCAGCGGACTGCCCTATCTTAAAGGCATGAAGAATTTGAGGAAATAACTACAAAGTAGAAACAGCTTTAAACAAAGCAGAGACAGAATAAATACACAGTTTGCCCATCTCAGGAAGGGAGGAAAGGAGAGACCTGAATGTCAGTCTAATGCATTTGAACTTGACCTGGTAAGCATCTGGGCCAAGCCACTGAGGTGACACAAAGGGCATCTCAGGAATATTAATCTAGCAGGGGAATACAAAATGCACTAGGGTAGAGAAAAACTAGAGGCAGGAAGACTAGTTAGGAAGTTATAATCTCCACATGAAATGATGAACCTCTAATTTACAATTAAAATATTAGGGATAAACAGGAGGATCCATCTGCCAAACACTGTAATTGAAGACTTATCTTGTTAACAGAAATATCATGGATGAGAATAAGAGCTGTTTATTGAAACTTTTCTATGTGCCACGCTTCCATAATTAGGAAAACTACTTTCAAACGTTATCTTGTTTAATCAGGATAATAATATGAGATAGGTTTCATCATCCCCATTTTAAAGACAAGCAATCAAAGAGGCTCAGTAATTTGCCCAAGGTCACATAGTCATGCCTTACTTAAGTGAGAAGAAGTATTAAACGGGAAGAAGCATGGATTAATAGAAATGAAATTAGGCCAAGGTAGTATGTCAGTCTGGAGCCCTGGTGACACAGTGGTTAAGAACTTGGCTGCTAACCAAACGGTCATCAGCAGTTTGAATCCACCAGCGGCTCCTTGAAAACCCTGTGGGACAGTTCTGCTCTGTCCTATAGGGTCGCTATGAGTCGGAATCGACTCAACGGCAATGTCAGTCATATCCAGTAAGTCTTAAATACTCGGGTAAATTTTTTTTAATTAATTAAATTATGAGCGTTTCTTCCTAAAATTAGCAACATGGTAACTTTCATCATAAGGTATCCATTGGTTAAAAAAAAAAAAAAAGGCTGAGAACAAGAAAAAAATTTAAATGTTCTGAGGCATGCTTTATGTACATTCATCAGGAGTGTAGGGTTGAGCCAGTTTCCACCAGGGCTCCATCCAATACAGCGGACCTTACTATTGTCTTTGCTCCTTCTGGAACCAACATGCACCTAAACCCCGTCGCATTACCTTTGGATATGATATGGAAGGCCCTCTTTTCATCAATAATACATAGTCTTCCAAGGCCGGCCTCCTCAGCATGAAGTGCTTACCCGAGCAACTCTTCAGCATCTGGCCGGGGAACTTCCCCAAGATCTCGCTGAACAGGACTAGCCCTCAAAAAGTTACTATTTAAATGTCCGGCGTTGCTCAATCTAAATAATTTTTTAAATTGTGTTTCTCTCTTGCCAGTCTCGGCTAAAATCAGCTCCCAGCCCGAAAGGGGCCCTCCCTGGAAGTTGAGTCAGGAAGCTCTGCGACCTCGGTAGCGGACTGATCCAGGGCGGGCTGAGAGTGATCCCCGGATCCTCTGTGTGCGAGATCGAACTGGCCCTGGGCTCCGTTCGAGTCCTCGCTCTCCCGGGGAGGTGACACCTCCCGCGGCGCCAGCGGTCTGACACTCTCCAGTGACGGAAGACATCGAACCCCAATGCCCGGGCGCCGAGAGAGACCTGGAAGCGACTCTGCGCGCAGCCGCACCACTTCGTGCCCTCCTTCTCCATCCCGCGCGTCTCTGCGCGAGGACTCGAAAGATAGTGACCGGGCTCCTCCGAAAGGTTCTCGCCCAAGTTCACCCGGATTGAACAGAGCCCAGGCCTCGGTCGCTTCCGAAGGTGCTGCACGTGCAGCAGCAGGGGGCAGCCGCGCCCGGCCAGCAGCATAGTATCCGGTGCAGGCGCCGTCGCAGACAAGTGACGTACCGGCGGGGGCGGGGCCGCCCTTTCCGGCGGCCATTGCTGCTCAATCTTCCTACGTAGCGGTCTAGGGACTCGCAGCGACGTGGGAGGGACTCCGCGACTGTGGCTGCGCGCGCAGAGGAGGCGACCCGGAGGCCCCGCCTGGGACGCGGGCGTCCCGGCGGCGTTGAGTTACTCTCCGAGGAGGGAGGCCTACTCTTCGTGGAGTAAGGGCAGAGTACCGTTTACCAATCCCTGGTTGCCTCGAGCGGGGTAGGATTGCGACAAAACTTGTCAAAGCGCTGTGTAAACCGTAAAGCAGGATGGTTGTGAGTGCCTAGTCATAGCGACCATGTGGACCTTTTACGTACAACAGAACAAAATGCTGCCCGGCTCTGCACTGTATCAGTGTTACGCCGCTGCCTAACGGTTTTCACTTGCTAATTCTTCCCAGTCTCAGCCGCTGACACCTGTCCACCATAGGTGACCCTGCTGGTGTTTGAAATATCGGTGGCAGAGCTCCCAACATCGCAGCAACACGCAAGTCATCCCAGTAGACAAACTGACAGGCAAGCATACCAGGGTTAGCTCGCTGAAATTAGCAAGATGGCCACCGGGTCACCACCAAGGCGTATAAATGAAACTAGCCCCAGATGTGTTTGACAGACTGCGTTTGGGTGTGCCACCCACTGACCTCCGCCCCTTTGCCAGCTGATGTCTAGCAAATGCCCTTAACATCTGACAAGTCCCTTTTGACTTGCAGTGACCACCAGCCTGATTCCCCCGCCCCGCACCCAGTGGCCCTTGCCTTGTTACTTAAAGCCCAGGGAATGGAAACCCTGGTGGTGTAGTGGTTAAGAACTATGGCTGCCAACCAAAAGGTGGGAAGTTCAAATCCCCCAGGTGCTCCTTGAAAACCCTATGGGGCAGTTCCACTCTGTCCTACAGGGACTATGAGTCTGACTCAACGGCAGTGGATTTGGTTTGGGTAAGGCTCAGAGAGTGTGACAAGGTCAAGAAAAGAGACACTATTGACTATGTGCTTATTTAACGGGATTTTAAAAAACAATTAAAATATTTAGTTACCTAAGTATCTTATTCTTCGAAAAAACTAACCCAAAACGAAACCCGTTGCCATCCAGTCAAAAAAACTAAATAGAAGCATTGTAAAACAGGAAAAGTTATCTACCTTTACAATAGAGTCCAAAGATTAATATTAGAGATCACTAAGCTGCTGTTTGCTTAATGTTAATTCACTTGAAAGTCTAGCAATACCAGACACTGTGAATACTTATTTCATTTAAATTTACAACAACCCTGTGTTAGAAGTTAGTATTCCTGTTTTACACATTAAAAAAAAAAAAAATGGCACAGGGAAATTGAATGATTTAGCCAAGATCCATAGCTGACAAGTGGAAAGTCAGGGTTTTCCATCCTAGTTCAGTCTGGTTAAGCAGTCCATGTTCTGTGTACTATAAAGCCTTCTCAAAGATTGATAAACAGTGCAGTGAAATGAAAAGTTAAAGTCAAAGTCCATACAAAGGGCTATGAATCCAGTGTGAATTCCATTTAAACTTGATAAAAGAAATCTTGTTATTAGTCTGCACTTCGTAAGACCTCAACTATTGGATTTCTCAATGTTAAAAATGGATCAAGAAACTGCTCCTCCCTCTTCCCCCAACTGCGGTGTCTCAATTTTTGTTTTTTTCAGGGAAGTTTATATGACCAATCTTTTCCAAGATCATGGGGCTTTTCTCACTGCCTCTTTTCATTGTAGACTTTCTTGGAGAAAAAGTCATTACTGAATATAAAGTTCTTGAAATTAAGAAAGGTATCATTTCCAAGTATGGGTCTAAGTTGGAACCTCCTGAATTCCAAAACCTATGATGGTTTTTAAACTTATTCCTACTTTGTTGTCTCTTAAGAATGAAACAATATTTGACTATTATTTCAGAAGGAGCAAGAATTGAAAAAAATGGTATATTGACAAATATGTGAAGTATCCTTGATTTCTGAAATAAACTAAGAAATAAATCATATCTTTCCTTTGAATAACAGACACAATGTTGTAAATATTTTGTCCAATATGGAAACCCTGGTGGCATAGTGGTTAAGTGTTAAGGCTGCTAACCAAAGGGTCGGCAGTTTGAATCCACCAGGCACTCCTTGGAAGCTCTGTGGGGCAGTTCTACTCTGTCCTATAGGGTCACTATGAGTCGGAATCGACTCGACAGCACTGGAGTTTTTGGGGTATACACATCTAATGAAATACATTAGTGCATTCTTAAAAGTATAATTTTTCCTTATTCACAGTTTTTAGAGCTTTTAAAATCTCAACAACAACAAGAAAGTCACTGTATGTGCCTTTCTATTTCTGGCTCTGCTCATCTTTTGCTTCCATCTTCCCTATGAAGCTGTGAACTTGAAAATATGAGACATTATCAAGTCATCATGTTTATGATATAAGTCCAAGGAAGACATTGTCTTCCAGTGACAAGTAGTCAAGCAATTACTTTACAGTCCAAATGATGGTCAAGAAATACTGTGGCTGACAACTGACGTTTTTCAATCTCCACTCAAACTAGACCAATTATAGTTCCACAAATGTTCTTCTCTAGCTCTTTGCATGTGCTTCCTCCCTCTATTTTGTACACCTTCCTCTTGTCCTTCAGCAATTAACCTCACATTACCACCATAATGGTGGCTAATACTGACTCAGAAACACTGGGAGAAGAGACTCTCCTTGGTGCTCCCAAAATGCCCTGTCTTTATACCTGTCAGGGCCATGTCACAATGTATGGAAATTGTTTATCCATTTCCCAGGCTAAAGGATAAGATTGTTAAGGAGAGGATGTGTCTTGGTCATCATAATTCCAATGCCTGGCAGACAATATTCCCTCAATAAATATTTGTTGAATAAATGAAGAAAATTGCAAATGAGAAAAAATGCAGCCCTGATACCTTGGCCTCTATAATAAATAATTGAAGGTATAAATATGGCCTAGTTAAATTTAATGGTGTGCTATATTTTGTTCCGTACCTGTAGATGTATTTAGTTCTTTATCAGAACTATTGAAATTCACAGATTGTTTTCTTATTGACCTTTAGCGAAGTATAGAGTATTTAAGTCTAAGAATATAATTGTTTTTCTCTTTTTCATTTTTCCCCCAGCTGCTGCTGAACTTGAATCTAGACTCTATAGAACTTCTTCTCTAGGATTTACTGGTACATTAGCATAAACTGCAAATCTAAATCCAGATCTAGTTTTTAAAACTACTCAAATATGTGTTCCTGTTTTAAAAAATGCATATTTATGCAGCCGGAGGCTCTTCTTACTTATCAGCTCTTCTTACTTATCAGCACTCATCACCCTTCACTAAACACTTTTTTGTTCCTGAATCAGAGGACAGTATGCAGGATGATCCAGAATCAGTTCACTAGCACACTGTGAGCCGTCAAAATTCTAGTAATAATCTCCCCTTTTTCTCTTTTTTTTTTTTTAGAATCTCAAGAAGTGACCAGTCCTCTCTAGGGTTCCTCTCTCAAGGAGGATCCAAGATGTGCAACAGCTCTTTCCTTCTCAGGGTCCTTGTTTTGGAGAATGGACTGGCTCTGCACCACCATCCCTCCCACTCACACTGCTGGCCTCACAGAACCACCTCACTATGTCCCTCCATTCCCCCTCCATCTCTTAGCTGCCACCATCTCACACTGCAGAATTCAACAACCAGTTCTCTGATTTTTAAGTTAATTATGTATGAGGCATTTAAACTTTTTGCTTATGTTCTCTGACTTTGTTCACTAAGCTTATAATGAATGTACATAAAATAAACTCTAAGTCTTAAAACCTTGGGCAAATCCATCCATCTACAAATTAATTAATTCATTTACTGTGCTTAATTGGCTCCTAATCATGCAGATCTCATCTCAGAAGGGCTTCCCTGAACACCCAAGACAAATACTGTTCTAATCTTGCATCTATGCATTGCTTTTATTGTTTAGTTTTTGCAAAATCGCAGTAATATTTTCACTTTTTTTCATACTTACTCTTTCTGTTATAGATTATGAATGAGCATAAGCAGCAGTAAATGCTTTCAGTGACACCTAAGAAAGACCATATACAAGTGTTACCATTATGAGCTTTCACAATACAAGAAATCTGCCTAATTAAGTGACTCACATATGCTTTGTAAGTTCAGACAATTTGGTAAGGTTGTGTATAGGATACAGTGTGGCTGCATGCAAAGGTAGGCAATTCAGAGCTAAGATGGCACTCTGAAGTGTCAGGTACTCCTGGGTGTAGTCTCTATTCCAAAGCTCACCTCTTAGTTTGATACGGTGCTTAAGCTCCAGCCATCATATTCCAATCCCAGTCAGGAAGAAGGAGGAAGAGGAAGAAGGTCATGTCCTCCATATATGCTTCAAATTAGCACATTTTTGTTATTTATCTTTTGATAAACATTGTGTTCTGTAAGAAAGTTAATTCCAAGAACTCTTAGTTATATAGTTGACCCTTCTAATTGTGGTCTCAGTTACAAATGTTCTTTTTAAGTTCTTAAAGTATCAGAATCATTTAAGCTTGCTGTGAGCACAATTCATGTCTCCAACCCCTGTGGTACTACATATTCTTGTGTTTAAGCAGGAGATTTGAAATAAACAATGATAGCACAGTGGTCATAAAGATTAAGAAATAGAACTTGAGTTACTTCAGTTCTGTCATTCTATGTGACTGCTTTGAATTTTCATTTGTGTTTAAAATGTTTCGAATGTAGAGACATCTGAAAGCTACTTAGCTACCCAAAGAAAGACATGAACAAGATATAATTTATTTTGAAATGAGATTTTTATGAATCTCTGCCAGACTTATGTTTAAGACCTTTCCTAAATATTTCTATATCTCTTGCTTTTGTTAAAAAAAAAAAAAAAACTGCTCAAAATTAATACAAAGTGTTGTCTAGCAATTATGTACAAATGTAGATATAGCAGAACTGACTTACTGAACATGAGTATGTGAAGATCAATTTTGCTGAAGTCATAGACAAACCTACAGAGTTAAAGACTTGAAAACAAAAACTAATATTATTCTGTACTACAACAGACCAATATGTGGGTATAAATTTCCTCCTTTTAAAAATGTTTTAATGTAATTAAAATATGGATCCATAACTCTTTTCCTCTTTTTTACTATAATATTTATTATATTATTTGTCTTTTTTAATGTGAAGTTCAATAAAAGAAAATTATCGGTGTATTGCTTTTCTTTATTATTTTTTTCCTTTCATGATTATTCATAAAAAAATGATTCTGCCATATATTGCCATTAAAAAAGAAAGGAGGTGAAGCCAACATGGCGGTATAGACAGAAGCACCATGCCCTCCCTCTGCAGCAAAGACCTGAAAAACTAAGTGAAACAGATGCAAATATCAATCCTGGAACCCTAAGTGTCAAATGAGGGGATAGAGAACTCGATCAGGCACCAGTTGTAATAAGAAACTGACAGAGAACAGAGAATGAGGAGAGCTATGAGGTGGAGGTCCCCTACCAGTTAACACAACATGGATTCACCATCTTGGACTACAGCCACCAGGGAAATACACAAGGAGTATGGGAAGGCAACTTCATGGAGCTCCCAAAAGGAGGCAGGGCACGCAGAAACCAGGGATACACACCCTTCTTCCCTCTACGAGGTCTCCATAGCTTTCCAGAGAGACACGAGCCCACTGCCACCCGGGTCTGCACCACCCCCACTGGCTGGCCCCTTCAGCACCATTTTGTGTGTATGTTTTCTATTTTTTTATTTTTGGCTTTTTTGTTGTTTCTCTATCTCTCTCCCTTCTTTCCTTTCCTTTTTCCCGCCTAGCTAGCCTCATGTGCCATCCCCTCCCATTCTTGATGGGCTGTGATTTTTTTGGTTTGTTTGCTTTTTCTTTTTTTTCCTGTTTCTTCTTTCTTCTTCCTTTCCTTCCTCCCACCCACCCAGTCCTGTGCACTGCGCCTGTCCCTTCTTGAGGGGCCATGCTGCACTGCTCAGCTGGAGAGTCACTGTGCACGGCCTACCAGATCTGCACCACCGTCACGGGCCAGCTCCCTCGTGTCATTTTATTATTTTTCTTTTTGTTTCTTCTCTCTTGCCCTTTGTTCCTTTCCCCAAACCACCTAGCCCCATGCACTGCCCTCCTCCCTTAGTGGCTGTGCTGTACCGCTGAGTTGGAGAGCTGCTGGCACATGGCCTCCCCTGAACTGCGCCATCCCCACAGACCAGCTCCCTCAGTGCCATGTTTTTTATTTTTCTTTATTTTTTTCCATTCTCCCTCCCACCAGGACCATACACTGCCTCTGCCCCTTCCTGATGGGCCATGCTGTGCCCACAGCAAGAGACACATCAGCTCACCCCCAACAGCCAGCTCCCACGTCACCATATTTATTTATTCTTTGTCGTTGTTTTTATATTTTCTTCTTGGTTTTCTATTTCCTCTGTTTCCTTTCTCTTCCTCACCTAGTCCCATTTACCACCGAGGCCGTTTCTCCACAGGCCAAGCCACACCACTCTGCTAGAGAGTGATGGGCTCATGGCCTTACTGAGTCTGCCCTGCCACTACCCACCAATTTCTACCATGCTGCCATTTAATTTAATTTTTTTCTTAAATTAATTTCACCTTTTTTTGATTTTATATCTCTCTTCTTTCTCTTCATTCACTCACCCACTTAGCCCCGCAGATCACATCCTCTCCATTCCCTCCTGCCTATCTGCACCATATGCTGAGTGCTGTATCCCTGAGTGAAACTGATGTGGTCCCCCGGACCTCACCCTGCACTGTCCTCTGGTTCTGCCCCATCAGCCCCTGCTTGTTCCACAAACTAGCCATTTCTGCCCCTCGACCCCTGCTAGACCCACCCTGCTGCACCATAGCCAAGTGACCAGCCCTGCACACTGGGAAAAGGCGATGAGAAGTCTCATGCTCACAGGTGAGCAAACAACAAACCATGCACAGCCCGCCTGCACAGTTATAACAAAATAAAACAAAAAAGTAGGATGAAACAAGTCTACAATCAATAAATAAAGAAAATAATTCCTGAAAGTCCTGGAGACAGCAGACAATATCAAATCATATTAAAAAAAAAAAAAAGGATGGCTCCACAAAGAGACTGAAATAAAACACCAGATGATGTCCGATAGAAGAAAATGCACTGTAACTACCTGATAGGGAATTCAAAACTCTAATATTCAGGGCTTTCCAAGAGATGAAGGAAAACACAAACAAAATAAGAAAAAAAAATAGACAAAAGAATGAAAAATACAAACAAAATCAGGGAAAACACAGACAAAGCAATGGAAGAATTTAGGAAAATAATACAAGAACAAAATGTCAAAATGAGTAAACAGCTAGAAATCAAACAAAAACAGCAATTAGAAATTCAAAAAACAAACACAGGGTTTCAGAAATGGACAGTGCAATAGAAGGTTTTAGGAGCAAATTTTAAACAATGAAAGACAGGATCAGCAAAATTGAAGACAAATCCTTTGATACGACTTTGAGAAAAAATCAGAGAAAAGAAGAAACACTGACAATGATGTGGGATACACTCAAAAGCAAAAAATGCATATGATTGGACTTCCAGAACAAGGAGAGAAAACAGAAAACACAGAGAAAAATCCCTGAAGATCTGCAGACACAAAACTTCCCTAATATCATGAAGGATGAAAAGCTGACCATTGAAGAAGCTCAACAAATCCCATACAGAATATACTGCAAAAGAAAATCACCAAGGCATATCATAACACACTCCCTAAAACCTAAGACATAGAAAGAATCCTGAGAGCAGCTCAAAAAAAATGAAAAGTCACATGCAAAGGGGAAACAGTAAGACTAAACTCTGATTACTCAGCAGAAATTATGCAGGCAAGAAGGCAATGGGATGACATATATAAAAACTTGAAAGAAAAAGACTGACAACCAAGAATACTATATTCTACAACATTTTGTTCAAATCCGATGGCAAAATTAGGACATTTCCAGATAAACAGAAATTAAGGGAATATGAAAAAAAAAAACGAAACAAACTTAAAAGAATCACTAAAGGGAACCTTCAGTTAGAGCAAAAAATAACTGAATCTAAGACACAGGACAGCATCAGTCAGATACCAATTTAGGTAATGAACTCTCAAGGATAAAACAAAACTAAAAGGTTTACAACAGGGAACCAGAGAGGTCATTCAGTAAATAACAACAATGTCAGAACAATAAAACAGGAAATAAACTGTGTAGGTATAGAACTTTAAAACGAAGAGAGAGTCAAAGTGTAATCAAGTAATAAAAGATTGGTTTAAACTTAGGAAGGTAAGGGTAAATTTCAAGGTAACCACAAAGAAAGTTAACAAACCTACTCATCAAAAAAAAAAAAAGAAGAAGAAGAAGAAGAAAAATATAAAGTCACAGTAAACACAAAATCTACAAAAATGAAGGAACTAAAAAAATCCACAAACAAAAGGAATTCAGCACAGGAGAGTAAGAGAAACAAAGAAAATGTCAGCCCCCCAAAAAAGCACTACAAAATGACAGCAATAAACTCAATATTTATCAATAATCACACTGAACATAAATGGCTTAAATGCACTCATAAAAAGACAGAAAGTGACAGAACGGATTAAAAAAACAGGACCCATCACTATGCTGTCTACAAGAGACACACCTCAAAAATGAAAGCATGAAAAAATATGTATCAAGGAAACGGCAACCAAAAAACAGCAGGAGTGGCAATAATAATCTCAGACAAAATAGATTTTAAAACAAAGTCTACCATAAAAAAGAAGGAAGAATTAAAGGGACAATCTACCTTTAGGATACAGCCATAATAAATATCTATGCACCTAATGAGGCTCCAAAATACATAAAACGAACTCTAACAGCACTGAAAAGAGAAATTGACAGTTCAACAATGATAGTAGGTGACTTCAACACACCAACTTGGTAAAAAAAAAATCTAGAAAGAAACTCAGTGAAGTTACAGAAGATCTAAAGGCCACAATCAACCAAACTGACCTCAAAGACATATACAGAGCACTCCACCCAAGAGCAGCAAAGTACACATTCTTTTCCAACACAAGTGGAATGTTCTCCAGAATAGACCACATCATAGGCCACAAAGCAACCCTCAAGAAAATCCAAAACACTGAGATAATATAATGCATTTTCTCTGATCACAACGACGTAAATGTAGAAATTAATAACAGGAAGAGAAAGGGAAAAAATTAAAAACATGGAAATTGAATAACACTTTGCTTAAAAACCACTGGGTAATAGAAGGAATCAAAGATGGAATGAAAAAAATTGCTAGAATCAAATGAGAATGAAAACACATTACACCAAAACCTCTGGAACACAGCAAAGGCAGTACTCCAGTTCAATTTATAGCAATAGACACACAAATCAAAAAAGAAGAAAGGGGCGAAATCAAAACATTAGCTATACAACTCAAACAAATAGAAGGAGAACAGCAAAAGAAGCCCACAGCTAAAAGAAGAAAGAAAATAATAAAGATAAGAGCAGAAATAAATGAAATAGAGTGGGAAAATGATAGAAAGAATCAACAAAACCCAAAGTTGGTTCTTTGAAAGGATCAACAAATAACCCAACAAAACAAAAAGAGAGGCATTACAACACACCCAACTGAAATAAAAAGAATTGTATCAGAATACTACGAACAACTATACTCTGACAAATTTGAAAACCTAGAGGAAATGGACAAATTCCTAGAAACACACGACCTAACTAAACTAACACAAACTGAGTTCGAAAATCCGAACAGATACATAATAAGAGAAGAAATTGAAAAGGTAATAATAATTAAAAAACAAAACAAAACAAAAGCCCTGGCCTAGAAGCCTCCACTGGAGAATTCTACCAAACATTCAGAGAAGAGCTTCTATGAGTACTACTCAGACTATTTCAGAACATAGAAAAATAAGGGATACTCCCGAATTCATTTTATGAAGCCTGCATCACCCTGATACCAAAACCAGGCAAAGACATCACAAAAAGAGAAAATTACAGACCATTATTTCTCATGAATATAGATGCAAAAATTCTCAACAAAATTCAGCCAATAGAATTCATCATCACGTAAAAAAATAGTACACCATGACCGAATGGAATTCATACCAGCTATGCAAGGATGATTCAACATTAGAAAATCAGCCAAAGAAATCCACCACATAAATAAAACAAAAGAATCACATGATCATCTCAATGGACACAGAAAAGACATTTGATAAAGTTCAACACCCATTCCTGATAAAAACTCTCAATAAAATAGGTATAGAAAGGAAATTTCTCAGCATAATAAAGGGCATCTATACAAAACTATCAACAGCACTGGGTTTTTTTTTTTTTTAATACAAATCTAGGAAACCCTGGTGGTGTAGTGGTTAAGTGCTACAGCTGCTAACCGAAGGGTCGGCAGTTTGAATCTGCCAGGCGCTCCTTGGAAACTCCATGGGGGCAGTTCTACTCTGTCCTATAGGGTCGCTATGAGTCAGAATCGATTCATCGGCACTGGGTTTGGTTTGTTTTGAGTACAAAACTAACAGCCAACATCATTCTTAATGGAGAGAGGCTGAAAAACATTCCACCTGAGAACAGGAACAAGACAAGGATGCCCTTTATCACCACTCCTGTTTAACATTGTGCTGGAAGTTCTAGCTACAGCAATAAGGCAAGAAAAAGAAATAAAGGGCCTCCAAATTGGTAATGAAGAAGGAAAACTATTCCTATTTGTGGATGATATGATCCTATACAGAAAGAACCCAAAAGACTCCACAAGAAAACTAGTAGAACTATTCAGCAGAGCAGCAGGACACAAGATCAACATACAAAAGTCAGTTGGATTCCTATACACCAATAAACAGAACTACAAAAAGAAAATCAGGAAAGCAATACCATTTATAATTTAAATAAATAAATAAATAAATAAAATAATAGCACCTAAAAAAATAAAATACTTAGGAATAAATCTAACCAGGGACATAAAAGACCCCTATACAAAGAAAACTGCAAAACACTACTGAAGAAACCAAAAGAGACCTACATTAATGGAAAACATATCATGCTCATGGATAGGTAGACTCAACATGCTGAAAATGTCAATTCTACCCAAAGCAATCTACAAATACAATGCAATCCTGATCCAAATATCAATGGTATTCTTTAACAAGGTGGAAAAAATAATCATTAACTTTATATGGAAAGGAAAGAGGCGCCAGATAAGTAAAGCACTATTGAAGAAAAAGAATAAAATCGGAGGACTCATAGTACCTGACCTCAGAACCTACTATACAGCTATGGTAGTTAAGACAGCCTGGCCCTGGTACAACAACAGACACATTGACCAATGGAACAGAATTGAGAACCCAGATATAAATCCATCCACCTACGGCAATCAGACCTTAAACAAAGGTCCAAAATCCATTAAATGGGGGAAAAGACAGCCTTTTTTTTTTTAAATTGTGCTTTAAGTGAACGTTTACACCTCAGGTTAGTTTCTCATACAAAAAAATGTATACACAAATTGTTATGTGACACTAGTTGCTCCCCCTATAATGTGATAGCACACTGCTTTCCATCCCAGATTTCCCATGTCCATTCAACCAGCTCCTGTCCCTTTCTGCCTTCTCATCTAGCCTCCGGATAGGAGCTGCCCATTTAGTCTCATGTATCTACTTGAGCTAAGAAGCATACCCTTCATAAGTATTTTATGTCTTATAGTCCAGTCTAACCTTTGCCTGAAGAGTTGGCTTCCAGAATGGTTTCAGTTCTGGGCTAACAGAGAATCTGGGGGCCATGTCTTCTGGGGTCCCTCCAGTCTTCAGTCAGACCATTAAGTTTGCTTGAAAAGACAGTCTTTTTAACAAATGGTGCTGGCAAAATAGGACGTCCATCTGTAAAAAAATGAAACAGGACCCATACCTCAGAGCATACACAAAAACTAATTCAAAATGGATCAAAGACCTAAATATAAAAACAAAAATCACAAACATCATAGAAGAAAAAATAGGGTCAATGCTAGAGGCCTAATACGTGGCATGAATAAAATACAAACCATAACTATCAATATATATACACCAGAAGATAAGCTAGATAACTGGGATCTTTTAAAAATTAAACACTTATTCTTACCAAAAGAGTAAAAAGAGAACCTAGAGGCTGGGAAAAATTTTTGACCATGACAAATCCAACAAAGGTCTAATCTTTAAAATGTATAGGAAAACCCTACACTTTTACAACAAAAAGACAAATAATCCAATTAAAACACGGGCAATGAATATGAACAGACACTTCACCAAAGAAGATATTCAGATGGCTAACAGACACAAGAGGAAATGCTCAAGATCACTAGATGTGATGGTTAAGATTGTGCATCTACTTGCCTGGGCCATGATTCTCAGTGTTTATATGCGATCACCCTCATGATGGGATCTGTTGTGAGTAGCCAGTCAGTTGAAATGGAGTTTCCTTGGGCCTGTAGCCTGCATCCATATACAAGTGGACTTTCTGGCTTTTGCCTTCTCTGGATCCTGCAGCTGGCTCTTGTTCATCTGACTTCTGGTTCTTGGGACTTGAGCTAGTAGCTTACTGATCTTGGGATTCATCCATCTTCACAGCCTGTGAGAAAGAGTCCTGCTCTCCAATCTGCCAATCTTGGGTTTGCCAGACCCTGCAGCTATGTCAATCAGGAGAAGCCTTGCGTTCTTGCCTGCCAATCTTGGGATTTGTTGACCTTCACAGCCTGTGAGCGAGAGCCCTGCTCTCTGACATGCCATTGGGTTTGCAAGCCCCTGCAGCTATGTGAATCAGGAGAAGCCTCTTTCGTGATTCATGGACTTGAGACGTTCCAGCCTGTATAATCACATGAGCTGTTTCCTTGATATAAATCTCTCTATATATGTATGTATTTATATGCTTTACTGGTTTTGCTCCTCTAAAGGACCCAGCCTAAGACACTAGGCATTAGAGAAATGCAAATGAAAACTACAATGAGATACCATCTTAACCTGACATTACTGGCACGAATAAAAAAAACCAGAAAATAACGAATGTTGGAGAGGCTGCAGGGAGACTGGAACTCTTATGCACTGCTGGCAGGAATGTAAAATGGTACAATCATTTTGGAAAACGATATAGCATTTCCTTAAAAAGCTAGAAATAAGAGCTGCCACAGGAATAGACACATGCACAACCATGTTCATTGCAGCGTTATTCACAACAGCAAAAAGATGGAAACAACCTAAGTGCCCACCAACAGATGAATGCATAAACAAACAATGGTATGTACACACAATGAAATACTGTGCAATGATAAAGAACAATGATGAATCCATGAAACATCTCACAACATGGATGAATCTGGAGGACATTATGCTGAGTGAAATAAGTCAATTACAAAAGGACAAATACCGTATGAGACCACTATTATAAAAACTCTCAAAGAGGTTTCCACACAGAAAGAAAAAAATCTTTCATGTTTACAAGGGAAAGGAGGAGTGGAAGGGAAAAACACTAACTAGACAATAGATGAGTGGTAACTTTGGTGAAGGGTAAGACAGGACATAATGCTGCAGAAGCCTTCACAACTTGACCAAGGCATGGTCATGGGAGCTTCGTAGACATATGCAAACTCGCTGAAGGACCAAATTACTGGGATGAGGATTGGGGACCATAGTCTCAAGGGACATCTAACTCAACTGGCGTAACACAGTTTATGAATAAACTGTTCTACATTCTACTTTGGTGAGTAGGATCTGGGGTCTTAAAAGCTTGTGAGTTGCCATCTAAGATACTCCACCGGTCCCACCCTGCCTGGAGCAAGGGAGAATGAAGAAAACCACAGACACAAGGGAAAGATTAGTCAAAGGACTAAAGGACCACAAGTATCACAGCCTCCACCAGACTGAGTCCAGCAGAACTAGACGGTGCCTGGCTACCACCACCAACTGCTCTGACAGGGATCACAATAGAGGGTCCTGGACAGAGCAGGAGAAAAATGAAGAACAAAATTCTAACTTACAAAAAAAGATCAGACTTACTGGTCTGACAGAGACTGGAGAAAACCCAAGAGTATGACCGCTAGACACCCTTTTAAATCAGTACTGAAGTCACTGCTGAGGGTCACCCTTCAGCCAAAGATTTGATAGGCCCATAAAACAAAACGAGAATAAATGGGCATAAGAAGGGGCAAGGACAAGAAGGCAGGAGGGGACAGGAAAGCTGGTAATAGGTAACCCAAGGTCCAGAAGGGGAAAGTGTTGACATGCCATGAGATTGCCAACCAATGTCACAAAACAATATATGTATTGTTTAATGAGAAACTAATTTGCTCTGTAAACCTTCTAAAGTACAATTAAAAAAAAAAAACTTTCACTTTGGGTGTCAGGTATGCTAGGTATGTCACTGGGCTGATTGACCTTGGGACAGTGTGGTAAATGCAGTGATAGAAATTGTCATAGGGAAAGCTCAGACATGGATCGCCTGAGGGTGAGTTTGGGGATCAGGGAAGCCTTACTTAATTATTTGGTAACTTTCATATTTACGTAATTTTTGAATTTGCACCAAGTCTCCCTGTACAATCAATTCTTTTCATTTTACCCCTTTTGCTTTTTTTATTTTCTCTTTCCCTGTACACACACACACACACACACACACACACACACTCACACACTTTTCTTTTCTGAACCATTTGAATGCAGGTTGGAGATATTGTTCCCTTTTAACCCTATTACTTCAGTCTTCAGTGAGTATTTACTAAGAACAAGGACATTCTCCTCCCTAATCATACTACTGTTATCACATTAAGGCAACTTATCATTGATATAGTACGGGCTTATAATACCATTATCTAATCTACAGACCATATTTGAAGTTTGTCACTCGGCCCAATAATGTCCTTCATAGCTATGGTTCTTCCAGTTCAGGATCCAATTCAGGATCACACATTCTTTTAGCTGTCTTGTCTCTTTAATCTGGAATAAACAGTTTCTCAGCCTCTACTTTTTTCTTTCTTCAAGGGACCCTATCTTTTTGTTCATTCAGGCTGAAGACCTGTGAACTGGCTCAGGTTAGGGAATTGGTTTAGAGGTATGACATACCACTGTTGTGACTCAGAGTGGCCTCTGTTCATCAGATGTACTTTTTCTTTTTTAAATTTTTACTGTGCATTAGCTGAAAGTTTACAGAGCAAATTAGTCTCCCATTCTATAGTTTTCACATACAGTGTTCCTTGACATTGGTTTCATTCCCCACAGTGTCTCAGCACTCTCCCCGTTTCTGTCCTAGGTTCCCCATTTCCTTTTGTCCTGATTTTCTACTCCTTCCTGCCTTCTCATCTTTGCTTTTGGGCAAATGTTGCCCTTTTGATCTTGTATAATTGATTGTTAAGGAACTCATTCCTCTCAGATGTTATTGTTTATTTTATGAATCTGACTACGGTTTGGCAAAAGGTGGTCTCCAGGAATGGCTTCAGTACCAGTTCAGAAGGGTATCTTAGGGCCGTAGTCTTGGGGTTCCTCCATTCTCTGTTAGATCAGTAAGTCTGGTCTTTTTTGAGAATTTAATTTTTTGATCTACAATTTTTTCCCCACTCTGTCTGAGACTCTCTGTTGTGATTCCAGTCAGAGCGGTAACTAGTAGTAGCCGGTTACCATCTAGTTCTCCTGGTCTGGGGGTGGGGTAAGCTATGGTTCGTGTGGTCCATTAGTCCTTTGGACTAATTGCTCCCTTGAGTCTTTGGTTTTCTCTTTCTTTATTTCTTGACTTTGATACTTTTGAAGAATGCAGGCCAGTTATTTTATAGACTCTTCATCACTTTGGTTTTGTCTGATGTTTCCTCCTGATTCAATTATGTGTTTTTCTTAGAAATGCCACTAAAATGAGATTTTCCTTCTTAGTGCATCATATCAAGATTCACGCAATGGCATTTTGTCCCAATTTTGGTGATGTTAGCTTTGATCACTTAGTTCAAGTACAGCTGTTTTCTCCACTGTAAAATTACTATTTTCACCTTTGTAATTAGTAAGTAATTGAGGGGAAGATAGGTTGAGATTAGTTTTTGCATCCATTGGTGATTTTCTAACCCTGTTTTTTTCTGTATTTGTTGGCACTCTGCTGTGTTAAAAAAGAACACTTCTTTTTTAAAGCTTCATTTAGGTCTAATTTAAATACCATAAAATCCATCCATTCTAAGTAAACGATGATTGTTAGTAAACTTATAGTTGTGCAACCATCACCACAATCCAATTGTAGAAACTTCTAGCACCATAAAAACTTTCTTCATGCCCACTTGCACTTAATCTCTGCTGTAACCTCAGCCTCAAACAACCACTAATCTGTTTTCTGTCTCTATGCCTTTTCTGGGCATTTCCTACCAATGGAATCATACAATATGTAGTATTTTGCATCTGCCTTCTTCCACTTAGCTTGCTTTCAAGGTTCATCCATGCTGTAGCATACATCGGTGTTTTATTCCTTTTTTGCGGCTGAATAATAGTAATTGTATGAATATACCACTTTTTGTTTACTCACTAGTCTATGACATTCATATTGTTTACAGGTTTTTTTTACTATGATAGTCAATATTCTTCACCAACACTGTAATTCAAAAACATCAATTCTTCTTTGGTCTTCTTTATTCATTGTTCAGCTTTTCCATACACATAAGGTGATTGAAAATACTATGGCTTGGGTCAGGTGCACCTTGGTCCTCAAGGTGATATATATATATATTTTTTTAACACTTTAAAGAGGCCTTTTGCTGCAGAATTGTCCAATGCAAAACATCGTTTGACTTCTTGACTGCAGCTTACATGGGCGTTGATTGTGGATCCAAGTAAAATGAAATCCTTGACAACTTCAATCTTTTCTCTATTTATCATGATGTTACCTATAGGTTCTTTCTTTCTTTCTTTTTTGTAGATTCCCTTTAGAGGATGTTTCCTTTTATATTCTAATTCGTTAAACTTTTTTTTTTTTTTTGCGTCATGAATGGATGTTGGATTTTGTGTAATTCTTTTTCTACATCTTTGAGATGCTCATGTGGTTTTTATCCTTTATTCTATTTCTATGGTTTATTGCATTTATTGATTTTGAGATGTTAAAGCAGTCTTGCATCCATGGCATAAATCCCATTTTGATCATGGTATACGTCTTTAGGCTGAGTTCTCTAGAGAAGCAAAACCAGTAAAGCTTATATACATATATATCTATATAAAGCAAATGGCTCATGTGTTTGTAGAGGCTGGAATGTCCCAAATCCATGCTGGAACATCCCAAATTCATGGGTCAGGATATAGACTTCGCCTGATTCACGTAGTCACAGGTGCTGGTGAATCCAAGATGGGCAGATCAGACAGCAGGGCTCTTGCTCACAGACTGCTAAGATCGATGAATCCCAAGATCAGCAGGCAAGACCACAGGTAAGCTGCTACCTCAAGTCCCAAGCACTGTAGGTCAGACAAATAGGAGCCAGCTGCAGAACCCAGAGTGAGCAAAAGCCCATAAGCCTTGTCAGAATGTCCACTTATATTTGGTGCAGGCCACACACCCAAGGAAACTCTCTTTCAACTGATTGGCTACTCACAGCAGATCTCATCATAGAGGTGATCACATTATATCAAATCTCATCACAGCATCATACATCTGCCAAACCACTGAGAACCATCGCCTAGCCAAGTTGACACACAACCTTAACCATATAGTATATAACTGTTTTTATATGTTGCTGGACTTGGTTTGCTAATATTTTGTTAAGGATTAGAGAAGTCTTTTGAATCAAAGCTTGTCTTGCCTCAGCTGAGTCTTTATAATTGAGAAGAATTAGTTGAGTTAAACTGTTAGTTGGATGAAAGGCTACAATCAGGAGCAGAGAAGGTATCAGAAGACTAGTTTATAGGCAGAGAACAGCTTGAGCAAAACAGCAGAGCCCAGAACAAGTGTGGTAAGGACAGGAAAACACAAGAAGGTCAGGATTTAGAATGTGACATTTGAGGCAATTCATGGTGAGAGATGATGCTGGGGAGGTCAATAAAGATCAGGTTATAGATCGTCTTGTCATCCACATGCATTAAACAGCATAGATTTTCTCCTGTAGGTGTCAGAAAGGTTGAGAAGGGTTTTAAGTAGGGATGTGGCATGGTCAGATTAATGATTTGCAAAGATCATGTCAAGGGAAAAAAAAAAAAAAAGAGGGAAGTCCAATTAAAAGCAGCAACGTCAGTTTAGGCGAGAGAGATAAGGGCTCATACGAGAACAGAGGTACTAGAATTGGATGGAGACGAGGCAATTGAGTTGGGAACTGTTTAAGAGAGAAAATAGAATCTGATGATTGATTGGATATGTGTAGGTGTTTGGGTGGAAGTGACATAAGGGGTTGGGTAATAAATACGCTGATTTCTGACTTACTACAGTGACTACTGGATGGCTGGTGGTATCATTCACTGAGGCAAAGAACACAAAATAAGGAGCAGGATTAGATCAGCTGCATGTGAGAAAAACCAAAATACAGTAGTTTAAAGCAGAAGAAAGTTAAATTTTCTCTCACAAAAAGGAGATCCAAAGAAGTTAGTGGAGAGCATGTATAATACTTCAGGGCATCCCAGGTCCTTCTATCTTGGTGCTCTGCCATTCTCAGCATGTTATTTTCTCCTTGAGATCCAAGATGGATGTTCCAGCTTATGTTCCAGGGATTAAGAAGGAAGAAGCAGTGAAGAATAGCATACCCTCTCACTTTAAGAATATTTTTCTGCTGGCCGATAGTCAAATGGCCTCTTACTACTGCAACGTAGGCTTTAAAATGCAGTATTTGTTCTGGGAGGAGCACTGATGGTGGAATGGTTAAGAGTTCGGCTACTAACCAAAAGGTCAGCAGTTCAAACCCACCAGCTGCTCCTTGGAAACCCTATGGGGCAGTTCTACTTTGTCCTGTGGGGTCACTATGAGTCGGAATCAAGTCCACAGCAATGGGTTTGTTTTTTGGTTTTGTTCTGGGTAGTCACATGCGCAGGTAAAAATGGAAGGTTCTTTAATATAGAAGAGGAAAATAGAATTTGGGGACAATTACCTGCCTCTGCCACAAGATGTTTTAAAAGGAATAACGGGGAATTTCATTTGGACTTGAGTTTAAGGTGCCTGTAAATTATTCATGTGGAAATACCCTATAGATAGTTGGATATGTGGCTAATTTTTGTAAGGTGCAACTCCAGTTGATTTACTCATCTGCCCCAAACTTTCAATGACTTCTTACTCCTTCTACTGGCATTCAAGCCTTTTAAAATTGGTCCAAGACCACATTTCCTCTCAATGTTGTAGTTGTTAGTTTCCCTAGAAAACGCCCCGACTCATGGTGACCTCATACATAAAAGAATGAAATGTTGCCCAGTCCTGAGCCTTCTTCATGGCTGCTGGTATGTTTGAGTCCATTGTTGTAGTTTTTGTGTCAATCCAAGTCATTGAGAGTTTCCTTTGTTTTTGTTGGCTCCTCTGTTTTACCAAACATGGTGTCCTCTTCTAGAAATTGGTGTTTCCTGATGATGTAACCAAAGTAAGCAAGTCAAAGACTCAACCACCCTTGTTTCTAAGGAACATCCTAGTTGTATTTCTTCTAGGAATGATGTGTTTGTTCTTTTGGCAGTCCATGGCAGAGTTAATATTCTTTGCCAAAAAACACAGCTTGAACACACCAATTCTTCTTCTGTCTTCTTTTTTCATGATTCAACTTTTTCATACATATTAATTGATTAAAAACACCATGGCTTGAGTTGGTCACACTGTAGTCATCAAAGCGATGCAATCTTTTTCGAACTTTAAGGAGGTCTTTTGCAGCAGATTTGCCCAATGCCATACAACATTCGATTTAACTGTTGCTTCCATGGACATCGATCATTGGTTTCAGTCAATAATACCATCCCTTAAATGTGCCTCATACTTTTCTATTTGCATGCCGTTGCTCTTGCAGTACCTTCTGCCTGGAATGTCCTCTCAAGAAATCTTATTTGTACCTTAAAGATATCTCATCAGATCTCCCAAACTGAATCAGATGTTCTAATCCTCTGAATCCCTGCAACAATTTGGTTACATTCCTTTTATCATATTCAGGTTTATGCATAAAAAGCACTCAATAAACATTGCCGAATTGCATTTTCTTTGGTTTTGTTATTTGCTCCTCAAAGTGGCAAACAGAACTGTATGAGATATTCTATGTAAAGAAACAGTGTGGCTTTGTACAAGAGTGAGATAATGGCTTTGGTTGCCAACTCCGCGGCGTGTCAATACTCTCCTTTTCTCAACCCTGGGTTACCCATTTCTACTTGTCCAGCTTTCCTGTCCCCTCCTCTAGACCTTGCCCCTAGGGTGGTGTGCACCTTTAGTCTTATACACATGGTTGAGCTACCTGTATTATTGTTTTATGGGCCTGTCTAATCTTTGGCTGAAGGGTAAATTTCAGGAGTGACTTCGGTACTGACTTAAAGGATGTCAAGGGGCCATACTCTCTGTCAGGCCAGTAAGTCTGGTCTTTTTTTGTGAGTTTGAATTTTGTTCTACATTTTTCTCCAGCTCTGTCTGGGATCCTCTATTGACTTCCTCATCTTTTTTTCTCCTCTGTCTCCAGTGAATTTTTTCCCCAGCTACCAAAAATGCTTTTGAAAAGTCATCAATGACCTTGATTCTGCCAAATCCACTGGTCAATTCTCACTTTTCATCTTATAGTATTTGATATGACTTTATCATGTCTTGCTTATGAAATCCTTATAAAATTCTCTTTTTTAATTGTGCTTTAGGTGAAAATATACAGAGTAAATTAGTTTCTCATTCAACAATTTATACACAAGTTTTTCTGCAACATTGGTTGCAAATCACCATGATGTGTTAACACTCTCCACTTCTCCACCTCATATTCCCCATTTTCTTGTCCCTTCTTGCCTTTTTGTCTTTGCTTTTGGGCAGGTGTTGGTCTCATTTATATGATTGAGCTAAGAAGTACGCTCTTCACTTGTGTTATTGTTTTGTTTTATAGACCTGTGTAATCTTTGGCTGAAGGGTGAACTTTGGGAGTGACCTCAGTTCTGACATTAAAAGGGTGTCCAGGGGCCATACTTGGGGTTCCTACAGTCTTTGGTCTTTGGTGAACTTGAATTTTGTTCTACATTTTTCTCCTGCTCTGTCTGGGACCCTTTAGTGCGATCCCTGTCAGAGTGATCAGTGATGGTAGCTGGGCACCATCTAGTTGTTGTGGGCTCTGGCTAGTGGAGGCTGTGGTACTTGTGGTCCATTAGTCCTTTGGACTGACATTTCCCTTGTGTCTTTGGTTTTCTTCATTCTTCTTTGCTCCAGACGGGATGGGACCAGTAGATATGTCTTAGATGGCCACTCTCAAGCCTTTAAAACCCCAGGCACTACTCACTAAAGTCAGATGTAGAACATTTTCTATATGAACTATGGTATGCCAGTTGACCTAGATTTCCCCCCGAGACCATGGTCTCCAGCCCTCAGCCCAGTAACTCAGTCTCTCAGGGTGTTTAGATATGTCTATGAAATTTCTGTGACTTTGCCTTGGTCATCCTCTATAATGTGTACTGTTTTCCCTTCACCAAAGTTACCGCTTATCTACGATCTAGTTAGTGATTTCTCCACTCTACCCTCACTCATAACCATCAAAGATTGTTTTGTTCCTAATGTGTAAACCTTTTTATGAGTTTTTACAGTAGTGGTCTCATACAGTATTATTTGTCCTTTTGTGACTGAGTTATTTCACTGAAAAATGCCCTCCAGATTCATCCATGTTGTGAGATGTTTCACAAATTCATCATTGTTCTTTATCGTCGTGTAGCATTACATTGTGTGTATGTACCATAGTTTGTTTAGCCATTCATCTGTTGATGGGCACTTAGGTTGTTTCCATCTTTTTGCTATAGTGAATAATGCAGCAATGAACATGGGTATGCATATGTCTGTTTGTATAATGGCTCTTATTTCTCTAAGATATATTCCTAGGGTGGGATTGCTGGATCTTATGGTATTTCTATGTCTAGCTTTTTAAGGAAGCACCACATTGTTTTCCAAAATTGTTGTACCATTTTACATTCCCACCAGCAGTGTATGAGAGTTCCAGTCTCCCTGCAGCCTCTCTAATGTATATTATTTTCTGTGTTTTTTTTTTTTTTTTAAGATTTTGGTTTGTATCTTATTTATGCTGCATATTAGGGCCCTAATGTTGACCCCATTTTTTCTTCTATGATCTTTATAGTTTTTGGTTTTGTATTTAGGTCTTTAACCATTTTGAATTAGTTTTTGTGTATGGTATGAGGTACGGGTCCTGTTTCATTTTTTTACAGATGCACATCCAGTTTTGCCAGCACCGTTTGTTAAGAAGACTGTTGTTTCCCCATTTAATGGACTTCGAGCCTTTGTCAAAAATCAGCTGACCATAGGTGGATGGATTTTCGTCTGAGTTCTCCGTTCTGATTCATTGGTCAATGTATCTGTGTTTGTACTAGCTCCAGGCTCTTTTGACTAGCGTAGCTGTATAGTAGGTTCTGAGACCAGGGAGTGTGAGGCGTAATTTATCCTTCTTCTTCAATAATGCTTTACTCATCCAGGGTCTCTTTCCTTTCCATATAAACGTAATGATTAATCCCCCCCCCATCTTGTTAGAGAATGCTGTTGGTATTTGGAAAGGGATTGCATTACATCTGTAAATCCCTTTGGTTAGAATTGACATTTTCCCAATGTTGAGTCTACCTATCCATGAGCATGGTATGTTTTTTCATTTATGTAGGTCTCTTTTTGTTTCTTGCAATAGTGTTTTGTAGTTTGTTTTTGCGTAGGTCTTTTACATCTCTGGTTAGATTTATTCCTAAGCATTTTATTAGGTGCTACTGTAAATGGTATCATTTTTCTGATTTCCTTTTTTGTGGTTCTCTTTGTTGGTATATAGGAATCCAACTGATTTTTGTGTGTTGATCTCGTATTCTGCTACTCTGCTGAATCTTTCTATTAGTTCCAGTAGTCTTCTTGTAGAATTGTTAGGGTTCTCTATGTATAGTATCACATTGTCTGCAAACAGGGATAGTTTTACTTCTTCCTTACCAATTTGGATGCCCTTTATTTCTTTTTCTTGCCTTATTGCTCTAGCTAGGACGGCCAGTGCAATGTTAAATAGGAGTGGTGTTAAAGAGCATCCTTATCTTGTTCCCTTTCTCAGCCTCTCTCCATTGAGAATGTGTTAGCTGTTGGTTATGTATAAAAAATGCCTTTTATTATGTTGAGGGATTTTCCTTCTACTCCTATTTTATTGAGTTTTTTTTTTTAAATCAGGAATGGGTGTTGGACTTTATCAAATGCCTTTTCTGGGTCAATTGAGATGATCATATGATTTTGTTCTTTTGCTCTGTTTATGTGGTGGATTACATTGATTGATTTTTCTAATGCCAAACCATCCTTGCATACCAAAAAAAAAAAAACCAAACCCAGTGCTGTCGAGTCGATTCTGACTCATAGTGACCCTATAGGAGAGAGTAGAACTGCCCCATAGAGTTTCCAAGGAGCGCCTGGTGGATTCGAACTGCTGACCTTCTGGTTAGCAGCTATAGCACTTAACTACTACGCCACCAGGGTTTCTAATCTTGCATACCTGGTATGAATCCCACTTGGTCATGGAGTATTAATATTACTTTTTTATGATGCTGAATTCTATTGGCTAGAGTTTCATTGAGAATTTTTGCATGTATATTCATGAGAGATATTGTTCTGTAATTTTTTTTAGGGGGTATCTTTGCATGGCTTTCGTATCAGGTTATACTGGCTTCATAGAATGAATTTGGGAGTATCCCTTACTTTTCTATGCTCTGAAATAGTTTGAGTAGTGCTGGTGTGAACTCTTCTCTGAATGTGTGGTAGAAATATCCAATGAAGCCACCTGGGTCAGGATTTTTCCTTGTTGGGATTTTTTTTTTTTTTAATTCCTTTTCAAGCGCTTCTCTTGTTATGGGTCGGTTCAGATTTTCTATCTCAGTTTGTTTTAGTTTAGGTAGGTAGTGTGTTTCTAGAAATCTGTCCATTTCCTCTGGGTTTTGAAATTTGTTGGAGTACAACTTTTCTTAGTACTCTGTTATGATCTTTTTATTTCAGTTGGGTCTATTGTAATGTCCCCCATCTCATTTCTTATTTGGGTTATTTGCTTCCTCTCCTGTTTTTCTTTGTCAATTTGGCCAATGGGTTTGTTGATTTTGCTGATCTTTTCAAAGAACAAACTTTTGGTCTTGTTGATTCTTTCTACCGTTTTCTTGTTCTCTATTCCATTTACTTCTGCTCTCATCTTTATTATTTCCTTTCTTCTGGTGACTGTGGGCTTCTTTTACTGTTCTATCTGTTCAAGTTGTGGGGCTAATGTTTTGATTTTGTTCCTTTCTTCTTTTTTGATGTGTGCATTTATTGCTATAAATGACTTCTGAGCACTGCCTTTGCTCTGTCCCAAAGGTTTTGGTATGATGTGCTTTTATATGTAGTTTGATTCAATAATTTTTTTTTATTCCATCCATGATTTCTTTTATTACCCAGTGTTTTTTTAAGCAATGTGCTATTCAGTTTCCAAGTTCTTCTTCTTCTTCTTATTTTTTACTTGCTCTTCCTGTATTAATTTCTACTTTTATTGCATTGTGATCACAGAAAATGCTTCGTCTTATTTCGCTATTTTATTGAAGGTTGCTTTGCGCCCTAAAATGCAACCTATTCTAGAGAACGTTCCATGTGCTTTGGACAAGAATGTATACTTTGTTGCTGTTGGGTGGAATGTTCTATATATAGCTATGATTTCAAGTTGGTTGATTGTGACCTTTAGATATTCTGTATCTTTACTGAGTTTCTTTCTAGGTGTTCTGTCCTTTACCAAGAGTGGTGTGTTGAAGTTTCCTACTATTATTGTGGAATGTCTATTTCTCTTTTTGGTGCTGTTAGAGCCTGTCATTGGGTTCATATGTATTTATTAAGGTTATATCTTCTTGGTAGGTTGTTCCTTTAATCATTATATAATATCCTTCCTTGTTTTTTATGGTGGATATTGCCTTAAAGTCTATTTTATGTGAGATTAGTATTCTCACTCCTGCTCTTTTTCGGTTGCTGTTTGCTTGATATATTTTTTCCACCCTTTGATTTTTAATATATTTATGTCTTTGCGTCTAAGGCGTGTCTCTTGTAGACAGCATATTGATTTTTCAAAAAGTTTTTATTGTACTTTAAGTGAAAGTTTACAAATCAAGTTGGACTCTCATACAAAAATTTATAAACACCTTGCTATATACTCCTAATTGCTCTTTTGATGGGTTGTTTTTAATCCAATTCTCTTGCTCTCTGTTCTTTATGGGAGCATTTAAGCCATGTACATTCAGTGTGATTATTGACAGCTGTAAGTTTATTGCTGTTACTTTTTTGTGTGGTGCTGACTTTTTCTTTGTTCCTGTTATTTTCCTGTGCCGAGTTCCTTTTTTTTTTTCTTTTTTAATGGAATTTCTTTTCATTTCTTTCATTAATGTAGATTTTGTGTTTAATGAGTCTTTGTTTTCCTTTTTTTATTTTGATGAGTTGGTTTGTCAGCTATCTTTGTGATTATGTTGAAATTTACATTTATATTCCTAAGTTTAAATCAGTCATTTATTACTTGATATGCCTTGATTTGCTGTTCATTTGAAAGTTCTATACCTACACTGTTTATTCCCCCTTTTATTGTTTTGATGTTGTCAACATTTACACAAGCACATCTCTGGTTCCTTGTTTTATTTCTTTTAGTTTAGTTTTATTATTGTGAGTTCTTTACCTAGGTTTGTATCTGGCTGATTCTGTCCTGTGTCCTAGATTCAGGTTCTTGTCTCATGTTGTTTGTTCTCTACCTGAAGGACTCCCTTTAATATTTCTTGTGAGTTTGTTTTGGTTTTTACATATTCCCTTAATTTGGGTTTATCTGGAAATGGCCCAATTTCTTCATCGTATTCGAGGATATACTATTCCTGGTTGGCGGTTTTTTTTCTTTCACATTTTTATGTATGTCATCCTGTTGCCTTTTTGCCTGCATAGATTCTGCTTTGTAATCAGAGCTTAGTCTTACTGTCTCTCCTTTGTGACTTTTCTTTTTTCTCGAGCTGCTCCAAGTATTCTTTCTTTGTCTATCATTTTGGCAAGTGTGATTGTGATATGTCTTGGTGACTTTCTTTTGAGGTCTATCCTAAATGGGGTTTGTTGAACTTCTTGGATGGTCGGCTTTTCATCTTACATGGTATTAGGAAAGTTTTGTGCCACCAAATCTTCATCAATCCACTCTCTGTTTTCTATTTTCTTCCCTGTTCTGAAACTCTGATCATGCCAAATTTTTTCCTTGATTGTGTCCTAAATAATTCTTAGGTTTTCTTCATTCTTTTCTCTGATTTTTACTCAAATCGATTGGCATCCATGGCTTTGTCTTCAATCTTGCTGATTCTGTCTTCCGTTGTTTCAAATTTACTCCTAAGACCTTCTATTGAGTTCTCTGTTTCTAAAATTGCGTTATCTTTGGATTTCTAGTTGCTCTTTTTGTATGATTTCTAATTGTTTGTTTATTTTGACATTTTGTTCTAGTATTATTTTCCTGAATTCTTATTGCTTTGTCTGCGTTTTCTTGATTTTGGCTATGTTTTTGTTGGTTTTGTCTGTATTTTCCGTTTTGTGCATTTTTTCCTTTGTTTTGTCTGTGTTTTCCTTGATTTCTTTCCTAATCTCCTGGTGAGCCCTAATTATTAGTCTTTCGAGTTCCATATAGGTAGTTCCACTGCCTTTTCTTTACCTGAAGGTCATCCGATTCTTTATTTTGGTCACTTGCTGGAGCCACCTTGTATGCTTTTTTATATGTTTTGATATTGCCTGCTGTCTCTGAGGCATTAAGGTATTATTTTCTTTATTTATTGATTGTATATTTGTTTTGTCCTGCTTTTTTGTTTCGTTTTGATATGGCATGATAGGGCATGGTGCTGGAACACTCAGCTGCAGGGAATGTGTACAGAGCCAGTGTAAAGGGTGAGATGAGAGGCTGGGTCACTTGGCTGTGGTGCAACTGGATGGCTCTCCAGAGGGGAGGGGCTCAGGGCTGGGTTGCTTTGCTATGGAGCCACAGGGTGAAGCTGGCTGGGTGGGAGGGTCATGGGCCGGGATGTTCAGCTGTGGGGCACTGGGGCACAACCAGCAGAGAGGGAGCAGACACGGGGCCAGGTTGCCCTGCTGCAATGCAGCACGGTGGAGCTGGTGGGGAGAGAGGGGGCGCGGGCACTGTGCCAGATCACCTGGTTGCAGTGTAGTAGTGCAGATACAGCAGGGAGGGAGGGAGTGTGCACTGGGTTGCCCATCTACAGTGCAGCAGGGACAGAGCCAGCAGGGAGAGAGGGACATGGGCAGAGGCACTCTGCTGTGTTGTAGCAGGGCAACGCTGGTGGGGAGGTGGGGGCATGGGTGCTGTGCTGTGTTGCCTGGCTGCAGTGCAGCAGTGCAGAGCTGGCGGGGATGGAGTGGGTACAGGATGGGTTGCTCTGCTGTGACACAGCTGGACTGGCTGTCAGGGAGGGAGGTGTGCATAACTCGGGTCAATCAGCTGCAGTGCAGCGGGGTGTGTCTGACAGGAAGAGAGGGGTAAGAGGGAGCATGAAGGGGAGGTGGATGGGTCTAGACTGGGAGGGATAGGATAGGTTTGTACTGCATCCCTGGAAGTCGGGGTTGCTAGGGTGGGGTGGTTCTTACCACTACTCACCGGAGGGTGGAAGTTTTAGGACTGTGATCCCCTGGTTATCATGTGAGAGTATCTGGGCACTTCCTTGAGCTGCAGCCAACAGATGGGACCTTACTTTGCTCTGGGTGTGTCCATGCTGTTTCTCTATCTTCTATTGGGAGTTCCATGAAGGTGCTTTTCTGTCCTCTTTGTGTGGGGGCTTTTGGTTTTATTTCAAAACGGCTGAGCTATGCTGTGCTTGTTGGCAGGGAACCTCCACTCCATATCTCTACAAGTTCACTGTATTCAATTTCTTCTTCCCAGTAATTTTCAACCTAATACTTTATTCCTTCACTTAAAGTTCAGGGTTCCAGGATTGATGTCTTTATCTGTTCTACTTGGTTTTTCAGGTCTTTGTTGTGCAGGGATGACATAGTGCATCTGACTAGTCTGCCATCTTGATTCCGCCTCCGAAATTCTTATAAAATTTGGCTTCCATGATACACTCTCCTGGGTTTTCCTCCTGCCTCACTGATTACCCCTTCTCAATTTCCTTTGCTTGGTCCTTTCTCTTCCTACTTCTAAAGATTAGTGCAGCTTGGGGCTCATTCTCTTCTCAATCTGCACTCCACCCTTCACAATCTTATCCGGTCCCAGTTTCAAATAGCATCTGTGTGGTAATACATCCAAAATTTATAACTCTAACTCTGACCTTTTCCCCTGACTCCCAACTCATATATCCAACTTCCTAGTGAACAACTGTATTTGGATGTATAACAGGCCCCTCAAACTTAACTGCTCAAAACAGAACTCTTGATTTCCAGTCCACCCAAGCACATTTCTCCAATTCAGACACTCAGCGGTATCACCACTCAACTATTTACTCACTCCTTAGATTCATCCTTCACTCGTCTATTTCCCTCACCGTTCACAATCAACCCATTCAGCAGGCCCTGTTGGCTTTTGCTCAGATTATATCTGGATTCTGACCATGGCTGACCTTCACTGCTATCTTCACCTGGATTCTGACCATCACTGCTTTCATCTGAGTCCTACCCGTTATTGTCCTTTGTCTGGATTACTGGTCAACATCTTTCTACCTTGCCTCTTTGCTTTCATTCTTGCCCACTTACAGTCTCCACTCAGCAGCCAGTAGGTCTTTTAAAAATGTAAATCTGTTTATATCACTTTAATGCTCAAAACTGTCTAGTGCTTTATTTTAATCATGCTTAGAATAAAGTCAAAACACTTTACTATGGGTTATTAAGTTTTATATTACTTGGTTCCTTCTAAATGCATTTATCACCTTCAGTTCTTTTAGTCCACTGTATCTACCCGGGGATTCTTGCTTTTCCTTCAATCTGTTAAGATTGCCTCAGAGTCTTTGCACTTGCAGTTCTTGTATATTGACTTCTCTTCCTTCTGACCTTGCATGGCTCAAGAGAGGCCTTCCTTTAGAAAAATATATTCCCTTTATTGGCCTTTATTTCCCTTCATGGTAGTTAGGACTACCTGAGAGAGAGAGCTAATTTTTTTTGTCATGAGCCTCTCTGTCTAGAATGCAATCTTCATGAAAGCAGGAATCTTGTGTTTAGGATCCTGATGTGACCCTAAACACAAGAACAGTGCCTGGAACATAGAAGGCACTTAATTTGTTTAAGTTACCAAATAAATACAAGTGGCAATTAGATTTCTCAAGTTAACATTCCCGGACTGAAGACACCATCTCTTTCAACAATCTGCTCTTCTTCTAGGTTCGTGATCCTAAGTGAATTGGGTCACCAAGCACTCCTTGCACAAGTAGTCATCTTTGGCCCTTTCCTCCCTCTTACTTTCCATTTGAAATCCTGCTCACTGTACTTATTAAACAGCTCTTGAAACTGTTCATCCCTATTACCATTTCTCTAATCCATTAAGTCACCATCATCTCTGCCTGAGTCTTTAAACCTCTAGCCTAACTCCCTTTGAATTAATCCATCACACTGCCTTCAAATAATCTTTCTAAAATGCGAATCTTACCATGCTACTCCCTAGCTGTGAAAATCAGCCTTCCTGTAGCCCTCAGGAGCACTGGTGGCATAGTGGTTAAGAGCTCAGCTGCTAACCAAAAGGTCAGCGGTTTGAATCCATCAGCTGCTCCTTGGAAACCCTACGGGGGCAGTTCTACTCTATCCTATAGTCTTGCTATGAGTCCGAAATGACTTCACAGTAATGGGTTTTCACAGCCCTCAGGATGGTGTTTTTTGTCTTTCTTGCTAGGCAACAGCTCTTTGTGGGCAAAACTGTACCTGGCATTTTTTTTTTTCAATTAAGGCATCGATTTAGTGAAATATTATGGGGATATTTAAACTGTTTACTTGAAGCAGTAACATGGAAAAATGTTGACCAAATTAGAGGGACTATCCATTCCTCCTATTATTTTTACACTATTATGATTGTAGGAGCTCTGGTGGTACAGTGGTTAAAGCGCTAGACTGCAAACCTAAAGGTGGGGTGGTTCAGATCCACCAGATGCTCCTTGGGAGAAAAATGTGGCCACCAGGGCTCCTTCCATAAAGTTTTACAGCCTTGAAAATCCTACGGGGGCAGTTGTACTCTATCCTATAGGTCGCTATGAGTCACAATCCACTGGACAGCAGTGGTGTCATGATTGAATAAACTGTTATCACAGCTGTACAAGAATTGGAAGAAAATAAGGAAAAAATGGAAACAGCTGTTACAATCATGGAACTTTTAAGGAAATATTTCTTTTAAACATTTCTTTCAACCATGATTTAAAAAAAGAGTTTTTTTCCCTCTTGCATTTTTTGTTTTTAAGGACCAGGCTCTACATTCTACAGTCACGTTCCTCCACAAGTTCCCTCCCTTCCAGCACAACTTAGCAAACGGCCCCATAGGGCCACCGTTCACAACGTGGGCCCGCCCAACGCTGGCCTGCGTTGCGAAGAGCCACTCCTTCGGCTCCCTGCGCTCCCTCCGTCCCGTTTCCTTCCTTCAGGCCCCGCCCCGCGCCAGTGCGCCTGCGCCCGGACGAACACGTGGCTGACGCGGAGCCAGAGCAGCAATGGCGGCGGGCGGCGGAGGTAGCGGCGACCCACTGTCTCCGGCGGGGGTCCCTTGTGCCTTCTCCCCGCAAAGCCAGGCCTACTTTGCTTTGGCCTCTACAGACGGTCACCTGCGAGTATGGGAGACAGGCAACAATCGGCTGCACCAGGAGTACGTGCCTTCCGCGCACCTCAGCGGTACCTGCACCTGCCTGGCCTGGGCGCCAGCGCGGCTGCAGGCCAAGGTAAAGCGCGCACGACAGCGAGGGGCGGGCGCCCGCCTGGGCTCGGCCTTAGTGCCCCCCCGCTCGGCGGCGCGTGGCCCGATATGGCGCGTGGCCTCCGCGGCCCGGGGGCGAGGAGGCACGGAGCGCGGCGGCGGCGAAGCAGACTGGGCCCGTGCGCTCAGCCCCATGTGCGGCCTGTCGGGAGTGCCGCGGGACAGGGCGAGGCCCGATCCAGCGGGCCTTGGACCGGAGTTCATCCGACGGACTCCGTGCGGTTTGCGCCCCACTGTTGCCCGGACATGTCGCCATGTTCGCCACGGGCCCTGGCCCCCCAGCGCCGCTTCCTCTTGCCGGCTTCGCTTACCAGCATGCACCCATCAGAGCCCTGGCGGTTGACAGAGCCTCGTCTTGGGGCTATTGTACTCTTTTCCGACTGCGACCCAGCTCATCGGCTTTGCCTGGGCACTTGGGATGAACAAGTCTGTTTCCTTGTTTCCGAACACCCCCTCCCCCCGCCCCGCACCGAGTGCCGGCTCACCACGTGTTCTCTTTCATGTTCAGATCGTGGGACTCTAACTCTTGAAACTCTTGACTGTCCCAGGCTCCTTTCTATTCTCAAGCTTTGAACCTTCTTGCATGTAGGATATGTAGGTAAAATGAAGTATTTGTTTGACTTACTGAATGTGAGTCCAGGTTAAGTTTCCTGTAGATGGGTAGCTGCTGAGTTAGGGAAGGTTTTCACACTGATAGGGACCATCTCAGGTAAGATGCCATTCAGTGTTGAGTCACTGGACTACATCTGCCCTAACTCACGCACGTGGTAACTGCAGCTTTAGAGGAGCCGACTGAACCACTCCAAAGTAATTTGGAGGCATCAGGTATTGTGAGGTGTGTAGCGTTTATCAGTAACCATGTTGAAAACTTGAAAAATGAGTATTTAGGATAGATCTTACTCCATCGACTACTCTAGGGAAAGTTCTGCTAAATTTTTTGGGTTGGGACTAGGAATACATCAAACTTGCTATACTTTATTGAATATTTAGATTTTTTTTTTAAGATTTTAAGCTAGATTTTTAAAATTCTAGATGAAGTGACTTCTGTTGAGTAATGGAAGAAACTTATCAGGGCTCTTGAATCAAGCACACAAAATGAGACTTTTTAAAAAAAAATCATAGTTGTCATTATTAAAATTAGAGCGCTATGCTTTTTTTTTTTCTTCCCAAAGTTGTTTGCTGTGTTTGTATCTTAACAGGCCTGTAAAGTGGAAGTAACAACAATGCTGAGAGGGAAACACTGGGTAGTGGTTAGGTGCGTGGACCCAGCCTAGACTGCTTATGCTTTGAGTCCAGGCTCTGCTTGATGGTAGTTAAGTGTGCCGGTATTTCCCCATTTGTAGGAAGAGGATAATAGTACCCACTTCATAGAGTGGTTGTAAGGTTAACATATCAATATAATACATAAGCCACTTAGGATAGCTCTTGATGCATAAGCGGTGTAAGTGTCCATTATTGTTGTTGTTACTAACATCCTGTATTTGTATGGTGAACTCTACAAAGTGATGGGGAAGAAGCTTTGTTACCTTGTTTGAGCAGAGGAAACCAAGGCTCTGGAGAACTAAGCAACTTGCCTAAAGCCAAAAATGAAACCAGAACTAGAGTTCAGGTCTTCAGAGCTCAGGTTTTGGTTATCTGCAATGAAATTAGGTTGGCAAAATGTCGCCTGCTTCGCTTTTCTGATGACTTAAATTACATTGTATACCCCAGCAGTGGAACTTTTGCCTAATCCTAAATTTTCTGTTGAAAATCATTCTTTTGGATTGATAAGTAGAAAAATAACTGGATTTGTATCATAACTAGGATTCCTGTTTCAAACTTGGTTTTGTCATATTGAGCTAGTCACGTTAATTTGGGGCATCATTTGAAAAATGAGTTGGGCCACATTAAAAAAAAAGTTTTTGTAGATTTCAGTATCCATATACCTTTACTTTCTCATTTTATCCACACAACCCTATGAAATGTCCTGAAATGATTGCTTTTTTAAAGATTGAAAATCAGAACTAAGAAAGATTAAATGTCTTGAACAAAGCCTTAATAACTAGTAAAGTAGCCGTGGCCAGTAGTGTCATAGTACTCTGACTCCTTGTCCAGTGCCCTAACCCTTTTACCTTACATCTTGAGTCACAGTACTGAGAGCTGGAAGGAAAATAGAGACACCAAGTCCTCATCATCTGGGAATGTATCCTCCTGGAGCATCAGTTTTACTTGAAAATTAGGGAGAGAAGTGTTTTTTCTGTATTAGAACAAACTTGCTTAAGTGTTACGGAATATAATGAAAGTCACATGATTTTTAAAGATAGAAAATGAAGAGTCTCTTGTAGCAACTGCTTCAAGCTCTGCTTCCAGGTTCCTGGCTATGTTCCTTGCCACTTAAGGTTTCAGATACCCTCATCTCATTTAAATCCTTCCTTTTGTTTTGACATCATTGAGTCTCAAAGGATGTTATTCTGAAACCTGTAGTCCCTGCATCTCGTTAAACCAAACCAAATCCGTTGCTGTTGAGTTGATCTGACTCATAGCGACCCTGTAGGACAGAGTAGAACTGCCCCATAGAGTTTCCAAGGAGCGCCTGGTGGATTCAAACTGTTGACCCTTTGGTTAGCAGCCATAGCACTTAACCACTACACCACCAGGGTTCCTGAAATGCAGATGATACCACCTCCTTTTGGGGCCCTTGGAGGATTAAACGAGGCAGTGTCTATGAATGGTGGATTATGGCCTGGCATGTAGTAATGTAGTAAGTGCCCAATAAATGTTAGTTGTTGTTACTGAATGAATCAGTGAATGTTCTACCAGGCTCATTTTATCATTTAATGCCACATTCCTAAATGTAATTCAGTTTGTAAGTGAATCCTGTATGCTGGTCGGTAATTGACAATTTGCCATCCAAGTATATAGAATGTGTTGAAGGCATTCTTATCAGTGGAGAAAAATGAATTTGTGTTGGGTTTCTTGGGTAATGGGTTAAGGCAGTGTTTTATAAATGTTTTGAAAATTAGATTGTTGTTTTTTGTTCTTAGTCACAGAATGATTATAATACTTTGCATTTATGCCACAGGAGTTTTAGAGGGTTTTCGCATAGCCAGGTGAGCATTCCATTCGTTGATGGAGCTGGGGGGAGGAGGAATTCTGGTGGAGACAAGAAAATAATCTAGGAAAGTGCAAGGATACAGGTTGATGGACTGTAGATGGATGCTGTTTTTAGAGCTCCTCAGGTTTATGTATGTAAACTGAGGCTGAAATGTTAAATGACATGCCAAAGCCACGCAGCAGGTGACTCAACCACCCAGGAATTAACCCTGCTATATCACTGCCCCTAAGTCCCTCCCTACACACACACACACACCCCCACACACACCC